>NC_071995.2:47364500-48628500 GCF_028885655.2 Pongo abelii
CAGCTCCAGGCAGGGTTCATGGCAGGGGGCCAGGTTGTGCCTGGACTGCACTGGGTATCTTTTCGTCCAGCCCCAGCCCTGGCACTGGGTGAGGAGCTGGGGGAACCTTCACAGCCACTCAAAGAATTGTCATGTCCCTTTCATTCTCAATCCCAAAACAAACAGCAAGTCAAGATGCCTCTAGGAGATTATCTGTACTGGTATAAGGTGATATGAAACCTCGATGGCCAAGGCTCTTCTAGCTGCCTGATGCCAGCCCTCGCACCAATGCCTCAGCATACTGCCTCCCCTAGACTCAGGCCACTGCCGCTCAAGACTCGGGGGCAGGTGGTACCTCCTGACCCAACCCTAGGGCAGATCCCAGCAGGCTCTGACTCACAACTTTGGGATCCTCCAAGCCCTCCAAGCTGCCCCTAGGGACCACGTTGGCACTTGCTGCTTTTCTGCTCCTGGCAGCCTGAGCCTCAGGTCTCGAGCTGAGGGCTGCTCATCCCAAAGCCAGTGTTGCAAATGAAGGAGTCTGGCAAGGAAAGATCCCATACTCATGAGTGGTGCACAGAGCTATTCCTGCCATATGAAAGATGGATATGGATATAAACTCAATACTTGTATAATGGGGACAAAATTATTAATCGTCCCAAAGGGTATGAATTCTAATTTGCTGGGTTCCTGTTTTACATCTGTTGTAGAGAATCTAGAAACGGACAAAACATCAGTGAAAAAAAAAAATTAAAGAAGACAAAGAAGTTAAATCTATATCTATATATCTATAATAAAGAGTCAAGGCCGGGTGCGGTGGCTCATGCCTGTAATCCCAGCATTTTAGGAAGCCAAGTCAGGCAGATCATGAGGTCAAGAGATTGAGACCATCCTGGCCAACATGGTGAAACCCCGTCTCTACTAAAAATACGAAAATTAGCTGGGTGTGGTGGCGTGCGTCTGTAGTCCCAGCTACTCAGGAGGCTGAGGCAGGAAAATTGCTTAAACCCGGGAGGCAGAGGTTGCAGTGAGCCGAGATCGCACCACTGCACTCCAGCCTGGCAATAGCGAGACTCTGTCTCCAAAAAAAATAAAATAAATAAAATAAAGTCAAAAGAGGAGAATATAGGAGTCTTTTATTCCATTATTCCCAAGTTTCAGCTGTTATCTCTTTGGCCTTTTTTAAAAAATGTATACTATTTTGCATTTATTTTAAATGTCAGAAGTTTCAAGGATTCCAATGTAAGTTTTTCTTTTTTTAGTAATTCAGTATATAGACAATTAGTGGTATACACATGGATCCATTATCCCTCAGTGGTTTATGGCCCATAGATTAGTAATCATTTATCTAGACAAAGAGAAAAGGAAGTTTGGGTGTCAAAGACAGTGTTTTGGAGTTTAAAGAGGTTTCTGGATATGAGAGAATGGCAGAGGAGAGGAAAAAAAAAGAGAAAATCTCATGATTGTGAATTATAAGTTGGACCCACTTTAGTGATTATGAGTGACCCAATTAAAGATTGGGGTTACTTTTTTATTATTTTTGGCAGGTGAGTGAGCATTGTATCTCTGAATGGGATATAATGGATACAATGGCATAACCAGATCACATAACATCTTGGGATTTATTTGGGTTGTACTTGATGTATGAATGTTAAAACCAGGTCTATACATTTTGGATGGTTACTTTACTGAATTCTGCCAAGGTATAGTGGGGAGGGGGTGAAAGAGTAACGTTTCTGCTAGTGTTAGTTTTCAGAGGAAAAACATGAGGTCTCAGTAAGGACATGGAAAAGATGAGGATAGGCTCCAAGTGTATAGATTAAGAGAGTGAGTGATACCTTCTCATTCTGTTGGCCTAAACCCATATGGTTCCTAACCCATAGGGCATGGTCCCCTGAGGGGCAATGGATTTTTTTGCCAAGAGCCCAAGAATGTAAGTACATACTTAAAATTGTACAAAAATTGAATAAATAAAAAGTAAAACTACTAGTATATAGGAATTCTTGGAACTTTTAACATTTAAAATGAATCTTAATAGTATAGGATTTTTTTTGAGGAGATAAACTAGTGATAATGGAATAACAAGGACTAGTTTACTATTCTCCTGTAAACAACTAGTAGGCCAAACGGAATAGATGAAAAAATGATGTATACCCATTCAGACAACAGGCAGTGCAGGTCAATGATCCCCAAAAGGAATGAAACAAATGAGACAATGTCCAGGCCCCAGCACAGGGCAGGGAACCCAAACAGAAGCCAGCAGCCTTGCTGAGATGAGGAGACAGCATCTGGGGATCGAGGAAGCCAAGGTGACTAGAATTTGAAAACCAGAGTACCAGAGAGGAGGAAGCCAAACGGCAAGGAATCTCCAAAGCTCTGCAGAGGGGTCCCGTTAAGTCTCTGTGCAGGCCTGGGAGGAAACCACCAAGGCTAGGGGAAGAATCACTGGGCAAGAACAGGCAGAACCATCCTCAGAGCTCATATATCCCTGGGAAGAGTTTGTGTTCACATCTGTAAAATACTGAAAGAAAAAACTGCCCACCTAGAATTCTACATCCAGCAAAAACATCTTTCAAAACTGAAAGCTGAATAAACCTTTTCAGACACCAAAGCTGAGAGGATTGATCACCAGCAGATGAGCAGTGTGAGAAATGTTAAAGGAATCCTTCAGGCAGAAGGAAAATGATACCCAAAATACATTTGGATCTATACAAAAGAGTAAGGAGCACTGGAAATGTTAAGTGTGGGGGCAAATAGATTATTCTTTTCCCTTTGCTTAAGGGAAAAGTAATAACAATGTACAGTTGTCCCTTGCTATCCATGGGGTATTGGCTCCAGGACTCCTCACAGGCACCAAAATCTGTGGATGCTCACATGCTTATATAAAATGGTGCAGTGTTTGCATATCACCCGCCCACATCCTCCTGTATATATTAAATGGTCTCTAGATTAGTTATAATACCTAATATAATATAAATGCTATCTAAATAGTTGTTATATTGTTTAGGGAATAACAAGAAAAAAAAGTCTGTTCATGTTCAGCACAGACACAACCATCTATTTTTTTCTCCAAATATTTTTGATCTGTGGTTGGTTGAATCCACAGATGCAGAACCCATAGATACAGAGGGCCAACTGCATTAGAGGATTTATAAGTTACAAAGAGGCAAAATGTATGACAACAGTAGGACAAAGGCCAGGAGGGAAGAAACAGATGTATACTATTGTAAGGTTCTTACACATGAAATAATATTATTTGAAAGTAGACTATGATAAGTTAAAGATTTATATTGTAAACCCTAGAGTGGCTCTAGGCAGTGGCTCACGCCTGTAATCCCAGCACTTTGAGAGGCCGAGGTAGGCAGATCACATGATCAGGAGTTCGAGACCAGCCTGACCAACATGGTGAAACCCAGTTTCTACTAAAAATACAAAAATTAGCTGGGCGTGGTGGTGTGCACCTATAATCTCAGCTACTCAGGAGGCTGAGGCAGGAGAATCTCTTGAACCTGGGAGGTGGAGGTTGCAGTGAGCCGAGATCATGCCACTGCACTCTAGCCTGGGCAACAGAGTGAGACTCTGTCTCAAAAAAATAATAATAATAAAAATAAAATAACAAAACAAGCTGGGCATGGTGGCTCACGCCTGTAATCCCAGCACCTTGGGAGGCTGAGGCAGGTGGATCACATGAGGCCAGGAGTTCGAGACCAGCCTGGCCAACATGGCAAAACCCTGTCTCTACTAAAAATACAAAAAAATTAGCCAGGCATGGTTTCGGGCGCCTGTAATCCCAGCTACTCCGGAGGCTGAGGCATGAGAATCGCTTGAATCCAGGAGGTGGAGGTTATGGTGAGCTGAGATTGCACCACCACACTCCAGCTTGGGAGAGAGAGAAAGAGAGACTCTCTCAAAAAATAAAAATAAAAAATAACAAAACAAAGAGGTATGGCTAATATGTAATATGTCAGGAGTGGAGATAAGATGAATTTACTTGAAAAGCTCAGTTACTCCACAAGAAGGCAGGAAAAGAGGGAAAAAAAACAAAACAGATAAGACAAATAGAAATGAAGAGCAAATTATATATTTAAACCCAACTGCGTTGATAATCACATCAAATATAAATAGCCTAAAACCACCAAATAAAAGGCAGAGATTGACAGATTGCATAAAAAAGCAAGACCCAACTATAAAATATCAATTAAAAACCCAATTTAAATATAGATACAGTGCTCACTTTGGTAGCACATATACTAAAATTGGAATACAGAGAAGACTACTAGCATGGCCTCTGTGCAAGGATGACACACAAATTCATGAAGTATTCCAATAAATAATATATAGACACAGAGGTTAAAAGTGAAAGAGTGGAAGAAGGTATACCATGCAAATAGTAAAAAATATTTAAAAAGCTGCAGTGACTATATCAATATTGATGTACACTGAAAAGCAAGGAATATAATTAGAAACAAACGGCCGGGTGTGGGTGGCTCATGCCTGTAATCCCAGCACTGTGGGAGGCCCAGGTGGGTGGATCCCCTGAGGTTGAGAATTGGAGACCAGCCTGGCCAACATGGCGAACCCTGTCTCTACTAAAAATACAAAAATTAGCCAGGTGTGGTGGCAGGCACCTGTAATCCCAGCTACTCAGGAGGCTGAGGTGCAAGAATCACTTGAACCTGAGAGGTGGAGTTTGCAATGAGCCAACCAAGATGGTGCCACTGTATTGCCTGGGTGACAGAGCGAGACTCCATCTCAAAAAAAAAAAAAAAAAAAAAAAAAAGGAAAGAGGGCCATTTCATAAGGATAAAAGTCCAAATTTTGGGCCAGGTAAGGTGATTCATGCTGTAATCTCAATACTTTGGGAGGTCAAGGTGGCAGGATCACTTGAGGGCAAGATTTGGAGACCAGCCTGGACAACATAGTGAAACCTCATCTCTATAAAAATAAATAGTAAAGGTCAAATTTTTAAGAGTACATAAACAATCTTAAATGTGTACGCACCTAATTACAGAGCTTCAGAGTATTTGAATAATAAACCTATAAAACTGAAATAAATAGACATAACTGGAGAGATACAGCATGCTCATGAATTGAAAGAATAAATATTATTAAGATGCCATTTCTCAGTGCTGGGTAGGTAGGGAATTGGTGGGTTGGAGTTTGTGGTGGGTACTTGGGCCAAAACTAGAAAGACACTCAGAGTAAAAAGGGGCTCACAATGACACCCAGGACATTCAACCCCCAAAGCAGCAGCCAATGATATATATCTGTGGAGAATGTCATGCAGAAAATGAAATAAAATCCAGGGATCCAATCAGATGCAGAGAATGTGTATACAGAATAATATTCAAGAAAAGGACTGAAAGATTGGTAGGTTTTGATGCTCAGTGAAACCTGGGAATTCAGAGGAATGTCTTCACTTACACCTGAAATTTCCCTCTTAATGTTTCTCATTGTTGTATAGCTTTCGGTTTTGCATAAACTAGTTCCCCCTTATCCTCGGGGGATACATTTCAAGAACCCCAGTGGACGCCTGAAACCTCAGTACCAAACCTTATACACTGTTTTTCCTGTATATACTTAACTATGATAAAGTTTAATTTTTAACTTAGGCAGAGTAAGAGATTAATAACAATAACAAAATAGAACAATGTTAACAATATATTATAATAAAAGTTACATGAATGTGGTTGGTCTCTTGCTCTCAAAATGTCTTACACAGGCTGGGTGTGGTGGCTCATGCCTGTAATCCCAGCATTTTGGGAGGCCAAGGCGGGTGGATCACCAGAGGTCAGGAGTTTGAGACCAGCCTGGCCAACATGGTGAAACCCCATCTCTACTAAAAATACAAAAATTAGCTGGGCATGATGGCGCATGCCTGTAAATCCCAGATACTTGGGAGGCTGAGGCAAGAGAATCGCTTAAACCCAGGAGGCGGAGGTTTCAGTGGGCTGAGATCACACCACTGCACTCCAGCCTGGGCGACAGAGCGAGACTCCTAAGCACTTTGGAAGGCTGAGGCAGGCAGATCACTTGAGGTCAGGAGTTAGAGACTAGCCTGGCCAACATGGTGAAACCCTGTCTCTACTAAAAATACAAAAATTAGCCAGGCGTGGTGGCGGGTGTCTGTAATCCCAGCTACTCGGGAGGGTGTGGCACAAAGAATCGCCTGAACCCGGGAGGTGGAGGTTGCAGTGAGCCAAGATAGCATGACTGCACTCCAGCCTGGGCAACAGAGCAAGACTCTGTCTCAAAAAAAAAAAAAAAAAAAAAAAAAAAGAATGCCACAGACTGAAAGATAATATCCACGAAATACAGATCTGGTATAGAACTTGCATCCAGAATATGGGATGAATTTTTACAACCCAATAATACGCTTTGCCAAAGGAGATAAATGGATGACAAATAAGCACATGAAAATATGCTCACATTATTGTTAGGAAAATTCACATTATATAAATTAAAGTTTTAGTATAAAACAGTTCTACAATAGCATGAAAACATATAACCTGATTTTTAAATTATTATTTTGAGTTTTTGGCTAAAGGAGCAGAGGAAATGGAGACGGTCATCCTGTAGATGTCATGAGGCGAGCTGGGATTAAGGTCACCATTGCAGGTCTGGCTGGAAAAGACCCAGTACAGTGTAGCCATGATGTTTTCATTTGTCCTGATGCCAGTCTTGAAGATGCAAAAAAAGAGGGACCATATGACATAGCAAGTTCTACCAGGAGGTAATCTGGGTGCACAGAATTTACCTGAGTCTGCTTCTGTGAAGGAGATACTAAAGGAGCAGGAGAACCAGAAGGGCCTTATAGCCACCATCTGTGTAGGTCCTACTGCTCTGATGGCTCATGAAATCAGTTTTGGAAGTAAAGTTACAACACTCCCGCTTGCTAAGGACAAAATGATGAATGGAAGTCATTACACCTACTCTGAGAATCGTGTGGAAAAGGACGGCCTGAAATTCTTACAAGCCCAGGGCCTAAGACCAGCTTTGAGTTTGTGCTTACAATTGTTGAAGCCCTGAGCAGCAAGGAGATGGCAGCTCAAGTGAAGCCTCCACTTGTTCTTAAAGACTAGAGCAGCAAGTGGCTGGGCGCAGTGGTTCACGCCTGTAATCCCAGCATTTTGGGAAGCTGAGGCAGGCAGATCATGAGGTCAGGAGATGGAGACCATCCTGGCTAACACGGTGAAAACCCGTCTCCACTAAAAAATACAACAAAATTAGCCGGGCGTGGTGGTGGGTGCCCGTAGTTCCAGCTACTCGGGAGGCTGAGGCAGAAAATGGGGTGAACCTGGGAGGCAGAGCTTGCAGTGAGCTGAGATCGCGCCACTGCACTCCAGCCTGGGCGACAGAGCGAGACTCTGTCTCAAAAAAATAAAAATAAAATAAGACTAGAGCAGCAAAATGTGACGATCACTTAGAGAAACAGGCCATTAGGAATCCATTCTCACTGTGTTCGCTCTAGATAAAACAATGGTAGATTAACGTGTTCAGAAGCCACCATCATTACTGCTTTTGCCGAAGTATAGTTGTGAAGTCACAACTACACAGAGATTTCTCAACCTACAAAGTGTGTCTGTACATTTCTTTTTTTTTTTTCTAAGCCTTGTTTGCAGAATAAACAAGGCATTTAGCAAACTAAAAATAATAAAATAGGCAGAGCAGGAGTTCAAGACCAGCCTCGGCAATATAGTGAGACCCTGTCTCAAAAAAAAAAAAAGCAGGGGCAAAGGACCTCAATTGACATTCATCCAAAAAAGACATAGGTACTCTGGGCCACTCTGCCTATGGGACAGCCCTGCTCTGTCTGTGGGGCAGCCATTCTGTTGCACACTGTTGCTCTAATAAACTTGATGTCTTTAAAAAAAAAAAAGACATAAAAATGGCCAAGAAGTATATGAAAAGGTGCTCAGCATCATTAATCATCAGGGAAATGCAAATCAAAACCACAATGAGCTATCACCTCACACTGCTAGAAGAGCTATTATCAAAAAGACAGGCGATAACACGGTCATGGCAAGGGTGTGAAGAAAAGGGAACCCTGTGCACTATTCATAGGAAGGTAGATTAGTACAGCCATTGTGGAAAACAGTACGGAGGCCCCTAAAAAAATTAAAAATGAAATTATTATGACCCAGGGATTCTCTTCTGGGTATATACCCAAAGGAACAGAATCGCCACCTTGAAAAGATATCTGGACTCCCATGTCCATTGCAGTATTACTCACAGTAGCCAAGATACGGAAACAACTGAGGTGCCTATCAGTGGACAAATGAAAGAAACTCTGGTATATACAGTCGTGCGCTGCATAACAACATTTCAGTAAATGATGGACCACATATATGACCATGGTCTCAAAAGATTATAATACCATATCTTTACTGTACCTTTTCTATGTTTAGATACACAAATATTCACCATTGTGTTCTGACTGCCTAGAGTATTCAGAATAGTCACATGCTGCACAGATTTGTAGCCTAGCAGCAATAGGTTACACCATATAGTCTAGGTGTGTAGCAGGCTATCCCATCTAGGTTTGTGGAAGTATACCCTATAATGTTCACACAACAAAAAATAGCCTAACAACACATTTCCCCTAACACAACACCATCATTAAGTGATGCATAACTGTACATACAGTGGAATATTATTCAGCCTTAAAAAAGGAGGAGATCCTGCCATTTGCCACAATATGGTTGGCCCTGGAGGACATTATGCTAAGTGAAATATGCCATGCATAGAAGGAAAAATATTGCATGATCTCACTTATATGTGAAATCTAAAAAAAAACCAAAAGGCCAAATTGAGGAGACAGCAAATAAAACAGTGGTTACCATAATTGGGGTGGGGGTGGAAGGAAATGGGGTGACATAGACCAAAGGATACACAGTAGCAAATACATAGGACTAAGAAACTGAAAGCTCTATGTGTTGGATTATAGTTAATAGTGTACTGTATTCAGGATTTTTGCCAAATGAGTAGATTACTACTGCCCTTGCCAGAGGAGAGAGAAAAATGGCAACTATGTGAGATGATGGATATGTTAATTTGTTTCACTATGGTAACCATTTTACTATATATGTATCTTATAACGTCATGTTATAAACCTTAAATATATACAATAAAACATTTTAAATAAATAATAATAAAAATTGTGGCCGGGTGTGGTGGCTCACGCCTATAATCCCAGCACTTTGGGAAGCCAAGGCAGGTGGATCACTTGAGGTCAGGTGTTCAAGACCAGCCTGGCCAACATGGTGAAACCCCGTCTCTACTAAAAATGCAAAAATTATCCAGGTGTGGTGGTGGGTACCTATAATCCCAGCTACTCGGGAGACTGAGGCAGGAGAACAGCTTGAACCTGGGAGGCGGAGGTTGCAGTGAGCCAAGATTGTGCCACCGCACTCCAGCCTGGGCAAAAGAGCGAGACTCCATCTCAAAACAAACACATTTTGAGGGTTTATGAGGGGAAATGGATTCTAAGCTAGATTTCCACATCCAAGCAATCAATTAAGAGTGAGGATAGATATTAAGTAAAGACATTTTCAGACAACCAGGGTCTCAGTGACTTAACCTCCCATGCAACCGTTGTCAGAAAGTGAGTGGAGGAGGGACTCTACTAAAACAAGGAGGTGAACCAAGGAAGAAGAGACCTGGAATCCAGAAAGCCAAGGAGCTGATTCAGGGAGAAGCAAAGCAAGTCCCTGTAAGACAGTGAAGATGACGGCTGTGCACCAAGCCTGGAGAGCCACCAGACTGACAGGAGCAGGGCACAGAGAACCACAGGGGACGGAGAATCACAGCCCAGAGCCAGGACTGCAGGATCCAGCTGCCCCCTCTTCTCCGGAAGAAATCTTCTCTTCCACAGATCTTTTTGAAGAGACGTCTCTCTCTCTGGGTTGCTCTCCCCAGAAACAGATTGGAAAGCCGCCCACCCCTATGCTCAGGCCGTCGCCTGCCTTCACCTCTCCCTGGTGCAGAGGCTTTATCCTGCCTTCTCCTTTCCCTTCTGCCCCTGGTCTCGCAGTCTCAGCCATATCCCCATGGGTTCATTTCGGGCCCCAAGCCGACTGGCTGTGCTGACCCCAGGAGGCGGAGTGGCGGTGGAGTCGGGGCGGGAGGCCCACCTTGGGGAACATGGTCACCATGCTGCTCAGGCACTCTCGGCGCTTCTCCTCCAGGCCCTTCTGCTTGTCTGTCCAGGCCTGCAGCCTGAGACTCTGCAGGCGGTCAGTGTTTTCCAGGAAGATGTAGAGGTTCTGGGCCTTGTAGGAAGCCTCCGTTTCTTTCATTATTTGTACATGGTTGATCACTTCTTGCCTGGGAAGAGAGGAGAAGCAATTTAGGGGGTGGAGAGGCCTCCTCTATCCCCCAAGTCTGTTAACCAGAGATGACTTTGTTTTCTTTAATTCCTTAGAGCAAAAAGAGAAATGGAGGCTGGTGAGAGCTGGGGAAAATGGGGCAGAGAAAAGTGGGAGGTAGTATCAAGTGAGGAGCCTCAGGGCTGGGATGAAACAGGAAGAGAAAGGAAAGACAGGGGAGCACATTAGGTGGATTACAGGCAGGGCCATGGGAAGAGAGGAAGAGAGAGGGAAGTTGCTTAGAGGAAAAGCCCACTACAGGGAGAGCAGCGGTCAGTGCCCTTCTTCCCACATCTTCAAGGGTTGCCCAAGGCCCCAGGCCAGACTTGCTTTCCAGGCCCCCACTCAGGAGACTCTGTCCAGGCCTGGGGTGGCTCTCCCCATCCCCCCTTGCCCTGTGTTCCTTCTCTCCCACTGGGTTTAGGCTTTTCCCACATATTGCAGCGGGTGGGTGCCAGGTGGGTTCCAGGGAGGACCTACCGGAGGCTCTGGAGGCGTCTATAGAAGATGTACTTATGGCACAGGTACTGCAGCCTGAGCGCACCCAGCTCCATGGTGGTGGTGGTGAGCTCCAGCGCTTTGCTGCGCAGGTAGTGGGGCAGCCCCAACTCAGACTCCTCACTCAGGAGCTGCAGGTTCTTCCTCTGGGCCTCCATGTCCATGTGGTACACCTTCTCCTTAAGAGTTGCAGGGGATATCTGCAAAGAGGGCTGGGTCAGCCTTCGGATGGATGTCCCAGTGACAGGAAAGGAGGCAGATTTCTTGGGCTTTGTGGGAACTCGGCGGGTCCGTGGTCTGTAGGTAAACTCCACTGAACTCATAGGTCTCTGCTTTCCCAGGGCAGACTGCTGGGTACTAGGAGACATGGGCAAGTGTGGCCTCCTGCTTTGGTGAGCAGATTGGGTCCGGCTTGGGGCAGGCACTAATGATAGCTCTGCCTTCTCCAGGTCCCTCCATCGACTGGTGGGTGTGAAGATCCTCCTCTCTACATCCTCCCCTAGCTGCTCCGGCTCTCTCCCTGGGCTCTCCTGCTCCTTTTCTAGCTGGATCCATCTCCGCTGCTGCTCCCTGGCCAGGTCTTCCAGCTTCCACTGCCGCAGCTTTTCCTGGTGCTCCTGCTCCAGCAGGGCCCACTTCTTCTGCCGCTGCTGCCACATCTCCTCCTCCTCCAGCCACAGCTGCCTCCGCATCTCCCAGCCGAATTCCTCCTCCCAGGGCTCCTCTTGGCTCTCAGAGGTCACCTGCCTGGAGCTCTCTAGAGACAGCTGCTTGCTACAATGGAACTTAATTTGGAGTCCTCCCTTCTCCTGGAAGTAGTCCTCCTGGTCTTTGTCTTTGTGGCCTGAGCTTTCTGCCACCGGTCTTTCCCATTTCTTAGGAAACCTGCGATCTACTAAGGGTAAAAGCACAGGCTCAAGGCTCTCAGTGTCCTTGCTGCTGAACACATCTGCGACCCTCGAGCGCACAGTCATGGTGGAAAGTGGCTGGTGCCCTGCAGCTAAAGCACCATTGTCCCGCATCGTGGCCATGGGACTTGGGGGAAGTGGTGAGAACAACTGCTCCTCCTTCATTGGTTCCTGTTGGCTTTCCTCCGTGACTGTTTCTTTCCTTGGGAGGGTCTCTCTCTCAGAGGGACCCGGGGAGTCAACAGAAACCTCAGCCGGGTCTTCTGCCTGACCTGTAGCAGTCTGAGCCTTCTTCAGCTGGAACTCCAAGGCCTGCTTCGTCAGGAGAAGGTCATGGTACCTTCCCCCTAAGATCTCTACCTGCTTCAGCAGAGCATCCCTCCTGCTCTCAAGGACCTCCACGAACTGCTGGAAGTGCAGCCTCTGGCTGCTGAGCTCTTTGGTTGCCTGCATTTGCAGGTGCCTGTATTTGGTCTCCAGGCTCCTGTTCTCCTTGTGTTGGAGGATCAAGGCCTTGTTGAGGTTCTCCACCACAGTGGCCATGTACCTGATGGCCCTGACCTCCCACTTGCTGAACATGGTAGAGTCCAGGAGCTCCTGCAGCATGGATGTCACCTCCGAGGCCTTCGTGTTCATGGTATGCTGGTCCTGGAGCATCTGTTCTGGGCTCAGTGGCTGAGGATGGGATGGAGATGTCTGTGGGCTTCTTCCCTGCCAGCCCTGCCAGAAGGTGCATTTGGACACTGGGAGAGGTGGAGAGAAAAAAGTCAATGATTTTTCATGGGTCCCAAGGATTGCATTGATTCTCCAAACACTGCAGGGCCAAAATGGCAACCCCCTTAGGGATTTGGCGAGAGTATGGAGCTGGGGCTGTATGTGGAGCCAGGGATGGTGCTATCAGGACAGACCTCTGCTGAGTGCAGAGCTTGCCCAGAGCCCAGCCTCAGGGTCTGCCAGCTCCACAGCACCTGCAGAGACCAGAAGGGCCTGGTGTAGGCAATCCAGCACAGCTCACTGCAGCATCCTCCTGGTCTTCCATGTTCTCCTGGGGTAGAGTTATTTTTCTAATCATGCACTTCCCAGCCTCAGTATCTGTGTTTGCCTCCTATTGTCAGCTACTCAAACCCCTTACACCTATCTAGGAAGCCTGGTTTCCCTTTCCCGTTAGCACTGGACTGTGCTTATGGAGAATTTATCACATGGTCCTCCAACTGTTCACATGTTTTATGTTTTTTTTTTTAATAACTAATGTCTTTTTCCA
This sequence comes from Pongo abelii, assembly GCF_028885655.2. Lineage (NCBI taxonomy): Eukaryota > Metazoa > Chordata > Mammalia > Primates > Hominidae > Pongo > Pongo abelii. Next base: position 47,377,514 of record NC_071995.2, read on the forward strand.
TTTGGGGGATCCCTTTGATACTCTGAGGAAAGCAGCAGACCCTCTCTCCCCAGGAAAATGCACTACACAGAGATTGTGCCTGCCATTAGCAGATCTCAATTTTTCAAAGGCTGGGTCACGGTGGTCATTGTACCCCCTTGGACCTACTATGTATAGAGCTGGTGGAGTGATTATCTTGGAGCATCCATTCATCTGCCTATTTAATAAACATCACTGGTGGAAAAAACAATGCTAACTTCAGATGAGGGGTAGAGGAAATACAAAAATTAAGGGATACTGAAGTTGGGCTAGCATCTAGCTAGTACTGTCAGAGAGGCCATGTGGCCTAGTGGTCCAGAGTTTAGATTCTGCAATAAGATAACTTGGGTTTGAATCCCATCTTTCCGATTTGCCTTGGGCAATTTTCTTAACTTCTCAGTGTCTCAGTTTTCCAATGTGAAAAATGGGGATAATCATAGAATCTATGTCATAGGACTTTGATTATGCATGTTTAGTGCCAAGTGCAGTAACAGGTACCTAGTAAGTGCTCAATAAATCATCCCTAAAAAGAAAGAAATAAAGACATAGTCTTTATCATTCATAAGTTTATAATCTAGCGAGGGTCTAAGTATACAATAAGTGTATTTGAAGACATAGTACGGTACAGATTGCAGAAGAGATTGTTTCCTTATCCACTTTTCCCCGCCTTCTCCCTCCTGCTGACCTTACTTGATTGATAATGAGGCTGGCCATGAGGAACAATGGTAAATGCTGATGGTTAACTATTGTTAATTAAGCCCTGAGCATGTTCCAAGCATGGTGTCAGACACCTCACACTGTGTGGAAGCCTCCCCACAAACCTGGAGCTAGGCAGAATCCTCTTCTGTTTATATATGAGGAAACAGGCTCAGAGAGATGAAGTCCTTGCCCAAAGTGATACAACCAGAAATTGACAGAGATGCAATTCAAACTCTTGAGTGAGATTAAGAAGCCAGAAAACCTATGTGTGGGGCCACAGCCTTTCCTTGTGGTCCCTTCTCTTCTCTGAGCTTCAATGTTCTCATCTACAAAATGTACGAGTTCGATAGTCTCAGGTTCTCCTAATGTTGATGGGAGTAAAAAGCCAAGGTTCAGCTATTTGCTGATGGACCACCTCTGCAGCAGCCTCTGGCTGAGCCTCCCCAACCTTCCTAGCTCTGTTGCTGGGTTTGGAGTGAGGAGAGGATGGTCTGCAGGTTCTAGCTGCTAACTCTAGCCCTCCTGGCCTCCCAGCTTTGTTCCTCAGAACCTACATAAGGCCACAGCTCCAGTGAGCATGCCAGAGACCTGTCTCCACATCACACCTCCCTTAGCGCTGAAGGACAGCTCAGAGCTGCTCAGTGCTTGGCCTGGGCTCAACCCCCAGCCCCTCACCACTGCCCGTCCATCTCAAATCAAACTTCTGTGATGGAGGAGAATCAGAAAGACCCCAGGCCCAGCCTCTGACTTCCCCTGCCATGGCTCCACCCCGTCCCCACCTAGCTCCCTGGCCAGGTGCTCCTAGAACCTACCTTGTGACCTTTTCTTTTGTCCTTCAATGAGAGTGGAGCAAAGGGCAGTGAGTGACTCGATGCCTCTTGTGGTGGCAATGAGGGACAGCGGTAACACTTTCTCTGTCACTTCAATCCATTCGTCCAGAGCTGCTTCTTCCTCTTCACTCTTCCTGGGCCCGATCTCATAGGTCAGAGTGTCACCTGGAGAAGGGATGGGAGGTGCAGGCTGAGAGCAGTCTGTCCTCCAGGGGGACACAGCCCTATAGCACAGGGGTTACAGTGGCTGTGAAGTCACATTGATTTTACCTCTTACTAGCTATGTGATGTTGGGCAAGTCACTTATCCCCCTGAGCCTCAGTTTCCTTCCCTATAAAAGAACTGGGTGAAGATTAAATGAGATAATACATGTGGAACAGTTAACATGAGGCCTGCCGTGTAGAAATTCACAATGGGCATTAAATAGTATTGTCTGTACAGCAGGGAGGTATCTGACTTGTTACTGCTCTATGCCCATTGCCTGGTCCAACATCTGGACAACTGAATTAATTAAGCAGAATCAACAGCTCTGTCAGTCTTGAGGGCAGCCGAGGGACCACTGAACTAAGAGCTTCCAAGCATGGGGTAGTATGCAGGGGGCAGGGCACATCCCAATACCATCTTCTTCCAACACTGGAGCATCCAGCACACAGCACACAGGTCCTGTGATGGGATGACTCTGAGCTGAGTGGGGGGTAGCACTTAGCTTTAGGGTTTAATGCAGCTGGCCCACACCCAAATGGCTGTACCAGTTGCTCACAGCTGGCATCAAGGCCCATGCAGTAAAGGTCATTCAGTGCTTTGAATATCACCCAGGGGTGCTCTATAAAATAGCTAATGTGGGTTTGAATTTAGTTTCTATCCTGCACAAAAATGAGATGTCATAATGGACCTGTGACTTAGGCTTCATCATATATTCAGCTAATGTCATGATCTGTGATGTTTGGACACTTCTGTGTCTGCCCCTCAGGAGCATGGAGGTGATGTGCTGTGACACGAGTGGTGGAATGCTTCACTGGAGAAGGGGATGTGTCCTGTGCTGTCCCTGTGCTCGCCACCCACACTCCCCTCCCAGAGGAGGCACGATGCCCAGCCTGCAAACTCACCCCAGTCACCCAGCCAGCGGAGAATGTCATACAGGTGCTTCTCCTTCGTCTTAGCATCTTTGGAGAAGGAGGCAATTTTTTCCAGCAAGATGAATCTCTTCTTGCCCTTTGGATCTGTCTGCTGAGATTTGGCATTTTCTTTTAAATCATATCCTAATTCTTCCTGGAAGCGGTTGATGACACAATTGACATTGTCCAAAATGTCTGAGAGCTGGGTAGAAATATCCTATAGAGAAGCAGCAGATTGTAGTGTTAGGGCTGTGTACTTGAGCCAGAAGCCACATGCTAGCAGCGTGACCTTGGACAAGTCGCTTAGCCTCTTTGGGTTTCAGTTTTCTTATATTTAAAGTGGGAATCATTATAGTACCTATGTCACAGGGTTTCTATAAGGATTAAATGAACTAAATATTTTAAAGTGCTTTTAATAGTGCCTGGCACATTACACAAAAGTGGTAGCTTTTATTATCATTGTGATTATTAAGGTCAAGAAAAGATAGAATACCAAAACCCCACAGCAAACATTTCTTTAGAATTTCAGAGGTTGCTGGGGGTTTCTGGATGTCTTTCCTCACAAGGATCCACAGGCAACAGAAGCTTGGAAAAGTGAGGCCCCAAGAAACTCTAGGATCAGAGGCTCAAGTAAAAAATGTACTAGAGCCTCGTGTACAGGGTTATTTGAGCCTTTGGCCATTTCCCCAACCCCTGTGAACTTCCTCGGCTCAGCTTGGGAGATTCTGGAGGGTTGCCAAGAACAGATTCTGGGTCCTTTCTCCTGCCCTCTAAGACCCACCACGATGTGCCTCAGGGCTATCCTCGAGCTTCCTGCCCGCTTCCCGGCCCCAGCCCTGCCTCAGGCGGGTGGTTGCTTTCAGCTCACCCTGCATAGGCCAAGTTTAGGAGAGAGATAATTTATACTAATCTGTCTGCAGACTCGGGTTGCTGAATATCCCAGGACCTCTGAGGACCCAGAGCTGGAATCTCGCTCAAACCTGGGATCAGTCCCCAGCCTCCACATCAGATCCCACTGTAAGGGTGATTCCTTCATCTCAGGGGCTACCTCTTGAGCCCGAGTTAGCTGGGCAGCCTCAATCCTCAGGATGATGGCTTTCACTGATGTGGGAGTCACCAACTGTGGGGGGTCATCATTCTCCATTTTGGATCACTCTGTCAGTCACAAAACATTCTGTGTCTCTGGTCCACAGGCCTGGACACACAATGTTGTCTGCTTTGGAGGTTAAGGGCACCAGGGTATCTCCTGGGTACCCTCTGCCCAGGCACAGCTCCTCTGGTAACTGCCAAACGCCAGGTTCCAACTGATCCTCTTCTCCCCAGTGACATCATCAGTTTGATTAGAAGAATTAGGAGATTAGACTCCCCACTATCTAGCTTTTTGTCCATTACCTAACATATATTTACTTGACTTGTTGCCTTTTTTTTTTTTTTTTTGAGACAGAGTCTCCCTCTGTAGCCCAGGCTAGAGTGCAGTGGTGTGATCTCGGCTCACTGCAACCTCCACTTCCTGGGTTCAAGTGATTCTCCTGCCTCAGCCTCCTGAGTAGCTGGGATTACAGGTGCGTGCCACCACGCCCGGCTAATTTATTTTTTGTATTTTTAGTAGAGATGGGGTTTCACTGTGTTAGTGAGGGTGGTCTCGATCTCCTGATCTCGTGATCCACCCACCTTGACCTCCCAAAGTGCTGGGATTACAGGTGTGAGCCACCGTGCCCGGCCGACTTGTTGCTTTTTAAAAATTACTAAATGTTGTGCTCCCAAACAAAACATTAATGTCTAAAAATAAGAAAAAGCAATTAGCAAAAGTTATTTTCCTAAATAAAATATTTTAAATTTCTAAAAATTAGAGCCAATCAATAACCAAATGGAGGCCAGGCTCAGTGGCTCATGCCTGTAATCCCAACAATTTGGGAGGCTGAGGTGGGAGGATCACTTGAGCCCAGGAGTTTGAGACCAGCCTGGGCAACATGGTGAGAGCCTACCTCTACAAAAAAATTTAAAAAATAGCCAGGCACGGTGGCGCATGCCTGGGATCCCAGCTACTTGAGAGGTTGAGGCGGGAGGATCACTTGAGCCCAGGAGGTCAAGGCTGCAGTGAGCCATGTTCACGCCATTACACCCCAGCCTAGGTGATAGATACCCTGACACACACACACACACACACACACACACACACACACACACAAACATACAGAGGGAGGAACATCCCATAATGCTAAAGATGTCAATTAATAAGGGGGACATAATTCTAAATGTGTATACACCTAATAACATTGCTTCAAAATACATGAAGCAAAAAGCTTCCAGAACTAAAAGGAGGAATAGGTAAATCCAGAATTATAGTTGGAGATTCCAGCACTTCTCTTGCAGGAGTTGATAGAAGTAGCAAAAAATAAAAAGTATAGAGGTTTTGAAAAATACTATCAACCAACTTGACTCCATTGACAGTCATAGAACACTTCACCCAACAACAGGACACATATTATTCCCTATGCATATTGAACAATGATCATATAAACCATAATTTGGGCCATAAAACAAGTATCAATTAACCTAAGAAGGCTAAAATCATACAAAATATGTTCTCTGACCACTATGGTATTAAACTATAAATCAATAATTGAGAGATCTTTGGAAAATTCCCAAATATTTTACAAATTAAGCAACATACTTCCATATAACCCTGAGTCAAAAAAGAAATCACAGGGAAAGTTATGAAATACTTTGAACTGAGTAAAAATAGAAACATATCACAATTTTGAGGATGCCGCCAAATTAGTGCTTAGAGGAAAAAACTAGAAAAGGAAGAACAAAAAAACCCAAAATAAGCAGAAGGAAGGAAATAATAAGGATAAGAATAGAGACCAATAGAAAACAAAAAAAAAAAAAGAAGAAAATCAATGCAACTAAAATCTGATGTTTTGAAAAGATTAATGCAATTGATAAAACTCTAGCCATATTTACCAGGAAGAAAACAGAGAAGACAAGCTACGAACATGAAGAATAAGAGACTACAGACTCTACAGTGGGAATAATATGAGAGGGCAATATGAAAAACCTTTATGCCAATAAACTTGGTAAATTAGATGAAATGGGCAAATTCTTTAACATACATAACCTATCAATGCTCACTAAAGAAAAAAAAAGCTTTGAATATCCATAAATCTACTAAAGAAATTGGATTCGTAATATAAAAAACCTTTCCCTCAAAGAAAACTCCAGCCCCAGATAGTTTAATTGGTGAGTTCTGCCAAACATTTAAGAAAAAAAAAGATACGGTTCTATAAAAACTCTTTCAAAAAATTGAATAGTAAAGAACACTTCTCAAATCATTTTATGAGGTTAGCATTATTTTTATTTTATTTATTTATTTATTTTTTCTGAGACGGAGTCTCACTCTGTTGCCCAGGCCAGAGTGCAGTGGCACGATCTCGGCTCACTGCAACCTCCACCTCCTGGGTTCAAGTTATTCTCCCACCTCAGCCTCCCTAGCAGCTGGGACTACAGGTGTGTGCCACCACGCCCAGCTAATTTTTGTATTTTTAGTAGAGATGGGGTTTCACCATGTTGGTCAGGCTGCTCTCAAGCTCCTGACCCCCGGTGATCCACCCACCTTGGCCTCCCAAAGTGCTGGGATTACAGGCTCAGCTACCGCACTCAGCTGAGGTTAGCATTATCTTGATACCAAAACCAGAAAAACATGACAAGAAAAAAAAGTACTACAAACTAATATTGCTCACAAATATAGACATAAAAGAAAATGAATTGATTGGGAGGCTGAAACAAGAGGATTGCTTGATTCCAGGAGCTGAAGTCCAGCCTGGGCAACTTAGCAAGACTTCATACCTTAAAAAAAAAAAAAAAAAAGTTGGCCAGGTGCGGTGGCTCATGCCTGTAATCCCAGCACTTTGGGAGCCTGAGGCGGGTGGATCACTTGAGGTCAGGGGTTCAAGACGAGCCTGGCCAACATGGTGAAACCTTGTCTCTACTAAAAATATAAAAATTAGCTGGGTGTGGTGGTGTGCACCTGTAATCCCAGCTATTCGGAAAAGCTGAGGCAGGAGAATTGCTTGAACCCAGGAGTCCTGGGTTGCAGTTAGCTGAGATCATATCACTGTACTCCAGCCTGAGTGACAGAGCAAGACTCCGTCTCCAAAAAAAAAACAAAAACGAAAAAACTTTTTTTTTCCCAAGATGGCAGATTTGGGGCTGTTAGTGTTCCTCAGTCACATAGCAAGATAGTGCATACAGATCAACTCTGTGGGCTTTAACTCAAGAAAGAAAATGGGAATCCAACAGAATCATGAAGAACACCCTAGGTCTCAGGGAGGAAAACAAAGGCAAACAGCCCCCGTGATGGCATTTGGCTCATAAAAGTGAGTGAAGCCCCAGTACATGAGAGGCAGACAGGCTCTTTCCACTGGAGATACAAGCAACAGAGGCCAAGGGAGAGCACTTTGTTTCTCCCAAGTCCTGGAGCTAACTTGAGAAGATATTTGGAGACACTGAGAAGGAAAGACACTGGGAAAAGCTGTAGGCATTTCCCAGGCCCAGGATGCCACTTTTAATCCAGGCATACAAAGTTAGTCATTCTTTGGCGACACAGTAGCATGGCCACACAGGCATTTTAGTCTTGGGCCAGAGATTGGATTGCCTGCTCTCGAGTTGCACAGAGGCTTCTACAGCCAGAATTGTAGAAAGCACCTTGCAGTAGGTGCTGGCAATGTGCTCTTCCCTGTCACAGGACTGGGGTGGGAAAGGGACTGCTACAGCTATGGTTTCTCCTAGGCAACAAGATGCAACCAGGGTCAGCTTGGTGACCTGTGGACTGGTCTCAGTGAGTTATTGCTTGGTATGCTAGACTGTTCCCCTGAGATTGTGGTGCAGTGGGGCCCTCTCAGCTTGACACTCAGGGAGATCTCCAGGCATTTAGAGCGCCCACTCACCCAGATCAGCAGCCTGAGCTGCCCTATCCTTCCTGTGCAGACACTCTAGTGAAGTGGGGCTCACTCTGCTCCACACCCAGGCAGATCTTCAGGCATTTGGAGCACCTGCTTGCCTGCATTTGCAGTCTGAGTTGGCACACCCTTCCTGTATAGAGACCATGGTGAAGAGGCACCCTATCCACCCCATGCCCAGACAGATCTCTAGGCAGTCGGAGCATCCGTTCACCTGAATTAGCAGCCTGCCACCCACCCTCCCTGTGTAGAGATTGTGGTGCAGCAGTGCCCTCTGCATTCCACACTCAGACACCTGGAGCATGCACTCTCCTGGATTAAGAGTTTAGGCCACCCTGGTTCCTTGTGCATAGAACTTGGGGCCAAGGAGGTTTCCCAACTCAACAACTAGCAACACCTCTGGGCACTGGGTGGCAGCCCACTGGATTCTCCCTTGGTGTTGGTGCTGTGCCTGCCATTGAGGGACCTGTAGACAGGCCAGCTCTGGTCCAGCCCCACTCATCTTACCTCCTGGGACTGAGCAGGGAGCTCAAGCCACTGTGCATTCCATGGATCAGCCCATTGCTTGAGGCAACAGAGAGCTTCTGCCAGTAAACAAGGATCAAGAATATACCCAGCCACGTTGGCCACAGCTGGCTCTTACTTATAAGTGCCATCTACTGGCCTGTACATCAAACCGCACAACCCAATATAAAATCTGCTGATAGTATACAAGGCTATAGAAACAAAAGCCAAAAGACCCAATCTAATATTCTCTACAGTCATTACCCGCTAGGCAGGGGAGAGGGAAAGGGAAGGGGAAAAAAAAAAAAACAATATTATAGGGAAAGAAATAAAAAGAAAAAAATTCTACCCACACACACACAAATTAGAATTGCCAGCATCTCCAGATGAGAAAGAACCAAAGCAAGAATTCTGGCACCATGAAAAATCTGAATGTAGTGATACCACCAAAGGATCACACTAGATCTCTAGTCCTTAACCAAAATTGAAACTCAGAAATGACAGATAAAGAATTCAAAGTATGGATTGCTAGGAAACTCAACAAGATCCAAGACAAGCTTGAACATCAACCTAAAGAAACTTCTAAAGCAATCCACAAAATGAAGGAATAGATAAACATCTTGAAAATAAATCAGTCAGAGCTTTTGGAATTGAAAAACTCAGGCCGGGCGTGGTGGCTCACGCCTGTAATCCCAGCACTTTGGGAGGCCGAGGCAGGCGGATCACGAGGTCAGGAGACCAAGACCATCCTGGCTAACACAGTGAAACCCCATCTCTACTAAAAATACAAAAAATTAGCCGGGCATGGTGGCGGGCGCCTGTAGTCCCAGCTACTCAGGAGGCTGAGGCAGGAGAGTGGCGTGAACATGGGAGGTGGAGCTTGCAGTGAGCCAAGATTGCGCCACTGCACTCCAGCCTGGGCGACAGAGCGAGACTCCATCTCAAAAAAAAAAAGAAAAACTCACTTAAAGAATTTCAAAATACAATTGAAAGCTTTATCAATGACTGGATCACGCAGAAGAAAGAATTTCAGAGCTTGAAATTTGGTCTTTTGAACTAACCTAGTCAGACAAATATATAAAAAAGGTAATTTTAAAAAACGAACAAGGCCAGGCACAGTGGTTCATGCCTGTAATCCCAGCACTTGAGAGGCTGAGGCGAGCGAATCACTTGAGGCCAGGAGTTTGAGACCAGCCTGACCAACATGGTGAAACCTTGCCTCTACTAAAAATAAAAAAATTAGGCCAGGCACAGTGGTTTATGCCTGTAATCCCAGCACTTTGGGAGGCTGAGGCAGGTAGATCACCTGAAGTCAGGAGTTCAAGACCAGCCTGGCCAACATGGTGAAACCCCATCTCTACTAAAAATACAAAAATTAGACAGGCATGGTGGTGGGTGCCTGTAATCCCAGCTACTCAGGAGGCTGAGGCAGGAGAATCGCTTGAACCTGGGAGGCAGAGGTTGCAGTGAGCTGTGATCCCACCACTGCACTCCAGCCTGGACGACTGAGCAAGACTTTGTTTCAAAATAAAAAAATACAAATACAAATACAAAAATTAGCCAGGCGTGGTGGCATGCACCTGTAGTCCCAGCTATTCAGGAGACTGGGGCATGAGAATTGCTTGAACCTGGGAGGCTGAGATTGCAGTGAATTGAGACTGCACTGCTGCACTTCAGCCTGGGCAATAGAGCAAGACTGTGTCTCAAAAAAAAATAAATAAATAAAAATGTAGGCCAGGCGCAGTGGCTCACACCTGTAATCCCTGCACTTTGGGAGGCCGAGGCGGGTGAATCACAAGGTCAGGAGATCGAGACCATCCTGGCTAACACAGTGAAACCCCGTCTCTACTAAAAATACAAAAAATTAGCCGGGCGTGGTGACGGGCGCCTGTAGTCCCAGCCACTCAGGAGGCTGAGGCAGGAGAATGGTGTGAACCCGGGAGGTGGAGCTTGCAGTGAGCTGAGATCACGCCACTGCACTCCAGCCTGGGCTACAGAGGGAGACTCTGTCTCAAGAAAAAGAAAATGTAGAGATGGGGTTTCACCACGTTGCCCAGGCTGTTCTCATACTCCTGGGCTCAAGGAATCCACCCGTCTCAGCCTTCTAAAGTGCTGGGATTACAGGTGTGAGCCATGGTACCCAGCCCTCAACTTTTTTTTTTTTTTTTTTTTTTTTGAGACAGTCTTGATCTGTTGCCCAGGCTGGAGTGCAGTGGTGTGATCTTGGCTCACTGCAACCTCCACCTCCCAGATTCAAGCAATTCTCCTGCCTCAGTTTCCCAAGTAGCTGGAACTACAAGCACCTGCCACCACGCCAAGCTAATTTTTGTATTTTTTGCAGAGATGGGCTTTCACCATGTTGGCCAGGCTCATCTTGGACTCCTGACCTCAAAAGATCCACCCACCTTGGCCTCTCAAAGTGCTGGGATTACAGGTGTGAGCCACCACGCCCGGCCCATCTGCATTCTTAAAAGAAAAAGTAATTCCAACCAAGAATTTCATATCCTGCCAAACTAAACTTCATAATTGGGTCGGGTGCTGTGGCTCACACCTGTAATCCCAGCACTTTACCATCCTGGCCAACATGGTGAAAGTCTATCTCTACTAAAAATACAAAAATTAGCTGAGCATAGTGGCGTGCACCTGTAGTCCCAGCTACTTGGGAGGCTGAGGCAGGAGAATCGCTTGAACCTGGGAGGCGGAGGTTGCAGTGAGCTGAGATCGTGCCACTGCACTCCAGCATGACGACAGAGCGAAACTCCGTCTCAAAAATAAAATAAAATAAAATAAACTTCATAGTTGAAGGAGAAATAAAAGCTTTTCCAGACAAGCAAGTGCTAAGGGAATCTGTTACCACTAAACTAGCCTTACAAGAGATCCTTAAGGGAGTTCTAAACATGGAAATAGAAGAACAATACCTGCTACCACAAAAATAGTTAGGTGCACAGCTGACAGATTCTATAAAGCCACTGCATAATAGAAACTACAAAGCAACCAGCTAATAACTTCATGATAGGATCAAAATCTCACATATCAATATTAACCTTGAATGTAAACAGTCTAAACAGCTCACTTAAAAGGCACAGAGCTTGCTTCCTTCCTTCCTTCCTTCCTCCCTCCCTCCCTCTCTCTTTCGACGGTCTCCCTCTGTTGCCGAGGCTGGACTGTACTGCCATGATCTCAGCTCGCTGCAACCTCCCTGCCTCGCGCTCCTGTGATTCTCCTGCCTCGGCCTGCCGAGTGCCTGGGATTGCAGGCACGCACCCCCACGCCTGCCTGGTTTTTGTATTTTTGGTGGAGACGGGGTTTCGCAGTATTGGCCGGGCTGGTCTCCAGCTCCTGACCTCGAGTGATCTGCCCGCCTCGAGTGATCTGCTCCACCTCTCCCGAGGTGCTGGGATTGCAGACGGAGTCTCGCTCACTCAATGCTCAATGTTGCCCAGGCTGGAGTGCAGTGGCGTGATCTTGGCTCGCTACAACCTCCACCTCCCAGCCGCCTGCCTTGGCCTCCCAAAGTGCTAAGATTACAGCCTCTGCCCGGCCGCCACCCCGTCTAGGAAGTGAGGAGGGTCTCTGCCTGGCCGCCCATCGTCTGGGATGTGAGGAGCGCCTCTGCCCGGCCGCCCCGTCTGGGATGAGAGGAGCGCCTCTGCCCGGCCGCCCCATCTGGGATGTGAGGAGTGCCTCTGCCCAGCCGCCACCCCATCTGGGAAGTGAGGAGCGCCTCTGTCCGGCCGCCACACCGTCTGGGAGGTGAAGAGCGCCTCTGCCCGGCCGCCACTCCGTCTGGGAGGTGAGGAGCGTCTCTGCCCGGCCGCCACCCCGTCTGGGAATTGAGGAGCGCCTTTGCCCGGCCGCCACCCCGTCTGGGAAGTGAGGAGCGCCTCTGCCCGGCCACCACCCCGTCTGGGATGTGAGGAGCGTCTCTGCCTGGTCTCCCTGTCTAGGAAGTGAGGAGCGCCTCTGCCCGGCTGCCCCGTCTGGGAAGTAAGGAGCGCCTCTGCCCGGCCGCCCCATCTGGGAAGTGAGGAACGCCTCTGCCCGGCCGCCCCGTCTGGAAGGTGAGGAGCGCCTCTGCCCGGCCGCCCATTGTCTGGGAAGTGAGGAGCGCCTCTGCCCGGCCGCCACTCTGTCTGGGAAGTGGGGAGCGCCTCTGCCTGGCCGCCCCGTCTGGGATGTGAGGAGCGCCTCTGCCTGGCCGCCCTGTCTGGGAAGTTAGGAGAGCCTCTGCCCGGCTGCCCATTATCTGGGAAGTGAGGAGCGCCTCTGCCTGGCCGCTGTGCAATCTTCCAAATGTGAAGTGACAGCCTTTCTGCAGGTGTACCCAACAGCTCCGAAGAGACAGCGACCATCGAGAACGGGCCATGATGACGATGGTGGTTTTGTCGAAAAAGGGGAAATGTGGGGAAAAGAAAGGGAGATCAGATTGTTACTGTGTCTGTGTAGAAAGAAGTAGACATAGGAGACTCCATTTTGTTCTGTACTAAGAAAAATTCTTCTGCCTTGGGATGCTGTTATCTATAACTTTACCCTCAACCCCGTGCTCTCTGAAACATGTGCTGTGTCAACTCAGGGTTAAATGGATTAAGGGCGGTGCAAGATGTGCTTTGTTAAACAGATGCTTGAAGGCAGCATGCTTGTTAAGAGTCATCACCACTCCCTAATCTCAAGTACCCAGGGACACAAACACTGTGGAAGGCCGCAGGGACCTCTGCCTAGGAAAACCAGAGAGACCTTTGTTCACGTGTTTATCTGCTGACCTCTCCACTATTATCCTATGACCCTGCCACATCCCCCTCTCCGAGAAACACCCAAGAATGATCAATAAATACTTAAAAAAAAAAAAAAAAATTTGATAAGAAAATGTAGACCTATAACAGAAAAATGGGCTAAGGACATGAAGAATTAATTAACCAAAGAAGAAATACTAATGGCCATGAAACATGTGGGAAAATGTTTAATGTGGTAAAAACAAATGCAAATTAAAACAGCATGATAATGCTATTTCTCATCTATTCATCTGGCAGGATTATTAAGAGTGGTAATACTCAGCATAGGTTAGGGTATGGAGAAAATGGCATATTTACACGCTGTAGTTGGGACTGCAAAAATTTCCATTATTTATCTACAGGATAATTTGGCAATACATATAAAAAGCTTTAAAACATGACACACTTCAATGCAGAAATTTTAATTATTTAATTTTGATCGTAAGTAAATAAATATATGCAAAAAGTTTTAACCATTAACATGTTGATCATAGAGATATTTAGAATAACAGAAGAAAGGGAAAAAAAAAAAGGCACAGAGCTGCAAGTTGGATGAAAAAACAAGACCTGTCTGTCTGCTGTCTTCAAGAGGCCCATCTCACACATAATGATACCAATAGGCTCAACATAAAGGGTTGGAGAAAGATCACACAAATGGAAAACAAGAGCAAGGGTCACTATTCTTAGATAAAACAGACTTTAATCCAACAAAGTTTTTTTTTTTTTTAAAAAAAGGGACAAAGAATGGCATTACATAATGATAAAGGAAGCTTGTCCAACCTGTGACCCATGGGCTGCATGCGGCCCAGGACAGCTTTGAATGCAGCCCAACACAAATTCATAAACTGCCTTAAAACATTATGAGGTTTTTTTATGATTTTTTTTTTTTTTTTTTTTTTTTTAGTTCATCAGCTATTGTTAGTGTATTTTATGTTTGAGCCAAGACAATTCTTCTTCCAGTGTGGCCCAGGGAAGCCAAAAGATTGGACATCCCTTTCAGATAAAGGATTCAATTCAACAAGAAGACTTAACTATTCTAAATATATATGCACCCAACATTGGAGCACCTAGATTCATAAAACAAGTACTTCTAGACCTACAAAAAGACATAGACAACCACACAATAATATTGGGAGACTTTAACACCCCAATGACAGCATTAGACAGATCAGCAAGGCAAAATACTAACAAAGAAATTCAGGACTTAAATTCGACACCTGACAAATTGGACCTAATAGACATTTACAGAATACTCCAACCATCAACCTCAGAATACACATTCTTCTCATCTGAACACAGTACACACTCCAAGATCAACCACATGCTTGGCCATAAAGCAAGTCTCTATAAACTCAAAAAAATTGAAATCATACCAACCATATTCTCACACCTCAGTGGCATAAAAATAGAAATCAAAACAAGAAGATCTTCAAAACCACAAAATTACATAGAAATTAAACAACTTACTCCTGAATGACTTTTGGGTAAGCAATAAAATTAACTTACTCCTGAATGACTTTTGGGTAAGCAATAAAATTAAGGCAGAAATCAAAATATTCTTTGAAATAAATGAAAACATTCCAAGAGGAATGTTTATAGCACTAAATGCCTACCTCAAAAAGTTAGATCTTGGCCTGGTGCAGTGGCTCACGCCTGTAATCCCAGCACTTTGGGAGGCCAAGGTGGGCAGATCACGAGGTCAGGAGATCGAGACCATCTTGGCTAACACGGTGAAACCCCATCTCTACTAAAAATACAAAAAATTAGCTGGGCGTGGTGGTGTGTGCCTGTAGTCCCAGCTACTCAGGAGGCTGAGGCAGGAGAATGGCATGAACCCAGGAGGCAGAGCTTGCAGTGGGCCCAGATCACGCCACTGCACTCCAGCCTGGGCGACAGAGCAAGACTCTGTCTCAAAAAAAAAAAAAAAAAAAAAAAAAAAGTTAGATCTCAAATTGGCCGGGCACAGTGGCTCATGCCTGTAATCCCAGAACTTTGGGAGGCTGAGGTGGGCAGATCACTTGAGTTCAAGAGTTCAGACCAGCCTGGGCAACATGGAAAAACCCCATCTCTACAAAAAATACAAAACTTAGCCAGGCATGGTGGCATGTACCTGTAGTTCCAGCTACTTGGGAGGCTGAGGCGGGAGGATCACTGAGTCCAGGGAGGTCAAGGCTGCAGTGAGCTGTGATCACACCACTGCACTCCAGCCTAGGTGACAGAGTGAGACCTTGTCTCAAAAAAACAAAAACAAACAAACAAAATAAGAACTGGCCGGGCGCGGTGGCTCACACCCATAATCCTAGCACTTTGGGAGGCCTTGGTGGGTAGATCACCTGAGGTTAGGAGTTCAAGACCAGCCTGGCCAACATGGTGAAACCCCGTCTCTACTAAAAATACAAAACATTAGCCAGGCATGGCAGCGGGTGGCTGTAATCCCAGCTACTTGGGAGGCTGAGGCAGGAGAATCGCTTGAACCTGGGAGGTGGAGGTTGCAGTGAGCTGAGATTGTGCCATTGCACTCCAGCCTGGGCAACAAGAGTGAAACTCTGTCTCAAAAAAAAAAAAATTAAAAAGCAAAACAAAACAGAACTACCATTCAACCCAGCAATCCCATTACTCAGTATACACCCAAAAGAAAATAAATTGTTCTACCAAAAAGACACATGCGCTCATATCCATCACAGTGCCATTCACAATACCAAAAACATGGAATCAACTTGATTCCATGACATGACCATCAACAGTGTTTTGGATAAAGAAAATGTGGTCCATACACACCATGGAATACTAGACAGCCATAAAAAAGAATGAAATAATGTCCTTTGCAACAACATGGATGCAGCTGGAGGCTATTATCCTAAGCAAATTAATGCAAGAATAGAAAACCAAATACCACGTGTTCTCACTTATAAGTGGGAGCTAAACATTGGGTACTTATGGCCAGAAAGATGGCAACAAAAGGGCTAGCAATTAGGAAGTACACTGGGGAGTACTAGAAGCAGGAGGGAGAAAAGGAGGAAAGGGCTGAAAAACTAACCATTGGGCACTATGCTCAGTATCTGGGTGATGGGATCAATCATACCCCCAACCACAACATTCACGCAGTATACCCATGTAACAAACCTGCACATGTACCCCCTGAGTCTAAAGTAAAAGTTGTGGGAGCTATGAGGACACAAAGGTATAAGAATGATACAATGGACTTTGGGGACTCAGAGCAAAGAGTGGGAAGTGGGGTGAGGGATAAAAGACTACACACTGGGGCCGGGCGCAGTGGCTCACGCCTGTAATCCCAGCCCTTTGGGAGGCTGAGGTGGGCGTATTACGAGGTCAGGAGATCGAGACCATCCTGGCTAACACAGTGAAACCCCATCTCTACTAAAAATATGAAACATTAGCCAGGCGTGGTGGCGGGCGCCTATAGTCCCAGCTACTCGGGAGGCTGAGACAGGAGAATGGCATGAACCCGGGGAGGCAGAGCTTGCAGTGAGCCAAGTTCGTGCCACTGCACTCCAGCCTGGGTGACAGAGCGAGACTCCGTCTCAAAAATAAATAAATAAATAAAAATAAACAAGACTACACATTGGGTACAGTGTACACTGCTCAGGTGATGGGTGCACTTAAATCTCAGAAATCACCACTAAATAACTTATTTATGTAACCAAACACCATGTTTCCCAAAAACCTATTGAAATTTTTAAAAATTAAAAAAAAATTATGATCACAATTACAAATGGAAAAAAGGAAAAGCTGAAATTACTTAAAAACAACAACAAAAGAAAATGAATTGAAAGCTACTGACTAGACTAAAAAGGATTTGCAAACATGTATTTGATAAAGGAGTTGTATCCAGAATAAAGAGCTACTACAACTCAACAAGAAGACAAACAACCCAAGATTCAAATACACACATCACAAAAGAAGTTATACAAATGGGCCAGGTGCAATGGCTTACGCCTGTAATCTCAGTACTTTGGGAGGCTGAGGTGGGTGGATCATGAGGTCAGGAGTTTGAGACCAGCCTGACCAATATGGTGAAACTCCGTCTCTACTAAAAATACAAAAATTATTTGTATTTTTGTATTTTTGTACAGGTGGCACCCGCCTGTAGTTCCAGCTAATTGGGAGGCTGAGGCCGGAGGCTCACTGAGTCCAGGGAAGTCAAGGCTGCAGTGAGCTGTGATCGTGCCACTGCACTCCAGTCCGGGTGACAGAGCAAGACTGTGTCTCAAAAAGAAAAAAAAAAGAAAATATACAAATGGCGAATAAACACAAAAAGATTCTCAACTTATTAGTCATTGTATTAGGGAAATACAAGTTAAAACCATGAGATCCCAACTCTGATAAGAATGAGTCAGATGATAAAAGGTGTGACAATACCAAGTGTTGAGAAAGATTTTGGGAAAGTAAAACTCATATGGTATATTGCCAGTGGGAATGTACAGCCACTTTGGAAAAGAGTTTGGCAGTTTTTTTTTTTTTTTTTTTTTTTTGAGATGGAGTCTCGCTCTGTCGCCCAACCTGGAGTGCAGTGGTGCAATCTCGGCTCACTGCAACCTCTGCCTCCTGGGTTCAAGCGATTCTCCTGCCTCAGCCTCCCAAGTAGCTGGGATTACAGGCGCCCGCCACCATGCTTGGCTAATTTTTGTATTTTTAGTAGAGATGGGGTTTCACCAAGTTGGCTAGGCTGGTCTCGAACTCCTGACCTCAGGTCATTCACCTGTCTCAGCCTCCCAAAGTGCTGGGATTACAGGCGTGAACCACCGCACCCAGCCAGCAGGTTTTTAAAAAATATGCATTAGCATATAGCCCAGCAATCCCATTCCTAAGTATTTAAATATTTATTATAAAACATATGTCCACACATAAATCTATACAGAAGTATTGATAAACCTGAAAACAACCCAAACACAACAGTCCATCAACTGGCGAATGGATAAACAAATTGTAGTATGTCCGTGTGATGAAATATACCACTTCACATGACAAAGGAATGAACTACTGACACACTCAATGACATGGAAAATTTCAAAAGCATTATACTAATGAAAGAAGCCAGACACAAACTCCTACAAACTATATAATTCCACTTATATGAAATTCTAGGAAGGCAAAACAATAGTGATAGAAACCAGATCAGTAGATGCCAGAAGCAGCCAGGTCAGCAGAGAGGAGACTGACTGCAAAAGGACACAAAGGTTTTTGAGTAAAGGAAATGATGATGGTGCTGGTCAAATGACTAGATACATTTGTGAAAATTCATTGTATTGTACACTTAAAATTGCCATTATGTGTAAATTACACCTCAATAAAGTTGATTTTTTAAAATGCAATGTTTTGTAATGCTCGTGACTATGGAGGGATGTGGGCAACCAGGGCAAAGGGCTAGCAATTAGGAAGGTACTGGAGGGTGTTAGGAAATAACTCTTCCTCCTTTGCAATGGTGAGTCTCCTTTATTTGCATACCCTTTTCCCCTGGGACTGGGATGCTCCCTCTTGTAGACATTAGTCCTTCTTAGCCCCTCTCACATGAGCAGCTTGGTAGCCGGCTACACCACCTTCACCACAGTTCAAAGGCCATAGTTTGGTGATCGCTAGCCTGGGAGAGATGTTTACAAACTTTAAAACAAACAAAGAAATCACCCAACCCCTTCTCAAGCAACGCTTTATGCAGACCCTCACTAACCAAAACAAAAGCAATATTTTGGCTGGACGTGGTGGCTCACGCCTCTAACACTTTTGGAGGCCAGGACAGGCAGACGGCTCGAGCCCAGAAGTTTGAGACCAGCCTGGGCAAAATGGTGAAACCCCATCTCTACAAAAAATACAAAAATTAGCCAGTGTGGTAATACATGCCTGTAGACCCAGCTACTCAGGAGGCTGGGGTGGGAGGGTCACCCGAGCCTAGGAGGCAGAGGCTACAGTGAGCCGAGACCACACCACTGCACTCTAGCCTGGGTGTCAGAATGAGACCCTGTCTCAGAAAAAAGCAATATTTTATTAGGACACATTTACATTATAAGTTTAATTTCATGATATCTTTCTATTATAAAGTCATTTAATGTCAACAAGCCTGTTTTCATGAACCCAGAAATTTGATATTCATATGTATATTTTTAAACTACTGTTTTAAAACCAGTTAAAATATACTTAAAGTTTCTGGGTAAAAAATGGTAGATTGAACATGAGCATCCAAATTTGTCCACTGAAAACCCATGTAGCCAAGGGATTTTTAAAAGCATAAATCCATAAGGACAGGGAAACAGGAGAAGAGACAAGCAAAATATTTACAGAAGTGGAAACCAGATGGATGAGAGATTACTCACTTACACTAGAGAAGGACATATCCTAAGGCAGCAGCAGAACTATATGGCAAACGGAATTGGTTGTGCCAGACCAGAGATGGGCAATCTCCTCTGTCTGACCACCCTGAGAAGGAAAACCTAGGAATGCCGACATAGAAGTTCCCAGCCAGATCACTGTGCAAAGAAGCTCATGACTGGCCAGGTGTGGTGGCTCACACCTGTAATCCCAGCACTTTGGGAGGCTGAGGTGGGTGGATCACGAGGTCAGGAGATCGAGACCATCCTGGCCAACATGGTGAAACCCCATCTCTACTAAAAATACAAAAATTAGCCGGGCGTGTTGGCACGTGCCTGTCATCACTGCTACGCAGGAGGCTGAGGCACGAGAATCACTTGAACCAGGGAGTTGGAGGTTGCAGTGAGCTGAGATCACGCCACTGCACTCCAGCCTGGCGACAGAGTGAGACTCAGTCCGAAAAAAAAAAAAAAAAAAGAAGCTCATGACTGACAAGCCCATCCATGTACCACCTGAACAGACAGAGAACAAATGCTTCCAGTCAGCTTTTAGGTGACCCATCCTCAAGTGTGAGCAGACAACCAAGGAGTCTAAGACCTCCAAGAAAAGAATCTAATATAGAAGACAGAGACCAAAACAACAGAAAAAGAAATGTGGAGCAGAGATTATGCAGAGAAAAAAAAATGACAGAACTATCAGTAACAGCTTCTCAGATAAGATAACCCTGAAACAAAATATGCCATAAAAAGGACAATTCAGAGAATAAAAATAAAGTGAAAGTGATTAAAACCTTTAAAAGACGGAAAAACTCAGAAGAATGGGAAGATAAAGTTGAGGAAATCTCCCAGAAAATAAAGTAAAAAAGATGCAAAGCTAGAGAGAAAAATAAGAAATTAGAAGGACCAGTTCAACAGGTCCATCGTCCAAGTAATAGGAGTTCCAAAAAAGAAGAATAGAGAAAATAGGAAGAAATCACCAATAGGATGATTCAAGATTATTCCCCAAAAGTGAGGGGCACTGAGTGAGTGCCCAGCACAATGGAAGATAACAGCCACTCACCAAGACATATCACTGCAATTTCAGAACATTGGAAACAAGAAGTTCAGAGAGGGGAAAAGTCACCTAGAAAGGAAAGGAATTAAAAGGCTTCAGGCTTCTCATTCTCCACAGCAGTGTCAGAAGCTAGAAGACCATGTAGCAATGCCTTCATAATTCTGAAGGAATTCATTACCCAGCCAAACAACCAATCCAAGGGTCACAGTTGAAAAATGACAACAGCAAACACGCAAAGTTCCAAAATAATTTACTGCTCCCTTTCTCAGGAAGCTTCTGGATGATGGTCTCCTCAAAAAAGCGGGAGTATTATAAATCAAGAAAAACACAGGCACAGGTGGGGATCAGAAGCCGGTTGGCATATGAGGGGGTTTTCTTGCTCTAGGGAGATTATTCAAGCAATCACTGTATCAACAGACACAGATGTTTCCCTTTCTTCATATGATAAAAATCAGGGATCCAAACTTATTTGAAAAGCTAAAGAGGCACCATTCATCCCCACTGGAATGGCAGGTTTTGCAGCAATTGTTGCATATGTACTATACAAATTGAAGAGCAGGGGAAATACTAAAATGTTGCATCATCTGATCCACATGTGTGTGGCAGCCCAAGGCTTTGTTGAAGGAGCAATGACTGTTGGTATGGGCTATCATTCCATGTATCGAGAATTCTGGGCAAAACCTACACCTTAGAAGAGATGCTATCGTGGTCTTGTTGGAGGAGCTTACTTTAGTTAGACATCTCTTTTTTTTTGTTTCGTTTTGTTTTTTTTTGAGATGGAGTCTTGCTCTGTTGCCCAGGCTGGAGTGCAGTGGCACAATCTTGCTCACTGCAACCTCTGCCTCCCGAGTTCAAGTGATTCTCCTGCCTCAGCCTCCTGAGTAGCTAGGATTACAGGTGCTCGCTACCACGCCCAGCTAATTTTTGTATTTTTTTTAGTAGAGACGGGGTTTCACCCTATTAGCCAGGTTGGTCTTGTACTCCTAACCTCAAGTGATCCACCCACCTCGGCCTCCCAAAGTGCTGGGATTACAGGCATGAGCCACCGCATCCACATCTCATTATTGAAGCTACTATTAATGCTGAAAATAAACTATTTGAGTGGGTTCAGCTGATAACACGGCATTGTGAATACTGGCCTTCTTTCTTGAAGGCTTGATTTGCTAGTGACTCAGTGATTCAGGGTGACTGAATTACTAGTGACTAGTTTACTAACTAGGTCATTCAGGGGAGTCAAATTAACACAAAAGAAACATGTCACCTAAATGATGGTGTTGAAATGTCCACCTTCTTAAACTGTTAAGACAAAATTAGTTCTAAAGAAGATAGCAAACCAACCCTGAAGTACTCCTAGTTTGCTGCAGAATCTTGCATGTTTTGGATGTTATATGAGTCCTATTTGCCCCAGTTAATTTAACTTTTTTCTGCCTGTCTTGTGGACTGGCTGACTCTTTTAGAACTCTGTCAAAAAAGTGCATGGAGGCTGGGTCCGGTGGCTCACGCCTGTAATCTCAGCACTTCGGGAGGCCAAGGCAGGTGCATCACGAGGTCAGGAGATTGAGACCATCCTGGCTAACACAATGAAACCCCATCTCTACTAAAAATACAAAAAAAAAAAAAAAAATGCATGGAATATAACCTGTAAAACCTCCCACAGCTGAAAGTATATATGTGTATGTGTTTAAATCAAATCTAGGAAGCTTACAATAGAGCTGCATAGTAGTAGTATTTATTAAAGAATCATAACTGTAAACATGAGAATAACGAATTCTAGTTTAGTTCTTTTGTAATTGTACACATCTATATTTGCTGCTGTAATATAAGAATAATTTTTAAATGTCAGCTTGAAACAGAAACATGTATTTCAAGCACTCATGGAAAGGTAACTGAAGAACACTTTTTAAATGTGTGCGTTATTTTCTCCATAAGAATTGTAAACGTTAAACATATTACCTATAATGGAATTAGTAATTTATAAGCAAGCTGGTTTGAACAGACATTATATACATGCTTTTCTATACTACAGAATGCCATTACACTTGTGAAATTCTCTTGTCTAACCTGAATTTACATTCCATGGTGATAACATGGTATATGTACTGTTATAAAAATAAGTGACCATATCAAAAAAATAAAGAAAAGGAAAGCATAGAATATGGCAAATAAAATCCCACGGAAGAGTGAGGCAGCCAGGCAAAGTGACTCATGCCTGTAATCCCAATACTTTGCCAGGTCGAGGCGGACAGATCACTTGAGCTCAGGAGTTCAAGTCCAGCCTGGCCAGCATGGTGAAACCCCGTCTCTACTAAAAATATAAAAATTAGCCGGGTGTGGTGGTGCACGCCTGGAGTCCCAGCTACTTGGGAGGCTGAGGCAGGAGGATAGCTTGAACCCGGGTGGTGGAGGTTCAGTGGGCCACTGCACTCCAGCCTGGGCAACAAGAGCGAGACTCTATCTCAAAACAAAACAAAACAAAACAACAACAACAAAAGAATGAGGCAAAGAACGTGCCCAGGAGAATGAGAAAAGAGATGCCAGGTTGCCAGATGTGCAGCAAGGTGAGGGGATGAACAGTCAGATTGGAGAAGGTCAGCAGTCTCCAGCAGTGATGTCTTCAAGAAGACGAAATGGAGAGAATTCTCTGCTATATCTAGATATTCTGAGAGGAGATTTAAGCAACTGGGGGAAGAATTTGAGGTAGATTTTGTGAGAAATACATAGAAAATAAATGATCTTAAAAAACAAGATTATTAATTCCAGGAAAAAAAAAATTTGTGCAGGAAAAAAACACAAGGTCTCCCTGGGGAGGACAGACCCAAGAAGGAAGCTGGGCAGGGAATTCCAGGGTCCCAGGTATTCAGAATATGGTCTATTCCTGGGCAAGTGTGCTTTGCATGGGCAAATCCCCTTGGACCCCTTTCCCTGTGGGGAGGGCTGCAGCTGGAGGAAGGCCGGAGATGTGAAGGTAAATGCCAGAAGAAACAGCTAAAAGAAGTGAAAACGTTGCCTCCCGAGAGGGGAAGACGATGGGGGCAGGGCTCTGCCGTTTGTCTTAACAAATCTGGTACAATTATTTGATTCTATATGTGTGTACATGTTCTAAGAAATATTTCATTAAAGAAAAACATTTAAAAAATAATAATGCAATTCATAAAAGTTCACGGAACCTCTGGAACACTTCTGCTGTACTTAGAGATCTCAATAATAGTTTGAAAATCGCCTCAGCTGCGCGGGTATCGCGGCAGCCCCCGGGGGAAGGTGGGACCGGTCGAGAGGCCGCGGGTGGTCCGTCCCCCTCCCCCCCGCCCGCCTCCTCTGTTCCCCTCACTCGCCGCGGCGGCGGCTGCGGGCCGCGCGCCAGTCCCCTCACCCCCCCCAAAAAAAGTTTGAAAACCACAGGCCCCAGCGTGGGCAGTACAGGGAGACGTCGTCTCCAAAAAGTTACAAAATTAGCCGGGCGTAGTGACACACGCTTGTAGTCCCAGCTACTCGGAGGCTGAGGGAGAAGGACCAGTTGAGACCAGGAGGCTGAGGCTGCAGTGAACCCTGATTGTGCCACTGCACTCCAGCCTGGGTGACAGATCAATACGCTGCCTCAAATAAGAAAACCGCAGAGCTGGGCCTTCATTTGAGACCATGTGGGTATCATTTTGATTAAACCACAAAGCATTTTCTCTCTACAGCAGCCCACAAGGGTGAATCCCACTTCCTTTTCCTCCCAGGTGTTACCTCTAACTCAGGACTTCTTCGTGTCGGGAGTTTTTCTAGCTCTCCGGAGTTCTTTGGATCTCAGGAACCTAGCACGGCATCACGCGAGTCCCGGCTCAGGTGAGGGCGGGAATAAAGGGAACAGGAAGCACCTTTTGGGGGGCTTTGCAGGCTGGCGGTGAGCGCCTTTCTGCACCCGTGTGCCTTCAGCGCATTCCCCGCAGAGCTCCAGGTTACAGTTTCCTCAGCCGCACAGCAAGCATGTACCTCACATTTTTAACTTCTGTCAAAGAGTGGGCCCCTGCTCTCATGAGTTCAGCACTCAGTGGGAGCCAGGTCCCAAAAGTGAACTTCAGGGTCACGCGAGAAGCACGTGTACGCCCCACAAGGGCGTGATTTCGGGGATTTGTCTGTTTTGTTTTTTTTTTCAAGCTGCTGTGTGCTCAGTCCCTGAGAAAGACCCTGCCACCTCACAGGTGCTCAACAAATAGTTCTGGAGTTAATTAACTTAAAAGTACTGTAAAAGAACTACACAGCAAATTAAATTCGCTGTGCAGCGCAAAGGCACCCTACACACGGCGTGAACGCTTCGGCTCCTGGAGCGCCGGCGACGACGAAGCCAGGACGCAGGCAGCGGGGAGAGGCAGAGGCGCCAGCTCCCGACCGTCAGTCAGAGGCGGGAGCAGGCGTGCCCCGCCCCCCGGGGGGCGGACCCGGGATTCGGCGGCGCGGGGGCGGGGCCTGGTTCTTCGCGCCGGGGGGGCGGGGCCGGGACCGAACACACCGGGCCGGTTGGGGCCCCGCTCGCCGGCGGGAGCCACCGGAGCCCCGGCCACGAAGGGGTGCGACCCCCCGCCGGCCCCGCCCTCCCGGTTGCGGCCTGGCCAATCAGAGCGGCTCTTACTGGCGGGTGGGCTGAGCCGGCCCAGCTGCTCGGAGGCTCTGGCATGGTAACATCCCCGCGCGGGGGTGGAGGGGCTCGGGGCGGTCCCACAGCGCCCCCTGCGGCCCGGGCCGTGGCCGAGGGGGCGGGGAGGCCGCTGGGGATAGCTGGGACCCCGGGGAGGGCGAGGGAGGCCAGAGGTGAGGGAAGAGAGCCCGGGAGGGGGGATGGGGGCGGGGACTGGGGGCGAAGGGGCGGGGGAGGCCATGATGGAGCCTGACCGGGGGCGAAAGGGGCGAGAGTGGCGGGACGGGGTGAGGAGTGGGATTGGGAGAGGTGGGGGTGGGTTCGCGGGGAAAGATCGAGAAAGAAGAGAGAGGACGGAGATGAGGGGACTGAGGGGACCAGGGGACAGGTGGGGACCAGTTTCCCCTCCTGGGATATTTGGTGTGCGACATGCCCCTCCCCCAGCCCCAGCGCCCGTTCCCTTTGGAAGCCTGGGTGCTCCTCAGACCACTTGGGGACTCCCTGCTTCACCTTCCTGCATTTGCAAGAGCTTGTCTCCTGAGGCGAAGAGGGGGCCTCTGAGGAAAGGGGCTCCCAGCCCAGGCCATCAACAAACTAACGACTCTGTGTGACCTTGGGCAAGTCACTACCTTTCTTTGGGCCTCAGATTTCCCATCAATTTTTTTAAAAAGGAAATGCATGAAAATTAAATCCCAGAGCTCTTCCAGGGTCTAAATGAATAGGTTTTTGAGGAGGAAGTTTAGGAGAATGGGTTTGGTAGGGAAGCAAAGGAAAGGATGAAGATGGAGGCGAGGCCTTGGGCTGGGGCTGGAGAAATCCCCACGGGTGCGGGGGGGATGGTAGACAGAAAGCCTGCCGGGTTGGGGCCGGCTAGCCGTATCCTGTTGGAGGGATGGAAGAACTCTAAGGAGAGGAGGAGGTTGAAACCTAACTCCACAATGATGGAGACCAAAAGTAACATTCGCTTCTTCAGAGGGAGAGTGATAAGATGGCAGGATCAGAAAGAAGCAACAGGGGCCGGGCGCGGTGGCTCATGCCTGTAATCCCAGCACTTTGGGAGGCCGAGGCGGGTGAATCACCTGAGGTCAGGAGTTGGAGACCAGCCTGACCAACATGGAGAAACCCCGTCTTTACTTAAAATACAAAATTAGTCAGGCGTGGTGGCGCATGCCTGTAATCCCAGCTACTCTGGAGGCTGAGGCGGAAGAATCGCTTGAACCCGGGAGGCAGAGGTTATGGTGAGCTGAGATCGCACCATTGCACTCCAGTCTGGGCAACAAGAGCGAAGCTCTGTCTCCAAAAAAAAAAAAAAGCAGGAAGATACTTTCTAGTAAGGCAGATCTTTGGGGAGCAAGAGGAAGAGTAGGGCTGGTTCAGGAAAGTTGCAAACTAGGATGGTCTTTGAAACGGAAGGGCAGGTGCTGTTTGGGGCAGCTGAAGAAGGGCCGCAGGTAGATAACAGGGTAACCAGCTGGTCTCTCAGCCTTATTTTGATGATGGCTACCACTTTCTGAGAGATGTGCCTCCCAGCCTTCATCTTCAGGGAGTGGGAGTGAGTCAGACCAAGCAGACCTTGGGAACACCTGGCTCGCTGAGGATTTCTGGATTGTGTAAGGATTGGGGTTAAAAACGAAAAAAGGAAATGTATCTGAATGTAAGAAGTATCATCTGTGGCGCCATCATCCTTGCTGGGAGGCAGCTTTGTGAACTGGTTGAAAGCACAGGCTTTGGGGTCAGACTGCTTGGGTTCCAAACCTGCCTCTCCCATTTAATGACTTGGAACCTTGGTCAGGTTACTTAATCTCTGAACCTCAGTTTCTTTATCTGTAAAATGGGAATAATAACCTCGAGATGGTTGCCAGGATTAAATGAGTGTGTGACACAGTATCTGGCTCATAATAGGTGCTCAGTAAATATTAGCTATTAGCTGTTATCATTCCCTCTTTCTGTTCTTTTCCTTCTGCCTCTCCATTCTTGTCCTTTTCTCCTTTTATTCTTTTGAGTGCTAAGTTCTGAGATGCCCCTTAGATGTGAAGTCCCGGAAGTATTGACTGCATCTTTGGTGGTGGGAAAGGGGTGGCCCCTCACTGGCCCAGGTGAACATATGATGATCAGATTATCAAGTGTCTCTTCATCATCTCTCAGCCCACAAATGTGTTTTTGTTTCAGGGAAGACACAGGATCTGCTTCTCTTTCAGCAACCATTTCTATGTCCTTCCCTGTCACTAGTTATGTCTTCATATTCTCACCCAGAAATAAAATAAGACCCAAAGTTTTATGGCACTGCAGCAGGTAGGAGAGGGACGGGGTGTTTCAGGAAAGCAGGGACACAACACGGGAAGCTCGGGGAAGGAAGGGCTTTGGAAGTTCCGTAGTAGTTTATGTTTATTCCATTGTTCTGTCTTCTGTGGGGAACTGTCCAGAATAGGCCAGTGTCTGAATCCTGGCCAGAGGTCTTCATCCCAGGTTGAAGATGACTGTATACAGTTAGCTTTATTAGGTTTTCTCATGCCAACATTTCATTCCAATTTCCTTTTTCCAAGCCACAAAGACCTCTTCCAAGCTACCTCTCTCTGTCACAGCCTGTATGTCAGAGAATTTATACAGATGTACATATGCACACGTGTACACACTGTTTTCAAAGTGCATTTTAGGATATTCCAGTATGCGAAAATCTAATAAGGTTAGAGATGAGACTGCATTTTATCACAGCACTTTGTGTGCAGGGCCCTGACTAAACACTTGGGGGAGGTATAAAAGGAGAAAACTCAATCCCTGAATGTAGGGAAATCCCCATATGAGTGGGAGACAAGCAGTCCCACATGAAACACCCAGCAAACATTCACAGAGTAGCATGTCACTCTGCAAAGTAGTGCATCATTTATCGTGAAGGGACACAGGTAGGAGTGTGTGTATGTGTGTGGGATAGTCATAAGGGTGACCTGAAAGAGGTGACTATTGGATCATTTTGAACAAAGCATGAGACTGTAGAATAAAAGAAATGTGTTTCACTTGAGGGTAATCTAACAATTCTGTGCAAAGAGAGGAGGAGGGAAGCCATTGAGTCAGGATGAGCAAAGAAGAGTGTGGGGTGGCCTTCGTTGCAAGGCTTTGACTGTTAGATGAAAGATTTTGTAGGGTAGGCAATCGGGAACTGGTAAGTTCTCAATAAAATGTTGAATCGTTGGTGATTTAACCACTTAGGTTGCAGGGGGATATACTAGATTGCAAACAGACCTGCTTCATGCGGTAGGAGCTTTGCTTTTAAGGGAGGAGGGCCAGAGGGCAGATTGGATCCAGTCCCGGTTCTGTCCCTAACCAGCGGTGGCTCCTTGGACAGATTATTCCCTGAAAAAGGGGGATACCTTGGGTGACTACCAGGGTCTCCTCCAGTTCTGACATTCTATGTTCCCTGAATAACTACTATACCTAATTTACCAGTGGCCCCCTACTGTTTTATAGGACTTGCCAAGACCATTTAGTCATTAAATTAACACATATTTATTAGCACCTACTTTGTACCCATAGATAGTGGTAAGGAAACACAGTGGGAACTGGATATGAGGTGAGCAAAAACAGATGAAGTCCCTGCCCTTCAGTATTTTCAGTCTAGTAGGGGCCACGGATATTATATTTCATTAATTCTGAGACTCATATTTGAACATTTGTCAAGTCAGGATGCATCTTCAAATTGACAGGATATTATAATTTAATTGGCAGCATTTTTTTATTCATGCCAAATAGAAAAATAATATAATCAGGATTATACAACTAACTATAAAATTCTAATGGATAATTGCTGAAGGAGAAGGTACATGGTGTTGTACAAGTATATAAAAGGGGGCTCTGACTAGTTCAGGAAGTTGGGAAAAGCTTTCGTGAAGAAATGATTGGTAGATGTGAAGTGTATGTAGGCAAGGTGTGTGGGGTTGGCAGGGCCAACCCAGTTTTCTCAGGCAAAGGTGGATGCCTGAGGTGGGAGAGCTGAGAGAAGGTGAGTAGGGCTGGAGCTGAGACCCAGGAGCTCAGCATGGGGGAGGTTGGCAAGGTAGCTGGGTAGCAGACCCCCTCACAGCCTTACTGGGCAGGGGGTTTACTATTTACCCTAAGAGCAGTGGGAAGCCATTGAAGAGTTTTAAGCAGGGGGCTAACAGTCTGAGGTGCACTTTGAAGAGCTTGTTATAGCTGCCGATTGGAGTGGATGCGGGGAAAACAGTTGGGAGGCCACTGCAATTAGATGAAAAAAGATGGTGGCTTGGGCAAGATGGGTGGTGGAAAAGGAAATGGAGAGAAATGGATAGATTCAAGAAATCTTGAGGAGGTAAAGTTAACAAGACTTGGTGATTTATTGGCAAGGAAGAGGGAGTTGTGGAGAGTGACTCATAGGTTTCCATTTGGACAATTGAATGGTGTGGTGCCAGTCTCTGAGACGGGCTCCCCTGGAGCCTGGTAGGACCCAAAGATGTTAGAGAGGCTCCTGAGGCAGCTTGAGATGGGAAAGTGTGACACAGAAAATTGTATTTCCTCCACTATTGATTAGTTTCTGACTTCCCACGCTGAGGAAAGCGTCAGGGGCAAGAGCAAGTCTGAATACAGAACTAAAGCAGTTGAACGCTTAGAAAAGGTGAGTCACATTGGAGTAGTTTAGCTCATACCCTTTTCTTCTTAGGACAAGATGAAGGACGGTTTTTTTTGTTGTTGTTTTGTCTTTTTCAGAGTGTCTCACTCTGTCACCCAGGCTGGAGTGCAGTGGTGCAGTCTCAGCTCAGTGCAACCTCCGCCTCCCGGGTTCAAGCAATTCTCGTGCCTCAGCCTCCCCAGTAGCTGAGACTACAGGCGTGCGCCACCACACCTGGCTAATTTTTATATTTTTAGTAGAGGTTTCACCATGTTGGCCAAGCTGGTCTCGAACTCCTGACCTCAGGTGATCTGCCCACTTGGCCTCCCAAAGTGCTGGGATTATAGGCATGAGCCACCGCACCAGGCCAGGAACAGATATTTTTTTTTGGAGACGAAATCTCGCTCTGTCGCCCAGGCTGGAGTTGGAGTGCAGTGGCGCCTCGGCTCACTGCAAGCTCCGCCTCCTGGGTTCACCTCATTCTCCCACCTCTCCTGAGTAGCTGGGACTACAGGCGCCTGCCACCACGCCTGGCTAATTTCGTTTTTGTGTTTTTAGTAGAGACAGGATTTCACCGTGTTGGTCAGGATGGCCTCGATCGCCTGACCTCATGACCTGCCCGCCTCTGCCTCCCAAAGTGCTGGGATTACAGGTGTGAGCCACCGCCCCCGGCCAGGAGCAGATATTTTAAAGGCAGACATGAAGGGCGTTTTTAAATGCTGAGCATTCTCAGCATAGGGGAAATTGGCAGCAGTGAGGTACCTTCTCTTCAGCCAGATACCACCTTTCCCCGGGATTCCTCCCTATCACCCCCTAACTTTCAAGCAAAGAGGCAGAAGGGCTGGGCCCTTTAGCTGCATCTCCAAGCCTCAGTTCACTTACAGTGAATTTGTTTGTTTGTATTTGAATGGGCAATATAGTCATATGGCTGCTTATTCAAAAGATACAAAAGCCATACAGGGAAAAGTCTCCCCTTTACCTCTGTCCCTTTCTACCGTTTCTTGCGTATCATCTTTTGTCTCTGATTTTTATACAAATGATAAAAGTTTGCTGCACATTGCTTTTTTTTCCCACTTGTTGATATATCTTAGAGATCATATCGAGACAATAAGCTTCTTCATTCTTGTTTATAACTGTATAGCATTGCATTTTATGTGTATGTATAATTTCATAGCTTCTTACTGGTGTCTATTTAGGCTGATTACAATCTTCTATTTTTACAAATAATACTGAAATGAAAACCTTAAACATACAGCATTTTGGCCATGTAGGGCTATGCCTATAAAATGAATTTTTAGAAGTAGAAGGTTCTATATGGAGATTTGTTCCATTTGTTCTTCATTCGTTCAATATTTGCTGAATACCTAGTATGTGCCAGATGCTGGTAGGTACCAGGAATACAGCTTCCAACAAGTCAGATATGATCCCTGTCTTCATGGAATGTTATTACACTCTTGTTGGGGAAAACATATCCAGGCAAACATAATAATTACAAAATTATGTACATGAGGAAACTAAAAAGGGGATCAGATAGAGAAATAGGAAGGAGCTACTTTAAATACTGTCAGGAAGTCATCTTAAAATAAGTGATACTGAAGCTGAGAACTAAAGGATGGGATGCAGACAGCCATTAGGGGTAGGACAGGGCAACCTAAGCTGTTCAAAGCCTACATCCACAGGGAGATAGTTCAGGATTTGTAGAGGAGGGGAGGGACACCAAAAAGGGGATGGAGGTAAAGCCAAAGAGATGAAGTTGGCTATTGGAAGTCGAAGATGTCAAAGAAAGTAGGTGGTTAAGGATGAGGTCAGTTAGGGGAGGAAGCTGGTCATGAAGAGATGAGAACTAGGGAGACAAGCATTTTAAAGGACTAGCGACTATGTGTTGAGAGAGCTTTGGATTGAATCTCTGTAACTGGGCTAATTAAGGTAGGGGAACTAGAAAAGAGGTGACTCCCTCCCTAGATACTTTGGGAATAAAAGAGACCTCTAACTTATTTTAGAGAGGCACAGCCTTGCCCACAGGCAGGAGAATGGATTAGAAGCCTTAGGTAGAGCCAGTCTGTGCCTGTAGTGAAGCCTCCTTCATCTTTTCTGTTGCTTTGACAAAATGGAAACTTTCAAAATAAAGATGACATTCAAGGGGCTCAGCCAGCTGGCTCTGAGCTGGCACAAGAGAGAGCAAACCTACCAAGGGCTAAGGGCTTGGGGTGGACAGGAAATCGGGCTTGAAGACCCTCCTGAACTTTGTGCTCCTTTTTCATTCTCACCACTTCTGCCTCCCTTCTGCAAAAAGCCCATCTCTGTGCCCATCCTGGGTCCTATGACTTTTCTCTCCCTCAACAGTCGGTTCCCGATTCTGGTCCCCGGCCCCCAGCAGCGCCTGCCCCCTTCCCACCGGGGCCCCCCATGATGCCACCACCCTTCGTAAGTTTTATGTCTTTCCCTGGGCTTGGCTTTTCCAGCCTGCACCCCCAACTCCCCAGCCCCTAGCCACTGCTGCATCACCAGCACAGTTTTCCTGTAATGCCCCTTTTGCTGCCCTTAGAAGAGGGATGGTTTTACTTGGGCATTGGGTTGGGGAGAGCTGTTGTGAAGCTCTCAGTACATAACATTGACAATTCCCCCTTTGTCTTTTTGACCTTAGGACACACTGGGGCTGGAGGTAGGAGAAATGGAAGGGAAAAGACCCCATTAATGTGAGGGCAGGGTGGGACTATCTATCTCTTTCACTACTCCTTACCTATGCTCTTTAAATATGCCACAGAACTCGGGCTGGAATGGCATTGGTGGTCATGAGTTGGAGAGAAAGGGATGGGAGGCAGGGGACTGGGGTACTTGGGTACCTGGATACCTGCCTTCTGCCCCTTCATCTGAGAGGCCTCTTTGGGGGAGAATTGCTGAAGAGGTGGAGCCTTCCAGTCTCACTCTGGTGCTGTTAAACTTCCCTTATTCCTTTCCTTTTCTGTTACAATTAAGAAGCTGTGTGCTTGCCTGTTAGACCCCAGTTATCAGTCTTTCTCAGTGGTGAGGAGGGAGGCAGTTTCATGCCTTGTGCTTCTCAAACTAAAGCCTTGGAATTGCCTCAGAGCAGGGTGGAGGGTCAGGGAGGGAGGTGGTGGATATTTCCTGACAGGTCCTCTCTGCCTCTGACAAGGCGATGTCTTCCCTGCTCAGTATCTCTTCCTTTCCTCCTTTCCAGATGCCCCCTCCAGGGATCCCCCCACCCTTTCCTCCGATGGGGCTACCCCCCATGAGTCAGAGACCACCAGCTATACCCCCCATGCCACCTGGCATCCTGCCCCCAATGCTTCCACCAATGGGGGCACCACCACCACTCACACAGGTAATTGTCTCTCCTCCCCTGGGGCCTCAGAAAACCCTGTCACTTTAGCTGGGGGTGGAGATAAGAGCGGGCATGTAGGCCTCAGAAACTGGGGAAGGAAGGGAGCTTTGGGCCAGACCCATGTGGATTTGTCTGCTGAATGACTGAGACAACTCTCAGGCAAGCTGAGAGGCCAGAATCTGGGGACTGCCTGAGGAAGTGCCCAAGTGAAGGTCATGGCTCCAGTGAGATGTCTCAGGACCCTTTGAGGTACCCTGTCCCTCCTGTTCCAGCCCTTACCTTGGTGGTTGGTTTCTGTCTTCTTTGTATCCATAGATACCAGGAATGGTACCTCCGATGATGCCAGGAATGCTGATGCCAGCGGTGCCTGTCACCGCAGCGGTAAGCACTAGGGGCCAGCAGGTAGCAGGCTCTGCCCTGC
Source organism: Pongo abelii (assembly GCF_028885655.2). Classification (NCBI taxonomy): domain Eukaryota; kingdom Metazoa; phylum Chordata; class Mammalia; order Primates; family Hominidae; genus Pongo; species Pongo abelii. Next base: position 47,410,784 of record NC_071995.2, read on the forward strand.
AGTCCCGTGAGTCTGATTTGGAATGCAGGACTATGACCTCCATTCTTTCCCTCTTCTCATCGCATCCACCCAGGTCCCCGGCAGCACTCCCCACACTCAAATCCTTCTTGCCAGCCATGTACTCAGCTCTTCTAGTTTCCCACTCATCCCCAAAGTCATATACATTCTCGTTATTCACATGCCTTGTCCAGCTCCCTTAAGGAGCACACTTATCCTCACAGAGCCACACACTGTGGACACATGAATACAGTTCTTCACATCCTCTTTGTCCCCAGAAGAGTCAGTAGCACCTGGGGATCTTGCTGTGCCTTCTTATGCTATTGCTCAGTGTAGCAGAGTCTGGGTAGGATATAGAATTTGGCATCCACTGTGAAGGAATGAGCCTCGGGAGTTGTCTCAACCAAATACTCTCACTTGAGGAGAACGAAGAATGGAGCTGCTATGCGATTCTCCCCTGGGATCCCAGAGCTACGGCCCTGAAGGGTGGGGGAAGCCTGTTAGGGAGCAGAGATCTCTAGGAGCAGGACACATGGATTCTGGCCTGGCCTGCTTCTCCATCCCCCATGGCCTGGGTCCTGGGGGCCACTGGGCTTGGCCCCAACCCTTCCCCCTCCTCTTTCTTCGGCAGACGGCTCCGGGTGCGGACACCGCCAGCTGTGAGTCTTCTGGGGGCCTGCTCCCCCCAGGCTCGGAGGTTGGGGGGCATAGGGGAGAGGGGACCATGGACTGGAGCCCACCCTGGATCATGCCTGTTGGGATGCCAAGGAGTCTGGGATACTGATGGGACCAGGGGACTATTTACTGGGGCTGGAATACGGGAGGCATAGGTGGGGATAAGATGGAGGTTGGAGCAAGGACTTAGTATGTATCCTTTGGCTTTTTTCTAGCTGCTGTGGCTGGGACAGGCCCTCCGGTGAGTTCTTCCAGCTCAGGGGTCTCTGGGTAGAAAGCCTGAGAGTGGGGGACTGATAGTTAAATCTTTGGGGTGAGGAGAGGCTTTGGAAAAGGGGCCTTGACCACCATTCTGTGCCCCCCCCCCCCCACCCAGAGGGCCCTATGGAGTGAGCATGTGGCCCCAGATGGGCGCATCTACTACTACAATGCTGACGACAAGCAGTCCGTGTGGGAGAAGCCCAGCGTGCTCAAGTCCAAGGCAGAGGTCCTGAGCTGGGCTTTCTGGCCCTTCCTTTCAGCTGCCCTGACCCTTCCAAGTCCTTGGCCTTCCCTTAGTCTCTAACCATATTCATGATGGTTCCTCTGATCCCAAGGTCCCTGACCACTCCCCACCCTCCCTGGAAATACCTCCGTAGGATCTCAAGAAGTCCACCTTCCCCAGTTTGAGCCAGGCCAGGTGGTAGCTAAAGGTTCCTGTGTCCTCTACTCACTGGGTCCCCTTAGCTCCCCTGACTGGCTGGAGAGCTTGCTCATCCCACTGATGGCTCCTATCCCATCCACTTGCAGCTGCTCCTGTCTCAGTGTCCCTGGAAAGAGTACAAGTCGGACACAGGCAAACCTTATTACTATAACAACCAGAGTAAAGAGTCTCGCTGGACCCGGCCCAAGGATCTGGATGACCTAGAGGGTGAGATGTCCTACGGGTGGGCCGGGTCAGGAGTGCTGGGGGTTCCCTATTGCCCCTGTGACTGACTGTGTTCTTTTCCCATCGCAGTTCTAGTCAAACAAGAGGCTGCAGGGTGAGTGACTTGCCCACCTATCCATTTATAGTTGGGGCACCTGGAGTGTGGGAGTAGACTCTGTCGCCATGATCTCTACACTGTGGGAGGAAGAGCCAGCTCTGTCTCCTTGTGGAGTCATCCCCTCTGGTCCCAGTCCTTCCCAGGATAGAGAAACCAGCCAGCCCCTGAAGTCCTCCATTCTTGCTCTCCTCCTGGACACCGCCCTTCTGGCTCATCTGCAGGAAACAGCAGCAGCAGCTGCCACAGACACTTCAGCCACAGCCGCCTCAGCCACAGCCTGACCCCCCACCTGCACCTCCTGGCCCCACCCCAGTGCCCACAGGCCTCCTGGAACCTGAGCCAGGTGGGAGTGAAGACTGTGATGTGTTGGAGGCCACCCAGCCCCTGGAACAGGGGTTCCTGCAGCAGCTGGAGGAGGGCCCCAGCAGGTGAGGGCTGCCCCCCATGGCATTCCCGATGTTGGCCTCAGACTCCCAGCCTGGTTCAACCCTTGTCCTCTGCTGGGCCTCTCTCTCAGGAGGGGTTTGAAGATCTGGGTGTGAACTCTGAAGGGCAGAAAAAGGCTGCCCTGGGGAACAAGGAGGAGGTGATATGTTGCCAAAAGTTCAGGGCACTGAAAGCTGTGAGAGCTGGGGGACCCTGTGGCTGAGTCCCCTGTGCCCTCCAGTTCTGGACAGCATCAGCCACAGCAGGAGGAGGAGGAATCAAAGCCAGAACCAGAGAGGTCTGGCCTCAGTTGGAGCAACCGGGAGAAGGCAAAGCAGGCATTCAAGGAACTGCTGAGGGACAAGGTGCTGGAGTGGGGCTCCCAGGGAAGGTTTGGAGGGGGCTGGAGCGGGGCAGGCCCCATGACTCCCACCTGCTTCATTCCAGGCTGTCCCCTCTAATGCCTCATGGGAACAGGCCATGAAGATGGTGGTCACCGACCCCCGTTACAGGTAGGCCTGGGCAGAGGGAGCCAGGCCCTGTTCATGAGAGCAGCTATGCTAGGGACTCCCTAAAAAACCCCAGCTCAACACTCAGCCCTAAGGGAACCAGAGTCAGGACAGTGATAGATTGGGTTGGGGTGCAAGGGGAAGAAAAGCTGGAGGGCCTCCAGGAGAAGGAAAGGAAAGGTATCTGACACAACACATTCAATAAATGCTTCCTGAATTGAATCAAACTGAATTGAATCAATTGGGGAATGAGGGTGCTGGATAGGGTGACTTGAGAACCCCAAAGGAAAAGGGCCCAGTATTTACAGTGTCTTGGAGCTGCATCTCTTCCCGTCACCCCTACTTCTCCATGAATGGTGTTCAGATCCCAGACATCTGTGCCCTTGGAGCCCCTGCAGCCTGCAGTGTCTCATGACCCTCCAGTGTGGGCTGTGCAGGGTGGTTCAGGGTGACTTCTCTATCACCACCCCACTCCTACCCTCTATCCCAGTGCCTTGCCTAAACTGAGTGAGAAAAAGCAGGCATTCAATGCCTACAAGGCGCAGCGGGAGAAGGAGGAGAAGGAGGAGGCCCGGCTAAGGGCCAAAGAGGCCAAGCAGACCCTGCAGCATTTCCTGGAGCAGCACGAACGCATGACCTCCACCACCCGCTACCGGTCAGGGGGCCAGGCTGGGCTGGGGCTTGGGAACCCTGAGAACACAAAGGTCCAGGGTCTCTGTTCTCTGTCTACCTACTCACAGCTTATATGCTCCACAGGCGGGCAGAACAGACCTTTGGGGAGCTGGAGGTCTGGGCTGTGGTCCCTGAGAGGGATCGAAAAGAGGTTTATGATGATGTCCTCTTCTTCCTGGCCAAGAAGGAGAAGGTAATGGTTCCTGGGCAGGATCCTTCAGCCCATCTCATCCTGGACTTTCCTTGTCTTTGCTTTGTTATGGACCCTAGCCATTTACTTCTCTACTTCCCCAGTGTCCCCGCTTCTGACTTGGAAGCTGGTATGGGACTTGCACATCTAATTTCTGCTCTGGGCCTATAGTCCTGGGTGTAGCGGGGAGGAGGAGTCTCTGAGAGATGGGTCTGTAACCTGTACTCCCTCCCCTTCCCTGAGACATGAAAGTCTTGAGTATGGCCTTCTTCCTAGGGTTCCCTAGCTACCTTTCCCCAGGTCCTCCTCTGCCCAGGCCTACTTGGGTAGCTCTGGCCTGCCCTGCTTCACCCTGATCCTGTGGCTCCCTAGGAACAGGCCAAGCAGCTCCGGCGCCGCAATATCCAGGCCCTAAAGAGCATCCTGGATGGGATGAGTAGTGTCAACTTCCAAACCACATGGTCCCAGGCCCAGCAGTACCTCATGGATAACCCCAGCTTTGCTCAGGACCATCAGCTGCAGAGTAAGCCTGGGCCTCCAATCCCAGCTATCCCTTTCCCTTTCTTTACTGGACCTGGGACCCCAGAGTCTGCCTCACCCCACTCCCCTGTACCTCCTGCCCTCCCGGACACCCTAGGAGTACTCAACACTCACCCAGTCCTTGTACCTCTCTGGACTCCGGGGATACCAGAATGTTTCAGGACACCCCTCCCTCTGGGGTCCACTGTTGGCCTAGACATTTTGTGTCCTTGGAGGAGGAGCTCTGGGATAGGAATTTTAAGTCCTAGAGATGTCAATGATGATTTTAGCTCATGTGAATATGGTCTTAAAGCATCATAGCACTACAGGCCTTAACTGGTCACATTACAATAGACTGTTGTTGGCCTGTAATCACTGATGATACTCAAATTCACTTTCTGAAATTGCATCAAAGCCTGATTGATTCCCAGTTCCCTAAGATGTGAAACCTCAGATCCTAAGACAACTGGTTTCATGTTATGGCTTCTAATAACTGAATTCACAAGAGCTGAATACTTGCTCATTTATTCTTGTACAATTAATGATCCCCTCTTAAGAACTACCATTCCAGTGGCTGCTCCCACAGAGCCCCCTCCAGGCCCTTCCCCCACCACCCTGGGTATCCCTAGCACCTGTAGGACAGCATCGTTGAAACATTAGGGGTGCTGGGGTCTGAGAGGGTGTCCTGCTGGGACAATGCCCGCTGAACCTCCTGCCTCTCTTTAGACATGGACAAGGAAGATGCACTGATCTGTTTTGAGGAGCACATCCGAGCTTTGGAGAGGGAAGAGGAGGAGGAACGGGAGCGGGCCCGGCTTCGGGAGCGACGCCAACAACGCAAGAATCGGGAGGCCTTCCAGGTATCTTTGTTGTCCTTTCTAGATCAGAGCTCGGCTCTGCCCTAGAGCACAACCTCTTCACCCATTCCCTGCCCCCTTCTGGATAGGCTGCCTGTTCTTTCTGTGCCTAGCCCTGTCCAAGCTCCGTGAGACCTCTCTCTGCCTGCAGTCTGTTTCTGCTGTACCTCCTCAATTCTGGACTGTGCTCTTCTAGGGAGACTAGATGTATGCACCACCCAGAAACTGCCAGCAGAGAGCACCCTACAGGCATGACTTGGCAGCTAGGCCACGTTTATTTCTCTTAGTGGGGCGCCCGACAGGCAGAGTTTATTCCCTCAGCTTGGGGGTGGCAGTGGTGGTGGTAGTGCTAGGGGTTACTGCAGGCAGGTTTCTGTTTCTTTGCCTCCCGGAACTGGCTTGTTTTCACTTTTTTGTTCTGTCCCTCTCTGTGTATTTACATTCTTTTTGCATTGTTCTCAGCCTTGCATCTCTTCATCTCTGCCTCTCTTGCCTGCATTTCCTCAATCTTGATTGTCCCTGACTCTTCCTCTGCCATTCCCTCTCTTCCCCTCATTCTGTGGCTCTGCCCCCTCCTTGTCTCACTCTCCCTATAACTGGCCTCTCCCTGCTCAGACCTTTCTGGACGAGCTGCACGAGACAGGGCAGCTGCACTCTATGTCCACCTGGATGGAGCTATATCCAGCAGTCAGCACTGATGTCCGCTTTGCCAACATGCTGGGCCAGCCGGGTAAGGCAGCCAGGCTGGGCAGCCAGGCTCCCCCTTCTCTGGCCTGGCTTCCCGCCCTGCCAGCCTCTCTGCACCCCCTACTCCCGGGTCCTGTCCTCGGCACAGCCCCCAGGCCTTGGGAAGCTGCCGCCCGCCAGGCCCCCCTCCCTCCCTCCTTGCAGGCTCCACCCCTCTGGACTTGTTCAAGTTCTATGTGGAGGAGTTGAAGGCACGATTCCATGATGAAAAGAAGATCATTAAGGACATCCTTAAGGTGAGGGAGGCTGGGGTTATGGATGGATACAGGGTGGATGCAGGGCACACTCCCTGCAGAGGACTCCCTGATAAGTCCTGTTTTGCAGAAGCATTACAGCTTGGTTCAGCAGATATCTACTGTGATCCTTTACTGCACACTAGGGATACAGTAATGAATACACAGTTTCTACCCACAGGAGCTCATGGTCCAATAGGAAGATATACATGAGAACTGTTATACAAAGGGGCAAGTGTTATTACAGAGACAGGAATCTGAAGAACTAACATTTGAACTGCGCATTTAGAAATGAGTAGGTGGAAGAGGTTGGAGTGTACACAGGGTACTAAGAGCAAAGGCAAGGGGGTGGAAAGGGCATGCCAGGTCTGAGGAGGAAGAAGCATAGCTAATTGTAAACTGGTAGCACACAGATTGTTCTTTCTGGCCTATACAGTGTTCTGTAAAAATTTGGAATTCGTTGCTAACATTTTAAAACCAGGAAACTTCACACAGAAAACCTGAATCTTTAGCTTCTCTTGTCAGTATGGATTATCTAGCAGCATTGAGCTGGATTTGCAAGGCATTCTGCAGACTCAAGCTGAGATGCCACTTTAGAAAGGGCAAGTCATCCTCACCATTCCTTAGTGCCTTCTTGATACTGTCACAAGTGTCAGCTGCCATTTACCATCACACATGGCCTGTTGCTCTTCTTCTACTGGAGAAGAGAAATAGTTCTCAATATTTACATCTTATCAAAAGTGGAAAAGTGGGTGAGTGATGGACTAAACCTTGTGTTCCAAAAGAAAAAAACAAAGAGCATATTTCTTTATGGAAGTGAAGATTCTAATGCATTTGAGGAGATAATACAGTACAGTGGTTAGGAGCAGGACTGGAGGCAGACTACCTACAGTAAAAGTCTAGCTTAACTGCTTGCTAGTTGTGTGACCTTGGACAGGTCACTTGACCTTTCTGACCCTGTTTCCTCATCTAAAAAATGATGAGTGTTCCACCAGAGTACACCTAATTACAGAGACTAAATGGCACCTGGGTTGAAAGGGATCTGGAAATAAAGCTAGAAATGTCTCACTGCACATATATTTCTTTGAAGTACTGTTTTGCCTTACAAATTCACGTAGGTGTTGCATTTTAACACCATATTACCTATTTAATATAAATTTAATATTTTAAATTACTTACCATTAGGTAAGATGTATCATACTGTCCTGAGGTATCCTTTCTCTGGAACCACATGCCCCAGCTTGGAAGTAGAACCCTGCATGTAAAGTGCCTTGAATGCTAAAATAAGAAATTTGGATTTTTCTCTCGTAAGTAATGAGGAACCGGGGAATGATCAGATTAGATGCTGTATAGTAGAACCTTTCAGTCTAGAGTACATACTTATGTCCTTAGGGAAGGTGGTGGTGTTAGGTAGAGCAGTTCTTGAAGCCTCAAGATACTAAAACTGATAGTGGTGAGTAATTCAAATAGTCATATTCTTCTCACTTATCCCCAGACCTCTCTCCTACCGTTGGGGCTACTTGGTACAAAAGTCCAAGAAGCACTAGATGCTAGGAGCTGGGTTAGAGGGATGGAAGAGGGCGAGCAGGGAGAAAAGTCAGTAGGCTGTGCAGGAATCTTGGTAGGAGGTGATCCTAGCTGGGGGCGGTGGGGACAGCAGAAGAGAGCAGGCTATAGCACCCCAGCTGTTCTTCTGAGACACTCTGGGTGTCTGTGTAGGTGCCTTGAGACAAGCAAGGGTTGGAGTTGAGTGTGGGGGGATTTGGTGCTGCTTCCTGTTTTCAAGTGAAGCAGATTGAATCTTTTTTATGCATAGAGGTTCTACATAAGATTTCTATTTTAATAAACTGTTTCTGCTGTTTAAAAAGGATAATTTAACACCAGTGGGATAGAGTCACTAAGTAGAATTGACAGATTTTGTGAAATGGAGGGAAAGGAAGGAATCAGAGGTGTCAGGGCAGTGGATGATGGCACTATTGATAAGGATAAAACAAGAAGAGCAGGGCTGTAGAAAACAGGAATTCTATTTGGGGAATTACTCTCAAAGCAAATATATTTTAAAACAGAATAATCATATAAAGTAGAAATGCCTTATCCTGGGATAGCTAAATTTTATTGGACAATTAACTTTTAGCCACAGAGTGGCTGGTTGATAGGCCTGTAGGGGCCTATCCTCACTGAGTCCTGTCTCTCCACACAACCTGATAAAGCAACTTTTTTAGACAGTTCCCTTCCTCTTTCCCCATTTGGGTTCCTGCCTATGGAGGGCAGATGAGCCCAGGAGTCCCTCTTGCTTTCCACAGCCAGGCAGACCATGATGGTGCCTCTCATCCCATAGGATAATGCAGAGAGCCCCAGACTTAGAACAGGCAGACAGATCCAGGTCAGGGAGATCCATGGAGAATGCTCATGAGAAATATATTCTCTTGAGATCTGTTGAATTTTAAGTGTCTGAAATATCCAGTCTAGGATGAGTTTGAAAATCAGGAGAGATGAAGGATGAGATTGCTAGGGAGTACAGATTGGGTAGTGAAAGAGGACTAAGTGCTGTTCTCAGGAACATGCATATGGAAGAGAAGTAATAAAAGGTCAGAGAGGGGGCGACCTGGAGAGGGGAGTGTTGAAGAAGTAAATGGTAGAGGCACTGAGGACCAGATGAGTGAGGACCAAGAAGGTGGCCTTGGATTTGGCTAGTAGACACAAGCAACCTTTGGGAGAGTAGAGTCATGGAGGTGGTATGGGAGCAGCACATGTTTTACAGTCAGATAACTCCTGGTTGCTTATTGGCTCTGAGACCTCCGTAAGTTCCATGTCTGAGCCTGTTTGCTCACCTGTAACTCCGGGATAATTCATAGGTAAGGTTGCGAGAATTAAATAACATTTGTAAAGTGTCTAATAGGTTCTCAATAAATGTTTATTCCTTTTCCTTTCTGCTGCATTTCAAGAGGTTTTGAAACAAAGGAAAAGAGCAGAGGTAGTTAGCTTGATGAAGGGGAGAGCATGGTGGAAAGGATGTTCCAAGTTAGGTGAGGTGTCTGCTTGATGGAAGGAGCCAGTAACGAGGGTGACTTGGAGCTTTCAATTCCCTGAGAATGAATGCTGTGTTGATAAGGACTGGAGCAGGGTTGAGGAAGTACCCTTGGAAAGAAGCAAGAGGAGCACACCTCTGCCATCAGCAAAAAGGCCAGAGGTGGTGAGAGCTATGTGGAGGGAGAGGAAGGGAATCTGGCCTGTGCTTAACTGACATTGAGAGCTAGACTTTGAACTCCAGTGGCTTCATTTACCACTCATGTCATCTTGGGCCAACTGAGATCACTTTTCTAAGCCTCTGCTTCACTGGAATGTTGTGAGGCCTAAATGAGAAGCATAGAGCCTGGCCCGTGGAGATGTTTTTAGTATTGGTGGGGAGCTGCACACCTGGTGGCCTCCATTTCTCCCATGGACTAAGTCATCTGGGTGGGTGTGGTACTTGAAAGCACAGACTTTGGGGATAGAGAGACCCCCCAGGGTAGGGTTCTTGCCCAGCCATATATCAGCTGTGAGACCTTGGGCAAGTGCTCTAGTTTCTCTGAGCCTTGGTTTCTCCTTCTGTGTAAAATTAGGATACTAGGACCTATTCTTAAATGTAGAACCAAGAGGATTAAATGAGATAATGTGTGAAACACTCGTGGTACCTGGTACATAGTAAGCACTCAATAAATAGAGCCAAAGGATAGGGGCCAGCAAGTGTTGATTGAGAATGCATGGAAGCACAGCTGAACAGCAGGAGGGCCCAGCTGGGGCCAGAGCTTTAAGCCAAAGGAACAAAAGTTAATTTTGAGAAACTCAGCATTAATCAGCCATTGGGAGACATCTCCCAACACCTTCAGCTCTGTGTGACATCCAAACCAAGGGTAGGCATGGGGGCTTAATTGTCAAGTGATGAGGACTTGGATAACTTGGTTTCTAATGCATATCACAGTCCTGTGGATCTCTTCGGAGGCAAGGGCCTTCTCGACCATCTGTAGTGTGACCACTCTGCCTGCCAGCTTTGGCCTCAGGCACGTGGTGCCCCTGCTTCATGCACTGCTGTACCCACAGGACCGGGGCTTCTGCGTGGAGGTGAACACGGCCTTTGAGGACTTCGCCCACGTCATAAGCTTTGACAAGAGGGCTGCCGCACTGGATGCAGGCAACATCAAGCTGACCTTCAATAGTGTGAGGGGTTGGGCAGGGCATGGGGCTCAGTTCTCTAATTCATCCGTGTCTTGCTCCATTCCTTCTCACTCACTGTCCCACTGACTATATTCCCAATTCAGGGGATGGTGGTAGAAGCCCAGACCATAACTTTCCATCTCCTAAGGTATGCCTGAGTGGGACCTGGCATCCACCCTCCTGGGTGACCCTGTTGCGTGTCCCTTCTTTCCTCAGCTGCTGGAGAAAGCAGAGGCACGGGAGAGGGAGCGGGAGAAGGAGGAGGCACGCAGGATGCGGCGCAGGGAAGCTGCCTTTCGAAGCATGCTGAGGCAGGCTGTGCCTGCTCTGGAGCTAGGCACTGCCTGGGAAGAGGTCAGGAGCGTAGCCTGGCCCCAAGCACCCCTCAAGCCTGAGGGCAGCGGTGCTTCACCACTGAGGGCCCACCCCAGTCACGTCACAGCCCTGGGCCAGCTCCAGTTCCCTTCCTTTCTCTGCCCCAGCCCTGCCCTGTGCTCATGGCGGTGTCCAGGCCAGGCTGAGCGGGGCCTAGTCTGATCAGCAGTGCTCTCCTCGTTCAAGGTCCGTGAGCGTTTTGTGTGTGACTCAGCCTTTGAGCAGATCACCCTGGAGTCGGAGCGGATCCGGCTCTTCCGGGAGTTCCTACAGGTGCTGGAGGTGAGGCAGGCTTGTCCTCTGGATCTGCCTCAGGCCCTTGAACTCATTAGACCAGTTCAACAGAGACCTCAGTGGCCTCCCTCTTACCCTTAGGGCACTCCTGGCCAGCTAAGGAAGGGGAGGCCTGAGGACCCCTGGGATAGGCAGAAGGCTCTAGCCTGAGAAAGGGAGGCAAGCCAGATTTTAGGAGGTAGGATCCCTCCTGGGGCTAATTCTGGTGCTGTCCTCACCCTTCTTCCTCTGCCTCTAGCAGACTGAATGCCAGCACCTCCACACCAAAGGCCGAAAGCATGGCAGGAAAGGCAAGAAGCACCATCGCAAGCGTTCCCACTCACCCTCAGTGAGTAAGCGGGTAGAAGGGACGTGGGGTGAAGCTGGGTTTTGGGGAAATAAACACTTTGTTTTCTCCTTACAATATCTCCCTTGGAGGGAAGTTTGAGGATTCCTTTGGCCCTGGGTCCTCCTCTCTCGAATTCCCAGACGAGGGCTTCTGGAGGGCAGAGAACCTCTGTACTGACATGTATCTGCTGATCTGCCCAGGGCTCTGAGTCAGAAGAAGAGGAGCTGCCCCCACCATCTCTCCGGCCCCCCAAGCGGAGGAGGCGGAACCCCTCAGAGTCAGGCTCTGAGCCCTCTTCCTCACTTGATTCAGTTGAAAGTGGGGGTGTTGCCCTTGGAGGACGGGGCTCCCCTTCCTCCCATCTTCTTGGAGCAGGTAAGCAGTTGCTATGAGCCTAGAAGCTGGAGAACTGTTGTCCCAGACTGAGAGGATGCCCTCCACAAGCCCTAGCTCCTTTGAGGGTAGACTGGATTGGGAGGGCTGCACCTGTGGAAGTAGAAATAACTTCCTCTACCTGCCCAAGCAAGAAGCTGGAGAAGAAAAACTGGACTTAGACTTCCTCAGAGCATGAGGTTCCTGCCTGTGAAGAATGAACAGAGGGGCTAGAACAAAGAAAAAGAGCCTGCCTTTCTCCTGTTGGGACTTAGTAGGGATTTTTCTATCTCCAGATCATGGCCTTCGGAAAGCCAAGAAACCAAAAAAGAAAACTAAGAAGAGAAGACACAAGTCGGTGAGTGAAGGAACTTCTACCTAAGCCCTTGCTATTTTGTGAGTTCTGTTCTACCTGCCTCCCAGGCTATCCACAGGAACTAAGAAGGTGGGCTCTGGACTCTTACAGAATAGTCCTGAGAGTGAGACAGACCCTGAGGAGAAAGCTGGCAAGGAGAGCGATGAGAAAGAACAAGAACAGGACAAGGACAGGGAGCTCCAGCAGGCAGAGCTCCCTAACCGTTCCCCAGGCTTTGGAATCAAGAAGGAGAAGGTGAGGGGCAGGGGCCCTAGGTCAGTCAGCACGCTGGTCAAGCCTCCACGGCCCTCAGTGCAGGCTAAGGGTGAACTGTGCCTTTGCTCCAACAGACAGGCTGGGACACGTCAGAAAGTGAGCTGAGTGAGGGTGAGCTGGAGAGGCGGCGGCGGACACTCCTACAGCAGCTGGACGATCACCAGTGACCCAATGAGCTGTTCTCTGCCTCGGGTCTGTGTGAGGCCATGGCTCCTGGGCCACCCTCACCATCTGCCTCAGACTTCTTCCTTTGTCTGGTCTGTGTCCACTTTTTCTAAAGTAACCCCACCCCCAGAACACCATTGTTGGCACCTCTCAAGGTTGCTCTTGGTGTTCAAGGGTCCCCTACTCCCTGGACTAGTGCAGTCCTTGCCCTCAGCCCCAGACCAGAGATGGGTGGTAAATGCCATGTGGGGTGGGTGATGCCAATAGATAAAAGTGTGAGAGAACAGTCACAGGCTGTTGGACACAGCCTGGGTGGCAGAGGGCCAGGGTCATCACCCTCTAGCATCAGTGCCTGCTCCTGCCTGCCCTGGCCTTGAGGCTCCACCACTTCTTCCTCCACCCAGGACCTAATGTACGTGTGTTTTGTTTTTTGTTTTTTAAATAACAATATTTATAACATGGCCAGTGACTCTTTTCCATGTGCTGGACAGGCTGGGGACTGGACACATGCCCAGCAGAGGGCACTAGTGTCTCATGGCAGGCCTGCTTCCCTTTGTGTGGCTAGAGCCCACCCAGCCGGTTCTCCTTTCCCCAGAGTTCTGATCTCATCTCCTCCAAAATAGATGCAGTGCCCCAAAGATTTCTTTTCTATCCCCATAGCCCAGGTCAGACTAAATGGCCACCCTAGCCCCCTAAGCTCAGAAAGAGGAGACAAAGTCAGGCCTGGTGCATCAAGCCTTTGTTGAGAGGGGGAGAGTCTGAGGTTTATGTACAAGAGGAAAGGGAAATGGTACATGTACAAAAAAGTGGGCCCCCACATTCCCTTCCAGGGGCAGACGAGAAACAGGAAGGTAAGCAAATAGTCAGCCAAGACCACCATGTTCCTTGTCCCCTGCCAAAAAAACAAAAACAAAACAAAACAAAAAACAGCTGAGGAAAGAAGGTGAAGAGTTGGCACACCCTTTCTCCAGCCATCTGCAGAGTGGTTGGTGCAGAGAAAACCTCTGCTCTTCTGCCCACCTTGACAAGGACAGTGTGAGCCTAGAATGAAATGGGCAGAGAAATAAGGGCAGTGAGCCTGACATCTCTCCTCTTACCCTTATCACTAGGGCACAGCTGGCACGGCCCATGCTTCAGAGGGCCTTGCTCCCGGTAAGAGATGAACTGAGACTGGCAGGGTCCCAGGGCTCCCTAAGCCTAGATACGTCTAGACCAGAGCTGACCAAGGGCCTGCAAAAAGGAAGGGGAAAAAAAAAGAAAGGACAGTTGCTCTCTCCTCTCATCCCTCTGGGCTCTAGTGGGAGAGATATCTATGTGCCCTGTTGAGGCTAAGGCTGGAAATGGTTTTTCCTAGCCCTGAGCTGACCCTTGGTGACCCTTCAGGAAATGATGTCAAAGACCTTGGGGGGCAAAGTGCAGTACTGGAAGCACCAGGGACCTACAGACCTAGTGCCCATAGTGGCACAAGTAGAAAGATCCAGCCTCAAGAGCTGGGGCGGACATGGTTGAGAGAGCAACACAGCCCTCTCCTGGGCCCTTGGCCAATTCCAGGTCCACTGGTTGGACTTGTAGGACTCTGAGGGCTGAAGTGCTTCTGCCTCCGAGAGAGTCTCAGTGGGGGCCTGGAGCCCGAGGGGGACCACTGGGCGGCGCAGCACTCCTGGCTTGGTGGCGAACAACCATAGGCTGGCAGTGGAGGCCTGTGGGGGAAGAGAGAGACCTGTGAACAGGATGGGAAGCTGAGCCAGGACAGTGCCCTCAAGAGCAGCCCCACAGGTAGGGCCAGGGAGGAGCCAGCGGTGAGGCAGATAAACAGGAGGCTTAGATAAGGCTTGAGGGGTACCCAGTTGGGGAGATTGCTGGGCTTTGCATTTCAGAGGATCAGGTTGGGGTGACTAGAGGCCACTGGGCAGTGGAGAGAAACAAGGTAGATGCATTCAGAAAGAGCCAGAAACTAGGAAAAGACCCTAGGCTGACTGGACGTCAGGAAACAGATCAAGGGACATCTGATACCTCCTGATCAGAAGCTACTACCAGAGCTCTTATGAGAAGAGAACCGTGGGGAAAGGTTCCTTAGGCCTGGGAATGGACCCTCAACCTCAGCCTCAAAGATCAGAACTGTAGGCGTGGTCCTGCCCGCTCTGGCCTGTCCTCAACACTGGCCTGGCAACTCCCTACCCTCTGGGTCTTAGTAGAAGCCAGGACAGCATTAGTGGGAGAGAGACCACTTCCCTAAGGACACATGCAGGGGATATGCCATGCTTCTCAGAGCATGGGGCATGCAAGAAGTATGTGTCCCCATTGCTGGGAGGCTGCCAGAGGGTGATTGCAAGTCATGCAGGAAAGGAGGTGCCTGTGGTCTCCAGCAGGAATCCTGGGAGACGGGCATGCAGAGGGGGCAGCTGCGGTGCCCAGTACCTGTCGGGCCCCAGCCTTGGGGGCTAACAGTTTGACTCATCATGGTAGGCTGCATCACAGAAGAAGCGTGAGCCCCGCTTAGCAGTACGGGCCGTGAAAGGGACACTCTTCAGCACTGTGGCCCAGGAGAGAGACACAGTGGTCAGGCCTCATGGGGGGTGGGGTGGGAGGAGAGCCCAAAGGGGTTAGGTTGAGCTTTGGGAGCTGGGTGCAATGGCCAGGCCCCAGGGAGTGAAAAGGGCCCCACCTGTGATGATGTCCTCGATGGTACCATCCTTCCCCTCATAAACAGGCCGGTGTTCCTTGGCCTGGCGCCGCCTCAACTCTGCTATTAACTCCTGCTGTTGCCACTTGTTCCGCTGGGATGGGGTCTAGGGCCAAGAATGTGGAGGGGGAAGGAAGTCATCACTAACCTAATGTGGGACTGGTTCCTGCCCCAAGGTGCAGTCTGAGGATGCCACTGCTTGTGCACTGCTAGGAATCCCCAAAGGCCCTCCCTCCATCCCTCTGGATGCCAGCCCACTGGCCCTCTGGGTGGTCTGTCCACTCCAAGTTTTCATCTCCACTACCTTCTGACCCCCAGCCCCCACTCTTTTGCCTTGTCGTCCTCCAGGCCCCAGCTCTTGGTCCCACCCACCTTGGCATCCAGTTTCTTGGCTTCCTGAGCCAGCTGCTTCTCCCGCATTACCTCCTCCTGCTTCTTGCGGGCTTCATTCTCTTGTTCTGCTTCCTAAGAGCCATAGAAGATGGGGGGTGGGGGGTGAGGCTCATAGGCTGTGAGGGGAGGGGCTGACACTGAGGTGGAGAGTGGGTGGCAGTGGGACCCGCTAACTCCACGTGGCCACCCTCTGGAGGGGCACTTCCTGCCCCAAACAATGACAGGAAGGTCCTGGGCCCCACCCTGCCCACCAGTTCACAGCTAAGAGGCCTGTCACCAGCTTGCATCGCTCCCTTCCCAGGACTCGGAGGAGGAGTCGGAAAAGGCCCACACTTTAAGCCCAGGCTTCTCTCCTCCAGCCAGTTTTCTCTCAACCAAACTTCTTAAAAAGCTCTCTGCAGCTTACCTTGTAAGAACGAATGAATCGGACAAATACTGGGAAGAATACAGAAGGAGGTGTAGTCTTGGGACTCTCGCCAAAGTAGCGCACAACTGCATTGTAGGCCTCCTGGGGAAGGGGTGGGCAGAATGGGTCACCCTGGCAAGAAGGATCAGCCCAGCTCCCACACCATGGATGAGAGGCCTGCAGAAAGCAGAGCCCAGGGCCAAAGGGAGGAAAACCAAGCACCCAGGCCCCTGTGAGCTGGAGAGAACCTGGGGCTCCCAAAGCTCCCGAGTATGAATCTCCAGAGGCAGCTGCCTGCCACTCCCAAAGCGCTCTCTCCCCTACATGTAGCCAGCCAGCTGCTTGATTAAAAAAAAAAAAAAAATAGAACTAGGGCCACCTAGAGGGGCCTCGTGCCTTGGCCCTGGTTGCTCCCACCACCTGCATCCCGTGCTTGCCTCAGCCGTCTTGGCGTCCCGCTGGAGCTTGTCTAGTTTGCCTTCATTGGTACTGAGGAAGTTCCGGAGGACGCTGTTGTCATGGATGCTGCACTCACGCCGAATCAGCTCCATGCCCCGGCCCAGCTCCTTCACGTCCAGCAGCACGTTCTCCAGGGACACTGGTCACCAAAAGCCTGGCTGAGGAATGCCGTGGGCCTCGCATGCCCACCTCCCAGCCCAGAGCTATATCAAACTCTGGCCCTCCCCCTCAGCATGGGCTCACTCAGGTTCACATACCTGTATGGACATAAGGAAGTACACACCAAGCTAGCTGATCCCTCACAGGGGTAGGGAATGGAATGGAAACTGAGCTTGTGACCCCAAAGAACACAGTAGCAAAGGCAGGCAAGCCACAGAGACTGCTGGTCTCCAAAATGAAACTGCCTCAGGCCTGCCCTAGCGTTCATGGGTGGGGCAGAAATAACAGCTACCTCATGTCTATAGAGAGCTTTATGATTTTTTTTCTAAGCACTTCACATACATCATACACAAACACAAGACCTCTGGGGCCAGCTTGAGGGAGTTGGGAGTAGAGTGACTGCTTCCCTTCTTGTTCCTGCTCCTACTGTACCTAGCTGGGAAGGGCTGGGCTGGGCCAGGCCTGGCGCCTAGAGGAAGGCTCCCTCTGGAGTGGCCCCTGCTTAAGGCTCCAGCGGAAAGCTTTGAAGTGGTCAGAAAGAAGATAACAAAAGCCAGAAACAAATGGACCCAAGTGTTCTCTCTCCTCATAGCTTCCTGGGATTGTCCTGGGCTGGATGTGAGGGCAGGCCCACCCAGCCAGGCTCTCCTTACCTGCTGCAGCCTTCTCAACAAAGTGCAGCTCATGCCAGAAGTTAGCCAGGTCTGGGTATTTCTCCTTCACTGTCAAGGCGATGAAATGAAGCAGTGTCATCTTCCGGTCAGTGGACTTGGTATCCAACAGCTACGAGAGGGGGTGAGGGCAGTGCATAAAAGCTAAGCACTCTGGCTCCACAACTGCTGCCCCCCCCAGGCTTCCTGGCCCACGCTGCCCTCACCATCTTACCAGATCCAGGCTCTGGAGCTTGAAGCCATACACAGCTCCCCGCTTGCTGCTGTTCATGTAGTTCCCCAGTGCAAGTATGATCTGTCCAAAGAATGTGTGGGAGGCAGGTCAGGCTCAGGTCCTGAAGGCTCCTTCTTCCTCTCTGTATAGCCCCAGGCCCCCACCTAGGAACTGAGAACCCCCAGCACCCCTGTCCACAACCTCTTCCCACCTCCAACATCTGCTTCAGCTTCTGTGAAGACTTGACGGAAGCGGACGCCGCAATGATGGCATTGAGTTGCTGTAGGACAATATGAACACTGAAGTAACCCCAGGCTGAGATGGGGTAAAGACAGGGAGGGGTCGGAAGGACTGGTAGGGCAGGGGAGGTGACTAGCAGATGGAGGCTGGAGGGACAGCTGTCCAGAACCATGAGTTGGGTGGGGGCTGTACCGGTGTGAGCATCTGCAGGTTATCCTGGAAGTTCCCCAGGAAGGCCATGCCAGCCATTCGCTGGGTCAGCCGTTCCACCTTGCTGAAGAGCAGCATGAAGCGGTCCTCAGCTGCCAACTCCTCCAGGGGCTGCCGCTCACGCTCATATTGCCGCAGCAGCTTTACCTCAGCCTCTGTGGGCAGGAAGCGCATCAGGCACTCCACGAAGTCCACAGGTAGTGTCTGCAAGTCAAACCTGTGGAGGAGGGAGGGACCACCTCAGTTCTCACATCTCTCCATGTTTTCCCTCATCTCTTTTATTCTCTAAGCTCCTAGAAGAACTGGACAGGGGACTGTACATGGAACACAGCCAAAGGCAAAGGACCCATTGCATCATCTGTCACAGCACCAGCAATGATCCTGGGGGAACATTCCATGCTCCTGTTTAATAAGCCCTTTGATGTACTACCACTGTACCTAGGGTGAAGTCCAAACACCTGAGCATGGCTTACGAGGCCCAGCCTGTAAGACTTCTGCCCAACTCTCTACCTTCTCCTGCTCCTCTCCCTACACTAAAGCCAGATTCAATTTTTAGTACCCAAGGCACTATGCTTCTCCCTCCAGGCCCTGAACTGGACTAACTCATATCTTTTCTTCAGGTCCCAGTTGAGACATTACCTCCTCTGGGAAGGCTTCCCTCATTCATCACCAAGCTCAGCTACATGAACCTCCCTATTCTCCCAAAGCTGCCTGTATACTTCTACCATCCTGGTGGTATCACTCAGTGTTACTGCACTGTTCCCAATAGACTGAGAGCTCCTTGGGTGAAGGTCTGGGCTGAACTGCCAGCACAGATGCAGTAAATTCTAGCCAAGCCGGTGGATGACTAGGGGGATGTGAGGGAGTTCTGTCAGATGACCTGGAATCTAGGGAAACCCAGGCTCCTGGGTGGAGAACTGGGTTGCCAACAGACTAGGGACCAGAGCCAGGTCAGTGGGAGCCTCACGTATGAATGGCCCTGCAGATCTCCTCAGCCGAGCGGCCAGCCTTGCGTAGGGTGATGGCCAGGTTCTTGGCACGATTGGCTTCCAACAGAGTCACCTTGCTGGCAGCTTTTTGCGCTGTCTTGTTTTTGGAGCAGATGAGGTCAAGGGCAGGGCCCTGCGCTTTTGTCTTGAATAATTCTTCAAACTTATCAAGATCCAGGTCCTGGCAAGAATAGATGAGCAAGGAAAACGCTGTAGCCTCATACTAGTGGAGGACCTCCTGACAGCCCACCCAGCATTGGCCCAGAGCTCTGTCACTCTGGAATATTTCTTGAATACAAACACAAAGTGTTGACACAACTAGAAATATACATAACACTCAAGAATGAAGGGTTCGTGGAGCTAAGCCTGGCCTCACCCTGTCTGATGGCTTTTCTAAGACCAGAATCTCCTCAAAAGGCAACCAGGTCCCTAGCCCTCAACCTTACCCCTCTGGACCCCAGGCCCTGTTACCTCCAAGATCTTCTCATCATCAAGTTCGCTGAAGACAGTGCCACTGATCTGGTTGGGTTTCAGTGCTGTCCAGTTGAAGACAGGCAGCCGGAACTTGGTCTTGATAGGTTTCTTAATTCGAATGGCTAATTTGGAAGGAGGATCAGTGACACAGGGGCCAAGGACACACACCCCTGGTCCCACCAGCCCTGCCCAGAGCCCTGGGGATACTCACCTGACAGGCCCACTGTCAACACCACAGAGGGTCCAGCACCAGGGAGAGGTGGGGCTGGGGGACACTTGTCTGAGGGAAGAAGAAATGACACAGTGACCCAGGTGTCAAGAGACTCTTCATAGGCTTCTCTTCCCTCTGCCTGTCCCACCTTCTCTGAGAGTTAAAAAAAAAAAAAAACTCTCAGAGAAGGAGCCTATATGAACTCTGCTCAAGCTGCTCCCAGAAATCTAACTCTGACAGGGCAGTTGTTGCTGGTCTCTGACCCAGTTTCTGTGGCTACAGTCTAAGCCTCTCTTGGCTGTCTTCAAAGGAATTGGGAGCAACATCTTTACGATCCTTAAAACAGGTCCACATCTGCCTTTGGGCATCCCTGTGCTGATAACTTGAGCTTGCCTCAGATTCCAGCCCTCCCTCACCTGATTTTATATTCCCCCCAGTCCTCAGATGATGCCATTTTCCCAGTTTCTCCCTGAGGAAGACACTGCTGACTACAGTTTTGGTCCCCACAAAGAGCCTGCCCCTGTTGGCTCCCAGGGGTCGTGGTTACCTGGTAATGGGGGAGGTGGAGGGGGCAAGGGCGGAGCTGGTGGTGGAGGAAGAGGCAGGACCTCCTCAGGGGGTGGGGCTGGAGCCAGAAGGTCCAGGTCGGAGGGTGGCATGCCCTCACTCAGCTCTGCAGGGCCTACTCTGGCCAGGGCCTCACTGTCCACAGACTCCAGGCCCCGGACATTTGGCTCCAAATGGCATCGACGCTGGAAGGCCTCCTCCTTCTCTTTAATGAGCCTCCGCAGGGTGTGCACCTGGTGGCTTGTGTTCTCATATGTCTCCTGGCAGGCAGACAGCACCATTAAGGGAAAAGTGGGCTGAAGGCATAGTCATTGCCCCTAAGAGTGAGAATTCCTACCCAGGGTTCTCTTAACTAGGGTCTCTGTGAGGGTACTCAGAGGCTCAGAGTGGCAGAAACCCAGGTGGGGGAATGGGGAAGCTGGAAGGCAGCAAAACAAAAGAGGCAAGCAGAAGCTGCCTCCCTCCGCTGGCACCCTAAAGTGTCCTCTCTGCTCCAGCCAATTCTCACTGCATGGGCCCCTCAAAGCCCAGGAAAAAAGGTTGCCCCTGTGAAACTCTCCTTAGTCTACCACCGGTCTGACATAGCTGCTCTCTCCATAACCCTTTGGGCTTCATTTTTCTTTAATTTCACTTGGCCTTGTATAATGGCTCAATTGGAAGCCCCCTATAAACAAGACCCTGTCTTAACCATCTCTGTATCCTCCATACCTCCCAATACAATGCTCAGCAGAAGCTGGGCAGATACATATTGAGCTCAACAGAGCCAGCATATATTCTTCTGAAAGAGAAAGTAGGATGGGGGTATGACTTTATAATGAACAAAAAGTCAGGAGAAAATACAGAAGAGAATGAAATATGAAGAGCACCTGCCCTGCCAATTTAGGATACCTGGTGGACATCCTAATACACAGAGCACTTGGTCACTCTGCCCCTGCTCATTAAACATGCCTGGGGGAGGAACATGGGGGTAGAGGGGAGAAAAATCAATGGGATGGGCTGGTAGGAGGAGGCCTGGGTTGGAACTCCAGAATGCTCGCGGGTGCCCCAGCTGTTCCCACCCTCTTATGTGTGTGTCTGGCTCACATTGGCCCCACCTTTCCTCTCCAACTAAAAAAATGGGGTGAAATCATCAGCCCACCCACACCTGAGTACCTCAAGGGTGAATCAAGATCTAAATCCTAGAGAACTTGATATGATTCAAGGAAAAAAAGCAGAACCCCAAGGCCCTGGAGCCCAGGATTAGTCAGGGACTGCCTTCCCCAGAGTACTTGTACCTTGATGCTCTCTAGTTCCTTCTCCCGCTGCAGTAGCTGCTTCTCTAGCTCTGCCACCCGCATCATGTTTTCATTTTCTAGGTCCAGAAGCTTCTCTGTGAGCTGCACAACAGGAAGGGCAGGTTCTGTGCTGGCCCTAAAGCCTGGGCACTCAGCACAGCCTGAACCCTAGTCAAGACCTGAGTCCGATCCCTCAACACAAGGCCACAAAGGCAGCTTAGTCAGGTGGTTCCCTTATATTCCAGTAACAGATACAAGACAAAGGCCACATTCTGACTGTCTCAAGACCAGTGCCACCTCATGCCTAGCCCTGGAGGTCGGTGTGTGTTCCAACTGGTGGATGATCCAGTGGCTCAGGCCTGAGTATGCTCTTGAGAGCCCTGGTGGGTTCTAAAGCCTCCCTGGGACTCAATCTGGAGGCAAATGGGTCAGCTCAGGATTCCTGGTAACTTCAGCTTCCATCAACAGTGGCTCTGGCAGGCAAAGGAAGACCACCTACATGGGACACATGCTCCTCCAACTCCTCCACCTTCTCCAGGGCTACATTCTTGGTCTCAGCGTCCTCCAACAAACCCCCGACATCAAACACGTTGTCCAGATATGCCTGAATCTGCACCTGCAGCTTCTCGCTCTCTGTGTGCCTTGACTTCTGGGGGAAGAGCAGAGAGTAGGAGTAGTTGTAGGAGCAGGCAGATCTATCAGGGGAACTTTCTGAGAAAGTCTTGGTCCTCATCCCCCTTCGCCACCACTTCCCAAAGAGTTCCTGCTGCAGGCCATGTCAGATTCTTGCCCCATGGAGCTGCCTGACTGGGGAGTTATCTGCAGAGGTCCTGAGTCCCAGGCTACAGAAGACAGGCAAGGTCCCAGAAGCATCAAGGATTAGGCACTTATAAAAGAAAAATCATTTGTGATACGGCTAAACTGATCCCAAAGCACTTCACCTTACAAGGACCCCAACCAGCTCACCTGCAGGAACTCCTCTAGCCCCAGCTTGGTAAACTCATACTGCAGGTGGACTCGGAAGTTCATGTCTTCCACCGAGTGCACCACGATGTTGATGAACTGCATGCAGGCCACCTGAAGAAAAGGAGGCCCAGAGAAGCAGCAACAGGAAGGGCAGAGAAGAGCCAAGAGACCAGGAGGATAGGCAGCTGTTAGAATATCATCATCATGTGGATAATTACAGGGAGTCAATTAAAGAGTTATGTCTTTATGGGGGCAATAAGAGTATTTTAATTTAAAAAATGTCATTTAATATTCAGTGTATAAAGACAAGTAAATTACATGAAAAACAGATGTAAGTGAAGATACAGCTATCTGATTTCCTTTGTACATCAGCAGGTATTCCTCGAGACAACCTTACCTAGCCGAAGACCCTGCACTGAGGGGAAGAGAAGCTAGAGGAAGAGCTTAGGAAAGGGAGGGCAGCTCAAAAAGGATCCAATTCAAGGACAAAAAGGCCACAGAAAAGAGGAAAAGGAGGTAGATCTGATATACAGAAATGATGTCCTGAAGTTTCTAAGAGCTCTCTGGGGTAGGCAGGTGGACAAGAAGCATTTGCTGACTAGAATCATTCTGGGCTCTACATGGAATATCAAGATACGCTGTTGGCCTCACCCCTGTTGTCAAGGAACACACAGCCCTGGTGGGTATGTGCTGGACCCAGGCCCAGTTCCTCACCATGAAGTCAATATTGCTGTCCTCATTCCGGAAATATTCCATCAGCTTCTCAAAGCGGTGCAGCTCCTTGCATACCTGAATGAGCAAACTTTCTCAGTGAAAGGATCTGCTCCATGTAGAACCCAAGCCCCTGTGCTCTGGCTCCTAGGAACATCATGGCAAAGGACTGGTTCAGACCAAGCTTAACCACAACTCTATATATGAAATAGGCCATTCTGGACACTATAAAAGAAAACCTGGGGCCGGGCGCGGTGGCTCACACCTATAATCCCAGCACTTTGGGAGGCCGAGATGGGCAGATCACCTGAGGTTAGGAGTTCAAGAACAGCCTGGGTAACATGGTGAAACCCCATCTCTACTCAAAATACAAAAATTAGCCGGGCGTGGTGGCACATGCCTGTAGTCCCAGCTACTTGGGAGGCAGAGGCAGAAGAATCGCTTGAACCTGGGAGGTGGAAGTTGCAGTGAGCTGAGATTGTGCCACTGCACTCCAGCCTGGCCACAGAGTGAGACTCCATCTCAAAAAAGAAAATAAAGAAAACTGGGACCTGCAATCTGGCTCTGGGTCTGTGGTCCCCCACCACATTGCTGAGGGAATTCAGTAAAGCCTGTGCCCTTAAGCTGGGCTTTAGGTGCCTCTGGGGATAGGCCAAGAAGAAACATAGGGGTCTGATGCTGCCAAGTTACTAAAGGAAGGAGAGAAAGGAGGAGGAAGGGAGGAAGGCCATGGCTGAGACAGGAGGCTGCAGTCCTAGTGGGGATGCAGGGGAAGGGCCAGTGTACAGGAAAGCCCTCTCTGAGAGGGGTCTAGAGGCTCCTCTGAGCCTCTGGGCTTCAAGGAGGAAGAGCCATTTCCTGGCTTGAACAATGGATGCTAGGGAAGAGGTCCAAAGAAGAGGAAGGGGTGGGACCACCAGCTGTGGCTGGATGTCGAAGAATCCTATGTTCAAGTAGATAGGGGTTTCAGAGGCAGGCCCAGGGGCTGGGGGAAATTCCACACAGGAGTTCCTTCTCCCCTCACCAGTAACAGCCAACAAACCAGGAGACATCCTTGCTTACCTTCTCCTCCCATTTCAAAACACATGTGCTTTGGGTTCTACCAATGGGTTCACCGCATCAGACTCCCATCTGGGGAGTCACTTAAGTACATATACTCAGGCCTCCAATGGGTCTGAACTAGAGCACAGGGATCTGTACTTTTAACAAGCTCCTTAGGTGATTTGGATGCAGGGCCCAACTAGGACCACTGGACTACAGCCCTCAGCTAGCTGAGGGTATCTTTAGCTGGCCAATCAGGAGGTTTCCTGGCCTGAAGATCTAGTAAGACTAAAGTTCTGGTTTTAAAAATAGTGGGAGTTCAGGAGAGAGGCTGCTTAGCCAAGCACTGGGATGTTAAAAATCATTGCAGATCACAGGAAATGGTGCTTACCTACCTAGCTCCCTGCCTTCTCCCCCGCAAACACACACACACACACACACACACACACGTGAAGCCAAAAGACTGACCTCTTTGAAATTGTCAAAGGCAGCAAGGATGATTTCGTGACCTCCTCGCACCAAACACACAGCTGCCAGAAGCTCTAAGACAAGGGCTTTGGTCCTAAGGGGTGAAGAAGGAAGATTAACACCCTAACTCCCCATCCTGACAACTACACAGCTCACTTCCCTGATTGGGTAAGTCCTTTTGGAGAGTGGAGAAAGCCTCAGTGGTGAGGAGAGAGGGTGGGAGAAAGAGGGCTTGCTCCCTTACTAAGCTGTGTAGACCAGAGGAGAGCCAGGGACACTTCTCCTCCAGCAGAGGTGAGGGGGCCAAACCAAGGCTCTGACAGGACTCCAAGGCCAGGCAGAACTTGTCAGGAATACATGGCGTACAGATCTCCAGAGCCCTGGACAGAGTGGGGAGGAAAGGGGAGGGAAGGAACTCACCTTGGATTCTTGTTATTGAGGCTAAGTGCAATCTCATTGACAGCATGGGGGTGGGACATGACCAGGTTGAATCCGTACTGCAAGGGAGAGGACAGGAGGGGACATTGACGGTGGGGAAGGGAGAGCCCAGCCAATCTCCTTGACCATAGGCCCACCAGCAAACCTGTCTTTTATAAGCTGGTGCCCTCCTAGCTCTCCTGGTTTTGCAGATGAGGCAGAAGAGGTAGAGCACCTACGGCTAGTGCTTCCCCCTTACCTGATAGTTCATGATGGCTCTGAGACAAAGGATACAGACGTGGACATCATCCTTCTGGCTCACTAGGCGGGAGTTCTTCAGGGCCCTGCGCCCAGGGAGAGTGCTATACCTGGGGAGATGGGCCAGGCAGTCAGGTGGGAGCTGAGGCTGCCAGTGAAGCATCTATGGGCACTCACCATCACCCAGACAGCAGGCTGCCCCTTAGCAGTGGCAAAAAATAGGGAATAGCACCTCGTACCAATAGCCAAGAGGGACAGGCTGCAGGAGGCAGGGTGGTCAGCCTGTTTTCACCTCGTTAAACAGGCCTTTGTCAGCAACTACTCAGGATCCTGGCTTTATAACAAGTGCCCCAACCCTAAAGATCCTTCAAAATACAGATAGTAGTAGTGTAGGCCTTCCTAGTCCCTGAGATGGCTCCAGAGACACAGTCATTTGAGCATTCCCTCCACCCACTTCCAGTTGCTGCACCTTCTGCACAATCTGTGGGACAAGAGCGTCATGGCTCCCATCCCACTTCTGTATCACAGAAAAGGCAGAGCTGACCCCTAAAGGCTTCAGTTGGGCCACAGGGCTATGTCTGGCTTTGCACCACCCCTCCACCCTCTCAGTGATGTTTCAGGGAAAAGAGAGGAGACACATACAGTATCTGCTCATACATGACAAGAATAATCAACAGTGTCCAAGGGACACAACCCAAAGGAGACTAGGAGGAAAGCATGGCCACAAGAGAGACAGAAACCAAGGAAAGGGCCATCGGACCCAAAGGAAAGCCTCCCAGAGTAGGAAGGGGCTCTGAGAAGTCATCCAGTCCATCTGCCTACCTCCAGGCAGGGCGGCTCTTAAGACACCGCAGACAAATGAGCATGTGGCAGCCTCAGAGAGAAAGGCCTGAAGGAAGAGGTGAAGGGAATGCGAGGGGCAGCCAGGTTGGGTGGGAGCTGGTCTCCAAGCAGCTAAAGGGGCAGAGTGAAGAACTAGAGGGAAACAGAATGAGAGTAGGAGCTAGATCACCCAGTGAAGGCCATGGACCTGTATGAGATGTGCCCTGCTCAAGAGACCCAGGAGGAATGGTAGAGTGAGAGGAATGAAGGGCTCCTCCAGAGAGGGGTGAGGAATGGGGAGAGCTGGAACCCCATGTGGGGTGAGTGCAGCTGAGACCATGTACTTACCCAGGACAGACTGCTGGGCAGAGTCAAGGAGACAGAGAGGACAGACCAGAGACAGACTGGCAGGCAGAGGGCAAGAGAGCTGAGCCTGGAAGCAAGAGTGGAGGGAGAAGCATGAGCACTCACCGCTGAACCCGAGACCTGCACTGAAGGGTAGGGTGGGAGGCAGGCGGGCAGAGCAAGAGCACACATACCGGAGCACAGACTGGCGCGCAGAGCGAGCGAGGCTGTTGGTGAAGGGGGCCGACAGGGCGCTGGGTGGCTGCAGGTCCTCGATTGACCTGCTCCAGGACCGGAGTTTGTCAAATGCACCATCGTCACCACTCTCCAGACCCTCAAAGTCAAACCTGGAGCATGAAAGGACACACATGCGCACACACAGGCACATACACAGGAGAAATTCAGTGCCAAGGCCCCCCGTGAGCCCACCCCCACCCTTCAGGCCTCTAGGGCAACAAGCAGCAGGGGTAGCAAGGAGAGAAAGCAGAATTGGGCAGCAGAGACCTGATCCTAGCTGGAAGAGCCACTAACACAGAACAGCGGCAGAAGAAGCACAGGCAGCAACCAGGAGGGGAGTCTAAGGAGATGGGAAGCTGATGGAGGCCAACTCCTCTGCTCCCCACCGGCCAGGAAATTCCAGAAGGAGTGTCCTCCCCATGGGCCACTCGGGAGCTGGCAGTCTTTCTGCACTCCCAGCTTAGATGGGACATCTCCAGGAGGCTATGGCTCCCCATGAAGAATCTGCCCCATAGAGGGAATGGTGGGGAATGGGCCAACTTCAGGTCTTGCTAGTTGGCAAATGCCAGCAACCAAAGGGCCTTTCAGTGCTTTGAAGGAGTCCAGTTGATTCTGGATGGCAGGACTGAATGGAAGGGAAAGGGGGTTCTGGCAAACCCAGAGTGGGACAGTCCTTTATTGTTTGGAGGAGCACCACTGTCCCATCTTAGTACTGGGTTTTAATGACCAGGTTCTCTATGGTTCTGGCTACTTGAGGTTCTTAGGTTTTTCAGGTATACAGGCTCCCTGGGCTTCAGTTTCCCTGGGGGAAGAAATTACAAGTTGAGATTGTGGACCAGGGTCCTGTAGTATAGCCTCTACAGGAGTTGAATGGTTTGTCACTTTCTGCTCCTGGAACAGAAGTCTTCCACTATCAGCAATTATTACTATTTTTTTAAGAGACAGGGTCTCACTCTGTGGCCCATGCTGGAATACAGCGGCACAGTCATGGCTCACTGTAACCTGTAACTCCTGGGCTTAAGCAATCCTCCAGCCTCAGCCTCCCGAGTAGCTGGGACTACAGGTGCATGCCACCATGCCTGGCTAATTTTTTAAAATTTTCTTGTAGAGATGGAGTCTTGCTGTGTTACCCAGGCTGGTCTTAAAACTCCTGGGCTCAAGCAATCTCTCATCTTGGCCTCCCAAAGCTCTGGGATTACATGTGGGAGCCACTGCGCCCAGCCAACCGTCAGCAGTTTGTCAATGTGGCCAGGACAAGGAAGATGGCCAAGATCACAAACTCACAGGGACTCCTCTCTTATCATCCTCACTTCAGGATATACCCCTCTGAGAAACAGTCCCTCTCCTCCTTCTTGTCCTCTTCCTCCATGTAGGTCATTAAAGACTAAGGGAGCATCTCTTACAGGTTCTTCTCCCCCAAGAAGCATTCTGCTCAGATATGGGGTCAAAGGCACAGAGGTTGAGGCTTTCTGGAATAGGAAGGGATATTTACAGATGTCAGAATGTTCCAAAGGAAGTGGGAGCAGGCTTTAGTGTCCTCATGATCAGGAGGTGTTTAATGGGGCTCTCAAGTAGACATCAGAGGAACCTCCTGACAGGGAAACAGCTTGCTGATTCCATCAGTAACACTGTATCCTCTTGTACTGGTATATGCAGTTTATAAACAATTATCTTCACTCCAACTCTATTTAGCCTCACCCTTTCCCTCTCAATCGTCCTAAAACACACACTCTCTCCCCCACACAAAGTCCTTCTTTTTTAAAAGCAGAGTCAAAGGTACTGCCATGGACACTACAATACTGAGGTTCCAGGGTACTCTTGGGTTTAGGGCGGCTGGAATTTGTTTGCTTTTCAAGTAAGAGAGATAGGTTTATTTGGAAAAACGAGCTATATTTTTTACTATAAAAGCTCTGAATTTTTTAAGAAAAATTATTTCACCAAATGTTTTTCATTTCTTTCTATAAAAAGAATTTTTTTTAAGAGATAAGAGAATCACACGAGGTATGACTTCTGCTGAGACAAGAATGCAAAGTGGGCCACTCTTGGTTTTAACAGGATAACCTGGAAAAGGTGAGAGGCGCCGAACATAGAAGAAGCATCAAATTCCTAAGGAGATGACACTGAAGACCTGCTGGGCAAAGGAGAATGGCCAAGGGGGCAAGGACAGTAGTTAGAAAAGTGGAAGCTGGTTGGGAGCAGTGGCTCACACCTGCAATCCCAGCACTTTGGAAGGCCAAGGCAGGGTGGATCGCTTGAGCCCAGGAGTTCAAGGCCAGCCTGGGCAGCATGGTGAAACCCCGTCCCTATTAAAAACACACAAAAAGTTAGCTAAGCGTGGTGGTATACACCTGTGGTCCCAGCTGCTCAGCAAGGCTGAGGCAGGACTGAGGCAGGAAGACTGCTTGAGCCCAGGAAGTCAAGCCTGCAGTGAGCCAAGATCGCACCACTGCACTCCAGCCCGGGCAGCTGAGCAAGACCCTGTCTCAAAAAAATGTCAGGGCTAAGTCCTAGGATGGAGGAGTTTCCTGGGATGCTGGGGAAAACTAGGGAAAGTTATGGGCAAACTCAGAAGATTGGTCTCCCTAAGGCTGACCTGTCTTAGGTGTAAGTCTAAATGTGTTGGTCATTATGTTTATTATGTAATTCCATATATTCAGGTAATCGTGGTAGGTTATGCCACTTTAAATAATAATAATGAAATTAACAATAGATCTGATACCACAATACAGACCCAGTATGTTCCAAACAATACTAAGTGCTTTAACACACGTTACCATCTAATTTTCACAACAACCCTAGAATGTGGATCTCCTTTCATAGAAGAAGATACAAACTTGCTTTGAAGTCACACAGACAGTAAATAACAGAACTGAAACCCAAACCCAGCTTTGTCTGACTCAAGAGCTCTCAATCCTTCCACTATACCAGGCCACCTTTTCTGTGCTAACTCACTTCTGGCTGCCTCCAATCCCCCCTGTCTGCTAGAAAAAGACTCCTGAATACTTCATTTTTCTATCCAGGTCAAAAGGTCATGCTCACTGTTCCTGGGTTCTTCAACAATGAGCTGGAGTAACCTTCTCACATCTGGAAACCTAAAGTTGCTTCTGGAAGACTCAACTCTGCAAAGATGAATGGATCCCACCAAGGCATCTCTACCAGAAGCCAGGACACTTCCCTGGATTGCTCACAGCTTGGCATTTGGATGCCTTGGGTTCTGATTCCAAGCTCCCTTTCCATCTCTCTCTCCTGTTCTCCAAAATGCATCTTATCTTCTACTCCAGCCAAGTGCCATTCTTCACTGATCCCCAGACATCTCTGGGCTTGCCTGCCTACTTCCACACCACTGCTTGGGCTATTCCCTCCTGTCCAGGATTCCCATTTCCATCTTCATTGTTGAATTCTCACCCTTCCTTATCAAAGTAGAATGGAACTGGTCCCTAACCTTAGCCCCGGGGTGGTACTCACATGACAGAACACTGGGCAAAGGACAGGTAATCCACCAGTACATCCAGGCCTTTGTTTTCATCATTCAGAAATTCCCGCACCCACCTGCAGATAAAGGAAACACAGTGGAAGGGGTCTGCTAAAGTGGGTCAAGGATGAGGAGGGTGACATGCCTCTGACCCAACACCTCCTCCTCCTGGAACCCAGCACCAGGCTAAGAAAATTCTGAAGATCAAAACCCATGACAGATCCATCCACGGTCATGGACTTCCCCTAGGCAGGGAAGTCAGGGATGGGGAAAGTTCAGGCCCTTCTAATGCCACTTGCTTTATCGTGAAGATGCTTTAGACAAACAAGCTTTCAGGTACTCCCTCCTTAAGGGCCAGACCCTGGCTCAATTATTTTCTGCATCCCTCCACATGTCCTTCCTCACTGTTTGTTGGAAGAATTTAGGAAGCATCAAGAGCATTTACTACAGGCCCGTATGCAGAGTTGTGCTTGACCAAAGCCAGCAAGTCTCCAACTTGACTGAAGCCTTAGTCAAGACCCCAGCAGGAAGGGTCAAGGAGAGCTCTGGAACAGAGGCATCCTGGGGCAAAGCACTCTCTACCAAGTTTAAGGAGAGGAGTTTTGGAAAGCGGTGAGCAAACAGAGATGTATAGGAGTTCTGTATTTAGTCATGTTGAGTTTGGCAGAACCAGAAAAAGCATGGGGGATGATCAGGAACTCAAGAACTCCAGGATGTCTATGACCACTCAGAGTCAACCTGAGTACGTGGGCCCCCCTCAGCCAGGAAGGTAGACAACAAAGCACCTAAGGACCATATCCCAGGGCATTATTTTCCCTTCTGCTTTCAGTCCTTTTGGGCTGAGATATTCCTGGAATGAAAGTCAAGGGCAAATCTAGGGAACTGTTATATGACAGGTTCATTCCATAGCAGAAACATAAAACGCTCAGGATGAAACCCTAATCTAGAGTGCTCTACTCCTTCAGAATTTCTGGGGGTCTTTATAGGAAAGCTCTGCCCAAACTG
Source organism: Pongo abelii (assembly GCF_028885655.2). Classification (NCBI taxonomy): domain Eukaryota; kingdom Metazoa; phylum Chordata; class Mammalia; order Primates; family Hominidae; genus Pongo; species Pongo abelii. Next base: position 47,441,685 of record NC_071995.2, read on the forward strand.
CCCTGAGGGGCTGCTTCTCCCCAACAGCTGGAAAACCAGCGCCATGTTGGCTAGCCACACCCCAAGCTACAGAGAGACTCTGGAGCTACAACACCAGGCCCAGCTGAGATTTGGCAGCAGGCTCTGGCTGAAGCTGACTGACACCGGAGCTGCCTGAAGTTAGCTTCCTCTCTGGGGGCCAACAGGCCTCCCGTTTCCTGTCTGTCTGCTCTCCAGCTCCCCACCCCCTTCTCATTTCCTGTCTGAGTCTATACTGCTATTTCGGGATCTTGACACTTTGAGGAGAGGTTAAAGTGTTTCTTAGGCAAGGCACAGAAACCAATACAAACCAGGGAAAGAGGAGCTGGAGAGGCTCTGGAATCCCGCTTCCCAGCCTATCCCTCTCCAGAACCTGAGTTCCCATCTCCTGCTCCTGCACACCCAACTTCTGCAAGCCCTGGGGCTGATCAGGCTGTGACCAAAGCAGGATCCTCCTCTCCCCACCTTGCCCTGGGTTCCTACCACCTTGAAGCACCCACAATCTGACAAACTCTTCCTGCCCAGAAATCCAGGAAGGATCCTGGTCCTTCCACATAACTCTACCCAGAGAAGCCGCAGTTCAGATGGCAGGCATGCCTAAAATGCCAGGCACTGAGCTATTCCCTGGGAACAAAGGACCAGGTCCAGGACCTCTAACTTGTGTGCCAACTGCCAAGAGGCCCCAGGCCTGGGAACCATGCTGCTTTGGACCTAGCTCCTGGCCAGCAGCCAGAGGGGCAGGCACCAGGTAGAGGGGGCAGGCAGCAGGGACTGTCATAAACTGCTCTGTGGCCTTCTCCCAATAAAAGCACACCCCTATCCTCAGATGAGTACAGCAAGACTTAAGAAAACAAGGCTGGGTACTTGTTTTCTTGTACCCACTTTGGTATCCTCAAGGAGGATCACTTGAGCCTAGGAGTTCAAGACCAGCCTAGGCAACAAGGCTAAACTCTGTCTCTACTAAATTTTTTTTTTAAATGGCCAGGCAGGCCAGGCACGGTGGCTCACGTCTGTAATCCCAGCATTTTGAAAGGCCAAGACAGGCAGATCACTTGAGCCCATGAGTTTGAGACCAGCCTGACCAACATGGTGAAACCTCGTCTCTACCAAAAATACAAAAATTAGCTGGGCGTGGTGGTACACGCCTGTAGTCCCAGCTATTCGGACAGAGGCAGAATGGCTTGAGCCTGGGAGGCAGAGGTTGCAGTGAGCTGAGATGGTGCCTGGGCGACAGAGCTAGACTCTATCTCAAAATATAAATAAATAAATTAAATTAAATGGCCAGGCATGGGTGTGTGCCTGTGCTCCCAGCTACTTGGGAGGCTGGGATAGGAGGATCACTTGAGCCCTGGAAGTTGAGGCTGCAGTGAGTCATGATCATGTCACTGTACTTCATCCTGGGCAATAGAGCAAGACCCTGTCTTAAAAACAAAGAGAAGACAGAAGGGCTGAGAGGGACAGAAGGGACCTATGGAGGAATGCGGAGTGGTAGGGGGCTCAGGGTGGCAGGTAGCACTCAGGGTTGCCATCGGTGTCCTTCTTGCCCTCACACACAGGGGTAACTAAGCAGCCCCTGCCACTTTGCCCTTCAGTCAGTGAAGTCAGTGAAGGACTGACCAAACAAAGGAAGAGGCTTGGCAACACCTTTCTCAGTGGCTTGACTTTCAATGTCTGATTCACAGATGAGGTACAGAAGCCATACTCGGCCACCAGAGCACAGTTACTGAGGCCAGGAACCATCCCTTTCCTGTTCTTTCCTGTGCTGTTTCCCTTGTGATTGCTGCTACAGCTGGCTACACACAGGTGTCCCCTCCCTCTAAAGAACCCTGGGAAGGCTTGCCCTGGGGGCAGATGAGGGCTGCTGCTACGACAGGAGGGGAAAGGCTGATGATGTCATTTGGCTGTCTCTACCCCACTGTCAGGAAGCCTGGGCACCCCACCCCCACCCGGGCCTCCACTGCTCACTCATAAGCACTGGACATTTGTGCCAGGCCCTCCCATCAGGTCTATACCCCTGCCTGCAGTTGTACATCACGTGTCCCTCACTGTCCTTTTGCATAAGCACACATACGCACACATATACACACTTTCTCTCTCTCTCTCTCTCATATACTTTTGCATATACCTTTGCTGATTACAGTTTCGTAACACTGAGGCCAATACCCTCTTTCACTGTACCTTACACATTAGCTCTTTGCTTGTTCAGCAATTCCTGGTTTCCCACTCAGGGACTGGAAAAAAAAAAAAAGACTCACACAGTTCCTAAGGGCCCTATCAATGGGTTGGGGGTACGAGGGTCTGTGAATATAGAAAACATTCAGCTCCTGCCCCCACTGCCTTACATCTTTCCTGGTGCTTAAGGAAGCTTCTTCTGCTCATGAACTAAGATTATCTTTTCCCAAACAAGCAAATAATGTTCCAGGCACCAAAAAGTCCAAATAGTCACCGAATGGGAACTAGGTCTCAGCTACCCAATACAGTATGTTCCCCCCACCCTCAGCCTTCTCTGGGCCTCGCTTGGCCCAGCACCAGGCCACAGGCAGACTCCAGTCTCAACTGCTGTAGGAATGTCTTCCACTCAAAGCCACAGGCAGAGGACCCCAGGAGAGGCCTCAAGCTTGCCAGAAACATCTAGTCAGCAGCTGGCAGAGCTGAGGGGGTGGAAAAGCCAGTAAAGAACCAGTCCAAAGCTCTGGGGAGCCAGAAGCCATTCAAGGGGCAACTCTGCCCCATGGCAGGGAAGATGAACAGGAACACCATCCTCAGAGGACACCAGACCCTGTGTGCCCAGCCAACAGCGTGGGACCAGGTGAAGAGGCTATACGGCCAATCCAACTCACCCAATGTGGTTGGTGCGAAGAGAGATCTCCAGCTCCCTTAGTACTTTGGTTGACTCCTGCACCCTCCTCCTGAACTTCTGTAAAAAGGGTAGAAAAGGAGGGGAATACAAGAGGGCAGTTATAGACTTTCCCTCCATTACTGGCCAGCCATTCCAGGCCCCTGGCCACAGAACCCTGAAATCCAACTCCCAATGCTCAGAAACAGATGTCCAATATCCAAGTCAAAGGGTTTGCCCCCAAACCCCACAGGACTATAAAGGGTGGCAAGACGGGGACTCTCTGCCTCATACTTCACCTTCCGAGTTACACTGGGGTCCAAGAAGCTCTGGAGTTTCTGAATGTAAGTGTGGGGAGGATTCTTCACCTGGAATCGTTCCTGTAAGGGAAACATGCATATGCGTATCCACAAAGGCAACCAGAGACCTGAGGAGGGCACTGAGGAAGAAGAGCACTCCTAGTGTTCAGTGTGAGGGGGACTCAGCCTCTCCAAGTTGTCACCTGGCTCTAGACATCACCTGAACTTGAGGTTCCCTTCCTTGACTTATCCCCAGGTATTCCCACCTGTTGCCATCTCCTCTGCCTCTAATTAGTGCTCCCTGAGCCTAAAATGTTTTTCTATGTCAAAAAGTATTTTAAAAGTGTGCTGCTTGCTGCAAAGATGTTGGGGATTATGGAGTTGTGAACAGCACTCAAAGATAACATTGATTGGGCTTGGGAGGCCGAGGCAGGAGGACTGCTTGAGGCCAGGAGTTTGAGAATAGTCTGGATAACATAGAAAGACTCTGTCTCTACAAAAAAACTTTAAAAAATTAGCCAGGCATGGTGGCTACCACATGCCTGTAGCCCTGGCTACTTAGGCTGAGGTGGGAGGATCCCTTGAGCCCAGGAGTTTGAGGCTACAGTAAGATATGATCATGCCATTGCACTCCAGCCTGGGCAACAGAGTGTGATCCCTCTCTAAGAAAAAAAATTACAAAAAGATATGATTGGGAAATGCTGTTCACTGCCCGGCCAACTAATGGATATGGGTTAGGAAGGCCAAGGGGAGAGGAACTTGGCCTTGTAGAATCCAGCTTTCTCAGCAATGAACTCTGCAGTTGGGACTGGAATGGTTTTGCTGAGCTGACACAGCTCAGGGCTGCAAACACTGCTCCTTGCCCAGACTCCAACAATCCAAAGCAACCTCAAATACTGAAGGCTGCATTCAGCAAGGTCATCCCTCGATTCCCTTCTACATAGGACCTGGGACCATGCCCTACTTTAGCCCAACCCCTTCATCTGACCCAATAAGAAACTCAGGGAGTACCCCTTAGCATTCTGGTCCTATTAGAGCTGCCACCACCAAGATAACTGAAGAGCTGGTGGGTGGAGGGGCTGAAAAGTGTCCAGGAGAATGATATAATGTTAGAGAATAGGACCTAAAAACAAATCGAAGAAAAAAACGAAAGGTGTAAGAAACAGCTGAAATTATCTGACCTAGGAAAGACTGAGAGATCAATTAAAGAACCTCAATATCAAAGGGTTACTGTTCTCCAAACCCCACGCAGGTGCTAACCAACTCCTCTTAATGCAGAACACAAGGATATGGACCTTTGGTGGAGAAGGGACTTGGACTAAGATCTCTGAAGCATACTCCTAGCTTATGTCAAGCAGCATGACCTGGGGAGGCAGTGGAACAGAACAGTTAACACAGACTTGGCATCTGCTTGCCTGAGCTCAGCCCTGGCTTCATCACCTACTAGCATTAGGCAAGTTACTGAGCCTTGGGTTCTTCATCTATAAAATGCCAACACTGTCTTCCTCAGAGGGTTCTGTTATAATTAAATGAGATACTTCGGTGTGTTGAGTACTTGGCCCATAACAAGCACTCAATAAATGTTACCTATTATTATTTCACCCAGAGCCTGAAAAGAAATAATAAAATTGTACATGGCAAAGTGCTGGGTAAACACGCTACCCACACTGCCAGATACTTCCATCTCTACCAAGATGTAAAAAGGTAAAAGCCAACTCTCCCAGCCCTGCATACAGGCCTGTCTCAGTTCACAGACTCGTGACTCATGATCTTCAAATGCATGCAAGGGAAAGAGCCAGGTCATATGTGTTAGAAGACTCTCAACTCTGAGCAAAGTAATGATTTCTATTCTCTTCCAGCTTTCAACATTGTTCATGCAGGGAGTTTCCAGACCTTGACTCTTCTGAGATTTGGGAACAAAAGACTAGAGTCTGGGGCTTCTCATTCCTAGAGGCCCTGAGATAATGAGAAAGACCCTGCTACTTGCCAGGGCTAAGACAGAGTGAGAGGTCCTTTGAGCACCCTGCCAGGCATAGCCCTGAACCTGCACAGCCAATCCTATACCCCTGATCTACACAAACCCCCTTATACTATTGCCCATTGGAAGAAATCAAGACAGCTCTTTGTGGGAGCTAGAGGGGAACTTGGCCTGCCAGCTCTGTCTGTTATGAGAATCCTCTTGAAAAAGAAAGTGAACAGAGATGAGGCCAAGCTTAGGCCAGGGTTCCTCAAGGAACCCAGAGCTGCACTCAATGCCTTTGGCCCCACAGCCTTAGCCAGCCCAAGACACAACTCCCCACCTCCCTCCTCTTTCCCAAACCCCATACCTGGTCACAGATCAGATCCCATTTCTTCTCATTGTCATACTGCCGCAGGAGCCGGGCCTTGTCTGGAGGCAAGTTCATGGAGCTCTGAGGAGAGAACCTGAGTCAACAAGGCTGAAACCTCCCCTCATCTGGAAAAGAGAAAGACTAGACTGCCCACACCTTTCCACTACTGGGCCCTCAGACTTCACCCTGACACTCCATCGCTGATAAGGCAGGCTTGGAAAGATGGAACAGTCCTCCAGCCTCCCCTTCGTGTTTGGTTGAGCAATGTTTTCCAAACCACTGGTGGTAGAATCAATTTAATGAGTCAAAATTAACTCTATTTTAAATAAAAAGAGTAGATTAAAATAGGATAGAAGACACCAGAATTAATTGCAAGTAGGGAGTATAAATAATGTTTTGTGAAGCTTTAGTTTCTTTTCTATTTTATGTATATACACAAATATGTCATATACATACGTCATACCATAAAATGTGATGGGAACATGAGATGGGTCAAAAAATTTGAAAACCCACCAGGTTAAAGCAGCAATTTTTTTCAGTTTGCTTTCCCCCCATAACCTGAGAGATGGGTTTCAGTTTGCTTTTCCCCCATAACCTGAGAGACGGGCAACATGCCTACAACATCCATTCCCATGGGCAAATCCTGAGCCACCCACAACCTATGTAGATGCTATAACTGTGACCCTCTTGCCCATATCAGCATACAAGTGAATGAGAAGAACATTAGCATGAAGATAACTGCTTAAATTTTTTTAGAAAAAAATTTTTAGGCAAAAATTCACAAAAGTACCAGACTTTAATTGTTAGTAGCAAATTACTTATGAAACACCTCCCAATTAATTAAGACACAGCAAAGCACCCTAACCCCTTGGCAAGCCACTCTAATATAGGCTATTTGAAAGACAGCCCAGGAATCATTTTATTTTGTTCACCACTGTTTGGTGACTGAATAAGGTACAAGAGAATGAGTGAGTGAAGCCTAAGGACTTCATCCATGGACTAGCCCTACCCATGCTAGGAGGCTACGTTCCCTACCTTTATCCCCATTCAGTCAAACCTTTCTTCTCATGAGTCTGGCTGTCTTTGTGCCAGGTCACAGCCCTTACCTCTAAAGGCAGTCTGGGCCAGATGCAGTAGCTCACACCTGTAATCCCAGGACTTTGGGAGGCCGAGGTGGGCGGATCACTTGAGGCCAGGTGTTTAAGACCAACCTGGCCAACATAGCAAAATCTCATCTCTACCAAAAATACAAAAATTAGCTGGGTGCAGTAGCGCACACCTGTAATCCCAGCTACTCAGGTTGCCAAGGCACAAGAATTGCTTGAACCTGGGAGGTGGAGGTTGCAGTGAGCCAAGATCACGCCACTGCACTCCAGCCTGGGCAACAGAGAAAGATTCTATCTCAACAAAACAAAACAAAACACACAAACAAAAAAGAATAAAGGCAGTCTGACAACTTTAATCAGACCACTGTACCTGCTTCCTCATAATCTTGAATCAAATATGATCCCCTACCCGAAGTGTCACAGCTGCGTGATCACCCATATGACTTCCCACAAATTCAGCTTCTTCCCAAGCATAGTGCCAGCCACCTAGAAGGCTGCCTCTCATCTTTCTCTCCTTTAGCTACTGTCCAAGTTCAGCTCTAACTCCCTGGTAACCCAAGCATGACCACTTCATTTACCTCTGCCCAATTCTTGGCATCCTCATCCCTGGGGACATGAACTGTGTGTATCCAGGGTCCCTGAGTAGTCACATAGGCCCTGCATTACTCCAGAAGAGGCAAACAAATCCTAGAAGGAGGTCCTCTAACTTTCGATGGAACCAAAAGAAAATCCCTAAACATTTATTCTGTCATACTATCTATTTATTATAAACATAACTCAGATATACTCCTAAACCAGCTGTATACTCTTCTAGCCCCTAAAGTGCTGTGTCTATCTATTTTTACCATCTCCAGCTCCCAACATGCATCTAGTGGGGGCAGTAAGGTGATAATAAACCTATGTGTAAGAGGTCCCATGTCTGAGCTACAAGCCCAGCTACCGGCTGGAAACGAGGTCACTATAGCTCAAAAAGGAAGTAGGGTCGAAGTCTTCAGTTGGAATTTATACATGGAAGAATTTAGGACCAAAGAAGTGGGGCAGGTGAGAGAAACAAAGAAGGGGAAGAAAGCCCCACATCACACCTCTCCCCATGGTTCCTGCTGCACTATGTATCTGCCTGAACTTCCACAGGAAAGTGAGGCTGAGTCCTCCTCACAGTCTATGTAGTATGGATGGCAAGATGGTCAAACACAAGCCTGGAATGTTCTCTCTGAAACTACTTTGTTAAGGGCCAATCTCAGCATACCCATGTGGACAGCAGGACAGGAGCAAGAGGCCTCAACAAAACAAGGACTCAAAGGTCAACCCAGAGTAGATCTCCTAACTCAGCCTAACTGGGGCCAGGCTGCTGCCAGATGAACTCAAGACAGAACTGAGCAGAAACAGTTCTCAGGACTGGTCCTGGCTCTGTGCATATCCTAAACACATCGCTGCCATCTGACCATTTCTCCCAAGTCTGTGCCATGAAAATAGTTTTCTGTTGTCTCCCCTGGAAGAAAGCTGCTGGAATGGAGGAGGGGGCAGCCTGTCACTGCTGTGGCAGACATCGCATCCTGTCTATGCCAACTTCCTCCCTCAGCCACCCACTGTCAGCTGCTGTGGCTCACACTTCTCCACCAGGTGAACTGATGAGGAAACACTTGGTCCCCTCGGTTTGAAAAACTGGGCAAAGTCACCCTCTTGGGGAGTCTTAGCCTAAGGGCATGGAAGAGGCACAGCAGGGACCTGGTCAAACTCTAGATCCCCAGGAAGGAATGATCTCAAAGTATGGAAACGGGTGGTAGAGGCATGAAGTAGGTCTGACCATAGCCACATCCTCCTGTCTAGAGCTTTGGGTGGCACTTTCTTGACAGTGGTCTCAGACTTCTCTGCTTCTTCTGGGCTGAAGTGTGATAGGGAAGGAGGTGGGTAAGGGGAATTCCCCCCAAGCTCCAGCATTCTCAGAAGAAACGGGTCACTGGCTGCCAGTGGGAGCCACCTGCCAAGGGGGCATAAACCAGAGCCTGGCCCGGACAGTTCCCTTCCTGTTAGACAAGGGCATCAGGGCTTTTGCCTCTACCTGATAATGTGTGTGAGTCTGGCAGGGCTCCAATGTCCTAAGGAAGCCACTCTGCCCTTAGGAATGACAACTTCCTGAGTTCCAGGGACAGCAAAGGAGCAAACTTGACACAGTTCCGGTCTCAGTCAAAAGTTTGTTTCCTTGACATTTTTTCTTCAGTGGTTCCACAGAGACTGTAGGCTCCCTAGGCTCCCAGAAGGCAGAAGCTGAGCTAAGTTCTTGCTAACTCCTCATTGAGACCCTTGCTGAGCAGAAAGGAGGCAGTGGCTGTCTTGGAAAGGAGAGGGCACTAAATGAGGGTGAAGTCAGAGGGCCCAAGATCAACTTTGGGCTCTTCAGAGTTATGGAGCCTTGGTGAACGCATCCATAAACTGGAGATAATCTCACTACTTCACAGGGTTTTAACTGAGGATTAAATGATAAATATTTTATGTCTGTGTCTGGAACACTGTGGGTGTTCAACACAGTCCCCCCCACCACCCGCTTCCTCTTGAAAATCTTGTGTCATGTTCTGATGTCCAAGGGACCTGCCCTCTTGCTTCTAGGCTGTCTCTCTCTCTCTGCCTCCATCCCACCTTCAGCAATTGCTTCTCAACACTCTCACTATAGAGCAATCCATTATCCCTTCACTGATCCTGCTCTGGCTTCCTCTAAGACTAGGCGCCAATTTTAGTATCATTATCTTGAGGGGTGGGGGACATGGCAGGAGACTCCAGGGAAGAAGTAAGGAGGTAAGTCACAGCCAAAACAGTCACAATAGGAGATGTGAGGAAAAGGGGAAGATGAACTCAAACTGAAAGCAACTCTGGAACCGATTCCTAAATCACAGGGAACCAGCAAAATGTCTAATAAAAACCTATAATGGGAAGAAGCTGAAAGGTATGGAGCTGGTGCTTCTCCAGCAAGGCTGCTCTGTTTGCCAGTTTGAGGCCAGACAAATCTCCCTGCACAATGGGGTGCATGTGAGCAAGGGCCCGGTCCCTCCAGCAAGGTTTCCTAACTCTCCACCTGATCCTTGACAGCCCCAGTCAAGCCAAGGAGGGAGGCAGCTCTGGTGGCAGAGGTTCCCTTCCCTTTCCCACTCTGCAGCCCCAGCCCAGTGAGCCCCTCCTCGCTTCCTTCCCACTACAGGGGAAGGGAAATGCCGGTAGGGTTTGGAGTTTCCTTCAAAGCTGTGAGCTCTGCTCTGGGACTCGCCCCTACTCTGACAGTCTTCTTGAGCCAGGCCTGGGGAAAACCCAAAAAACAGAAATAGGAACCACCAAAAATTCCCAACTGTTTTTGTTGGTCCCTATCGTGATAAATCTTAGGAACAGAGACCAAAATGGCATAGCTTCAAGAGACAGGGAGAGAGACGTTTGTAATGTTCCTGGGAAAGGAACTGGAGGCTTTAGGGAAGCTCCAGCGGGGGCTGTTTGTTTTGAGCAAATACAAGAAGTGAGAGGTAGTTTTATTAATGTTTTCCCTCTTGAACCACCTCCCACCAGGTTTCCTATGGCTGTCTTCTCCCAAGTGTGGTAGCCTTAGCCCCCACACTCAGCTCATGGGAACGGGGAGTCCTGAGAAACTCAATCTAGAACTGCCCCACAGGTTAAATGAGAGCTGTCCTGGGCACCACACACTTCTCAACGTGCTGCTGAGCCCCTGACCGCAGGTCCAAGTCCTCCGTGGCATCCACAGATCAGCTCATTGAGCAGATGAGCAAAGATGGAAAGTGGCAAGAGGACACAAAATTTGGGAGTCCAGAAGACTGCTGAAGGAGGAGCTGTAACACAGTGTTCCCACCCCATGTTCCCATGTTCCCACTAGGATCCCCCTTACAAACCAACAGATCTGCCCGAAGCCAATGGCAAAGCAGGCAACACAAGGCACAAAGGCCCATTACTAGCCGCCAAAAGGACAGAGTGTAAGGAACAGCCTCCACATGTCTCTACTGGTGGGCAGCAGGCACAGCTGTGGCCAGTTGGGCCCTGCTCCCAAAGGGCAAGAGCCCAAGGAGGTGGGAGTTACCAGCTCCTGCTGCCTTGGCCCCTTGGCGGCCACAGCCAGTCCTGCCGCAGTAGCAGCTCCTAGACAATGAGAGTTATTTTCAGCCAGCACTTTAACACAAGCCAGCTGGCCAGTGTGCAGGGCGGGAGTCCTCCTCCACCCAGCCCGCCCAGACGGCAGGCCAGCCGGCCCAGCCCATTGCCTACACTGCTGCTGCCGCCGCCTCCACGTCACTGTTTGTTTATCTCATTGTTCCAGCACAGCTCCTTCTAACTCCCCTCAAAACTGCAATCTTTTGTAAAAGGGAATCAAAAAAAATCAGAGAGTTTGATCAAAGGTCCAAGAGCTAAAATTTTAAAAGGTCCAGACATGGGAAGTACGGCAGCCCCTCCAAACACCCACACTTTTCCTTAGCCTTGTGACTGGCTGGGGTAGCACAGGGGAGGAAATGGAACAGAGATGGATGGTCAGATCTCACTGCAGCTCTCACAGACCAAGGCCAAGCCTGGCTTTGCTGCCAACCTGGGGAGACAAAGCTCAAGACTGCTCTCCTTGCCTTGACTCCCTCCCATCCTCCTCTCCAGAGCTCGGGTTTGGAGAAGATAACTTGAGACAGACAGCCTGAAATGGGCTGAGTCAACTATGAAAGGTTCTGGGCAAAGATCTATATCCTGTGGCAGAAAGGAAATCACAGAACAGTCAATGACACTTGGCTAGAAGGACAGGCAACCCCCTGCCCTGCCTCGATAGAATAGGGGCAAACACTTCAGCTGTACCACCCCACCACCACACCAAAGCACTCAAGAATATAAAGGGTGGAAGGCAGCAGTTACCTCCCTGGACTCTAGGCCTCCAGTCCTGGTCCTGCCAAAGTCTACAGCCTCCCCAGGGCAGCTCCCCATTACTGCTCATCTCCTTCCTTATGTGACCCCACACACAGAAGCATGTGAGTACAATACAAGTCTAGCCACACACAGCTTTCTCTAGGCCCCAGCTGCCCTGTTAGACATCTGAACAAATTGCTTAGGTACCACATGACAAAAGGCATAAGAAAAGTAGGTGCTCCTTAAGTGTCTGTAGTATCTTAGATCTGACTTGCTGTTTTTGTTTAATTGAAACTACCACTCTGGTGATGAGCTGCCAGGGAAAAGCCAGCTCTCACAGGCTCGGAACCATGTCTGGAGAACATGCTTTTGTGGTCACTGAGGACTCTGTAACCAGAAATGACTTGCTGAGCAGTTACGGGCCAAGTCCCTGAGCAGCCTGGAATAAAAAGAAATGGATTCACCAGATGTCTCTGGTTGAACTCTGCAGTTCACACCAGGGAAGTCGGATGAAGGAGAGGCCCTAAAAGGCCAGCATCATTCAAACAAAGAGATGGCTTTTTCTAAATACAATTATAACCCCGGGGCCTCTTCTTCATCCTAGAGAATTCCTCCACTGGATCCTGAGAAGGCAAAGGAAATTGGCCATGTCCCCAAAGTTGGTAAAGCCTCAAACTCTTTCCTCTGCCACACTGTTGGCCTCATACCTGACATCAGATAACCTCTGCAGGTAACCCTGAGGTCCCCAAACCCTGATTAAGGCCACCCTTTCTGGCCTGCCCAGTCAAAAAATACACAATCTCCGATAGGAGCTTCTGTCAGTGCTTCCCAACTGAGCACCCAGGCCCTAGTAAAAAGCTACTGCCACAGCAACTTGATCTGTCTATTGGCTCCTCGGCCCCTCCTCGTGGTTAGCCAGACCCACACACTCCCCAGTTACGCAGAATGGAAAGTATTCTGCTGGGGGCAGCTTATTTTCCAAAGCCAAGGAGTCTTGGGGCAGAGCCTCACATTCTCCCTGCAGCCAACCAACGACCTCCCTCTCTTCATGAGGTTCTGTCCTCCCACCTGGGGAGCCCAATGAGCAGTGCTATCTCTCAGAGGACACAATATTTCTGGGGTCACATCTCCCTCTCTCCTCATACCAACAGGCCCAGTGAGTCTCCCTCCCAAGGTCTCTCATCTATACTTGCCCTTCCATTCCCACTGTCATCACCTGGGTGGGCCGTTATTGTTCACTTGCCGCCCTCTGGGATAAGCTTCTAGCTGGCATCCCTACTTCCAATACTTTCCTCTCTGCCATCCCGCACATGAATGAAACTTTCAAACTTCCAAGCACATAAGATAAATCATGTTTCTCCTTGGTTCAGAAATCTATTTTGACTCCTTATCATTTATATGAGAAAACCTGAGCTCCTTGGCCTATTGCTCTTAGCATCTTACAGTAACAGCTTCTGAGGTAAGATTCTCTCCAGGCTGGCCCCAGCTTCTCTGACAAGCCTCATCCTCTCCCACTCTATGGAATCTCTCTCTCTCCTGGGACAGCCACTCTTCCCATTCCTTAACCCTAGGATTTGCTTGTGATTGATGTTTCCCCAATCTTCTGACTCCCTACCTACTACTTACTACCTGACTTAAAATCCAGCAGCTCTATGACTACCCAATCTAAAATAATCAGCCCCTCTCTTGAGCTCCAAGCATAATCACATTTAAAGAATAAAATGGAAGAGACCTGCCTGTTATCCCCCAACCTCTTCTCCTCCTCTTCCTTAGTAGTGAACCTCCAACACTGAGTTAGACACCTGACAGCCTAGAATTAATATATTTCTCAGCTTCCCTTGCATTTAGGTATGGCTATGTGATCATGTGGGATGTAAACAGAAGTCGTGTACACAACTTCTGAGAAATGTCATTAAAGGGAGGGAACATAACCTTCTTTTCTCCTTTCTGCTTCTAGCTAGTTGGAATACAGACAGCAGACGAACCTTCAACAACTATTTTAGACCATGAAGTGACCTTGGAAATGAAATCCACATGGATGAAATAACAAGAGAAAATACCAGGCCACTGATACCATGGACCTTTAGCACAAATTGAATGTTTCATCATGGGTTTTTTTTGCATATGCTTTCTCTATTCACAACTAGAAAGAACATAAACTCCTTAAGGGTAGGGGCCATGTCTTATCCTTCTTTGGATCATGTGCAGGTGCTTAATAAATAAGTGATTGATCCTGCTCCTACCACTCCTACCACTCCTACCACCAAGTCCCTTATTTAGTCTCCTGGCTAACTGGGGAAACGGAGGATCCTTTAACTTTTTGCCACTGTCCTTACTATTTCTGAGTTCTCTTATCTATAATCTGTCTTATGTGCTATAGCCCAAATCACTTTATATACTGCTTTCCCCTCAGCAAACTCCTACTTTTCATTCTGAGTTTCAACTTCAGTTTATGCCATAATCTAAGCCACTTCCCTGCTCTTCTCTTTAACCAGACTCATCTTCTTATAACCTGCTAGAACACAGGCTTCTGAGCACAGGAATCACCATCAGCTTGTTTAGCACTATAATAGGTGAGCAATAAAGATTGGGCAAATCGAATTTCTCCATTCATATATTCCTTCTGTCCCTAACTTTTCTACTCCATTGTACCCCAGAGAGATTACCTCCTTTCGAATTGTCAGCCATGCTCCTCCTCCAATTCACAACAGGTGAAATCTACCATCTCTAGCAAATCCTTCATAAATGACAGTAGTAACATCCACTCCCCTAACAGTGTCTCCGCACATTTACTAATTACTTTTAAATGTGTTCATGGAATTGTGACTTACGGTTCATGTTTCTTCACCTTTTCTTGGACAATCAATATATATGTTTATCATAAATCTCAGTGACACTCCTAGAGGCACACATACAATGTAGTGGTTAAAGCACTAACTGTGAAGCCACACTGCCTGGGTTTGAATCCTAGCTCCACCACTTACTAGCTGTGTGGCTTTGGGAGAGTTATTTAATCTCTGCAAGCCTCGGTTTCCTCACCTGTAAAATGGAGGCAGGAATAATAGTACTTACCCCATAGTGTTGCTATGATGATTAAATAAGTTAATATAAGTAAAGCATTTAAATCAGAACCTATATAGTAAATATTACACATAATGCTACCTGTGTTTTTTCAGTTTGGTTTTTTATTCAACATTTAGCTGGGAAACAACTCTATGCCAAGCACAAGCTAGAATTTGGCGATATCAAAATAAATAGGGTATGGTCACTACATTCAGAAAGTTCATATCCTGAGGAAAGGTATACATGCAAATCAGGGGTCAGTATAGACAGCATTGCTGTGAAAGAGGCACATACAGTACTGTGGGATCCCAAGGAGGTAACATCTAATTAGACTGTGGAGTCAAGTAAGGCGTAAGGCTTCCTGAAAGAAATGTCACAGCATTTATTTTATTATTATTATTTTTGAGATGGAGTCTCGCTCTGTTGACTAGGCTGGAGTGCAGTGGCGCGATCTCGGCTCTCCGCAAGCTCCGCCTCCCAGGTTCACGCCATTCTCCTGCCTCAGCCTCCCAAGTAGCTGGGACTACAGGCGCCCACCACCATACCCGGCTAATTTTTTGTATTTTTAGTAGAGAAGGGGTTTCACTGTGTTAGCCAGGATGGTCTCGATCTCCTGACTTCGTGATCCGCCTGCCTCGGCCTCCCAAAGTGCTGGGATTACAGGCGTGAGCCACCGTGCCCGGCCTCTTTTATTTTTTTTGAGACGGAGTCTCACTCTGTTGCCCAGGCTGGAGTGCAGTGCTGTGATCTCGGCTCACCACAACCTCTGCCTCCCGGGTTCAAGTGATTCTCCTGCCTCAGCCTCCCGGGGAGCTGGGACTACAGGCACGCACCACCATGCCCAGCTAATTTTTGTATTTTTAGTAGAGACGGGGTTTCACTATGTTGGCCAGGCTGGTCTCAAACTCCTGACCTCGTGATCCACCTACCTCAGCCTCCCAAAGTGCTGGGATTACAGGCATGAGCCACCACACCCGGCATTATTTTTATTTTTATTTTGAGACAGGGTCTCACTTTGTCATCCAGGCTGAAGTGCAGTGGCACAATCTTGGCTCACTGCAGCCTCGACCTCCCAGGTTCAAGCGATCCTCCTGCCTCAGCCCCTCAAGTAGCTAGGACTACAGGTACTCATCACCATGCCTGGTTAATTTTTGTATTTTTAGTAAAGACAGGGTTTTGCCATGTTGGCCAGGCTGGTCTCGAACTCCTGGACTCAAGCAATCCACCCACCTCGGCCTCCCAAAGTTTTAAGACTACAGGCATGAGCCACAGTGCCCCACCTGGAATTAGTCTTAAACATCAAGCAGGAAGGAATCGGGCAAAGGCAAGAGCAGAAGGGAAGATGGTGATATTCTAGGCAAGGAGACAGTATTTGCAAATACTGGCAACACAAAACACCATTACAAATCCAGGAGTCTGTAAGTGATTTACTACAAAGGCATGAAAGTATGTATAAGGAAATTACAGCAGGCAGAAAAGTCGGGTGATAAAGGATATGATGAGCTAAGTAAGTAGGTGGCATAAGTAGGATAATAACAATAATAACACTATTAAAATGAAAACAGTAATAATGAAAAAAGCTAACATTTATTGACAGAACTGTGATAAGCACTCTATATGAATTATCTCATCTAATTCTCAAAACAATGATATAAAGTCCTATGAAGTAGGGACTTTATCCCTATTTTACAAGCAAGGAAACGAAGGCTTGGAAAGGCCATGGAACTTGCCCCGCATCACAAAGCAAGCATATGGTGGAGCTGAGATTTGAACCCAAGTCTGACCCCGAAGTCTGAGCTTTTAACTCCTCACAATGTCTCCTCTGAGACAACGAATCGTATTAGCCCTTCTTTGCACCTTTCCAAATTGTATGCATCCTTCAGGACCAATCAGTACCATCTCAACCTTCCTCATGGAACCTCTCCCAAACAACCCACATCTCTGTGTATTCCTTCCTCTGAATTTTTGTGGGTTTTCTGCCCTAACCTCCCATTAGCACTCATATTCAATCATTCTTTGAACAGCATTTGTGTCTTTTTTTTTTTTTTCTGAGACAGGGTCTCACTCCATCACCCAGGCTGGAGTGCAGTGGCAAGATCTCAGCTCACTGCAGCCTCGACCTCTTGGGCTCAGGTGATCTTCCCACCTCAGCTTCCCCAGTAGCTAGGACTGCAGGCACACACCATCATGCCTGGGTAAATTTTTTTTGGTAGAGACGGGTTTCACCACGTTGCCCAGGCTGGTCTCGAGCTCCCAGGCTCACGAAATCCACCCACTTTGACTTCCCAAAGTGTTGGGATTACAGGCGTAAGCCACCACGCCCAGTAACATTCATGTCTTCTATGTACCATGCACTGTGCCAGCTGGGGAACCTGTTTTGCCTTGCAATAACTCTTGTATTTACAAAGAAGGGGGAACCTGAAGCTTATAAACATCTACTCTGGGCCAGGATGATGCTAGACCCTTCAATTACAAGATTTCATGGAAAGGTCACTTCTCTCTCATATTGTTATTCATTTTTCACATTTTATATTATTTTCTGAACTAGACCATAAGCTCCTTGAGGACTTTGCCTTGAATACACTTGTTCCTAGACAAGTATGCCTGGCACACAGAAAAAGCTTAATAGATACTCTGGGCTGCCCAAAGAGAGAGCAGAGGCCATTTTGGGGGGCAGCACCCAGTACACTGGCCTAGGGCCCAGCTCTGGCTTTCCAGGAGTCTCATGACACATCTAAGAGCTTATTATAAAGCCATAAAACTTAATGAATCCCTTCCTACTTCCAGACACATGTGGGAGAGGCACGACCCCTGCTTTATAGAAAGGTAAACTGAGGTCTGGCACAGGCACACATCTGTCACAAGTTGTATCAGACACGGAGAGGCTCTACAAGTCCTGCCTCTCCTTGCTTTCAAATGGAGGTACATCCTCAGCACCTCAGTGCTTCCATCCTCTTTTGGGAGGAATCATAATAACCTCAGTCTGCTCTAGATCCATGAGCTGTCCTCCCAATGTTGTCCCCTCTCACGCTTTGAAGGCTAGAACTTGACAGAGGTCTAGGCTACCCACAGCCCAATGCTATTTTTGAGTTGTTCCAGCTTTTTTACATCTTGTTTGATTGTACAGCTAGGAAAAAACACCTCTTTAGACTTAGCCTTTTGAGAGTTCCCTCCCCAAGACCCAAATCTTCTCTGCTTCTTGAAATGTCTGATGTCCTAAGTGTTACATTCACTCAAGGAACACGGATGAAAAACATTACTGCTCATCTCTTATATGCCAGGCACTTTTCTCACATTCTCTCACTTACTATTCTCAATAACCACTGGAGGTAAATATTATACCTGTTTAACTGATGAGGGAATTAAGAATCTGAGACCAACTGGCTCAAGGTTACACAGAAAGTAGCAGGACCCAAATTCGAACCCAGACATGTGGCCTCCAACATACAGGCTTTTCTACCATGTTCGCCCATCTCCTTACAAAGAAAACAAATCTCTTTTTCTAACTTGAGAAGGTCCAACTTGATTTATCCGACTGGCTTTGGTTGATCATTACACAATGCTTCCCTATTCTGCACAACTGAGTGAAACTGGCTGAACCAAGTATGGGTGCTGAACATCTGAAGTTCAAGGCTTCACAGAGTAAGAGGGAGACTGTGCACAGTACAGACGCAAGGAAACTGTCCTCTTGGACACAACCTGGTGACAAATCCTTACATCTGAGTAGCATTTTATTTTATTTATTTATTTATTTTGAGACGGAGTCTCACTCTGTCGCCCAGGCCGGAGTGCAGTGGCGCGATCTCGGCTCACTGCAAGCTCCGCCTCCCGGGTTCACGCCATTCTCCTGCCTCAGCCTCTCTGAGTAGCTGACTACAGGCGCCTGCCACCACTCCCGGCTACTTTTTCGTATTTTTTTGTATTTACTGCCACCACTCCCGGCTAATTTTTTGTATTTTTAGTAGAGACGAGGTTTCACTGTGGTCTTGATCTGCTGACCTCATGATCCACCCGCCTTGGCCTCCCAAAGTGCTGGGATTACAAGCGTGAGCCACGGCGCCCCGCCTGAGTAGCATTTTAAACTTCCCAGTACAGCACAGGCTTTGGAATCAGGGATGACTGGATTTGAATCCTGTTACTTTTCACGAGACAGTTGGAAAGTTCCCGCTCTGCCGCCCAGGCTGGAGTGCAGTGGTGCGATCATAGCTCCCTGCAGCCCCAAACTCATGGGCTCAAGTGATCCTCCCACCTTAGCCTCCAAGTAGCTAGGACTACAGGCATGTGCCACCACGCTTGGCTAATTTTTTTTTTTTTTGTAGAGACGGGGCCTTGCTATGTTGCCCAGGCTGATCTTGAACTCCTGACCTCAAGCAATCTTCCCACCTTGGCCTCCCAAAGTGCTAGAATTACAAGTGTGACCCACCGTGCCCAACCAGTGAAAGTTACAAAACTCCTTTGAACTTCAGTGTCTTCATCTATAAAATATGGATAATATCTGCCTCTTAAAAATGAATAAAAGGGATTTTACAGTGCCTGGCATAGGAGAAAGACTCTATAAGTGGCAACTGGAATGATCTACTCCAGGAGTCACATTTGACTCAAGTTAGCTTCTAAGTATATATGCAAAATACAAATACAATTTCATCCTTTTTTTTTTTTTTTTTTGAGACAGAGTCTCGCTCCGTTGCCCAGGCTGGAGTGCAGTGGCTAGATCTCGGCTCACTGCAAGCTCTGCCTCCCAGGTTCACGCCATTCTCCTGCCTCAGCCTCCCAAGTAGCTGGAACTACAGGCGGCCGCCACCATGTCTGGCTAAGTTTTTGTATTTTTAGTAGAGACGGGGTTTCACTGTATTAGCCAGAATGGTCTTGATCTCCTGACCTCGTGATCCACCTGCCTAGGCCTCCCAAAGTGCTAGGATTACAGGCGTGAGCCACCGCGCCTGGCCCTCATACTATTTTTTTAGAGACAGAGTACAGCAGCATGACCACACCTCACTGTAACCTTGAACTCCTGGACTGTTACAATCCTCCCATATCAGCTTCCCAAGTAGCTGAGAGTACAGGTGTGTGCCATCATGGCCGCCTATTTTAATTTTTTATTTTGGTTGAGACAAGGTCTTGCTATGTTGCCCAGGCTAGTCTTGAACTCCTGGTCCCAGCTGATCCTCCTGCCTTGGCCTCCCGAAACATTGAAATCACAGGTATGAGCCACTCTGCCCAGCCTAATTTCATAGTACTTTAAAATATATAAAAGAGTATAAATGTATAGTTGAATAGCATAGGTTAAACATATGTAAAGTACAATTCCCTCATGTCATGTGATCTAATAATTCTGTAGGTTAGAGCAGTTGCACCCTTGCTCCTTCAAAAGATAAAATCAAGAAACCAACAGCCACCCAGGGGATTCACAGGAAAACTGAGACCAGAACTTAGTGAAATGAAGTTGACTCACTAAGCTGCCCTGCTATTTGAGCAGCTGAGTGATCTGGGACAATTCTAACCTTTTGGGGCCACGGTTTTGTTATCTGTGGAGAGATATGGGAGAGATTTTGCCAGGTTATCTCTAGTGTTCCCGCCTCATCTCAGATTCCTCACTTCCCCAACTGTCTCCTAACTTCCTCGGGTCCACTTCTGCCACAAATCTCTGTTTTTGGCCCCCTCAACTAACTACTCTTCTCAACAACTGTGCTTCTCTCCTTGTGACATTACGTAAGTCCTAGGAGTTGTCCCTCCCCATCACTGAAGGGCTGTGCTGTGAGACTGGAGAAAAGCTCACATTTTTATTGACAGTAGGCATAGATGACTCTCAAATATGTATTTCTATCCCAGACTTCTCCTTTGAGATTCAACTTTAAATATTCAACCCCCATTAGACATTCCACCCAGACTTCCACAGGCTTTGCAACCTCATGTGTCTCAAAGTGGCCTCATCACTTTTCCTTCTAAGGTATTTCTTCTACTGTGTTCCCTTGTTATAGTAGTTAATTCTAATCTAGCAAGCTAGAAATCTGGGTGCTATCCTCAATGCCTCCCTTCTCCCTCACCTCTATCCTCACAATGTAAAATCTAATCAGCCATCAAAAATTGAAATAAAATCTAATCAGTCATGAAAATTTAACTATTTATTAATAGTTAACATTTATTTGACTGTCCCATCATCTCCATTGTGCAAACTGGTCCGAGTTTAGGCTCCCATCATCACCACCACAGAGCCAAGGCCTTCCACTCAGTTGCCCACCTCCAATTCTGGTTCCTTCCCATGGTTGCCAGACTGACCTACCCACAACTCACAATCTCACTATGAAACACATAAAGTACAGTCTCTTCCACATGGCATTCAAAGCCCTCCTTACCACTTGAGCCCTGCCTCCCACGAGTCTCTGCCTTACACTTTACACTTCAACGGCACTGAGCGGCTCTGAGAAGGTTCTCTGAACACATCATGCTGTCTCGATTTAACGCCTCTGCTCATGCCATCCTCTCTACCTGGAATGCTTTCTTTTCCAAACTTCTGTCCTACTCCTAAATACCCTTTTAGCCAGCAGAGATTTCCTTCTCTGGGCAGTATTCCCCAAGCCCCACCTCTCTACTGTGCTCTCCCGATGCTTCCTGCATCTCTACAGAACTGCACTTAGACAGCTGCATGTTATAATTACATGTTTAATGTGTTTGTCTCCCCTTCTAGACTGAACTTCTGGGGGCAGGATGCCTGTCTTAGTCACCTTTCTCTAGCTCTTAACACTATTCTAAGCACTTGTTGAGTGCATGAGTACTAGGCTGCACTTGGTGAGTCTTTGAGGGCTGCTATCTTGCCCCCTCTCTGTCTCTAGGCATGGAAAATGACACCTTAACCATTCTCAGTTCACCACCTCAGAGGCCCTCCTGAGTGCTGATGTGACTCTTTAGCTGCCCTGCCACAGAATAAAGCTCTCTCTGCCCTCTTGCCTCCAAGACAATCAGAAGCAGCTGGTAGTGCTTTTGTACTGTTATGACACCAACTTCACATTTCCCTGGATCTGTGGGCAACAAGCACTAGATGCTTTCTTTACAATTCTTGGAAAGAATCAACTGAGAAGCCAAATTCTACTGGACATTGTCTAGCTGGTTATCCTCCAGCTTCTGAGATGATGCTCAAAACTTTCAACAAGGACATTCTGGGGAAATGACAGATAAATGTTTTGGGACGCCACCGGAACCTGTTGCCCCATAAATGCACAAGAGATTCTTAATTCCTTCATCAGCCACCATGCCAGCAATAATTAAACAAGCCCAAAGGGAGCAATTAATAGCTGCTATTGGACCGTCAATCTGGAACTGATGACAGATGCCATCAGAAAATAATCTGCAGACGTGAGCACTTCACGAGGGAGCAGATTCACCAAGTGGCCTGCCTGCCAAGGGCCTAAGAATAATGAGTGCTTATATGATGTTGATTCTGCTGAGTGGCAAGTAAAAACAAAATAACCACAACCACAAATGAGAAGTCTATCCAAAGTAAGGGGCCCAAGCATACTCTGGACACAGAAGGGGTCCAAGCAAAGATGCTCTTTCCTGGTCAGATATCTCTGGCCCATCCATTCTAGAACATTGTCTGGGCCTCACTTCAGGGCTGGCATTGAGGGGAGAGGAGTATGTGATCTTGAGTCTACGAAATGAGCCCATATAACAGCAACTCTACCACCCCAGAGTTCAATAAGATCCCAGGAGCACAGGTCTCAACCTCAGCTGGTGTATGATGGTTTTAACCTTGGTAACGCCCCTAGTTCGGAAGGGTTTTAAAATAAGGTCCAGGCCGGGAGCAGTGGCTCACACCTGTAATCCCAACACTTTGGGAGGCTAAGGCAGGCAGATCTCTTGAGCCCAGGAGTTCGAGACCAGCCTAAGCAGCATGGCGATACCCCTAGCCAGGCATGGTGGCACGCGCCTGTAGTCCCAGCTACTCGGGAGGCTGAGGCAGGAGAATCACCTGAACCCAGGAGGTGGAGGTTGCAGTGAGCCAAGATGGTGCCACTGGACTCCAGCCTGGGTGACAGAGAGAGGCTCTGTCTCAAAATAATAATAATAATAAGGTCCCTCCACGGCTGCACAAGAGACAAAATGTGCTAAAGGGCAGGCCAACAAAAGTCAAGAATTACCCCAGTACCTGGAGGTCCCTAAAGCCTGTGGAAAGGTCATGACTAGGCCAACATTATTGAATATAAAAGAAAGGTGACTAGTACGTGCTGTTCAGTGACTTTACAACTTCAAGGTACAGAAAAACAGTTTCTACCCTTCAACAATAATTCTTATTTCTTAAATCTTTTTGTTAGGCTTCTCAATACCAGATCTCTGATTCAAGAAGTTAATGGCCTTCAAATAATATGTCTATTTAAGGCTGGGTGCGGTGGCTCACGCCTGTAATCCCAGCACTTTGGGAGGCCAAGGCAGGCAGATCACTTGAGGTCAGGAATTTGAGACCAGCGTGGCCAACATGGTGAAACCCCATCTCTACTAAAAATACAAAAATTAGCCAGGCTTGGTGGCGGGCGCCTGTAATCCCAGCTACTCGGGAGGCTGAGGCATGAGAATCACTTGAACCTGGGAGGCAAAGGTTGCAGTGAGCTGAGATTGCACCACTGTACTCCACCCTGGGCGACAGAACAAGACTCGGTCTCAAAAATAAATAAATAAAAATTCTATTTAAAATCTTTTGGTTTTTGGAGGGGGAGGGTTTGAGATAGGGTCTCACTTTGTCACCCAGGCTGGAGTGCAGTGGCATGATCATAGCATACTGCAGCCTCGATCTCCCAGGCCCAAGCGATCCTCCCACCTCAGCTTCCCAAAGTGCTGAGATTACAGGCGTGAGCCACTGTGTCCAGCCTTCTACTTAAAATGTATTGAGCATCCTGGCTGGACGTGGTGGCTCACACCTGTAATCCCAGCACTTTGGGAGGCCGAGGCAGGCGGATCACGAGGTTAGGAGACCAAGACCATCCTGGCTAACACAGTGAAACCCCGTCTCTACTAAAAATACAAAAAAATTAGGCGTGGTGGCGGGCGCCTGTGGTCCCAGCTACTTGGGAGGCTGAGGCAGGAGAATGGCCTGAACTCGGGAGGCGGAGCTTGCAGTGAGCAGAGATTGCGCCACTGCACTCCAGCCTGGGCGACAGAGCGAGACTTTGTCTCCAAAAAAAAAAAAAAAAAAGTATTGAGCACCTTTATGTCAGTCACTGAGCCACAAAACTCTTACAAAAGGCCTGGCTGAGCATCCATCCCTACACTCCTTGCAGCTGCTTCCCAGACCAGACTTCATATTTCTCTTCAAGACCAGAACACACAGAGTGACTTCAGGAAATCTTGAGAGAATCACTTGAGAAGTCTAGGAAAGACAAGTATCTATTTACAGTTAATCAGCACCCTACCCAGCCCTGCAGACAGTTCTGACAACTGGAGCCAGAAGAATCAACCACAGGCTCCGACTGGGGCCCACCTGGGGCTAGGAGCCAGTTGGACCCCCAGATGAGTACTGACTCTGATCCCCATCCAGACTGGCTGCACTGCCATAGGGAGCCCCTTCCTCGGAGACACACTCAGGCACTGGGATCCAAAGTTCATGGGAAGTTTCACTTTCTCTTATAGCTCAACCCCCAAAACTGCCTGATAATCTTATCATCTTATCTAAATATCTTCCCCATTCCTTTTTCTTGTTTGTTTGTTTGTTTTGAGAAGTCTCACTCTGTCTCCAGGCTGGAGTGCAGTGGCGCGATCTCGGCTCACTGCACCCTCCGCCTCCTGGGTTCAAGCGATTCTCCTGCCTCAGCCTCCCAAGTAGCTGGGACTATAGGTGCCTGCCACCACGCCCAGCTAATTTTTGTATTTTTAGTAGAGACGAGGTTTCACCATGTTGGCCAAGATGGTCCTGATCTCTTGACCTCGTGATCTGCCCACCTTGGCCTCCCAAAGTGCTGGGATTACAGGCGTGAGCCACCACACCCGGCCCCTCTCTCTTATTTTTTAAGAGACGGGGTTGTCCAGGCTGGACTCAACCTCCGAAGGTCAGGGGATCCTCCTGCCTCAGCCTCCCAAGCAGCTGGGACTACAGGCACATGCCACCACACCTGGCTATAACCTCCAATGACCATCTATCTCTTTATCTTACCTTCTTTTTCTTCATGGTACTTCTTGCTACTTAACACTACATTATATACCTGTAGATTTGTTTATTGTTCTCCCCAACAACAATGTGAATGCTATGAGACTGGCTTGTCTTTTTTGTTCACTGTGGTATCACTGATGTCTAAAATACAGAGTAAACACTCAATAAATAGTTGTTGAATGAATAAATGAGTGATCACGCAAAGATTTTTAAACTCTGCTTCCATCCTAGTGGGGCTACATGAGAAGCAAGACTGAATAACGCCTACTTCCCAGAAAGCCCTATAAACCTGTTGTTGAACCTAACATTCCCTCCAAATATCTCCCTAAAGTCCTCCACATCTCACTCCCAGGCCCACAAACCCTAACCCACCCCAGAGCAAGTATTAAAGAGAGAAAATGGAGCAGCACCCAGGGAGGAGACACATTTTTCCTCCAGTTAAGTACAGTCCAGAACCTCTGCAAATTAAAAGCTCCCTCTTCACTGAATCCACTCAGCTATAGTTATAGGTCACACTTTTTATTTTTATAACCAGCCAACCCATCAAATTATAGGCTCAGGCCACCGGTAGGCACGCCAAACACTGGGGCCAGCCTAGCCTAGCAGAGGCACTGCCCCTTCTAGCCTGAGAGGGGGTACAGGAGTGAGGGCTCAGCACCGGTCAAACCTGAAAGGGCAGAAGCCACCATCACCCTGCAGGGGACAGTCTAGCGAGGAGCCTGGA
Organism: Pongo abelii; assembly: GCF_028885655.2. Classification (NCBI taxonomy): domain Eukaryota; kingdom Metazoa; phylum Chordata; class Mammalia; order Primates; family Hominidae; genus Pongo; species Pongo abelii. Next base: position 47,467,068 of record NC_071995.2, read on the forward strand.
TCTCACTCAGGCCAAACTGCTGCCCATAAGGGAGACAGATTCCAGGATTCTCCACACAGCAGACAAGAGAACTCTTAACCTTATAAAGCATACCTAGAAGTTTCCCTACAATTAATTTCCAAACTCCTTACCAAGGCCAACAAGGTCCCACATGATCTGGGCCCTGCTCACCTTTCCTATACCTTCTTGGACTCTCCTCAGCATCCTTGTAGACCAGTGTGGCCTTCTTGCAGTTCCTCAAATGTGCAAAGTTCTTTTCCACCCCAGGGCTTTGCAAAAGTTGTTCTCTTCCTAGAAAACTCAACCGACAGATCTTTCTATATGGCTATGATGATGGCTTGTGGTAAGTGGGTCTGCAAGAATGAACCAAAGAAACTGCTAAGAAGTCCATTACAACAGACCAGGCAAGAGCTGAGGATCAACGACAGTAGTGGTAGTACAGATAGAAAGAAGGTGAGAGGGACAGCAGCCCAGACTAACTCCAAGTGCTTGGCCTGGATGATTAGCTGGAAGAGTGCCATTCCCCTCAAAATACAACGTATAAGAAAACACAAGCAGGTATAAAGTGGCTCACAAACATTGGACACTGTTACTATGAAATGAGATATATTTATTGAGCATCTACTATGAACAAGGCATTGTTAATAATAAAAATTATTTAGTCCAAGACAACATTTTACCCCAAAGAAAGGCAAAAATGGGCTGGGCATGGTGGCTCATGCCTGTAATCTCAGCACTTTGGGAGGCTAAGGTGCAAGGATCACTTGAGCCCAGGAATTCAAGGCTGCAGTGAGCTATGATCACACTACTGCACTCCAGCCTGGGCAATAAAGAAAGATCCTAACTCAAAAAATACTTTTTTTTAAAGGAAAGCAAGACAGATTTGGCAATGGAAAGAATTAGTTCAAAACTTGATAACTAGAAATGGAAGCTTCTACATTTGAAGCTTCTAAATTTGAAGACTTCTGCAGTTCAAGGGTAACACATGGGATCATTTTCTATCCAGTTTCACTTAAATCAAATTATTCTGATTCTCTAACCTATGAGGATTGAGCATTTATTTCTCATATATTTCAATCATTCAACTTTAAATGAGAAAACTCATGAATGGCCAGAGACCACTTACCAACTATTCTCTATTCCCTGTTGAAACCCTGGGCAGGAAAGTCCCTTTTCTAACAATCAAGAAATGTTCAGGCTAGGCACGATGGCTCATGTCTACAATGCCAGCACTTTGAGAAGCTGAGGTGGGCAGATATGGCTTGAGCCCAGGAGTTCAAGACCAGCTTGGGCAACACAGCAAGATCCCATCTCTACAAAAAAGTAAGAAGCACAACTGTAGTCCCAGCTACTAAGGAGGGTGAAATGGAGGATGGCTTGAGCCTAGGAGTTGGAGGCTACAGTAAGCCATGATCACACTATTGCACTTCAACCTGGGTGACAGAGCAAGCCCATTTCAAAAAAATAAGAAATGTTCAGACAAAACTCAGTGTGTACTGGCCATCTGTCCCGATCCAAGCTCACATCTGTCTATAACTAAACTCCTCTATTCCAGCAGCAGGGCTCCTGGCTGCCCCTCATATAGCTGCTTCATTCCTCCTCCTTAATTCCCTCCCATACAGCTCTGGCCTGGAACAATCTCCTCTCTCCTGATCTACAGCTGATTAAAGACCTGACTAAATCCCCTGTCCTCCTTAAAGCACTGCCTATTTAGCACTCCTATACCACACTGATCCTCCTCTAGCTCTCCAATCTTTCTGTGTTTATAGCTGTGTGGCACCCTGTCACCTCATGATCTCACCTGGCCTTCACAAAAGCATGTGATCGGGCAAGACAAACAGCATTCCCACATTATAGATAAAATAACTACAGCACATAGAGTCTCACAGACAACCTGAGGACATGCACTTGCTTTAATTCTCTAGTTCAAAATAGTTTTAAGTACATACACATTTTGTCTCTCCAACTTAGATAGCAAGCATTATCTTCTATTTCTTTGGTATACCCCAAAGTACAAGGGAAAGTGCTGTGTACACAGCAGGCACCTATGACATATTAACTAAATAAATCATGAAAGAAAAGAAAATGGAATGAACATTTAGAATAGACCCAAGACTTCCCAACCTAAAGCCTTCTTTGTTACACTCTCTCTTAACAACCTGTTCTTTGCCTTCCAAGAATATATCATAATAAATATTTATTTAATATCTGTCTTTTCCTTTAAACTCTATGAGGGCAAAGGAATTCTTTGATTTTTCACCACTATATACCTAGTGATATCAGGAGCATGTAGTAAATTTAAAACAAAAAACAAGAAAACAAAACTTCTCGAATAGCAGATGTCCTAGTAGGACAGCTAAGATTCAAATCCAAATCTGGCTGACTCTAAAGCCCAAATCTTTCCACCACACCACTTAGCAAAGGAGAACTTGTTTGGTAAACTTTCCCCTATATTCTGCCACAATCCACTCAATCCACTCCAAAGCAGTAATAAGAGCAAAGGAGAGTCAACCCCGCAAAAAGGAAACTATAGTTAAGAAAGCGGGGCTGGGCGCAGTGCCTCATGCCTATAATCCCAGCACTTTGGGAGGCCAAGGCAGGAGTGCGAGACCAGCCTGGGTAACATGGTGAAACCCTGTCTCTACAAAGAATACAAGAATTAGCCAGGCATGGTGGTGCACCTGTGGTCCCAGCTACCTGGTAGGGTGAGGTGGGAGGATCACTTGAGCCCAGGAGGCTGAGGCTACAGTGAGCCAAGATTGCGCCACTGCACTCCAGCCTGTGCGACAGTGAGACCCTGTCTGAAAAGCAACAACAAAAAAAACTGGGCTTTGGCATCATGCTGCTTGGACTCAAATCCCAACTTTGCCACCTACTAGTGTGTGATCCTAGGTGAGCTATTTAACCTACCTGGACCTCAGTTTCCTCTTCTATAAAATGGAGATAACAACAAGTACTTCACAGAGTTGTGATGATTAAATGAGATAATGTGTGTAAAGTGTTTTGCATGGTGCTTGGTATACCATTATCACACAATAAATGTTAGCTATTAAAATTATTAGCTATCCTTATTTCTAGAAGGCAAGAATCTAGAGAAAATGATTGTCACGGTGGTCATAGCTGCTGAACCGACTTGACTTTGAGAAGCTGAGATGCAGCACAGCCTAGAGCTCAGGTTTATTCTCTTTGCTGACTTCAAGGGCTATGGCTCTGCCAAGGCTGGAGATGCAGCTTTCACTGGCCTGGAAATGAAAGAGACTAAAAATACATAGCCTGCCTGTGTCTGGGGGACCAGGATCATGCCTACATTAAATAATTTAAAATACAGCTTCAGGGCAAAAGAGCATCTCTTAGGATTCTTTTTTACTGTGGAAACAGTGCCAAGTTCAGCACAGGGCACAGGGCAGTGGCCAGTTGCTGACCCCACTGGTGCCCTTTCTCTCTCTTGCACTTTTCTTTTGGCTTAGTGCAAAAAGTAAGAGAGGAGCTTTTTTTTTTTTTTTCCATTAAAAATTGGGTCTGGCTGGGTGCGGTGGCTCACGCCTATAATCTCAGCACTTTGGTAGGCCAAGATGGGTGGATCACTTGAGGTCAGTAGTTTGAGACCAGCCTGGCCAACATGGTGAAACCCGCATCTCTACTAAAAATACAAAAATTAGCTGGGCGTGGTCTTGCACGTCTGTAGTCCTAGCTACTCAGAAGGCTGAGGCAGGAGAATTGCTTGAACCCGGGAGGTGGAGGTTGCAGTGAACCAAGATCACGCCACTGCACTCCAGCCTGGCCGACGTAGCAAGACTCCATTTCAAAAAAAAAAAAAGTTGGGTCTGGCTGGGCACAGTGGTTCATGCCTGTAATCTCAACACTTTCGGAGGCCAAGGCAGGCAGATTGCTTGAGCCCATGAGTTCAACAACAGCCTGGGCAACATAGCGAGACCCTGTCTATTCAAAAAATACAAAAATTAGCCAGGCATGGTGGTGCACACCTGTAGTCCCAGCTACTTGGGAGGACTGATTGAGCCTGAGAAGTTGAGATTGTGATCACACTACTGCACTCTGAGCTAGGCAAAAGAGACCTTGTCTCCAAAAAAAAACTTCAGTCCACCCCCTCCCCACCCAGTTTTTATTCTTCCTTTTCTCTTAAAGGAGGAATACACAAGTAGATAATGTAAAAGAAAAAAATTCAACCAACTCAAAGCTTATAGAATAAAAAATCAGTAACTATTCAGCCCTCAACCCCACTCAATCCCCTCCATAGTTCACCACAGTTAATAGGTTGGTGTTTATTTTTCTAGGCCTTTTTTCTATGTATTTATATACAACCATATATGGTTTTTATAAAGCATTATATATACAGTCTTCTAATTGCCTTTTTAGATGATATTTACACATACATATATATCTTGGAGATTCCCATTTGCCACAGCCATTTACTGAGTGCCTACCCTGTGCCAGGTATTTGGCTGTACAGTGAGTGATAAGCAAACATAATGTCCCCACCCTCACTGAATCAACAATCTGGGAGACGGATAATAAACAAGTAATCAAATAATTGTAAAATGGAAAAAGAATGAATAGGATGCTAACTAAGAAAAAGAATAGTAAGTAGGGAAGATCTGAGAGGTGGCATTTTTAAAAATTGAGACCTGAAGTATAAACTAGAAAGAGTCATTTTAACATCCAGGCAAAGGGTATCCCAGGAGAGGAAATAGCTTGTGCAAAGATCCTGAGATAGAAAGGAGCTTGTCCTGAACGAAAGAGGGTTAATGTGGAACTTCGTAAACAGGAGGGCAATAAGGTTAAAAAGGTCAGCAGGCGTCAAATTATGCAATCTTAAGGGTCTGTGTCAGGAGTTTGCATTTTTCCTTCTAGTATAATACAAAGGGAAGCCATTAAAGGTTTTTAGGCCAGGGAATGATGTTATTTAATTTATATTTTAAATTTGGGTGCTTTGTGGAGAATGGGTGGGAAGACGGAGATAGGCATAAGAGAGGAAAATGGAAAGCCAGTTGGTTGGCTGCAATACAAGCAAGAGCTGATCTTGACTTAGACCAGGGTGGTGGCAGTAGAGAAAAGGGACAGGCAGATTACATATACATAGAGAGACAGACAGTTTTTTCTTTTTTTTTTTTTTCACTTTTTTTTGTGTTTTTTTTTTGAGATAGTCTCGCTCTCACCCAGGCTGGAGTACAGTGGTGCCATCTCGGCTCACTGCAGCCTCTACCTCCCAGGTTCAAGTGATTCTTGTGCCTCAGCCTCCCCAGTAGCTGGGACTATAAGCACGCACCACTACACCCAGCTAATTTTTTAGCAGAAACAGTTTTGTCATGTTGGCCAGGCTGGTCTTAAACTCCTGGGCTGAAGTGATCCACCCGCCTCAGCCTCCCAATCTTGTTTTCTTTGTTTTTGTTTGTTTTTTTTTTGTTTTTTTTTGAGACAGAGTTTCGCTCATGTTGCCCAGGCTGGAGTGCAATGGTGCAATCTCGACTCACTGCAACCTCTGCCTCCTGGGTTCAAGCAATTCTCCTGCATCAGCCTCCTGACTAGCTGGGATTACAGGCATGCGCCACCACACCTGGCTAATTTTGTATTTTTAGTAGAGGCGGGGTTTCTCCACGTTGGTCAGGCTGGTCTCAAACTCCCAACCTCAGGTGATCCGCCCATCTCGGCCTCCCCAAGTGCTGGGATTACAGGCGTGAGCCACCAACAATCTTATTTTTTCTAAAGACAGGGTCTCATTCAGAGGCCCAGGCCGAAGTGCAGGGGCACAATCACGGCTCACTGCAACCTCAAACTCTTGGGCTCAGGCAATCCTCAGGGATTGGACTACAGGCACATGCCACTACACCCAGCTAATTTTTATTTTTTGTAGAGACAGGGTCTCACTATGTTGCCCAGGCTAGTCTCGAACTCCTGGCCTCAAGTGATCCTCCAGCCTCAGCCTCCCAAAGTGCTGGAATTACAGGCATGAGCCACCACGCCCAGCCTATTTTTGGAGATGAAATCAGCAAGACTTACTCATACAGTGGGTATGGAGAAAGGAAAAGAAAAAATTAAAAATAACTCCCAGGATTTGACCTGAGTAGGTGAATGGGAGAGCAGTAAATTTAAGCAAGGAATGGACCATCAGGCTCTTCCCCATTCCTTTTTTTATGTTAAACAATGTAGCCCCGATTATTCCTTACATGCACCTTCCATCACATGTGTAAACTGTTCTGCAGAATGGTTTCCTAAAGGTGAGGTGGGGGAGTTAGAGAACACGCACATTTTAAATGGATAAACCCTGTAAAATGCCTTCTAAAATGTCTGTACCGAATTACTCTGCCATTAATATTGACCACGGACATTGTCAGTCTTCAAAATTTCACCCAGATGATTAGTATAAGTACATCAGGACGAGCGCGGTGGCTCACGCCTGCAATCTCAGCACTTTGGGAGGCCGAGGCAGGTGGATCATGAGGTCAGGAGTTCCAGGACCAGCCTGGCCAAGATGGTGAAACCCCATCTCTACTAAAAACTACAAAAAATTAGCCGGGTGCAATGGCAGGCACCTGTAATCCCAGCTACTCGGGAGGCTGAGGCAGGAGAATTGCTTGAACCCAGGCCAACAGAGGTTGCAGTGAGCTGAGATTGCGCCATTGCACTCCAGCCTGGGCAACAAGAACGAAACTCCATCTCAAAAAAAAAAAAAGTATATCCTCTAAATTTTCATCTCCTTGATTTCTAGTGAAGTTAAAAAACTTTTTCTATTATTTAACTTTTAATTACATAACTAATACATAAATGAATTATCCTTGTAAAAAAAAAGTAAACATTATAGCTAGGCATGGTGGTACACTCCTGTAGTCCCAGCTACTCCAAAGGATAAGGTGGGAGGGCCCAAGAGTTCGACTCCAGTTTAGGGAACAAAACAAAACACTGTGTCTAAAAAATATACAAATAAAAATTTCAGATGTAAACATTATAGATAAAGCTAAATTCCTCTTGAATCTGTTCTTCCCATCATGGTTCCTCCCCCAACCCCGAATCCCAGAGGTAACTAACTAGCATTATTGGTTTTATTTGTACCCTTACAGATACTTTTTTATTAATTTAAAATCTATATATAAAAAATAAAGATTAAGCATCTTTTAGAAGTTGTTTTTCCAACAGTCCTTTTAGCATGAATAAAAAATCTAACCAAAAATAGTTTCCTTAAGGCCTAAGTAAGTGACATTTAAGCTGAGACCATCCCCGCTTAGTTAAACCCTCTGAGCCCTAGCTTCATATTGCCTGTAAAAAAACACTGCAGTGAAATACTGCCTCATAGAGTTGTTGTCAAGTTAAATGAGATAACACATGTCAAAGTATGCGGCATACATCCAACAAATGTTAACTGTCTTTCCTTAACCCTTACAAGTTAAATCCAGGCATTCGGTAAGGACCAGACACTGAGCCATTCCTAAAAGGATGAGATGAGGGACTCTACCCAGAAAAAACAGAGTGTTGTCTTAAAGATTTTTTTTTCATAAGTCCCCCAAAAGATGTAAATTTTCCTATAAAAATTCTGTTATGAAATATCCGAGCAGTCAAAAAAGGTACAGGTCATTTTTTATTTTTATTTTTATTTTTATTTTTTGGTAAGGTAGAAGAGAAGATTTAAGCATTGCTAGAGAAACAAACGTTCCATCCTTCTCCCAGGCAGATGCTGGGAAGCCCACTACCCAGATATTCCCCCAAGGACCTCAGGCCTGCAGCAAAGAGTTGCTGCTTTAGGCAGGTAGTACCTCCAAACACAGGATATTACCTAACCTTTGTCCGTCACTGCAAGAGGCCATTGGGTTCCTGGGATTTGTCAAAGTATAGTTATCTCTTGGTATCTGAAGGAGATTGGTTCTAGGACCTCTCTAGAATACCAAAATCCCCAGATGCTCAAGTCTCTGATACAAAATTATATAGTAATTGCATACAACCTACACACATCCTCCTATATACTTTAAATCACCTCTAAACTGTTTATAATACTTAATACAATTAAGTGCTATGTAAATACAGTTGTCCCTCAGTATATGTGGGGAATTGGTTCCAGGACCAGACCAAATGGCTCCAAGCCTGGTCCTGGAACCAAAACCTGAGCATACTCAAACTCCACAGGCCCCATAGAACCCATGTGTATGAAAAAGTCTGCCCTCCTTATAAGGTTTTCAATTCTTACTACTCAATTCTCGTTTGATTGAAAAATCTGCGTATAAGCACACCCACACGATTCAAGGCCTTGTTGTTTAAGACTCACCTACAGTTGTTATACTGTTTTGTTTACAGAATAATTACAAGGAAAAAAACGCTACATGATCAGTACATGCACAATTTTTTCAAATATTTTATATCTGAAGTTGGTTGAATCCACAGATACAGAACCCACAGATAAGGAGGGCCAGCTGTACATCCTATTATCTCCACCTGGATCTTCCCAAAGGCCCTAGTCCCTAGTTCAAAGAGGTAGACCCCACCACAAAGGATCCTTAATCAAAGTTAAACTGTCCAAGGGCCTGAATATCTCCCTCTGAATGGGAATCACCCAAGTTTCAACAAGCTCTTTCTGTTGGAACCACTAACAGCAGCATTATTTTATCTGAACCAATAACCAGGGCTCCTTCTTACCAAGGATCAAGAGTACTAAAACTGTATCAAGGAGTTCCTGCAGTAGAGTTTCCTCACCCAGCTATCACTTCCCATTCCTCCAGGCTGGCAGCCAGGGCTTCCTTAGCAAATCCAAAAATGGTCTTTAAAACTCCCAAAATACTACATGTGTTCATATATACATGGGAGGGGGAAAGGGGAAATAGGGACCACAGATTTAACTGGATTTCCAAAGGTATCTGTTACCCAAAAGATTCAGAACTACTGTTGACAGACCTCTCATATTCCCAACTTATAAAAACTTTCACTCTGGCTTGAGTATCTGACCAGAGGGTGAGTGTAGTATGCACATCCCAAACTGCCACTTGATGAGTTTTAGGGTAGAGCCCACAGTACAGAGGAATCAGGTATTAAACTAACAGGCAGAGGTAATAAAAAGAGGTCCACCTCTTTCCTAAAGGTGTGCTAGGAAATGGGAAAACCAAGAAAGCACCACATACCATGGCTCTGTCTTCCCTTTTACTGCTCTTGAAGCTTCATCCTCAATTGGTACATAGGACAAAGGAGGTACAGATAAGTAGAAGGCAAATCTCAGCAGGGGTGCCAACCACATTTTGGGCAGGATCCTTCTTCATTGTGTGGGACTCACCCAAACATGACCCAAACACAGAGGGATGTTTAACAGCCTTGGCCCTCAGCTAGAAAGCCTACCACTCCCAGTCAGTATGATAATCAAAACATCCTCAAGTGCTTCCAAAAACTCCCTCCTGGGACAATACCTCCCTCAGTTGAAAGCTACTTTAACTTATGGAATTCCGAGAGGAGATAAAGTGGGTAATGTATACATAATAAATATTTATTTTTAACACCTTTATAGGTTACAAAGTGTTTTCACTATGTTGTCTCCCGTAAGCATCCTCAAAAACCTGTAGGATAGGTATTATCGTTACGTTACACATGTCATAAAGGATGAAACTGACTCAGAAAAGTTACAGGATTTGCCGAAGGTCGTGCAGCTGAAAAAAAAAAAAGGACTATAAAGCTGGATCAGAACCTAAGTCTTCTGATTCCAAAACCAATGGTCTACTGCTTCCTCCCAGAACAAAATTTTTTTTAAGGTTTCATGGGAAACACTAGGAGGATCTATTGACTGGCTCCCCAGCTTCTGGGTAAAAACAAGAACAGAAACTGCTCTAAGCTATAGGTAGTTTTTAAAACCAAATATCCATCTCCTAAAGTACCCAACGACCAGGCTCATGTCAACTTTCTTAGAGAGGCACCGAACAATTAAAAGAGGACTATGATATTCTCCATTCTGAATCTGAGTAGAAATGAGAAAACAGGGGAGAAAGTACGTATTTTCCCTGTTAGTGTGTATAAGGGACCCAGAGGTAAGATTACCAGCCCCCACTCCAGTTTTGGCCATAACTCTGGGTGAGGGGGGGGAAGGTGGTAAAAGAGATGGAGGCAGGGGATAAGGATAAGAATTAAACCATCGCTAATATACAAGAGCCTAAACTTGTCCTCTACTGGCAAAATCTGCCATGTAAATAATTCTGCTAGCCCCTCGTGGTTCTGGACATTATTGAGAACACCTTTCAAGGACCTCAAAATACTTTATAAACTAAGAAGAGTATGCATAATAGTAAAGCTGAAGGAGGGGAGATACTGCTCCCCACCCCAAAAAAAAAACACCCTATCCATGTCCTCCCGTACCCAACACACAAACCCCAACCCACAACTTTGTTGTGAGATGATGGAAGACAGAAAGGGTAAGAGAACCTGGAAAGAGGAAGATTCTAAAAGAGGAAAAGAGAAGTAGAGAGGAAAGTGGGAGGCAAAGACAACAAGAGTATCTCCAGGACACAGAGGGAGCTTGACACTTCTACACCTTTCTTGGGGGACTGACTCACTCTCCATGTGAAAGGAAAACAAGATACAAAGACCTAACTTTGCCCAGAGAGACAAAAGAGAGAAACTGGAAATGGAATGCAGGAATTCTAGCTGCCCAGCTCAGTTCTATTCTGGAATCCACTTCACTTCTTCATGAATGACAACCTTAAATCCCTTAAGTTCTCACCTGCTGCTATTCAGAAGTACCCAGCAAGAAGCAGGAGAGAGGGAGCCTGTATGCTGACAGGACCCTCCCCTCCTCTATCTTCAAAGAAAAAGGTCCTCCCCCTTCTTTAAAGTCATTTCTGAACCGCGATGAACCCCCAGCCTTTCCCTGGCTCTGCTATTGCTCAGCTCAGACGTGGGAGAAATGTTTCCCCAGAATGGAAGAGACTGGTCTGGAGACGTGGGAGAAATGTTTCCCTAGAATGGAAGTGACTGGTCTGGCAGACCAGATGACATGCTGACTTCAGGCAGCCAGCACTGCTGTCCCATGGGCTTACTACAGTCACTTCTGGGGCACATACTTTGGTGCTGACCACAGAACCAGGACCCCGGCTCTGCCCAGCCTTCCCAAGCAACCTCAGGGGCAGGGGAGGATCTGTCGTCTCATTTCCTCTCCACTTTGGCTTCTTTTTTCACTTCACTGAAGATCAGTTATTTCCACCAAGACCAGTTCCTGTTCTCACCAGCTGTAGCAGTTAGTTGTTTCCCCACAGACAGAATTAGGAAGCACTGGTGTGGCTGCCACCTGGACTGTCCCAGCTGCAGAACACAGACTCAGTGAGTCCTGAGAAAGGGCTTTTTCATCCCAGATAAAGTAGCAGGAAGAAAATAAGGGGCAGGAAGCAATTCCAAGAACTCCACAGTGGATACACTGGCATCCATTTTATTATTTTAACCTTACATAACAGTTACATATGCTTTCATATGTGAAAAATATTTTATAATGAAAAACTATAGGAAATGTATACATTTATTACATAGACATATGTATATAATAAATCCCCAACAGAGAGCAAAGAACGCAAATAAAAGATGGCCAAAACACTTACAATGAAATGTTCAGAGAACTGCAAAGTAAAACAAGATAGCATGTCTAATTAATCAAACTGGCAAAGGCTTTAAAAACATTAATTCACTCAGTAACGGTTAGCTTACAGAGAAAGGTAGACACATATACTATCAGTGGAAAAGGTAACTGATAAAACTTTTTCAGAAGATATATGTCTCAAAGACCTTTAAAAACCATATACCCTTTGGCCCAATAATTTCACTTCTAGCAATTTATCCTAAGGAAATAATCAGAGATGGACACAAATATTTACGCACAGGATGTTCAACACAACGTTATTTGTAACAGCAAAAAAAAAGATTTTAGGCCGGGCGTGGTGCTCACGCCTGTAATCCCAGCACTTTGGGAGGCCGAGGCAGGCGGATCGTGAGGTCAGGAGACCGAGACCATCCTGGCTAACATGGTGAAACCCCGTCTCTACTAAATATACAAAAAATTAGCCAGGCGTGGTGGCAGGCACCTGTAGTCCCAGCTACTCGGGAGGCTGAGGCAGGAGAATGGTGTGAACCCGGGAGGCAGAACTTGCAGTGAGCCGAGATCGAGCCACTGAACTCCAGCCTGGGCGACAGAGCAAGACTCCGTCTCAAAAAAAGAGAGATTTTAAAAGGGTAAGATAGGCTGGACGCAGTGGCTCATGCCTATAATCCCAAAACTTTGGGAGCCCGAGGCAAGTGGATCGCATGAGGTCAGGAGTTTGAGATCAGCCTGGCCAACATGGCAAAACCCCGTCTCTACTAAAAATACAAAAATTAGCCAGGCGTGGTGGCATGCACCTGTAATCCCAGTTACTCAGGAGGTTGAGGCAGAAGAATTGCTTGAACCCAGGAAGCAGAGGTTGCAGTGAGCTGAGATCACACCATTGCACTCCAACCTGGGCAACAGAGCAAGACTCCATCTCAAAAAGGCAACATAAGGCAGTGATAAAATATTATAGAGTACTATGCAGTAATGAAATCATGATACTGGGCTGGGCGCAGTAGCTCACACCTGTAATCCCAGCACTTTGGGAGGCCAAGGTCGGTAGATCTAAGGTCAGAAGTTTGAGACCAGCCTGGCCAACATGGTGAAACCCCATCTCTACTAAAAATATGAAAAAATTAGCCAGGCGTGGTGGTTGGCACCTGTAATCCCAGCTACTTGGGAGGCTGAGGCAGGAGAATTGCTTGAACCCAGGAGGTGGAGGTTGCAGTGAGCCGAGATCGGGCCATTGCACTCCAGCCTGGGCAACAGAGTGAGACTCCATCTCAAAAAAAAAAGAAATAATGATACTGAATAATATATAAGCAAATGAGAAAATGCTTAAAATAGTAAATGAACAAATCAGTTTACAAAATATACACAGTATGATCCCAATTGTTAAAAAATATATATACACATACATCAAAGTGTTAATAGTAGATGGTGAGATTATAGGTTTTATTATCTTCTTTATACTTTTCAGTAAGTTCCAAATTTACCTAATAAATATGTATTATTTTCATAATCAGGAGAAAAGAAGCTATTCTCAATCCTCTTCCGTCCTTTTAAAAACATTCTCATACATTATTCCCTCTTTTAAAAACCATTTGGAAACAAAAACAGTTATATCCTACAATCTAGCAAGTTCTATTTTGAGTTTATATCCCAAGGAAAACTCTAAATATTGAAAATACTTTGTACGCCAAGATGTTCATCACAGCATTGTTTATGATGGCAAACAGAAGCAAAAAACCTAAATATCTAAGAAAAGGTGTATGGGTAAGCAAACAAAGGTACATTCACTTGATGGACCATCGTACAAGCATTTAAATGTTTACAGGCCAGGCTTGGTGGCTCTTGCCTGTAATCCCAGAACTTTGGGAGGCTGAGGTGGGCAGATCACTTGAGGCCAGGGGTTCGAGACCAGCCTGGCCAACATGGTGAAACCCCATCTCTACTAAAAATACAAAAATTAGCCAGGCGTGGTGGCAGGCGCCTGTCATCCCAGCTATTTGGGAGGCGAGGCAGGAGAATCGCTTGAACCCAGGAGGCAGAGGTTGCAGTGAGCAGAGATTGTACCACTGCATTCCAGCCTGGGTGACAGAGTGAGACTGTCTCAAAAACAAAAACAAAAACAAACCATTTACAATTACTAGCCTGGGAAAACTAATGAAATAACAAAAGCAAAAAACAAACAAAAAAACTGGATAAAAAACATATATACCGGCAGGGCATGGTGGCTCATGCCTAAAATCCCAATACTTTGGGTGACTGAGGTGGAAGAATCACTTGAGCCTAGGAGTTTGAAACCAATGTGGGCAACAAAGCAAGAACCCATCTCTACAAAAAGTGAAAAAATTAGCCAGGCATGGTGGTGCACGCCTGTGGTCTAGCTACTCAGGAGGCTGAGGCAGGAGGATCGCTCAAGTCTGGGAGTTCAAAGCTGCAGTGAGGTGCAGTGAGGTGCAGTGAGCCATGATCATGTCACTGCACTCCACCATGGGCGACAGAGTGAGACTCTGTCTTAAATAAATAAATCAAATATCAAAACATTGTATAAAACTCTATGCAGAGAAAAAAATATAAAGGTTTTAAAGCACATCAGCTGCATTTGGTAAAGGAACTAAGAAAATATTTGCATTTGGTAAAGAAACTAGAGAATATATAGATGTTTTTCTTTAATCTAAATCTTTAGTCTTTTCTTCTTTCTGAATTGTCTCATACTTTCTTTAGGGAATAAGTATTACTTTAAGAGGAAAAAAACCAAAACAAAACAAAACAAAAAAAACGCTGAATCTCCCTCTGGGCAATGAAAACATTCCCAAACGACAGAGTCCACTCCATCAGTCCCTTCCCCACCACACACAGGCTTCCCCCAGACTAAGGCAGGGTCATATCAGAAGGTCAAGGGAATAAGACTCCTCTCTGTGGCCTAGGGTCTTCTCTGTGGGGTCTCTGAACAAGAAGAAGGTTCCTCTGACCAGCTGCTGTCAAAGGCCCTTTCCCTGCCCCCTCCCAAGTTCTATTCCAGCCTGAACTAATTCACCACAATCCTGAGGGCTGGGAAAAAAATTTCCACCATGGCGATTTGGAACCTGATATTTAGTCCAAGTTTTTCCCAGCCCCTTTCTGTGTCAAAGGAGGCCCCTCAAAGCCTCTTAGACAACTAGCACCCAGGCCAGCTTAGCTCCCACATCAATGCTACACTTACAGAAAAATCCCCAAGTTGTCAGTCATCACCAGGGAAATGTGAGAGGAGAAACTGCAGCAGGGATAGCCCCTGTCACACAACCCTACCCTTATGCCCTGAAAGCCTCCTCCTAAGGGATACACAGGGCTTTTTCTGGCATCAGAACTTTTAGACTCCATGTCAAGTCTGTAGTAAATCAACAAAGAGAAAAATCAGAGTACAATTACAACAAAGACAGACAGCTATCCTTTCAAAGACCTTAGAGCCCTCTGCCTCCCCTCTCTATGGAAAGTCCAGTACTGGCCAGAATACTAGCTTCTGAGCAACTGAGTTTGGGTAGTAATCTAGTTTGGACCAAAACACACTGGGACTGTATCAGACCAGAGATTGGCTCTCATTCTGGTATTCATAAAGAGGAGCTCCATTAATTGCCCCAACCCCAAACTTCTCAATACCCAACAGAATGGGAAGTGCTACTCAGATAGGGGATAAGGAAGGATGCCAAGAAGCAGTGTAACACAGCAGCTTCACAACCTTTTTCACATCGAGGCACACCTAGAAAATAATACTGTTTGTACAGTACATGGGGTAGAAGCTGATCCCATCCAGAGGGGACTTACTGGGAACTTTAGCTGCCCCTAGGAATAAGGGGATCAGTATTCCAGCACACCTGTGATCCATCTGCAGCACACTAGTAGGGAAGCCCTGAATTAAGGCACTGGGCTGGGTTAGGATTCTTGGAATCAATGTCCTCATCAAATCTTCTCATAGCCCTCATCTCAAGCTCTTCAACTCTGGCTGACAGATCATGTGTCTAGAACAGAAGGCTGGGAGCCTGTGGTCTTGACTCAGCACTGATACAACTTCCCCAGCGAGGATACTCTTCAGGGGGTTTTCCACAGACACACTGGGGCTAAGGAAGCCCTCCAGCTTACAACAGCAGCCATATGCTGAGACTGGATATACACAACAGGGTAATTGGTTTTATCAGATTTCTAAACTCTAAAACCCCTTTTTGGGAACACAAGTGATCTCAGATCTGAGTCACTGCTGAGAGGTACAAACTTAAAAGCTACCATTTACCAAGCATGTAGTAGATGCCAGACTCTGTTAAGTATTTGACTTCCAATTTCATTAAATCCACACAACAACCTCATGTGGCAAACGTTATTATTATCCCCATGTATAAGAGAAGACTGGGAATCAGATAACTTGCTTGAGGTCAAACACTCTTCTAACCAAAGACTATGGATGAAACAGTTGAATCCACTCTGATTTCAAAGTCCATAAGCTTAACCAGGACACCACTATGTCACCTCAACAAACCTCCCAAATAGCTTTTTCAAAAAACCAAACCAGTTATAATGAAGCTGACAATCTAGTAAAGAAAAAGGTGAGAAAGGAACAGCTTATCTGACTGTTTCACGCCATCAACAAAAATAAGCTGATCTGGCCAGGCACGGTGGCTCATGCCTGTAATCCCAGCACTTTGGGAGGCCAAGGCGGGTGGATCACCTGAGGTCAGGAGTTAGAGACCAGCCTGGCAACCATGGCGAAACCCCGTCTCTACTAAAAATACAAAAATTAGCCAGGTGTAGTGGCACATGCCTGTAATCCCAGCTACTGGGGAGGCTGAAGCAGGAGAACTGCTTGAACCCAGGAGGCCGAGTTTGCAGTGAGCCGAGATTGTGCTGCCGCACTCCAGCCTGGGTGACACAGCCAGACTCCATCTCAAAAAAAAAAAAAAAAAAAAAAGAAGCTAATCTATATTGAGTACTTACTGGGTGCCAAGCACCTTATATACAGGGGCTCACCTAATTCTCACAATCTCACCAGAACAGGATTACCTCCATTTTACAGATGAGGAAGAAGTCTAGGCTCAGAGAAGTTAAGATATTTGCTAAGCCAGAGTCCTTGCTTTTTCTACTACACTATGCTTCTCCTGACTATTCAGGAAATACCCCTGAGCCTGCACCTGGGTCAAACACGTAACTCAGTCAGTACTGTTCCCAAAGCATGGTAGAAAGGGTACCTTTTAGAACAGTGGACACAGGGACACTTAAGAGCCCCCAGAGAAGAACTCAAATCCCCAAGAAGGGATGATTTCCCTGTATTGGGAAACTGAGGTGAAATCCCATCTCCTGAGACAACTAACTAGCTCTGGCCTGCCCTGTTCCAACCCTTCATCAGCAGCAGCTCAGGCACACAGAAACAAGACCAAAACAAAAGGCATGAGGAAACAAATCAAAATTTTATACAGAAAGGAAGGCATGCAAGTGGGTGGTCCAGTCCCCCGTTTGACCTGGGTTCTCCTGGTGCTCTGGTGTCCTAGTTAACTAGGACATCACGTGCATTTTGTGAATATTAAGCCATTAGTTTGCTAACTAAATGAACTGGTCAACCAAGGGCCAATTAAGAACATGATGGATTCTGGTTCTGAGCTCTCACAAAAAATGGCCTGGCAGCTCCTACCTAAGGCAGCCTCCCACCCAATCCACCTCATCCCATCCCTTTCTCCCCAATTTCTATAGCTAACTTGTGTCAGCTTGCTGGGGTTTTTCACACCCCCACCAGAGTGCAGATCCCCTCCCACTCTTTTCCCCAACAGTTGGGCTCTTGTTCTCAAGGCCACCAAGTCCCAGTCTCTCCTCCTCAGCCTGTGAGATGGTCACAGCACATTGGTAATCACTGACTCACCCGATCCCCCTGAGGAGGCTGGGGGAAATGCAGAGGGCCACAGGATGTATGGCCCACATCCCTTCGGCCCTTCGCAGAGCTGGCAGGCAGAGAGGTGCCAGCGACACCACTTCCCCTTGGAACACTGTGGACCCTCTTTGAGCCAGCTCTGGTGCCAGTGGGCTGATGTCAGATTCTCTACCATCGGAGAGGCCAAGATCTCTAGACAGCTCCACTGTTGCCAACAGATCTAATCTCCTTATTCCAAGGCAGATGAAATCCAATAAGGATGCTAAGTCCACAACTTATCCCTCCTGATGGGCAGAGGCAAAGGCAGAGTCGGCCCTTCAGGCCATACCAACAATAACGCCAGAATTATTACTCCTTCTTAGAAAAACTCTTTGGGGAAGTGAGAACTATTTCCCCAAATTTCTCAAAGATTAACCCCGGTTTAACAATGTTTCCGCTCTGCAAAACTTCATTTTCAGCGCCAACATATTCTCTGGCTCCTTTCCGGTGATACCAGCTCAGAACCTCTTGCTTCATAGAGCCACTGACATCAATGTCCAATTTCCACACCAAAGAAGAATCCCAAAGTCAGCTCTAAAAACCCATTTATACAGACCGTTTGAAACCTACAGAAAGACTAAAAAGCACAGGCTAAACAACACAAACCAGTCACTATGGCTTAACATGAAAAGGGGGGGAGGAGGCGGGATGGTTTGTGTATTGTTTCACTTGGAGAAATACCCCAGTGAAATGGTTTATCCACATGTTCAGCCTTTTAGGCAAATCCACTCTAACTTAGCAGGATGCCTGCAGGCCGTTCCGAATATAAGCAGAATGGCATACTCCTTATTCCACTCCCTTCAGGAGCTGCCAGCCCCCTCCCCATCCCCCTCTCCCCCCAAACATCTGGTCTGGGCTGGGAGTGGGACCCACTCCCTGGGAAGCCTCCATGTTCGCAGGAGAGGCGGTGTCCCCACTCAGGGAAGTCTGCTGAGGAGCCAGCCCGCCGCGCTTCTGAATTTCCCCCACCCGCGAGAGGCTCCGGGCTGAGAATGCTAGGGACGGGGAGCCTGGCGAAGAAGCGGGGAGACGGGAAAAGGGCAGCAGAAGGGGGAGGAAGGAGGGAGAAGCCTGGTTCCTAGGACGGTCCCGAGCTGGGGACTTCTCCTAAGGGTCCAGCGGTGGAGGCGTCGGTCCCGAGATCCCCGACGGGGCTGTCCGGGCCGGCCAGCGGCTGCTCAGAGGTTCCTGGGAAGACACTGGAGGCCGGGATCCATTCGGGACCCCGACTGAAAGGGTGGGCGGGACGGGGGCCCAGCACAAAGTCCCAGCCCGGGCGTCGGGACCTGAGGGGCGGTAGGCGGGGGAAGGGGCTGGGCTCAGCTCTCACCAGCACCAGGGCGAACCTTTCCTCCAGCTCACAGGGCTCAGGCATCGGCATCTTGCCGGGCGGCAGCAACAACGGGACAGAGGGGGGTTCTCCCGGGCCCCCCTCGGCGCTCTCCAGGTTGCCCATCGCGGCGGGGCCCCCTCAGGGGCCTCGGCCCCCCACCTCCACGCTCCGGAGCTTTCGGCTCCGCGGCTCCGACCAGGCTCCTCCCTCAGCGCCGGCTCCCCAAGTCCCGACTCCTCGGCCCCGTCTAGGGCGCCGGGGGTTCCCTAGAGTCCCGCTGGCGGGGGCGCGCGGCGAGGGCAGAGGCAGCGTAGCGGACAACCGCACCGAAGCGAGGGGGACGGAGGCGGCCGACTCTTGCTCACACCCGCCGCCTCGCCGCGCTCGGCGCGCCGCCCGGGCGCTGCCCCTCCCCGCCCCCCGCGCTCTTTCCCTCCCCCCGCCAACCTCGCTTCCTCCCACCCACTCCCGGCCGGGACTCGGGCTTCCCCCGCTAGCGCCGACTGCAGCCCGCGCGACGCGCGCCCCATTCATGCAGGCCCCGCCTCCCGCCCAGAGGCCTCCCAGGCGGCCCGGCCCGCCCCGCCTGCGCCCGATTGACGGCCGCGTCTGCCAATCACAGCGCCTCCCGCCCTTGACGGCCTCGTGCCGGGCGCCGAGCGCTCCCTGGCGGCCTCAGCCGGCATCGAATCACCGCGGTTCCCAGAGGGCGTGAGGCGGTGGCGTGGACACCCCGGGAATGGACCGTACCCTTTTTCAAAAGGAACTCATGATGTATACAAGTAAGTAAAATATTATACAAGGCATGGCGTACAAAACTAACTACAAGAGAAGTAGAAACAAACAGGATACTCAGAAGAGGGAGAGAGACAGTATCTGTTAAGAGTCGGGGTGAGGGAGATCATAGTTGGACCAGGCAATGAGGGATGAGGAAGCCGTTACCCGACAGAGGCAGGGGAAAAAACATTTGGGAGGAGAGAAGCTTAACCACGGTCAGAGGCTCATCTGGCTGCGTGTGAAAATGGAGAGGCCGGAGAAGAACGCTGTTCTGGGCTCAGTCGGCAGGTGGGTCATTGACATTTGCGGTGGACATTTGTTGTCTAGCTGCCATCTTCTTCCAGTGATAGCACCCCCTTTTCTTTTAGGAAACCACCTCTCCCCTCTTCTCAGTCTAAATGGAGCTGAACTTTATCCCCAGTTCCAAAGGGTCGCATGACCCAGGCCCAGTCAGTCACAACATTTTCCTCCTCTACCCATAGACACTGCTTTAGGGATTGTCACTTGACCCAAGCCCAGACAATGTGATATATCCAAGGCTTTCTCTGGAACAATCAGGAAAGAGGCACTCACTCTCTCTCCATTTAGGCTGCAAAATTGTTAGAATGTAAACCTGCAGCCACTGGTGGCCGTCTTATCATCACCTGTAACACATCAAGCCTGCTTGAGAATGAAGCCAACGCAGAGGAGAGAAAAGCTACGAGACAGGACAAAATTCCAATGACATGCCAAGAACCTGGATCTAACCATGCCTGAAGTTATCACCTGATTTTTCATTCATTTATTCAACAAATATTTATTTTAAAAAGGTTATTCTATGCCAGATACTATTCTGGGCATTGACGATACATCTGCGAACAAACAGGATATACATTGTGTCCTCTTGGAATTCACAATCTGTGTAGAAGGAAAGGTAGACAATAAACTAGATGAGTAAAATGTATAGATGTTAGTGATCAGTGTTAATAAAAATAAAACTGAAAGGGGATAGAGATGGAAGAGGCATTAAGATTTTAAATAGAGTTGCTTCCTTGGGAAGCTGAAGCAGGAGGATCAATTGAACCTAGGAGGTTGAGGCTGTAGTGAGCCATGTTCATGGCACTCCACTCTAGCCTGGGTGACAGGGTGAGACTCTGTCTCAATAAATAAATAAATAAAGCTGCTGCTTGTCACAGGCATCATGGCTTCAAGGTTAATTTTCAGAGCTGGAGCACTAGCCGCATAGGCCTGAGGGCTTACAGTCCCAATGGGTTGGTTGCAGCATGCTTCATGGCATCTGGAGGTGGTGTTCCTACTGATGACAAGCAGATGACTGGGCTGGAGAGGGAGTTCATGATAGCCATGTGTGAGATTGGACCCATACAATATACTACCCCCAAAGGCAGCTTCAGGCACCAGGGAAGACCCTAACAGCTCCCTCCATCACCAAGATTATAGTGAGCTGCATCGGTGAAGAGGACGACAGTGCTGTCAACTGGTTCTGGCTGCACAAAGGCAAGACCCAGCGATGCTCTAACTGTGAACCCATTACAAGCTGATGCCCCACAAGTTGGCCGAGTGATCCCTGGCACTAATTGCTCAAAATGTGCTGTAAAGTATCTTCTCTCCAATAAAGACTAGTCATTGCATTGGCTCCTTCTTCCCCTCCCTCATAATAAATATTTTAAATAGGATGATCAAGGAAGGACTCACTAATAAGATAGCATTTTTGTAAAGATCTGAAGGATGCAAGGAAATAAGCTATGTGGCTATCTAGGGAAAAATTATCCAGACAAAGGGAATGGCAAGTGCATACTATGTCTGATGTATTAGAAGAACAGCAAAGATGCCAGTGTAGCTGGAGTGCAATGAGCAAGGAAAAGAGTAGTGAAAGATGAAGTCAGAAAGGTAACCAGAAGCCATATTGTGTAGGATATTGTAGGCTATTGTGTGAGGACTTTGGTTTTCTCTAAGTAGGATAGGTAGCCATTGGAGGATTTTGAGTAGAGGAGTGATATGATCTAACATGTTTTATAACAGGGATCACTCTGGCTCTTGCATTGAAAACAAACCAATAGAAGTATGGACAGGGAGACTAGTTAGCAGGCTAGTCCAATCATTTGGGTGAGAGATGGTTTGAACCAGGGTGGTAGTTGTACCAGTGAAAAGAAATGGTCAGATTCCTTATTAAAGACTTGAAAGTAAAGCCGATGGAATTTCTTGATAGTTTGAATGTGGAGGGTGAATGAAAGATAACTGCAAAGTATTTGACTTGAGCAACAAAGATGGTGGAGTTTTCACTAATTGAAATGGGGGAAATGATAGGAGGAGTAGGTTTGGTGAGGGGGAACGGGAAAGGGAAGGTCAGGAACAAGTTTGGGCCATGTTGAGTTTGATTTGCCTTTTGGACATCCAAGTAAAGATATCCACTAGGCAATTGGATATGTATGAGTTTGCTCTTCAGACTCATATATGTCTTATTGCGATTGCACCCCACTGGGACTGCAAGCCCTCAAAGCCTTCATGGCCAGCGTTCCAGCTATGCAAAGTAACCTTGAAGCCATCATGCCTGCGACAAGCAGCAGCTCTACTTATTAATTTATGCAATTTGGCAATGTGAATTTGGAAATCATCGTCATAGAGATGCCATTAAAGCTAGTAAATTCTTTTTCTTTTTTCTTTTTTATTTTATTTTATTTATTTATTTTTTTGAGACGAAGTCTCACTCTGTCACCCAGGCTGGAGTACAGTGGTGTGATCTCAGCTCACTGCAAGCTCCGCCTCCCAGGTTCACGCCATTCTCCTGCCTCAGCCTCCTGAGTAGCTGGGACTATGGGCGCCCGCCACCACGCCCAGCTAATTTTTTTGTATTTTTAGTAGAGACGGGGTTTCACTGTGTTAGCCAGGATGGTCTCGATCTCCTGACCTTGTGATCAGTCCACCTCAGCCTCCCAAAGTGCTGGGATTACAGGCGTGAGCCACTGTGCCCGGCCAAAAGCTAGTAAATTCTTTTTCTAACTCACTATGCATTGGGTTCCTGTTGTTTACAACCAAGAGGTAGAGTCCCTGTCTTTCCAAACCATCGAAACCCTTTCCTGTGAAGCTCAGCCTCTTCTAATCAGTGAACAAATTAATCAGTTCACATCTTATCCCCTTTCTTCCTCTCCACTTCTTACCCTAAATACGTGATTTCCCAACTGCTGCGGCAGACTCTTCTGAGCAGAGGGGTTATAACAAGACTGTAGACTTCCACTAGACAAAAGTTGAGAATTCAAGAAGGGAAATAATTCACCATTTATCATGGATGCACAAGGAACATCTAGCAAAAAGAAGAAACTCGATAGGACAGCGAACAGCAGTGTATTCACCTTTGTGTGGTCTCTTTGTCCCTAATCTTTTAATTCTGTTTTTGCTTGCCTCAAGCATAACCACCAGATTTATATACTCTAGGGTCTTTAGGGGTCTGCTAGATTACTTCTTTCGTTGTTAACTCCCTGCTCACCCACCTTTAAATGCTTACTTTCTATAGGATAAAACTAAAACTCCTTACTCTGATATTCGAGGGTCTATCTCCAAACTCGCTTGTCTTCTAATCAAATCAACCCTTTGCTTCAGCTGGAAAGGTCCATCTCCAAACATTAGTTGCTCATTCTTATGTCTAGCTTTGCTCTTTGTGGTAGACAGAATAATGGCTCCCAAAGTATCCATGTCCTAATCCCCAGAACCTGTGTATATGTTATCTTACATGGCAAAAGGGACTTTGCAGATGTGATTAAATTACAGATCTAGAGATGAGAAGACTCTCCAGGTGATCTCAATGTGATGACAATGGTCCTTATAAGAGGAAAAGCCAAAATAAGGGAGGGGGATGTGATGACAGAAGCAGGGGTAAGGGTGAGGTGGGGCCATGAGCCAAGGAATGCAGTAGCTTCTAGAAACTGAAAAAAGTCAAGGAAACAGATTCTCTCCCCTCAATCCTCTATAAGGAACATGGCCCTGTCAACACTTTAATTTCAGCCCTGTTAGACCTAATTTCAGACTTCTGATCTCTAGAACTATAAAATGGTAAATATGTGTTGTTCTTAGCCACCTTTTGTGATAATTTGTTAGAGAAGCAACAGGAAACTAACACATTCCTGCTGCGTCCCTGATCTGGATTTCTTCTTCCTTCTACTCCATCTATCCAAATCCCACCCAGGCTTAATAGAATCTTTAGGTTTATTGGGTGCTTATGTGCAAAACATCTGGCTAGATGCCAGTAGATAAAGAAAGAATGCAAGATGAAAAGATGAACAAGAGACCTGCTGCCAACTTCAAAAGAGCTCCAAGTCTGGGGCAGGAGAGGCAAGGTAGAGAGGAGGAGTGTGAACCCAGTTTGAAGGAACCATGTAAGATCATTGGTATTATATTGGTGGGTACCAAGTTTCATATCCCATCCTGGAGTTTTCCCAAATTCAAATGATCATGACTCTTGTTTTCTCTACTTTTCATTTGGAACTTGTAGATATGTAACTCTTGGTTCCTTTACTGCCTTGTGCTGTTTAATTTTTTTTTTTTTTTTTTTTGACAGAGTCTCACTCTGTTGCCCAGGCTGGAGTACAGTGGTGCAATCTTGGCTCACTGCAACTTCCACCTCTGGGTTCAAGTAATTCTACATCCTCAGCCTCCCGAGTAGCTGGGATTACAGGTGTGCACCACCACATCTGGCTAATTTTTGTATTATTTATTTATTTTTTTTTTTGAAACTTTAAAATCCCTCAAAAACTGTTTATTATACAGGTGAATTTTGAGTCATGATGGGCTTATCGGTAGGATTTCTGGTAGCGAGCACGGGCACCAGGGCCTCCAAACTTTTTGGACTCGCAGCGACGAGGATCAGCTACCAGCAGGGTCCGGTCATACTGGATGAGGATGTCTTTGATCTCCTTCTTGGAAGCCTCATCCACATATTTCTGGTAATAGGCCACCAGGGCTTTGGAGATGGACTGACGGATAGCATAAATCTGGGCCACGTGACCACCACCCTTCACACGGACACGGATGTCTACACCAGCAAATCGCTCCTTGCCAAGAAGCAGAACTGGCTCCAGCAGCTTGTACTGTAGCGTGCGCGGCTCAATCATCTCCAGGGGCCGCCCGTTCACCTTGATGAGACCATTGCCGCGTTTGCAGTGCGCCACAGCTGTGGCTGTCTTCTTGCGTCCGAAGACCTGCACCGACTGCAGCGGGCCCTTGGACGGCATGGCTGCGAGCGTGGACGAGAGAACCTCACCGCGCGGCGCTGCAACCGGAAAAGGAAAAAGCAATTTTTGTATTTTTAGTAGAGACTGGATTTCACCATGTTGGCCAGGCTGATCTCCAACTCCTGACCTTGGGTGATCCACCTGCGTAGGCCTCCCAAAGCTGTTTAATTTTTTGTCTATGTCCTGTCTGGTCTGTAGAGCTTATTTGTTTATTTAAAAGTATATATATACGGTCCTCTTTTGTTTCAGGTACTAGGGAAGATCCAGCTACGAATAGGTGTCTTTCTTCCCTGTGCTCACAATAGGGCTAGTAGCAATCTAAAAGCCTCTCAAACTAATGTTTACAAAACAGTATGGTAAGTGTTGTCATAGAGGGGCATGCCAAGTGCTACTGAGAGAACTGGGGAGTGGATGACACTTGAGCCAGCGCTTAAGGGCGAATAGATGTGCCAAATGGAAAAGAGAGAACAATGTGATTAGAAGGTGATGGAAGGATGATCAGGAAGGAGAAAAGTCATTCCAGAAGGGGGAACAATACAGGTGAAAATGGATTGTTTGAGCAATAGTAAGAAATTCAGTGAGGCTGAGGAGTAGGGTGTGTAGCAGGAAGAGAGGAGATAAATCTAGAAAGACAAGTCAAATCAAGTTCAAAAAGAACCTTGTGCTAAGCTAAGAAGTTTGTCCCTTTTTTTTTTTTTTTTTTTTTTTTTCGAGACAGGGTCTTGCTCTGTCACCCAGGCTGGAGTGCAGTGGTGCGACCTCTGCTCACTGCACCCTCAACCTCCTAGCTCAAGTGATCCTCCCATCTCTGCTCACTGCAACCTCAACCTCCTAGCTCAAGTGATCCTCCCATCTCAGCTTTCCTAGTACCTGTGGCTACAGGTGTGTGCCATCATGGCCAGCTAATTTTTGTATTTTTTTGTAGAGATGGGGTTTCGCCATGTTGCCCAAGCTGGTCTCGAGCTCCTGTGCTCAAATGATCCTCCTGCCTCAGCCTCCCAAAGTGTTGCGATTATAGGCACAAGCCACCATGCCCGGTTGAGTTTGTCCTTTATTTAGATAGTAGCATGTCCTAGACAGTTTTAAAGTAAGCTCTGTGGAAAAATTCCTTTAGGAGCATTTGAAAATATAGAGGGTCTACAGAAACGACATAGAGAAGATAGAAGCCTGAACCAAATCAGAACAGGGGATGAACAGAAGTAAAGTTGGGGAAGGAGATATACCTGAGATACAATCAACCAGACTTCATTGCTTATTACATAATAATACTGACTGGTGGGGCTGGGTACGGTGGCTCACGCCTGTAATCCCAGCGCTTTGAGAGGCCGAGGCAGGCAGATTGCTTGAGGCCAGGAGTTCGAGACCAGCCTGGCCAACATGCTGAAACTCCGTCTTTACTAAAAATTAAAAAATTAGCCAGGTGTGATGGCACACACCTGTAATCCCAGCTACTTGGGAGGCTGTGGCAGGAGACTCGCTTGAACCCAAGAGGGGAAGGTTGCAGTGAGCTGGGATTGTGCCATTGCACTCCAGCCTGCGCAACAGAGTGTCTACTATAAAGACACATGCACATATATGTTTATTGTGTGCACACTGATCATTTGCAATAGCAAAGACTTGGAACCAACCCAAATGCCCATCAATGATAGACTGTATAAGGAAAATGTGGCACATATACACCATAGAATACTATACAGCCATAAAAAAAGATGAGTTCATGTCCTTTGCAGGGACATGGATGAAGCTGGAAACCATCATTCTCAGAAAACTAATAAAAGAACAGAAAACCAAACACCGCATGTTCTCACTCATAAGTGGGAGTTGAACAATGAGAACACCTGGACACAGGGAGGGGAACATCACACACCGGGGCCTGTTGGTGGGTGGCGGGCTAGGGGAGGGATAGCCTTAGGAGAAATACCTAATGTAGATGACAAGTTGATGGGTGCAGCAAACCACCATGGTACGTGCACCTGTGTGACAAACCTGCACGTTCTGCACATGTACCCCAGAACTTAAAGTATAATTAAAAAAAAATAGTGACTGGTATTATTATAGTGTTTTACAATTTTCAATATTTTTTCACATCCATTACCTAATTAGATCTTTACAACACTGTACGAGGGAGATATTATCATTATCCTTATCTTACAGATGAGAAGGCAGATTTTAAAAAGTGAAGTCATATGAACAAGACTACCTAATGAGTAAGTGGTATCCCTGGCTCTGAACCCAGGCCTTGTTTCAGAATTCCACACCATCTGATTCTCTAATGAGAAGTGAGGAAGTAAGGAAGACTGAAGAGTTTAAGCCAGCTTAAGGATGCCCTACATTTAGCCTCTAGGGAAGCTCTTAGGTCAACTTCTTCCCCCTCCTTACTGACAGCACTTTCAAACTCCAGCCTCCACCCCTGTCCTACCCATCAAAGAAGCTTCTACGTTGTCCCTACCTCCTAGTCTAGCGCCTAGTCTTTAGAAACACACATCTCCTCTCCCCATCTCTTTCCTAGGAAGGCGTGGGAGAAGTGTGAACACAGATATTTAAGAGTTTTACTTAATAATTTGCCCTGGCAAATTATTACAGGCGGTGGCTCACACCTGTAATCTCAGCACTTTGGGAGGCTGAGGAGGGAGGATGACTTGAGTCTAGGAGTTTGAGACCACTGTGGGCAACGTGGTGAAACCCCGTCTCTACAAAAAAATACAAAAATGAGCTGGGCGTGGTGGCATGCACCTGTGGTCCCAGCTACTTGAGAGGCTGAGGTGGGAGGATCACTTAAGCCTGGGAGGTCTAGGCTGCAGTGAGCCATGACTGCACTACTGCACTCCAGCCTGGGGGACAGCGTGAGATCCTGTCTCAAAAAATAATAATAGTAATAAAATAATTTTCCCTATTGCAGATAGAATGCTCTTCCCCTTCTTTGCTGGCCAATTCCTACTCATGTGTTAAAACCAAGCTTAGAGATTACCTCTTTGATGACATCTCTACCAAGTCTGATTGAGAACATCTCTGTGAGCACATAGTATTCTAACATATCTCTATCATCATACCATGAAATCATCATGTCATGTAAGCTCCTTCAGGGAAGGTAGGTATTCCTGATGTCTAGCTATAGCACCCACTCCATGTCTGTTACATGCTTGTTGAACAAATGAATGCCTTCCCACAGTCCCATTTTTCCCACATGATAGAAGATGTTTTTTGTTTTGTTTTGTTTTTGTTTGTTTGCTTTTTTGAGACAGAGTCACTCTGTGGCGCAGGCTGTAGTGCAGTGGCATGATCTCAGCTCACTGCCACCTCCACTTCCGGGGTTCAAGCGATTCTCATGCCTCAGCCTCCTGAGTAGCTGGGATTACAGGCACGCGCCACCATGCTTGGCTAATTTTTGTATTTGTTTTTAGTAGAGATGGGGTTTCGCGATGTTGGCCAGGCTGGTCTCAAACTCCTGGCCTCAAGTGAACCGCCCGCCTGGCCTCCGAAAGTGCTGGGATTATAGGAATGAGCTACTGTGCCCAGCTGAAGATGTTGGATTCTTTATCATTCCTCCCAGATACATCCTGACTGCCTGTATCACTCAGGATAGTTGGAGGGGATTTGGTGCAGAAAACAGAAACCCCTGCAACTATCTTAGGGATACAAAGAGTTAAGTGCTTATGAAATCCTTCAGAAAGTCTAGAGGAGCTGCCGGGCGCGGTGGCTCACGCCTGTAATCCCAGCACTTTGGGATGCCGAAGCAGGTGGATCACGAGGTCAAGAGATGGTGACCATCCTGACCAACATGATGAAACCCTGTCTCTACTAAAAATACAAAAATTAGCTGGGTGTGGTGGTGCACACCTGTAGTCCCAGCTACTTGGGAGGCTGAGGCAGGAGAACCACTTGAACCCGAGAGGCTGAGGTTTCAGTGAGCCGAGATCGCGCCACTGCACTCCAGCCTGGTGACAGAGCAAGACACAGTCTCAAAATAAATAAATAAATAA
This sequence comes from Pongo abelii, assembly GCF_028885655.2. NCBI lineage: Eukaryota > Metazoa > Chordata > Mammalia > Primates > Hominidae > Pongo > Pongo abelii. The sequence continues at coordinate 47,495,857 of NC_071995.2, forward strand.
ATAAAAAACGTCTAGAGGAACTAGCTCTGGGTTGAAACTCCAAGAATGACCACCAGAACACGGTAAGAGTGCTCCAACAGGGAAGCTATTACCTCTACCACTGTCAGAGAGGGTAAAGCACCTGAAAGTCTTCACTAATTGGGTTTAAGAGTAAGTGGCGGCCGGGCGCGGTGGCTCATGCCTGTAATCGCAGCACTTTGGGAGGCCGAGGCGGGCGGATCACAAGGTCAGGAGATCGAGACCATCCTGGCTAACACGGTGAAACCCTGTCTCTACTAAAAATACAAAAATTAGCCGGGCGTGGCGGCGTGTGCCTGTAGTCCCAGCTGCTGCGGAGGCTGAGGCAAGAGAATGGCGTGAACCTGGGAGGAGGAGATTGCAGTGAGCCGAGATCGTGCCACTGCACTCCAGCCTGGGTGACAGAGCTAGACTCCATCTCAAAAACAAAAACAAAACAAAACAAAAAAAAGAGTAAGTGGCTGCAGCTGTGATCCAGGGAGCTGGCAGCTGTATCAGGACATTGCCACTGCTACACTCTGATGCAACCACCTCTCAATATTTGCAAAGCTAGAGACCTCACAGTATCACTGCTATAGAAACATGACACATCTCTACAACCTTGCTTGGCCATGAGAAATAGTCAAAGTAGCAGGGTGATTGGCGTTTGTCTCACTTCTGCATTCTATTATATATATTTTTTGAGACAGAGTCTCACTCACTCTGTCATCCAGGCTGGAGTGCAGTGGTACAATCACAGCTTACTACAGCTTCGAACTCCTGGGCTCAAACGATCCTCCCATCTCAGCCTCCCAAGTAGCTGGAACTACAGACATGTACCACCACGCTGGCTAGTTAAAAAAAAAAAAAAAAAAAAAGGTTTGTAGATACAGGGTCCCACTGTGTTGCTCAGGCTGGTTTCAAACTCCTGGACTCAAGCAACCATCCTGCCTCAGCCTCCCAATGTACTAGAATTACAGGTATGAGCCCAGCCTCACTTCTGCATTCGAAATCTCACCCAAGTACATGTGATTGGCTGTAAGGAATTCTGAGACATATAATCCTTAGCTTTTTAGCCTCTTCAGGAAAGTATGCTAAAAGGAGATGAAAATGGATGCTGAATGCTAATCAATCATCCACCACATTGCTTGTCTGAAAATCCACCCAATTGTCTTATCATCCACAACTGAGTCTCTTCCTCTACACCTACACCGCTTGCCCAGTACCTGCCCCTGTGGCTGGTTTAGTCTCTGATTCTTGCCCTTAGTCAGCTCCTTCAGGCTACGGTTTGATCTTTTCTGCAACTTGGTTTAGGCAAAATGTCTTAGCTATGATTCCAGAAGCACAATCCATAAAAGAGCAATTGATATATTATACTCTATCAGAATTAAAAATTAATGCTCTTTGAAAACTACTGTTAGGAGAACTAAAAACAAATCACAAGCTAGGACTGGGAGGAAATATTGCAAATCACCTATCTGACAAAGGATTTGTATCCAGAGTATATAATGAACTCTCAAAACCTGGCTGGGCGCAATGGCTTTCGCCTGTAATCCCACCACTTTGGGAGGCTAAGGCAGGCGAATCACTTGAGGTCAGGAGTTCGAGACTAGCCTGGCCAACATGATGAAACCTCGTCTCTACTAAAAAATTCAAAAATTAGCTGGGAGTGTTGGTGCGTGCCTGTAATCCCAACTACTCAGGAGACTGAGGCGGGAGAATCATTTGAACCTGGGAAGTGGAAGTTGCAGTGAGCCCAGATTGCACCAATGCACTCCAACCTAAGTGACAGAGTGAGACTCCATCTCAAAAAAAAAAGAAAAAGAAAAAGAAAACAAACACCCAACTCAATAGCAACAGGTATTAAGCAACCTCTGCAAAAAAAAAAAAAAAGAAAAAAAAAAAGAAAAGAAAAGGAAAAACAAACAGCTCAATTAAAAATATGTTAAAAAAAAAAAAACACGGCCAGGCATAGTGGCTCATGCCTATAATCTTGACACTTTGGGAGGCCAAGACTGAAGAATTGCTTGAGTTGCTTAAGTCCAGGAGTTGAGGACCAGCCTGGGCAACAGTGGGATCCCATCTCTACAAAAAAATTAAAAATAAAGTTAGCTGGGTCCATGGCACATACCTGTAGTCCCAGCTACTTGGGAGGCTGAAGTGGGAGGATCACTTAAGCCCAGAAGTTCAAGACTGCAGGGAGCCATGATTGCACCACTTCACTCTAGCCTGGACAACAAAGTGAGACCCAGTCTCAAAAAATGATAGCAATTTTTCAAAAATTAAGAATAAAATAAAGGCCGGGTGTGGTGGCTCACGCCTGTAATCCTAGCACTTTGGGAGGCCGAGGCGGGCGGATCACAAGGTCAGGAGATCGAGACCATCCTGGCTAACATGGTGAAACCCCGTCTCTACTAAAAATACAAAAAAATTAGCCAAGCATGGTAGCGGGCTCCTGTAGTCCCAGCTACTTGGGAGGCTGAGGCAAGAGAATGGTGTGAACCCGGGAGGCGGAGCTTGCAGTGAGCCAAGACTGAGCCACTGCACTCCAGCCTGGGTGACAGAGCGAGACTGTCTCAAAAAAAAAAAAAAAAAAAGAAGACGAAGAAAATAAAATAAATTTTAAAAATATAGGGCCAGGCACAGTGGCTCACGTCTGTAATTCCAGCACTCTGGGAGGATGGGAGGCCGAGGCGGGCAGATTGCTTGAGCCCAAGAGTTTGAGACCATCCTGGGCAACATGGCAATACTTGGTATCTACAAAAAGTACAACAAATTAACCAATAGCACATATCTATAGTCCCAGCTACTCGGGAGGCTGAGGTAGGAGGATCACTTGAGCTTAGGAGGTCAAGCCTGCAGTGAGCTGTCATCACACTACGGCACTCTAGCCTGGGCAACAGAGTGAGATTCTGTCTCAAAAAAGTTGTGTGTGTGTGTATGTGTGTGTGTGTGTGTGTGAGAGAGAGAGAGATGGTTTGGATTTCAGTGTGTTTCATTTATGTTAGCTGCTTTTTCTCATAACCATTGGCCAGAACAAGATCAGTGCATTTGACATGAAAAGGAGGGATCAGAAGGAGGGTTATAAAAGTAGACAAGGAAAGGTGGGAGATATTGGCAGGGGGCAATGGCTCACACATGTAATCCCAACACTTTTCAGGGCCAAGGCTGGAGGATCACTTGAGTCCAGAAGTTCAAGAACAGCCTGGGCAACATAGCAAGACCCTTTCCCTACAAAAAAAAATTAGCCAGGTACAGTGGCATACACCTGTAGTCCCAGGTACTCAGGAGGCTGACGTGGGAGGATTGCTTGAGCCCAGGAGGTCAGGTCTGCAGTGAGCCATGATTGTGCCACTGCACTCCAGCCTGGTGGCAGAGCGAGAGAGAGAGAGAGAGAGAGAGAAAGAAAGAAGGGAGGGAGGGAGGGAAGGAAGGAGTGAGAGAGAGAGAGAAAGAAAAAGAAAGAAGAGAGAGAGAGAAAAAGAAAGAAGAGAGAGAAAGAAAGAAAAAAGAAAAGAAAGAAAGGAGGGAGGGAAGGAAGGAAGGAGAGAGAGAGAGAAAGAAAGAAAAAGAAAGAAAGAGGCCAAGCACAGTGGGTCATGCCTATAACCCCAGCACTTTGGGAGGCTGAGGTGGGCAGATCACCTGAGGTCAGGAGTTCAAGAGCAGCCTAGCCAACATGGTGAAACCCCGTCTCTACTAAAAATACAAAAATTAGCCAGGCATGGTGGTGCACACCTGTAGTCCCAGCTACTTGGGAGGCTGAGGCAGGAGAATCGCTTTAACCCGGGAGACAGAGGTTGCCATGAGCCGAGATCATGCCACTGCACTCCAGCCTGGGCAACAGAGTGAGACTGTCTCAAAAAAAAAAAAAAAATGTAGACGAGCACCTCGAGGTCATTCCCAAGTTGCTTCCACTGGTTATCCTCTCCATCCTTGCCCTGGGCTGAGGGATTTAATCTGCTTTTTATCTCTCACTCTGCCACACTGCTTCCTAACTTTGGGAAAGCAGATCTGTGGCTATTTTCCTACCTTCTTCCCCTCTACCTTCTTACTCTCCCCACAGCCCTTAAAGTCAAGTCCAACTGCCATTTTCCTTTAAAGGTTTTATTTATTTGTTAAAAACCACAAAACTTTGCAAAGTTACGCTTACCAATACATGCCAATTGTACCACAAGAAGCAGCATAGCATAATGATTAAGAACATGGGCTCCAGAACAGTCACCAGAGCTCAAATTCAAGCTCTGTGACCTTGGACAAACTGAATGAGCCTTTTCCTCATCTGTAATGTAGTCATTGTTCCTACTTCCCAGGGTGATTGCAAAGATTAAATGAGTTAATACATTTAAAACATCTTGAACACCATCTAGCATCTCATAACCAGAAAACACTGTGAAGAAAACCCTTACAAATAGAGCTGAGGAAGACCTTAAAGAGAGGGTTCTCACGCATGTATAACTGATAACAAAAAAGATTCTACAAAAGCCACAGTTTTGCACAAAGGCCACCGCAACCTTTCACAAAAAAATACTGCTGCAAAGACATCTGCCCAGCAACTGCTTGTCCAACCTCAGACTGGTGTCGCCCTTGTTATTGATCTTTGTAGCCAAGGATAATTATTTCAAAATAATTATGTAATCCTCATTTTTTCCTTTGAAAACCTTTTTCTTCCTTTACCTTCCTGAATATGCATATAGGTTACTATGGCACATGTATCCTCATTGCAATGCTCTATTCCCAAATAAATATCATTTTCTTTTGGGAAGCCTCTCCCTGTTTGTTATTTAGGTTGACATATGCATTTAAATGACTCCTGTGCCTTTTCAAGGCTTGATGGCTCATTTCTTTATAGCACTGAATAGTATTTCATTGTCTGAGTGTACCACAGTTTATCCATTCACCTACTGAAGGACATCTTGGTTGCTTCCAAGTTTTGGTAATGATGAATAAAGCTGCTGGAAACATACATGTGCAGATGCTTATATGGACATCAGTTTTCAACTTCTTTGGATAAATACCAAGGAGCATGATTGCTGGATTGTACAGTAAGAGGATGTTTAATTTTCTTTTTTATGATAATTTTAACTTTTATTTTAGATTCAGAGGGTACATGTGCAGGTTTGTTACATGGGTATATTGCATGATGCCAAGGTTTGGGTTACAATTGATCCCATCACCCAGGTAGTGAGCATAGTACCTGTATTAGTCTGTTTTCACACTGCTGATAAAGACATATACAAGACTGGACAATTCATGAAAGAGGTTTAATGGACTTACAGTTCCACGTGGCTGGGGAAGCCTCACAATCATGGCGGAAGGTAAGGAGGAACAAGTCACATCTTACATGGATGGCAGCAGGCAAAGAGAGCTTGTGCCCAGAAACTCCCCCTTATAATACCATCAGATCTGATGAGACTTATTCACTATCAGGAGAACAGCACAGGAAAGACCTGCCCCCATGACTCAACTACCTCCCACCAGGTTCCTTCCACATGGGAATTGTGGGAATTACAATTCAAGATGAGATTCGGGTGGGACCATATCAGTACCCCAATAGTTTTTCAACCCTTGCCCCTTCCCTCCCACCAACCATATCAGTACCCAATAGTTTTCAACCCTTGCCCCTTCCCTCCCACCCCCTCTAGTAGTCCCCAGTGTCTATTGTTGCCATCTTTATGTCCATGAGTACCCAATATTTAGCTCACACTTATGAGAATATGCAGTATTGGTTTTCTGTTCCTGTGTTAGTTCGCTTAGGATAATGGCCTCCGCTTGCATCTGTGTTGCTGCAAAGGACATGATTTTGTTCTTTTTTATGGCTGTGGTATATTTAGTTTTCTAAGAAATTACGGAACTCTCTTCCAAAGTGGCTGTACGATTTTGCATTCCCACCAGCAATGGATGAGAGTTTCCATTGCTCCACATCTTTACCAGCATTTGGTGTTGTGAATGTTCTGAATTTTGGCCATTCTAAGAGGTGCACAGTAGTATTTAATTGTCCTTTTAATTAGTATATCCCTGATGAGATATAATGTGGAATACCTTTTTCATAAATTAATTTTTTTTTTTGAGACGGTGTCTCGCTCTTTTGCCAGGCTGGAGTGCAGTGGTGCAATCTCGGCTCCACTGCAACCTCCGCCTGTAGTCGCCTTTTGTTTGTTTGTTTTGTTTTGTTTTTGAGATGGAGTCTCACTCTGTTGCCAGGCTGGAGTACAGTGGCACCATCTCGGCTCATTGCAACCTCCAACTCCCTGGTTCAAGCGATTCTCCTGCCTCAGCCTCCTGAGTAGCTGGGATTACAGGTATGCTCCACCATGCCCAGCTAATTTTTGTATTTTTAGTAGAGATGGGGTTTTGCCGTGTTGGCCAGGATGGTCTCGATCTCCTGACCTCATGATCCATCCATCTCGGGCTCCCAAAGTGCTGGGATTACAAGTGTGAGCCACTGTGCCTGGCCAAAAAAAAATGTTTTAAAGTGCAAGGCATGGTGGTACATACCTGTGGTTCCAGCTACTCGGGAGGCTGTGGCAGGAGGATTGCTAGAGCCCAGGAGTTCAAGCCTGCAGTGAGCCATGTTTGCACCACTGCACTCCAGCCTGGGTGACAGAGCGAGACCCTATCTCAATTTAAAAAAAAAAAAAAAATTGGGCCGGTAATTTATAATAATTAAAAACTAAATGGTAATTTTTTTTTTCTGAGACAGACTTTCACTCTGTCACCCAGGCTGGGGTACAGTGGCACAGACTTTCACTCTGTCACCCAGGCTGGGGTACAGTGGCACAATCTTGGTTCATTGCAATCTCCACCTACTGGGTTCAAGAGATTCTTGTGCCTCAGCCATCTGAGTAACTGGGATTACAGGTGTGTGCCACCATGCCCAGCTAATTTTTGTATTTTTAGTAGAGATGGGGTTTCACCACATTGCCCAGGCTGGTCTCAAACTGCTGGCCCCAAGTGATCCACTCGCCTTGGCCTCCCGAAGTGCTGGGATTACAGGTGTGAGCCAATACACCTGGCCTAAAATGGTAAATTTTATGATATGTGAATTATGTCTCAATTTTTAAATGTATTACAAAGTTTATGAGACTATGTGAAGTATAATGACATATAGCAAAATGATATATCAATGAAGACTTAGAATAATGGGTAGAAAAGAGATATCAGCTTATTGTCCATATCAGAGCATGTGATGATTCTTCACAGTGTGCAGGTACCACCTTTTCTTGTTCAGGTCCAAAAATCATGTTCTTCATGTTCTTTATTGTCCAATGTGCCATTCCTGGCTAATTTCATATCTCCCACCAAGAGAAAAAGGTAGTAACTCTTGTTACTATAATTCCATAGGTCTTTGGAACCTGTTTGTAGTGAAACAATATGGACATTTTTGTTTCTGGAGTTCCTTAATACTCTTGGTTACAACATTACTCATGATACATTATTCATGATGTTGTCTATGACTCTCTCAAAAATTATTACAGTATTTTCTTTTTAAAATTTTAATTTTATTTTGTTTTATTTTATTACTATATTTTCTTGATTATGATCACAAATGCAAGTCTTACCCAGAGAATCCCCAAAAATGTGAACAATAATTTGTTTTATGGTCATGTTAAATTCTCACTCAGAATTTTATGTAATAAACATAGAGCATCACTTCTTCTAACCCTATCTTCTTTTGCACACTTTAAACCATAATTACAACATTCCTAGACTATCAGTTCTTTGAATGTTGACCACATGCCTATCTTTTGGACACCATCACCAACAGGGAAGATGTGTGAAGGGCCCACGGGTGCAGCAAGAGGAGTGATCCCATTCCTGCATGCCTCATTTGGCATGACTTAAGACAAACATGGAGGGAGCATTGCATCACCACATCAGTCAGAAGCAAAAGAGGACATCAGTTGGAAAGGGCCCTTTGGCACTGTGTAGCAACAATCCCAAAATCATTCATCTTGGAGGAGAAAGGTTGGATTACCCAGGGAGGACGGCCTGACACCTGTCATGGAATCTTCTGCCGGGATAGGGTAACTACCCTGGGTGCAAGTGATGGGGCAGAAAGGAGATGACATGCAGTCATACACAGAATAAAAGATGTCTGCTACCACCCTGTAGTCCTCAGGTGCTGTGGACCACCAGCAGTTCCACAGTCAGAACACTGACAAAGGAGGGCCAGCACAAGGTCCCCAACACATGGCTCATGACCAAGGGTTGGTAGAGGACTGTCGATAGCCCAGAGACCTGAACTTATCTTGTGTTTGACCCCAAATAAGCATGTCAACACTATTCTGGAGACCCAATTTCACACTATTTTATGAAAGAACTGTGCTAGCTAGCAAGAGTGACTGACTGACTTACCTGCAAGGTGCTCTCAAATTCTTGTTTTCTTTTTTGTAGAGATGGCATCTCGCTTTATTACCCAGGCTGGTCTTGAACTCCTGGCTTTGAAGGATCCTCCCACCTCGGCCTCCCAAAGTGCTAGGATTACAGGCATAAGCCACCATGCCTGGCCTCAAAGATAACATAATAAATGATTATTGTTTTAAGCCGCTGAGTTTTGTAGTGTTCTGTTACAAAACAGTAGATAAATAATACATATGACTAAAAACCTAGGTGTCATCCTTGACTCCTCATTCTCTTACATCCCACATCCAATCTGCCAGCAAATTATATTGGTTTTACCTTCAAAATAGGTCCAGAATCTACTTCCCACCACCTCCACCACTACCACTTTGGTGTGAACCCTCTAACTGTACTGCTTTTACCCTTGAATCTCCACAATTTATTTTCAAACAGCAGCCAGTGTTACTGTAAAAAGGTAAGTCATATTATGTTAGCCCCCTGCTAAAAACCCTGCAATGGTTACCTATTTTCCTCAGAACAAAAAAGCCAAAGTCCTAAGACTTTCAAGCCCCTACATGATCTTCCCCCACTACACTACCTCTCTGACTGCATCTCCTGTACTTCTGCCCTAATTTATACCACTGCAGTGGCACTGGCCTTCTTACTGTTCTTCACCTGTGCCAGGCATGTTTCTACTTAAGGCTTTTGCCCTTACTGTTCCTCTGCCTGAAATAGTCTTTCCTTGGATCCTGTGTTGTGCAATCCCTCCCGCATCTCCTCCAAGTTATTGCTTAAGTCTCACTTCCCAATGAAGCCTACCACCTCTGTAATTTCTACATGTCCATCTCTCTGAACTTCTTCTTTTTTTTTTTTTTTTTTTTTTTTTTGAGACAGAGTCTCACTCTGTCACCCAGGCTGGCGAGATCTCGGCTCACTGCAACTTCTGCCTCCTGGAATCAAGTGATGCTTGTGCCTCAGCCTCTGGAGTAGCTGAGATTACAGGTGCATGCCACCATGCCTGGCTAATTTTTGTATTTTTCGTAGAGATGGGGTTTCACCATGTTGCCCAGGCTGGGCTTGAACTCCTGACCTCAGGTGATCCACCCACCTCAGCCTCTATCTCTCTGAACTTCCGATACCAATTATCTTATTCTATTTTACAGCACTTATACTCAAACAATACTATACAATTTACTTATTATGCTTATTATTTAGTTTTTCTCCCTCTGCTAGAATTTAAGCTCTATGAGGGCAGTGATTTTTGTATTTTGTTCACTGATATACCCACACATGCCTAAAGCAGGCATGTCATAGGTGCTCAATAAATGAATAATCTGTGTCACTCAAAACTGTGCAGGCAGAACTCAGCAAGCTCTTGTCCTAGGCACATAATTTAAGCCTGACAAAAGGTCAATTGAACCTTAAGTATGGCATGAAAACAGAGCTGCAGCACCTGAAAGGGCCACACTGGTACAAAGGTAAAAATCTTGGGGACAGGCATGGTGGCTCACACCTGTAATCCCAGCACTTTGGGAGGCCATGGCAGGTGGATCACCTGAGGTCAGGAGTTCGAGACTAGCCTGGCCAACATGGTGAAACCTTGTCTCTACTGAAGATACAGAAAATTAGCCGGGTGTGGTAGCGTGCACCTGTAATCCCAGCTACTTGGGAGGCTGAGGCAGGAGAATCGCTTGAACCTGGGAGGTGGAGGTTGCAGTGATCATGCCATTGCACTCCAGCTTGGGTGACAGACTCTGTCTCAAAAAAAAAAAAAAAAAAAGAATGGATATATGATCAGGCCAGGCAGGTGGCTCATACCTGTAATCCCAGCACTTTGGGAGGCCGAGGTGGGTGGATCACTGGAGCCCAGGAGTTCAAGACCAGCCTGGGCTACTTGGTGAAACCCTGTCTCTACCAAAAAAAATAAAAAATAAAAATAAAAAAAAATTAGCCAGGCGTGGTGATGTGCGTCTGTAGTCCCAGCTACTAAGGAGGCTATAGTGGGAGAATCACTTGAACCCAGGAGGTGGAGGTTGCAGTCAGCCAAGATCGTGCCACTGCACTCCAGCCTGGGCGACAGAACGAGACCCTGTCTCAGAAAAAAGAAAAAAAAAAGAGTGGATATATGCTCTGTGGAGCCTGAAACATATACAATTGTGGGGCTCTAAAATTATGTAATAAATTCAATATTTATTTAGAGTAAATAAACATGTAATAAAGAATTAAATGATGTCATAAAGCCAATATTTAAAATGAGAAGAATCATTGTAGGTTTTGAAATACTGACAAAAACCACAGACATCACAAAGTCCAGAAAAATAATATTAATAACTGCCTAGCAACCACTATAAGTCTTCACCCGTCTTGCATTTTTTAGTTGCATACTCTTTGCAACTAAATGACCATTTTATACCATTTTATAGAGATGTAAAAAAGATAAATTAGTCAAAAATAGATTTTAAATAATTGATAGTCTCTAAACTTTGTATTATCAGCTTTCCAACTCCTTGCTATAATGTCTTGCACGGGTGGTGCTTCTCGCTGAGGAAAAGCCCTGGGGAGAATTCCAGCCCTTTGATCTCCCTTGGCTTGGTCTCCAAAGGGGCTTCTAAGACAGCTCCATCTGGTGGTCACTGCCCTCCTCCCCTAGCCCACCCACCCTAGTCCACCCTTAACTGACACTTGGTGTGAGAGAGTGACCTCCATGCTGAGATCTAAGGGTCCGATGAAGGGCTGGTAATACTTTTTTTTTCCATTCTGGTAGAATGAGGTTCAGAGTAAATATTAGGTTGTACGAATAAGGGAGGAGACCACCCCTCATATTGTCTTATGCCCAATTTTTGCCTCCAAAGAAAGAAGAAGTAAAAACTAAAAGGCAGAAATGAAATCCACAAACAGACAGTCCGGCGCCACACTCTGGGCCTGGTAGTTAAAGATCAACCCCTGACCTAATCGGTTATGTTTTCTTTCTTTTTTTTTTTTTTTTGAGATGGAGTCTCGCTGTGTTGTCCAGGCTGGAGTGCAGTGGCCGGATCTCAGCTCACTGCAACCTCCGCCTCCCGGGTTCATGCTGTTCTCCTGCCTCAGCCTCCTGAGTAGCTGAGACTACAGGTGCCCACCACCACGCCCAGCTAATTTTTTGTATTTTTAGTACAGATGGGGTTTCACCATGTTAGCCAGGATGGTCTCAATCTCCTGACCTCGTGATCTGCCCGCCTCGGCCCCCCAAAGTGCTGGGATTACAGGTGTGAGTCACGGCGCCTGGCCGGTTATGTTTTCTGTAGATTACAGACATTGTATAGAAAAGCACTGTGAAAATCCCTGTCCTGTTCTGTTCCGATCTAATTACTGATGCATGCAGACCCCAGTTACGTACCCACTGCTTGCTCAATCGATCACAGCCCTCTCAAGTGGACCCCCTTACAGTTGTGAGCCCTTAAAAGGGAAACGAATTGCTCACTAGGGGAGCTCAGCTCTTGAGACAGGAGTCTTGCCGATGCTCCTGGCCTAATAAACCGCTTCCTTCTTTAACTCGGTGTCTGAGGGGTTTTGTCTGCAGCTTGTCCTGCTACATTTCTTGGTTCCCTGACCGGGAAGTGAGGTGATTGGCGGATGGTCGAGACAGCTCCTTAGGCAGCTTAAGCCTGCCCTGTGGAACATCCCTGTAGGGGACTTCAACCAGCCCAAGTGACGCAGATCCTGAGAGCGCTCCTGGGTAGGCATTTGCCTGGGTGGGATGCCTCGCCAGAGCAGTGTGTGGCAGGCCCCCATGGAGGATCAATGCAGTGGCTGAACACCGGGAAGGAACAGGTACTTAGAGTCCGGACATCTGAAACTTGGTAAGACTAGTCTTTGGAACTTGCCTACTCCATTTGAGTGGAAGCGTGGCCTGATCACCCACGGCATGCTTTTATTGGCACTTTGGTTTGGTTTTGGTTTTGGTTTTGACTTGGTTTGAATTGCTTGACAAGACCAGTCTTAGGAACTTTCCCACTCCATTTGAGTGGAAGCGTGTCCTGATCACCCACGACATGCGTTTATCGGCACTTTGGTTTTGGTTTCGGTTTTGACTTGGTTTGAATTGCTTGACAGGACTGGTCTTGGGAACTTGCCTACTCCATTTGGGTGGAAACGTGGCCTGATCACCCACAGTGTGCCTGTACTGGCACTTTGGTTTGTTTTTGACTTGATTTGGATTGCTTGATACTTTGGTTTTGGTTTTGACCTGGCTTGGATTTCTTGATACTCTGATTTTGGTTTTGATTTTCATTTGGTGTAAACTGCAAAAGTGTGTGTGTGCCCTTTTTACGTGTTCTTTGTTTTGTGGTGTGTGTGTGGTGTGAGCATCGTGTTTTGTCTCAAAGAAGCATGGGTGAGGCACAAAGTAAGCCCACCCCACTAGGAACTATGTTGAAAATTTTCAAGAAAGGATTTAAGGGAGACTATGGAGTACTATGACACCAGGAAAACTTAAAACTGTGTGTAAGATAGACTGGCCAGCATTAGAGGTGGGTTGGCCATCAGAAGGAAGGTATGGCACAGGTCCCTCGTTTCAAAGGTATGGCACAAGGTAACCTGTAAGCCAAAGCACCCAGACCAGTTCCCATATATAGACACTTGGTTACAGCTGGTTTTAGATCCCCTGGCAGTGATTGAGAGAACAGCAGCATAAGTGGCTGGCAGAGGCAAGGAAAGACCAGCAGAGAGAGAGAGAGAGGCAGAGAGAGAGAAAGAGACAGAGGCAAAAGGAAAGTCAAAGAGAAAAAGAGACAGAAAATCAAAGAAAGAGAGATATACAAGTAGTTAAAAAAAAAAAAGTGTACCCTATTCCTTTAAAAGCCAAGGTAAATTTAAAACCTATAATTGATAATTGAAGGTATTCTCCGTAACCTTATAACAGTCCAATACCACTTTGTTGTCAGTGTAAACAAGGGCGTATCCTGAAAGCACTGAGGCCTTCCTATCAAAAATCCTTAACCCAGTAACCCGCGGATGGCCCAAATGCGTTCAATCTGTAGCGGCAACTGCTTTGCTAACAGAAAAAAGTAAAAAAAATAACTTTTACAGGAAACCTCATTGTGAGCACACCTCACCAGTTCAGAAGTATCCTAAGGAAAAAAGGGAGGTGGGCGGAATTTATGTAAAAAGAGTATTGTATTTGTCCTGAATTAAATTAACTGGTTGTTTAAAGAAAGAAATATTTGTAATAAGTCAGAAAGTTGAAGCATGTCGAAGAATTGTCTGCATAAGTCATGAAAGAGAAAAATGTTATTAAAAAAAGAATTTATGCAAGAGATGTTGTATAATTTAAAAGTAACTAGGCCTCCTGAATGTAAAAAAAAAAAAAAAAAAAACAGTTTATGTGCAAGGTGTATAAGGAAAGTAAAATATACCTGTGGTAAAAGAATTATAAGGAGGCATAAGGATATAAATTTTTACCTACATTAAAAGGCTAAAAATATGTATATTTTGTTTTAAAGGTTTAATCAAGTTTTAAAGTGTTAATTGGAAAGAAAATTCTGTGTGTAAACATTGGCTAAAGTTAAAGCGATATCATCCAGTTTTTCTGTAAACTGGACATTAAAATAGAACCATAGCAGGTTTTTCTTAAAGCACCAACCTGCTCTTTAGCAAAAATTATAAAAAGTTAAAAAGAGTCTATAAAATCTTACCTTGTGGTCTAACATTAAAAATTGCATAAATATGTCTACAAGGTTTTGTTAAAATTAGGTTTAACATTAATAACACACTAATATAAAAGTAAAATTTAGCTTATCTGGTGTAAAAATCATACAAAAAGCATTGTTAAATGTAAAATGGTATTTGGCTTTCTTTGGTTTAAAAACTAATAAAAATAGGTGCTAAAGAAAATTTCTCAGTAAAAAGGCACTAAGGACTAAGTCCACTGCCAAGGTCCCCACATTTAAAACAAAAGGTCAATTTCTTAAAAATTATATACTTGGTTTATCTTCCACTTTCCTTTCCCTCAAAAACTAAAAGTCTTTTAGCACATGTACCACCCCTAGAATTTCCGGTAGACCAGCACCAGCCTGAAGATCATGTTCTCATCAAAGGGTGGAAAGAAGAAAAACTCGAGTCAGCCTGGGAAGGACCCTACCTTGTGCTGCTAACCACCGAGACTGCTGTTTGTACAGTGGAAAGGGGATGGACTCACCACACCCAAGTCAAGAGAGCGCCACCCCCTCCAGAGTCGTGGGCCATAGTCCCAGGGGAAAACCTTACCAAGCTAAAGCTAAGAAAAATTTAACTCTTTCACCTATTCTATTGCTCTTTCTTCTTTCCTCGCTCTATTGCTAACCATCTAGTTATTAACATAACCAAGTCAATTTTGCCTCAAACTATTGCATTTAATGCTTGCCTTGTTATACCCTGTGGGGACTTGCCAAGTCAAAGACAGCTCTTTACTTCAGAAAAGTACTTCTGTCCCTTCTGACTCTCCTCAGACTGGGTGTTAGTAAATTAGGACCATTTAATCCAGGGAAATTTCGATAAAGATTCCAGTGTCAACCAGGAGTCTTGTCCCCCATTGTAGAGCTTTTATGCCGTAGTTGGTCCAACATTCTGTGGACCACTAAAGAGCAAGGATGGACTGCCCTAACTGGTTATTGTAATTTCCTAAAATCATACATTCGTTTTACTAGAGGATCATAGAAGTTAAAGACTTAAAACAAACTTTAGCAATTAAGACAGGATACCAAGATGCAAATGCCTGGTTAAAATGAATCAAATATTCCATCTGCACATTAAACAAAAGCAATTGTTATGCATGTGCACATGGCAGGCCAGAGGGCCAGATTGTCCCCCTTCCACTAAGGTGGTCCTCCAGTCGACCAGGCGTAGGCTGCAATGGTAGCTCTTTTCCAGGATTCTACAGCCTGGAGTAATAAGTCACACCAAGCTCTCTCTGCTATATCCCAAAGTCCGGCACCCTGTGGGTCAGCCCCCAAGAGCCATCCAGCTTCCATCTCTCAACACTAAGTTCACTTCATGTCTCCCTGGAATTCCTTGGAGACCTGAAAGGATGCAATGAGCTTAAGAATTTTCAAGAGCTTATCCATCAGTCAGCCCTTGTTCATCCCCAAGTGGATGTGTGGTGGTATTGTGGTGGATCTTTACTGAGCACTCTGCCGAATAACTGGAGTGGCACTTGTGCTTTGGTCCATTTGGCTATCCCTTTCACCCTGGCATTTCATCAACCAGAGGGAGAAAAAAATAAGACATCGTAAAGCGAGAGAAGCCCCCTATTGGTCTTCCGACTCTCATGTCCATTTAGACACAATTGGAGTCCCACGGGGAATACCAGATCAATTTAAAGCTTGAAATCAAATAGTGGCAGGATTTGAGTCAATATTTTGGTAGGTGATGGTTAATAAAAATGTAGATTGGATAAACTCTATCTATTATAACCAACAGCAACAAGCTTTTTATGAGTTAAAACTCATGTTGGCCACAGCTCTGGGGCTACCTGATCTGACAAAACCCTTTACACTCTATGTGTCAGAAAAAGAAAAAATGGCAGTTGGAGTTTTAACCCAGACTGGGGGGCCATGGCCAAGGCCAGTGGCCTATCTCTCAAAACAACTGGACGGGGTTTCCAAAGGCTGGCCCCCATGTCTAAGGGCCCTGGCAGCAATGGCCCTGTTAGCACAAGAAGCAGATAAACTAACCCTTAGGCAAAACCTGAATATAAAGGCCCCCCATGCTGTGGTAACTTTGATGAATACCAGAGGACATCATTGGCCAACAAATGCTAGATTAACCAAGTACCAAAGCTTGCTATGTGAAAATCCCTGCATAACCATTGAAGTTTACAACACCCTAAACTTCACCACCTTGCTCGCAGTATCAGAGAGCCCAGTTGAACATAACTGTGTAGAGGTATTGGACTCAGTTTATTCTAGTGGGCCAAACCTCCAAGACCATCCTTGAACATCAGTAGACTGTGAGCTGTACATGGAAAGGAGCAGCTTCACCAACCCCTGCAAAGTGACTCTGAAAAAGATGACAAGCCCTGCTCCAGTCACATCCGGAAGCTGACTAGTCCACACGCGGCCGAAGCATGAGAAAACTCATCACGGGACTCATTTTCCTTAAAATTTGGACTTGTGCAGTAAGGACTTCAACTGACCTTCCTCAGACTGAGGACTGTTCCCAGTGTATACAGCAAGTCACTGAGGTAGGACAAAAAGTTGCTACTGTCCTATTATTTTATGGTTATTATAAGTGTACTGGGACTCTAAAAAGAACTTGTTTGTATAATGCTATTCTATACAAGGTATGTAGCCCAGGAAATGACCAACCTGGTGTGTGTTATGACCCATCTGAGCCTCCCATGACCACAGTTTTTAAAATAAGATTAAGCACTGAGGACTGGTGGGGACTCATAAATGATAGGAGTAAAGTGTTAGCCAAAACAAAAGAAAAAGGGGTGCGCGAACAAGTCACCTTGAAGTTTGATGCCTGTGCTATCATTAATAGCAATAAGTTAGGAAGGGGATGTGGCTCTTTTAGTTGGGAAAAAGGCTATATGATGGAAAATAAGTACATTTGTCATGAATTAGGACTGTGTGAAAATGAATGTGGATACAGGTCTTGTGTCATTTAAGCCACTTGGATAAAAAATGAAAAGGATCCAGTCCACCTTCAGAAACGAAAAAATGGCTCTTCCTGTACTAAGGGACAATGTAACCCCTTAGAGCTAGTAATAACCAATCCCCTTGATCCTCACTGGAAAAAAAAGGGAAGCGTGTGACCTTAGGAATCAACAGGGCCGGACTGGATCCTCGAGTAAATATCTTAGTTCGAGGAGAAGTCTGTGGAAAATTTAACCTTACCAATTGCTGCCTGCACATAGATGATCAGAGGCAAGTAGTCGAAGACATAGTTAAAGACATGATGAAACTGGCACATGTGCCTGTACAAGTGTGACATGGATTTGACCCTGAAGCTATGTTTAAAAATGGTTCCCAGCGGTAGGAGGATTTAAAACTCTTATAATAAAAATTATAGTAGTAACAGGAACCTGCTTACTGATCCCTTATTTACTACCTGTACTCATTCAAATGGTAAAAGGTTTCATCACTACTATAGTTCACCAGAATGCTTCAGCACAAGTGTACTACATAAATCACTATCGATCTGTCATGCAGGAAGATATAGGTAGTGAAGATGAAGGTGAGAACTCCCACTAATAAAATGAGTGAGAGTCTCACAGCGGGGGAATAAGGGAGGAGACTACCCCTCATATTGTCTTATGCCCAATTTCTGCCTCCAAAGAGAGAAGAAGTAAAAACTAAAAGGCAGAAATGAAGTCCACAGGCAGACAGCCCGGCACCACACCCTGGGCCTCATAGGTAAAGATGGACCCCTGACCTAATTGGTTATGTTACCTATAGATTACAGACATTTTATAGAAAAGCACTGTGAAAATCCCTGTCCTGTTCTGATCTAATTACCGGTGCATGCTTGCTCAATCAGTCACTACACTCTCAAGCGGATCCCCTTAGAGTTGTGAGGCCTTAAAAGGGACAGGAATTGCTCACTTAGGGAGCTCAGCTCTTGAGACAGGAGTCTTGCAGATGCTCCCGGCCGAATAAACCACTTCCTTCTTTAACTCGGTGTCAGAGGGGTTTTGTCTGGGGCTTGTCCTGCTACACTATAGCAAAAATTAGGTTGTATTATAGAAAATTAACTCTTTTTTTTTTTTTGAGACGGGGTCTTGCTCTGTCTCCCAGGCTGGAGTGCAGTGGCACCATCTCGGCTCACTGCAACCTTCACTTCCAGGGTTCAAGCAATTCTCCTACCTCAGCCTCCTGAGTAGTTGGGATTACAGGCACGCACCACCATGCCCGGCTAATTTTTTAAATTTTTAATAGAGACGGGGTTTTACCATGTTGGCCAGGCTGGTCTCAAACTCCTGGCCTCAAGTGATCTGCCCACCTCAGCCTCCCAAAGTGCTGCGATTACAGGCGTAAGCCATCACGCCCGGCCGAAAAATAACTTCTATTAATTGCATACCTGGGTTTGCGTACTGAGAATCATACCCTGGATATTTGTATTCTTTACTGAAAAGAACTGTTCTATCTTTCCAGAAAGTGGTTTCCTAAATTCTGGCTTTCCTCCTGGAATCCTGCTATTTCCTTCTCGCATACTCTAGAGAAATCGAAGTGCTTTCAAAGGTGCTCTGAAGCTTACGCTCCACTAGTTTCACAGTAAATCGCCCCCTGTGAGGGCGCTTTTTTTTTTTTTTTAAATGTGTTTTCTGAATCGCCTTTCCCCTTTAACACTGCATGAGAAGACTAAACCCAGAATCCCGAGTCTGCAGCGCTACCCCTTCACAAGCCGTGGGGCTGTCCCGGGCGGGGCCTGCCCATTTTCACTTTCTCCACTAGAGGCAGCAGCGCACCGTGACCCTGGCTTACTACGGTAAGAAGGCGGAGACCTTTTGCTTCGACGGCGGTTGGTGGCCAGAGTCTTGATGGACAAGCTCAGGCCTCTGAGCTAAGCAGCCGTTGTTTATGCACGTACAGCCAATGGAAAGGCAGAAGTGCGGCCAACGGCCAATGAGGGCTGGTCTTAAGCGGACCACAGGGCGGGGTTTCCCTCGAGAGGCGGACGCCGGGTAAAGGATCGGGAGCGGAAGTGGGCGAGTCAGAGCACATCCGGTGTTAGAAGAGCTGGTAGGCCTTGGAGAGGCGGGTTAGGAAGGTACGTCTGAAGCTAGTACTGGGCGAACTGGGAGTGAGAAATGGAAAGGGAGTTAACAGTTACTGTCTGAGCAAGAGTGGCAGTAGCTTCCTTCAGCGGACAGATGGCACCCTGCAGGAACGAGGCCCTGCTCGGAGACCAGACTCGAGAAAACTGGGTGGGGAGGGAAGCTAGAGAACTAGTGCTGCGCATGCGCAACAGTGCTGAAGCGGGGGTGGGGCGGAGGCGAGTCTGCGGGGTTTTGGGGGGCGTCGAGGCCTCTATTCTGCCCCAGAGCGCTGGCGAAGGCCTCTTCTCAGCCCGCCTTTTCCTTTCTCCCGCTCCTTCTCCTCCACTAAGTGTAGACGCAGGGCCCCTTGGCCTAGCTTCGATCGTTCGAATTCAGAGCACGTCCTTCCGAGGTGAAGGAACGCGAAACTCCACCCATCCGATTGCTGTTCGGCTACGGGCGGGTCCTCTGGTCGGGCTGACCCTGGGTGAGCGGCCCGGAGCCAAGACTCGAGGTAGGGCTTGGCGGGCGGGTGATGTCACACTCCTCTGTGACACGCGAGGCTCCTCAGTTACTTCTTAGCCAATGGCAGAGGCGGAAAGTGAGAGGAGTCTGGGGCTGGGGCTGCCTTCCAGGCCCACGGGGCGGCCCCGCTGTGTTCGGATTGGTTACCTTTGGGCAGGTGAGGTGGCTTTGCTTTGCTTGGTCTTGAGCTTTTGTGGGCGTCTTTCTAAGTCTGCTCAGCAAGGGCGTCGTTGGGCAGTTTTTATCTTGGGCCTACTTGCTGGACCTGTGGTAACAAGTAGGCTTTGGTATCTTTGTATATTTACTGAGTGTAGAACGACCCGGTGCCAGCCCGGGCTGCTTGGGGTCATCAGCCTTTCATTGACCACCCCCACAACAAAAATCACTGTGAACTTGAGACTGTGTTCTAGCAACTTGTGAATGTGTAACCCAGTAGAAGGGCTGACTGTACTTGAAACAGACAAGGATTTTAAGGTCAAAGGTAAATGGCAAATGGACTTTTCTAGTTACTTACTGATATTTATTCAGTTTATCTTTTGTATGTGTGTATCTTTTGTATATTTATTCAGTTTATCTTTATGTTGAATTAAGAATTTAATTCTGGAAACATATCGGAATTGCATAAACACATTTCTTATGACCTGCGTATACACACTTTTTTCTGTAATTATTGTATTTGCACTCTTTGGTGTTTTCTTATTCTTTTTGTCTAATATTTTTTGTTCTGGCCTAAAGATTATGTTGACATTTAGATTCTCTGCCACTTTCCTCCAGTAGGGACAGAATAGTTGAACACTTGAGAAATACAATCTGTGCTTTTGATCCAGAGTTTCCTTCTGTTATTTATCTGGTTGTGGAAACATGGTTTAGTACCTTTTTTTTTTTTTTTTTTTGAGGCAGAGTCTCTCTGTCGCCCAGGCTAGAGTGCAGTGGCACAATCATGGCTCACTTGAACCTTGACCTCTCCTGGCTTAGGTGATCCTCCCACCCCAGCCTCCTGAGTAGCTAGGACCACAGGTGGACGTCACCAACTCCAGCTAATTTTTGTATTTTTTGTGGAGATGGGGTTTCACCCATGTTGCCCAGGCTGACCAACTCCTGAACTCAAGCGATTTATTTATTTATTATTGTTATTATTATTATTATGTTTTTTTGAGACAGTCTCACTCCCTTACCCAAGCTGGAGTGCAGTGGTGCAATCTCGGCTCACTGCAACCTCTGCCTCCCTGGTTCATGCAATTCTCATGCCTCAGCTTCCTAAGCAGCTGAGATGACAGGCGCGCACCAGCATGCCCAGCTAATTTTTGTATTTTTAGTAGAGACGGGCTTTTGCCATGTTGTCTAGCCTGGTCTCGAACTCCTGACCTCAAGCGATTCGCCCGCCTTGACCTCCCAAAATGCTAGGATTACAGGTGTAATCCTTTCCTAAAGAATAAGAGTCATCTCTCCTGAAGAATAAGAAAAGGTAAAATTAATCCAGATACTTAGCATTTTCAAGTTATTTTCCCTGATGATAGATATAGTTCATGCTCTTTATACAAATGCTGAAAGTGCAGAAAAATGTCATAGGAATCAATGTATGTTTTGGGAGTTTTTTTTTGTTTTGTTTTAAAGATTTGTTTTCGCCTATGGCTGAAACTTTTGAAAGCTTATATAAATGAAAGCTTATTTTTTTACTGTAGGATGGAATAGTAAAAAGAGCACTAGACTATAGTGGTCAGAAGACCCCAAATCTGGTTCTGGCTCTGCTGTTTAACTTTCTAATGTTGGTCAAATCAATACTAATGTTTGTTTTAGTACTTTACATTGATTTCACACAGATTTTCTTATTGGCATTCAGTAGAGCAGATATTGATCATCATCGTTATCTTACAGATGAGGAAGCTGAGATAACCTTAGGTAAAATGATTTTTCCTGGGTTATATGGTAGAAAGTGGCAGCACTTGTGACACCAAATCCTGTCCTCTTGCCGCTATTACATTGCCCTTTTGAACTTAAAAAAGATGTATATTTAAAGTGGGCCTAATCTTTCCTTTTCCTCGTGGGTTGATGTGTGAGGATTAAAGGTGATGTATATATAAAAGCACCTTAAAAGTTCTAAATTTTATATAAATGTAGTCAGGAGTATTAGTATAGCAGGTACTACTGCTGGCCTGACGAGTTTCATTTTATTTCGTAAACTGCCCGAGGTTATTAATTTTCTCTAGGGAACCAATGAATATTCTGATGCTCTAACTTCTAATTCTTTTTCCTTTACTACTTTGATCTGGTTGTAGAATCTGGTAGAAATGTCTTCTACCACTCTGTTTTGTTCCCCCAGAGTTTCTAACCAAACTGCATGCAGCCCTTCGTAGTTTTTATACACATTTTGTTTTCCAAAGATGGTGTTCAAGACCAAGGAGAGAAAGGCTGTCTCCTTGACTTAAAGGTTACCTGAGTGACCCCTTGAGGTAGGTTCCACTCTGAGCCAGCTGGGGAATGTTGATTTGAGGTTACAGCACTCTTGATCTGATAGTAGAGTCTAAATTTGCTCTAGAGACTTGTAGTGCTTAAATCTTGGGGATAGCTGAGCCGAACCAGATGCAAGCTCTGCCCTCAGGGTGAGAAGTTCCTGCACAATTAACTAGAATCCAAAACACTTGAAAAAGGAGCTTCACGAGTGAGGGTGAAGTGGGTGGCTGTTTGTCCTAATCTATGTGTGCTCCCCATTTGGGCTAAATATGGTGTTATTAGGGAGGGATTACTGGTTTATACTGGAAGAAGATTGTGCATTTAGGATTTTGGGGCCTTCTTAGGATTCAGTATCTGTCAAACAGTTGTTATAGAGAGGGAGATGCAATAGTGTCAAAGTTTGGTACAAAAAATAATTTACTGAAGGCAGTAGGCATTTCATCTCCAGTTACTGGTTTGGTTTTGAGGCAGCCCCCTAGAGAGATGGATTCAGTATTAGCTAATCCAGGGATTTGGGTCCAAGTTAAGGGAGAGGATGGGACATCTAGGGTGTCCACCTGGGAAGATCAAAGCTCGGTCCTAGTTGAATGAAACAGTTCCTTGGATGGTTCCGAAACTGAACTGACCTACCTCCTGGGAGTGGCAGGGAAAGCATCAAGCTTTTGCGCATTTACTTCATCAAATCCTTTACCATATCAGATGATCACTTAGTGGCTATTAGGCTGTCTCAAAATGCCCATGGCCCTGTGGGACAAGAGAGATAGTATAAATGTGCTAGAGGAAAGGTATGCCATTTAAACAAAAGTACAGATAGGCCCCAATTTATGATGATTGGACTTAATGATTTTTTACTTTATAATAATGCAAAAGTGCTACCTGTTTGTTAGAAACTGTACTTCAGGCCGGGCATGGTGGCTCATGCCTGTAATCCTAGCACTTTGGGAGGCTGAGGTGGGCAGATCACTTGAGGTCAGGAGTTCGAGACCAGCCTGGCCAACATGGCAAAACCCTGTCTCTACTTAAAATACAAAAATTAGCTGGGCATGGTGGCACACGCCTGTAATCCCAGCTACTCAGGAGGCTGAGGCGTGATAATCACTTGAACCCGGGAGGCAGAGGTTGCAGTGAGCTGAGATCGTGCCACTGCACTCCAGCCTGGGCAACAGAGCGAGACTCTGTCTCAAAACAAAACAAAACAAAACAAAAAAAACCCCTGCACATTTAGAATTTCCATCTTTTCCCAGACTAGGGATATCTGGTATGATACTTTCACATGAGATATTCGACACTTTATTATAAAATAGGCTTTGTGTTGGATAGTTTTGCCCAACTTCAGACTAATGTAAGCATTCTGGGCACATTTAAGGTAAGGTAGGCTAGGCTTAAGCTATAATGTTTGGTAGGTTATGTGTAGTAGGTACATAAATTATGATATTTTCAGTTTACAATGGGATTATTGGGATGTAACTTCATTGTAAATCGAGCATCTGTACTTTTAACCAGTAATGAGATTTTTCAAGTGCCTTTATGTTTCAGTTTATAATTTTCTTTTCTCTCTCTTTTTTTTTTTTTTTTTTGAGACAGAGTCTCGCTCTGTCACCCATGCTGAAGTGCAGTAGTGCGATCTCGGCTCACTGCAACCTCCGCCTCCTGGGTTCAAGCCATTCTCCTGCCTCAGCCTCCCAAGTAGCTGGGATTACAGGCGCCTACCACCACGCCTGGCTAATTTTTTGTATTTTTAGTAGAGATGGGGTTTCACTGTGTTGGCTAAGCTGGTCTTGAACTCCTGACCTCAGGTGATCCGCCTGCCTCAGCCTCCCAAAGTGCTGGGATTACAGGCTAAAACTAGACTTCTAAAAGAGAATAATCTACTGAAGACATTGTAGTAATGAGTACACTAGTAATAACAATGTTAGTACACCAGTAATCACAACGGTTACCATGTATTGAACGCATCCTGTGTACAAAGAGCTATTTTAAGAACTTTATTTGTATTATCTCACCTAGTCTTCAACCTTACGAAGTAAGGAATGTTATGTATTAGTACTTTACACATGGTAGGCGAAACTGAAGTACAGTGAGGTTAAGTGCCAGAAGCTGGCTGCATGTCCCACTGCTAAGGAAATAACTAGGATTCAGAAGTAGCAGGCACTCTTAATCACTATGCAGGGGACATGGTTATACAGTGTATGAACATTACTCAGTAGTAAAAACTAATGAATGGAAAGCTTTCCTGGCCAAAAACACAGAAGAAGAAAAAAAACTACTGAAAAATTACTAACAGTTCTTCCCTCTCTTTTTTTTTGTTGTTGTTTTTTTGACACGGAGTCTGGATGTGTCACCCAGGCTGGAGTGCAGTAGCGCGATCTCGGCTCACTGCAAACTCTGCCTTCTGGGTTCAAACGATTTTCCTTCCCTAGCCTCCCGAGTAGCTGGGATTACAGGTGCCCACCACCACACCTGGCTGATTTTTGTATTTTTTTTTTTTACTAGAGACTGGGTTTCACCATGTTGGCCAGGTTGGTCTCGATCTCCTGACCTCAGGTGATCCACCCACTTAGGCATCTGAAAGTGCTGGGATTACAGGCATGAGCCACCGTGCCCAGCCCTTTACCCTCTTTTAAACTATATGGGATTTTTCTTATAAGTATCAATTTAGTCTCTTCTAGATATGTGGGAACAAGGTTCGGGGTGATTGAATTAATACAACAGGAAGAAAGAACCATGTAATTGACAAACTAATTTTTTTGTTTTAATTTTGTAAAATGGTTTTGCTGTGTTGCCCAGGCTGGGTGCAGTGACACATTTTTGCTCTGTTACCCAGGCTGGAGTGAAGCAACATGATGATGGGTCACTGCAGCCTGAAATTCCTGGGCTCAAGCAATTCTCCTTCCTCAGCCTCCCAAGTAGTTGGGACAACAGGCACACACCACCACACCAAGCTAATTTTTAAATTTTTTGCAGAGACGAGGTCTTGCTGTGTTGCCCAGGCTGGTCTGGAACTCCTGGGCTCAAGCGACCCTCCCACCTTGGCTTCCCAAAGTGCTGGGCTCACAGGTGTGAGACATTGTGCATGGCCTAATTTTCCTTTTTTGTTTTTTGGAAGTAAACGTAACCTTGAGATTTTATTGTCTTCGTAATAAAACATAAAACTGATATTTAATTAAATGTGTGAACAGTGTTTCTTTGACTTGCTGTTTTAATGTTGCTGTACACACTGAGGCAAAGTCTGTCCTGGTTCTAGCATTGCATGGAATGCATACTAAATCCACGATAGTTTTGTTTTGCATAGCTTTTGGCTACTTCAGCATGTTTCATATTCGCTGTAGCTCCTAGGTGTGTGGGAATAGGATTGAAGAGAATGGTTGTTTTTTTTTTTTTTTTTTTTTAATTTTTTTCAGACGTAGTCTTGCACTGTCGCCCATGGTAGAGTGCAATGGTGTGATCTCAGTTCACTGCAACCTCCGCTTCCCTGGCTCAAGCGATTCTCCTGCCTCAGCCTCCCGAGTAGCTGGGACTATAGGTGCCCGCCACCACACCCAGCTAATTTTTGTATTTTTAGTAGAGACAGGGTTTTACCATGTTGGCCAGGCTGGTCTCGAACTCCTGACCTCATGATCTGCCTGCCTTTGCCTCCCAAAGTGCTGGGATTACAGGCGTGAGCCACCACACCCGGCCTGTTTTTTTTTGTGGTTTTTTTTGTTTTTTTTTTTAATTTAAGGCTGGACCCTTGATGATAGTCTTTCATTTTAGGACAAGGGTAAGGGAGATACCTAGAACAAAACAAGGTATTTAACATGACCTAGATGTCCACTGCTAAGAATACCTGTCTCCTCCTACCAGCCCCTGCTGTCCCTGTCTTCCCAAGCAAAAGCAGACCACAGGAATATCTAACTCAAACAATTGTGTTTACTTGAGTTTTTTCTTGGGAGAGCTGTGTATTAAGCTCTTAGCTCTTTGTTTTTGCATGGCTCTGGCAGAGGAGGCTGGTCAGGGATACCGCAGAATGATGACACTTCAGCAAAACTTTAGCACGTATGTGCATGACATGTTGGCAGCTGCTGACAGGTTTTCCTCTCCTGGGATGAAGGCCTAACAGGAGGCTCTGAGTGAAATTAGAGGAATTTGGTTATGATTAACACCTGAACATTTACTTCTCAGTTACAAATGCAGTATAGGCAAATTTTCCACAACTCCAGGAGGCACTATCCACATTGTATTCTATGTAAATAACCCCTCCTCTTTATTTTAGAGTTGAATTAGTAAGTAATAGGCTTAGAGGTGTGAAAGGACTGCTGTATTAAATTTTTTAGCAGCTTGTAATGTACTTTTTTTCTTTATTGTGGTAAAATATAACATTTTAATATTTTTTTAAAACAAAAATTTTCATTTAACCGTGGGCTCCTCTGGAATGTTAGCGAGTTACTTGGTTAATGATATTGAATATACTTCTTCAAGCTCTTAAGAGCTGATTGCTCCTAGAATGGAAAATACTTGATATGAGAGCTGCTATTTTTGAGTTAAGTGCAACTTAATCTTGTTTGGCTGCGTTTGCATGTTGGCCATTGAAATGTAGGTGTCTTTTCTGAGCTTTGCTAGTTGAAGCTAAGATTGAAACTTGGTAAGTTTATTTTATCTGGCAAAACTTGTCAGAACAGTTTGATCTCATTACTTATCTGTATATTCTTGTCTATTTGGAACAGATCTAGAGCAAACTATATTTCTTTGATTCTAAGACCTATGTATTCCCTCTCACATTTTAACATTTCTGAAATTGTCATCTGTACATTGTGTCATATACATTAAATGTATACAGATGCTCCTCAAGACGGGGCTGCATCTGGAAAAACCCCATCGTAAGTTGAAAATACCGTAAGTCGAAAATGTAAGTTCTTTTCTTTTTGTAAGTCATTTTTGTTTTTTGTTTTTTTTTTTTTTGAAACGGAGTGTCGCTGTGTTGCCCAGGCTGGAGTACAGTAGTGTGATCTCGGCTTACTGCAACCTCCGCCTCCCGGATTCAAGTGATTCTCCTGCCTCAGCCTCCCAAGTAGCTGGGACTACAGGGGCGTGCCTCCATGTCCAGATAATTTTTGGATTTTTAGTAGAGACAGGGTTTCGCCGTGTTGGCCAGACTGGTCTGGAACTCCTGGTCTCGAACTCCTGATGTCAAAGTGATCCACCTGCCTCGGCCTCCCAAAGTACTGGGATTACAGGCGTGAGCCGCTGTGCCTAACCTGTAAGTCATTTTTGACTCAACGATATTTTTAATTTACAATGGGTGTATTCAGATGTAACCCATCGCAAATCAAGGAGTGTACCGAATGGGTATGATTTTCTCCCAGTGGTAGATCAACCCTGGTAAGTCAGGGACCATCTGTGCTTTACCAGGTTTCTTTTTTTTCTCTGTAAAGTTAATAAAATTGCTGTGCCCTTTTGCATCTATAATATTTGGTAGTTACATGTTTTGTTTAAATTTTGAAATACTGATATTGAAAAACGGAAGTTTTAGTTATTTTTTAGTGATTTCAAACCACAAGCTTCTATTAAATCAAAGTGAAATTGCCATTTGACATCTCATCCCCCTGTCCCAGCCCACACAGCCTTTGATGGTTTTGGTTTTTCCATCAACAGTTGTTAAGAGAGAACCAGAAAGAGGCAGTCAGTACCCCCTGGGAAATGTCAGAGAGGTATCTGAGAAAGAGGAGTTTCTGCCATTCACCCCTCGAACAGATTCTGCCGAGCAGGGTCTGGTTACATGAGCGTTGCCTCTTTCTTAGAATCCCCTGGGCGTTTGAGGATCCACCCCCCTCCATCCCTTACCTTTCTTTAATTCTTGTAATTGGAAGCAAGAGGTTCTTTAGCGTTGCTATTGTGAATACTGAGAAACTTGGCTCTGAAGGTTGCTTCAGTATTGTTGTAAGTGCTGTCTAGGGATGTCATTAGGGGTGTTAATGGGAAACCTTAAACAAAGACACCTTCCAGGTGCTGAATTCTGCCATGCCGTAAGTGTGCTCTCTAGAGGACATATTCATATTCATCTTGGTTATGGAAGGCTGTGGTTGGCCTTGTAACAACCTGCAATAATTGCACCATCTAGATCAAGAGGGCCCAGATCCCTGTAACTCAGAGGAGAGAGCAACAACCTTAGTAGGTTCTGCAGCTTCTCACTGTATCTGTCCTTAAGAACAGAATTAACAAAAGTTCTGAGGTGAGTCGTGATGTTGATGAGAGAAGGAAAGGAGAAACCAGAGAATGCAAGCCAGCCATTGTGATTGTTTCATTTGTGGGAGAGAGCCTCAGGAAGCAAATGATGTTTATATCTTTCCACTGGCCCAGGATTCCTTAGGAAATTTGTTTGGGGACTGTAATTTTTATTACCTAGATGAATTGTTCTGAGTGTTGCACTGGGTGCTGATTAGAGTGCTTCATTCAGTAGGTGGCCTTTCACACAACTTTGTGTTTGAATCCCTTCCTCCCTGCCCCTCCTTTTCTGGTAGATTTAAAATGGATGGGCATTATGGCCCTGATAAGAGTTTGGAGGATTTATATTTAGAAAAGATGAAAGTTCTTGACTCGATCTTTAGTACTGTAGATTGAACACGTTTACTTAGGATTGCATGTGAAATAGGGGAGGGAGCAAAACTTAAGAACTTGACTTTATGGTATTGATATAGATATAGTTGAATTTAAAAATGCCCTTTTTGACATTGGGACAGTTGGCAAAAATCTGAATAAGGTCTGCAGATTAGAAATAGTATTGCATTAGTATTAATAGCCTGATTTTGATCATTGCTTTCAGGATATACACACTGAAGTATTTAGGAGCACTGTGTCTGTGTGGTTAGGGAAAAAATATTTTTGCATCTCTCTACATATTGCTATATAGAAAGAAGATGAAGCAAATGTGAAATATTAGCATTTAGGAAATCTGGGTGAAGGTTGTACAGGAATTCTTTGTACTGTTCCAACCTTTCTGTAGGAAAGGTTCTGAAACTGTCAAAAAATACCCCCAAAAAAAATCCTCCTTTCTGCATAAATTCCTTTATTATGGAGGTAGGAACCTTTCTTTTTTTAAAATTGTGAATCCTTTTCAGTTCAGTTCTTAAATGTATTAGGTAAGAAAATTTGATATGCATATATTTAAAATGCAAGTCTTAATGCCAGACCCAGCTTTATAGTTTTTGTTTTGTTAAGACTAGTCAAAGTTTTGTTTTTTACCTTTGAGGTGCTGCTAGTGAGTTTTTTTTTTTTTTTTGGGACGAACTCTTGCCCTGTTACCCAGGCTGGAGTGCAGTGGCGTGTCTTGGCTCACTGCAGCCTCTGCCTCCCGGGTTCAAGCAATTCTTCTGTCTTAGCCTCCCGAGTAGCTGGGATTACAGGTGTGTGCCAACACACCCGGCTAATTTTTGTATTTTTAGTAGAGACAGGGTTTCACTGTGTTGGCCAGGCTGGTCTCGAACTCCTGACCTCAGGTGATCCGTCCACCTCGGCCTCTCAGAAGTGCTGGGATTATAGGCCTCAGTGAGCCACTGTGCCTAGCAGAGGGAATTCTTTAGCATCTTGAAACAATGACATAAAATTGCTTTATGTGCCAATGTCTAGGTTCCTTTAACTAGATTGTTAATTGAGAATTTCTCTTACAAACTTACTGCCTTTTAAAGGGGCAAATTACCTTCTGAAAGAATAGAAATCAAATGACAGTAACAAAATAGTTTGAGGGAGAAGAAGATGCATTCAATTCCTCTGTCCTCTTTAAAATGGTTGACTATGATTGCAAATATATTGTAGGACACATAAAAATAAAAATGGTTGTGTTAGGGCTGTAGAATTTTAGGCAAGTTTTCATCTTTCTGAACTTATATGTTGCTTTTTTTTTTTTTTTTTTAATAAGCTGTGTGATTCTGTATGACTTAATGACTCTAACC
The DNA here is from genome assembly GCF_028885655.2 of Pongo abelii. Lineage (NCBI taxonomy): Eukaryota > Metazoa > Chordata > Mammalia > Primates > Hominidae > Pongo > Pongo abelii. The sequence continues at coordinate 47,525,815 of NC_071995.2, forward strand.
TTTCTTTATTCTGCAGAGTGGAGACTGTTGCACACACTCTGGAACCATGAACATATTTGATCGAAAGATCAACTTTGATGCGCTTTTAAAATTCTCTCATATGTAAGTGTTTTGACCTTGACTGGTTTTGTACTGCATTTCTTTTCATATCTCTTTTTCCCTTTTCTGCATTTATAACTTTTGTGTGTATAAGCTAACAAATTAACTTGGCCAGAATCCAGAGGACCTGATGAAAATGTCCAGATTCTACAGGTTGCTGTGTGGTTATTGGAAAGGCATTTATTCTAGTTTGGGTACTGATTATTCATAATTTTGGGCATTTGGTCTTCCTCAGCATTTAAGATTCTGTTAACCTATTTTCAAAATATTCTTTTTTATTGTAATATGCTTTCCTAAAAGTATTTCAAACTATTTGTAACAGAACTTTTACATATTCCCAGGAAGGGAAAGAGAGAAATGATTCTTCTTAACTTAAATATGAGGTTGGTCTGGGAGTGATTGCTCTTATTCACATTCTTTTCTTAGAACCCCGTCAACGCAGCAGCACCTGAAGAAGGTCTATGCAAGTTTTGCCCTTTGTATGTTTGTGGCGGCTGCAGGGGCCTATGTCCATGTGGTCACTCATTTCATTCAGGTAAGAACGATTTTCTCTCCTGGTTGCTGTGGTACAAATTACATTAGGAAAAAACCAACTCAGCAAGGTGGTCCAAGGGACCCTGTTCCTCTCTTTAATCTTTATCAGTAGTTTAGGATTTAAACTCAGCCATTAAATCAGGACATGTAAAGCCATTTTAATTTTCTGGCAGCTGTGTCCCCTCTAGATACCGAAAACAGAATGCCTTAACCTTGGCACTGAATGGTGTGCTGCTGACGTACAAGACCCCCACCCACTGAGTAGACACATGGTGTGCATGCTGGAATTCTTTGGCACAGAAGCCTTTTTATCTTTTCCTCCATTCTTCCTTTACAAAACTCTGATTGTGTGATTAACTATCAAGAGAGGCAGGATTGAGATCTTTTTAAGGAATTGACCTGCTTTTTTTTCTGATAACTGTTGTCTGCATGGTTGGGTAAAAACCTTCAACAATTTGTTTTCCTGTATTGAGAGAGAATTTGGGTTTGGTCAGCACGAGTAGAAGGTACAGTTTGAGGAATAACCAGAAAGTTTGAAGACTCCCTAACATAGTCTTGTCCTTTGTAGAGTATTCCTTTTAGCATAAATGTAGAGGTGGGCCTCTGTTGGCATTTGCCACTGTTGAGGACTATCCTTATGTTCAGGTATCTCTTGGCAGGGATTGTGTGAAAAATTACTTTAGACACTCAAAGGATAGGCCTTTGATCGCTTGAGTTTTAGGCAAGGTTAGCCCTTAAATAATTTAGTAAAATACAGTCAATCCTTGTTATTCACAGACTCTATATTTGTGAATTCACCTACTCATTAAAATTTGTAACCCCAAAATCAATACTCATGGTTTTTTTTGAGACAGAGTCTCGCTCTGTTACTCATGGCACTTTTTGCAGACAGGCACAGGGTGGTGAAAAAGTTGAGTCATGCTGCTGTGCAGTGTTTTCAGCTGAGGTTGAACAAGACAGTGCTCTGCCTTCTTGTTTCAGTTCTCATATTGTAAACAAATGTTCTTTTCATGGTCATTTAGTGCCACTTTCTTTGCATTTTTGTGCTTTTAATTGGTGATTTTGCTGGTTTTTTTGAGTGGAGGTCTTGTGGTGTTGTCCTGACTGGTCTCAAACTCCTGGGCTCAATTGATCCTCGCACCTCAGCCTCCCAAGTAGCTGGGAATACAAGCGCATGCCACCATGCTTGGCTTAATTTTGCTGTTCAGAATGCAAACAGCATAGTGCTGAAGTGCTGTCTAGTATTCCTGAGTGCAGAAAGACTGTAATGTGCCTTATGAAGAAAATGTGTGTATTAGATAAGCTTCATTCCGGCATGAGTTGTATTGCTGTTGTGACTGTGAGTTCAATGTTAAGGAATCAAAAATAATGTCAAATGAGGTGTCCTTAAACAGAAACACACATAAAAACAAGGTATCTGTTGATCATTTGATGAAAATGTTGTGACTTTAGGCTTGCAGGAACCTACCTACCTTTTATTTCCCTCAGGAACAAGGGTTTACTAATTCATTGTCCACTGTGATTTTATAACATAAACACTGAATAATGAGAATCAATTTCTTCCTTTAAAGGAAGGAAGGAACTTCAGTGTCTATGTCCATCCTTAATGATTTCTCTTTTTTCTAATGCCCATAGTTTTTCCCACTTGGCGTTTTTAAAAAAAGAAACACTTTTTTCTTACTACAAAGCTAATATGTGTTCATTTTAGAAAATTCAGAAAACAGACTAGCAATGAGGAGGAAGTATTTTAAAAACTTCCATAATCCCATCATCCAGAAATAACTACTGTTAACATTTTAGTACTTTGCAGTCTTCTGTATATGTATGTGTCTTGGTGTTTTGGTTTTTGGGGGTTTTGTTTGTTTGTTGGTTTTTGTTTTTTTGAGACGGAGTTTCACTCTTGTTGCGCAGGCTGAAGTGCAATGGCGCGATCTTGGCTCACCGCAACCTTTGCCTCCCTGGATTCAAGCAATTCTCTTGCCTCAGCCTCCTGAGTAGCTGGGATTACAGGCATGTGCCACCATACCTGGCTAATTTTGTATTTTTAGTAGAGACGGGGTTTCTCCATGTTGGTCAGGCTGGTCTCGAACTCCTGATCTCAGGTGATTCGCTCACCTCGGCCTCCCAAAGTGCTGGGATTACAGGTGTGAGCCACCATGTTTTTTTTTTTAAGTGATCAAAAAGGGATCATTTCTATTTGTTCTACAGATGGAATGTACTTTTAAGCACTTGTCACGTTTCATTCATCCTTTCTATTTTTTGGGCAAGACTCACTCATAGTTTGACTTGGGTAGTTGTACAGTAGTTGAGGGACTACGCAAGCCAGAAGAGCCTCCAGCATCCACCATGGTCCTGACTCTGTGCTTCAAGGCTTCTGGGTTCTCTCAGCCCCATCCCTGAGAAAACACTACTTTTTCTCCTGCCTCCAGGTTATAAGCAAATGTTAGGAAGTTCAGACGAGTATTTGAACCCAATAAAGGTCTCTTGCAAAATAAATTTGAAACTTTCAAGTGTTTAATGATTGATTGATTCTGACTCTGACAGGCTGGCCTGCTGTCTGCCTTGGGCTCCCTGATATTGATGATTTGGCTGATGGCAACACCTCATAGCCATGAAACTGAACAGAAAAGACTGGGACTTCTTGCTGGATTTGCTTTCCTTACAGGTATGTTAAGGGATTTGTCTGATTTTGAGGGGTGAGCTATATTTTCAGTATCTCTTAGTCCCCCCGCCTCCCCCGTTTTTTTGTTTTTTTTTTTTTTTTTTGAGATGGAGTCTCGCTCTGTTGCCCAGGCTGGAGTGCAGTGGCTCGATCTTGACTCACTGCAAGCTCCGCCTCCCAGGTTCACACCATTCTCCTGCCTCAGCCTCCCGTGTAGCTGGGACCACAGGCGCCTGCCGCCACACCTGGCTAATTTTTTGCATTTTTAGTAGAGACGGGGTTTCATCGTGTTAGCCAGGATGGTCTCGATCTCCTGACCTCATGATCCACCCACCTCGGCCTCCTAAAGTGCTAGGATTACAGTCGTGAGCCACCGTGCCTGGCCCTTTTTTTTTTCTTTTTTTTGAGACAGCGTCTCCCTCTGTCACCCAGGCTAGAGAATGCAGTGGCGTGATATCGGCTCACTGCAACCTCTGCCTCCCGGGTTCAAGCGATTCTCCTGCCTCAGCCTCCCAAATAGCTGGGATTACAGGCATGTGCCACCATGCCCGGCTAATTTTTGTATTTTTAGTAGAGATGGGGTTTCACCATGTTGGCCAGGATGGTTTTGATCTCCTGACCTCGTGATCTGCTCGCCTCAGCCTCCCAAAATGCTGGGATTATAGGCGTGAGCCACCACACCCAGCGGTTTTTTTTTGTTTGTTTTGAGACTGAGTTTCACTCTTGTTGCCCAGGCTGGAGTGCAGTGGCACGATCTTGGCTCACTGCAGCCTCCACCTCCTGGGTTCAAGCAATTCTCCTGCCTCAGCCTCCCCAATAGCTGGGATTATGGGCACCCACCACCACGCCGGCTAATCTTTTGTATTTTTAGTAGAGATGGGGTTTCACTATGTTGGCCAGGCTGGTCTCGAACTCCTGACCTTGTGATCCGCCCACCTCGGCCTCCCAAAGTGCTAGGATTACAGGCATGAGTCACTGCCCCTGGCCCTAATTTTGTATTTTAGTAGAGACAGGGTTTCACCACGTTGGTCAGACTGATCTCGAACTCCTGACCTCAGGTAATCTACCTGCCTCAGCCTCCCAAAGTGTTGGGATTACAGGCCTGAGCCACTGTGCCTGGCCTTCCTGACCTGCTTTCTAATTTCATATAGGTTCATTTTGTTTCCCCATCCGTTAGGGGAAACTCTTTGTGAGTAGCCACTGTGACTCTGCTTTTGTGTCCAAAAATAGCCATTGTGTACTTGAATGAATGAGGTTCAAGAGCTTAGGTAGCATAACCTATTAATAGTAGACATAGAACTTTTAATAAACTAGACCTCAGAATCTGACTTAGTTGCACCCACACTGGCAATTATCATAGGAGCTTCTGTTCTGAGTCTTACAGACAGTGCATTAAAGCTATACATTGAGATCTGTTGTGCAGGACACTTTGCTGATTCTCAAAAAAAGAAGGGCACAGCTCTTCTAGAATTGTCATAAAGGAAACAAGACTCAAGCTATGTAATAAAAACGTTTGCAAAACAACATTTGAATTAGAACAGCTTGTTCTGAGTGACAGTCTAATATATGTAAGAGAAATTTTAGAAAGGAAGAGATTTAGGGCTTAAGATTTTTGCATCCGGGCAAGCTAGTTTTTGAAGGCATTAAGGGGTGGAATTATCAGAAGGAAAGAGGAAAGTAATTAGAATGAAAGAAATGTTAGAGCTGGAACAGGTTGCCCCTCCCGTTGGCAAGTGTCCACCTGCAGAACCAGTCTTGCCTTTCTTTGCCACAAAGGGGAGTCAGTCCTATATGACTATAAGGTTGCTGGCCACGAGGCACTGTTTTGCTCTTTATCCTTTTTTTCTAATTCCTGATCTGGCCTATATTACCATCTCACATCACTCTAGCTCTGAAATGTTTGGCATGCTTACTTTATTTTCTTCTAATTTCTGTACCCTCCCTGAGGTCATCCATGATTTTCAGCTAAGAGGACAATTTTGCAGCTATTTCTATTAAAAAAAAAAAAAAACGCAGTCAAGTATACATTTTATTGAAAACAGTTATAGCGGAGGGGAGAGAGATTTAATTCTTTAGTCCACATTTGTTAAGAGCATGAATATACCTATATTTTGGGATCAGCTTTTGGATGAGGATCCTATTCAAGAATTGATGGTAATACCGTGTTCTGGGTTTTTTGTTTTCTAGGAGTTGGCCTGGGCCCTGCCCTGGAGTTTTGTATTACCGTCAACCCCAGGTAACTCTTTTGGTAGTGTCTTATGTGATTTTATCTTTATGAATATGCCTTCTAAATGATAGACCGTATATCTGAAGCCCTTAATCTAATGGTCTTTTTTTCTAATAGCATCCTTCCCACTGCTTTCATGGGCACAGCAATGATCTTCACCTGCTTCACCCTCAGTGCACTCTATGCCAGGCGCCGTAGCTACCTCTTTCTGGGAGGTAAGTGTGAACTGGGAAACAGGGAATGGGGGCTCCTCTTTAGCCAGAATTCTCACTAGTACTCCTTCCTTACCCCTGACTCCTTTGCGACTGTTGAGTTGAGATTAACCTTCATTCTGGGGGAAGTTAAGGAATGGCTTTAATGGGATTGCTTTACTTTGCTTTGGCTTCTCTCAAGACAGCTTTTTGCTGTGTCTTACAGGTATCTTGATGTCAGCCCTGAGCCTGTTGCTTTTGTCTTCCCTGGGGAATGTTTTCTTTGGATCCATTTGGCTTTTCCAGGTAAGACTTAGCCTAGAACTTTCCAGCAGCCATTTGCCTCACACTTCTTTCTTTCTTTCTTTCTTTTTTTTTTGCATTTCTTTCTGTACTACTTTGGGCAGTGCTCTCTAAGCCTTCCCGTTATCCTTCATAGGATGGAGCTTTCTGCCACAAGTGAAAACAGGCTGCACAAGGTTGGGCATTGCTAAGAGAAAATGGTTTGTTCAGACACCATTTGTGTAAGGCCAGTCTGGCAGTGACTGATTGTTAAAATGATTGAAACTCTTCCAGTGACCAATGCAGTATTGTGCCTAGGGAAGTAATGTGGTCTTCACCCTAGGCTGCAGTTATCGTGAATGGTAATGTTCGTAGGGTTCACATTTGATGTACTTTCAAGTGGCTATGAGCCAGAAAGTATGGCTGTTTTTTTTTTTTTCTCTACAACTTCTGCTATATAGTAACTTCATCTCATACATTTGTTAGGCAAACCTGTATGTGGGACTGGTGGTCATGTGTGGCTTTGTCCTTTTTGATACTCAACTCATTATTGAAAAGGCCGAACATGGAGATCAAGATTATATCTGGTGAGTGTGGGAACTAGTCTTTAACAAGCATGAAGGTTGAGGCATACCGTTCCACAGCTGAACTTAGGTTGGCATTGGCTGAACATAGGTGGCCAAGCTTTGGGAGTGTATGTGGTAGGAAACCCATGGTTTTGGAACTGTGTACCATTATCTTCCTCAATTCCTGAAAGACTTCAGATTTTTAAAAAATCTGGGCTAATAAGCTGGGCGTGGTGGCTCACACCTATAATCCGAGCACTTTGGGAGGCTGAGGCCACTGGATCGCTTGAGCTCAGAAGTTTGAGACCAGCCTGGGCAACATGGCGAAATCCCGTCTCTACTAAAAATATAAAAAAATTAGCTGGGCATGGTGGCACATGTATATAATCCCAGCTACTCAGGAAGCTAAGGCATAAGAATCATTTGAACTTAGGAGGTGGAGGTTGAAGTGAGCCAAGATTGCGCCACTGCACTCCAGCCTGGCAACAGAGCAAGACCCTGTCTCAAAAAAAAAAAGTGTGGGGGCCGAGCACAGTGGCTCATGCCTGTAATCCCAGCACTTTGGGAGGTCAAGGCAGGCGGATCACGAGGTCAGGAGATCAAGACCATCCTGGCTAACACAGTGAAACCCCATCTCTACTAAAAATACAAAAAATTAGTTGTGGTGGCGGGCGCCTGTAGTCCCAGCTATTCGGGAGGCTGAGGCAGGAGAATGGCGTGAACCTGGGAGGCGGAGCTTGCAGTGAGCGGAGATAGCACCACTGCACTCCAGCCTGGACGACAGAGCGAGACTCCTTCTCAAAAAAAAAAAAAAAAGTGTTGGGGGGTGGCTATATATTTACATATCCATAGTGGCTACTTCCAGGCAGAAGTGAGGGAAAGAGATCTTTCTCCTTTTCGTTTTTATACTTCTGTATTCTTTAAACAATGAGTAGAAGATACACTCTTTTTTTAGAGACAGGGTCTCGCTCTGTTGCCTAGGCAGTAGTGTGGTGCCATGAATATAGCTCGCTGCAGCCTGAATTTCCTGTGCTCAAGCAGTCCTCCTGCCTCAGCCTCTTGAGTAGCTGGGACAACAGGCACATGCAACCATGCCAGGCTAATTTATTTTTTGTAGAGATGGGGTCTACCATATGCCCAGATTGGTCTCAAGCAATCCTCTTGCCTTGGTCTCCGAAAGTGTTGGGATTACAGGCTTAAGCCACCATGCCCAGCCAGGTTTTTGTTTTTTTTTTTTTTTTTTTTTTTTTTTGAGACAGTCTTGCTCTGTCACCCATGCTGGAGTGCAGTGGCAACATCTCAACATCTCAGCTCACTGCAACCTCTGCCTCCTGGGTTCAAGCGATTCTTGTGCCTCAGCCTCCCTAGTAGCTGGGATTACAGGCGCTCTCCACCACGTCCAGCTAAGTTTTGTAATTTTAGTAGAACGAGATTTTGCCACGTTGCCCCGTGAGGACATGGTGTTGAACTCTTGGCCTCAAGCAATCTGCCTTCCTCAGCCTCCCAAAGTGGTGGGATTACAGACATGGGCCACCATGCCCAGCTCACTTTTTTTTTTGAGACGGAGTTTCGCTCTTGTTGCCCAGGCTGGAGTGCAATGGTGCGATCTTGGCTCACCGCAACCTCCATCTCCCGGGTTCAGGTGATTCTCCTGCCTTAACCTCCTGAGTAGCTGGGATTACAGGCATGCACCACCATGCCCGGCTAATTTTGTATTTTTAGTAGAGATGGGGTTTCTCCATGTTGGTCAGGCTGGTCTCAAACTCCTGACTCAGGTGATCCACCCACCTCTGCCTTCCAAAGTGCTGGGATTACAGGTGTAAGCCACTGCACCCGGCACTTTTTTTTAAATGTAGTGATTCTCTCAGTCTCATAACTAATTAGTGGTAGTTAAGGGTTCAGACTTGGACCTCTGCAGAGTTCAAAGCACTTGAGACAGGGCTTGCTCTGTCACCCAAGCTACAGTAGGAGAGTGGCACTGTCATGGCTCACCGCAGACTGAACCTCCCTGGGCTCAGGCGTTCCTCCCACCTCAGCCTCCTCAGTAGCTGGGAATGCCACCATGCCCTGCTAATTTTTGTAGAGACGGGATTTTGCTATGTTACCCAGGTTGGTCTCAAACTCCTGGGCTCAAGCAGTCCACCTGCCTCAGCCTCCCAAAATGTTGGGATTACAGGCATGAGCCACTGTGCCCGACCCAGTCTCTTTTCTCTATGCTGCATGACTTCTATGAGTCTAAAGGATCTCAGACACTGGAGTTTCACTTCCTTGGGGGTAAAGTGTGGGAGAAGCTGGCTCGTGGGGGTGGGGGTGGGGTTTATATTCTGCATCTTTGTGGGCTTGTGGATAAAAGAAACTCTGAAGTACAGATCCTAATCTGGTTCTTGCCTTTCAGGCACTGCATTGATCTCTTCTTAGATTTCATTACTCTCTTCAGAAAACTCATGATGATCCTGGCCATGAATGAAAAGGTTAGTTAGCCTACAACCCAAAGATGAGAGAATAATGGCTCCTGAGCTTGGCATGTGTGTATACTTCAGATTTGAAAACTTGCCCACACAACTGTGTTAGGTCCAGGGTAACTGTAAGGCAGGCCACTGAGTAAGAGGTAAACCAGAAGTCTTCAGTTGTTAGAGAAAAAGCAGCAAGTGAAAAAAAAATTTTTTAACTAATCCCTGAGCTTAGTATGAAAGGGAAAAAAGCTTCAGTGGCAGTAAACACAACCTACTATATGAATAATTTAAAGGCTCTATAGTTGTGACTCAGAGAAAGGTATTGTGGAGGACGTTGCAAATTTCAGAAGTAGACTAATTTTATCCATTTGTTAGTCTTCATTTTTTTTTCCAAGGAAGCATATTCTATATAGGGCTAATGAGTATCCAGCATAGTTGAGTCTAGTAGTGGGGGAAACAAATGAAACGAGCTTTTCTTTACAGACCTTATGGAGCTGAGAGAGAGCATAGTGGTAGCAGGAGCAGCTGACCAGATAGGATTGCTGGCTCTGTCTGGGCTATGCCATGGTTGGACTGAGCACTAGGCAGATGTACAAGTTTCAGAACAAGCAACTCAATTTTCATTCCTTAATACATTGGGCTTCCATCCAAGATTGAATGAAGAATTCTGCTGGACAGAGTTATTTCTGAATGTCAGTTTATGCCAAAGAGTCATGCTCACTTTGCAGGGTGGAGCACTTCTCGCGCCTAAAGGATGGTTGGTGGTCTTAGTTTCACGCTTTGAGGATAGAGTGCCATCTGCAGCCTTCACTGTTGGGATCTGAGCTGTAGTGGCTGTGAATAGCCTAGAGTGGTCAGGCAGCCCACCTAGGCACTCCTGGGGTGGGGGTGGGGACAGCTGCTTAACCTTTATTCTCCGTCGGTCTGTCGGCAACTTTGGGAACCACCAGTAGGACATGGTTAAGATTCAGTTCTTGCTGAGCTAAGGAAGCATTTTTCATTTCTTTTTCATTGTCTGGCTCACTTCTAGTCCCTAACTAAATGCTCACTCAAGAGTTTTAGCTTGAATGTCAAATGTCAAAAATTAATTGGGTGATTTTTCTGCATTTCTAGGATAAGAAGAAAGAGAAGAAATGAAGTGACCATCCAGCCTTTCCCAATTTGATTTCTCCTTCCACCCCTCATTTCCTTTTTGCACACATTACAGGTGGTGTGTTCTGTGATAATGAAAAGCATCAGAAAAGCTTTTGTACTTTGTGGTTTCCTCTATTTTGAATTTTTTGATCAAAAAACTGATTAGCAGAATATAGTTTGGAGTTTGGCTTCATCTTCCTGGGGGTCCCCTCACTCCCTTTTTTGTCAACCCCATCCGTAGCCTCTTCCTCTACTCAGGCAGTCGACCCGCCACGATGAGGAATGGGACCAGCAGAGGGCGCCAGCTTCAGGAGTCTGCTTTCCCACCAGGCTTCACCCAGTGGACCTGAACTGTTTGGTAGAGCCACCCGGCCCTTCCTTCCTCATCGTTGTTTGGTATGCGCACAGTTCCTGTGGGACTGGGCCATGAGTTTTCCATTGGAAAGAAGTTCAGTGGTCCCATTGTTAACTCAGCCTCATATCTGAACTGTCAGGCCCTACAAAGAAAATGGAGAGCCTCTTCTGGTCGATGCTTTGCTTCCTCTGAGCTGCCCACGCTGGTTTGGCAAACACACCTTTCTGCTTTGCCTTCACAAAAGTAACGTGTTCCCTTTCCCACCCCTTGCCTGACCCTCAGGGAGTCAGCCTGCTTCCATCCATGGTGGGAAGACTTCAGCACAAAGGAAAGGCTAATTCTTGTCAGGCATTTTTGAAAAGGCTGATTATGTGTATCAAGGTACAGCATCGTAGGGTTCCCCTAAACTTGCCCTGTTTTTGTTTTTTTAGTTATCCCCTTACTGAGTGGCCTCTACTAGGTGGCTGTGATTAAATGTCCCGAGCAAGGATAGGGAAGGGGAATGGTTGAGCCTCTGGAGCTCATTGTAACCAATCCTGCCAAACCTGTTTAGGGCAGTGGGGAGCAAACCTAGATAAGGACCTGTTTGGGGCAGCAGGGTGCAAAATCTCCTTTAACAACCAAGCAGTTCCTCATTCACATCAACAGAACGGGGCTGTGATAACTTAGGAGGCAGCAATCCTAATAGTCCTTCAGTGCATTTTAGTCTGTCCCTAACTGGACACCAGTAGGTAGTGTCAAGCCAGAGATTCAGGGCAGTAGATAAATGTTCATTTTACTGATCCACTTTAGTTTTTGGTCTATTACCTGTTTTCCAGAAATTTGTGGCCTAAAAGGCGGGAGTTAGGCGATCAAACCAGTGAGAGCCCTAATCCCTGCAGTTTTGTGGCTTCAAGTGTGGGTGGACAGTCCTAATGGGGATCTCCAGCTCCTTCCCTGTGGGCTGCCACAGACAGCTGCCCCCAGAAGGGTCAATGTTGGGAGTGGTGGTGGCTCTGAGCTGCTCTATAGAGCTTCAGTGTGAGGATCGAGCCATTGAAAGCTCATTACCAGTAGGACATAATTTTTGGCTCTCCCTATTCACAACCAGTGCACAGTTTGACACACTGGCCTCAGGTTCACAGTGCACCATGTCACTGTGCTATCCCATGAAATCATTTGTTTCCAAGTTGTGTTTATTCCTGGAGTGACGTGCCACCCGGAATGGCTTTCACTGAGGTTGCTGATTTAGCTGCTGCCTCCAGCCTCTGGCTTGAGAACTTACTAAAGGGACTTCCTTCCTGTTAAACCCCTGTTAACTCTCCATAAATTTGATGATTCTCTGCCAGGCCTAAGATTTTGAGTTCCATTTCTTGAAGCCAAACTCCACCTTCTGTGCTTTTTTGCTTGGGATGATGGAGTTTTTCTTTAGAAACAGTGCCAAGAAGGACAAGATATTAAAAAAAAAAAAAAAAAACCCCAAAAAACCTACTTTTAAAGAAAATGCCTAACAGATTTTTAATATAGTTATCTCTACCACTTTCTTTTCTAGTTCCTTGATTTTCAGCTCAGGCTGCGTTCTAACTCATACTGTGAAGACAAAGGTGTTTTTGATTCAGAAATATATGAAATCTACATAGTCTTAATTTGTAAAAAATAAAGAAAATTCCGTAACCTTTCCTGGTGTTTGTGTTAAATTCAAGGGTACAGCTGGTCATGGAGCTTGTGATACTGCCAGGGTTTGCTAGTGGGGGCTGGGAGTGGGACACGATTGAGTTTGTGTCTTAAGTATGAATAGAGACAAAGACCCCCCACTTAGACCTCCCACTGTGTAGCCCCAACATGCCACAAATGTTGAGAATTTTCTCTGTCAAATACGTAAGCCAGTTTTTTTTCCAGTCCTCTCCACCCCCTGCCACTTTTGCTATATGTTGTTTGTGGTGGTATGTGCAGTTGGTTCAGATGTGCAGCCAAGCTTTGGAGTTTGAGGAGGCATAATGGAAAAAAGGCAAATGATACCCACTCATTCTGCAAGTATTTTTATTCACCCACTGCTGCCAGGCTGTATACTAAGTGCATTAGTTAATAAAGATGTAAAAGTTGGCCAGGCATGGTGGCTTACGCCTGTAATCCCAGCACTTTGGGAGGCCAAGGTGGGCAGATCTCTTGAGGTCAGGAGTTCAAGACCAGTCTGGCCAACATGGTGAAACCCCATCTCTACTAAATACACCAAAAAAAAAAAAAAAAAAAAAAAAAAAAAAAAATTAGGCATAGTGGCAGGCACTTGTAATCCCAGCTACTTGGGAGGCTGAGGCAGGAGAATTATTTGAACCTGAGAGGTGAAGATTGCAGTGAGCTGAGATGCACCACTTCATTCCAGCCTGGGTGACAGAGACTTAGTCTTAAAAAAGTCAGCCAGGCGCGGTGGCTCACGCATGTAATCCCAGTACTTTGGGAGGTCGAGCCAGGCGGATCACCTGAGGTCAGGAGTTTTGAGACCAGCATGGCCAATATGGTGAAACCCCGTCTCAACTAAAAATAACAAAAAATAGCCTGGCATGGTGGCGGGCGCCTGCAGTGCCAGCTACTCGGGAGGCTGAGGCAGGAGTATCGCTTGTACCCGGGAGGCAGAGGTTGCAGTGAGCTGAGATCGCACCACTGCACTACAGCCTAGGCGACAGAGACTCCCATCTCAAAAAAATAAAAGTCCTTGTCATAGTTTAGATATGAGATTATCAATCAGAACTTGCATTACAATCAGGTTGCTCAATTCTGTGTTTGTGTTTTTGTTTTGATTTTTGGAGACAGGGTCATGGTCTTGCCCTGTCACCAAGGCTGTAGTGCAGTGATGCGATCATGGCTCACAGCAACCTCAGTCTCCTGAGCTCAAGTGATCCACCTCAGCCCGGGACCACAGGTGCATGCCACTGCACCCAGCTAATTTAATTTTTGTAGAGATGGGGTCTCACCATGTTGCTCAGATTATGTCGAACTCCTGTTCCTCAAACGATCCACCTTAGCCTCCCAAAGTGCTGGGATTACAGGCTTGAGCCACCATGCCAAGCCTAGTAGCTCAATTTTACCATGCTTGTTCTTTGCTTGTCATATTCATTGTAGACCCAGGCCTTCCTGTTAGAATTTGACCATTATTCTGACTGGTTCATCTAGGTTACTCCCAGTTGACCTGTTCGGACTCCGCATGTGCCCGTGCCAACTAAGGATAGCCATTTTCCTTAAGCTTGGGAAATATTCCTTAAGCATCTTTTCTCTCTTGCTGACTGAGAAAAGACTGGTCCTAAAGACTCTTTAAAGCCCCCATTTTATCCTTTTGCTAGGGGAGAAGTACAAGGCACAACACCTTTTGAGTGTTTACAAGGTCAGGCACTGTACAAAGTGCCTTACATAGATTGCTTAACATCCCCAGTAGTTTAAGAAGATGGTGTATTTACTACATACAGTCAGTTACTTCCAGGGCTGGCAGATGTGTGCCCAGAAAGAATCTAGGCACACTATTTCCAGAGCCCTACCCTTTACTGTTAACCTATGTAAGCAGCGTTAAGGTTAGTCCTCCTGGGCTGGAGTCATCCTTTCCATCCTGACCTACATCCTGGCTATGATTCTGGCCAAGGGTGGAAAGGGAAATTGTGAAGGGGTTTGAGCAAAATCTCCCCACCCCAAATCTTTGTAACCAAAGAAATGTAGAAGAGTGAGCGGACTTTTTAGTCTTTCTTCCCCCAGCCAGCCCACCAATTACCAATTAAATGGAAGAGGATAACAGCAGCTCTTTCCATGTATAGGAGACCTACAGGCCAAAACTAGACCAAGGAAGACCCTAGTGGGCGGCAAAAGTGGAAGGTCCTCTGGGTTGAAAGAAGAAACAGTTTTTTTTTTTTGAGATGGAGTCTCACTCTGGCCCAGGCTGGAGTGCAGTGGTGTGATCTCAGCTCACTGCAACCTCCACCTCCTGGGTTCAAGCAATTCTCCTGCCTCAGGCTCTCCAGTAGCTGAGATTACAGGTGCATGCCACCATGTCCAGCTAATTTTTCATATTTTTAGTAGAAAGGGGGTTTCCCCATGTTGCTCAGGCTGGTCTCGAACTCCTGACCTCAAATGATCTGCCCACTTTGGCCTCCCAAAGTGCTGGATTACTTACAGTCATGAGCCACCGCGCCCAGCCAAGAAACAATATGTTCTTTCTAAGCATGGTGAGCAGATGAGGGGATCTGTCATGTTCAAGCTGGGGATAAAGATGTAGAAGACAGTTCCTGCTTTGGAGTCCTTCACCACTGAGCAGTGCTGGAGAGCCACATGTGAACATTACATGTGAATAGGAGTTAAGCATAGTGGGCCATGAGACAACAGCAGGATACACAGCCTGGTCTGGTCGATCAGAGAAAGTGCTTTGCAGATGACACCTCAGCTAAGTCTAAATCTCAAAGTTTGAGTCAAAGTGAGGCAAGTGAAGAGATTAAGAAAGGCAGTGGGAGTGGATGTTTCTGATCAAGAGATTAGCACGAGGAAAGACAGGAGTACGCTCCAGCATGGGGAGAGCAAGGAAGGAGCTGCAAAAACAGGTTTTGCTGACTAGGAAAATTGGAGGGAACTAGTAGGAAATGCAGGGGGTAAGTCAACCGTTACTGAAGACCTGGTATGAGGCACTGTTGCATCAAACCTCTGAAGAAGCTGGGCACAGTGGCTCACGCCTGTAATCCCAGCACTATGGGAGACCCCAGGCGGGCGGATCACCTGAGGTTGGGAGTTTGAGACCAGCCTGACTAACATGGAGAAACCTAAAAATACAAAATTAGCCGGGCGACGTGGTGCATGCCTGTAATCCCAGCTACTCAGGAGGCTGAAGCAGGAGAATCGCTTGAACCCAGGAGGCGAAGATTGTGGTCAGCCGAGATCGTGCCATTGCACTCCAGCCTGGGCAACAAGAGTGAAACTCTGTCTCAAAAAAAAAAAAAACCTTGGATAATGAAAGTAGATAATGATAATATAAGAATGGCCACTAATGCCGGGCGCAGCGGCTCAAGCCTGTAATCCCAGCATTTTGGGAGGCAGAAGTGGGCAGATCACAAGCTCAGGAGTTCAAAACCAGCCTTACCAACCTGGTGAAACCACCCTCTCTACTAAAAATACAAAAATTAGCTGGGTGTGGTGGCACATGCCTGTAATCCCAGCTACTCAGGAGGCTGAGGCAAGATAACTGCTTGAACCCGGGAGGTGGAGGTTGCAGTGAGCTGAGATTGTGCCACTGCACTCCAGTCTAGGTGACAGAGTGAGACTTTGTCTCAAAAAAAAAAAAAAAAAAAAAAGAATGGCAACTAACATATTAAGACAAACAACCTGACATCACATACTTGCTGATGGAAGTAAATACCAATGAAGTGTGTATTTTTTTGTTTTTGTTTTTGTTTTTTTGAGATGTCTCATTCTGTTGCCCAGGCTGGAGTGCAGTGGCATGATCTTGGCTCACTGCAACCTCTGTCCTCCAGGTTCAGGTGATTCTCCTGCCTCAGCCTCCCAAGTAGCTGGGATTACAGGCACCTGCCACCACGCCCAGCTAATTTTTTTATTTTTAATAGAGATGGGGTTTCACCACATTGGCCAGGCTGGTCTCGAACTCCTGACCTCAAGTGATCAGCCCACCTCGGCCTCCCAATGTGCTGGGATTACAGGAGTGAGCCACTGCGCCTAGCCTACCAAAGAAGTTTTCTTAACAACAACAACAAAAAAATTGAATCTGGGCTGGGCACGGTGGCTCACACCTGTAATTCCAGCACTTTGGGAGGCTGAAGTGGGTGAATTGCTTGAGTCCAGGAGTTCGAGACCAGCCTGGGCAGCATGGCAAGAGCCCATCTCTACAAAAAAATATAAAAATACACCTGTGGTCTCAGCTACTTGGGAGGCTGAGGTGGGAGGATCAGTTGAGCCTGGGAGGTTGAGGCTGCAGGGAGCCACAAATGCATCACTGCACTCCAGCCTGGGGGGATAAAATTGAATCTGAATCATATTAAGTTCTATGTGAGGTAATAATACATATGTCAGTTCACTAGATTTAATCATGCCACAATGTGTATACACTTCAAAAGATGTTGGACACATATGGTTTTATCTGTCAATTAATAATAAAAAGAAAACTTTAAGTTCAAACAACTGGTTTCTTTTTTCAAAAAATATGGCAAACAACAACTCCAAAAAGAGAGGGAAGGAAACCTAGACATTAAGAGACTTATAAGCCATATTAACAAAATGCAATCAATGATGTGATCTTGTTTGAATCCTGATTCAGATAAACCAAGTATAGCCGGGCGCAGTGGTTCACGCCTGTAATCCGAACACTTTGGGTGACCGAGGCCGGTGGATCACTTGAGGTCAGGAGTTCAAGATCAGCCTGACCAACATGGTGAAACTCTGTCTCTACTAAAAATACAAAAATTAGTTGGGTATGGTGGTGGGCACCTGTAATCTCAGCTACTCAGGAGGCAGAGGCAGGAGAATCACTTGAACCTGGGAGGTGGAGGTTGTAGTGAGCTGAGATTGCACTACTGCACTCCAGCCTGGGCGACAAAGTGAGACTTCGTCTCAAACAAAAACAAAAATAAACAAACAAACCCAAGTGTAAAAAGAAAAGGAAAAGAAAAAGGGAGACAATTGGAGCAATTTGAACCCCGATTCACACTCTCCAAGATGGCCCCCAAGGATCCTCACCTTGGTGTGCCCTGGTAGAGTTCTCCACATTGAGGCAGGCTGGCACGCATGACCAAAATAACACTGCAGAAGCATGTGTGGCTTTGGAGGCCAGGTCTTCAGAGGAATTGCAGCTTCCTCCTTGGCTCCTTGGATCACTTGCTCTGAGTGAAACTAAGTACAGGTTCTGAGGCCATTCAAGCCGCCCTGTGTGGAAAGCCTCGAAGTGAAGACTGGAGCCCCTGCCCACAGCCAGCAGCGACTTGCCAGCCAGTGGGAAGGAACCACCACGAAAGCAGATCCTCCAGTTTCAAACTTTCAGGTGACTGCAGTCTCATGAGACACTGAGCCAGAACTGCCTCACCAATCTACCAACCTGTTTCTGAATGCCTGGCCCACAGAAACTGTGAGCAATAACACATTTATTGTTGTTTTAAACCACTGTGTTACACAGCAATAGATAACAGCTGAAACACTGACTATATGATAAAGAAATATTATTAATGCATAACGCTAATAATGTTATGATTGCATTCTTCAAAAGTTATCTTTTAAAGATTCATACTGGCCAGGCGTGGTGGCTCACACCTGTAATCCCAGCACTTTGGGAGGCCGAGGTGGGCGGATCACCTGAGGTCAGGAGTTCGAGACCAGCCTGGCCAACATGGTGAAACCCGGTCTGTACTAAAAATACAAAAATGAGCCAGGCGTGGTGGTGGGCGCCTATAGTCCCAGCTACTCGGGAGGCTGAGGCAAGAGAATCGCTTGAACCTGGGAGTGGAGGTTGCAGTGAGCTGAGATCTCACCACTGCACTCCAGACTGGGTGACAGAGCGAGACTCCATCTCAAAAAATAAATAAATAAATAAAAATTAAAGATGCATACTGAAATATGTATGGATGAATTACTATGATGTCTGAGATTTGCATCAAAATACTCAGTTGGGCTTGTGGAGTGCCTGGAGTGAGGGTTCTGGATCCCACCCGTGAGATTTAGGATTGTTAAAATGAGTCTTCGGAAGCAAACCCCTAGTGACTTCTTATAGCAAATCATCGGACGACCAACTGTGGTAAAATTAAATTCTAGAGTGGATTATCGAGGGGTCCTGTCTTGCCTGGATGGTTACATGAATATAGCCTTGGCGTAGACAGAAGAATATATACAACTGAAGAATAAGTATGGGAAGCTGGGTACAGTGGCTCATGCCTGTAATCCCAGCACTTTGGGAGGCTGAGTTGGGCAGGAGTTTGAGACCAGCCTGGCCAACATGTTGAAACCCCTTCTGTACTGAGAAAAAAAAAAAAAGGCCAGGCGCAGTGGCTCATGCCTGTAATCCCAGCACTTTGGGAGGCTGAGGCAGGCAGATTACAAGATCAGGAGATCGACACCATCCTGGCTAACATGGTGAAACCCCGTCTCTACTAAAAAATACAAAAAAAATTAGCCAGGCGTGGTGGCAGGCGCCTGTAGTCCCAGCTACTGGGGAGGCTGAGGCAGGAGAATGGCGTGAAACCGGGAGATGGAGCTTGCAGTGAGCTGAGATCGTGCCACTGCACCTCCAGTCTGGGTGGCAGAGTGAGACTCCGTCTCAAAAAAAAAGTACAAAAATTGGCCAGGCTCAGTGGTGCACACCTGTAGTCCCAGCTACTCAGGAGACTGAGGCAGGAGAATTGCTTGAACCCAGGAGGTGGAGGCTGCAGTGAGCTGAGATCACACCACTGCACTCCAGCCTGGGTGATAGAGTAAGACTGTCTCAAAAAAAAAAAAGAGTGAGTATGGGCTACATTTATCCAAGAAAAGTACATCAGTACACAGAACAGAAGGGTGTGAAGGCACCAAGAGGGCCATACTTTTCATAGTTGGATATATTTTTATTATTTTTTTCTAATTTTTGCTTCTTTGTGATATACTTCATCCTGTTTTTTATAATAGTTGGTGATTTTTCACTGACATTTAAGATAAATGTATACAATTAATTGTGAAGTGTTCTTTTACATTTAAGTTTCAGTCATTTTCTTTTACCACTTTGTCAGTGTACAAAATGCTAAAAGAATTTTTGAAAAAGAAAAAAATAGTTGAATGGTGGCAGGGAGTGAAGGAATTAGAGGGTATGGATAATATGAATGGTTATGAGTTTATATCGGTTGTGGCTAGGCAATGGACATTCATTGTACGATTCTCTCTCCTTTTGTGTTTGAAATGTTCTATCACGGAAAACTAAAGAAACAAAAAAGGCATAATGGTCCAGGCAAGAGAAAAGATGATGTGAAGTAGAGCAGTAGTCATAAGGACAGGAGACAATGGACTAAAATATTCTGGAGGTAAAATCTCCAGGCCTTAGTGATTAATTAGACATGGGGAGATGAGAAAGACAGGAGATCAAGGATGATTCTCAGGGGGTCGGGATGGTCCTACCAGCTACTTGCCAACTGTGCAAGCTTCGGAGAGTTACTCAGCCTTTCTGTGTCTCATTTTCCCATGTGTAAAATGGAAGTAATAATAGTACTTCCTGTATAGAACTATTGTGAGAATTAAATTAATAAAATACAGTCATGTGCCATATGATGATGTTTTGGTCAATGACACGCTGCTTATATGATGGTGGTCCTATGCTCACACCTGTAATCCCAGCACTTTGGGAGGCTGAGGAGGGCAGATCACGAGCTCAGGAGTTCAAGACCAGCCTGACCAACATAGTGAAACCCTGTCTCTACTAATAATACAAAAATTAGCTGGGCGTGGTGGCACATGCCTGTAGTCCCAGCTACTTGGGAGGCTGAGACAGGAGAATCGCTAGAACTCGGGAGGCAGAGGTTGCAGTGAGGTGAGCCGAGATCACGCCACAGGCACTCCAGCCTGGGCAACAGAGCAACAGAGCAAGACTCCGTCTAAAAAAAAAAAAAAGATTATCATACTATATTTTTACTGTACCTTTTCTATGTTTAGATGCACAAATGCTCATCATGGTGTTACTTTAATTGCCTATAGTATTCAGTACAGTCAGATGCTGTACAGGTTTGTAGCCTAGGAGCAACAGGCGATACCATAGAGCTTAGGTGTATAGTAGGCTACACCATCTAGGTTTGTGTAAGCATACTTTACCATGTTCACACAATGACAAGAACCCTGTCTTACTGTATGTAAACAGCTTAGAAGTGTGTTCAGCCCATAATAAAACTTCTAAATGTTAGTTTCTTCCACTAGGGAGGCCCAGGTCTGTGGGTGGGATGGTAGTTTTGGCTCTGACATGCTGAGATTGCAGTGGTGTGGGACACCCTTGCAGATGCCAGGGGACATTGGGATATGAATCTAAAGCTAAGGGAAGAAGTCAGGAATAGACGTATGGATGACTTGACACTTTCTTCTTTTTTTTTTTTGAGACAGAGTCTCACTGCAACCTCCGCCTCCTGGGTTCAAGCAATTCTCCTGCCTCAGCCTCCTGAGTAGTTGAGATTACAGGTACCTGCCACAACGCCCGGCTAATTTTTTTTTTTTTTTTTTTTTTTTTTTTTTAGTAGAGATGGGGTTTCACCATGTTGGCCAGGCTGGTCTCAAATTCCTGACCTCAGATGATCCACCCGCCTTGACCTCCCAAAGTGCTGAAATTACAGGCATGACCCACCCACCCAGCCCAGCCTGACTTGGCACATTTTTTTTTTTTTTTTTGAGACGGAGTCTCCCTCTGTCGCCCAGGCTGGAGTAAAGTGGCGTGATCTCGGCTCACTGCAAGCTCCGCCTCCTGGGTTCACACCATTCTCCTGCCTCAGCCTCCTGAGTAGCTGGTACTACAGGCGCCCGCAACTGCACCTGGCTAATTTTTTGCATTTTTAGTAGAAATGGGGTTTCACCGTGTTAGCCAGGATGGTCTCGATCTCCTGACCTCGTGATCCGCCCGCCTCGGCCTCCCAAAGTGCTGGGATTACAGGCGTGAGCCACCATGCCCAGCCAACTTGGCACATTTTTAAACCACAAAAATGTCAGCTCCTTGAACTTCACTACTTCACCAAAGAAGATACACAAATGGCAAATTGCACATTAAAATATGTTCAAAATTTAAAAATTAGTTGGGTTTGGTGGCGTGCAGCTGTAGTCCCAGCTACTCAGGAGGCTGAGTTGGGAGGATCACTTGAGCCCAGGAGGTTGAGCTGCAGGGAGTTGTGATTGCACTACTGCACCCCCACCTGGACCACAGAGCAAGACCCTGTCTCAAAAAAAAAAAAAAAAAAAAGAAAAGAAAAAAAGTTGTTCAACATTATTAGACATTAAGGAAATGCAAATTAAAGTAACAATTAAATACTACTACACACCTACTAGAATGGCCAAAATTTTTTTGAAGTGATAATAGTGCTCGTGTGAATGTGGAGCAACTGGATCTATTGTGTGTCGCTGGTGGTGAGGTAAGATGGTACAGACTCTCTGGAAAACAATTTGGCAGTTTCTTATAAAATTAAACATATATTAGCCATACAACCCAGCAATTGTACTGCTGGGTATTTACCCTAGAGAAATAAAAATTTGTGTTCACACAGAAACCTCTACGTGAGGCCAGGCACGGCATGCCTGTAATCCCAGCACTTTGGGAGGCCGAGGTGGGTGAATCACTTGAGGTCAGGAGTTTAAGACCAGCCTGGCCAACAAGGCGAAACCCCAGCTCTACTAAAAATACAAAAATTAGCCAGATGTGGTGGCCTGCACCTGTAATCCCAGCTATTTGGGAGGCTGAGGCAGGAGAATCACTTGAACCCAGGAGGTGGAGGTTGCAGTGAGCCGAGATTGCGCCACTTTACTCCAGCCTGGGCGACAGAGTGAGACTCAGTCTCAAAAAGATAAAGAAAAAGAAACCTGTACACAGATGTTCAGAGAGGCTTTATTTTTAATAGCCTACAACTGGGACAAACCCAAATATTCTTCAATATGTGAATGAATGAACAAACAAACTGTGGTACATCCATACAATGGAATACTACTCTGCAATAAAAGGAATGAACCACAGACACATACAACAACTTAGATGGATCTCAAAGGCTCCATCAGGAAACCCAGGCACCTCACCACTTAAGGAGTGTGTGGAAACTTATTCCACGGTTCTCCATCCGCTCTGCCACTGCCTAGGTTTAGGTCCCACTGAATCTCACCTGGATTATTGTCCCAGCCTCCTCACTAGTCTTGGATCTCTGCAGTCCATCTGAGAGGTTTGCAGGCCTGAACTGCCACTCTGTGGCAAGAAAAGGAAATATGCAGAGGGCCATCCTTTCACCCTTTGTGGCCAATGCACTAAACTCTGACCACAGTCTCCCCAGCCCACTGCACTACTTCTAGAAGGACCTTTCTACACTGAACTTTTCAATGGCTCATCTTTGCTCTTTAGGTAAAGTCCAAACTCATACTTCCCAGGCTCTGGCTTACCTCTGTCCTCTCATCTTTCGATGCCCCAGCAATGAGACTCATTTTTATGCTAGAATATTCCACTAGATCCCTCACTGTTACACATTGATTGGCATTTTTCTTTTTCTGCCTAGAGCTCTCACTCCACCCTCTCTGCCTGGGTCAGTCGTACCGACCCTGCAGGTCTTAGGTTGTTCTGTGGGGTTTTTTTTGTTGTTGTTTTTTTAGACAGTCTCATTCTATCGCCCAGGCTAGAGTGCAGTGGTGAAATCTAGGCTTACTGCAACCTCTGCTTCCCAGGTTCAAGCGATTCTTCTGCCTCAGCCTCCCGAGTAGCTGGTATTACAGGCGCCCACCACCGTGCCTAATTTTTGTATTTTTAGTAGAGACGGAGTTTCACCATGTTGGCCAGGCTGGTCTCGAACTGCTGACTTCAAGTGATCCACCCGCCTTGGCCTCTCAAAGTGCTGGGATTACAGATGTGAGCCGCCTCGCCCGGCCACAGGTCTTAGTTTTGATATCGCCTCATCTAGGAAGTCTCCTCTGAGCCCTCAAGACTGTTAGAGGAGCCTCTTCTGGGGCCTCCCTCCATCACAGCACGGCTGGAGTCACGTGGGGGCTGTTGGCATCACCTACTGGAACTGGGAGACACATTCACCTCTGAATTCCTGCTGTCTGGCTCAGCGTTTCACACCTACTTGGTGTGAAGGTCTGCAAATTAACAACGTGGCTGGACGAGAAGATGAAGGCCTGAAAGTGGAGGCACGGCATGGGGAGGGAGGTCACCCGAAGTGCGTCCTGACTTCAGGAAGGCCAGGGTGGGAAAGGCAGCCAAGGCTCACCATCCATCCTGCTCCCCTGCCAACGCTTTCTACCTTCGGGCTGACTGTAGGATAAGTGTCCCCCGCCTCCCATGCCAGGCTGGGGGAAGGACTGGCAGGGTTACTTCCAGGAGAAACAGATAAGGCCAGGGAAGAGTTTCTGTCCGTCACGCCCACATATTTGAATTCTCTGCACTTTTTCCAAGGCCTGCAGTGGTCTGGGGAGACTGGTGGTCACAGAGGGTGAAAGGAAGGCACTCTGCATATTCCTCTTCCCACCACAGGGTGGCAGTTCAGGCCTGCAAACTTCTTGGATGGGCGCTGCCTCGGTTGCACCATCTGGTGGCTACATGTTTCAGCATGTTGCACAGGCTGGTCTCTAACTCCTGGCCTCAAGTGATCCACCCACCTCAGCCTCCCAAAGTGCTGGGATTACAGGTGTGAACCACTGCATCTGGCCAACAATATATTTTTTTAAGTTGAAGGAATCGAAAACAAAGAACATATGTGGCAAATTTATATTTGTTATTTAAAAAACAATTCCTGGGAATGCTCCCGCCTTAGAGAAGGCCCCAGTGCTATCTTCTTGGCTTCCTGAGTCAGCGGGAGAAACCTGATTTCTTGATGGCATTTGCCACCTGACTGGGCCTGCCTGCTCACTCTCGTATGAACTGTTCTCTGCATTTATCAGACCTGTATCCAGGTGTCCTCTCCCCCCTCGTTTATGTCACTTGGGATACCCCAGGGCTCCTGTGGCTGAGCCTCCCCAACCCAGCTTCTTGGTCTCCTGCAGGGATGCTCACCCGCCCCAGCCCCATTTCATCATCTGCTCTCCTACTCTCAGGCCACAGCCACGTTATTCAGTTCTCACTTCCTCTGCCCCCTCCTCACCTACACTTTGGTTGCATTACAAGCCCAGTCCTGCCCCTTAACCCGTCCACTTTATCTTGCTTCCTTTTTTTTTTTTTGAGACGGAGTCTCACTCTGTCACCCAGGGTGGAGTGCAATGGCACGATCTCAGCTCACTGTAACCTCCACCTCCTGGGTTCAAGTGATTCTTCTGCCTCAGCCTCTCGAGTAGCTGGGATTACAGGCGCCTGCCATCACACTTGGCTAATTTTTATATTTTTAGTAGAGATGGGGTTTTACCATGTTGCACAGGCTGGTCTCAAACTTCTGGGCTCAAGTGATCCTCTTGCCTCGGCCTCCCAAAGTGCTGGGATTTCAGGCATGAGCCACAGCACCCGGCTTGTGTTGTGATTTTGAATGCAGACTCTGGGGCTGAGCTGTCTGGGCTCGTCTCACAGCTTTTCCATAGACAAGCTTTGACACTGGGAAAGTTACTTAAGTTCTCTGATCTTCACTCTCTCCTAGTAAAACAGAAATAACAATAATGCCTACCCAAAAACATTGTGGCGAGGATTAATGGACTTAATCTGTATAAAGTGCTTAGAACAGTGCCTGGCACATTGTAAATATTATATATGCATTTGCTCCTATGTATTATTATTAGTATTACTCGAGCTGGAGGCTTTGGGTCACTGCACTTAGCCTCTCGCCAATTCCACAGTCTTCCTTCTCTAGTCCCAGAACCAGGCCTTTGCACCCTGCTAGGAGAAGCAGCAGCAACCACAGAAGTCCGACTTTCCTGTAGTCTGGTGCTAAGGAGATGCCTGGACCTCAGCCTCTAGTGGGCTCCAGCCTCCTTTGAAAACCCTCGATTTGTCCTTAGCCTGGCCCCTCTCCACTGTCTGCAGTGACCATCCCATATCTTCGCTACTTCCCCGTCCACACGGTGTGAAATTAAAATGGTACAGAGATATAGAATGAAGGTGAGGGCCCCATATGGTAAATTGATAGACAACGGCCACCGTATTTTGTAGCTCCTCCATCGACATGTGATGACCCCTCATCTCTCATACTCTAATCCTCAAACTGCTCTGCACATTCCCAAGTCTGTTCCCAACTCCTGAAGCCCTTCCACTGGGCCCTCTAGAATTCGCAGCCCTACATCTGCAAAACTCCCCAACTGGATCTTCTCCCGGTGCTCCCTTTGCCTTCCCAGGCAGCAGGTTCCTGGCTCCCCCTGGAGGACACGGCCCTCCCTGCAATCCCCTCAGTTGGGTGCGGCTTTCCCTGCCTCACCTTTGTGCCTCGAGGCGCCCTCGTTGTTCTTCAGTGCTGCTTTCAGAACCTTCTTCCCTAAAATCCCTCAGCTCTGAGTCTTAGGTTGTAGGATGCTGCCTCCCTCTTCCATGCACCTACCAATCCCTGGGCTACTTCCGTGTTTCTTGAAGGTTTCATTCCTACCTCACTGTCATTCTCTCTGACATGATTTCTGCCCTAATTCTTAGAGATTTCTGTTTGTTTGTTTGGTTGGATTTTGGTTTGTTGTTGTTTTGAAACAGAGTTTTGGTCTTATATCCCATGCTGGAGTCCAATGGCAGAATCTTGGCTCGCTGCAACCTCCGCCTCCTGGGTTCAAGCAGTTCTCCTGCCTCAGCCTCCCGAGTTCCTGGGATTACAGGTGCACACCACCATGCCCAGCTAATTTTTGTATTTTTAGTAGAGATGAGGTTTCACCATGTTGATCAGGCTGGTCTAACTCCTGACCTCAGGTAATCCACACACCTCGGCCTCCCAAAGTGCTGGGATTTCAGGCGTGAGCCACCGCACTGGCCTATTGTTGTTTTTGAGGCAGGGTCTTGCTCTGTCTCCCAGGCTGGACTGCAGTGGTGGGATCTCGGCTCACTGCAGCCTGAACCGCCCAGGCTCAGGCGACCCTCCCATCTCAGCCTCCTGAGTAGCTGGGACTATAGGCATGTGCCACCACGCCAGGCTGATTTTTGTATTTTTTTGTAGAGACAGGATTTCGCCTTGTTGCCCAGGCTGTTCTTGAGCTTCTGGGCTCAAGTAATCCTCCTTCCAGCCTCCAAAAGTGCTGGGATTCCGGGCGTGAGCCACCACACCAGGTCCTTAGAGATTTCAATATTCATGTAGATACGTCCTCCCCATACCCTGGCCCTCTCACTTCCACAGTCTCCTCTCCTCCAAAGACCTCTCATGGCCGCACCCTGCTCCTTGTCATTACTAATAACTGCACCTCCTCTGTATTAGCTTGCTAGGGCTGTCGTAACAAAGTACCACAGACTGGATGGCTTAGACGGCAGAAATATATTGTCACAGAAATGTAGCCTTCTTCTGGAGGCTAGAAGTCCAAGATCAAGGTGATGTCAGTGTTGGTTCCTTCTGAGGCTGTGAGACAGAACCTGTCCGTGCCTCTCACCCAGCTTCCGGTGGTTGCTGGCAATGCTTGGGGTTCCTTGGCTCATGGATGCATCACCCTGACCTCTGCTTTCATCTTCACATGGTGATGTGGTTTGGCCATGTCCCCACCCAAATTTCATCTTGAATTGTAGTTTCCATAATCCCCATGTGTTGTGGGAAGGACCCAGTGGGAGATAATTTAATTATAGGAGTGGGTAGCCTCATGCTATTCTTGTGACAGTGAGTGAGTTCTCATAAGATCTGATGGTTTTATAAGGGGCATTCCCCCCTTTTGCTCAGCATTTCTCATTCTACTGCCATGTGAAGAGGGACATGTTTGCTTCCCCTTCCACCATAGTTGTAAGTTCCCTGAGGCCTCCCCAGCCATGCTTAACTGTGAGTCAATTCAACCTCTTTCCTTGATAAAGTACCCAGTTTAGGGCATGTATTTATTAGCAGCATGAGAATGGACTAATATACATGGTGTCTCCCTGTGTGCTTGTCCATCTGGCTTCAAGTTCCACCTTTTTATAAAGACACCAGTCAAAATAGGAGTAGGGCCCACCCAAATGACCTCATTGTAACTTGACTACCTCTGTAAAGACCCTATTTCCAGATAAGGTCACATTCTGAGACACTGGGGGTAGGCCTCCACATCTTAGAGGGAGAGGGACACAATTCAACCCGTAACACCCCATTCCCATTCCCATTCTCTCAATGTCATGCAGCCCATCCCGTGACCTCCACCTCATTTCTTCCCAACATCTTTCCAACTTATTCCCACTAGTACTCTACCTCCAAAATTCCTTTGACCCCACTGGGACCTACAATCTACTGTCCCTACTCCCCCATGCCTCCCTCTTTTACTGTTCCTTTTTCTGTTTTTATCCAATTTAAAGACCACAGTCACACTTGTAATCCCAGCTACTCAGGAGGCTGAGGCAGGAGGATTCCTTGAGCCCAGGAATTTGAGGCTGCAGTGAGCTGTGATCTCTCCACTGCACATCAGCCTGGGTGACAGAGCAAGACACCGACTCCAAAAAAAAAATAGAATCACTCCCCTGCATACACCTTCAATTCCCTTGCTTCTTTCCCTCTCCTTTGTTGCACTCAATTAGTAAATGGCAGCCCTGGCTAATTCACCTCACTGCATGGGAAGCATGGGCTGTAGAAGAAAACCAACACATTCATGTTAACCAGTCTCCCTTTAAATTCCTAATTACCTAAGGTGGACCCTTCATGCTGCCTGGTAATCCTACTACATTTCCCAGTCCATTCACTCTTTTGGGCTCCTAGATGACTACTCATACGTTCTCCTGTCTTCTCAAGCCTCCAACATCTTCTCCAGCCATCTTTCTCAGCTGATGATCTTGAATATTTCCTTGAGAAAATAAAAGCACCCAGGAGAGAGCTCCTATAGTTAGACACCATCACATATACCCAACTACCTGCTTCTGAGCCTTCCTCCTTCCTGTACCTATGAATGCTATTTAAAGCCACTTATGCACTGGAGCCTGACAATTCCCTCTTCTCTTTCCTGCATCATCAGATTTTCTTTCTTCCTTCCTTTCTTTCCTTCCCTTCCTTCCCTTCCTTCTTCCCTTCTCTTCCCCTTCCTTCCTTCCTTCTTTCTTTTCTCTCTTTCTTTCCTTCCTTCCTTCCTTCTTTCTTCTTTTCTCTTTCTTTCTCTTTCTTTCTTTTCTTTCTCTCTCTTTCTCTCTTTCTTTCTCTCTTTCTTTCTTTTTCTTTCTTTCTTTTTCTTTCTTTCTTTTTCTTTCTTTCTCCTTCCTTCCTTCCTTCCTCCCTTCCCTTCCCTTCCTTTCCCTTCCTTCCTTCCTTCCTTCCTTCCTTCCTTCTTTCTTTCTTTCTTTCTTTCTTTCTTTCTTTCTTTCTTCTTTCCTTCTTTTCAGATGGAGTCTCGCTCTGTCGCCAGGCTGGAGTGCAGTGACACGATCTCGGCTCACTGCAACCTCCGTCTCCCAGGTTCAAGTGGTTCTCCTGCCTCAGCCTCCCGAGTAGCTGGGACTACAGGCATGTGCCACCACGCCCAGGTAATTTTTATATTTTTAGTAGAGAGGGGTTTCACCATGTTGGCCAGGCTGGTCTCAATCTCTTGCCTTGTGATCTGCCCGCCTTGGCCTCCCAAAGTGCTGGGATTACAAGCGTGAGCCACTGCACCTGGCCCCAGATTTTCTCTAGTTTATCGTTCCAATAAGTATAAGAATATGCTGTAATTTCTTTTTTTTTTTTAATTTTTAGAGATGGGGGGGTCTCACTATGCAGCCCAGGCTGAACTTCACTCCTGGGCTCAAGCAATCTTCCTGTCTCAGCCTTCCAACTAGCTAGGACTACAGGCATGTGCCACTGGGCCTGTCTGGCTAATTTTTCTTATGTTTAAGAAATCCCCACTTAGAGCCTGGGAGCAACAACACTCCAACAGCAATGAACAAACCCAGCTTCCAGATCTTTGTTTCTAAATATTCCCCACGAAAATAAAACAGGGCTCTTTGGAAAAATGCTTGATTCCAGTACTGGGTTGGGGAAAATCCAAGATGAATCTCGAGCATGTTATGGCAGAAAGTAAGTACGTCCTTGAAGAATGATGAAGATTTGTTAAAGAGACACAGAAGCCAGTTTGAAGGGGCTCCCACTGGCCAAATCATGGACAGTTTGAGCATTTGAGATATAAACCACTGAATAAAATAAGAAACCATAATTCTATACTGATTTAAATAAATGAACACATAAAAAGTTAAATAAAAACTTAATATTTACATTTTCAGAGTACCTATCTATAACGTAATTATTCATTATAAAGGGAAATAGTAAATGTGTGATGGAGAAACCTAGCAGACAGCAAGTAATGCAAATGAACATTTTTAGTAATGAGACAAATCAATATCAACATCTGTAATCTTCCAAAATTTCAAAGTCCTGTAAGTTAGGAAAGACTGAAGAATTGTTCCAGATTGAAGGAGACTAAATAAACATGACAACTGAATGCAATGTGTGACTTTAAACTGGCTAGAAAGGATATTATTCTGACAATTAGTGAAAGTTGACTGTGGTCTGAGGAGTAGATAAGTTTTTTTTATCAATATTAATTTCTGATTTTGATGGTGGTATGGTATTGGGGAAGATAAGAAAGTGTCCTTGTTTGTAGTAAACAAACCTGAAGTGTTTGGGGTGATAAAACATCATGTTAGCAACCTACTCTTAAATAGTTTAGGTGAAAGACGGGGACACCTATAATGCCAGGTACTCAAGAGGTGGTGGCAAGTGCCTATAATGCCAGCTACTCAAGGGGCTGAGGCAGGAGAATCACTTGAACCCAGGAGGCAGAAGTTTCAGTGAGCCGAGATCGCACCACTGCACTCCAGCCTAGGTGAGAGAGTGAGACTCTGTTTAAAAAAAAAAAAAAAAAAGATAGTTTAAGAGAGGAAAAAAAACTTTGTACTGTATTTGAAACATTTGTGTATGAAATAGTTTCAAAAATAAAAACTTTAAAATGATGAAGTCTAATTTCTTGACCCCTATCTCCTCTCCCACTCTCTTCTACCCTACTTACTTGTCCCTAAAGAAGGTGTCTAGGCTGGGCACAGTGGGTCACGCCTGTAATCCAAGCACTTTGGGAGGCTGAGGTGGGTGGATCATCTGAGGTCAGGAGTTCAAGACCAGCCTGGCCAACATGGTGAAACCCCGTCTCTACTAAAAATACAAAAATTAGCCAGGTGTGGTGGCACGTGCCTGTACTGTAGTCCCAGCTACTCAGGAGGCTGAGGCATGACAATTGCTTGAACTCAGGAGACGGAGGTTGCAGTGAGCTGAGATCGTGCCACTGCACTCCAGCCTGGGCGACAGAGCGAGACGCCATCTCAAAAAAAAAAAAAAAAAGACGGCGTCCAGGGAAAACGAGATCACGATGGCCTTGAATCTTGAACTCTTAAACTCAAGAGATTCTCCCACCTCAGCTTCCTGAGTAGCTGGTGGGGGACTTATAGGCATGTGCCTTTTTCTTCCCTATATCTTAAAAGAATTTTCTGTTTCTTAAATTATTTGTTTTTATTTTTTTTAGAGACAGGGTCTCGCTTTGTCACCCAGGCTGGAGAGTGCAGTGGTGTGATCATAGCTCACCGCTGCCTCCAATTCCTGGGCTCCATGATCCTCCCTCCTCAGCCTCCTGAGTAGCTGGGACTATAGGGATGTGCCACAATGCTAAAAAAGAGCTGTCTATACTCCAATTCTTCCTTTCCCATTTGCTCTTGACCCACTCAAAACAGCTTTCACTTCCATCACTGTTCCTGTTAAGGTCACCAGTGACCTCTGTGCTGCTAAATCCAAAAGGTAATTTTCTTTTTTTTTTTCCTTTGAGACAGGGTCTCACTCTGTCATCCACCCAGGAATGAAGTGGCACAATCATAGCTCCCTGCAGCCTCGACCTCCTGGGCTCAAGTGATCATCCTGCCTCAGCCTCCCAAAGCACTACAACTAAAAGGTGCGTGCCACCACGCCTGGCTCAAAAGGCAATTTTCAATCCTCTTTTTGCCAGACACATCAGCAGAAGTGACAGCTGATTATTTAATCCTTCTTGAAACGTTTTCTTCACTTACATGCCAAGACCCCACATTTTCCCAGGACCACCCTGCAGCCTCCTTTGCCGTTTCCTCCTCGTTTCCTCTGACCTCTAAAGAATGGAGTATGCTAGGGGTCAGGACCCAGACTTTTCCTCTTCTCACTTCTTTGGTGATCTCATCCAGTCCTCTGGCTTTAAATAACATCCACATGCTGATGACTTACTAATTTATGCCTCCAGCCAGGCCTCTTTTCTCAACTCTGGACTTCTATAACCCAACTGCTTACTCCACATTTTCCCTTGGATGCTATCCAACAGGCATCTCAAATTTAACGTGGCCAACACTTAACTCCTGACCTTCCTTCCCTCCCCGACATCTGCTCTAGCCAGTCTTCCCCATATCAGTGAATGGCACCCTTCCATTTGCTCCAAAACTCTTAGAGTTATCCTTGACTCTTCTTTCCTCACATCAATTACATTAGCAAATCCTGTCATCCTGACTGTCTCCGCTTGGTCCAGGTCACCTGCATCTCCCACTGGGGTTCCTGAAGAGGCCTCCTTACCGGCCCCTGCTTCTGTGCCAGCCCTCTACAGTCTCTTCTCATCACTCTCCACTGCTTCCCCATTTCACTCTGAGTGAAAGCCAAAGCAGTCCCGACACTGACGCAAAACCCCACATGATCTCTTCTACCAAATTGGCTAACAAGAAGTTTGATAGAATCAATGATATGGAAGAAGTGGGGAGACAGTTCAACTTGTATGTTGCTTGTGGGAGTGTAACTTATGAACGTCTATTAAAAAACAAAGTTAAGGCCAGGGCAGTGGCTCATGCCTCTAATCCCAACACTTTGGGAGGTCAAGGCGAGTGAATCACTTGAGCCCAGGAGTTCAAGATCAGCCTGGGCAACACAGCAAAACTTGTCTCTACAAAAAATACAAAAGTTAACTGGGTGTGATGGTGCATGCCTAGGTCCCAGCTACTGGGGAGGCTGAAGTGGGATGACCAATTGAACCTGGGAGGTGGAGGTTGCAGTGAGCTGAGATGGCGCCACTGCATGCAAGCCTGGGTGACAGTGATACACTGTCTCAAAAAAACAAAAACCTAAGCATACTCTACGACTCAGAAATTCCATTTATAGAAATTTATTTATTTATTTTAGAGACAGGCTCTTACCCTATTCCTCAGGCTGGAGTGCAGTGGTGGGAAAATAGCTTGCTGTAGCCTCAAACTTCTGGGCTCAAGGGATCCTCCTGCCTCAGCCTCCCAAGTAGCTAGGACTATAGGTGTGTGCCACCACATCTGGCTAATTTTTGTAGGTTTTGTAGAGATGGGGTCTCACTGTGTTGCCCAGGCTGGTCTCAAACTCCTGGCCCCAAGCAATTCTTTCCGCCTCGGCCTTTCAAAGTGCTAAATTACTGGTATGAGCTACTATACCTGGAGAATATAGGAATTTATCCTATGGAAATATACAAGTGGCCAAAGACACATATGGAATGTTCACTGCAGTGTTGTCATGACAAAACAAATAAATAAAGTATGTCTGTACAATGAAGTACGATGTACAAAAGTGGAGATTCATGGGTTTTGGAAAAATCTCCAAGATATATTATTGAGTGCTAAAGGGAAGATCAGTAACTACGGGATAATCTCATTGTCTAATAAAAAGGTAAACATAAATATGCTTGTATATATGTGGATTTTAAAAACATCTGAAAGGGGCCAGGAACAGTGGCTCATGCCTGTAACCCCAGCACTTTGGGAGGCCGAGACTGGCAGATCACATGAGGCCAGGAGTTTGAGACCAGCCTGGGCAACATGGTGAAACCCCGCTTCTACTAAAAGTACAAAAATTAGCTGGGTGTGGTGGTGCATGTCTGTAATACCAGCTACTCAGGAGGCTGAAGCATGAGAATCACTTGAACCTGGGAGGCAGAGGTTGCACTGAGCCGAGATCCCGCCAATACACTTCAGCCAGGGCGACACAGCAAGACTGCCTCAAAAATAAATAAATAAATAAAAATAAATAAAAACATCTGAAAGGATAACCAATTAACTCAGGTTGCCTGTGGAATGAAACCGAGGGTGTATATGAAGGGGATTTTTCGTTTTTTCTGTTTTTTATTAAATTATTTTTAATTTTTAGAGACAAGGTCTTGTTTTGTTGCCCAGGCTGAAATGTAGTCGGATGCTAATAGCTCACTACAGCCTCAAATTCCTGGGTTCATGCAATCATCCCACCTCAGCTTCCCAAGTAGGTAGGACTACAGGCTCACACCACCACGCCCAGCTAATTTTTTACTTATTTTTTGAGACAGGGTCTCACTCTGTCACCCAGGCTGACTGCAGTGACATGATCATCGCTCACTGCAGGCTCCAATCACTCAGGCTCAAGCCATCCTCCCACCTCAGACTCTCAAGTAGCTGGGACTACAGGTGTGTACCAACATGCCTGGGTAATTTTTGATTTTTTTTTTTTTTTGAAACAGAGTCTTGCTCTGTTGCCCAGGCTGGAGTGCAGTGGTGCAATCTCGGCTCACTGCAACCTCCGCCTCCTGGGTTCAAGAGATTCTCTCCCAAGTAGCTGGGATTACAGGCATGCGCCACCACGCCCAGCTAATTTTTGTATCTGTAGTAGAAATGGGGTTTCACCATGTTGGCCAGGTTGATCTCAAACTCCTGAACTTAAGTGATCTGCCCGCCTTGGCCTCTCAAAGTGCTTGGGATTACAGGCGTGAGCCACAGCCCTGGCCTAATTTTTAATTTTTTTGTAGAGACATGGTCTCACTATGAAGCCCAGGCTGGTCTCAAACTCCTGGGTGCAAGTGATCTTCCTCCCTTGGCTTCCCAAAGTGCTGGGATTACAGGTGTGAGCCACCATGGCCAGCCCCTTTTTTTCCTTGTATAACATTCAATTTATTTTCCTTTTTTTTTTTTTTTTTTTTTGAGATGGAATCTCGCTCTGTTGCCCAGGCTGGAGTGGTGCAGTGGCGTGATCTCGCCTCACTGCAATCTCTGCCTCCAGGTTCAAGCGATTCTCCAGCCTCAGCCTCCTGAGTAGGCTGGGATTACAGGCGCATGCCAACACGCCTGGCTTTTTTTTTTTTTTTTTTTTTTGTATTTTTAGTAGAGACGGGGTTTCATCATGTTGATCAGGGTGGTCTCAAACTCCTGACCTCGTGATCCGCCCACCTCGGCCTCCCAAAGTGCTGGGATTACAGGAGTGAGCCACCGCGCCTGGCCTAATTTGTTTTCAATTTTTTTCTTTTCTTTTTTTTTTTTTTGAGATAGAGTCTCGCTCTGTTGCCAGGCTGGAGTGCAGTGGCATGATCTCGGCTCACCGTAACCTCCGCTTCCCGGGTTCAAGCGATTCTCCTGCCTCAGCCTCCCAAGTAGCTGGGATTACAGGCATGCATAAGCACACCCGGCTAATTTTTGTATTTTTAGTAGAGACGGGGTTTCACCCTGTTGGCCAGGATGTTCTTGATCTCCTGACCTTGTGACCCACCCACCTGGGCCTCCCAAAGTGCTGGGATTACAGGTGTGAGCCACAGTGCCCAGCCTCTTTTCAATTATTTTTTTTTTTTGAGACGGAGTCTTGCTCTGTCCCTCAGGCTGGAGTGCAGTGGCGCAGTCTTGGCTCACTGTCAGCTCTGCCTCCCGAGTTCACGCCATTCTCCTGTCTCAGCCTCCCGAGTAGCTCGGATTACAGGTGCCTGCCACCACGCCCAGCTAACTTTTTGTATTTTTAGTAGAGACGGGATTTCACCATATTAGCCAGGATGGTCTCGATCTCCTGACCTCATGATCCACCCGCCTCAGCCTCTCAAAGTGCTGAGATTACAGGAGTGAGCCACTGCGCCGGCCTCTTTTCAATTTTTGACACTTTATAATTGTATGTACTTATGGGGTACAATGTGATGTTTCTGCATACATGGATACATTGTATAGTGATCAAATCAGGGTATTTAGGACAGCCATCTCATTATGAATTTATCATTTTTTTGTGGTGAGAACATTCAAAATCCTCTCTTCTATTTTGTAATAATATACCATACCTTCTTGTTAACCATTGTCACCCTACTGTGCAATAGAGCACCAGAACTCATTCCTCCTCTCTAGTTTTGTACCTGCAAACAACCTCTCCTCAACCTCCTCTCCTCCACTGGCTCCACAGCCTCTGGTAACCACTGATCTGCTCTATACTTCTGTAAGATCGGCTTTTTCTTTTTCTTTTTTTTAAGATTCCACGTTATCAGTGAGATCATGTGGTATTTGTCTTTTTGTGTCTGACTTATTTCACTTAACATAATGTTCAGGTTCACATAATTTGTTTCAAATGACAGGATATCATTCTTTTTCATTGCTGAATAGTATATTCCACTGTAGTATATACCACATTTTATCCATTCATCCATTGCTGGCATTTAGGTTGACTTCAATTCTTGACTATTGTCAACAGTGCTGCAATAAACAAGGGAGTACAGACATCTCCATTTACCCACTGGTGGGATTGCTGGAACAAATAGTAGCTTTACTTTTAATTTTTTGAGGAACCTCCACAGTTTTCCTTAATAGAGGTACTAATTTACATTCCCACCAACAGTGTGTAAGGGTTCTATTTTCTCTGTATCCTCACCAACACTTGTTTTCTTTTGTCTTTTTGATAAGAGATATTCTAACTAGAGTGAGATGGTATTTCATTGCGGTTTTGATTTGCATTTCCCTGATAATTAGTTACAACATTCAATTTCAATTCGTTTTTTTAAAAACCATGAACATATACTCTTTTTTTTTTTTTTTTTGAGACAGAGTTTTGCTTTTGTTGCCCAGGCTGGAATCTTGGCTCACTGCAACCTCCACCTCCCAAGTTCAAGTGATTCTCCTGCCTCAGCCTCCCGAATAGCTGGGATTCCAGGCATGTGCCATCACGCCTAGCTAATTTTGTATTTTTTAGTAGAGATGGGGTTTCTCCATGTTGGTCAGGCTGGTTTCGAACTCCTGACCTTAGGTGATCCACCCGCCTCGGCCTCCTAAAGTGCTGGGATTACATGCGTGAGCCATTGTGCCTAGGGAACATATACTTCTGTAATTTCTACTCCTTTCACAATTAAAAACCTTTTAAGGGGCCAGGCACAGTGGTTCACGCCTGTAATCCCAGCACTTTGGGAGGCCGAGGTGGGTAGATCACGAGGTCAGGAGATTGAGACCATTCTGGCTAAGATGGTGAAACTCCACCTCTGCTAAAAATACAAAAAATTAGCCGAGTGTGGTGGTGGGAGCCTGTAGTCCCAGCTACTCAGGAGGCTGAGGCAGGAGAATGGCGTGAACCTGGGAGGCGGAGCTTGCAGTGAGCCAAGATTGCGCCACTGCACTCCAGCCTGGGCGACAGAGTGAGACTCCATCTCAAAAAAAAAAAAAAAAAAAAAAAGTTAAAAAAAATTTTTCCCGAGACTATAGAAATGCTCACCTGTATTAACTTCAAATTCATGTGGCCTTAAGTAACTTATTTATATGCTTGAACTAACTCACACAGGATTACAGAATGAGGGTATATATCTAGTTTGCTGCAGAGAATGATTGTTTCTTTTAAAACCTTTTTTTTTTTTTTTTTTTTTTTTTTTGAGACGGCGTCTCTCTCTGTCGCCCAGGCTGGAGTGCAGTGGCATGATCTCGGCTCACTGCAACCTCTGCCTTCCGGGTTCAAGCGATTCTCCTGCCTCAGCCTCCAGAGTAGCTGGGACTACAGGAGCGTGCTACCACACCCGGCTAGTTTTTTGTATTTTTAGTAGAGACAGGGTTTCACTGTGTTAGCCAGGATGGTATCGATCTCCTGACCTCGTGATCCGCCCACCTCAGCCTCCC
Organism: Pongo abelii; assembly: GCF_028885655.2. Lineage (NCBI taxonomy): Eukaryota > Metazoa > Chordata > Mammalia > Primates > Hominidae > Pongo > Pongo abelii. Next base: position 47,562,899 of record NC_071995.2, read on the forward strand.
GAAGTGCTGGGATTACAGGCGTGAGCCACTGCGCCCGGCCTTAAAACTTTTTTTGATAAAGAAAACAGGTTGGATGCAGTGGCTCACACCTGTAATCCCAGAACTTGGAGAGGCCAGGGTGGGAGGATCTCTTGAGGCCAGGAGTTTGAGACCAGCCTGGGCAACATAGTGAGACCCCATCTCTAAAAAAAAAAAATTTTCTTTTTTAAGTACAATTTCCATTTTATTTTTCTCCAGAGAATAGTCTGTCTTCAGTCTTTAAGAACTCAGCTCCTTACATGGGCTTTGGTGGGGGACGTGGGGCAGCACCCACAGGTCTAAATCGGGGTGAGGGTGTTTGGTCCTTGTGGGCTTCACGAGATTGATTCCTGACTACTTTGCTGTGAATTGCACAACTCACACAGTAATGTAGCTCACATACAGCTTGGGAAGCACATAGGCATCGAAGACGCTCGCTTCAGAAATGTCCCTGACTGCTGCGGCCTCCACTATGTTTCAAATGACGAATTTCTTAATGGCCTTGTCCTTGGGCATGCATCGGGCACAGTTAGTGCAGTGAATAGGCTGCACGTGGCCGTGGCCCTTTTTGGCACGACCGTTGTTCCTTCTTTTCTTTGTCATCTTGGAGGCACGGACCGGAGAGACAATTTTTTTTTTTTTGAGACGGAGTCTTGCTCTGAACCCCAGGCTGGGGTGCAGTGGCGCAATCTCGGCTCACTGCAAGCTCTGCCTCCCGGGTTCATGCCATTCTCCTGCCTCAGCCTCCCGAGTAGCTGGGACTACAGGCGCCCGCCACCACGCCCGGCTAATTTTTTGTATTTTTAGTAGAGACGGGGTTTCACCGTGTTAGCCGGGATGGTCTCGATCTCCTGACTTTGTGATCCACCCGCCTTGGCCTCCCAAAGTGCTAGGATTACAGGCGTGAGCCACCGCGCCCAGCCAAATTTTTTTTTTTTTTTTTAAGAAAACAAAGCACACTATTTGTAGAAAATCTAGAAAAGGGTAAAGAAGGGAAAAAAAAAAAAAACAAAAACCACTGGCTACCCAGAGAAAACTTGAGTTAACATTTTTGGGACATTTCCTGCAAAAGGCAAAGTGCCCAGTGAAGTTGAACCTGAAGCCTTGTCATAATCTTTTGCTGATGCCTTGATGCCATTCTGGGGGATGGGGGAGGTGGCCTGGCAGTTTTGTCTTCCTTTGTTTGGAAAATCCAGCAGAATGGGTCTTGCACATTGGAAAGGCAAACATTCACCTATTATTCTTGGAGAAAACAGTGAATTTACCTGAATTCTGCAGGAAGATGTTGCAAACTGAGATATGAAGTGTTCTGCCTTAGTAAGGATCAAATCGTCTTTTAGCCAAACCTTTCTTTGAAGTGCAAGAAATTGATTCCCCAGGAGTGTCTTTAAACTCAAGTGCATGTCTTCCTCCACAGAATCATTTTAGATAAAATACTGGGTCTGTGTGGAGGGCACACAATTATGTGGGCCATGGGGTGGCTCATCTGGGTCCAGGGTCTCTTAGCAGAATGCTGGAGGATTTAGGAAGTTTCCCACCATGGAACAGTTGGTAGTCAAGGGCTGCCTCCAGGCGTCAGGTGTGACTGATGCCACCTGCCCTGCCCTGGTCAGTCAGCCCACATTGCCCTGGAAACCAAGGTGACGCCTTGCATTTGCAAACACCAGAGAATACAGCCTGGTGGCAGATGGATCAGACCCTGGTGGTAAGAATGCGGATGGACCCTCTGGTCTCAGCTTGAAAGAGGTGGAGTCCTGCATCAAACCCACTATGCCAAACTCCTTCCCCAAAAGGAAATAGGAGAAATATCCTGCAGGCAAACAATTCTGTTCTAACTAGGAAATGAGGTAATCTACCAAGTTCAAGCAGAGAAGAGGGCTTGAAAAACCAAGAAATAAAAAGTGGGAAGGAGGTAGACCTCTTCAAGCCCACCTGGCAAGAAGCAGAGATTTACAGCTTGGTAATATTATGCTTAAGCCTATAAAAGCAGAAAGGATAGGACAGTGGGATAGGAATCTGGAAGTAGAAGACAAGAGGTAAGAAAATGGGATACTGACTTAAAAAAAAAACAACAAAACTCAGACATCCAACTTGACCCTCTCTGTCTTGTTAATTTCTTCAATGATGATATTAACTAAGAAGGGGTAGGAAGAGAATTGGGGAAGGGGTAGGAAGAGGAGAATGCTGAGAAGAAAGTCTGGCTGATGGGACCAGCTCGTCTGGATTAACCTTCTGATCTTCTATAGAGGAGGAAAACCAAGGTCTGGAGAAGAGATGCAACTCTGCTCAGAGTCTGCATGTCCCACCCAGCCTGGGACACTTGGGGCCTGAGTGCATGTCCACAGCCATCTTCCCCAGCTCCCTCTCCAAGGGGCCACTCAGCCTCACACCGTGCCCAAGCCCTGGGCCAGGAGAATCTCTCCGAGCCCAGGTACCCTTCCGGGCCTAAGCAGGCCCTACTCTCCCAACCCTCAATTACCTTCTGGGATGACTCCAGCCAGTTGCCCTGGTGAGGGGGCTGTGTCACAAGGGGGCCTGGGGTCCCTCAACCTGGCACCCATGCAGTGTCCCCCGACCTGGCCTGCCTGAGTCCTTCCACACAACAAGCCGAGCCAGGGGCAGGGAGGGGGCCTCCACATTTTATTAGGGATACGGCAGAAGCAGAGGCAGGAAGCAGAGCAGCCGCATTTTAAACAACAGATAAATTAACCGCAGTGTGGGGCTGGGGGCTGGGCCAGGTGCTTCAATATATAAAAACAACAACAAAAAAGACGGACAAATAGACCCCAAAGGCATGGGGCAGGGGAGGGCAGCACCATCCAGACAGCAGGGAGGACCAGGGCAGAGAGAGAAGGCAACTTGTCCCCCTGGCCCCCAAACTCCACCAGCATGGGGGCCTCCAGGAGGGCCTCTCGAGGGCTTCGGGGCAGAGGAGCAGCCGGGTTGGGCAGAGATGGCACGGCTGGTGGGCAGGAAGCCCAGCACCACAAGATGGCTCAGCCTGAAGTAGGGGCTGGGGGGCTGCGACACAGTGGCCTTAAACCCGCAGTCCCTTCAAGGAAGAGCCTTACTCTGGGTGAGAGAAGGGACCAAGGGCGGGGTCTCTCCCTGAGCTGAGCACGGTCATCTCATCCGCAGTAGCAGTGGGTGGTGGGGTGTGCCAGGGACCCCCTTTTCACCTTCTTATCCACCTGCCTCCTTGGTTCCTTCAGGGAGGGGCCCCCGTCTCCGGGGGCTGGGCATGAAGAGAGCCGGTCCAGTCTGTGGTCCCCAACTCCAGCGGGGCTGTGGCGTGGCGCAGCCCCTCAGCCCTGACTCCCACAGGAGGAGAGCGAGTCGTAGAGCGAGTCACTGAGAGACTCTGAGGTCTCCAGCCCCGGGGGGCCCCCACTGGCCACTCTGCCTTCCTCGGCCATGTCCGAAGTGCTGGGGGTGCGGCTACCCCCGAAAGGTGGGCCCTGGGGCGTAGGGGACGGGCGGCTGGGCTCCTGGCTTCGCTTCCGGTCCACGGGCAGGGCCTGGGAAAGGAGGGGCAGCTCGGGAGGAAGCTCCTCTCCACCTTTCCGCCCAGCCTCAGAGGCACTGAGCTCTGAGAGGCATCTGGGCACCTGATGGGGGGCTGCTCCAGAGGGGGCCCAAGGTGGGGTATACTTCAGAGGAAACAGGCTGGAGGTGCAACTGAGAACAGTCCTACAAGGTTCTGGGGAGGGACAGAAACCCTTTCCCCACGAGAGGAGTGCAAGGAGGGCAGTGGGGAGGGCCGCTCACAGGGCATCCCAGGGGTCCTCCTCCCAGAGGGTGCCACACTGAGACTGTGCGACACACAGGCCGTACCTCACTGGAGAAACTGGTCTCCCCACATCACTCCCTCCTGCTCCCGAGTCCTTTCCCTTTCCTCTGCTGCAATTCTCACCATGGGGGTCCTGGGCAGCCCCTCCAATTGTCGGGGTGGGCACATGAAAGGGTCCGAGGAGCTGCCGGCTGCCCTAGTATTGGGGAAGGTCCAGTTCTTGGCCAGCTGGACAGGAGGGGTGGGGCCTGGGTCTTCACAGGGATCTGTCCAGGAACAAAGGGAAGGTGGATGGAGCTGCCTGGGCAGCACCAGGATGCCCAGGGGCATCCCACCCTCCCACCTGGACACTCACCATCAGGACAGGTCTCATGGCCCCGGTGGCCTGGAGCAGCGGGTAGCAGTGCAGGGAAGGCTGGCATGCTGGGGTGCCGCCCACTCACCAGCAGCTCCTCTATGCCTGGCACTTCCCGCTCCAGCGTGTGGGCGCGGCGGGGAACCTTGGTAAGGGGTGGGGGCCGAGCTGGGGGTACCCCAGGTTGGGGATCCAGCCGCGGTGGCTTGGTCTTAGGAAGATTCTTGCTGGGGGTCCCACTGCTACCATGGTCTGGGGGTGGGAAGGTCCCAATGCCACTGTCCAAGGTTCGAGTCAAGGAGCCACAGGCTGGGGAGGGGAGGGCCCGTTAAGAGTGTGAGGCTGGGCTCAGTCCCCGGCCTGCCTCTACTTCCCGCCCAGCCCAGGCTCCACCCCTACTCAGGGTCCCTCTTGGCCCAACAGGCTCATTCCACAGCACCTGTCCACCATCCCCACCTGCACTGGGCTTGGGGAAAGGGTGCAGGTGGGGCGAGTACCCTGAGGGCAGGGAAGGATTTGCTCCTGTGTAGCTCCAGTGTCCACCTGGTGCTTGGCACCAAGATGGCACACAGAGCCTGGCACCTGCTGCAGGGACAGGAAGAAGTTAAGTGGGAAGAAGTGGGTAGGGGGGTGGGGGCAGGCCCATCCTCAGCCCCTGACCCTGCTGACCTGTGAAGTGTGAGGTGGGCACTGGCTCGGCCAGGCTGTCCTCCGAAGGCATCTCTTCCCGCCTCCCTGGCTCGCTGCTCGGCTGTGTGGGGTACAGGAGACCTCATAGTCCACTCCTCCCCTCTCCACACCCCTCCCCATGCCTCTAGAGGGTGGGAATGTGGCTGTGAACATATGGGAGTATGAGGATTAGGGCCCCGGAGTATGGATCTGAGAGCCCCTGCAGACTGGGAAGCCCCTCTACCCTCCCCAGTCTCCCCTTAGAGACCGTGAGTGCATCTGGCACTCATGGTCTTGGGGAAGGGGAACCCTCTAGGGGGTAAGAGACCTGGCAGGGCCAGAAAGCCAGGCCCTTTACCCAGTCCCTGCCCCAAGAACTTACCTTTCCAGGAGGTTTTCCACAGCCCTGAAGAGGGCCCACCAGACCATTCCGGGGCCCACAGGCTGGCCAGGGGCTCTTGGGATCAGAAGACACCGGCTGGAAATCCCCGTACTCAGGCTTGGGCTCCCGCCAGCTCTTGGATGGCAGCTCCTTGCCATCCACCCTATGGGCAACAGCACAGATGTAGGTGAGGGTGGTCTTGCCTGCCCAGACATTCCAGCCTTGCACCCGCCAATGGTGCTGGGTTTAGGGAGGCACTTCCTGCCATCCACCCCCGGGGAAGGGGACATGTCATTAGTGATTGCTCCCACCACCCTTCTTGACACTGGCAACAGGCAAGGGCCCTAGGGAACCCCAGAGGAACAGAGGGCAGGGGAGAAGACGGGAGAACTCCCCGAAAGTTATCCAGGGTCAAGCCTAGAGACTGCTTGATGGTGATTCCAGGTAGACTGGCAGACCCGGTCACATCCTGGTCCATGAACGACACACTCCACCTGCTCTAGCTGAACTTCTGAGCACACCTGCAGTCCAAACCACACACCCTACCTGGGGCCCAATTCCTGCAGACTTTCTGCCTCATCTGGCCCAGACAGAGCAACCCCAATATGGGTGGATCCCTTCTTTAAACCACAACTTCTGTCGTGGCAGGTGTCAAAGGGCAAGATGGGAAGAGGACTCCCCTTGTCCCTTTCCTGAGAGAGAAGACCTTCATCAGCCCATAGTTAGGCTCTAGACTTCACTTAACTATCACATGCAGACTGCCTCATCTGGTATGGAGACCATCCAGGAAGATGTGGACTGTTAACTCTTCTCAAATGAGAAGCCAGCAATGAGGCCAAGCCCCTGATCTTTCCTCCAGGCCAAGTCACTGACCCCCCAGCTGCTTTGGTGGCCTTCTATCCCTTTTGACCTCTGGGAAGCCCCAGCTCCCAGGAAAAGCAGGCCTAGCTCCAGATGCAGGTGTGCCCACGAAGGGAAAAGTGCCCCATGCCCACCAAGCACCTGTTGACTGATCCCAGGCCCTCACCTGTTTAGCAGCTGCTGCATGAAGGTGTCTGCACCTTGGTACATGCCAGCCAGCTGGCCCTGCACCTGCCCCAGCCCCGTGTTGGGCCCTGGGGCTGGGCCACCAGGCCGTGGCCGGGCCCTGCTGCTTAGGTAGGCCTTCTCCTCTTCCAGTGCCCGACGCAGGTCTTCCGCCTTGGCCATCAGCTTGGAGATGTTGAGGCTCTCGGCCTCCAGCTTCCGGGCTTCCATCTTGACTTCCCTCCGGAGCGGGGAGCCCCCACCAGCCCCCTCCTTGTTCTTGGTGGCCTCCGTGCGGCGGTTCAGCGCTGGCAGCTTGCTCTTCTTAAGGCCGAACCAGCTGGCGATGCTGCTGGTGTTGCGGTGCTTGACCTCGGCGCCGGGGGCTCGCTCCTGGCCCTGGAGCCGCAGCACGTTCTCCTCAATACCCTTCATCACCTTCTCCTCGATGGCTGAGTGTGGGGCCAGCCCCTCAGGGCCCTGGCTTGGGTCAGTGGGGCCAGGTACTAGGGGTGTGGACTGGGCCGTGGTACTACCACAGTCTGCCCAGGGAGGGCCCTTCCCTTTGTCAGGCTTGGGGGACTCCTTGGTGACTGGGGGAGCCCCAGGTCGAGGCACCACCTTGGTGGGTGACTTGGAAGGGAGCTTGGTGGGGCTGCTGTGAGGGCTCTTATTGGGCTTGCCCAGGCTTGGGGCTGAGGTTGGCACTTTGGCAGGGGTACGGGGTACCTGGGGGCACAGGGCCCCTGCCAGCCGGCTCTTGGCCAGCTCTACTTTGGTGAGGCAGCTCCTTGGTGAGACAGGCTCCAGGTCCACCCGGGCCCCCATGGAGTGAGAGGAGTAGACTCGGGCCCCAGGATCCCCCATGAGTCCAGGTTCCTGCTGCTTCAGGCTGTTTGTGCCCAAGGCCACTGCCCCCCGTATCCCCCCCTTGGCTTCTAGCTGCTCCGGTGGCCTGTGGATGGAGGGCACCATGTCTCCAGCACTCTCCCCTGACTTCCCAGGTCCCCGGGTCTTTTCGGTGCCAGGCCTGGCTGGCACCCCATTCTTCTCTGGGCCCAGGGCCCCCTCGGGGCCTGTCTTCAGCTTCCCCAGGGCCGCCAGTCTGTCCCGCAGAGGTGTGCTGCCAGGATCCCCAGGTCGCCGTCCTGACCCCTGGCTGGGCTTCTTGGATGAGTTGCCTGGGGTCCTGCGGCCAGGATGGGGAGACTCCGAGCCTGCCTTGTCCAAACTCTTCTCCTGGGGGCTCCCATAGGGGTACGATTCTGCGGGGCAAGGGCTGGGGGGGACTCCAGGGCTTCTGAGGACCTCAGGGGCCTGTGGTACCTCCAGAGTTAGCTGTGGGTAGGTGGGCACCTGCAGTGGGGATGGAGGTGGCTCTGGGGAAGGCCCCCTAAAGGTGCTCCGAGAAAGGTCCAGGATGTTCTCATAGCAGGGAGACACCACTGGGCCTGGGGACAGCGTGGTGGACAAGGCTGACTGCAGGGGTCTGAGCTGTGCGGAGTCTGGGGTTGTGTAGCAGGGTGAAGGGCTGGTGGGCAGGCCTTGAGCCCCCTCTGGGGACAGCTCTCCTCCACCCAGACCCCTTCGGGGCAACAGTGGGGAAGGGCTGCCGTCTGAGCCACTGTTCCGACAGGGGATTCGCGAGTTCCGGGGGAGCTGGGGACTGAGCTGCGGGCCTCCTGGGCTAGGGCTCTTCTCCGAGGTTGGAGGCAGCTTTAGAAACTTGAGACCCCTAGCTGGAGAGGGCAGAAGGGGTCCTTGAGCTTCCCCAGGAGAAGGGGGGCCAATTTGGAGCTTGCTTTTCACCTGAGATGAGGAATGGGGGTGGCCAGGCCGAGAGCCCAGTGGGGCATCCCCAGCACCCATGAACATGCTAAGGAAAGGAAGGGGCCCCTGGCCCTCTGAGGTAGCACCGAAGCCTGGCCTGTGGGCCTCTGGGGTGCCCCCACCCCAAGCTGACTTGGGGAGGCCTTTGGACTTAGACAGCTGTGGGGGCGCCTGGTCTGGGGAGGATGGCTGCCCGGGACCTGGGTGGTCCCCGTTGAGTGGGCCTGTAGCCCCGGCCAGGAAGGCCTGTAGGTAAGACTCTGTGTCCTCAAGGAGCTGGCCCAGGTTCAACTGTCTGCGGGCCAGGGCACCGAGCAGGGTGTCGGGGCTGGGTGCCTCATTGGGGTCACCTGCCTCATCAGAAGAAGAGGAGGAGCTGCTGCCTGGGGCACAGTTTGGGCCAGAGCTGGTGCCCTGGACCTGAGGAGGTCCCCTGCTAGGACCCCAGGGCCGCCCAGTGCCCTCTTCCCCTCCCGGACCCCCCAAGAGGCGCTCCCAGTGCAGCAGGCCTCCCAGGTTGCCAGGGCCTAGCAGCAGGCAGGGCGCCCAGGGCGAGGGTTCAGGCTGAGGCGGGCCACACAGCTCGCCATTGATGGGCTCTGGGGAGCCAGACCCCTGGCCTGGAGGCCGCCAGGGGGTGGCAGGTGAGCAGAGAAGCAAGGGGTCAGTCTCTTCCAGGGCTCTCAGCACCTCCAGAATCTGGGCCTTCTTCCGAAGGAATGGGGATAGGGCATCCAGCGCTGGGGGTGGGGCGGCTGGGGGGCCTGGGCCTCCTGGCCTCAGCCGCTGCTCCCAACATACCTTAGGGGAGAGATGATGGCATGAGGAGGAGACCACAAGCAGCTGGGATCCAGTTCCAGGCCCAGGCCCTGGGCTGGCGTAACAGGGAATGCCAGGAACAGAGCTGGCCTGGTTGTGTCTGTGTCCCCAAAAGGAATTCACAGCAACTGGGATATGATGGTTCCGCTTCAAGGGTTGCTCAACCCTGGTTATCCCAATTCTTCTTCCTGGCACGCTTGGGGTTGGGCAGACATCCTACATCCTTTTCTTGGTTGCTCCAGCCCCTACTCCCCACAGCCATTTGGATTAGCAGGGCTGACCACCTAAAACTCTGACCTCTGTGTTTGTCCCAGGGGAGGGAGGCCTGTCCATTTCTCAGGCCCAGAAAGAACACACAGACTCCAGAAGGGAGTGTGATGTGGCCAAGTCCTAAGTCAGTCACTATAGGCAAACCCAGGCCTCCTCAGGGAACACAGCTGACCCCGCTGACCTCATCCCCAGCAGAAAGGGGTTGGGGGTGACGCCATGCCCAGCCCTTTCTCGGGGGTAGCATAGTGTGGTATAGTGGGCAACCCATAGGCTCTGGAGTCAGCCTGTGTAGGCTCAAGTTCCAGTTCTACCTATCGATAGGGCCTTCAAGTTATTTGAGCTCTAAGCTACTTCACTGTGTCATCTGTAAAATGGGATGATTATTATGTTAACCTCACTAAGGAAGACAAATGAGATCCAGGGTGTTCTACACAGTGCCTGGCATGCAGTAAGAGCTCAGTAAGTGTTAACCATGCCTCCTAATGCATTACTAATGCATTTGCTCACAGGGCCAGTGGCTAGGATTGGGGATCTGCTTTTCTTGGCATTCGGCTGCTCACACTTCCAGCCTGGACAAACGTCTGAGCACTGTGAAACAGCCCTTCTCTGGATATTTGCTAGGAAACATCAGTGGAGTACTGACCACAATACCCAGCCCTCCTACCTCTCTTTGCCCAGCACAGTGCCCCAGAGGCAGCGGGGCAGCCGGTCTCTCAGTGGAGCTCAGGGAGGGGGAGGCTGGTGGCTCTGATGGTGGCTGGAGTGGAGTGAGTGGGATCTGCAGAGGTAGAGGCAGAGTTAGCACAGTAGCTGTCTGACCCCAGCTCCCTACTCCCTCGCAAAGCCAGGCCTTCCCCTCTGAGTCCGCTCCTTCATGGAGGACTCCCAGACTCCCAGCCCCAAATGCAGCTCTTGCTGCTGCCCCACCCACCAGTAAGAGAAGCCTCAGGAGACCACAGCACAGGCAGATCTGGGGTCTCAGAGTGAGACTGGTCAGAGGGCTTTGGAGAAACATGAATGTCCCAGGTCCAGAGGGCCACAGCAAGTCTAACTCAGGGTGCCTTTCTTAGCTCCAGGCCTGCTTTACTTTTCTGTGGGGCTTCCTCTCCTCTCACAAAGAGGGTTACCGCAAAGGTCTCTTCCTGTTCTGACCACCTGGGATCTGAGGATCATAGGGACAGCTGAGATAGATGGTCTTAGAAAAGAGATGGCAGGGAGTTATAATATTTTGGTCTCCCCCACCTGGTCTCATGTGGAACATCTACTCTGAGGACTGAAAAGGAAGGATTTAATCATTCTCAGTCCCTGAGAATGTAATTTCCTTCTCCTGGGCATCTTGTGGCTAGATACAAGTCAGCTTTAACTCCTCCCTCTCCCTCATTCTTCACAGCCTTTAAACCCTGTCTCTGCAGCGCCCCTCAAGCCCCCCTACCCCACAACCTATGGCCAACTGCAGCAGCGCCTCCAGCCCAGTTCTTCCTGCCTCTGGCCTGCACTGCTCAGCATCTCATGCAGTCTCCTTGACCTGGTTTGGTGGTCTTTCAATCTCCTGTGCACAAGACAACCTAAAGCATCTTTTTTTTTTCTTTAAACTATAAACTCTAACAATGAGATGAGTTTTTTTTTTTTTTTTTTTTGAGACAGGGTTTTGCCTCTGTCACTCAGGCTGGAATGCAGTGGCACGACTGTAGCTCACTGCAGCCTAGATCCCCTGGGCTCAAGCAATCCTCTTGCCCCAGCCTCCTGAGTAGCTAGGACTACAGGCGCATGTCACCATGCCTGGCTAATTAAAAAAAATTTTTTTTTTTGTACAGATGGTGTCTTGCTATGTTGCCTAGACTGGTCTTGAACTCCTGGGCCCAAGTTGATTCTCCCTCTTCAGCCTCCAAAATGTTGGAATTATAGGCGTGAGCTACTGTGCTTGGCCTCATTTTCTTTTCTAAGCATTTTTGTGCTCGAAAGCCTCCTATGCCTGCCCACTGCCCATGGAAACAAGTGTGAACTCCTCTGCAGGCATTCCGGGCCTGGCTGGCCAGCTCTTCCCATGCCACCATCTCCCTCACTGTCCCTTCACACGTCCTTTGCTCCAGCCAAGCTGCACAGCTTGCTGCTCTCTGGGCTTCCTTGCCCTTGGATCTTTGCTCATGCTGTTCTTTCCACAGGGAATCCCTCCGCCCCAGTCCCCATTTCACTCTTAAAATCTCCCATCCTGCCGGGCATGGTGGCTCATGCCTGTAATCCCAGCACTTTGGGAGGCCGAGGCGGGTGGGTCACCTGATGTCAGGAGTTCCAGACCAGCCTGACCAACATGGAGAAATCTCGTCTCTACTAAAAATAGAAAATTAGCTGGACGTGGTGGCGCATGCCTGTAATCTCAGCTACTCGGGAGGCTGAGGCAGAAGAATCGCTTGAACCCGGGAGGCAGAGGTTGCGGTGAGCCGAGATCGTGCCATTGCACTCCAGCCTGGGCAACAAGAGTGAAACTCCATCTCAAAAAAATCTTCCATCCATCCATTAAGGCCCAGTTGCAATGTTGTTTCCATCCTTCTCTTATGGCCTCCCCACACTGTCCCCTGGGTTCTTTGACGGCACTGTCACACTCTGCCTTGTGGCATGGCGTCTCTACCTCCCTGAGCTCCCAACAGTCCCAGGGTCCTGGGGTCCTGTTGGCCTGCAGAGGCCTCAGCCCTTAGACAGGGCCTTGTGATGCAGTCCAATTCCATACGTGTTGTCAAAGGCACTGCTCACAGTAAGAGCTTAATTGGTATTTGTGCAAAGGAGCTTTCACCCTAGCAAAGCACAAGCTGGGAATCACATCATAAACAGCTGCCACTGACTGACTATCTACTGTGGGCCAAGCGTGACATATCATCTCATTGAATCTTCACGTCAACTGCAATATGGGTATTTTTATCCTTATCTGTAAAGAAAAAACTATAGTCTGTAAACCTTAGTAATTTGCCCCAGGTCATGCAGCTAAGAAGTAGCTAAGTTAGGGATCCAACCCAAGTTTATCCGAGGCCAAGCTTCGTGCTCTTTCCATTATGTCATGTTACCTCTGGGGAAGATAAATCTATTGGCCCAAACCCCACGAGGTTCCAGAATTCATTTAGGTAAAAAGTAAATGATTTAAGGACACTCGACCCCTCTGTTATCAGCAGTCATTGAGAAGAGTGTGCTGGGGTGGGCTGAGCTGGTGTGGTTGGGCCTCTGGGGATTCCAGGGTAAACCCTGCCACAGGGACAGATCTAGGGCAAGGAGAACTGCAGAGTCACTGCTGTGGACTCTGACCCAGCTCTGTGCCAATCTGGCGAGACGGGGGCTCCAGAGTGGCCATGGTGACAAGGGGCCTCCTCTGCGAGGGCCAGGCTACCAGTGAGTGGAGGGGCTGCCTGCTCAGGGGCTGGGGGCCAAGAGCTGCCTAGTTTTCCTCAGACAGACACAAACACGCACACCCCCCTCCCCCATACACACACACAGAAAAGTGCTTCTCTTCTTGTCAAAGTGAGGGGAAGGGGCTGGCTAACCTCAAAAACAACCTGCTGCTCACCTCAGGCATCTGGAGCCGCTCCTGATCCTCCCACCCCCATGTCTTACCCCATCCTTGGGGGTTCCTCACAGAGTAACCTCAAGTGACACCTTAACTCAGCCCAGGAGTCACTCCCAATAGCCTCCTGCTTCTCCTGGGGAAGGCAGGTGTCAGGGCTCCCAGCAGAGACTGTGAACAGTTATCAGATCTGAAATGTCTTTCCTGACCTCTCCGTGACACCATACCCCAGGCTGCCTTACACCCAGCCCTACCCCTGCACCCAGCCAAGAAGAGGCTGTGTCAGTGGCCAAATAAGCCTCTTGGAAGCTTGAAATAATTGCATCTGCAGACTCCACCCATCTCCCCACCCGAGGCAGGAGCAAGTGCAAAGCTGTGTCAACAAGAAGGGACACCCTCCCACTGGTGGGGAGCACTGGGAGGAGGGAACAGCCAAACCCAGGGGACTTGGGTAGTTTCCATACCCCCAGAATGGAAGGTGGACAGCTGATGGCCTGCTCCCCTAGGTGCACGTCAGAAGACTGTGATGGGCCGATGGAGCCGAGGAGGCAGGAGGCAGTGCGATGGGAGTGAAAGGAGTGCAGATGCCTACCTGAGGGAGCGAGCCTGTCGTGAGCTGGAGTTTCTGCTGAAACAGGGCACTCAGCATCTGGTTCTGCCGTTCCAGGTCAAACACCCTCTTCTTCAGCTTGATGCACTCCTCTCGCAGGTCCTGCCACCCACCCCGGGAGGTGCAGGAAGAAGAGGAGAGGATGGTGGGAGAGTGTCACAGTGCTCTTCATCAGAGCAGCGGCATGCACGGATCCTGTCTGGAGGCCCCAGGACCCTTCTGGGCACACCCTTCCGCTGCAACCTCCTTCGATGAGGAATCTGAGCCTGCCGATGTTGGTAGCTATAGCATCTTCTAGGGATGGTAAATTCTCTGAAGTTTATCACCCCTGGTGGGAGGTAAATCCTATTCTCTTTGTTATCTTTCTCATCCCTAGAATCGACCCCCCTGACTCTTTTTTTCTTTTTTGAGACGGAGTCTCGCTTTGTCACCAGGCTGGAGTGCAGTGGTGCAATCTCGGCTCGCTACAACCTCCACAACCTGAGTTCAAGCGATTCTCCTGCCTCAGCCTTCCTAGTAGCTTGGACTACAGGAGTGCACCACCACGCCCAGCCAACTTTTGTATTTTTAGTAGAGACAGGGTTTCACCATGTTGGCTGGGATGGTCTTGATCTCTTGACCTCGTGATCTGCCCACCTCGGCCTCCCAAAGTGCTGGGATTACAGGCGTAAGCCACCACGCCTGGCCCTCTGCCTCTTAGAAACCACACATTAAAAAAGGGCCTATATAAGACAGAGCAAGGCCTTGGAGTCAAAGTGGCCCTGATGTCAAGAAGTTATCCACCATAGGTGAGTAAATATTCAGATGCCATTTAGGCTCACAACATCAACACTGCTTTAAGGACTATCACAACCTGGAAAAGCCAGCTGGGGACAGGGTAAGGGACGGAGTCATGCTGAAATCAGTGACCACTGCTCAGAGACCTGGCCTTACCTAGTCCCACCTCTGCCTCTAGGTAGAACGGTATGGACCCGCCCAAGGCGGAAAGATGGGGAATCACCGGAGGGCAACAGCCCATCTCCTCCAAGCCCTTAGTCTCCAGGAAGGGTCTCATCTGCTGTGCCCAGGGCTTCTCCCCAGGGTGTCTGGGCTACTCACCTTCTGGTTCAGCAACGCCTGCACCACGTGGTTGGCAACCTGGGGACAGAAAGCCCCGAGGCAGAGCCATCAGCTGACCCCAGCTTCTGCCAGGAGCAGATGAGCCACGTCCTCCCAGTCCCACTGCAGACCCACAGACCTCGTCCAGACAGCGCTCATAAGTCTCCCGCTGGTTTTCGTTGGCCTGGGCAAGTGCCGAGTTCTCTGCCTGCAGGAGTGAGGGACGAAGAGGGCAAAAAGGTGGCTTTGGGGATTATTCTTCCCCCAGGGCACATTCCTTTTGGGAAATGGGAGGCAACTACAGGGGTGCTAACTACACCCCCACTCCAGCTCTTGGCTGTGAGCAGATTCTCATATGAGGAATCCTGCAGAGGCCAAGGGCAGCAGGAGGGCAGGGCTGACCTGGGATGGTTTTCTATAAACCCCGACCTCAGTCAGTGGCAATGGGGGCTCTGGGGAGACACAGTGGCCAGGTAGACCTGAGGTGGGAGGTGCCCACAGTAACCCTTATTTCCCTGGGAGACGGGCAGAGGAGGCTGTAGGGAGGATGACAGGGCGTTAAGAATGTGGTGAGGGGTGTGGCCTGAGGATCTGCACCCTTATCCCTCAATTCCTGAGCCCTGGGCCATCCAGCCTCTTCCTTCTGTGGCCTCTGACCACCCCCTTTCCTAGAGCCTGCAGAGGCATGAGAGGTAAGGAAGGGAGGTGTTCGGGGGTTAGGACGCTCATCCCTGTGCATGCTTCTTGTCCCCAAGCCATCACTGGGCTGGGGAGCTAAGAGCAAGGAAAGGGCTTCTCAGAGGAGCTTTGCAAAAGAATGTTCTGCCAGCCTCCCGCCTGGCAAAGCAGGCCGAGAGGAAGGCCCGTGGCACCCAAAAACCCGCAGGAAGCTCAGAGGGAGGGGCAGTCCTGCCTCCCCAGGGCTCTGGCTGGCACTGCTGCCCCTACCATGCCCCATGCCGCACCTCCAGCTCCCGCAGTCGGTGCAGAAGCTCCTGGCAGGTGCCCGGCTCCATGCTGCCATCATCACCCTCTCCTGGCCTTGGGTTTCCAGGACCCCCAGCTGGCTGGTCCATGGCCTCCGACATCTGGCCCTGGGAACAAGGAAGAGAAGCCCCGGCAGGCTACTCCAGGGCACGAGGAGGAAGTGAGGAGGAAGAAGACAAAAATGAAACCCTTCAGTCTCCTTGGAGCTTAGGTCAGTGTGACCTATATGCATGACACTGTAACAACTCAGGGCCAGGCTGGGAATCTCCCAGTCACGGTCACGGGGCAGACACACAGATACTCCCCTCGTCTTAAGAACAGAGACCATTGTTTTAGAAAGCCCCACACTCGCACAAGAAACCTGATTTCTCCACTGGGACTGGCCTCAAGCTGGCGCGTCATTCAGCCTCCCTGGGTCTCAGTCCCTCTATTTGTAAAATAACACCAATATCCCCTAATCTCATTCAGTGTTTGCAAACAAAGATTAGGTCTGTGAAAGTGATTTGAAGAAGTTAAAAAACAAAACAAAACACTTAAAACACAAGACTGTTATTACTCATAACAGTAATAATAATTTAAACTAATTTAACAAGTAAGACAACTAGGATTTTGTCCTGGGCATCGGTGGTCCCCTGCCTGGAGCAGGCACATGCTTTAGGTAGTGGAGACAATGGATAAAACCCTGGCTTTGCGGCCAAAAGCCTCTGCCTGGCTCTGCCTAGTATGAACTGGGTGAACGTATGAAAACTGAGCTCATTCATTCACTCAGTCAACCAGATGATCCTCAGTTTCCTAGTTCTGAGAAATGGGCAGAAGAATTCTTCCTCCCTTACAGGGTCATTGTGAGAGTCAAATGTGACCACCTAGGGAACAGCACCCTGAGAACATGACTCAGCACATGTGGAGAATACAGTTGAGCCTGGGGCCTGGCGCCTTTAGCTCTAGCTCTGGCTCCAGTGCTCACTTGCTGGGTTATCCCAGGGCAAGGTCCCGCTCCCTGGGCCTCAGGCTCCTCCTGGACAAAGTGGGAAGTACCCTGCACCCCTCCGAGGCTCTGCTTTCTGGCTCCAGCCTCACTAGGCACCCACTGCCCTGGCAGGAGCTAGGCCCCATCAGATCTGGCTCTTTGTGCACGATGGTCCTTCTGCTGGGGTCTCTTGACACCACCCGCTCCTTTCGACTTGGCCAGCTCCTCCCTATTCATCCTTCAGGGTTCCCAGGCGATGCTCCCGCAAGATTGTACACCAGCCTCCCCCACCAGTCAACTCCATGAGGGCAGGAACACTGCATTTGCCTCCCCATCCAAACTCACACGCCTCCTGGTGGGATCCCTGGCATGTAGGAGACAGACTGATGACTAGACGAAGCTCATGACCACATCCAGCACGGCCAGGGCTCAGACCTGCGTCACACCATGGGATCCTCCCACCCCACCAAACCATTGCCATTGTTGCTAGCTTGAACTGACTAGTCTTCATCTTCCAACTGAGTTCCAATTTCTCTGCTAGAGAAAAATGCTGTTTTTCTTTCATACAAATATTGTGGAGGTTTCCAGTAGATGGGCAACCCTTCCTATTATAAAAGGGTGGAAGCTTGGTCCACCACTGACTACCCCTTGTGCCACTGAAGCCTCCACAAAAGAAAAATGGGGTTGGGCGTGGTGGCTTATGCCTTGTGACCTCAGCACTTTGGGAGGCCAAGGTGGGAGGATGGCTTACGGCTAGGAGTTCAAGCCCAGCCTGGGCAACATACTGAGACCGCATCTACCAAAAGAAAAAAAAAGAAGTGGGAGGATCCCTTGAGCCCTAGAGTTCGAGGCTGCAGTGAGCTGTGATCGCCACTGCACTCAAGCCTGGGCAACAAAGCGAGACCCTGTTTCAAAACAAAAATAAAAAGGCTTGGAGCTTTTGGACTATAGGAGAGAGGGGTCCTCAGCAGCTCACCACGGAGCCATCTGAGCCTTGCTCTCTTATCCGCCACAGTGGAGCCCAGGGGTGCCTCTCCCACCCCCAGCATGCACAGGCCCCAAAGCCCCTCACCTGTCTCTGCCCCCTTACACAGGTGGGCACACTCACTCTAGCATCCAGAACGGTCACCTTGCCTGTGGAGAAAAAAAAAAAAGATGTCAGCCACGCACTTACTGGGCTCCTGCTATGGGCCAGGCACTGGGACATGGGACGAACAGCCAGAGACAGCCCAGCCGCTATGATGCTTCCACTCTATTGGGCGAGGCCGACAATCTACAGCGTTGGGTTGTGATAAGGCACTGAGAGATGACAATTAAGCAGAGATCAGAATGAAGTCCAGATGAAATCCTGAAATGGGAAAGCATTTGGGACAGCAGAAAGAGCCAGTGCAAAGGTCCCCAGCTCTCAGCCAGGAATCATCAGACAACAGAGGAGACTGAACAGTCACACCTAGTGCTTTACAACCTGGTTCTACAATATACATTGTCTTGTCTCGTGCTCAACAGTTAACCACAACAATGTTAAATGCTATTATCAGTGCCTGTGTTTCAGATGAGGAAACCGAGAACAGGAAGTTACACTTGCACACACTGTGTTCATCCAATGTGATGAATAGCAGAGGCGCTTTCTTCCACACCATCCCATCCGGTTCTCCTAACAACCCTGGAAGGGGAGCACCCGCCTGCGGGAGGAGGCCGGCTCTGGGGCAGAGGATATTGCCCAAGTCACATGACTACTTCACAAAGCACACCAGACAGGCCTAGATTTTCCCACTCCTCTGCACACACCCAAGCTTCACTGTAAGCTCCACAGTAAAACAGACATTTAAGCTCCGTACAGCCCTAGGGCTCCCTGGAGGCTAGAAACTTGGGCTAGAAATCTGACACTAAAGAATCTCTTTTCTCTTTTTCTCACTTGTAAAACAGGGATAAAAACACTTAGCCCAAAGGGTTGTTGAAGGACAAAATGAGATAATATATGTAGAGTGTCTGGCATGAATTCCATAAATGGAGACTTTTCATATCATCACCTGCTGACAGAGGCACAGTGCAAAGCTATGGGGTTGTTGTGGAGCCTGCTGCCACCTTGTCCGTTCACACAGAGGCGACTCCGAGTCCCAGGGCCCTTACCCAGGGGTCTCGGCTATAGGGGCACCTGAAGATCTCAGAATGCTGCTCCGCCCACCCTGCCCTCAGAGGCCTCCTCTCCAACTCCTCCCAGCCGGCCCTCCAGCCCCAGGGCCAGCCTTGCCTTCCCTCTTCTCTTCTGATACCCCAGAAAGAGAAGCAGCTGTATGTTTGGGGGCTGAGATTACAGTGAAAAGAGAGAATGCTTCTTCGTGTGTGTGTGTGTGTGTGTGTGTGTGTGTGTGTGTGGACACAACAGTGGGAAGGGGACTTCTGAAAACACTTGGAGGAAAAGGAAGACCTGTTTAATACTGATTTTTTTATTTTTTTAAGAGACAGGGGTCTCACCTCACTGCCCAGGCTGGAGTTCAGTGGTACATTCATAGCTCACTGCATCCTTGGCCTCCTGGGCTCAAGTGATCTCCTGCCTTAGCCTCCCAAGTGGCTGGGATGAGAGGCACGAGTCACTGTGCCTGGCCGCTACTGCTTATTGTTAATATTGTATAATAATCTGAAGTTTTTTATTTTAACATCATAAAAATGTATCATATTTAACTTGGTTTGCTCATAACATTATCATGTTTGATAGACTTAGAAATATACAGGCCTGAAAAAAAAATATTTAAGAATTATCCTCCTTCCCACACTCAAATAGGGTGAAACCCAGACAATGTCTCAGGTCACCTCCAGCATCTGACCACTGCCACCCTCACCCACAACTCTGGTCTCTGGGCCACTGTCCTCCCACTGCCTGGAGCCACCTGCCCGTCGGTCCCCAGCGTGTCCCTCAATCCCCTCACCATCAGAGGGGCTGGGGTGTGGCTGAGGTATGTTGTGGAGGAGGAGAAAAAAGTTGGGAGGGTGAGGGAAAGGAATGGGATGAAGAAGGCAGCATCCGGGGTCTGGAAAAGGATAACACTAAGGACTGGGAAACCCTAAGGTTTGTGTTCTTCACAAGAAAGCAACAACAAAACAATGGGTGACAGTGGTTTAGTAGAGTATCTTTTCCTAAAATAATAAAAAAGCATCCAGGTTTAAGAGCAAGGCCAGGCTGTGAGGACTGGCTGCAGACTCTCTATGTGTGCATGCAGCGGTTTTCTGTGCTGAGGACCATGGAGACCCCACACACTCCACAAAGCCAGGCATGGCCCCGATCCACAGCTGAGCCCCTGTGAATCCCAGGCCAGGAGGCCTGAGTCCCACTGAGAATGGGGGAGACCCTCCGATTTATGAGCCAGCCAGTGGCCACAGTTCTTCTCAGTGTGCCCCAGCTGGAGTGGGGCTGGGACTCAGCCCCACTTCGGGAGAAATACTTTCTGGCCTCACAGTGAGGGGGTCTGGGGTCAGCCCAGGATGAGGGGCCTCTTCTGCATCTGCAGGGCAGTCACAGTGGAGGGCAGGGAGCTGTCACGGGGAAGAGACCTGCAGGAAAGCTTGGTGGTGGGGAGGAGCACGGGCTGTGAGAGTCGGCCCAGAGTCTGAGTTCAAGATTTCTAAAGAAAACTTCCTGCGTCCTTACCCTTCTCTAGGTAAGGTCAAGATCCAGAGAGAGACCACCACCACCAGCTCCAAATAGAAGCCAAGTCAGGAATGTGGCCCTCTGGAGTCTGGGCTTTCTGCCTGCATCTCATGGGGGATGCCTGCCCAGGCAGGCTTCGCAGTGGTGGTCCCTGCTGCCTCCCCATGGGCTGAGCACCGCCTCCTCCCTCAGGACCCACAGCTCCTGCTCACAGCCCTGAGCTCAGCCCAACCTGGGGCAGGGAAAACCCCAGGCTTAGGGTTTTTGGAATGGCTCTGGTTTCAGACATTCCTCTGGTGGCCCCAATCTGGGATGCTGGGTCTGGACACACAGTGCCGGCCAGGCAGGGGCTGGGAACTCTAACTTGAACTGGAGGCTTCTCCCGCCGGAATTGCCAGCGGAGGCCCCTCCATCCACAAAGGCCTGATTCAGAGGGAGGTGACCTCAGTGCAGGGGGAGGGAGAGAAGGAGGCGGGAGAAGAGCGGAGTCCTCTCTGGCTCGTCCTTCAGAGGGGGTGGGGAAGGGGCCAGTTTTCAGGCAGCCAGGGCCGAGGAAGGGGGAAACTTGCTCTGGGGTCTCTGGGTAACCTGGGCGACCACCATCTCTTCAGCCAAGTCAGTCACGGAGGGCCCCAGCTCTCCCTTCCCCCTTAAAGCCAGGAGGGGACAGGGGCTTTCAGGGCCTCCAGAGAGATCTGACTGTCCTGGCCTTTCAGTTAGCCAGACCAGTCTGTAGCTCCCACCTCCTCTCCAGCAGGGCACAGGCAAGACCCCTCCCTGAACAGAGACCAGGCATGGGAGGAAGGGGCTGGAGAGGCAGGCGGCAGCAAGCCTGTCCTCATTCCCTCACCCCGGCCCTTAGCCAAGGCCTCCTGGCCCCTGGTGAGCCCCTCACTCACCAGCTGTTCCCCCCAGAGTCCTCTAGGGAGAGAAGCCAGGGACCAGGAGTGGGGGAGGGTGGGCAGCTGTAGGAAGGCAGAGATGGAGAGCTCACTTAATCACAGAATCACCCGTAACACCAACTGCTTCCCTCCGCACCCTCCCCAGCTGCTTTCTGGAATCCCTGTTACCCTCCCAGCCCTTTTACCAGTCACACCCAAGAATCCACTTGTAAACAGCAACTTCTGTCCCCACAGCAAACACCCTTTGCAGCCAAGATCAGCCCTGGGCTGCTGAGGAGTGTGTGGAGGGACAGGAGGACTGAGGCCTGGCTCCCAGGGCACTTCTAGCCTGAAAGGGGCCACTTAATCCCTGACCCAAAGCATCTTTCAGCCCTGAGAATTCCAACTGGTCTTCTCCACCTTCAGGGTAAGAGGGCAGACAAGAATTTCCTTCCCTCCTCCTGACAACTGGTACTGGAGACACAATAGCCCTTCTGAGAGGCATCTGTCTTGGAAGGGGCCCCCTACATCCCCCCAACTTCCTTTTCACAGGCACTCTAAGCACCTAAACCACCATGGCGTGGGTTCTTCCAAACTGGCTGCAGGATAGGTCCTCAGCTCTTCCAGGAAGGGAAGAAGGGCAGTCGTGTTATGAGCCCCAAAGGCTTCCAGATTTCAACATCCCTCATCTCCCCTCCCTCAGAGCCCTCCTGCTCCCTGTCCACAGCATAACCCAGTAACAAAAATAGCAGCTGCTGGGGGTGGGGGGAGGGAAGGGGGTGGGGAGAGGGAAGGGGTGCCGACACAATGGGTTTATTTATAGGACCACACACCAGGGACTCTGCAGCCAAGCGGCCCAGGCCCACTCCCAAAAGTCCAGCCCAGGCCATCCTAGCCCAGCCGAGGGTACTGGAAACAGCCTCAGACCGGAAGGCAGAACAGTCTAGCATGGAGTCCAGTTCGAACTCTGCAATTAACTTACATGCTGTGTGACTAGGCACATCATTCCGTCTCCCCGAGATAAGTTTCTTCACACCAAGTGGTTGTTGTTTTGCCACAGTGGTTCCCATAGTGGGGCCTAGGCACCCTGCGGCCCTCTCCAGGGGCTGTAAGGTCAAAGCTGTTTTCCTGATAATACTACTAAGACACTATCTGCCTTTATTACTCTCATTCTCTCCTGAGTGTACAGTGGCATTTTCCAGATACTATGCTGTGTGATACCGCAAAAGACTGAATACCGAAGCAGAGAGGAGAAGCCAGCTTCCTTCTATTAAGTCAGACAGAAGAAATTTGCAAAAATAGAGAACAATGACATTCTTATTATTTGTGTTTTTGGAACATATATAATTATATTTTTAAATAAAATATGTTAACATGTGATGGGTTTATTGCTATTTTTAAACAAATTAATTAAATAACTGTAAGTATAACATATACAAACAAAAGCTCTTCGGGGTCCTCAAGTTTTAAGCATATAGAAGGGTCCTCAGACCAAAAAGTTGGAGTCGTTTTTCTAGAACAGTGCTGTCCAGTAGAACTTTCTGTGATAATGAACATGCTTAGTCTGTACTATCCAATATGGAAGCTATCTATTAGCTACACCTGGCTGCCAAACACTTGAAATGTGGCTAGTCCAACTGAGGAACTGAATTTTACTTTAATTTTAGATAGCCACATGCGAGCTCAAGAAGCTCCCTGGGATTCCTCGACTTGCGTATTCTAGGACAATGCTTCTTTCCACAAGGAGTGGGTGTTGGAAAGGGACTCCTGTCCCCAGGCTTGTGCTTACGCTCTCTCTCACTCTCTTCCCCCCCACAGAAGGCCAGCTCAGTCCAGCCTGGCAATCCTGCCTGGCTCGAGTAAGAGAGCTGCTCTCTCATTCTGTGCCATGAGTAGCACACACCCTCTCCACTCTCCTATAACTTCTGGCTTACCACCCTCCTTTTCCCCAGAGAATTAAAGCCAGCAGAGGGAAACCCCCTCACACCTCCTGCCGCCACCCTCCCAGGCCCCTCGGAACCCTCCCCACATCCTCATCCACTATTACAGCAGATGAGTTGCCTGCTCCCAGCCAAAGCCGGTCCTGCTTGTCCCAGACTTTCCCCATTTACGTCTTCAGTATCTACCTCCTGAAGAAAGCTTTCCCATCTACCCTTTAAAACTTAAAATCTTTAAATCTTAAAAACAATCTTCTTGCTGGGCACAGTGGCTCACACCTGTAGTCCCAGCTACTTGGGAGGCTGAGGTGGGAGGATCACCTGAGGGACTCCAAGGCTGCAGCGAGCTACGACCCAGCTACTGCTGCACTCCAGCCTGGGCGACAAAGAGGGACCCTTTTTTTTCTCTTAAACAAAAACAACAATCTTTGCTTGACATTTTCCCAGATACTGCCAAATTTTAAAAAATACTCTAGATACTTCAAAGCCAAACTTCTCAAAAAACAAAAAAGAAAATCCCAAAACCATCTTCTCATTCCTCCCTTAACCTGGTCCAACTTCAGCGGTAGCCACCACGATGCTAAATCCAAACAATATTTTTCAGTCCTCATTGCCGTCGCAGGTATAAGACCTCTGTGACCACTTCCTCCTGGACTTTTTTTTAAGCTTTGAGACAGTCCATGTCTCACACAATTCACTCACTGAAAGTGTACAATTCAGTGGTTCTTAGTATACTCAGAGATACGTGCAATCATCACCATGGTTAATTTTAGAACAATTTTATTAGCTTTTATTGTTCCTTTCCTTAACACTGCCCCCTCCCCACCCAGTCACAGGCAACCACTCATCTATTTTCTGTCTCTATTGAGTTCCCTATTCTGGACATTTCATGTGAATTCAATCATATCATTGGTGCCTTTTACGACTGGCTTCTTTCACTTTCCACGATGTTTTCAAGGTTCATCCATGTTGTTGCATGTATCAGTACTCCATTCTTTTTGTTTTGTTTTCATCTTTTTTTTTTTTTTTTAGACAGAGTTTCCCTCTTGTTGCCCAGGCTGGAGTGCAGTGGCGTGATCTCGGCTCACTGTAACCTCTGCCGCTCAGGTTCAAGCGATTCTCCTGCCTCAGCCTCCTGAGTAGATGGGACTACAGGCGCCCGCCACCACGCCTGGCTAATTTTTGTATTTTTAGCAGAGACGGGGTTTCACCATGTTGTCCAGGCTGATCTCGAACTCCTGACCTCAGGTGATCCTCCTTCCTTGGCCTCCCACAGTGCTGGGATTACAGGCGTGAGCCACCACACCCAGCCTCCATTCCTTTGTATGGGTGAACAGTGCTCCACTGTATGGGCCAGCCACAGTTTATCCATCCATTCTACTGATGAACATTTGGCTTGTTTTCACTTTTTAGCTATTATGAATATTGCTATGATCATTTATGTAGTTATCCCTTGGCATCCCCAGGGGATTGGATCTAAGTCCCTTGCAAAAACCAAAATCTGAGGATGCTCAAGTCCCTTATATAAAAAATGGTACAGTATTTGCATAAAACCTAAACACTTCCTCTGGTATACTTTATAAATCATCTCCAGGCTTCTTATAATACCTAATACAGTGTAAATGCTATGTAAATAGTTGTTATTGTATTATTGTATTATTGTATTATTCTTATTTTATGGTTATTTTTTATTTTTTTCCCCCAAATATTTTTGGCCCGCAGTTGGTGGGACCCTGCAAATGTGGATCAGTACACAAGTTTTTGTATAGATGTATGTTTTCCTTTCTCTTGGGTATATACTTAGGAGTAGAATTGCTGGGTTATATAATAACTGCAGGTTTAATCATTTGAGGAACTGTCAGATTGTTGCCCAGAGCAGGTGTACCATTTTATAATACCACCAGCAGTGTACGAGGGTTCCAATTTCTCCATACCATCACCACTTATTATTTGATCTGCTGATTCCAGCCACCCAGTAAGTGTGAAGTGAGATTTTATTGTGGTTTGAGTTTGTATCTCCCTGATGACAAATGATGTTAAGCATCTTTGCATGTGCTTATTGGCCATTTGTATCTCTTCCTTGGAAAAATGTTTTTCAAATTTTTGCTGATTTTTAAATCGGGGATTGTGTCTTTTTATTATCTAATTGTGAGAATTCTTTATTTTTATTTTTTATTTTTTTTGAGATGGAGTCTCACTCTGTCACCCAGGCTGGAGTGCAGTGGCACGATTTCAGCTCACTGCCACCTCCGCCTCCTGGGTTCAAGCGATTCTCCTGTCTCAGCCTTCTGAGTACCTGGGATTACAGGCGTGTGCACCACACCTGACTAATTTTTGTATTTTTAGTAGAGATGGGGTTTCACCATGTTGGCCAGGCTGGTCTCCAACTCCTGGCCTCAAGTCAGCTGCCTGCCTCGGCCTCCCAAAGTGCTGGGATTACAGGCATGAGACACTGCGCCCGGCCTACATTTTTTTTTTTAAGAGACAAGATCTGGCTCTATCACTCAGGCCGGAGTGCAGTGCCACAGTCATAGTTTACTGTAACTTCAGACTCCTAGGCTCAAGTGGTTCTCCCACTTCAGCCTCCCAAGTAACTAGGACTACCACAGCTGGCTAATTTTAAAATTTTTTGTAGAGACAGGGTCTTGCCATACTGCCCAGGCTGATCTTGAACTCCTCCAAGTGATCCTCCTGCCTTGGCCTCCCAAAGCACTGGGATTACAGGAATGAGCAACTTTGCCCAGCCTAGTTTTCAGAATTCTTTACATATTTTAGATACAAGTCCTTTATTTTATATTTATATATATATATATATGATTTGAAAATATTTTCTTCCAGCCGGGCGCGGTGGCTCAAGCCTGTAATCCCAGCACTTTGGGAGGTCGAGGTGGGCGGATCATGAGGTCAGAAGTTCGAGACCAGCCTGGCCAACATAGTGAAAGCCCGTCTCTACTAAAAATACAAAAAGTTAGCCGGGTGTGGTGGTGTGCGCCTGTAATCCCAGGTATTCAGGAGGCTAAGGCAGGAGAATCGTGTGAACCCAGGAGGTGGAGGTTGCAGTGAGCCGAGATAGCGCCATTGCACTCCAGCCTGGGCGACAGTGTGAGACACCGTCTCAAAAAAAAAAAAAAGAAAGAAAAAGAAAATATTTTCTTCCATTTGTGGGCTGTCTTTTCACTTTCTTGAGGGTATCCACTTCTTCCTGGATGACTTTTCCCTTGCTTATTACATTCCCGTGCTCCTCCCACCCCTCTTCCACCTCTTCTTCTGTGTGCCTATGTGTTACTTTATGTATAAATACGTACTTAAAAAAAAGACATAGTAGCACGTTCTCATGGTTCCACATCTTTCTTTAGCAGAACAATTTTTAGAAAATGAAACTATAGCCTTTATATGGATATTATCAGTTTTTCTATCAATATTCTGTTCCAAGATCCAATCCAGGATTCCACAGGGTACTTGGTCACCCAGTCTCCTTAGTGTCTACAATTCATGACAATCCCTCGACCTTTCCTTACCTTTTATCATCTTAACACTTCTGAAGGGACTGGTCAACATTTTGGAGAATGTCCTCCAATTTGGGTTGTTTGATGTTCTCACTGATTAGACTGAGGTTATATGCTTTGAGAAGAATACCACAGAGGTGATATGCCTTCCCCAGGGCATTATATCTGAGGACACACATGATATCAAGGTTTCTTGTTCCTGGTGATGTTTTAACCTCATCACTTGGTTAGGCAGTATCTATTAATTGGTTTCTCCATTATAAAGTCACTATTTTTCCTTTTGTAATTAAATATTTTGGGGGGCAATATTTTGAGACTATGTAAATATCCTGTTTCTCCTTAAATTTTCACCCAGCAATTTTTTACCAAAATCAGTGGATCCTGCTTGTAGCAATTACTATGGTGTTCTAAAACATAATTTTCAATTTCTTATCTTCCTCCTATATTTATTAATTGCAAGTTTTCAATAAGGAAGAATTGTCCCTTCGTCCCATTTAATCATGTATTTATATTGGTATGGATGAACTGGATATTTATTTTAATCTTTGGGTTATAATCCAATAATATCATCACATTTCATTGCTCAAATTCCAGCTATGGCCATTGGTCATTGAGAATCTTTCAGGTTGGGTCCTTCTTTCAACATGCTTCCTTTTTTTTTTTAAGACAAGTCTTGCCCTGTCGCCCAGGCTGGAGTACAGTGGCGTGATCTTGGCTCAAGTGATTCTCATGCCTCAGCCTCCTGAGTAGCTGGGACCACAGGTGTGTGCCGCTACACCTGGTTAATTTTTATATTTTTAGTAGAGATGGGGTTTCACCACGTTGGCCAGGCTGGTTTCCAACCCCTGACCTCAAGAGCTCCACCCACCTGGGCCTCCCAAAGTGCTGGGATTACAGACGTAAGTCACCACACCCGGCCAGTGCTACCTTTTTTTTTTTTTTTTTTTTTTTTTTAAGCACTCTCTTGCCATAAGATGTTCCTGGCTTATCTTGTATTTTCCTTGCCACAAACACTTTTCCAAGGAGCTCCACCATAGCAACCTTCTAAAACTATAAATCTGATTGTGTTCTTCCCACTTCAAATCTTCCCATGACGTCCTACTGCTTTTGGAAACGACCAAAGCCCTCAACACAACCCTCGAAGCTCTGCCTTTGTCTGGCCCCAGAGCAACTCTTTGGACAAGCTTTCCTGTACTCACGCCGCTTCATTGTTCTATCTTCTTCAAGTGCCTCCTGCAAGATCAGTATTTCCAAATGCAATGCATCATGTTCTTGAACATTCCCTGTGAAGGGGAGGGGACTGCCTATACTGTTAGAAGGGGAGCTCCCCAAGGAGAGGCCCTTCCTTGTATTTCTGCACTCCCTGCCACGCCCTCTGCCAGTGTACCACTCCTACCAACCAGATCAGGCCCTGAGCCACCCTGCCCCCTGCAGAACTGGTGATCTCCTTTCATTCTCATCAGAAAGAAGGTTAGAAAGAAGGGACAGCTAAGAACATACATGGGCTCATCAGGTTCCCCGAAAGACCCCTAACTATCCTCCATCAAATGGCTCTTAGGACCCATAGGACAAACCATACTGAGGGTGAGGAAGGAACATTTTCAGATTTGTCTCTGACCCTTTCAAAGTTCTCAACCCTCTCAAAAAAAAAAAAAGAAAAAAAAAAAAGGCTGGACGCGGCGGCTCACGCTTATAATCCCAGCACTTTGGGAGGCCAAGGTGGGCGGATTATGAGGTCAGGAGTTCGAGTCCAGCCTGACCAACATGATGAAAACCTGCCTTTACTAAAAATACAAAAATTAGCCGGGCGTGGTGGCACGCGCCTGTGATCCCAGCTACTTGGGAGTCTGAGGCAGAAGAATTGCTTGAACCTGGGAGGCGGAGGTTGTGGTGAGCTGAAATCGTGCCACTGCACTCCAGCCCGGGTGACAGAGTAAGAGTCTGTCTCAAAAAAAAAAAAAAGTTCTCAACCCAATCTTAGGCTGCAGTGACTCTCTCTGGCAAATAGTACTAACCTATTCATTCTACAGATATTTCTGGTCTGACAAACTCACTAGGAAATGCAATGCTTGGATATATAGCTGGGGGCAATTCAGAGAAGGGTCAGCTCTTGGGCTTCTTGGAGCTTTCAGTCTATAGGGGACATAAGACATGCAAGAAAAAAAATCAGTAGCCTTTCTATATGTTAACAACGAACTACCTAAAAAAGTACAAAATAGTAAAATATTTGGGAATAAGTTTAACCAAGGAGGTGAAGGATCTCTACACTAAAAACTATAAAACACTGATAAAAGAAATTGACATGAATAACTGGAAAGATGTCCCATGTTCAGGGATTGGAAGAATTAATATTTTTTAAATGTCCATAAATACCCAAAGCAATCTACAGATTCAATGCAATCCCTATCAAGATATCAATTATATTTTTCATAGAAATAGGGAAAAAAAATCCTAAAACTCATATGGAACCATAAAAGACCCCAAACAGCCAAAGCAATACGTCTGACAAAAGAATTACTTTGATAGAGTAAACAATAGAGGTTAAAATCCTCTTATTTCTAGAATATAGGAATTGAACCTACCCCTGAGAATCCAAAATTCTCCGTGCTACCTATCACACCACATCCTAGAGTAAAGCCAGGTAAATAAGCTGAGCAACAGTTTGTTCTTAAGCAAAAGAACAAACTTGGAGGCATCACATTAACTGATTGGAAGAACCTACTAACCTACTACAAAGCTATAGTAATCAAAATAGCATGGTACTGACATAAAAACAGATACTAGATGAATGGTTCAGAATAGAGAGACCAGAAATAAATCCACATGTTTACAGTTAATTGATCACTGACAAAGAAGCCAAGAACACACAACAGGGAAAGGACAGTCTCCTTAGTAATTAGTGTTGAGAAAACTGGATATTCACATGCAGAAGACTGAAATTAGATTGGACCCTCATGTCACACCACATACAAAAATCAACTCAAAATGGATTAAAAACTTAAACCTGGCCGGGCACAGTGCTCATGCCTATCATCCCAGCACTTTGGGAGGCCAAGGCAGGCAGATTACTTGAGGTCACGAGTTTGAGACCAGCCTGGGCAACATGGTGAAACCTCATCTCTACTAAAAATACAAAAATTAGCTGGGTGTGGTGGCTCATGCCTGTAATTCCAGCTACTTGGGAGGCAGAGGCACAGGAATCTCTTGAACCCAGGAGGTAGTGGAGGTAGTGGAGGTTGTAGTAAGCCGAGATCGCGCTGCTGCACTCTGGCCTGGGTGACAGAGCGAGGCTTTGTCTTGGGAAAAAAAAAAAACAGAAAAACCTTAAACCTTACCAGAAACTGTAAAACTACTAGGAGAAAATAAAATACAGGGTAAAAACTCCATGACATTGGTCTGGGCAATGACTTTTTGGATATGACCCCAAAAGCACAGGCAACAAAGGGGATTACATCAAACTAAAAAGCTTCTGCAGAGCAAAGGAAACAGCAGATTAAAGAGACAATCTACAGAATAGGAGAAAATATTTGTAAACCACACATCTCATTCACTCAGGCTGGAGTGCAGGCTGGTTGCAGTGGTGCCATCATGGCTCACTGCAACCTCAAACTCCTGGGCTCAGCTGATCCTCCCACCTCAGCCTCCTGAGTAGCTGGGACTACAGGCATGCATCACCACGCCCAGCTAATTTTTTGGATTTTTTTTGTAGAGACAGACTTTGACCATGTTGCCCAGGCTGGTCTCGAACTCCTGGGCTCAAGCAATCTGCCTGCCTCAGCCTCCCAAAGTGCTGGGATTACAGGAGTGAGCCACTGTGCAGAGCCTGACATTTCTTAAAAGACAGACAAATGGCCAGTGGGTATATGAAAAAATGCTCGATATCACGAATCATCAGGGAAATGTAAATTTAAACCACATTACCTCATACATTTAGAATATTATAAAAAAGACAAAATAATCAGTGTTGGCAAGGATGTGGAGAAAAGGGAACCCTTGTACACCATTGGAGGGAATATAAATTAGTACAGCCACTATGGTAAATAGTATGAAAGTTTCTCAAAAAACTTAAAATAGGCCAGACCCAGTGGCTCACACCTATAATCTTAACACTTTGGGAGGCCAAGGCAGGAGCATCACTTGAGGCCAGGAGTTCAAGACCAGCCTAGACAACACAACAAGACCCTGTATTTAAAAAAAAAAAAAAAAGGCCGGGCGTGGTGGCTCACACCTGTAATCCCAGCACTTTGGGCGGCTGAGGTGGGCAGATCACGAGGTCAGGAGATTGAGACCATCCTATCTCTATTAAAACTACAAAAAATTAGCCGGGCGTGGTGGTGGGTGCCTGTAGTCCCAGCTACCTGGGAGGCTGAGGCAGGAGAATAGCTTGAACCTGGGAGGCAGAGCTTGCAGTGAGCTGAGATTGCGCCACTGCATTCCAGCCTGGGTGACAGTGCAAGTCTCCGCTTCAAAAAAAAAAAAAAAAAATTAAAAACCCTTAAATAGAACTACCATTAAATCAGGATGTTGAAGAGATATCTGCACTCCCATGTTTGTTCATTGTAGTCAAGATATGGAACCAACCTAAGTATCCATCAGTAGATGAATGGATAAAGAAAAGATGCTATATATACATAATAGGACACTATTCAGTCCTAAAAAAGGAGGAAATCCTGTCATTTGCAACAACGTGGATGAATCTGGAGAACATTATGTTACATGAAATAAGCCAGGCCCAGACAAATACCACATGATCTCATATGTGGATTCTAAAAAGTTGAATGCATAGAAGCAGAGGATTGCTTGAGCCCAGGAGTTCAAGACCGGCCTGGGCAACGTAGCAAGACTCTGCCTCAAGGGAAGAAAAGAAAACAGACATGTGAATAGCTGTACTATGAAGGAAGTTCCATAAGAGGAGTCTTTTGAAGAACTTTAAAAATCAGGAGAGAAATATTAAGCTGAAGCTGAAACCGTTTTTCAGAATTGGAGACATCAAGTGAACAGAAGGTAAAGACAGGTGGGGTTTACATACAACGAAAAGGGAAGGGTGTCATTCCACACAGAAGGAAGGGCAGCAACAGAAGTGAGGAGGCAGAAACCTCTGTGTGTATATGGAACCAGAATGATTCAGTGCAGCTGGATCTAAGGACATTTGAAGGTGACGGTTTCCTGCTTCCCTGGCCCATGCCAATAACTAACTCCTCTCCTATCCCATGGCCGAATTAGAGAGTTGGCATCTTTTCAATATCCTGGGCATAACCAGAGACACATGCTGGGCCCCACAGGAGGAACCAAGGCAGAGAGGCTCCTGGAGGCGATGGCAGAGCTGATCACTGAAACATCAGCTATTAGTATTTTCTCCCAGGTCTGAGACAATAGGGCCTGGGAGCCTGCATCTGCAAGGGGAGGAGAGCTGGGCAGATACCCTTCCAGCTCCTAGTGCCCATCCCCCAAACTTTATCTCCTGGCCTTTTTTTTTTTTTTTTTGAGATGGAGTTTTGCTCTGTCGCCCAGGCTGGAAGGCAGTGGCGCGATCTCGGCTCATTGCAACCTCCACCTCCAGGGTTCAAGCGATTCTCCTGCCTCAGCCTCCTGAGTAGCTGGGACTACAGGCGCGTGCCACCATGGCTGGCTAATTTTTGTATTTTTAGTAGAGACGGTGTTTCACTGTGTTAGCCAGGATGGTCTCGATCTCCTGACCTTGTGATCCACCCACCTTGGCCTCGCAAAGTGCTGGGATTACAGGCGTGAGCCACTGCGCCCAGGCCCCCATCTCCTGGCTTCTTTCTACAAAAAGAATAAGCTCTGGCCAGCCAATATGCCTTCTGCACTCAAGCAACTCCAGTGCTCAGCTAGTGGGCACCATCCAGCCAGAGCCCAGAGGTGACACCCCAAGCTGCCAGCTCTATGCTGGGAGGAGAAAACAGCTCTGGTTCACCCACAAGCCCCCACTGGGCTCTGCTCTTGTTTGTGATCACAAACAGGAGTCAGGCTTTTGGGATTCTGCTCCTGAGATTCATGCAGCCAAACCACGTGACCCTAGGTGAAGCTGGCACCCCTCTAGGCCTCAGTTTCCTTCCTGTAAAATGGGGGTGAGCCCTCTGACTCCTCTCCCCTGCAGGGCACAGGAGAGAAGAATATCCCATCTAGAAAAGGACTGCAGCTGAGGAGTCAGGTCCCTTGTGCGGGGTAAGGGTGGGGTAAGGAGCTCGGCAAGGCCTTCAGGCATAAGCTGCTGGCTTTGATGCTGCCTTGCTCCTTCAAGGCCTGTAGGCTTTCCAGGAAAGCAGTGGGGGAGGAGAGAGGAAGGGACAGCAAAGCCAAGAGTTTTAGCCTTCTTCTAGCCTGGGGGACAGGAAGTGAGGTGCTGTCTACAGAGGAAGTGAGAAGCAAACCCCCATCCCCACCCCCCAACTTCCCCTCAGCCTGGAGTGGAAAGAAAGGCTCCAGCTTCAGGAGCCTGCAGGCTCAGAGCTGGGGAAATAGAAGACGATGTGATGCGGGTGGGGGGAAGAGAAATGATCAGCACCATCTGGCAGAGAAGGGGGTCTCCTGTCTTGGACACAATAAAACTCAAGGGGCCCAGGACATCCCACAGACTGGGGGAGTGGGGAGAAGAGAAGCCACTCAAGCCAAGTTGAAAAAGCCAGCATTCTAGGCCACGTGGTACTCACATCTGCAGTCCTGGCCTGACTCCTGCTCCCAGCATGTGTGCCATGTCATGCGCCTGGGCACGGGCCACCCCCAACACTAGGTGGGGTGGGTCCTTGGAGTACTTGCTCTTATAGCACGTGCCCTTTCTTTGCAAACCTTATCACAGCTATAATTATAAAGCTGTTTAATTACTTGATTAACGTGGACTTTTTTGATCACCACTGTATCCCCAGAGATTAGCACAGCACCCGGCACACAGTAAATTCTAAATAATCTGCTGGCTGAATGAACAGGCCGCTCATATGGCTTGAGAATTCCTCAGAGGCCGGTTTGGCCTGAATCCTGGCAACTGAATGAAGTTTGGTATACAAAGGTGAATGAACACTGCTCATGACTTGGGGCCAACTGGGGAACCCTGGGATGACTGGTCAAGGCCAGTGCTATGGTCTGAATGTTTTGTATCCCCCCAAATCCACATGTTGAAATCCTAATACCCAAGGTAATGCTATTGTGGGGCAGCGGGGCGGTGGTGCTGTGGCAGGTAAATAGGTCATGGAGGTGGAGCCCTCATGAATGGGATTAGTGCTCTTATGAAAAGGGGCCTGGTGAGATTCCTCACCCCTTCCACCATGTGAGGACACAGTAAGCCTCTGTCCAGGAATCAGAAAGCTGGCCCTCACCAGACACCAAATCTGCCCTTGCCTTCACCTTGGACTTCCCAGCCTCTAGAACTGTGAGAAATAAATTTCTGTTTTTCCTAAGCTGCCTAGTTTATGGTATGTTGTTATAGCAGCTCAAACAGACTAAGACAGCCAGAAACAGGAGAGCTGACATAGGCGGCAGGAGAAATCCAGGCACACCCAGGTACTGCTAATAGGTAAGGCAACAAATACCATAGACATGCTACACTGTATTTTGGGTAAGAATGAAAAAAAGAATATATATTTGTGTGTGTTTGGTATTGTGTAAGGAAACTCGAGGGATATACAAGAAACAAATAAATGATTATGGGGGAGAACGCGAGGGAGGTGGGAGTGAGATTTTTTTTTTTTTTTTGAGACAGGGTCTCACTGTAGGCTGGAGTGCAGTGGCTCAATCTCTGCTCACTGCAACCTCTGCCTCCTGGGTTCAAGCGATCCTCCCACCTCAGCCTCCCCAGTAGCTGGGACTACAGGTTCACACCACCACGCCCAGCTAATTTTTATATTTTTTGGTAGAGACGAGGTTTCACCGTCTTAGTCAGGCTGGTCTTGAACTCCTGACCTCAAGTGATCTGCCCACCTTGGCCTCCCACAGTGCTGGGCATGAGCCACCATGCCCAGCAGAGATTTCAATTTTCAAATTATATTTATAAAACTGCAAAAAATATTAGAAGGAATCAAACTACTCAACAAGTTGATTTCCAAAGCTCCTCCCAGCTGTGGCATCCACCCTCTTCCAGGCCCCTAGGACAAGGGAGCAGGTGAGGCAGCCGGTCAGATGAACGTAGGGGCTCCAACCCAGGGCTGCTGATGCCTTCACATCCTTTCTTCTCCAGCAATCTTGCCCTGGGTTAGCAGAGAGGCCCTCCTAACCCCAGGCTGTGGTGTGGGCATGGTAACACCACTATTCAGAAGTTGGTCAGGGGCTCTACCACCTGGGTAAAAGTTGGGTTTATTCTAGGTCCCTGGGAAGGGGGACAGTCTGGTCGGGGCAGAGGCAGAGGGCAGGGGGAAGTTTGGGGCAAGTGGGGTAAATGACTCCTGGAAGTGCCTGGTGCTGCTGTGGGCAGGTTCTGGGGGTGTCTGAACAGATCCTTGTACAGAAGGGCCGATTACAGCTCCCACATCAAGCCAGCTGGGAGTGAGGTAAATCAGCCCCTGGGAACTGCAACTGCTGAGAACCCCAGAATTCCAGCACGGGACTTCCAGGAGAGTTCCTGGAGAACAGGAGTTCCAGGGCCCCTCACAGCCCTGCCTAGAAAAACCTTGACCATTGGCCTACCCAGAGTGTCTAAGGGCAGGGGCAATTTCAGGCTGAACTACATAAGAGTGAGGAGACATGCAGATCACAGGTCCTAAGCAGCACCTGTCACTCAAGCCCTGCAGGTAACAGCAGGAGCAGCAGAATGGGGTCTTCTCTCCTTTAAGACATCTATACATTAAAAAAAAAAAAAAGCATAGTGAATATTGCAGAATTCTGGAGAATTGGAGAACTCTGGAGAATTCCCAGAGTTCAAGGACCAGCATAAGGTTCAGAGTGCTGTGCCTGACTGGGCTCTTCTCAGCAGCTGCTGGGTTTTAGAAATCAGTAATAACAGCAACAATAATTCACCTTAATAACAGCCTGGCCTCCTCTTTCATCTGCGTAACTCCCAGAGCTGGGAAAATGGTAATTACTGAGCAGATGCCACACCCCAGTGGTGATGCATGATTAATCCAGGAACACTGGCTGGGAAACTGAGGCCCAAGGAGAAGGATTTCCCCTCACAGAGAACTAGAGACACAGGCGCTGAGGGCTGCTGGGCGGTGGGGGGTGAGGATGCCAGTTCCACATCTGCAGTGTTTTGGGAAGGTGCTGAAGACAGGGGCACTCATTCCAGAGTCCTCCGGACTTGGGTTTGGGGAGAAGGTGAAGAAAGACCCAGATATGTGTCCCAAGCCCCCTCCTTGCTGGGCAGGGCCTGGTGAGTAGCCTTAGCTGGGAGTCAAGGCCTCTGTTCTTGAGCCCATGTCCCACCCTCCCAGAGTATCACAAAGCAGGATGACAGCTGCCTCAGGCACCTCCACATCTATACAGTATGCCCAGGCACCACAGGGTAAGTGAGCGCTCAGCCCTCCGAACAGCCCTACGCCACAGGCACAGTCCATGAAGTGGGAGAGGGGAGCACCTTACAGCCAGGTAGGCAGATCAGATCAAGAAGAGTCAAGAAATGGGGGAGACTGCTTCTTGGGGACCCCAGCCCATCTCTGAAGCCCCCTTGCATCCTTGGTATTGATCCTAAAATAAAGAGATCCTTCCTACAGCAAGGCCTGTCTGGCCAGTGCCGTAGAAACCTGCAGGGGAGGTCCAGTTGGCGTCTGCCCTCCAGGAGGGCAGAGGACGGTGGGCAAAGAATCCTAAGAGACCAATGACCTTTTCCCACTGTGTCCCTGGAGGGAACCAGTAGAGACTCAAACTAGGAGGGAAGGGTAAACAAAGATGGAGGCATTGCATATGCAGGTCCATCCACAGCCTGCTGCGTGCCTGGTACTGTGACAGATGCCGGGACAGACAAAATCTAAGCTTCCGAGAAACCACAAGGGCCAAGAAAGGCAGCAACAAATGACCTTAGCCTCCAACCTTCCAGGTCAGTGTCTGGGGGAAAATATTATGGGTCTTGTTCTCAGGGATTTGAAGCTGTTTTTCCTCAGCATGTTACAAAGCTGACCAGAACCCCTGGGGGGTCCTGCGATAACCCTCTGACTCTCCAAGGGCCCAGCTTTCTGCTATCTCAGGTTCAGAACTGGCCCTCTCTGCTTTAAATCCAGCCAGGCTACCTCATGCATAAAACATTAAGGCAGAATAGGACCCTGTAACAGAGCAGAATCAGGAGTCCTGCCTCTGACACTCACCACCGCATGAATCACTTCCCCCTCTGGACTTCAGTTTCCCCATTTTTAACACGAGGGCGTTGGACTAGACTGTCTCTAGGATTCCTTCCAGCCTATGCTCTGTGTTGTTTTGATGTAGTGGCAGATCCCAGATTGATTTACATAAATTTGCATGTTCAATCAGAAATCCCAAACGCCAAGTATAGAAAATCCAATCAGTCCATTAATGCAGCCAGACTGGGGCTCGGGGAACCTGCCAGGTTCGGGTGAGGGTTGTCGAAGGAGACAGTGAGAGTAGTGGTGAACTGGGGGAGGGGGCTGAGAAGCAGGGGCTAGAAAGGGCACTTGTTTTGAGAGATGCAGCTCTGGTGACTCAGGCATGATGGGGTCAGGGACCCCACTTTGGCTATCAGGCAAGGGCCCTTTCTCCTCCTGCTTCTAACGGGGCCTCTGGCTGGCCAGCCTCAGAGCCACACCCCAGGAGGGAACAGCAGCTTCTGCCTAGTAACAGCTGCATCCTTCAGTCTGACAGTGACTCCAGCATTAGCCACTTTCTGGGAAACTGACCTCCCTGGGAGCTTCCATTATCCATTCCAAGGGCTCACAGCGGTAAGGAAGGCTTCCTTGGGATTTAACCTAAACACCTCCTGCTGCAGCTTCACCCTCACAGGCAGCAGGGCTCAGGGCAGAGGGCTTCCCAGGCCCAGGAGAGCCAGCAGAGGGAAAAGTAACCCAGTGAGAATGTGCCCCTACATGAGCAAACCCAGGGCTTCCTTAACCATCACCTCTCCTTCAACATTTCCCTTCACCTGGGAGACCGAGGATGAAAACAAACAAGAAGAACTTCAAGACCTCTGGCTCTTGGGCTGGAAAGCAAGTCCCAACCTGGAGAGCCCAACTCCTGGGAATTCCTACCCTGGGGAGGGAAGGGGCTGGGAAAGGTGGGGTGGGGGCGGCTTCTCCTCACTGCTGCCACTGGCTGGTATAGCAGGGCCTGGGAGGCTGGCTGGGCTGGATGAGGGCGGTGGGGAAGATTCCTTAGCCCCTTGCCTGGGACCTGGGGGTGTGAGTACAGCAGTGAGGTGGGCAGGGCTGGGGGTGGGATGGGCAAAAGCAGTGGGGCCCTCCTTGCCCTCCTCCTGTAAGAGGGCGGGTGGGTGAGTGTGTTGTGCTACCTGGCCCAGATCCTAAAACAAGTCCCAACAGCTGAGATGTAAACTGTCTCCTGGGAATCTGCTTACCCTGCTGGCCCTTGGCTGCCTCCTCCTCTCTCAGCTCCTCTTCAAAGGGCCAGGATGTCTCACCACAGGCGTGATGGGTGGGCCAAACCCAAGCCAGCAGGAGCAGGAGTTCATATCCCAAGGCACCAGTGGTGTGTGGGACAAGGTCTACTCTCAGGCTTAGAATAAGGGAATCTGTTCTCTCTACCCAGGGTTCTAATCCTAAGTAATTGCAATTTAAAGCACACCCAACACGTTAGCTCTCTCTAAATGGAACCATTCTGCCAGAGGACCTTTCTCCCCTATTGATTCACCCATCAGTGGAACCATTCAATGTCAAAAAGTGGAAGGGAATATTAGAGCTATCTAGTCCAACTACTGAGTTTTAAAGATGGGGAAACTGAGCCCCAGAGAGCAAACTGTCTTGGCCAAGGTCATACAGCAAGCTAGGAAAAGTAGGGACCAGAGCTTCTGACTCTGTCTTTATTGATACCCGCTTGGTCCTCAAACACTTAAGTCTTCACCGGCCTATCATGAAGATCCTTCTTCCCTGCCAACCACGGCACCTGCCCCTCCAGGTCTTCACTCTCTTCGTGAGGGCCAGAGCTGGAGAAAGATGCTGGAGGGACGAAGCCACCTCATGCACAGACCATAGACTTTGAAAACAAGCTTGAACATGGGAATATCTCCCCAGACAGGAATACACACGGTTTCCTTGGGATAGGAAACCCACTAATCCCAGGTTGTTTTTAGGAAGATGGGGGGACCAATTTGAGAAATGAATTTTCCTGTCACACAAGGAGTCTCA
Source organism: Pongo abelii (assembly GCF_028885655.2). Taxonomy (NCBI): domain Eukaryota; kingdom Metazoa; phylum Chordata; class Mammalia; order Primates; family Hominidae; genus Pongo; species Pongo abelii. The sequence goes on from NC_071995.2 coordinate 47,601,488, forward strand.
GAGAACCAGATGGTGTAATGTCTGCAAGGGAGGGTCTGCAACAAGGCAAATGGACTATGTTCATTTTCCCCAAGTACTGACCACAAAACGGTTAGGCATTGACACTCTTTCTACTGCTCCCCAGGCTACCCCTGCCCGGGCCACTTCCTCTGGCTGACCATTGTGCTTAAGAAGGAGGACCCATGAAAGAGGGGGAGAAGTGGGAGGGAGGGATTGCCTCTACAGCCAGAGAACTCCTTAGCCCAAGACCCCTAGCTCCTCAGCAAGGCAGGCCTTTAAGTAGTAGCAGCTGGACAGACTAGGTGGACTCGGCTGATCCAGCCCTGGGATGCCTGGAAAACCAGGCCTGTGGGAGGTGAGGGCCCTCTGTGCCCTTGGGGCCGTGCCAGGACTGGAGACAACGCGGGACCTGGGGCCCAGGACAGAGAGAGGGGAGCTAGGATCCGGGCAGCCGCTTTCTTAGTGGGGCTAAGCCAGGGAAGCGTCGGGCACAGATGAATTCTCTGCATTCTTCTGGCACCGCAGCCAGCACCCGGAGGGCCTTTTCTGCAGGCGCTGCCCTGTCCCTGCTCCCTGCCCAACCAACCCTTCTCCCTCCCTTAGCTTCTCTTCAGCGTGCAGCCCACCAGGTCCTTCCTCCTTCCCGCAGCCCCTCAAAGCCTTTGAAGGGCTGTTCTCTAGGAGACCCGGTCTTTCCGCCTCTCCCCGCCTTCCCCAGGCCCTACCGCCCCAGGCCACGGGGAATGGAAAGAGTGCGAAAGGGAGCCCCAAGCTCGTCTCCGCGCCTGCGCTTTGGGGAGAGAGCCCCTCCCCCCGCAATAACCCGGCACCGCTAAGCGGCACCCGGACGGTGGGATGCGGGTTGGGTGGGGTGAGCAGCTGGGGCAAGGTCAGTGCTTACAAAGAGGGAGGGGAGCCCGGCCCCCGGAACATCCCCCACTCCCGAAAGTTTCCCTTCCGGGGCCACGGAGTGTGCGCGAGGATGGCGCGGGGGGCGGGAGGGGGTGGGGTGGGGGTGCACAGAGTCGCAGCCGGACCCCCGAGGAGGGTGCGGCTGGAGGGAGGGACGGAGGGGCGGGCAGCAGGGTTTGGGCAGGAAGCCGCGACGCCCTCTCCGACCCTGTACTGCCACGAGAGCCTTACCCTCCACACCCCACTCCCCCCGGCCCGGAGCTACAGATCGCCCCCCCGCACTCGCCGCCCTTTCAATCCCAAGTAGACCCAGAACTCACCGAAATCAGGTGTTCAGCTGGGCCAGGGCAGGTCGGATCCGCCAGGTCCATGGCCGCGGCTTGGGGGCGGGGGGCAGAGAAAGGGGGGTGCCGGAGCCGCCTCCTGATGTCAAGGCTTTAAAGGGGCCGGGGAGCCCCGCCCCTGACTCTGACCCCGCCTCCCTCCTCCCTAGCAGCCAATCCACGTTCAGCCTGGATGCGCGCCCCTCCCAGCCCCCTCCAGATGTTCCCAGGACGCGAGCTAAGTCCGCCCGGCCGGCGCGCGCCGCTTCCGCTTTAGTGGGAAGGACCTCCTTTCCTCCTTACAGAAACACTTTCTCCAGGTCGGGCCGCGCTTGGTAAACTTCAGCCGTGCCTAGGTACAGGACGCCGGGCTAGGCCGAGCGGGGGTGGAATGAGGGCGTCTGGAACAGAGAAAACTAAGTAGGTGCGCGCGGGCCCACAGGCATGCGCGTTTGCTTCTGTGGGGCTGGGCGTGCACGTGTATGTGTGGTTGTGAGCGTCGGTGTTTGTAATTTGCCTTTCTGCATACGTGTTGGGTGTAAATCCATGGGGGAAAGGCTTGAGTGCCTCTTTGGCCTTAAATGCTCCCGCCTCTCTCTTCCTTCTCCAGGATGGGGTCGTCCCGCCAGTAATCTGGAAAACAGTGATAGGAACAGGCTCCTCTCATCAGACGGCAGTGCTGGCCGTTTCCTCACTGCTTTGTGGGGAAGGCTGGGCAGAAAAAGGATACGACCTTGTTCTCAACCACTTGCTATCTCGGTGAGGATAAGGAAAAGCAAACAGCCCATCCAGGCCCCTGCAGAGCCTCAGAGCTTTCAATATCATTCCCATTAGTCCTTAATTAAACACCTATTTGCTCTCGCCTAAATACCGTATAACCCTCACAACCTGCATTGTAGTGACTGCCTCAGAAATGTAGGTTATCAACTGGGTTCTGCAGGGAAATACGAAGGAATCCCTAGGTATAGTCTCTGCCTACTTCATTAAAATTTCTTTTGTTGCGGGTATACAAAGGATGCAGCTTACAGTATCATATTAGTCCAGTAAAGGAACATAAAAAGTAAGGCAATTTAGGGTGCTCAGATTGGCTAGGATTAAGAGTTCTTTTCTGAAGGAGGTTTATTTAAATACGGGATTTGAAGGGCAGAGAGAGCTTGAGTAGGGTCCAGGCAGAGTAAAGGCCACAAGGAGACTCAGATAGGAAAGAGCAAATTATCTGCATGGGACCGTGAGCAGATCACCGTGGTACGTTGGGAAGTGGGAGAAGTTAATGGAGGAGGTTTCTTATGGAGGAGAGCAGAATAAGGATATGGATGTGACAAGACATAAGATAAAGAAGTCATTTTGGGTTCTTGAGCATAGAGGTAGTTTGATGAAAAGAGTGCCCAAGGACAGCTATTACTAGAACCTAAAAGATGTCTTGATGATTACCCCCACCAGCTTTCTCATTTTTTTGCTTAAAAAATATTTTATTCTTTTCTTTTCTCTGAGATGGAGTCTCACTCTGTCCCAGGTTGGATGGAGTGCAGTGGCACAATCTCTGCTCACTGCAACCTCTGCCTCCTGATTTCAGGTGATTCTCCTGCCTCAGCCTCCCAAGTAGCTGGTATTACAAGTGTGCGCCACCACACCTGGCTAATTTTTGTATTTTTAGTAGAGACGGGGGCTTCACCATGTTGGCCAGGCTGGTCTCGAACTCCTGACCTCAGGTGATTTGCCCACCTCGGCCTCCCAAAGTGCTAGGATTACAGATGTGAGCCACCATGCCCGGCCCTTAAATTATTCTTAACATGCAATAAAATGCACACATCTTAGGTGCTTTGTTTGGTGAATTTCAAAATATACACCTATGTAATTAACACCCAAAACAAGATACGGAACCACCACCCTATAAAGTTCCCTCATGCTCCTTTATAGTTGATCACCCCACACCTACCACCACCTTCCCCTGGCAACTTCCTGAATTACAGCACCATAGATTTGTCTGCATTTGTATTTCACATATATGGAGCTTTACGGTATGTACTTGTGTCTGTATCGTTTAGCTTAGTAATGTTTTTGAGATCCATCCATGTGTATCAGTAATCTGTTATTTTTTATTGCTGAGTAATATTGCATTGCATGAATATATCACAATGTGTTTATCCATTCTTCAATTGATGGATATTTGGGTATTTCCAGTTGGGGTTGTGATGAATATGGCTGCTATTAACATTCTGGTGCAAATATTTTCATAGACATGTTTTCATTTCTCCCTTTCACCTTATTTCTTGATGATAGTGGCATCTTTGGAAGCCTACAGCATTGTGAATTCTTATTCAATCATCTAACATTTATTGAATAGGGATCAGTGAGCTAGTTCTGGGACTACAACAAAAAGTAGACATGGTCCTTTCCTCAAAGGGCTTGAAAGTCCAATAAAACTCCATGTACCTGTTGTATTCCTAATATTGTCTTGTATTCCTAATTCTGCCTTGAGGTAGAAAACCTTAAAAGTATGCCAGGCATTTCTAACTACTTTTGGATGTTTCCAAATAACTGAATTATTGGAAGTAAACAGAACATCAAGATGATAATTTACTTTCCTTTTTTTTTTTTTTTTTTTTTTTGAGACAGAGTCTTGCTCTGTCACCCAGGCTGGAGTGTAGCGGCAGAATCTCAGCTCACTGCAAGGTCTGCCTTCCAAGAGGCAATTCTCTTGCCTCTTGCAATTCTCAAGCAATTCTCCTGCCTCAGCCTCCCAAGTAGCTGAGATTACAGGCGTGTGCCACCACACCCAGCTAATTTTTGTATTTTTAGTAGAAATGAGGTTTCACCAAGTTGTCCAGGCTGGTCTTGAACTCCTGACCTTAAGTGATCTGCCCACTTCAGCCTCCCAGAGTGCTGGGATTACAGGCGTGAGCCTCTGCGCCCAGCCAATATTTTACTTTTCATTTAGATGTTTACGCTTGTTTAATAAACACAGCCAGAACATCTGTATTTGTCAGAGCAAGTATCTGCGCTCCTTCCTTAAAGGCTATTGTGCACTTGATAATTTCAGCATTCAGATTTTGGCAGAGTCTCTATGCTTCACAAACCTTCATCCTCACTGACAGGGGTTGAAAGAAGTGTAGCTACTATTGCTTCAAGATCCCTTTCAGTCTTTTGATGAGGCTTAAGGCACTTTCATTCCTTAGTGCTATTATTTGCATAAATTAAAAATGACACAGAAGTCCCAAAGTTTGTTCTTCACTCTTATGATATACCACTAATCATATATTGTTATTTACTTGAGTCGTCTGTGTAACAAAACAGGCTAGGCCTCTTAGGTCTCTGGTAGCTGCAAGCTGTTACTACTGGTTTATTATCAAACCAGTTTGGTGGTATTGTCTAACTATGCATGTAGTGCTCATGCCTGATAGATGGATTCTCAGAGAGAACCACCCCGTCACTGCTAACATCAGTACTTTGAATGGGGTTCCCTGCTTTAATACTGTGTGGTCATTCATTTAATGTTGGAGCACCTTCAATTCTCAGGGGTTGAAACTGTAGCCATTTAGCCATTGGTTGATAAGCTGACTCTAGTTTAGAACTCCTGGCAACAGGAGATAGTCAGGTTGGTAACTAGCCTCTCAAAACATTTTTTCTTTTTTTTTTTTTTCCAGATAGGGTCTTGCTCTGTCACCCAGATTGGAGTGCAGTGGTGTGATCACAGCTCACTGCAGCCTTGACTTCTAGGCTCAAGTGAGCCCCCACCAAGCAGCTGGGACTACAAGTGCGCACTACCATACCCAGCTAATTTTTTCATTTTTTGTAGAGACAGGGTCTCACTGTATTGCTCAGGCTGGTCTTGAACTCCTGAGATCAAGCGATCCTCCCACTGTGGCCTCCCAAAGTGCTGGGATTATAGATGTGAGCTACCATGCCTGGCCTCAAAACATTTTTGTAATCTGGCTGTTTTCCAGTTGGATGGACTCTGAGTGCAATCTCAATGTCTTTCCTGATCAGTAAGAGGAAGAAAGGAGCTGTTGTATAATTTTTGGTCCACTTGCTATATAGGAATAGATCTTTACTGCTACAAATACATAATTCTGTACGGAACAGTCATGTTCCTTGGATTCTGACAGCATCGCCAATATGTGCTTTGAAACCTCCTACCTGGCACGGATATGATGAATCTACTCATATCCTTGAACCTCTTTTTCATCACTTTTCATCATTCAAACATTTTTATTGAATCTATATGCTAAGCACTGTACATAAAGTATTAGATAACTTGTACAGAGTTCATGCGGGGTATGATAAACAATGAGACTGGAAAGGTAAGCAGTGGGTAGATCATCGTTTATCCTAAGAGCAGTGTAGCCTTTGAATGGTTTTAAGCAGGAGGGTAGCATAATCAGATTTGCATTTTGGATCCGTGTGGTTGCAGTGAGGAGGATAGAGAGAGCAAGACTGAAGTCAGGGGGGCCAGGCAAGGTTTTTGTAGTACCTGAGGAGAAAAACGAGAAGTGATGTGGTCTGGACTAGGAAAGTGATAGTAGTGATGAAGAGGACATAGAAATGCCCAGGGGGCATCCAAGTAGAAACATCTCTCCAACTCGTCAGAACTTCCCAACTGTGTGCCTCAGGAAGAGGTTACACTGGTGCTGCATAATGGGCTTCACAATTCTCAGGGCAGCACAAGCTTCCTGAGTCAGAGAGCAATCTTGGTTATGCCAGATTGCATCATCCAGCATATAAAACACCATCATTTTCTATGTGTGTACTGACATGGAAAAGGTTGGGAAGCACTGATGTAGGCTGTGGGATAAATAATTCTGAAGCTCAGGAGAGGAATCGGGATGATAGATAAGAGATTTGTGAGTCCGCAGAACGTTGGTGGTTACTGAAGTCATGGAGTTGAGGAGATCATGCAAGGAGAGAAAAGAAAGGCTGGAACAGAACCCCAAGGAACATCAACATTAGAGGGGGGTCTCTAGAGAAGGAGAAAGAAAACTGAATGAATGCTGTCACCAGAACCCAAGAAAGGGATTTCCAAAAAAAAGACCAAATACAGTCGGTCCTTCTTATTGGTGGCTTCCACATCCATGCACTCAATCAACCTCAGATCATAAAAAACAAAAGAATAAAAACTACATTTCTGAAGACTAGATCAGAAAAAAAATAACTACAGCAATAAAAATACAAAATTTTAAAAATTTAGTGTTAACTATTTACATAGTATTTACATGATATTACATATTATAAATAATCTAGAGATGATTTAAAGTATATAGGAGAATACCCCTAGGTCATTTGCAAATACTATACTATTTTATGTAAGGGACTTAAGCATCCGTTGATTTTTGTGTCCTTGTGGGTCCTGGAACCAATTCCCCATGAATAGGAAGGGATGATTTTTTTGGCCCCGATGTTGCTGAGTCAAGTTGGATCAGGACAGAGACATCCCCACTGACTCTGGCTACATGTCATTGGAGACTTTGATAAAACCAGATTTTATTTGTTTATTTAAAATAGAGATGGGGTCTCACTCCATTGCCCAGGCTGTTCTCGAACTCCTGGGCTGAAGCAGTCCTCCCCTCTCGGCCTTCCAAAGTGCTAGGATTACAGGCGTGAGCCACCATGCTTGACCTGGCAAAACCAGATTCTGAAGGATTGAGAAAAATTTACAAAGTAAGGAATGGAGACAGGAGGTGTTTAAAACTTTTTGGCCGGGCGCAGTGGCCCACGCCTGTAATTCCAGCACTTTGGGAGGACGAGGTGGGTGGATCACCTGAGGTCAGGAATTCAAGACTGGCCTGGCCTACATGGTGAAACCCCGTCTCTACTAAAAATACAAAAATTAGCTGTGCGCGGTGGCACATGCCTGTAATCCCAGCTACTCAGGAGGCTGAGGCAGGAGAATCGCTTGAGCCTGGGAGGCGGAGGTTGCAGTGAGCCGATTGCGCCATTGCACTCCAGCCTGGGTGATAGAGTGAGACTCTGTCTCAAAAACAAAACAAAAACACAAACAACAAAAAAACTTTTCTAAGATTTTGGCTATGCTGTGAGGGAAAAATTAGGCAGATAGATGGGTGGTACAGTGAGAGTTATTTTAGAAAACACTGGCTAATTTTAAAAATTATTCAAGATTAGTTTTTATAAAAAGTAATATGTCCATATGGTTTAATAATCAAATAATACAGAAGCAATTATTTGCTGCATTTCTTGCCTCCAGCAATGAGCCATTTTAACTTTTTGGCTGATTCTTCTATATGGCTAAATATGCTTATACTGCCATTCCTTTTTTTTTTTTTGAGATAGAGTCTCACTGTGCTGTCCAGGCTGGAGTGCAGTGGCACGATCTCGGCTCACTGCAACCTCTGCTTTCCAGGCTCAAGCAAGCAATCCTCCCACTTCGGCCTCCTGAGTAGCTAGGACTACAGGCGCACGCCACCATGTTCAGCTAATTTTTAAATTTTTTTTGTAGAGATGAAGTCTTATTGTCTTACCCAGGCTGGTCTGTAACTCCTGGGCTCAAGTGATTCTCCCGCCTTGGCCTCCCAAAGTGTTGGGATTACAGACGTGAGCCACCGCACCTGACCTGAGGACCTCATTTTTATGGGCACTAATTGCACATCCTTTTTGCTTTTTTTTTTTTTTTTTGAGATGGAGTCTCGCCCTGTCGCCCAGGCTGGAATGCAGTGGTGTGATCTCGGCTCACTGCAACCTCCGTCTCCCGGGTTCAAGCGATTCTCCTGCCCCAGCCTCCCAAGTAGCTGGGATTACAGACGCGCGCCACTACGCCCAGCTAATTTTTGTATTTTTAGTAGAGATGGGGTTTCACTATGCTGGTCAGGCTGGTCTCAAACTCATGACCTCGTGATCCGCCCGCCTCGGCCTCCCAAAGTGCTGGAATTACAGGCGTGAGCCAACGTGCCCAGCCAATCCTTTTTGATTTTTTTTTTTTTTTTTTTTGAGACGGAGTCTCGCTCATGTCGCCCAGGCTGGAATGCAGTGGTGCGATCTCAGCTCACTGCAACCTCCGCCTCCCGGGTTCAAGCGATTCTCCTGCCCCAGCCTCCCAAGTAGCTGGGATTACAGGCGCGCACCTGCACATCCTTTTTGAAACTAACTGCCACAGACATGAAATACAGTGGTTCCTCCCAACAGGTCAGGTAACTGCTCAGCCAATCTGTTACTAGGGAACAGGTCATGTTTGGATGCTGAAGCGTCTCCCAAAGCTTTTAGTTATTGAGGATTTCTTTTTTTAAGACAGTATCGCTCTATTACCCAGGCTGGAGTGCAGTGGCATGATCTTGGCTTACTGCAACCTCAGCCTCCTGGGCTCAAGTGATCCTGCACCTCAGCCTCCCAAGTTGCTGGACTACAGGTGCGTGCCACCACTCCCAGCTAATATATATATATATATATATATATATATATTTTTTTTTTTTTTTGCAGATTCAGGGTTTTGCCATGTTGCCCAGGCTGGTCTCAAACTGCTGAGCTCAAGTGATCCACCTGCCTAAGCCTCCCAGTGTTGGGATTACAGGTGTGAGCCACTGCACCTGGCAATTTCTTAATTAGCCATGTTGGACAAAGCCCCTATGTATCCTTCTGCTCACTGAGGTTATTTTCTGTTAACAAGGAGTTATCTGGGAAAGGTGCCACTTGGCTTTGTAAGCCAGTCTCACTGTAGTCAGAACCCATGTATTAGTTTTATAGTGCTGCTGTAAGAAATCACCACAAAACTTAGTGGTTTAAAATACTGATTTATTCTCTTACAGCTCTGGAGATTAAATCTGAAATCAAGGTGTTGGCAGGGCTATTCCTTCTGGACGCTTCAGGGGAGAATACATTTTCTTGCTTTTTCTAACTTCTAGAAGCCACCTGCATTCCTTGACTTGTAGCCCTTCTTCACATCACTCCAACCTCTTGCTTTTGTCATTACATCTCCTACTGTGGTCAGCTCTCCCTCTGCCTCCCTATTATAAGAACACTGATGATTGCACTTAGGGTATATTCTGATCATCCAGGTTAATCTCCCTATCTCAAGATCCTCAATCTCATTTGCAAAGCCCCTTTTGCTAAAGGAGGTGGACATCTTGGGGGACCGTTATTCATCCTACCACAGCCCCACGTATGTTTCTGTGCACTGCCTTTGTGGAGTGAGAGGAGAGAGCACCCAGCAGGGTTACAAGGTTTCAAAGTGTTCCTAAATTAAGGTCTTGTGGGTAAACTCAGCTCTGTAACTACTGTGATAACTGAGACCATCATAAACTAGCCTCATTTCCATTAGCTCCATATCCCTCCCTCCCAACACTGATTCCTTTAAAATGCTCTGTAGCACTGAGGCTGGACTCCTTATTACTTCATCATCCTGAAAAACAAGTTATCAGAGATAGTAAGATGCATGTTTTCTACAAGGTGAGATATTTTTCTCATAAACCTCCGGTCTAACAAGTGCAGTTGTGGTCTGCCGCATGCTCACACAGTGTAACAGCACCTTATTTTTCTTTATCACTCTATATTCTGCACAATACCTTCACATCCTTAGCTCATTTGGGCATAGGAACAGGAAAGTGGTGTTATTTCGTTGTACAATGAGTAAACTGTGGCTGTAAGGCAGATAATGGATTGGAAGGTAGATGACTTTAATATAGGAACCTCCCACCAGGCACCGGACACATGGATGGAATGAAACTTATAAGTAATTGATAGAATTTGCTGCTGGACTTTGAGAGCATTTCAATGTGGGGAATGTAAGTGAGAAAATCAACTGGTTTCTAGCTTAAGCAATGATTACTATCAAATGAGACAGGACTAGGTTTTGAATGAGGGTAGTGAGCTTGCTTTTGAGATCTTTTGACTCTGATGTACCTAAGAACTAAGGGATATAATGACAAAACAGGAAAAATGCTAGTCTGGAACTGTGGATGTCGGGCTACCAATGTATTTGGGGACCATAAGCATGTAGGTAGTTGTTAAAATCATAGGGAATAACTCACCCCAGGAAAAATACATAGAGGAGGACTGAATGGAACCGTAAGCACTCAAAGTATGGTCTACCTCTGCTTGCCTCAGAATCATCTGGGGGAGCTGTTAAAAACAGATGCCTAATTGTGAATGTACTTAATGTCACAAAATTGTATACTTAAAAAAAATTATCAATTTATCTTTTAATTTTTTAATCCAATTTTTGATGGGATTTCCACGTTCTGAAAAACTGTACTTAAAAACGGTTAAAATGGTAAATTTTATGTATATATTATAATAGAAGAATGCAAAAACAAACAAACAAAAAACAGAAAATAGATTCCTAAGCCCCATTCCAGACCTGAATTACTAAGGTTTTGCCCAAAGGCAGGCCTAGCAAGTCCGGAAGCCTGAAGAAACCAGGTAAGATTCAGAGAGCCCAGGAACTGATATATTTTAAGACTAGCCTAGTCTGATCTTTATAAATAATCCCCAAAAGAGCCCTCTCCATAACCCATAACCAAGACCACTTTTCCTAGGCCATCTCAATCCAGATATCCTAGCTCATCACTCCACAGATTCATTCTCCTCAAGATTTGTTCCAAACAATGAGGAACAGATACTGATTCTTTCAATTATGTGCCTTGGACATTTTACCAAAAGCTCCTGCCAGGTTTTGTGGCTGCCTGATTGTTAAGGAGTTAAGGAGAGTGAACATAATTCTCAATATAAAACCCTTTCAATATATTTCTTGGTCTTCTTGCCCTCCCATCTCACTGCTTCTGGAAACTTAATCTGTTCTTTTCTTTCCCTTTTTCTATCAGTGATTCAGGGATTGGATGAGTCTCTATGGTTTGTTTTGCCCTGAAGAGCAGAAGGCTTCTGTCCCAACTGGTGTTGCCAAAGCAACATATTAATTCCATGCCATGATCCTGGGTCAAGATCTGCACAATCTGATTGGGCATATCACCTCGGATGGTAAGGGAGTGGAAGTGGTCAAAATCATGGAGTCCCAGCTTTCGGAGACGCCTTGCAGCTGCCCGGTAACACTTCCAGGGTTGGGGCTCCACAAGAAGGTAGCGGCAGAGGGAGGAAAGATGGGCCAGGAACTCCCACAGGCCATGGTCTCCATGATTCAGATGAATCCACATGGTTATTGACATGCAGAAGCCAATGTCAAAAACTGAACGTCCAAATTGGCTTAAGAAAGAGCTTAAGAGAACCTTCCGGGTCCTTTGGTTCATGAAGTCCAGGGTGATAAAGGTCAAGGCATCAGGAAAAGGACATTCTTTTTCAGCTCGCTTCACCAGGACTGGATCTATGTCGCAGCAGAGGAGACGGAATTCTCTTGAGGCATCTGAGCAGGTCTTCCCGTCAGGTAGGGAGAGGAAGTGTTTGTATAGAGCCACACTCAGATCCTAGAGGAATCCAAAACAGCTTTGTCACTGCAGTTCTCAATCAGTGAATGGAAGAGAAATTTGTATCATTCTCCCACTGAGAATGCCACTTACCTCTGGCTGTATAGGATGTGAGGTTCCTAAACCATAACCTAAAGAGGCTGTGCAAAAATTTCCCACAGAGTAGGCTCTCAGTACCCTCCAGGGGTCACATGCTGTAATGCATCATCCCCATATTTTCCTGACACTGATGATAGATTGGGTTGTATAGCTGAAAGTTACAGCCAAATGGATGCAGCAAAGGAGCCTACAGCAGTATTTCCCAGCTTAAGTAATATGCTGATAAACTCACTCTTTTTCTGGGTATCTCAAGACCCCAGGGAGGAGGAAAGGGGTCCAGAGGCATAACCAGTGTCTCTTACCACCAGGAAAGTGACGAATACAGCAAGCACCATCTTATAAAAACCTGCTTCTCAGACCCGCAGTGGGGGAAGTCTGGATTCCAAAGTCCTCATTCAGCCTTCACTATAGCTTCAATTTTACTGTCTTAGGATTCACCACCTCCTTCTGAGACATTCTGCTTCTATAACCATCATTGCTAAAAGTCACTGCTAACAACCTTCTAGACAAGTCCAATGATTTGTGATTTTTACCACATTAGCACCTTTTTTACTCTTAAGTCACCATCTCCTTTCTCTAACTTTGAATTCTTTTTTTTTTTTTGAGACAAAGTCTGGTTCTGTCGGCCAGGCTGGAGTGCAATGGTGTGATCTCAGCAACCTCTGCCTCCCAGGTTCAAGCGATTCTCCTGCCTCAGCCTCCTAAGTAGCTGGGATTACAAGCACCACACTCAGCTAATTTTTGTATTTTTAGTAGAGACAGGGTTTCACCATGTTGGCCAGGCTGGTCTTTAACTGACCTCAAGTGATCTACCTGCCTCGGCCTCCCAAAGTGCTGGGACTATAGGAATGAGCCACTGCACCTGACCTCTTTGATTTCTATAACCATTATAACTAACTGAAATTTGTTTTTCCACATAGTATTTTCAAGGCATTTTTCTGTTTACTACTTTATTTGCTTGGTGTAACAAGCATGTGAGGAAAATATTTATTTATGCCTTTTGTGCAGGTGAAGAAAATGCACAATGGAAACCACCCAGATGTCCAATGATAGTGGCATGGACAAATAAATGTGGTATAATCATGAAGATAGAATACTAAATAGCAGTAAAAAATGAAGGCACCCAGCTTGGTGCACAACATGGATGATTCTCACAAATACATAATGTTGAGAAAAAAAGCAAGCCATAACAGAAAATATATGACAAGCATCCATTTACATGAAGCTCGAAAATGGGTGAAATTAAAGTACATCGTTCAGGGAAGAAAAACAGTACACTATAAAGAAAAGCAAGGAAACAACAGAAGGCTAGTTGTTACCTCTGGGTAGAGATAGACGTTTATGAACAGGAAAAGGCATATAGGGGAAGTTGTGGGATGCTGAAAATGTTTATTTTTTATTTATTTATTTATTTATTTTTGAGACAGGGTCTTACTCTGTTTCCCAGGCTGGAGTACGTGGCGTGATCACTGCAGCCTTGACTTCCCAGGCTCCAGAGATCCTCCTACTTCAGCCTTATGAGTAGCTGGAACCACGGGTGCACACCACCATGCCCAGCTAATTTTTGTATTTTTGGTAGGGATGAGATTTTGCCATGTTGCCCAGGCTGATCTCGAACTCCTGAGCTCAAGCAATCCACCAGCGTCAGCCTCTGAAAATGTTGGGATTACAGGCATCAGCCACTGCACCCAGCAGTCTTTTGGGTTTTTTGTTGTTGTTTTATTTGAGACAGGGTCACTTTGTCACCCAGGCTGGGGTATGTGGCACAATTAAGGCTCACTGCAGCCTCGACCTCCTGGGTTCAAGCGATCCTCCTCCCTCAGCTCTCTAAGTAGCTGGGACTACAGATGCCCACCACCACACCTGGCTAATTTTTTTTAGAGATGGGGTTTTGCCATGTTGCCCAGGCTGGGAAAGGAGTTTTTAAAACTGAAAAAAAAAAAGCACTCATAAATTATGGTACATCTATCCAATGAAACATTAGGAAGCTGCTAAAAAAAGAATGCGGTGATATAATCTCAGAATTAAAAGCTACTAATAGTGTGTTACCATTTGTAAAACTAGAAGGGGGGTACTTATATGTACATAAATGCTGGTATACACACAGGACTGATACCTAATAAATTATAAACAGTAGTGCCACTATGTGGGGGAAAAGGAGGATTTAGGGTTGGGAGTAGAGACTTACTTTTGACTATATACCCCTTTGTAGTTTGAATTTTTTTGTTTTATCAAGCGCAAGCATTTTTTTCCCTTTTCTGACTACACAGATCCACAAGAAAAAGCATTTTTTAAAAACTGCAAAACAGAAAGCTCCATAAACGTACAGCCAAGTTTGGGAACCACTACCCTAGTTAGCTGCCAACTATGTCTTTGCCTCTCGTGTATACTACTCTCAACTTTAAAATCTCTGGTGGTTTCCTAATGCCTTTTGTGAAATCTCAATCCTTAACCTCAGTCTCTCTTTTCCATTGTTTTTACCCTCTGACTTCCCGTATCATCACAGCGGAGAAATTTTGCAGGTGACACCGGACATCAACCCATCTCCTCATTCCAGTCTTTGAGACTATCCAAATGTCCCCTTCCTACTTATCAGCTGAGTCCCACAAGGTCTGAAATCGTCCCCCAAAGTCTCTTCTGTGAAAGGACAGCAACACAACAGAATTGTCCCCCACCCTCCAGATGCTGGACTGGAGTGATGGAGGGAGCGCACAGAGGGTACTAACTTTTGAAGCATTTGCCATGGTAAGTTCAGACTGCCTGCTAGTGTAGAATATCCCAGTGGCTACAAATAGGTGTGGGAGAGACATTTCCTTATTTTGCATGCGGTTTGATTATAATCATTATATGCCTAAGAATAGTTTGCAGCAAGAAGAGTGGCAGTGCCACCCTTCTCCATTCCCTTGGGCAAAATGCTCTACTTGCTTCTCGATCCTCTCCACTGTACTCTGTCAACTCACTGTTTTTGTTTTGTTTTGTTTTTGGAGTGCAGTGGCACTAGCTCGGCTCACTGCAAGCTACGCCTCCTGGGTTCACGCCATTCTCCTGCCTTAGCCTCCGGAGTAGCTGGGACTGTTACAGGCGCCCGCCACCACGCCCGGCTAATTTTTTGTATTTTTAGTAGAGACAGGGTTTCACCGTGTTAGCCAGGATGGTTTCGATCTCCTGACCTTGTGATCCACCCACCTCGGCCTCCCAAAGTGCTGGGATTACAGGCGTGAGCCACAGCGCCCGGCCTACTCACTTTTTTTGAAATAAACATGCAGGTCCCAGGGTCTGTCCTGCACTGTATAGCACACATGAGTCTCAATATCAGGCATGATTCTGTCACCCTTGGCTCTTCTCTCCCAGTAAACCAAACCTAACCCCATGTTCCCAAACGTGTGTCTCTGGAAGCCCCCTTTCCCCAGCTAAAGCGCCAGGCACGCTGGACAAAGGCCACTCTAGATACAAGGACCGTTCCCACCTGGGGTCTGGCCCTGAAAGAGAAGTGGGAACGTAGTCGACAAGGACTCCTCTCCAAGAGAGATTCCTAAGACAGATGGTGGAACCCTGGCGGGCAGGCAGCAGCGGCACTGGCTCAGTCAAAGCCAGGCTTTATACTCGTTTTGGGAAAGTTTCGATGGGTGTGAGCCCAGGCCAAAACCACAGTGGAAGTGTAGGCAGCCTACCACTTGGCTCCGGATGCTCCAATCCCTCCCGTCACTCACCCCGGAGTTACACCCCACGTCGAGCCCCAGAATCGGCCCGTTCTCGGGACTCTCAGGAAAGAGCTGTCGAAGCAGCTCCGGGGGCAGGAGGCGGAGCCGTTGCTCCGGAGGGTGGAAGCGAGAATAATGAGGAAAATTTCCGAACGGGGCGGCGCCAGGTTCCAGAACTCGCGATTCCTTTTCTGCTGCGGTCTCCTTAACACTCCCTCCATGCAGTTCCGTGGGCACCGCCATTAGCCTCAACACCGCCTCTGGGCCCTGGCGGAACCGGAAGTCGGGAACCTGCGGTCGGCGTGGGCGGTGGCTGTGCCAGCGCGCGTGCGCCGAACAGCGAGGGCGGGTGGCTAGAATTCTAAGGTGAAGCAGAAAGGCTGTCCTGACTTCCTCTCGCTGTATACCTGGAGCCGGCGAGCGCCTGGGGCTTGCCTTGTATTATTGAACCCTCATCACAACACTGGGAGGGGATTACCAATATCATCCACGTTTTACAAGGATGAAACAAACTCTAAGGGCTAAATGTCTTGGCCAAGCTGACATAGTTTGAAACTTGGGCTACTTGACCCAAAACAAGTATACTAGTTTGTTGGGATCTTGGAAATCAATTTTAGTCCAATTTCCTTTCTTTATAAATGCAAAAAGTGAGACCGAGAGAACTTACTTGTCTAGGGTCATACAGTGAATCTGTGACTCAAAAACTTCCACCCGGTTCAGGAAAGGGTAGCCAGGAGGTGCAGGTCACTTGGGAAGCCAGCCGACTCAGCCCTGTTCCCCAGGGGCAACTGTAGACCATGAGCTCCTTGAGAGGCAAGGACCGTGCCTTAAGAGCCAGCACTTAAAGAGTGCTTACCAGGCACCAGACACCCTTGTACGCTCCTTAGTCAATCTTCTTACCCCGTGAGAAAATGACCGTATTATTATTCTTTTTATACAGATGAGGACACTGGAGTACAACAAAGTAACTTGTCCAAGATCCCACAGTTAGAAATGATGGTACTAGGATTCGAACCCAGGTAGTTTGGATCCAGAGGATGTGCTTGCAACGCTGTGTTATTCTCAGCCTTGAGTCTCCTATACTCACCATGGGCCTGGCACAAAGATGCTCAACAAATGTTGAATGAAAACTCAATAGAGGATACAATAAGGCCAGATCTGTTTGGGGAAACTTTAAATGGAAGGGAGAAAGGATGCGAACTGAAACAGACATAGTGGAATGGATTTGGGCAAGATGTGAGTCAGATATTGGAAATAACAAAGCTGATAAGGAGAGGAACTGAAGGGTCAACCTAGGTAGCAGGTTCCAGTCAAAAGCCAGGATGGCCGAGAATATCCGTCAGGGTCAACCAAGCATCAGCAGAGTTGTGCAGGACCCCCAATCCCACCCCTGCACCTGGCCCACCCATCTTAAAGGGGGTATCCTGCTCCATGAGGCTGGCAGTTCGGTAAACTTCTTATAAGGCACTGGAGCATGACTCCTGCAAACAGTACCATCAGGAGTTAAAATAAGCGCTGTTTTCCTCTCAGTTTTTACTTTATGTTTTCTTTTTCTTTTTTCCTTTTTTTGAGATGGAGTTTCACACTATTGCCTGGGCTGGAGTGCAGTGGCACGATCTCGGCTCACTGCAACCTTTGCCTCCCAGGTTCAAGTGATTCTCCTGTCCCAGCCTCCCAAGTAGCTGGAATTACAGGCACCTGCCACCATTCCTGGCTAAGTTTTTGTATTTTTTAGTAGAGACGGGGTTTCACTATGTTGGCCAGGCTGGTCTCGGACTCCTGACCTCGTGATCTGCCCACCTCGGCCTCCCAAAATGTTGGGATTACAGGCAAGAGCCACCACGCCCAGCCTTTACTTTATATTTTCATCTCTATCTGGCCTGCTGTTTCTCTAGTTTCACTTATTTGAGGACATGTTAATAAAAGTCACTCTGGAATTTAGTAAACCACAGTATTCTGCACAATTACAGAAAAGGAGAAAAAGCTGCACCTTTTTGACAAATTTTGGTGAGCTGAGCTGAACTTACGTCTTTTTGTCACTAGATGACGCTAGCACAAATAACAATTTTCAAGGAGCTGGAATCACCTTGCTTCCGGGACAGTGAATGGCAAGAACTCCTGACCCTGGGGTTCCTCCAGAAGCAAAGATAGGCCCTGGTAACATTACTGGTGATCTAAAATGCCTGAGAGGTGACCTCATAAAGAGGTGTTTTAATTTGATCCACTCTGGTGACTTTTCTAACCTATGACCACTTTTCAGAGCCTGAACAGCACAGGTGTCTTGACAATACTTGACAATACCAGCCCCAGCACCTTAAATAGCTGTAGCAGCACCTAAGAGCTTGCTCTGCACTGTGGTCAGCCAGGTTTTATGGAGTGAGATGTATATATAATTCCAAGGGAAAGGGGAAGAAGGGGCGCCCTGTTTAAGGAAAAAACCCCCACCAACTTACAAATATAAAGATAGGTATAAAAGTGAATATTTATTTATAATGAGAAATCACAACAAATTACAAATTTTGAAAAGCTGACTACTAAAAGCATCACAAAAAATTTTCTATAATAGTTTGATTGACTAAATGCTAGTCACACTTGAATATTACTTTTTTTCTTACACTTTTGGCTGCATACTCTTTGATTGCTTCTTCACGTGACAATCACTTGATAATATCATTTTAGAGAGAGACCAGGAAGGTAATTCAGTCTTTTCTAAGCGTGGTGGGTCAAATTTGTCTTTTATTATTTGTCTTTTATTATTTATTATTTTATTATAAAAGTTTCTTTTAAGTTCACAAGTTGTTATTGGCAATGTCATGTAAATTTTTTGGTTTGTTATCAAATTGGGGGAGAACTTTGATTAAATTTCTTTCATTTATTAGCTGGAAGATTTCAGAGCATTTCAAATTTTCTTGTGCAAGAAATAATCTTAGATCTACTCTTCAAATGGACTATATTCATTAGCCAATTTGTCGTTGAGAACCTCATTATGAATGGTGCATTATAAAATTTTTATCATCTGCATTGATAGCAGTAATTTGTGTCAAGTCAGCAAAATAATTTAAACATAGGGATTCGGATAAATTGTGTATTGTACAATTCCCATCAAGAAATAAAAGAATGCATGGTGCATTTATAATTATATATGTTGTGCTATTGAGTTACTGGACAAAATTTATAATTTATAATTTATAATTTATATATTATAAATTATATAATTATAATTATAATTTATAATTATAATTATATAATTTATAATTTATAATTATATATGTTGTGCTATTGAGTTACCAGGACAAAACTTGTTTTGACTGGTGTTTAATAAGAGACAGAATCTTCTGCTTATGATTGGAATAATTTTCTTCAGACTAGCTTCTGACTTCATATATTTTCAAATCTTTAGGCCCACATAACTTCAGGTGCCAGGTGCTATGGGACACATTTATATCCTGGTTTAACCTAAGCCTTTTTTTTTTGAGACGGAATCTTGCTCTGTCGCCCAGGCTAGAGTGCGGTGGCGCATTCTCGGCTTACTGCCAGCTCCGCCTCCCGGGTTCACGCCATTCTCCTGCCTCAGCCTCTGGAGTAGCTGGGACTACAGGCGCCCGCCACCACGCCCAGCTAATTTTTTGTATTTTTAGTAGAGACGGGGTTTCACCGTGTTAGCCAGGATGGTCTCGATCTCCTGACCTCGTGATCTGCCCGCCTCGGCCTCCCAAAGTGCTGGGATTACAGGCGTGAGCCACCGCGCCCGGCCGCTCTTCTACCTACAGGTCACAATACCGGGTAAGTCAGCTTGGTGGATGAATAAGAGTACTTCTGGAAGGTATTCCTGTGTCTGGGTTGCAGGTGGTAGCTATGCATGGAAGTGTTGGTATGCCATATGAATAGATACCAAATGGAGTCTATTCCCAACTCAACTTCCCTGTAGCTTTTATTTCCCAAAAATGCCTGTGGCCACTTCAGTACCATCTAACACAAGGGAAAATGTGAAGGAGGGGAAGTCAGAGCAGAAATAGACAGCAGCCTTAACCAACTGCTGTTAAGATATCTTACTTTTTCCAATTTTACAAAAACAAATGACCTGGTAAACACATTGCAAGGGCCTTGGAAAGGTCCTACATGGGAGTGAGGACCTCGAAGCCTCTGGTTCATTAGCTTCATGGTAAATCTATCTCTGCTTTGCACAGAACGTGTACCCAAGCACAGTTAAAAAGAAGAGGTAGACCTAGAATTGGAAATATCCAATTTAGCAATGATTCCCATGTATCATGGCTTCCACTTCCTCCCACAGGAAGCTTGTACAGCTGACATCCTGGCCCATGGTGCAGCCCATCCTACCCTCCTGTCCCTCTCTGATCACACCTCAGAGCCTTTGCTCAGCTGCTGCTTGCCTATCTCACTCACTGCTTCCAAGGTAAGAGCTTAGGGGGCCTCAGAACTGAGGATGAAGCAGGAACCTATGTATATGTTTAAAAATTGAATCTGGCCAGGTGTGGTAGCTCACACCTGTAATCCTAGCATTTTGGGAGGCCAAGGCAGGTGGATCATGTGAGGTCAGGAGTTTGAGACCAGCCTGACCAATATGGTGAAACCCCATTTCTACTAAAAATACAAAATTAGCTGGGTGTGGTGGCACATGACTGTAATCCCAGCTATTTGAGAGGCTAAGGCAGGAGAATCACTTGAACCCAGGAGGCCGAAGTTGCAGTGAGCCAAAATTGCACCATTGCACTCCAGCCTGGGCACCAAGAGTGAAACTCCGTCTCAAAAAAAAAAAAAAATATATATATATATATATATATATATATATATATATATATATATGTTTTCACAGAAACAATGCTCCAACAAGGAACTCGTACCTGAACTTTTGAAACACAACCCATGTATAAATTGAGAATTTAGTCTTTATTATAGTCGAGAAATTCTACATTTAGTCCTTGTAGAGTTTTAAACCATTTGGAAAGAATAACCATAGGATTTATAAATGCAGTGTTATAGCTCATGGCAACCAAGAGCGCCCCTATTCTAAATTCCTCGTTTTCTTTTTTCTTTTTCAATATCCCAGGTCCTGCTTTGACCTCATTTTCAGATGAAGAAACTGAGACCCAGGAGGTAAAGACAATTTCTCCAAAGATAGGGCTGAATTATTCAGGGTAGGCTAAGTGCTATAACAAGCAATCCCCAAATCTCGGTGACTTACTCATCCAGTATCATGGTTCAATGTGGGTCACTGGGAGAGTGGGAGAGGGCACTCTGTTTCTCAAAGACTTCATGGGCCCATCTAGAAGCTCTGCCTTTTCTATGAGACTGAGTCCTCCAGTGAGTCCTCTGAAAATCCTCTGAACCTGGCTGCAGATGAGGGAGAAGAGAGCCTAGAGAATCTCAAGGGAAGATTTGGGGCCAGATCCAGAAGGGGCATTCCTAACTCTTCCTAACACATTCCATGAGTTGGCCAGAACTCGGTCTCGCAGTCCACCTGGATGCAAGAACGGTGGGCTAGCAGTGTGTCCAGGAAGAAGAAAACACGGGTTTGTGAGAAAACGAACTAGTTTATGTCTGGGAAAAACAGGAGAGGAGAAAGGCAGTGAATATTTGTGAAATATTGACCAGCCAATTGGCACTGGACTTTATACATTATTTCATTTAATCTGGTCTAGACTTTGTGTTGTCCTTATTCCCGTGACATTTTTTCCCGTGGTATTTTTTTTTTTTAACCTCAATCCCATATGGAAGGTAAAATGGAAACAAGGGTATTTCTCATCCTCCATTTCTCTCCCAAGATACGTTTTAGACCTCAAGGGTCTCATTAAGCCAACAATCTGTCTTCCCTAATTACTGAGAAGAGGATCTTTTGGTCAGGTATTCTCTAGCCTATCCTCCACAATATAAACCATTTTCTTGTCCCCTTTGAAATCCCACAGGTCCTGCAGGTGATTAACAGCTAATCTTATCAGCTATTTTCAGAATCTCTCCCCTTTATCTTCTGACATAAACTATTTTCATTGTATCAATTAGAGTTCTTGGTTGCAAGCAACAGAAATTGGCTCTGGTTGATAAACAGAAAAGAAATTTGTTGAAAGGATATATAAGAATTCACAGATTGTAAAAGGAAAACAGGAGAACTAGGCTTGAAAAGGGCATAAGAGACTTCCAGTTAAAGGTGGGTGGATTAAGCCATATGTCCTTTAGCCCCTTTTTTATTTCTCCCATCCTGCTGCCTGAAACTTGGCTATAATGGTTGCATCTCCAGCAGCTATTTTGTGAGCATGAGTAATCATGGCAGACAGAAGCAAATACTAAGGATAGTGGATTAAAACATAGAAGGAACCTGGGTACTGATGACCATGAAGCCATCATACCAGTACTGGACTACCTTCCTCCAGAAGAACAGACAACAAAAAATGGATTAAGGCACAAGACCACCAGCCTGTGATGGCTCAACCTGTGTTCTTCTGCTTGATTGATGGAGACCCAGAATTCCATAGGAATTTGCAATGGCTTTGCACTGAGTTGAAATTATGACTGCAAAACACTGGTTACTATTACAGAAAAAGCCCAGACGAAGAAGTAATCAAAGGCTACGGTCTTTTCAGGAAAAGTAGAAGTTTTTGCCTGCAATGAAAAGATGAATGGATTATAAATGCTGGCAATAGGCTCACTGAGTGAGAACTATTCAGAACAATCATTAATGGAGGTGCTGGCATTAAGAAAATTCTGAGCCCAGGATGTTACTGAGTAGGACAAAGATTTTACATGAAGAATCCTGGGAATGGAAAGTATTATTCTTTTAAATATTTTTTAATTTTTAATTATTATGGATACAGAATAGTCATGTATATTTATGGGGTACATGTGATGTTTTGATTCAGGTATACAGTGTGTAATAATCCAATCAGAATAATTGAGATCCATCACTTTATGCGTTTGTCATTTCTTTGTATTAGGAACATCCCAATTTCACTGTTTTAGTTACTTTTGAATATACAATACATTATTGCTAACTACAGTCTTCAGATTGTGCCACTGAATACAATATCTTATTCATTCCAGCTAACTGTATTTTTGTACCCATGAAAGTGATATTGGCCAGGCACAGTGGCTCATGCCTCTAATCCCAGCACTTTGGGAGGCCGAGGTGGGCAGATCACGAGATCAAGAGATTGAGACCATCCTGGCCAACATAGCGAAACCCCGTCTCTACTAAAAATACAAAAATTAGCTGGGTGTGGTGGTGTGTGCCTGTAGTCCCAGCTACTCAGGAGGCTGAGACAGAAGAATGGCTCGAACCCGGGAGGCAGAGGTTGCAGTGAGCCAAGATCACGCCACTGCACTCCAGCCTGGCGACAGAGACTCTGTCTCAAAAAAGAAAAAAAAAAAAGGATATTCCTGATGCGGGCTGACTCTGTCTGTGGCTCAACTGGACATTGTCAGTAAATTCAGGGGGGTTTTCTTTCTTTTTTTTTACTTTGTTTTTTCTTTTCTTTTTTTTTTTTTTTTGAGATAGAGCCTCGCCCTGTCACCCAGGCTGGAGTGCAATGGCACAATCTTGGCTCACTGCAACCTCTGCCTCCTGGGTTCAAATGATTCTCCTGCCTCAGCCTCCCGAGTAGCTGGGATTACAGGTGTGTGCCACCATGCCCAGCTAATTTTGTATTTTGAGTAGAGACGGGGTTTCACCATGTTATCCAGGTTGATCTTGAACTCCCCACCTCAGGTGATCTGCCCGCCTTGGCCTCCCAAAGTGCTGGGATTACAGGCGCGAGCCACAGTGCCCGCCCGGGTTTTCTTTCATAAACACTTTCTGTTTGCATTTTGCTTTCCATAAACTGCTCATTTGCTGACAATGACTACGCTAAAGTGAAAAGAACAAAAAGTGATGTCTGAAGTATTTTTAAACTCTTAGACCATATTTCTGGCTGTTCTTTCATTTCTTACGAGAAAAGTTCATTTCGTTTCAGGCATGTATGAATTATCAGCTACTTTTCAGCAACTGAAATACTGTGAGATCTAGAGGACTTCAGTTAAATGTTCAGAACCTTAAAGCTAGGAAGAATTCCATCATTACATACTTTATTCCTTATATAACAGGAGAACAAACTGAAAACAACCAAGAAGTTCAACAATAAGGAACTGGTTAGATAAATTATGCTATCTTTTCCACCACGCCTGGCCTTGTAGCCAGAGTTTTAAAAAGAATTCTTACCTTCTCTAAATAGTCATTTAAACATTTACAGGTAAAATGATATAATGCTTCAAAAGAATGGGAGAGAGGAAGATGTATAAGTAAAACAAGATTGGCTATGAGTTGATAAACATCGATCTGAATACAGGGAGAAGAAAGTGTCAAGAAAAGCCCCTGAAATATCAATATTCTCTAATACTGCATCCATGAAACAAGCTATAAAAAGAACATTCAAGCCAGGTGATGGTTATATGGGTGTTTGCCATAAAATTCTTTCCACTTTTCTATGTGTTTGGAAATTTTCATAACAAAATATTGGAAAAAAAGAACACTTAATGCACAAAAAAACCCTCTTGAAAATTAACAATATAATAGCAGAAATGAAACACTCCATAGAACAGTTGGAAAATAAGCTAGAGGCAATCTTCCACAAAGTAGAGCGAAAAAAGCCAAAAGATGGAAAATGGAAAATAATAGACAAAAGATAAGGTCCAGCCTAGGAGGTCTCACAAAATAGGAGTTCCAGAAAAGAGAAGCAGAGAGAACTATCCAATTATCCATCAAATAACTACTATCCAGGAAATAATTCAGTAAAATTTCCTAGAGCTGAAGGGCCCATCAAGTGTCAAGTATAATGGATGAAAATAGTTTCACAAATGACAAAACATAGTGAGTTTTCACAACACTGAGGACAGAGAGGAAATCCTCCTATATGTTTTCAGAAAGATTAAAAATAAACAAAAAGACAGATTTCATACAAAGGATCAGGAATCACAACAACAGTGGATCTCTCACCAGCCACACTGGCAGCTGGAAGGCAACAGAATAATGCCTTGAATGTTCTGGAGGAAAATGATTTCCAATCTTCCCTTCTATACACAGCCAAATGATTAATTTAGTGTGAAGACAGAATGAAGGCGTTTCCAGACATGAAAGAAACCAAACCCATTGTCTTTAATGAGCTCTTTCTCAGGAAGCTACTGGAGAAAATTTTCCACCAAAATGAGGTAGAAGAACCAGAAGTGAAAGTGTATGGAACCTAGAAAGCAGGTTTTTAACAGAGGAGAGTTGAAGGAAATCCCCAGGATGGAGATGGAAGGTTACTGAACAGCAGCAGGGCAGCAGATCTTCAGAGTGACCAATGCAGGCTACAGCAGTCAGAAGATTCCAAGAGAGATGATAGCATCAACAAGATGAAACTGATAAAACATTTAATGGGCTGGGTGCAGTGGCTCACACCTGTAATCCCAGCACTTTGGGAGGCTGAGATGGGAGGATCACTTGAGGCCAGGAATTTGAGACCAGCCTGGCCAACATGGCAAAACCCATCTCCACTAAAAACATAAAAATTACCTGGGCCATGGTGGCACGCACCTGTAATCCCAGCTACTCAGGAGGCTGAGGCAGAATAATTGAACCCTGGAGGCGGAGGTTGCAGTGAGCTGGGATTGCACCACTGCACTGCAGCCTGGGGGACAGAGTAAGACCCTGTCTCAAAGAAACAAACAAACAACAACAACAACAACAAACCATTTAATGTATCTGAATATATTCAGAGAATATTTACCCACTTAGGGAAGAGTTAAGAAGTTACTAATAGGCTGGGCGCGGTGGCTCACACCTGTAATCCCAGTACTTTGGGAGGCTGAGGCGGGCGGATCACCTGAGGTCGGGAGTTCAAGACCAGCCTGACCAACATGGAGAAACCCTGTCTCTACTAAAAATACAAAATTAGCCAGGTGTGATGGTGCATGCCTGTAATCCCAGCTACTCGAGAGGCTGAGGCAGGAGAATCACTTGAACCCGGGAGGCAGAGGTTGTGGTGAGCCAAGATCGTGCCATTGCACTCCAGCCTGGGGCACAAGAGTGAAACTTTGTCTCAAAAAAAAAAAAAAAAAAGAAATTACTAATAAAGACATTAAAAAACTAATCAATTGAACATAGAACTAACAACAATGATCAACTCCCAGAAAAGCAAAATGTTGTGCAAGAAAGGAAAAGTAATCATTGTATACTACATAGTTCAGTGGTCAACGGGGTTTACAGTCTTGATAATGTAAACATTGAATATTGATCAATCTGCAATCACAGTTATAACCAAATCAGAAGGACAGGGTAGGAGTGGCGGGAGGTGGGAAGAATATGTGTGTGTGTGTATGTGTGTGTGTGTGTGCACGCATGCATGCCCTTGATTTCCTTCTCTGTGTTTTTAATCCCTTCTGATTTTTTCTCTGACTGACCTTTTGTTTTCTTGTTCAAACTAATGTATTTCCAAGCTTTCTAATGCACATATATTAGTTTTATAGTCAGAAAAAAACCAATACAGGTTATTATCAAGAAAAGGTTAGGGACCACATCTCTGCATCCTGTTTCCCTTCTTAACTCACCATGGATTTACTTTTGTGAATCTTTCTCAATGTTTTTTGAGCCTACTTATGTTTTCAGCACGTGCCACTGCTTGGGCATAATGAATTCCACAAGGTCATCCTGCTGTGCAAAGTATTTCATAGAATCATAGAATCTTACATTTTCATTTATCATTGTTCAAACCCAAGGGATTCCCTGCACTCAAGAATTATACAAGGTGTGTTCAGGGCAGTGAGGCTGAGGAAAGGTCTGTGAAGGCAGGTAGTGGATGGAGGACTGGAGTGTTTGGGGTTAGTGGGTGGCAGAGGGGCTGATGAAGAAACAGGTAAGGAGAAGACTGGGAAGAGAAAATGAAGAACCATCCCCTGCTGCGGACACCAAGGAAGGAGGTCAGAACAATTGTGTCCTGCCCCTGCTGAAAGCCCTCAAAGGCTCCTCGGTGTCCACACAATAAAGTTTGAAGGTCTTAAGTCAGAGCAGAGCTTCTTGAACTTGAATGCACAAAGGAATCACTTGAACCTCTTGTTAAAATGTAGATTCTGTTTTTGTTTGTTTGTTTGTTTGAGACAGAGTTTCGCTCTTGTTGCCCAGGCTGGAGTGCAATGGCATGATCTTGGCTCACCACAACCTCCGCCTCCCAGGTTCAAGCAATTCTCCTGCCTCAGCCTCCTGAGTAGCTGGGATTACAGGCATGTACCACCACGCCCAACTAATTTCATATTTTTAGTAGAGACAGGGTTTCTCCTTGTTGGTCAGGCTAGTCTCAAATTCCCGACCTCAGGTGATTCACCTGCCTTGGCCTCCCGAAGTGCTGGGATTACAGGCATGAACCACTGCACTCGGCCTAAAATGTAGATTCTGGCTGGGCACAGAGGCTCATGCCTATAATCCCAGCACTTTGGGAGGCCGAGGCAGGAGTACCCCTTGAACCCAAGAATTCAAGACCAGCCTGGGCAACATAGCGAGACCCTGTCTCCACAAAAAATTTAAAAAATTAGCCAAGCATGGTGGTGCACGCCTGTATTCCTAGCTACTCAGGAGGCTGAGGTGGGAGGATCACCTGAGCCATGATTACACCGCTGCACTTCAGCCTGGGCAATAGAATGAGACTCTGTCTCTAAATAAATACATGTAGATTCTGATTCAGAAGGCCTGTGGTGGGCCTGAGAGTCTGCATTTCTGACAAGCACACAGGTAATACACTCTTTCTGAGTAGTGAGGCCTCAGAGGACTCAAAAGCTCCTCTGAGACTGACTTCCTGTCTGTTCCTTCACCTTCCACTGCACTCCCCACCCCATCCCAACGTCTCTGTTCCAGCCATGCTGAACCACTCACAGTGCCCTGAGTGTGCTGGGTGGGAACTCCGTGTCCTCGCATGTACTGTTCCCTGTGCCTGGAATCTACCCTCCATGCACAACTCCCACTTTCCTCAAGACCTAGCTCATGGGTGTCCTCTTTTGTGAAAACTTCACCAGCCACTCTCCTTCAAAGAGAGTGAATATTTTCCTTCCTCTGTCTACATGAATGTCTGTTGCTGCATTTGTCACACAATACTGCAATGTTTGATTTACCATGAACTCATGGGAAAGAGTGACCACATATAGCCTTTGTATCCCCTGCATCTGGCACGATGCCGGGCAGCTAAAGGAATGTCACCTTAATGGGTGGAGGCTCTTTATACATAAAGAAGGAACAGGTTCTCAGTAATGTACAGTTTTACAAAGGGAAGAAAAAATAATTCGCAGAAAAGGACATCTGATGTCTCAAGTAGGTGATACATGGTGAGTATCACTAATTACCTGTATTCCTTCCATCATCCTTCCCTCCTTCTTTTGCCCTTCCCTCCTTTCCTTTTTCTCTGTTTATTTTTTGAGTTTCTCTTTACAGTATATTTTAATACCCAAGTTATAGAATTCTTTCAGTGTAGAAAAATTAGTAAACCTAGATAAGCTACAATAAAAGACCTATTCTTACCCAACCTCTGGAGATAATAATTAACCATAAAATTTTTTAAAAATTTGTAGGTACATAGTAGGTGAATGTATTTATGGGGTACATGAGATATTTTGATACAGGCAATAATAATCACATCAGAGTAAATGGAGTATCCATCAATTTAAGCATTCATCCTTTGTATTTCAAACAATTCAATTTTAGTTATTTTTAAATGTACAATAAATTATTATTTTAGTTATTTTTAAGTGTACAATAAATTATTGTCAGCTACAATAACCCGTTATGCTATCAAACACTAGGCCTTCGTCATTCTAATTATATTTTTGTACTTATTAACCATCCCCACTTGCACGTCCCCCACTACCCTTCCCAGCCTCTCATAATCATCCTTCTACTCTATATCTCTATGAGTTCAATTGTTTTAATTTTCAGCTCCCAGAAATAAGTGAGAACATGCAAAGTTTGTCTTTCTGTGCTTGGCTTATTTCCTTTAACATAATGACCTCCAGTTCCATCCATGTTGCTGCAAATGACAGGATCTCATTCTTTTTTATGGCTGAATAGTACTCCATTGTGTATATGTACCACATTTTCTTTATCCATTCATCTGTTGATGGACATTTACGTTGCTTCCAAATCTTTTTTTTTTGAGACAGTCTTTCTCTGTCGCCAGGCTGGAGTGCAGTGGCCTGATCTTGGCTCACTGCAGCCTCTGCCTCCTGGGTTCAAACTATTCTCCTGGCTCAGCCTCCCGAGTAGCTGGGACTACAGGCGCGTGCCACCATGCCCGGCTAATTTTTTGTATTTTAGTAGAGATGGGGTTTCACCACGTTGGTCAGGCTGGTCTGGAACTCCCGACCTCAGGTGATCAGCCTGCCTCAGACTCCCAAAGTGCTGGGATTACAGGCGTAAGCCACCGCACCCGGCCCCAAATCTTGGCTATTGTGAAAAGTGCTGCAATAAACATGGGAGTGCAGATATCTCTTTGATATAATGATGTCCTTTCTTTTGGTTATATACCTAGTAGTGGGATTGGTGAATCATAAGGTAGCTCTATTTTTAGTTTTTTGAGGGCCCTCCAGACTGTTCTCCATAGTGGTTGTAGTAATTTACATTCCCACCCACAGAGTGTGAGGGTTCCCTTTTCCCCACATCCTCACCAGTATGCGTTATTCCCTATCTTTCCGATGAAAGCCATTTTAACTAGGATGAGACGATATCTCCCTGTAGTTTTGATTTGCATATTTCTGGTGATCAATGATGTTGAGCACCTTTTCATATACCTGTTTGCCATTGTATGTTTTCTTTTGAGAAATGTCTATTCAGATCTTTTGTCCATTTTTAATTGGATTGCTAGATTTTTTCCTATTGAGGTATTTGAGCTCCTTATATATTCTGGTTATTAATCCCTTGTCAGATGGATCGTCTGCAACTATTTTTTCTCCTATTCTGTGGGTTGTCTCTTCACTTTGTTCATTGTTTCCTTTGCTGTGCAGAAGCTTTTTAACTTGATGTGATCCCATTTGTCCATTTTTGCTTTGGTTGCCTGTGCTTGTTGGGTATTACTCAAGAAATCTTTGCCCAGCCCAATGTGCCGGAGAGTTTCCCCAGTGTTTTCCTTTAGTAGTTTCATAGTTTGAAGTCTTGGATTTAAGACTTCAATCGATTTTGATTTGATTTTTGTATATGTTGAGAGATGGAGGCCTAGTTTCATTCTTCTGCATATGGATATCCAGTTTCCCAGCATCATTTGTTGAAGAGAATGTCCATTCCCTAATGTATATTCTAGGCAACTTTGTTGAAAATGAGTTCACTGTAGATGTATGGATTTATTTCTGGGTTTTCTTTTCTGTTCCATTGGTCTATGCATCTGTTTTTATACCAGTGCCATGCTGTTTTGGTTACTATAATGGCTCTGTAGTATAATTTGAAGTCAAATAATGTGATTCCTCCAGTTTTGTTTTTTGCTCAGGATAGCTTTGCCTAACTAACATTTTAATGTATATCCATCTAGGGTTTTTTCTATTCATAAGTAAACATAAAATGTGTGTGCACATATATATTTAATCAACATTAAACAAATTAAGTAGTTTTAATATTACTCACTCAAATATTACAACTGTGAGTATAGCTCCTTTGGAGATGCCACCAGAAGCCTACATTTCAGAACATTTTTGAGGAATACAGGCCATTTAGTTTGCAGAATATCCTTCAATTTGTTTTTTTTGTTGTTGTTGTTGGTTTTTTTTTTTTTTTTTTTGAGACGGAGTCTTACTCTGTCGCCCAGGCTGGAGTGCAGTGGCGTGATCTCGGCTCACTGCAACCTCCGCCTCCCAGGTTCAAGCAATTCTCATGTTTCAGCTTTCCGAGTAGCTGGGACTGCAGGCATGTGCCACTATGCCCAGCTAATTTTTGTATTTTCAGTAGAGACGGAGTTTCACCATGTTGCCCAGGCTGGTCTCAAGCTCCTGACCTCGAGCTTCTGACCTCAAGTGATCCACCCGCCTCAGCCTCCCAAAGTGCTGGTATTACAGGTGTGAGCCGCTGCACCACCCTCAATTTGGTTTTGTCTAATATTTCTTCATGATAAGACTCAGGCTTTGCTTCTTCTTTTCTTTCTTTTTTTTTTTTTTTTTTTGAAATAGGGTCTCACTCTGTCGCCCAGGCTGGAGTGCAATGGCATAGACTTGGCTCACTGCAGCCTTCACTGCTTGGGCTCAAGCAATCCTCCTGCCTTGGCCTCCCAAAGTGCTAGGATTACAGCTGTGAGACATCCTGCCAGCCGGCTTTGCATTTCTTTGGCAGAAGCGTTATAAAGTATATTTTTGTCCTTCTTAGCACATCATATCAGAAAACACGTAGTGTCAATTTGTGCCATTCTTTGTGATTCATGATTAAGTTGGAACCTAACAGTTTTCTCTACTGTAGTGTTATCATTTTTTCCTTTGTAATTTTTTTTTCAGACAGGGTCTCGCTCTGCCCAGGCTGGAGTGCAGTGGCATGATCTTGGCTCTCTGCAACCTCTGCCCCCCAGGCTCCAATAATCCTCCCACCTCAGCCTCCCAAGTAGCTAGGACTATAGGCACGTGCTACTCAGCTAATTTGTGTATTTTTAATAGAGACAGGGTTTCGCCATGTTGCCTAGGCTGGTCTTGAATTCCTGGACTCAAGCGATCCACCCACTTCAGTCTTCCAAAGTGCTGGGATTACAGGTGTAAGCCACCGTGCCAGACCTCTCCTTTGTAATTTAAAAGTAATCTGTGAACATGAAAAAAAAAGCAATCTATGCACATGAAAAGATACTAAGCATCACTACTCATTAGGGAATGCAAACCCAAACCATAATGAGATACCAATTCACATCTACAAATAGGGCTAAAATTTAAAAGACAGATATCAACAAGTTGGCAAGGATGTGGGGAAACTGGAACCCCTCATCCATTGCTGATGGGATATAAAATGGTGCAGCCCCTTCGAAAAACAACTTGGCAGTTCCTCAAAAAGTTAAACACAGGTACATATGACACAGCAATGCTTCTCCTAGGTATATACCCGAAAGAACTGAAAACACATCCCCACAAAAATCAGGAATGTTTATAGCAGTATTACTCATATAAACAAAAGTGAAAACAAATGTCCATCAATTGATGAATGGATACATAAAATGTGGTCCATCCATACAATAGAATATTATTTGGCAATAAAAAGGAATGAAGTGGCCAGGTGCAGTGGCTTACATCTGTCATCCCAGCACTTTGAGAGGCAGAGGTGGTGGATTGCTTGAGTCCAGGAGTTCGAGACCAGCCTGGGTGACATGGTGAAACCCCGTCTCTACAAAAAAACAAAAAACAAAAATTAGGCTGGGTGCAGTGGCAGATGCCTGTAATCCCAGCACTCTGGGAGGCTGAGGACGGCAGATCACTTGAGTCCAGGAGTTCAAGACCAGCATGAACAACATGGCAAAACCCTGTCTCTACAAAAAATACAAAAATTAGCCAGGCATGGTGGCGCATGCCTGTAGTCCCAACTACTCAAGAGGGTGAAACGGAAAGATGGCTTGAGCTCAGGAGGTGGAGGTTGCAGTGAGCCACGATTGTGCCACTGCACTCCAGCCTGAGTGACAGAGCCAGGCCCAGTCTCAAAACATGAACAAAAACAAAAATAAAAATTAGCTGGGCACAGTGGCGTGCACTTGTGGTCCCAGGTGCTCAGGAGGCTGAGGCGGAAGGATTGCTTGAGCCCAGGAGGTGGAGGTTGCAGTGAACTGAGACTGTGCCACTGTACTCCAGCCTGGGCAACAGAGTGAAACTCTATCTCCAAAAAGAAAAAGGAATGAACTACTAACACATGCTACAACATAGAGAACGCTGGAAAACATTATGCTAAGTGAAAGAAGCCAGTCACAGAAGACTGTATTGTATGATTCCATTTATGTGAAGTGTTCAAAATAGGTGCATTTCTAGAAACAGAAAGTAGATTCATGGTTGCCAGGGGATAGGGGAAGGAAGGGAATAGGGACTAATGCTAATGGGAGAGAGAGACGAAAACATTCTAAAATTAGATCGTGGTGATAGTTGCACAGCCCTTTGAATATACTAAGAAAACACTGAATTGCACATTTTAAATGGCATATTATATGGCGTTTGGATTACATCTCAATAAAGCTGTTTAAACACAAAGAAAGGCCGGGCATGGTGGCTCACACCTGTAATCCCAGCACTTTGGGAGCCAGAGGCAGGTGGATCACCTGAGGTCAGGAGTTTGATACCAGCCTAACCATCATCGTGAAACCTCATCTCTACTAAAAATACAAAAATTAGCAGGGCTTGGTGTCAGACGCCTGTAGTCCCAGCTACTCGGGAGGCTGAGACAGGAGAATTGCTTGAACCCGAGAAGTGGAGGTTGCAGTGAGCCGAGATCGTGCCAGGGAACTCCAGCCTGGGCAACAGAGTGAGACTGTGTCTCAAAACAAAAACAAAAAACAAACACAAAGAAAAAAGAAGTCTGTGTGGAGGCATGTTTAAACTATATCAATACTCTGTTCCCTATCAAACTTGCACCTAAGAGTTTTAGCATCCATTGATGATTCTTGACTGAATCATTACTATATTG
The DNA here is from genome assembly GCF_028885655.2 of Pongo abelii. Classification (NCBI taxonomy): domain Eukaryota; kingdom Metazoa; phylum Chordata; class Mammalia; order Primates; family Hominidae; genus Pongo; species Pongo abelii. Next base: position 47,634,501 of record NC_071995.2, read on the forward strand.
CAAAATGGTGATTTTTCTATCATTACTCCTTCATCTACTAGTTGGCATTTTACTATAAGGAAGAGCCATCAAAGATATTTTTAAAAATAAATGGGATAATACTCAACATTAATGCTTCATAATTTGCTTTCTAATTTAATATTATTCAGTACTGTGATTCTGTATGTAAATATTTACCCATGTCCTCATTTTTAGTGGCTGCTAAGTTTTTTGTTTTTTGAGACAGGGTCTTTCTCTGTCACCCAGGCTGGAGTGCAATGGTCTGATCTCAGCTCACTGCAACCTCCGCCTCCTGGGTTCAAGCGATTCTCCTGCCTCAGCCTCCTGAGTAGCTGGGATTACAGGCATGTGCCACCAAGCCTGGATAATTTTTGTATTTTTTAGTAGAGACAGGGTTTCACCATGTTGGCCAGGCTGGTCTCAAACTCCTGACCTCAGGTGATCCTTCTGTCGCAGCTTCGGAAAGTGCTGGGATTACAGGCGTGAGCCACTGCGCCCGGTCTCTATGAATCTTATTGGAGGATTATTCCATTAGACAAAAATCACACTGATAAGTCTCTTTAAGACACGGTCTTCTCTATCTTGGGTACCCAGTGAGGCTGCGGAGGAATAATATCCTTAAGATCCTTAGAAGGTCTTTCTCTTCCTGCCATCTTGAATCCTGTGGAGGCTTGCTGGGAACAGGACTTCTAAAAGGAAATATGTCTGGAAGGCTGTGGCCCAAGGCCATTTTTGCTGGCTATAAGCACAGTCTCTGGAATCAAATGGAGCACACAGCAGTTCTTCTTAAAATTGAAGGTGGTTTATGCCCGAGATGAAACAGAATTCTATTTGGGCAAGAGATGTGCTTATGTATACAAAGCAAAGGACACCACAGTGACTCATGGTGGCAAACCAAACAAAATCAGAGTAATCTGGGGAAAGGTAACTCGGGCCCACGGAAACAGTGGCAAGGTTCGTGCCAAATTCCGAAGCAATCTCCCTGTTAAGCCCACTGGACACAGAATCTGAGTGATGCTGTACCCCTCAAGGGTTTAAACTAATGAAAAGTCAACAAATAAAGTGGATTTGTAGGGGGAAAAGATCCTTAGAAGTCCTATTGTTTAACAGAGTGGGTCTGCAACAAACGCCTGTGGGATCCTTAGGAGTACTTCTGCCTGTCTGAAGGATTCTGAGGCACCTGCTTAGATCTTTCTGATGCTTAATGACTGCTTTCACAGTCACAGCTTTGACTTCATCTTTACCCAGAGACTGTGTGTTCCTGACAATGCTCTGGAGTTGATCTTTGCCCCGAGGCTTTTTTATTACTTTGACAATTCTTTCTTGGCTGGAAAGATTATCCTGGGCTTTTTATATCTCCTCCAAATTCTGCTTAAAAAACAGAATAATTCTTTCTTTAGCTTTTTTCTCACTATCTGTATCCTAGGATGCAAGGCTCAAATAAGTCAAACACACTTTCAACCCTCTGCCTGAAAATCCTAGCCAGAGTCATCAGTTAATTAGACCTTTTTTATCTTTCACATTAGTACAGATGAAAGTTTCACTCAACTGTCCACCACTATATCAGAGTCTCTGTTCCTCCAGATTCCAGTAGTGTTTTGCTCAACTTTCCCTGGAGCCTTCGCCCGCAGTCTCCTCAAGGCCCTGCCAGCTTTCCCGCGCAGTCTCACTGAGGGTGTCAGGCGCCTCCCACACGTTAGGTTCTGCTATGGCAGTGCCTCACTTCCAGGTACCAAATCCTGTTCCAGGCATCTGTTGCTGCATAGCAAATGACTTCAAGCTTAGTGGCATAAAACCACAACCATTTTATTATTCTTGCGGATTCTGTGGATTAGGAATTTGGATAGGGCATGGAGGAGATGGATTTTTAATGCTCCATGAGGTCTTGGACCTCAACCAGGAAGACTCGGTGCACAGGAGCTGGAACAGCTGAAGTTGGAGAATCCACTTCCAAGATGGTTCTTCCTGCCTACAGCTGCCAGCCTGGCGGGCGTGGCTGGGAGGCTGGCTCAGCTGGGTCTCTTGGCTGGAGCACCACACGTGGCCTCTCTGGCATGGCAGCCTCGGGAAATTGGACTTCTTACATAGTGGCTCAGGAGAAAAAGAAGCCAACAAAGGGGGACAGCAGTGATGTGGGACAGGCGAGGCTCACTCCTTTTGGCAGCGTTTTCCCAGATAAAGCAAGCAGAGAGTGTGGAGGGGGATGGAAGATGAGAAGCTGGGAATAAAGCATCTTAGCCATCCGTGGTGTGTGTGTGTGTGCACGCACGCATGTGCATGTTTGTGTGCGTGCACACACACACACACAAAATCTGTGAGGGCAAACAGGTTTGCTGGGAGTAGCCAGACTTGAGTAAAGACAGATGGTGTAAGTGAGCTGGATGAGGTTGCTCAGCTCTGGGATTTCTCCAGTCTCACTGGGGACTGGGTACTGTATGTGAAGACTGTCCCATGGGTGGGGGATGCGTACAGAGGCCACCACGGGGCAGTAGCAGCCAGAAGAGAATGAATGGTGTAAAGGGTTGAATAGGGGCCCCCTCAAGAGAGATATGTCCAAGTTCTAAACCCCTGTACCTGTGAATGTGACCTTTTTTGGAAATAGGATCTTTTTCCAAATAAAGATCTTGAGATGAGATCATCCTAGATTTATTGTGAGCCTTAAATCCAGAGCCAGGTATCCTTCTAGGAGGAAGGAGAGGGAGCTTCAAGACACAGAGATACAGAGGAGAAGGCCACGTGAAGATGGAGGCAGAGACTGGAGGCGCCACTGCCAAGCAACACTGCGGATCACCTGCAGCTGCCAGAGGCTTGGAGAGAGCTTGCCACAGGCCCTCCCTCAGAGCCTCCAGTGGGAACCCACCCTGCTGACACCTTGATTTCAGGCTTCCAGCCTCCACAACTGTGGTGGAATGAATCACTGTTGTTTTGACCCACGCAGTTTGTGGCAATTTGTACGGCAGTCCTAGGAAAGCTAACAGGCAGTCCAGGTAAGAATGGGTGGTGAGGTAGAAGGGATCTGGAGGCAGGGGGTGCCAAGGGGGCCCAGCGTGTACGCCAACCTAGACCATTCATCCCTTCCGTCACACTAGCCCCTGCCCCTCAACACTTTGCAAGCTTTGAGCCCTGATCCAGAGATCTTCCCTTTCCCCGGCACCACGGCTCAGCACTGCTTCCCCCGCGGGGCTGCATCTTCTCAGGACCCACGGCTGCACGGTCTCGAGCCGCGGTGCCTGGTTTCTCTCTTGCACCACCATTGGTATCTTCTCCCTCTCCTATCTCTCACCATCTGTGGAAGTGCTTTGTATACAGTGAGCGCTTAATAAAAGTCACTTTTCTCTCCTCAGAGGCCCCTAACTCTTGCCCCAGCCACTTTCCCTGCTCCAACTGAATTTGTGCCCTGACCTTGTCAGAGACAAGGATAACGTCCCCCATGGCTCCAGTGTGATGGCGTTCCCTCCCCTCCCACACAGCGCCCTGGCCTCACCTTCCCCACAGGAGCTTGTGGGGTGATCATTAACCCATGCGCCTCCTGACCCCACTCCCAGTCACTAATTTGTGTGTAAACTTGGACAAGTCGCTGCACCCTCTGCTCCTTAGTTTCCTCTCAGGTAAAATAAGAGGGTTGGAGTAGACACATTCACCCATGCATTCCTCCATTCGCTGGAAAGTTGTTTACTGAGACCGTGCGTCATAACTCTGCCTTCAAGGAGCTTTGGTTCTGTAGGGTTTTTGTTTTGTTTTGTTTTGTTTTGTTTTAAGATGGGGTCTCACTCTGTCGCCCAGGCTGGAGTGAAGTGGTGTGAGCTTGGCTCATTGCAACCTCTGCCTCCTGGGTTCAAGTGATTCTCTTGTCTCAGTCTCTTGAGTAACTGGGATTACAGGTGTGCGCCACCACGCCCAGCTAATTTTTGTGTTTTTAGTAGAGACAGGGTTTCACCCTGTTGGCCAGGCTGGTCTCGAACTCCTGACCTCAGGTGATCTACCCACCTCGGCCTCCTAAAGTGCTGGGATTACGGGGGTGAGCCACTGTGGTTTTAAAGCTGCCGCTCTGGAGAATCTGTCCAGGTGCAACCCAGGCATTCCTTCCTTTTGTGTACCTTTTAGGAAGCAGATTTTGGCTCAGAATAAGAAAGACCCTTCTACCAGAACGGTCCACAAACGGACAGGCTTCCACAGAAAGGGGTGAGCCCCTGTTCCGGAGGAGCCTCTGGGATTGCTTCCAACTCTGGGATCCTGAGAGCCTCTGTAAAGGGTTTATTGAGCAGGAGAACCCATTTAACTCTGTCCATATGAAAATAAACGTGGAGATTTACTTCAAACTCAGCAGCTCTGGTGAGAAGGCTCTCACACAGGTCCAGGTTCGACCCACACAGACTCCACGACCATCTGAGGCAACCAGCACACGGCAGACGAGGGAAACGACTCAGGTGTCAGAATTGCTTTTATTTTTATCTCCAGTCAGTCACAGACCCCAGGAAGGTGAGGTCAGGGAAGGGAACAGGTGCGGACACTGGGGAACTTGCAGGAGCTGAGGCCAGTGGACAGCAGGAGTGTCTGGGGTGTGGCAGCCGGGCCAGGTCCCTGGAGCTGTGTCTGCCCTCAGGGACTCAGGAGAACGGCCCCGGGGAGGGCTTGGGAGGGGGTACACTGTGTCCGAGAGATGCAGCCATCGTTCGGTAAAAGAAAACAGCGGTGGCTGATGAGAAGACAGGTCTGGGGAGGTCTGAGGAGAGGTGGGGGCCAGATCCTGCCCCCAACCTCCAGCCACATGGGCCCTCGGTGACTCTCCCAAACCAGGCCCCGCGTTTCCTCAAGCAGCCACCGGAGGGCAGCAAAGTGCTTGTGCAAAATCCCACCCCGCCCAGGAGAGCAGCCAGGACACCCGGGACTTGGCTTCAGGTGGGCCAGGGAAGGAGGCAAGGAGCCTTTTGGAAAATGGGTGTCTGTCCCATTCTGACTCCCTCGGAAGGAAGAGTAGGGAATGGAAGAACTAAGATTCCAGGGCTTCCCCAGGTGATACAGAAGGAGCCATAGGTGTGCCTGGGAATGAGTCCCAGACTCACGTGTGCCTCCCTGGCCCCCATCTGCAGCTTCCAGGAGAGGACTTCAGTGGGAGACCCCTCAACTCACATTCCAGACGGTCAGATTCCTGGCTGCCTCCAGCTTTACAAAATCCAGCCCACCCCTTCCCGGGCCCAGCCCCACCCAGGCCAAAAATGTGAGGGGCCTGCAGGCTCCCTTCCTCCTTTACAGCTTGTGACACCTGCTCAGCTGTGGTTTCCTTAATCTTGCATTCCTGTTCCCCCGCCCTTCCTCCTTCTGACGCCTCTCCTGGTGTTTCAGGATTCCTTACTGCCTGGATTGGAGATGGAACGCATAGACTTTGGCCCTGACCCTGCTGCCTACACTGTGGTACCCAGGACCCCCCCTCAGGACCCAGAGTAGGAGGCTGCGGCATCTTCTGCCCGGCTTCCCCAGCTCTGCAAAGAAGCCATTTCTCAAATGGCTGTGATGCGTGTGTGACATTGTTTATAGCCGAGGACCTGTCCCTCCTCCCCCAAGCTTTTGGCACTCAGCCCTGAATAAGCTTCCAAATCCCCAGTTTCTGCAATAACTTATCCCAGGGAGAGGAGAACTTGGACAAGTAGATTCTAGGAAGCATGACCAAGGCTATCTGACAGTGGCAGGAGAGTGGGGTGCTGGGGCTAACCCTCTGGAACTGAGGCCAGAGATGAGGAGAGGAAACTGAGGGGCCCAGAGGAGAGGAGGTGGAGGAGGGTGTGAACCGGCTGAGAAAGTCAGTGGAGAGAAATGTTCTGGTGCCTCTCCCACCCTATCCTGGCTATGAACTTCCATGTGGCAGATGGAAAAACTGAATTCCAGACAGCAAGAAACCCTCACCTAATACCAGGAGCCCGCTGGCAGTGAGGCTAGGAACCAGAAACCAGAAATCTTGCCTCCCAGCTCTTGTCTGGAAGATAGAAACCTCAGAGTGCAAAATCTGGCAAGGGGTTTCAGGAAAGACGGGAGACCGGGTGGCACTGAGGACAAGAAATCCCCAGGACATCAGGGCCTGACCACCCACCTCTCTGTGCTCTCATGTGGTCTCATTCCGGCCCCCACCCAGGCCCAGGGGCAAGCGTGATACCCTGTTTGTGTGAGGCAACTGTGGGACTGAACCCCAGGCCCGCCACTCGCTAGCCGTAGGACCTCAGACTCATTACCGAGCCTTTCTGAGCACCTCGGCTTTTCCCTCTGCTACGGACATGAGCAGAGCGCTGTCTCTGGAGGATCACTGCGATGGATTAATTTAGACCAGCACACAGTGGGCATCTCACCCGTGCCCCCAATGCCTTTGCTGCACACACACCACCTGCCAGTTCTTGGCTCCTTTTCTCTTCAAATATCCAAGATGGAACAAAACTTCAAATGCTTCTGCAATGTTTCTTGAAAGCTGGGAGTAGGAAGGGTGGGGAGGGATGGGGCTGGGAAGGAACAGCACACCTCGTCTCCCTTCCCAGGGCAGACGGAGCTCCCAGCACAGGGGAGAGAGAAGAGGAGGAGAGCGAAGCCGAGGGAGGGTCCTGCTAGCCACTCAGAGCCTTCCTGTATCCACACAGTAACTTTCCACTGGCCTGGAGCTGGCCATTGCACATGCTGGCTGCATGCTCCCCCAGTGTGGCCTCCTGGTTCCCTCCCCACAGGCGCCCCCCTGGGGGTTGGAGGGCTGACGCACACCCTGCCTGAGATCCCAGCCGCCTGGAAGCTGATAAGGAGCCCTGGCCTCATTACATGGGACCAGCTGGAGGGACTGGCCCTGGCTGTTAGCATCAGCTGGATGGCTTCCAAATTGGAGAGATGCAGAGATAAGTTGGGGGAGCACTTAGGGACTCTGGGCTGAGTGAGTGGCCAGTGAAGCTAGAAGAGATGTGGACTGTGCCAACTACGAAGACCTCAGGAGGCCTGGCTGGGGACAAGCCAGCAAACAGCAGCTGACGGGAAGGGTTTCGGAAATAAGAGGTGCAGAAGGGACTCCCACACAGCCTCGGGTTAGGGCTGAGGCAGAGCAGGGACTCCTTCCAGATGGGGCTGGCCTGGCAGCTAGAGTGATTGCCTCCTCCCCCAGAACATCCAGCCGGAGGGCCCAATCACACCTCACTCAGCCTCAGGCCTGTGGCAGCTGCCTGGCAGGTGGAGAAGCGAGTGAGAGGATGTGGGTCTTGGTCCTGCAACCCCAAATGCCTCCCAGGTGGACGTGGGTCTGGATGGATTGGCTCCCCAGCTCCCACTTCCCTGGGAGCCCCAGGGCAGGCCCTCACTGAGGAGTGGGGCCCCCTGCCCTCACCTCCTGCCCCAACAGAACTCTGTCATGACCCAGGAGGGCCATTCACAGCAAGCAGGAGACAGCACAGACTTCAGACCCTCTCCTATTGCTCTTGGCCTCCAGGTCCAAATCCCTAGAAAAAGCCGCTGGTCCCAGAGCCAAGAGAAGATGGGCAGCCTGGGACAGCCATCCTGCCCACCCACTCCACCTGCCCAGCTGTGTCCCCTACCCCCTTTCTTACAAAGTGTCAATGCCTGACCTGGACGAGAAAGACAGGAGGACACAGACTGGATGCAGGACAGTTTGCCCCAAGGCCACATGGTTGTGCAGCCCTAGGAGGAATTGCGGTGGGGCTCAGGGCTCTGCCGGGCTTCCTGGGTCTCTCTCCCGCAACTGAAATCCTGCTAGGCTTCTCCTTCTTGTTCCTTGGACCCTCAAACCCAGAGGAGCCTTCAGCCTTGACCGTCCCAGTTTGGAAGATATAACGGGGGGAATGGGGCGGCACAGGGATTGACGTGGCCTCAGTTCCTCAGGGTCCCCATGGCATATGTACAAGCGGCAGAGGGCTGGGCTGGGCTGGGGTAGAGAGTGGCCTGGCCACAGGCTGGGTTGGCAGCTAGTTTTATATCTGGTCTCGCAGGAGTGCAGGGGAGGGACAGGGAACCAGGAGGGGCGCATTCTCTGGAGGACGGTGGGGCGGGGAGGGCTCCTCATTCTCGGTTAGTGCCAAAAAGCTGCAGGAAGAAGGTGAAGATATAGATGATGTCTAGGTAAATGTTGAGGGCTCCAAAAATATACTCCTCAGGGCTCAGCGAGTGGCGTCGGTTACCCATCAGCAACTGGGTGTCAAGTGCCAGGAACTGGGAGAAGTGAGGAGAGAGAGAGATGTCAGAGGCCCAGGCAGTGTGACAGTGACTATGGCAGCCCAGGTGCCCCCCTCAGCCCCACCCCCAATTTTATTACCCTCACCTGCTGCCTGACTGCCCAGTGGCCCTCCTATGACACCTTCTGTCCCTAATTCTATTCAGCAGCTATTTACTGAGCACCTGCTATGTACCAGGCACAGGGATACAGCAGAGAACAAGACAGCCAGGATCCCTGTCCTCACAGAGCTTAGAGTCTAGAGGAAGTAATTGTTAGGATGATGAGTATAACAAGGTTCCAGGCAGCGGTGGGGCTGATAACAAGGAGCCTCACCTATGTGAGTGTGTCAGGAAGTTAGGGAAGGCTTCCTGGAAGAGGAGACCTTCAAGCTGAGGCCTAGTCTTCTTGCCATTCCCTCAGGACCCTGCTCTCAGAGGAAGGCAAACGCTTCAGGTACAAGCAGGGCCTGAGCACTTGTGCTGTACTGACATCAGCCCATCAGTGCTACCGACATCCCCATCAAGTAAGAATCAGATTCTTCCTACAGGAAGCGAGGCCCAGAGACCTTAAATATTAGCTAAAGGTCACACAGCTGGAAAGTGGCAAAGCCAAGATTTGAACCTGAGCAGGCCGGCTCCGGAGCCCCAGGTGTAAACATTCTGCCCTGCTGCTAACAGCACCCGGGGTTAATGCCTTTCCTCCCAGGAAATAGGCTCTTCCCTGGGGCCCTGCTTGGCCTAATGGACTAGGAACAGATTCCCTCTGAGACAGCGCTGTGTCACCCCGCTGCCCCTGCAAGGCCCACTGTATACAGTGGCTCCTGCCCTTTGCCATGTAGCTTTCCTCTGGGCTCCAAGCCTAAGGAGCAGAACCCTTAAGTAGCATATGAAATTTGGCAGGCGTGGTGCACTTTTCTGGAGAAAGAGGCCAAAAAGTCCACCAGTATCTCAAAGGTGATGAAGCACTGATCCACGTGGGATTGGAATTTTTTTTCTTTTCTTTTCTTTTTTTTTTTTTTGAGACAGAGTTTCCCTCTTGTTGCCCAGGTTGGAGTGCAGTGGCGTGATCTCGGCTCACTGCAACCTCCACCTCCCAGGCTCAAGCGATTCTCTTGCCTCAGCCTCCCGAGGAGCTAGGATTACAGGCATGTGCCACCACACCCGGCTAATTTTGTATTTTTAGTAGAGACAGAGTTTCTCCATGTTGGTTAGGCTGGTCCTGAACTCCCAACCTCAGGTGATCTGCCCGCCTTGGCCTCTCAAAGTGTTGGGGTTACAGGCGTGAGCCACCAGGCCCAGCCCGGGATTAGAATTCTTTTACATTGATTCACATTCTTGTTAACTGGGCTCTTCAGTCACTTGTATATGAAAGGCATGTTCCCTGGGTCCTCTGAAATTCATTCATTATACAATAAATATGTATGGGGCAACAGCTGCAATGACAGGGACTTGCTGAGAGCGGAAGAGACGAGAAACACAAAGCCATGCCTGCCTTGGGGAAGCTCACGGCGTCATGGGGGACACTTACAGGTCATTACAAGAAAACCCAGGAAATGCACAATTAGGACTATGAAGGAAGGAGCTACTAATTGGGCCAGAGGAAGGTGACCCAGGAGAGGTGGCATTTCACCTGAGGCTTAAGTAGGAGTTTGCTAGCTGGGAAGGCCTAGGGAAGCCTGGGAGGCCTGACTGGTGTTGTGTGAAGAGTGGGGAACTCGGTGAGGCAGGAACTATGGGAGAAGTGGATAGAAGAGGAAGGGATTGGGGCCTGCCCTTGCAGCTTGCACTCTGCTTGGTAGGCAGGGGTCATGCCCAGTTCCCTTTCCTTCACCCCCGCCATGGACTCCTTGACTCCCAAGACCCAGACTTTAGAGTAGCTACAGACACAGCCCCATAGAATCCTAGTCGAATCCCAGCCCTGGTGCAATGCACTCCAGCGCCACCCCCCATGCCCAAGAGGCCAGGGCTCCAACAGGGAGCAATTCCAGTACACGGGACATTGAGGCAGGGCCACCCTCAAAGGTGAAGAGGTGGGGGCAATTATGAGCAAAGGCTTGAAAGTCAGATCCACTTGGACTGCAGGCTCTGCTCTACCACTCATTAGCTGTAGGACCTGGGCAGAGCATTTAATCTCTCTGGGCCTGTGAGTCCCTATGTGTAAAAGGGAGATGAGCGTGCCTGCCTCCTGAGGTTGTTGTGAGAATGAGATAATGCATGCAAGGGGCCTGGCATGGTGCCTGACACATGGTAAGCACTTAATGAATGCTTGCTATTATATTAATGTGGTTTCATTGTTATTATCTGCAGAAGGAGAGGTGGCCTCTTGAGGACGTGCACGTGCTGCTGATGAGACTCAGGTGTCTCTTGCATCTCATCAGGGAGGCAGCACTGTTCCTTGGGGAACTGAGTGGCCTCAACAGAGCAAAAATGGGGAGCCATGGCCAGGGCTGAGAGGAGCCCTGCGCAGGGTGCGTCAGTCTCCTGAGCTCAGTGGCACTGAGGGAAGGGCACTCCAGACAGGAACAGGAGTTGAAATGCCTGGGTTTGAGACCCAGCTCCATTGCTCAGTGCCCAAGTCATCCACTTGACCTCAGTGTCCTCATCTACAAAATGGGATAGTAGCAATGCCCACATCACAGTGTGGTTTTGAGGGTAGATTTATGACAGTGTATGTGGCATCCACTATTTGTATTCTTCAGTATGATTTCTCTCCATTCCGCTCTGCTCCTTCTGTGTTTGATTTGGATTCCCAAGCACATTTTCCTTCTGCAGAGAGAATGAGCAAGCAGAAGGCCCAGCACAAATGCTTTGGGCCACTTGGCAGTCACAGCTGCCAGCATCAGTTCATAAACTGCTGATCTGGCTGATCAATCAGTAGCTTGCTTGGTTGGTTTCCCAGAGCCTGGTCACCCCTGGGTGAGCTAATGAAATTGAGTCTCTTAACTTGGAAGGCTTGGATCTGTCCAGCTCTGGGAGTGGCCCCTCTGAGAAGCACCCATACAGGAGACCCCCTAGAGCAGCCAGCTGGCTTTTCTCTTGGAGAGAAGAGGAATGAAATGATTTCTGCCCCAGCCCTTGGTCCATGGCCATAGATGCTTATCTATGTGGTGTTCTCTGGGATGGCCTGCTTCAAATTTCAACCCCACTGACCAGTATGACCCATCACTGCCACCTCATGCCTGTGAGTCAAACAGTCTTTTCATTGATTTATTCCCAACAATATTTGCTGAGCACCTACTATGTTCCAGAGAACTTGCCCTCATAGAACTGACAGTCTAATGAGGGCAAAAGACATGATCAGAGATTCTGCGTGGCAGTGCATTGATTTACAGGGGAAAGTCATCTGCTGCTATCTCCTTGGAGATGGAAAGCATTGTTAACTAATGTCTTGGTTGAGAGCAGGGATCTTGGTTATAGTTAACATCTTAGTGGGTAGCTAGGATCTTGGCTGAGAGCTAGCAACCAAATTGACTGCAAACCCCTAAAAGGAGGGCAGGTACTTGAGTTAGTGGCCAGCTGAACAGGAGACTCTGCAGGAGGAGCACGTGGGATGGGGCAGGAGGTCCCCCAGGACAAGGACGCTATTAACTTACATCTGAAGAGTCCTTCCCCAGACCAACACTTGATCTCATCTCCCTCTCCCCATTTGCCCTGGGAGGTGGGCGTTCTCATGGTCTTACACATGAGGAAAGGAGTCTGAGAGCTGAGTGACTTGCTGATGGCTGCTTATCGAGTGCCGTCTCCTACACTGGTGGAGATAGGGGAGGAGTGGGCTTGCAGGGAGGGAAGGAGCATGTGCAGAGGGCACAGGCGCCAAAGGCAAACTTCCCCGCCTCACTTTACTGGCCAGTGCTAAACCTAGCCAGGGCCCCCAGCCACACATTTGGCCTGACCCTGCCGTATCTGGGGCCCAGGCTTATGTCTGTTGTCCTCCCTGAATGTGGCCCCAGAGGTGACGCTGAGGGGCTCTGGGCAGTGCATGCCATGGAAAGGCCAGCTTAGAGCCACCCGCAGGCAGGCACTGAATACAAAAAGCTGGGGTTGCAATGTGTTGAATCAGCATAAACAGTGACACGTGGACTGTGTCTGTCCTGCAAAAATGCCAGTGTGAGGGCGCGTGGAGGCAACCCCCAGGCTGTTGTTTGCAGCATTGGTTCTAACAGTGATATGCTGAAACAACCCAAACTCTACCAACACGGGGGTGGTTAAATAAACTCTGGGCAGCAGTGCTGAGGTGGAAACATCTGTGACAGACGCTACTGTGAGAAAAAAGCAAGTTGTGAAAAATCTATATCGTATGATCCCATAAAACTATACATGTCAGAGGAGCGCACATAGCAAATATCTATGAAATGCATAAAGAAAGGTCTGGAAGGAGAGATAATTCATGGTTCCTGCTGGGGAAAGCAGTGAGGGACACGATCAAAGTGACATTTGCTTTTTTCTATATTTAAGGTTTTCCAAAAGTGAAATATGTGAATAAATGTATTCACATATTATATAATTAGAAGTTTAAAATAGAAGGGTTAAAATAGCATAAAAGAAGAGTTCATGAACTCTTTCACTGAATTCTCACGATAAGCCTCTGCGGCAGGTGTCGCACTATCAGCTCCATCATTTGCTGAGGACACTGAGGCAGAGACAGTGTAAATGACTTGCCCGCATCACCCAGCCCAGGGACAGCTAGAGGGTGAGCTTGGGCTTTGGGGAGTCTCTGGAGAAGAGACTACCAGCCATATGTCCAGGTGCGCCGACTGGGCTGAAGGAGAGGGTGAGGGGGTGAGGGAGTGAAGACAGACCACTGAGTGGAGATCTGGGGCCCATTTCTTGCCTGATACCTATAGAAGATACTTCTCTCCATTGACCTGGGTGTCAAAAATTTAGATGGCACAGACAACATTTGCACCCCCAGGACGGCCACCAAAGGAACAGGGTCTGGCAGGCATTCGAATCAGAAAGCCTGGCCCAGGATGAAAGGGGGGTAGTGTATGAAAGTGTATTAATGACACACGATTATCTATCAACTTTTTAAAAAGTGGGCCAGGTGCGAAGGTTCACACCGGTAATCCCAGCACTTTGGGAGGCCAAGGTGGGTGGATCGCCTGAGGTCAGGAGTTCGAGACCAGCCTGGCCAACATGATGAAACCCCGTCTGTATTAAAAATACAAAAGTTAGCCGGGCGTGGTGGTGGGCACCTGTAATCCCAGCTACTTGGGAGGCTGAGGGAGGAGAATCGTTTGAACCCGGGAAGTGGAGGTTCCAGTGAGCCAAGATCACACCACTGCACTCCAGACTGGGCGACAGAGCGAGACTCCATCTCAAAAAAAAAAAAAAAAAGGAACCAGGAGGCAAGGTAAGCATCAATAGCCTGTGGCAGTAAGTGGAATAAAATATTTTGTATGAAAGAGCCATGTGTGGTCATACGAGAAAGGGCATGAGTCCAGTATAATACAGTGCTTAAGAACATAGGCTGGGGAGTCACACAGACCTGGGTTCAAATTTTGGCTCAGACCTCAGATAACTTACTAACAGGTAAGAGTTACTGATCATTGACCACACACCAGGCACTGAGTGCTTTACATATATGAATGCATCCAAAAGTCACAGCCACCTATGAGGGAGGTACTGTTCTTGTCCCCATTTTACAGATAGGGAAACTGAAGCAAAAAGACGTTACATAACTCGGTGAGTCCACACAGCAAGAATGTGGCAGAGAAGGGGCTTTGATACTTACAGTGAATGATAACCTTGTCATTTAGATCACCAGATTTTGAAGCCAGGCTAAATCTGGTGATCTAAATGACAACGTTATCATTTACCGTAAGAGTAAAAACTGGGCCGGGTGCGGTGGCTCACGCCTGTAATCCCAGCACTTTGGAAGGCCGAGGCGGGCGGATCACCAGGTCAGGAGATCGAGACCATCCTGGCTAACATAGGGAAACCCCGTCTCTACTTTAAAAAAAAAAAAATACAAAAAATTAGCCAGGCATGGTGGTGCATGCCTGTAGTCCCAGCTACTCGAGAGGCTGAGGCAGGAGAATGGCGTGAACCCAGGAGGCGGAGCTTGCAGTGAGCCGAGATCGAGCCACTGCTCTCCAGCCTGGGCAACAGAGCGAGACTCCGTTTCAAAAAAAAAAAAGAGTAAAAGCTGTCATTGATTGAGAATTGCCATGTGCCAAGTGTGAGGAGGCTGATTTCCCTTCATTTGTTACCCTATTCATCCATTACAACAGCCTGTGAGACAGGCAGGTTAGCCCCATTTTAAAGATGAGGCCAGTGAGGCACAGAGCAGTCAAGTCATTTTGCCCAAGGTCACAGAATGGTAAGAGGAGCAGCGAGGCCTTGAATGTGACTTGGTGGGGGGCACTGGCCAGCTGCAGAGCCCCCTCCCCACCCCACACCCCTACTGGCCGTGCCAGTGCCTCTTCCTGGCTCTGCTCTGAAGAACCAAGTCCTGGATATGGAAGCAGAAGTTCCTTTCTGCCCCCAGGCAGGTGTGGAGCTGCCTCTGCCTCCCCTCCCTCAGTCCCCCACCCCAGGGCTTCTCCACCTCCTCCTGTCAGGTTTGAGCAGGGTGTGGGTTGGGGGATGAGCTCCTCAGGAATGAGACAGGCAGGCCTCAGGAGGGGGTCTGCACACTCTCCCCTGAAGGAGCAATCACTGATTAGTCCACCCACTCCAGCCCAGAGGAATCCACGCCACTTCCAGGTTGTCTGGGTGAGGCGTTGGGGAGGCCTCAGGGGAGGCATTGGGACTGTTTCAGTGGCAGAGGGTGGGAGACCTAATAGAGCAGGTTCTCACTGGCTCCTTCAGCCTCACGTAATGCACTGCGGGAAATGGGCCTCAAGCTGTGAATGGAATGAAGATAAGTCTAAAAGTCATGCCTCAGCCTTGGATTTGTGTGGCCATTTTTACTTTTCGAAGTGTTTTTCTAATTGTGAGGAAGGTAGGGCATATATTGCCATCCCCACTAGAAAAGCAGGGTGAGAGGTTGGGGTAGACGGGAGTATTTTTCTTAAATCCCTTGGACGCTGTGGGTCTGGCCCAGGCTGGTCATGGTATGTGTGTGTGCGCGTAGGCGTGTGGGTATGTGTGTGCCTGTATATATATGTGTGTATGTGTGTATGTATGTGTATGTGTGCGCATGTGTATATATGTGTGTGAGTGTGCGTATATGTGTGTGTCTATGTGCATATATGTGTGTAGGTGTGTGCATGTGTGTGAGTGTATACGTATATGTGTATCTGGGTATATGTGTGTATATGTGTCCATGTGAGTGTATGCATCTGCATGTGTGTATATGTGCGTGTGTGTATGTGTGTATGTGAGTGTATGTGTATGTGTGCATGTGCATGTGTGTATATGTGCATGTATGTGTGTATATGTGTGCATGTGTGTATGAGTGTATGCATGTGTACATATGTGCGTGTGTGTATATGTATGCATGTGTACATATGTGCGCGTGTGTATATGTATGCATGTGTGTGTGCATGTGTATATGTGCGTGTGCATGTGTGTTTATGTGTGCATGTGAGTGCATGTGTGTGTGCATGTGTGTATATGTGTATGTGGGTATGTGTGCACATGAGTGTGCATGAGTGTATGTGTGTATGTGAATGTGTATATGTGTGCATATGTGTATGTGTGTGCACGTGTGTATATGTGCATGTGTGTATGTGCATGTGAGCGTATGTGTGTATATGTAAGTGTATGTGCATGTGTGTGTCTATGTGTGCATATGTGTATATGTGAGTATATGGGTGTATGTGCATGTGTGTATATGTGCGTGTATATGTGTATTTGTGTGCATGTGAGTGTGTGTGCATGTGTGTATATGTGCGTGTGTATGTGTGGGCATGTGAATGTGTGTATATGTGTGAGTGCATGTGTGTATATGTGTGTCTGTGTGCATGTGTGTGTATGTGCATGTGTGTGTCTGAGTGAATGTGTGTGCGTGTGTATGTGTGTGCCTGTGTGCTTATGACTGTGTATGTGCATGTGTGTTTCTGAGTGAATGTGTGTGCGTGTGTATGTGTGTGCTTGTGTGCTTATGACTGTGTATGTGCATGTGTGTATACGTGCACGCATGTGTGTGAGTGTATGTGTGCATGTTCATATGTGTATATGTACGTGTGTATGTGTATATGTGTGCATGAGTGTATGTGTGTATGTGCATGTATATATGTGTGCACATGTGTATGTGCACTTGTATATATGTGCATGTGTATGTGCATGTGAGTGTATGTGTGTATATGTGAGTGTATGTGCATGTGTGCATATGTGCGTGTGTAAGTCTGTGTGCATATGAGTGTGTATATGTGAGTGTATATGCATGTGTGTATATATGCGTGTATTTGTGTGCATGTAAGTGTATGTGTGTGCCTGTGTGTATATGTGCGTTTGTGTGTGTGTGCATGTGAATGTGTGTATATGTGTATGTGTGTGTCTGTGTGCATGTGAGTTTGTGTATGTGCATGTATGTATATGTGCATGTGTATGTGTCTATGTGTGCATGTGAGTGTATGTATGTGCATGTGTATATGTGCATGTGTATGTGTGTGTCTGTGTGCATGAGTGCATGTGTGTGCATGTGTGTATATGTATGAGTGTGTATGTGCATGTGTGTCTATGTGTGCATGTGTGTATGTGCATGTGTATATGTGCATGTGTATGTGTGTGCATGTGAGTGTGTGTGTATATATGCATGTGTATCTGTGAGTGCATGTGTGTGTGCATGTCTATATGTGCATGTGTATGTGTGCATGTGAGTCCGTGTGTGTGCATGCATGTATATGTGTATGTGTGTATGTGTGCATGTGTGTGTGTGTGCATGTGGGTATATGTGTGTATATGAGTGTGTATGTATGTGTATGTGTTTGTGCATGTGGCTATGTGTGTATATGTGAGTTTATGTGAGTGTATGTATATGGATGTGCATGTGTGTATATGCGTGAATGTGAAAGTGTGTGTGTGTCTTTCTGGACGTGCTGTCTTGGCTTCAGCGCATGCTCAGCTTCAGCAGCAGCTGCCTCAGGCAGGTCCCTGCCAGCTCTGAGGGCTCCAGGTCTCAGCCCTGCTTTCCTTCCAGAGGCTGAGGACAGATAGCTGTGTGTCTCTCCATAGTCAGTGGTCAACATTGGAACTGGAGGTCCAGCATCCCTACTGAGCATCTTCCTATCCCAGGTCTGCTCATCCAAATGCCATTAGGCTTGCAGCATCCAGTACTGACCATGCACAGTCTCCCTGCCCCCACCCACCCTGGCTCTGGGACACTGCAGTGACCTCCTAACTGGTCTCCCAGCCTCTGGTCTGTCCACTCAGCTTCTCACTAATCTTCCTTAAAGCATGACAACTGTGATGTTTCTTAGCAACTGTCAGTGGCTCCCAAGGTCCTCAAATTGGCCAGACTGGGCAGGAAGTGAAGAGGTCTATTCCCACTGGGCCCATCACCTAATTTCTAATGTCCTATGCCTCATTCCTTCCCGAGGACTCTGGGACTTGGGCTCCTGATTTAGGGGGCTCAGAGACCTTAGCTTCCCCAAGGAAGGACCAACTCTGAGACGGGGCAACCTGCTCCAAGTCCCATGGGCCCTGGAGTCTCAGCTGCGGCTAGAAGCCAGCTGCAGGCATGTGCCCCCACCTTATTCCCTGCCCCATCACGCCAGCCCGGCCCGACCCTCATGCTTCTTGTGCGACTTCCCATGAGTTTCTACAGAAAAGCACCCAAAGAGAGGGCACTAGGGGGAATAGGAGGATTCGGCCACTCTGAGGTCAGGGCTGTTCAGCTGGCTCACCCACTTCTACTGGCATATTTGGGTTCTGGCATCCAGTGAGGGATATGGGGTAGGGGTGAGACCAAAAACCCAAGTCTCCCTGAGAATGTACTAAGGCTGACATGGGTGAGGCCTAGGAGGGGCCCGTTCCTCAAAGCTGGACCAGAGCCCTAAGAAGCCTCGCCTGCCACCCCCTCAGGTGCTGCCCCTTCTACTGGGCGGCCCTGCCCTCAAAGATGGCAGAATCTCAAGGGAGGGGCTGATGTTTCTGGGAGAGAAACTGTATTCTCAAAGCTGGATTCTCACAGCGCTTCCAAAGCTCAGTTGAGGGGAGGGTCCCCCTGGGGGTCTGGGGCCTCCTCCTACACTTCTCTTCACCCTACTCTCGCACAGTCTCCTTGAGGCGGCACACGTGGCAGGGACGCCTGCATGCAGTGTGCTGTGTGCAGCTCTGCTCAGCTGCAGGGCTGGGAGTGGCCCCCACTATGCTGAGAATTCCCCAAAGGCTACAGTGGGAGAGGGCAGGATGGGCAGACGAGAGACCGGGGGTGCTGGGTGCCAGTTATGGGATAGGCTGGAGCTAGGGGACCACAGAGTCCGCAGGCCTGAGGGTCAGGACGAGGTCAGCATGTTTCTGAGTTCGAGCTAATGGGAGGGGAAGGGGATTTAGTTATGGGGCTGGGCATCTGAGGGCCTTCGTCCACCTGAAACTGAGAGGAGGTCAGGGGAACGAGTCTTGAAGCCCCTCTCATCAACATTCCCCCGCCCCATGGGCCCCAGGGGAGCTGCAGATGAACACGGGCAGGGGATGGAGCCAGGGGAACTGGTCCCATGCTCTCCATTGTTGTTTCTATAATCTGCAGGATGATCCCAACCAGGGCCTTTTGGAGTGTTGATCTCCTAATGAGATAATTGGCACTGCAGTTCCCCCTCCCCTGTGACTCACAGAAGACTGATGGGCAGTGCTGAATTCAACCACACAGACTGTGCGTTCTCTGCCTTGCTCTGATTGTACCTCCGTGGGCCTGGCCCTGCCCCCTGCCACACCTCTTGGGGATCTGTTCATGCCACAAACATCTCCTGGGTATCTACTATGTACCAGGCCCTGTTCTGGGCACTGGGGCTGCAGTGATGAACAAGCCAGACTACAATCCCTGTCCTTAAGGAACTTAGATTCTGCTGGAGGGAGACAGACAATGAGACAGACAGATCAGAAAAATACATAGTGTGTCAGAATGAGATGCGCTACAGAGAGAGAGAAATAGGGTAGGCAGGAAGAGGGAGGGACAGAGCTGCACACACTTGAAGGATGGAAGAGAGGGCTGTGAGCAGACCCTAAGAACAGACAGAGGTAGGTGCAGAGACCCTGGGTTTGGAGACAGCCTGCCATGCTCACGCAACACGTGGCTACAGCAGAGGGGAGTGGGGAGGTCAGAGAGCTTGCAGGCTGTGGGAAGCGATTGCGGGATGCTCAACGGAGGACCGAGGGGACCTAACAACTCCAGCTGCTGTGCTGCGCACGGCGGGGCACAGGGGCAGCCTGCAGGAGGCCATGGCAACAATGAGTCCAGGCTGGAGGCTATGGGGGCTGGGAGAAGGAGTAGCCATGAGGGCAGAGATAAGTTGTCAGACTCTGGATAGGAGTGGGGGTACAGCATTGATGTGGGGAGTGATGTAGGGGGTGAGGAGAGGGGAGGAGTGGAAGGTGTCACCAAGGCATTTGTCCTGAGTGACAGGAAGATGGGGGAAGGCTTTGGGAAAAGCAGGCATCCAGGGGAAGGGGCAGGAGCTTGGTTTTGTACATGTGAAGTCCGAGGTGCCTATGAGACTTCCTCATGCAGACCCTCACTAGGCAACTGGAAATTCGAGTCTAGAATCCAAGAGACAGATCCAGGCTAGAGATGTAAATGTTAGAGTAATCATAAAATATCGCATTCAAAGCTTTGAGGCTGCCTGAGACCCTGAGGGAGCAGGGTAGAAAGCGAAGAGTCGGCCTTTTGCAGGATCAAGAATGCTGTAGAAAGGCCTGGGCGGGTGGTGGCCTGGACACCAAGGGAAGAAGATGCTTTGGGGCGGGTGGGAGAAGTAAGGAACCGTTGTATCCAATACTTCTGGGAGTCCAGCAAGATGAGGACTGAGACTGGGTCCCGGATTTAGCTACACGGAGGTCCCTGTGACCTGGATGAGAGTGTGTTTAAGAGGCTCAAGAAAGAATGGACGGGCACCGTGGCTCACGCCTGTTATCCCAGCACTTTGGGAGGCCGAGGCGGGCAGATCATCTGAGGTCAGGAGTTCAAGACCAGCCTGGCCAACATGGCAAGACCCCATCCCTACTAAAAATACAAAAAAAATAGCCAGGCATGGTGGTGCATGCCTGTAGTCCCAGCTACTCAGGAGGCTGAGGCAGGAGAATCGCTTGAACCCAGGAGGCAGAGGTTGCAGTGAGTGGAAATCATGCCACTGCACTCCAGCCTGGGTGACACAGCGAGACTCCGTCTCAAAAAAAAAAAAAAAAAAAAAAAAAAGAGAGAGAGAGAATGGGAGGGAAAGGAATTGTGAGGAGAGTAGGGAAGAAGGAGAGAGGGAGGAGAGCCACTGGAGAAAGTGAGTGGAGGTTCTCTTAAAAGGAATTTTGCTGTATATGGGGAGCAGGAAATGGGGCAGGAGTGAGAAGGGGGATGTGGGTCAAGAGTGTTTTGTGGGTTATTTTCAGGTGGGAGAAATTACAGCATGTTCCTATGTTAATGGGACTACTCCATTAGAGAGGGCAATACTGATTACTGACGGAGAGAGAGAGAGAGGAAGATTCCTGGAGAGAACTCCTCAGCCTCTCCCCAATTCCAAGCCAGTAGAACCACAGAAGGTGTCTTCTTTGAAGGGAACCACAGGGGCACTGGAAATGGCACCAGGCTGGGCACAGGACACCTGGGTCCTGGTCCTCAATCTGCCTGTTACTGGCCATAAGACTCTGTGCCAGCACAGGCATGGTGACTCACGCCTGTAATCCCAGCACTTTGGGAGGCTGAGGTGGGCGGATCACGAGGTCAGGAGATCGAGACCATCCTGGCTAACACAGTGAAAGCTCGTCTCTACTAAAAATACAAAAAGTTAGCAGGGCATGGTGGTGGGCACCTGTAGTCCCAGCTACTCGGGAGACTGAGGCAGGAGAATGGCGTGAACCCGGGAGGTGGAGCTTGCAGTCAGCCAAGATCGCGCCACTGCACTCCAGCCTGGGCGACAAGAGTGAGACTCCGTCTCAAAAAAAAAAAGACTCTGTGCCAGCCCCTTAACACCCAGGGCTTTGGATGTGGAAAGCAAGTCTTTCAGCCTCAGGGCTGCCTGCCCCCACTCCCTGGCCAGACTGTGGTTGAGATGCGGGGAGGTAACAGGTGTGAAAGTGCTTTGTAAAACATAAAGGGTGGAACAGAGGATGGGGACTATTGTTATTATTCTAATAACACTACGGCTTATCCAACAAATTTAAGGGATTACCATTCACCCAGCCCTACTTGCATGCATGGCTTCCTCGGGTGGTTCACACACTGGCTGTAACCTGATCCACGGGAAGCCAAGTAAACTCCCCGGCCGGCCCCCCATGGGTGCTCACTGCCTCCAACATCACCAGCCTGTCTGCCCTGGCTTGACCCCTCTTCTGTCCCCTGCAAATGCCTCCCTCTAGGGCCTCCAGGCGCTGTTGCCCGGACTAGCTCTCCTGAATGTGGCCCTCCTTTTTCTCTCCTAGTCCGATTCCCCACCACATCCTTTGAAACCTTTCTTTAGGAAGTATTGCCTGGAGGGAAGAGCATGGTGTGGGGTCTGAGAAAAGTTAGTATCTTCTGGTGACCAGGCTCCCAGTTTGCCCAGGATTTAGGGGCTCCTCAAGAAGTGGGGCTTTCAGTGCTGAAACTGGGAAAGTCCTAGGTAGCCTGGGATAAGCTGACACTTTAGTCTTGATCAAGACCACATTGAGCCATTATCTTGCCGGGAAACCATGGACAAATCATTCCATTTCTCTGGAGTTCAGTTTTCTCATCTAGATCTCAGCCCTCCAGTTCCAAGCCTGGAGGTCATTTATTCATTCTACAATACTGGCTGTGTGCTACTCTGCACCACGCACTGCACTCTCCCTGCTGACCAGGCATCTGGGCAGCCGCGCTGCACATCACACACAGTAGGTGCTCTATAAACACCTGAGGAAAGGACGCATGAATGAACCTGCCACACCCTCACTCAGGCTTGATCCCCCTGCAAAGCCCCCAAAACCTCTGCTCACAGCTCTCTCCCCATCCCTTCCCCCATTTCAGCCCCCTCAGCCTGTCGCCCACAAGCCTCCGGAACCTGGACTAAGCTGCAACTCTGGCCACTTGAATTGAGCTGAACGTTCCAGCGAGGGAGGGGAGAGTCTGGTTACTGCTTCCATTGTCAATAACTGTTGACCTTGAATGCCTTTCCGAGAGGATGTCACCAGCACAAGCTTGCCCAACTGGGTGGGTCCTAAAACACAATTGCATTCGGGTGCGTGGGGCCCACCTGAGCAGAAGGCCTGTGTTGGGCAGCTCCAGGCAGGTGTCTGTCCATGGTCATCTCTTGCCTCCTGGGCATCTGCTTCCAGCCACTCCCCACTTAGCCTCAGACCCCAAGGGGGACTCACATCTGTGTGACTTTGGGCATGTTATTTGATATCTCTGAGCTTCAGTTTCCCCATATTAATTAATTTATTATTATTATTATTTTTGAGACGGAGTCTCGCTCTGTTGCCCAGGCTAGAGTGTAGTGGCGCGATCTCGGCTCACTGCAAACTCCGCCTCCCGGGTTCACACCATTCTCCTGCCTCAGCCTCCCGAGTAGCTGGACGACAGGCGCCCGCCACCACGCCCAGCTAATTTTTTTTTTGTATTTTTAGTAAAGACGGGGTTTCACCATGTTAGCCAGGATGGTCTCGATCTCCTGACCTCATGATCTGCCCTCCTCAGCCTTCCAAAGTGCTTGGATTACAGGCGTGAACCACCATGACCAGCCTCCCCATCTTAATTTATTAATAGTAGAACCTATCTTATAGACTTAAGATGACGATTAAATGCTATGGAGAGCTGGCTGAGGGGAAGCAAGTGTTCAATAAATATTAGCTGTTACTGTTATCCTAACCATAATCATCATCATCAACATTCTCAGTTTCGTGAGAGCAGCAAAGAACGTGCTCAATCTAACAGTCTCTCTCTCAGGGTACCTGGAATCTCCCTGGCTCCAAGAAGCCTTCCCCAATTGCCCCTAGGAGGGTAACTACTAACTTGGTCCACATGGCCAGGACACCCCCACTCTCCTGCCCCCGCAAGCACCTGTGCCCCTCCCCTGGAGGAAGGGATGCCTCTTCCCAGCTCTGCCTCTGTCTACAGCTTCCATCCTGCTGTTACAATCTTCCCTCCTGCCCAGGTCAGCCGATCTGTCCTGGAAACCAGGTAGAATTCCCCAAACAAACAAAAAAACAAACAAACGCAGCACCGAGCCTAGCCCTACCCGCAGGTGCTCCCGAGGATCCAGGGAGGAGGGCTGTGAGGAAGATGGGAGGAGAAGGGGACTGGGGTGATGGTCAGGATGCTGGGAAGGAGGCTGCCAAGGAGCCAGACCACACTCACCAATGTAAACACACCCGCTCCCAGTGCTGCATAGACTGCATGGAGCCAGGGCACCTGCGGCAGAGGAAAAATGGGCTTAGGGACGACAAGAAGGGGCAGCAGTCAGAGGGGCAGGGAGGAGGGCTCGGTCTAGAGAATGGAGGACATGGGGTAGCCCTGCCCAGCGCTCCCCAAGGAGCCCCAGGACTGACAGTGGCCCCTGATTCTTTGTGTGCCCAGGGTGGGTGAAGTGAGGCCCAGGATAAGAGCGATCCTGGTGGGACTGGTGGGAGAACTCCCCCGAGCCTGGTCGTTCTTCCTGCAGCACACAGCCCTAGGCTCAGGGCAGATGAAGATGACTCTCGGTGGGCCCTGTCCTCCCTCTAGCCTGGGACTGCTTGAGGCTGCTCCCGCCTCCCAGAGTGCGTTCATCCCTGTCCAGCATAGGATCTGTCTGTCCTTGTGTCAGGGCACTCCTGGGCTCTGCCTTGGAGGCAAGGAACTCAGGTAGAAGGGGACAAAGACTTGACCTCAGGGGTATATGTGTGGGGCATCTGGAGTCTCTGCCAGCTGTGCATGGTGCGCTTGCCTGCACAGGCTGGAACAGCACCTCCCCACCCTCTGCCCCCTGGTCTTCCTCCAGGTCTGGAGCAGCCAGCTGTGGGGGAACTCTGCTGGAAGCACCACACTAGGGCCCTCCATGGGGCCCTCCTCCGGAAGACTCGGAAACAAAGCCATCCCATCAACCAGACCTGGGTCAATAAAGGGTTCTTTGAAGTTCTGTGGCCCCTTCCTATAACACTCCTCCCCATCCTAGACACACAGAGGGCCCCCAGGCCAGCTCTGGCCCCTCCCTTCGTCAACAGGATCCTGGGAAGAGCCAAGGAAATGCCAGCACCAATCCTGACGTCCTGGACTGGACGCCAAGTGCCCGGAGGCTGGGGCTGGGCAGGATGGAGGTGGGGAGGGGAAAGTGAGGACTACTGCTCGCAGCCCTGCTAGAAAAGGGCAGTGGGGGACCGTGTACCATGTGTGGCTATGGGGGTGAGGGGTATAAGCACTGGGCCCCCAGCAGCGGTCCAACAGCTCATCTCTTGGGTTCCCAGGATTCAGATCTCAAGGCCTTCCTGCGATGACCCCAATCTGCCCCTTCTCCACATGCAGGGGCCTGGGTGCCTGCAGTCTCAGCTGGATTCTCCAGGGCAGGCTGGACACCTCTAAAAGAGCTAAGACTTGGCCGCCAGCTGGTGGATGCTCTAAGGCCGTGGGTATACTCCGAGCCCCACTGCCCCACCTCCCGCCTGCCTGGCCAGCTAGATTCTGCCTCTTTGGACTTGGCTGATCCCCCAGGAGCCCCCAGAAGACCCTTCCTCAAGGCCCCTCTGGGTCGGGTGGGCCTCATGGAGCCCCAGTACTCCCTTCCCTGCCCAGGGTTTAAATGCTCCACACCCTACCCTCAATCTCACCTCCACCCCACAGAGGAGGACGGGAAAAGTGAAGCCGGATGTGGCTTGTGGAGCCAGGCAGGTACCCAGGCCTGACAAGAAAAGCCTCCTTGTTTGCTTACACTGCCAGCACGCCTGTGGCAGGTGCCAGGAGGGGCCGCACAGGATGGCAGGCTGTGGGGCCCTGGCTCCTGGCCTTCCCTGGCGGGCAGGGGAGGGAACGGCACCTTGGGCCAGTGGGGCCCCTCCCTCCCCGTGGGGCCTGCTGGGGGTGCTGGGGGACCCAGAGACTCACATATTGGAAGGGCAGGAGTATGGCCAGGATGAGTCCGCTGAAGAAAAGAGTCATGAGAAGCACAAAGAGCACTCCCTGGCAGGAGGTGAAGTCAAACTGTGGGGACAGGATGGGGTTAGCTGCAGGAGCGGCCTGACCTTCCTGGGGCCCCAACTACAGGCTGAGCCCATACAGCAGGCCACAGTCTTGTGCTCACCCCAAGAACCTGGCATTCCTTCCCCTCCTCCTCACCAGGTGGCCTCCCCAAACCCAACTCACCCCCTTTACTTCTCTCCCCAGCCCTGGGTCCGAGCTCTGAGCCCCCCACCCCATCTGCCTTCCCCTGCTCAGCCTCAGGCCGGGGGTCCCTGCCTGCAGGCCCCAGAGCTGACCTTGGTCTGGAAGCTGAAGACGGTGACTGAGAGGCAGACAAGGGCCGTGATGCCCAGGCACAGCAGCACGGAGGTGGTGTTGTAGTAGCTGAGGACCATCAGGCCGAGGGGTCAGCTCTCAGGAAGGGCATCTGGTCTCCCCCACCCTCCTAGCAGGCCCCTCTCTTCTGCCAAGACCTGGTCTTGGGATCCCTGACCCCAATCTGGTGCCCTTTCTCCAGATCCCTCTGTCTGCCTCCCCAGCCTTTCTGCTGGGCCCTGCCCCTCCCAACAGGCTTAGACTCAAAATCAAATTAGAAGGATCTTGATGAGGTGGGAGTGCGAGTGGGGAAGGGTTTGTGCTGGGCCCGGAGGTGGTTTACAAGTAACTGCAGATCATGAGTCTGGGGGCTTGTAAGCTACTGTTTGGGAGGAGCCACCTTGCTCCCCACCCCCTATCCACCGGGCCAGGTCTTGGGGTCACTGTCCAGCTGAGTGCTCAAGGAGAGGACCCTAGGCCAAAGCCTCCTGCATGCCTGAGCCCCCGGGCCCATCCACATGCTCCCAGGAAGGATGGTGTGTGGGGCAGCTCCCCTCGGGTGTGGCTGGTGCCTGGCTCCAAGCCTGGCCTACGGTCCTTCTCTCCTTCCACCTGTTCCCTTTACCTGGACAGCATCCCAGTGAGGTAGGCCATGGACAGGGTCTGAAAGGAGAAGCGGGGTAAAGGAATGTTCCAAACTCAGATGCGGGGGCCCAGGCACCCTCGAGGTCCAGCTCAGGTCTCCACCCCTTGCAGGTACCCCTCAACTCTTTGTCTATGTCACCCACACACACACTGACTTTCGGGAGTCAGGCCTGGCTAAGGAGTGTCCCTACTGCCAGCTTCAGTCTCTGTGCCAGCTGTCCCTTCCTTTCTTCTGCAGCCCTGCTCCCCACTTCTAAGACCCTCCACTCTTCTTCATTACCATAGCTCTAGGATGCCTCAAGCAAACCCCTTAAAAAAATTCACAGTGAAAAAAGACAGTGGATGGGGAACGGGCAAGATTAAGCCCAGTTGGAAAGAGAAGATGGAATGTGTTTGCGGAAGAAGTGGGGTGAAAACACCCCTGCCCCGCCAGGGACCTCACATTGGACATCTCCAGCCCAGTCTTCCTGGTCCTCAATCCACCCTGCTTCCCTTCTTCCTCCATCCCCACTCAGTGTCTGTCCTCAGCACACCCTGGATCACTTACAAAGACGGTCAGGAGAATCAGGTTCCAGGGGAAATGCCTCCTGCAAGGCAAGCCACAGAGTTCAGGAGAGAGTAGGGGGTGGGGGCAGTGGACCCAAGCTGTGTCACTGCTGCAGGGAGGGGGTCTCTGACCAACCCCCTCCACACTCCTCAGAGCCTCTTCCTTCAGCCACATCCCCATTTGCTCCCTTCTCCATCCCCCTTCTCCCTACCTGAGAGGTACCAGGTAAAGGAGGGAGGGGCCGCCTGCTCGATAGAGGCCCAGAGAGGGATGGGGCCCTCTCAGGGCTGCACAGCTCACTGGTGGCAGGCACGGCTGGGGCCAGAACTGTCATGATCCTGCTCATATTCCCACAAGTTCCTCCTCAAGCCATTAGCATACCTGGGTCCAGAACAGCAAGCCAGGGTCAGGTAGGTTGCAAAGAACACAGCACTGTGAGAGACGGATGGATAGGTGAGTCAGCCAGCCTCTCCTGGGTCCCTCCCCCGAGACCCCCTGCTTATGCCACTCTCTGCCACCCCCACCCACAGGGCAGCCAGGCGGGACAGGATGGGGAGGCCACAGTCATCCTAGAACGTGGCAGTGGGCAGGGTGGCGGTCCAGTTCCAAAAGAGAGCAAAAGGATGGGATGAGCCTGCTTCTAGAAACGGAATCTTGGGTCACATGAGACAGCTGTTCCTGACCACCCAATCCAAAGTGGCCTCCCCAGACACTATCTTGCTATTTTAAAAGCCATATACAGCATTTTCCATGTGCTAGGCAGTTTTAAGTGTTTTATGAGTATCAACGAATGCAATCCTCATATCTTTACTTTACTGCTGAGGCACGGGGAGGTCAGGCGACTTGTCCAAGGCCATCCAGCTACCACGCTGCAAAAGCAGGATGAGAACCCAGGCACTCTGGCTCCAGAGTCCCTGCTCATAACCACTGCCCCACACTGCCCCACACAGGCCCTTCTCAGCCCTTATCATTACCTGGAGTGATCTTGTTAGTTACTTTACTGTTGGTCTAGCCTATTAAATTGTAAACTCAGCAAGGGTAGGGCCCTTGTCTGTCCTGTCAGCACCTGGCACAAGCAGGAAGTGGCACCTGTCAGGTGAATTTTTATATCAGGTGGCCACGTCCAGTGGGAGGCTGGCAGGCAGCTTGAGGGCAATCCAGAGAGAGCGATGGAGGATTGAGGATTTTCTGAATAGTGGAGGCAGAGACCAGTCCAGGAGGTGGGAGATGATGGCTGGGGACGCAAGGGTGGAGCTTGCCCATGCCTACCTAGGTTAGCGGTGCCACCAATGCATAGTTTCCAACCCCCAGTGGACCTTCAACATGGCACTGCCATCATTTCCCCACCTCCTTCCTCGGTTCTCTCACCCATCACCCACAATTTCAAGCTTCCTCCTCCATCCACAAACTTCCCAGGCCCCCTCACTCTTCCCGCACAGTCTGCCTCCGGTGCTCCAGAGAGACTGGAAATGAGATGAGCTCCCTTGGATCCCTGCCTGCCACCTGCAAATTTGTGTGGTGCTACTTGCCCTCCTGTCCCTCCTCCAGCCGCAGGCCAATCCTCCCACCCCCTTAATTGCCCGTGGATCTCCATGACTTAAACCTTGCCACTGGTACCTCTCCTCCCCCACAAGCCTCCTCAGCTGTTTTCCATCTTTAAACAACATCTTCCCTGGCTCCAGCTACTGCCACTTCATCCTCTCTTGCAGCCACGCATCTTGAAAAAGTGGTCTCCATTCACCGCGCCCCCTCCTCCATCTTCCCAGCCCAACAAACACAGTCTCGGCACTACTCAATAGGAGCTGGCTCTGCCACATCACAGGACCTTATTGAGTGCAGTGGATACTTGTCAGTCCTTATCTTGCCTGGCTTCTCAACATCTGGTCACTATCATTGTTTCCCTGGTTCCACATGACCCCTGGGTCCCTCCTACCTCCCTCACCATTCCTCGGTCCCTCCAGGGTCTCTCTCAGTCTGCCTGGTTCCCTCGATGTGGGGTCCTCTCCAGCTCTTCCCCCACGCTCTTCCTAGGTGGGCTCACTCATCCACATGACTTGCTCACCCATATTTCTGATCTATATTTTCCTTTTCAACCCTAGACTCGAATTTCCAACTGCCTACTGGGCAGACATGACTATTCAGACACAAGTAATATTCAACAGGTTAGAAGGGAGCTCCCTGTCTCCCCTGCTCCGTCTCCTGCATTCCCTCCTGCAGAGGATGTCATGCATCCTCCAAGTCACCCAATCAGAGACTTCAGCATCATCCTTAACTCTCACTCTGCTACGCCCAATTAACCACCTGGACTTGTTGATCTTCCTACCCAGGCAGTTATCAAAGCTGCCCTCTTCCCTCCACCCCACTACCACCCTTTGAGGTCAGGGCACCTCTCTCTCTCTGGCTTGGACTGTTGCAGGAGTCCACCTGCCTTCCACCCTCCATGCTGCAGGCAGATCCAATCATGTGACTTCCCTGTATAAAATTCCCAAAGACCTGGCAATGCCCTGTCTGAGCAATCAGACAATGCATTCCCACCCACCCCTCCAGCCCTTCTCTCACTGCACTCCGCCCCTCCACTACACCCCTCTCATCACAACCTGCTCTGCTCCCTGGAAACGTGCCTGCCACACTCTGCTCCTGCTGGAAAGGACTGACTGGCAAGGACACCTGAGGCCTGGGTTAGAGGGGGGCATCCTCTGTGCACCGCAGGCATACCTCAACCAAAGCCTGAGCCCCCGCACCCTTCGGGCCAGCTCCTCTGACTTCCCACCCAGGTATAGCATCTGGGGGCCAGCCTGCAACTTAATCAATTTTCTATTCCCACCATCTGACCCACAGCTTGGTGCCTGGTAGGTGCTCTTCAAATATTTCTGGATGAAATGCAAAACAAAACAAAACAAAAAACCCAAAAAAACAAAACAAGAGATGCAGGAGTTGAGACAAGCATATTGGATTTGGTGAATAGGACCCCTTCAACTTAACCCTTTCCTGGTCTTCAGTGGTTTTCAAATAATGAGGAACTGTTGTCACAGTTACTGGAGGGCTCTTCTGGTAGTTGGTGCCAGGGGCTGCTGAACATCCTGCTCAGTGCGGGACAGCAGAGCCATCCTGCCCGATTTAGGAAACACTCGGAACCTGCCCTCTTTTAGCCTCGCTTGAGTCATTGGTAAGCCACCTCAGCAATAATCCTAATAATAATACCCTGGTCCATGTGGGTGTGGGTTCTATCTCCCCAGCCAGAGTGGAAGCTTCCTGAGGGCAAAAGCCCAGTCTCCTTTTCTCTCTGGTTCATAGCTCTTCAACTTTCAAGACAAGGGGTCCGGAGGAAGAGCAGAGGGGCCAAAGACCCTGGGATTATGGTACAGCTTGGGAGCCTGACACCCCTCATTCACATCCCAGCTCTGTCACTACTGTTGTGTGACCTTGGACAATAGCCAAGACCCAGTTTCCACTTTAGCGAAACAGAAATACTGGTACCAACTCACTGGACTGTTGGGAGGACTGATGAGACAGCACAGTTCAAGCACTTTGCGTGGGCCTGGCACAGGGGTGGGACTCCCCACTAGAGTTATGATAATTAGAAGCTGGCTGATGGACAGCTTCCTGGAAAGGCTCTGACCCACCTCCACCCAGCTCTGGTCTCACACTTTTCCTCCTCTGCCTGGGTTTCTCCTGGCCCACCAGCCTTCTACCACCGCAGACACGGTGGCTCAGTGGGCGCAATCAGACAATAAGGTGAGAACCGATGGAGGGAGGCGACGAGGGCCTTGAGAAAGCTGGGCTGTGGGTGGGGGAGGGGGAGGCTGGCAGCCCAGGGGGCAGGGAATGAGTCACTTAAGAAGTGAGAGAGTGAGAGAACCAATGATTTATGCATCAGAGCCCCAGCCCCAGGGCCTGGGCAGGAACCACAGTCTGTTTACAGAATGTCAGGACAGGGAAGTAAGGCTCAGGTGCAGGCCAGCATCCAAACACAATGCCTTCCCCCAGCTTGTCCTGCTCTAAGACAAAGGAGGAAGCAGAGCACAGAGGGTAAGTACATGGGTTTCACCATCAGAAAGACCTGGATTTCTACCCTGGTTATACTGCTCTGAGCCTCACTTTCCTTATCTGTTAAATGAGGATAACAGTAGTGTCTGCCTGGCAGGGCTATTGAAAGATCAAGTGAAAAATACATGTAAAGTGCTTAGCACGGTGCCCTCCATACAGAAAAAGAGCTGTCTGCCTCTCAATGCTCCTATTGTTATTCTAAAAGGAAGAGACCCGGATGGAGTCCTCAGGGAGCACATGATGTGTTGCAGGAGGTGAGACCTACCAGGACTCAGACACGAGGCCGACTTAGGGGGCAGGATGGAGAGAGCTGAGGGGTGTGAAGGGGGCAGGGCAGGGCAGGGCAGGACCCCAGGCACGTTTTCTGGAGGAAAAGGGCAGCATCCCGGTGGTGAAACTCCCAAGCACCTTTCACACTTCGGGATACCCTATGAAAAGCGCCCAGTCCACACCCACCTCCCACTTCTGCCAGCACCCACCCTGGTAGAAGCCAGAGAGAGCATCTCTGTTTTCTGCCCAGAGATGTTGAAGAGGAGGGACTCCAGATCTCACCATTCAGAGGTCAGATTCTCACACTCCACCCTCCCAATCCCCCCATCCCCGCAATGGAGTGGACTCTGCCCCCACCTCCTGGGCCTACTCACTCCTGGGCTGTCTCCCTGCAACCACCTGCTCAGAGCATAGAGTCTCACAGACCCTCCTCCAGAAGGCTCAGAGAGGGGCCTAAGAATCCCTTCCCAAGTTCTCAGGGGCCCAAAGCTGCCAGGCCATGCTGACGTGCCAGAAGCCATGCCAACCTGCCTGGCCCATGTCACCGGGGCTGGCCCAAGTGGTAGTCTCTGGGGCCTCATTAGCTTTACTGTACAGTGCCTCCCATTCCCCAAGACACATGCCTCCCTGCCTGCCTGCAGACAGGCCCTCTGTCCTCTGCTCTAGGAAAGACTCTGGAACCCCCAGAGGCCAGGCTAGGGTCCTTACCATCAGCCTCTGGCGGGCCTCTGTGAACTCTAGGCCCATCTCTGAGGCTACTCTGGGCTCGACGTGGTCCAGGGGGCTCTGGGCTTAGCCCACCTCCCCACCAGAGCCCTATCCAGGAACAGACTTGGGACAGCCGCAGTGTGTAAGCTCTTCGGGCAGGCAGTCAGAACCTTGACCCCACAAGGCCCCACTGCTCTCCAAGATGCCTTGGAATTCCCCTGCGTGGAGCCTTCCAGCTCTCTGCCAGAGAAGTCCCAGTTTACCAAATGTGCCACGTGCATTCTCGCCCCACGCTTTTGCTTAAGGCACTTCTCTCCCGGGAACGCTGTCTCCAGTCTTCATGGCCCATCCTTTGGGGGGTGCCCCTGATATGGGCTGCGTGTACAGGCTCACTCCTTCCCTCCTCCCCTCTCTGAATGCTGCATCTGTTCATGCTACCTTGGGCCACCCCATAACTTTCCCTGCAGAGGCCTCCTCTCCTGCAGCCCTGTACAGGGCTGGGCTCACAGTGAGTGCAAGAGCAGTTCTGCTCTGAGCCCCACGATGGTTCTGGTCTGGAGATATCCAGGATGACTCCTTAATTACCCAGAAAGGAGGATCAGAATCACCTACACATTCAAACCTCCTCTCCCAAGTTACCGGCCGGGTTCCTCAAAGAATATAGGACAAGCAGGAGCCAAGTGGCTCGAGGGCTGCAGGGAGCCTGCCAAGTAGGTGGATTAAGAGCACAAGCCTTAACCTGAATTCTGGGTTTGAATCCCAGTTCTACCACTGACTTGCTGTGTGACCTTGGGCAAATTCCTCATTTCTCTGAACCTTAATTTTCTGAAGTAGTCATACCCAGTAGATGTGAAGACCGAATGCAATACTGTACATCAAGCACACAGAACAATGCCCAGCCCTTATTAAGCACTCTTTAAGTGGTAGCTATTATGATTAATATTTCATAAGCATTACTAACAACATTAATAAGAGTAGCAACATTATCATTAGTGTGGGCCAAAGTGTTCCAGCCCCACTTCCTCTTAGGACCGAGGTCTGGGTCTCTCCAGCTACAGCCCTGGCCCAACCCTTTCCAATTTGTGCAGGCAGCAGAACCTACCCCTATCTCCTTTGTGCCCCATCAGATGTAACGCCCCAGAAAGGTGCTTCTGGCCATGCTCTGAAGCCGACAGAATGGGGCAGGGTTGGAGGGGATCTGTGAGGACAGTCCCTATGGGGCTGGGGGATGCTATGGGCTCAGATTAGGTCAAGAAAGACACAGAGATTCCCTCTTTTGGCCACTAAGCCTTCTCTGGAAGGGGACTGGGGACTAAGATATACTCACTAGGATGCCCAGTACCAGCCTGGGTTGGCCTGGACATAGTCCTTGACAGGGTCACTGCAGAGAAGAGAGAGTGGGAGAGACAGTCAAAATGTACCCTAGGTCTCCATTTCTGGTTCAGCATCTGCATCTGTCCCACACAGTTCACAGAAATTGAGAGGAAGCCAAAGGAATGCAGCCCCTGGAGGCTCGGGGAGTCCCAGCCCACAGTCGCCGGCTGGGACCTGCAGGTGCCTGGGCATGCAGCTAGTGGTTCGGATCAGAAGGACTGCCACACAGACACCCAGAAGACACCCCGGGTCCATCCCACACTGGACAGAGGGCCCCTCGCCTGATGCCCTCTCTAAGGCTCTTTCCCAGCAGGAGGAGGCCCACTGCCCCACAGGCATCTCTCCAGGCAGCATTCCAGCAGGAGTCTGATCATGGGTTCCCCGGCTCCAGGCCTGGCCATAGCCACCCCTGGAAGGTGCTGGTCCATGCTGCCAACTCACCAGAAAGTAAAGAGAGCCACGACAGCCAAGGTCACCAGCAGCTGAATCAGCAGGATGGTATAGACCTGGGGGTGGGAGGGGTTCTACTCAGCTTGGGGGGCCCTGTTAGGGACCTGTCAGCCCCGCAGTGACTCAGTCACCTCTCCAGGTCCCCATCCTGTGCACCCCACCCTCCTTTTGGGGGGGTCACTGGAGTGAACCCAGGGCAAGGCGAAAGGAAAGCAAAGATGCTGCAGAGCCAAGCGCACCCCCCAACATTGGGAGAAAAGAGGGGACAGTGTGTTTAGGTGTAGCACAGGGCACTGGAGGGACACCTAAGGAAGCAATTCCTAGTGGGTGCTGTCAGCTGGGATCACAAGAGAAGGGGGCAGGGATGGCTTCTGCAGGCAGAGGGTTGGGCCAGGGGCCTCTCCAGGGGCTCCCCCACTGAGCCTCCCAGTCCTAGAGGGCTAGAGAGGGGCATTACCTTTCTGACGAAGACTCGACGAACTTTCTGGTCATCCCAGCTGAAAGTGGTGAAGAGCTCATGGTCTCCGGTGGGGAAACCGTTGTCATAGCTGGAGCTACTGCCTGTGTGGCACGTGGAGGAGGAGGACATGAGGGTTCCCGCTACATAGAATTACTGTCCCCAACAGCCCCCAACTCAAAGCTGCCTTTTTGTCAACCTGGCTCTCTGGACCCTGAAGTCTTTCTCTCCTGCTCCATTATCAAACACCCAGCCCGGGCCCAGCCCGGCTCCACCCCAATCCCCAGATCTCTCTCCCTGGTCAATTCTCACTTTTCCTGCTCTGAGTCCTGGGAAGAAACTGTCATCCCCTACCTCTCCCTCCACCCCGGCTGGGGCTCCCCGGGGACCAAGCTCTGCCATACGAATGTGAATCTCCCATCTTCTTCCCCCCACCCTCCTCCTTGGACGTTCTGGCTCCCTTGTGGTCAAGGATCACAGAGGGCCAGCCACTCTCTCTGGGCCACCCAGCAGCAAAGATCCTGACCCTGGCTCATTCTTTTTGTTTTTGTTTTGTTTTGTTTTGTTTTTTTGAGACAGGGTCTCACTCCTGTCACTCAGGCTAGAGTGCAGTGGCATGATCATGGCTCACTGCAGCCTCGACTTCCCCTGGCTCAGGTGATCCTTCCACCCCAACCTCCCGAGTAGCTGGGACTACAGGTGCACACCACCACGCCTGGCTAATTTTTTGTATTTTTAGTAGGGATGGGGTTTCACCATGTTGCCCAGGCTGGTCTCGAACTCCTGAGCTCAAGCAATCCACCTGCCTTGGCCTCCAAAAGTGCTGGGATTACAGGTATGAGCCACTGTGCCCAGCTCTGACTCTGGCTTGTGCTGAGTCTCTTGGGCTGGGAGCTGGGGACTGGTTGGCTGTGGTGG
Organism: Pongo abelii; assembly: GCF_028885655.2. NCBI lineage: Eukaryota > Metazoa > Chordata > Mammalia > Primates > Hominidae > Pongo > Pongo abelii. The sequence goes on from NC_071995.2 coordinate 47,669,619, forward strand.
ACTGCTGGTACTCCAGCTGGAAACCAGGGCTTCAGGGGGTGGGGGGCTGGAGGGGAAAAAAAGCCAGGACAAGGGCAAGAAGTGGGGGTGAGGATAACAGTTCCAGGCCTAGTCCCAGAACTGAGGCTTTTGGAAGAGCATGGACTCCACAGTCAAACAAACGCAGGGGTGGATCCCTCCCCTAGAACTTACTAGATGTGTGACCCTGATAAAGTTACTGGCCTTCCCTGAGCCTCTTCTGATACTGGTTAGTGATACCCACCTCCTGGGGACTATAAACATGAAAGCCTCCAGGTCTGTGAAATGACAGCCTATGCTCCTGGTGGGAACTACACTGCCTCACCCTCTTCCTTGTGCCCCTCATCATGGCCATTTCCATGTGTTCCGGTGTGTTCATTCCGTCCCTCCACTGTCCCCACTAGGTTTCCATGATCTCATTTGCCCCCAGCGGTAGCCTCTGTCTTGGTCTTTCAAAGCTGACCATGGTATTGCCCTGCTTTGAGCTCTTCAGTGGCTCCCCACTGCCCTTCACTGAAGTTTGAGTTTCTTAAGAAAGCCTCCACGGCCTCCCTGAGCAGCACCCTCCAGCCCCGCTATACATTCCTCCCCCCGACCATGTTCTCAACCTGAGTATATTTTTTCAACCATGTATTCTCTTGCCTGTGGGCCCCTGCACATTCTATTCTTTCAGCCTTAAACACTCATTTTCCTGCCTCTTCACCAGACTAACTCATGCCTATCCTTTGGGACTCAGTGTGGATACCGCTTCTTCCAAGAAGCCTTCCCTGACTGTCAGGTGGGTTAGGTAAGGTGCCCAGGCGTCTGTCACTGTGTTTGTGTCACTGTGTGGTAGTTGTCCAATCACTTGTCTATACAGTCAGCTCTCTGAGGACAGAGATCCCAGCAGGTCTTGCAAATCAATGCATCCTCCGAAACAAACCCAGACGTGAACTCTGTGCCCTGGCACACACTTAGTAAATGTCTGTCACAGCTGCCTTCCTGCCTCGACAGTTCCTTGGAAAACATTCCTTAAAACAGCAGTCCTAGCAACGAGGATATGGGAAATGAGGAAGGGGGAGAGAGGTAGACCCACTGCAAACCTGGGGCCTGGAGACCCTTGCCCTCTTGTCCTTCACTTCTCCCTCGTGTCCTGTCTACATCCTCTGCCAAAGCCCAGGTGGCCAGGCCACAGAGGGAAGGGAAAAAGAGAGGGAAAGTGGGCCAGCGGGTGTGTAGGGCAGGGAGGAGGGCGCCCACAAACACCAGACCTTCATTGACCCTCCAGTAGGTCACGGTGGGGTGAGTCTTCAGGGGTCTGCGCCCAGGGGATTTGTAGTGGGAGGTGTAGACCATGGTGGCTACCCCCTGTGAGCAGAGGCTCTGTCTGGGGCATTGTCTCTGAGATCTCTTCTAGAATCCTGCTGGAGGTGGGGTGATAAAGTGGGGGAGGGGGAGGGGCTGCTGAGGAAGACCGAAGGGGCTGAGAAGGATTTCCTCAGAGCTTTTGGGAAGCTATACATTCCTGGCCCCGAGGTAAAGCTCCCACAGGCTGCTTGACCCAACAGAGCAGCTCCTACCCACTGGGATTCTCGGTCTGCAGGAATCTGGCATCCACCTGGGTGAGCGTGCCTGGCTGTGGGGGCACTGAGGCTGGAAACCACACTCCCTCCCTCGTCATGCCCTCCTGCCCCAGCATGGGCTCGGGGAAGGGAACAGATATGAGAAGAGTGATTGGTGAGGTGGATCCCCAGACCCCTATCCCCCAACAGCCCTGGGGCCTCCATGGAGACGTGTCCCCACTGAGGTTTCAGATCAGCCAGTGAGTAAACACTGCACCCCCACTCACAGGGGCCAGGCCCAGTGAAGGCTGTGGCCAGCGGCAGCCTCATACGCCCCCTCCTTCTCTGTATCTCTTTTTTCTAGGAGTTCTATCTTAACTAGCCCTTAGCTTTTCTCCCTCATCTGTCCCCTCCATTTACTCTAGCACGGTGAGTTGAAAAAAAAAAATGCCCTCTTCCTTATTGAGAGCATGCTGATGAGACATTGTATCTCTCTCCGTTTTCATGGAGTTGTCTCTGACCTACCCTCAGACTAGTTCTCCAAATCCTAAGCATCTAACAACAAGCTTCATACAACCACACAGTGTACCTCTTTCTGGACAACTTCCTCCTACTCAGGTTTTCCCTCTGGGTCCACCCCCACCCCATGATGCTCCAGGTTCCAGGAGCTGAAAGACTTACTGGGGTCCACATAGGCCCAGCTAGGGTGGAGAGGCACCGCTGTGGGGGCTGGGGGAAAGGCCCCTGCCTTCATCCCCTCCCCAGAGGTGGCTTCCTCATAGGAGGGTGGGGCTGAGGGCACTGCTGGAGCCTCCTTCTTCTCGCCATGCACCTGCTGCTGCCCCTCGGTCCCAGGGGCCTTGTTAGCCACGGAGAGCTATGGAGTAGAGGCAGAGAGAGAGACAGTCACCAGGGAAAGGGAGCCTTCCAACTCCTCCTCCTCACCAACTCCTCAATTCCTGGAACTTTCATGGGTCCTTCCTTACCTGCACTTGGAAGCCAGGAGTGCAGACAAGAATGTCTCTATTTTATAGACAAGAGAACTAAGCTCCAGAGGGGTCAGAGCTAGCTGGGGCACACGGTGGAGCTGGGATAGGAACAGAGGAAAGAGAAAATTCTTAGGAGTGTCCACCATTGGTTGTCACTGTCATTGTCCCTGGGGTAGGGGCAGGGCCTCTATGGTTCCAGAAAAGGGCCTGGCACATAGTAGACTGTTACAAATAAAAGGTTATGTCATTTAATCTTCCTGAGACTTGCTAGTTGCGTTTTGACCCCTGCTTTAAAATGAGGAGAATGAGGATCAGAGAGGAAGAGCGATTCATCCAAGGTCACAGAGCTGCATGTGGCCCACTGAGAGGCAGAGCCTAGGCATCATCCACTGGGATTGATCCTTCTGTTGGGCTGGAAGTGATGCAAGGAGAATGGAGATGGGAGAGAGAAGGGCAACAGAAAGGGAAGAGGAGAGGGAGAAAACAGAAAAGAGGAAGGGCCTTCAGGGTGGAGGAAGGGCAAGAGGATCCAGGCTAAGGGTCTGTTCTGGCCTCATCCTGTAGGAATCTCAGCCTCTCCCCTAAACCAGAACGGACTCACAGAGTGACCCAGTGGAAGGGGCCTCAGAAGACATCCAGTTGAGTCTCTTCCTTCACTGAACAGACGAGGAAACTGAGGCTCAAAGGGAAATGTCCCCATGGCAGGTTGGAAACGCAAGACCATTTATACTCAGATGTGTCCCCTGCCCCCCCCACCCGTGGACATGTTTAGCTTTGGTGAGAGGATTTGAGCTGGGAAGGCCTGAATGAGGCAGCCAGAGAAGGAAAGATTGGGGTGGAGGGGGTGGTGTGAAATTGAAACAGCAACAAAAGGCCCGGCTCTCAGAAAATGGGATTTAGGTCTGGTTCCCAGAAGATTGTGTTAGACCTAAAGGGCCACTGAGGAAGACTGCGGACTTCCTTCTTTGCGGGGGGCGTCTGGCTGAGGCAGCCTGGAGACAGGCACACACCAGAAGACTTCTGGTTCCATCCAGGCCCAAGGACCACTGAACTGGAGCAGTCTTCTCCATCCCCCAGCAAGCTTGTGAGTGAGCTGGGGACAAGGGGCAGAGGAGGCAGAGGTCCCCCTCACTCCAGGAAGGGAACAGCGCCACTAACGGGCCTGGTGGAAGCAGGGTGAAAGTAGAAGGAGACTCAGCAGAAGGGGTGGGTTCTCCATGTTTACCAACCTGAACACTCCCCAGACCTCCCACTCCCTCCCACTCCCCAGCCCCCCTCATCACCTGGATCTGAAGGATCATGCCCACCTAAATCGAGTTCAGCCCCCACCCTGCCACTCTGCCCCCCAGAGCCTTCTGGACCCTAATGCCCAGCCCCCTGACACACATACGGCACTCCCAAGTGAGGTGTGACCAATGGCAGGAGGTGGTATCACCCAATGACATCATTTGAGGCCCAAAGAGCTTGCATACAGGGAGAGGAGGGTCTGAGGGTCCAGGGAAGGATGCCATTGGCTCTGAAGCTCCTCTCAAAGAGAAGAAGGCGGAGTGTAGGGGAGGTCCTTCCCCTGTTTTCTCTGCCCAATCCTTAGCAACCCAAACAGAGGGCCAGAGTACCCTCCCCCTTAGCCCCAGGCCCTAGTGGTTGTATAATTCCACAGGCTATTGATGTTACATAAGCCTACTAGGCCAGCCAAGTCTCTGCCCCAGCCCCTCCCCTACAATTCAGGCCTAAAACTGGAGAAGAAGAGATGCTTCATCCGGACCCATCCATGCCTGGCCAAAATCAAAACAACAATTAGAGCATCCCGATGCAGAGTTGTCATAGCAAGCCCCAAGCACAGGGACGGAGCCAAGACGCCCAGATGTGGAACAACAGCAGGGAGTGGGGTGGGGGTTGTTTCTGTGGAGGGTGGGAAAGATGAGCATTAAGTGGTTGGGTTTGGGATTGGAGGGTTGGGCCAGAGGGGTTTGCCCGATAGGCACTGACCCTCAGGGCTCACTCTGGCACACCCATACCCATGCACACACATACAGTCACACCAGACGCCCGGGCTGACTCCTCACGGGGGGCCTGGGTATCTGTCAGGAGCCTTGTGATGCCAAAGCAGGGGTGGGAGGGTGACAGGGGAGGAGAGGCGCGCCTGCGGGCAGGAAGAGGCCCCGGTCCATTCCTTGACACCGGCCTTTCGGGCCTCTGACTTCAGCAAGGACCACGGAGGACCTTCAAACTAGGGCCAGGGGAGGATGCTTTCGTGGTCCAGAGGGCTTGCTGAGGATGACAGGGAGCCGGGAGCCGGAGGATGGAGGATGGTGCAGGCGGGGGAGATGCCGGTACCTTTCCCTGGGTCATGGTGCCGTCTCTCGGGGAAGGGGTCCCTGAGGCCGGGGCGGCCGCTTGGGTAACCGCAGCCTGCCTGCGTCTCTTCCTTCCTCCGCGTGGGTTCTAGCAACATCCACTGCAGCCGGGCCAGGCGAGCCGGCGCGTACCATCGGCACGGGGGGAGGAGAGGGCCGGGCCTGGGAAGATGCTGCAGAGGACGCTGCGGATTCGCGAGCCCGGGTGGTGGGGGGAAGGCGGCCGCGCACCGCCCCCTCCCGCCGCTTCCCCCCCACCCCGCCCCCCACCGCCGCCCTCAGCCCTCCCCCGGAATGAGAGAGCGTCGCGCTGCGGAGCAACCCCAGTGGATGGGTCCGCGGGGGCTGAGCGGGCGGAGGACGCGGGAACTCCGTGACACCGACCAGCTGACGCTGCCCGCGTGAAACCAGAGCCGGGCATCAGGGCCTCCTCTCTCCACCGTCTCTGCACCTCTCTGCAGCTTCAGCTGGGCCTCTGCCTTTTCCCCCTCCCTCTTTGGATGCGGCCCTGATTTCTGTCTCCATCTCCACCTCCCCCTCATCATCTATTTCATCATCCACGGTAGAGGGGAAGGTCTGGAAGTCTCGCCTGTGCTGCCCGCTTGTAACAGGGCCCCTGGGCCCTGCGCTCCTGTGGGCCTGGGGCAAGCCAATAGCCACCTCTCGTTGCTCCTTTTTCTCGCCTGTGAAATGCACACAGTAGGTCCCTCCCTGCCTTGGTTCACAGAGACATGGGGTGGGAGGACACCTCCTCTGTTTCTTTCAGCCCTGCTGGGACATTTCACGGGGTCTTTCTGGAGACACCGCTAGTTCTGTCTCAAAGCCTCTACAACCCTGCCAGAGCTCTCTTCCTGCCTCCATGCTTAGCTTCCATCACCCCGTCTCCGTCTTCCCCCCTGTTCCATTCCTCCCATGCCAGAGCTCGTTCTCCCTGCTTCCCCAGATGTGTCCTTGGCACCCAGCCATCATCAGGCCCCGTTTTCTGTAGCTGCCGCAGTGTCACTATGAGGTTTGCAATCTCAAGAGCTGGGATCAAGTCCCAATTTAGTCACCCACTGGCCGCGTGGCCCTGGCAAGGCCCTTAACCTCTCTGAGCTGCAGCTCCTACGAAAAAGAGGCTTAGAACAGAGCTCTGTCCATCCTAAATTGACTGTCAGACGCACAGGTTATGGCAGTAAAAGCACATAAAAGACCACGAAGTGCTGGAAGTATGTGAGGTATTATTAACTGAGGAGTCTCCTACCAGAATGTCTTGGGCTGCCCCAGAGCGAGCACCCACAAATCTGCCTAAAAGAAGGATCTGAACCTGCTAGGATGGGATGAGAAACTAAGACCTGGGGCAGGTGGGGGTGGCCACTTACCTTCTGCTTCCCTCTCACTGCCCAGGAACCCACCTAAAGTCCTTGAGAAAGCAGGGCCCAGGTGGGCAGACAAATTATCAAAGTCTTTTTTTTTTTTTTAAAGAGACAGTCTTGCTCTGTTGCTCAGGCTGGAGTGCAGTGGCACAATCTCGGCTCACTGCAACTGCTGTCTTCCGGGTTCAAGTGATTCTCCTGCCTCAGCCTCCCGAGTAGCTGGGATTACAGGTGTGCACCACCACGCCCGGCTAATTTTGTATTTTTAGTAGAGACAGGGTTTCACCATGTTGGCCAGGCTGGTCTCCAACTCCTGACCTCAAGTGATCTTCCCGCCTCAGCCTCCCAAAGGGCTGGGATTACAGGCATGAGCCACCATGACTGGCCTAATTATCAAAGTCTTTATCCCACCCCTTTTTGCCCTTTGTCCCCCACTCCATAACCACCAATTTTGCACAAACACACTTAAGCCTGGGCCTCCGTGTCCAGAGGCTCTCTCGACCCTGCAAACCCGAGCTCTTCTTCCAGCAAGCTGTGCCCTGGTCCCCCAGCACTGCTCCTGGAGCTCTGACCAGCTGTTCCAGGTTCTGGCCTTCCCTCCCTCTCTGCATCTGCATCCTGGAAATGTTTTCCTTCTCCTGCTTGACAGCTTGAATGCCACCTCCTCCAGGAAACCTCCTTCCCCCCTAGTTGGGGTTAGATGCTCCTCTTCTGTATTTCCCTAGCACCCTGATGTAACGCCTGTCACGTGGCGCTGTGAAGTTTCTTTGACTGACTCCCTGTTACACTCTAAGCTCCTGTAGCAGTTTTGGTGTGAGCTGGACTGAATGCAGTGCCAGGCGTGTGGAATGCACTCCACCAATTGTAGCTATTAATATTTCCCAGACATGGCACTATGCAGAGCCTGACTTTCATCAGCCTCAGCACTTTCATGTTTGTGAATCCCTCCTGTTCCTTCTCTCGCATTCACTCTGCTCCAGCCACACAGGCCTCTTGGCCATTCCTTAGACTGGGCTGAGCATGCCCTTAGCTGAGGGCCTTTGCACTGGCTGTGTCTTGTTTGGAAATTCTACAGATCACTGTGTGGCTCCCTCCCTCACTAACTTCACTACTCTGCTCAGACATCATCTCAGGGGTGGTCTTCCTGATCTTATACAAAGTAGCAGTGCCACCCACATACCCCCACCCAGCACATTGGACAGTCCCTTTTTTCTGATTAAGCTTTATGTTTTCTATGTCAATTGTCACCTCTGACATGTTTTGTTTTGTTTTGTTCTCTCTCTCCCATTAGAATGTCAGCTACACAAGAGGAGGAGTTTGGGGGTGTTGTGTCATTGCCCTACACCTGTGGGTTAAAATAGTGCCTGACATGGATGTAGTGGGTTGATAAATATTTGGTTGAGTAAAGTACAGCATTATACAAAATCCTTATATTCCTCAGACGTGTTGACATTGTCAGTGCTATGATGTTTCTCAGATGCTGGACTCTATTACCTTGACATTGTTTATATGTCCTCCCCACTTTTTTTTGAGACAGGGTCTCGCTCTGTTGCCTAAGCTGGAGTGCAGTGGTATGATCATGGCTTTTTACAATCTGAATTTCTGGGCTTAAGCATCCTCCTGCCTCAGCCTCTCAAGTAACTAGGGTATATGTTCCCATGAGGTGGTGTCTTTGGATATTACTCAAAAAAATTTTTGTTTTGAGGTATAGTTTTGCTCTTGTTGCCCAGGCTGGAGAGCAGTGGCACGATCTCAGCTCACTGCAACCTCCGCCTCCCAGGTTCAAGCAATTCTTCTGCCTCAGCTTCCTGAGTAGCTGGGACTACAGGCACACGCCACCACGCCTGGCTACTTTTTGTATTTTTGGTAGAGACAGTTTCACCACGTTGGCCAGGCTGGTCTCGAACTCCTGACCTCAGGTGATCTGCCCGCCTCAGCCGCCCAAAGTGCTGGGATTACAGGCATGAGCCACTGTGCCCAGCCGACATTACTCAAATATCAAACACTGGTGTAACATTGCTCTGGGATCTGGTGATAATTAGGTGTGGTAGTCAAAAGCCAAGGCTACAGTGTCAAGCAGCTTTGCTCCAGATCCCCGCTCCTCTATTTAAAAGCTGTATGAGAGCTTGTGAGAGATGAGTTGTGAAAGTTGTGAGAATGAGGAGAGTTAGGATTTGTAAGGCACTTAGAACAGAGCCAGGCATCTAACACATGCTCTATGCATGTTTGATGACTATAAGCACACAATAAGCTCTTGGTGTTAGCTATTAGCGTTAGCCTTAAGGGTTCCACAAATATTGCTTAATGAAATAATTTCCACCACATAAGGCAGCTCAGTTCCACAGTTACTCATTTGTTCATTCATTTGTCATGTCTGTGGTCTCTGTCCCTGTTGACACAGTTGGTAGAAGCCATTCTTCAAGAAGGATGAGGTCCCTTCAGACTCACCCCCGGGCAGGAGGGGACGGAGCTGTGCTGGGGTGGCTGAGGGCTGGGGGAAGAGTGCCTCAGGGGAGTCAGAAACAGTAAGGAGCTCCCCAGGGGAGCTGGGGAGGTTGTTGGGGTAGCATCCTCAAATCTCCAGCCCCATGATAGGCTTTATTCTGTTTGTAAAAGGTGGGGAAGTAATGGGGAGATTCAAGCTGTATTTTATTTTATTATTTATTTAATTTTTGAGACAGAATCTCACTCTATCGCCCAGGCTGGAATGCAGTGGCACGATCATGGCTCACTTCAGCCTCAACCTCCCAGGCTCAAGCGATCTTCCCAACTCACCCTCCCAAGTAGCTGGGACTACAGGCCTGCACCACCATGCCTGGTTAATTTTATTTTTTATAGAGACAGGATCTCACTATGTTGCCCAGGCTGGTCTCAAACTCCTGGGCTCAACCGATCCTTTTACCTCGCCCTCCCAAAGGCTGGGATTACAGGAGTAAGTCACTGTGCCTGGCCTCAAGGTTTTATTGAACATGGAAATGACATGTTTAAAGTCATGCTTCAGAAAGACCAACCAGGCCAGACGCGGTGGCTCATGCTTGTAATCCCAGCACTTTGGGAAGCCAAGGTAGATGGATCACCTGAGGTCAGGAGCTCGAGACCAGCCTGATCAACATGGCGAAACCCCGTTTCTACTAAAAATAAACAAAATTAGCCAGATGTGGTGGCACATGCCTGTAATCCCAGCTACTTGGGAGGCTGAGGCCGGAGAATCGCTTGAACCTGGGAGGCAGAGGTTGCAGTGAGCCAAGATTGCACCATTGCACTCCAGTCTGGGCAACAAGAGCGAAACTCAGCCTCAAAAAAAAAAAAAAAAGATAAGAAAGACCAACCTCTGTAGTAATTTTTGTTATTATATTGTTTTCTCTTTTTTTCTTTTTTCTTCCCTTTTTTTTTTTTTTTTTTGAGGTGGAGTCTCACTCTGTCACCCAGGCTGGAGTGCAGTGGTGTGATCTCCACTCACTGCAACCTCTGTCTCCTGGGTTCAAGCAATTCTCCTGCCTCAGCCTCCCAAGTAGCTGAGATTACAGGTACCCACCATCCCGCCCAGGTAATTTTTGTATTTTTAGTAAATACGGGGTTTCACCATGTTTGCCAGGCTGGTCTCAAACTCCTGACCTCAGGTGATCCACCCGCCTTGGCCTCCCAAAGTGCTAGGATTACAGGCGTAAGCCACCACGCCCGGCCTAATTTTTCTATTTTTAGTAGACACGAGGTTTCACCATGTTTGCCAGGCTGGTCATTACATTGTTTTATTAAATAAGAAAGGAAGAAGATTTCATCTGTGAACATGTGGGAGGGATGGAGAGAGGAAGAGATTGAAGGTGCAGCGGTAAGTGGAACTTTAGTGATGGCTCTTGTGGAGGGTCAGAGCCCGGCTCTGGAGCAGGCTGCCTGGGTCCCAATCCTGACCCCGCACAAGATGCTTGACTTCTCTGTGCCTCAGTTTCATCCTCTGTAAACTGAAGGTTGTGAGAATAGGAGAGTTAGGATTTGTAAGGCACTTAGAACAGAGCCAGCCATCTAACACATGCTCTATGCATGTTTGATCACTAGAAAATAAGACAAGTGATCCAGGGGCAGAAAAGATGGAGAAAAGGGACAGCATGGGACAGGACCAACAGGACTTGGGAAGACAGTAGAGGTGAGAGAAAGGCAGAAGGGGCATCAGAAAGGGCAAAGGTGTGAAGACTGAGTCCCTGGGAGAATGGTCCCATTATGAAAAGGGAAAGGAGCTGAGGTGCTCGGGGCGGGGGGGTCAGGTTGAGTTTGAGGGCCTATAGGACATCCAGATGGAGACGCCCTGTAGACAGTTGGCCAGAGGTTCCTGGTGCCCAGGAGAGAGGTCCGGGCAAGGCCTCCTCCCTGCGCAGCCCCAGGAGGCACCATGTTCAGGGGGAGGACCACATCCCTTCCTGCCCTGGTGCCCAGCCCTGGGGCCCATGGAGTTGAGTGCTGGGCTGGTGGTGAAGGTTTGGGACTCCTTAGCTCATTAGCACGTGGACCGTGGCTGAACCCTGGAGTGATTGAGCCCCCCACTGCAGAGTGGGGCCAAGGAGAGAAGAAACGGATGAGTGGATCCCAGGCAGCAGCTGGGGGTGGGAGAAGATGGAAGGAAGTTCTGTCCTCCCTGTAGAATTCCCCCTGCCATCTTCATCACGAGGCTGCTGTGACCGTGGAGAGGCAAAGACCAGCCAGAATATTTTCAGGGCTGCTCTGGGGGGAGCAAAGGTCTGGCCGCAGGCATTGCCTCTCTCCTCCTTCCAGGCCCTCCCACTCCACAGTCTGCTTTTGTCGCCAGCTGTGTGGGGCAAGTGTGGGTTGGCGGCGGGGAGGGGCAAAAGTGTGGACGGAGGCGACTTCTCATTTTACAGACGTGGAAGCACAAGGCCAAAGAGGTTGAGTGACTAACACAAGGTTACATGACACTTTGGGGCCATGGCCAGTGAGAAGAATGCATTTGACCCCATGTAGGCACCATCAGCTCAAGAGAGTTTCAGCAACAACACCAAGGTTGGGAGTCGGGGAGGAGTTGGGAGGGTCTCAGACCTCCTAGGTGGGTAGAATCAGAGCTATCCGGGTGCCTTTCCCCAGATTCTCACCAATAACCCCCCGACACACAGACCCGCACACCCAGCCTGCACCACTCTCTGCCTCCCCACCATGTAGGAAAAGAGAGAACCTGTGCTTTTGAGGCCAGTGATGGGGGCGCAGAGGCAGGGGCTAGACAGGGCCCAGCTCACCCACAGTAAGAAGGTTCTCAGGGTGGGCCACAAGAGGCAAATGGGCCAGGCCAGCTCAGGCATCAGGCTGCTTGCTCCCTCCTGGGTGTAGCTGGGCCTCAGGTGCGGCAGCCCTCCACACACTTCAAAGCCTGCCATCACCCTGTAGGTCCCCGGCCCCTACCCTTCTCACTGTTCTTCACAGGGGTTCTTCCTGCCTCTCTCATCCCCAGCAGCCCCACAGCAAAGAACCTGACACTCCTGTGCTGACCAGCCAGAGGCTGGTTGCAAAACCCCTCTCTGCTGCAGTCCCATTCCTGCCTCCCCACGCCCCTCACACTGTGCGTCTCCAGATATGGTCTCCAAAATGCAGGGCATAAAGCCGAAGCCTCTGGCAGGCACCGACATCCCAAGTCGCCATGTTTCCTAGCTACAGGAATTGCTGGGTCGGGGTGAAACCACATTTCTGTCCCTCCTCGTCTCTGTCTCGCCTCCCCTGCTCCCCACACCTGGGCTTTGCTGGGAGTTGGGGCTGAGGCTGGAGCAGTCCTCACTGAGCACAGAAGAGCCAGGCCCCAGGCTTGTCATCCCAGCCTCACATTCCAAAACTCTCAGCCGCATCAGCTCACTCCTTAGTAGGCCTGGTACAGGCCCTCTGCACATTAGAATAACACAAAAAAAATCAAGTTTTCAGGAAACTAGAGTTCTAGGCCAGGCTTAGCCCCTCCCTTGCAGCAGGCCCTTGAAAAGTCATTTCTTTCCCCAGGGCCTCATGGGTTCTGTTGCCATCGCATGTGCCGCTGTGTGCATACATTTCCATTTCTCTACCAAATGGAAAGTGCCTTAAAGATATGGGTTGTGCATCTCAAGCCTTCCTGCTCCATCCCTTGACCTGGTAGAGTTCAGTATTGAAGAATACAGGATTTGGGGTCAGATCAATCTGGGTGCCAATTCCGACTCTCCCAGTTACTAGATGATTGACCTTAGGTAAATCTGAGCCTCAGTTTCCTCATCTATACAATGGATATCCATTAACTGATTTACTTATTCAAACAATATTTATGAGGGCCAACTCCATGTCAAGCACTGATGTGTGTACAACAGTGACCACAACATACACAAATCCCGGCCCTGTGGGGTTACTTCTTAGTGGAGACTATTGGTGCCTGACCCAGAGAGTGATTGTGAAACCTCAGTGAGATGACATTTGGACAGGGCTCAGCACAGTGCCTAGCATACGACAGGCCTGACAAGTTAGAGCCATTATTGTGAACATCCATTCTGAACCACAGAACCATTTGCTGAGAATTTACTGTGTGCCAGCACCATGCTAGGTGCTAGGGAGACAAAGACGTGGAACTCTCATCCACACCCTCGAGGAACTTATAGTCGAATGCACCTACCGAATGTCAAATGGCACCATCCTTATCATTGTTCAGAAGCTTATAACCAGCACCAACTTGTATTACATGCAACAAAGAACCATAACATTCTAGAATGTCAGGTACAACAGAGACAGCTGTTTGTCCCCCAATATCCTTCAGACAAAGCCATATATGATTAAAGGTTATCAGTACTGTGCTTTTGGAGGATTCAGAAGAAGGAGAAGTTATATCTGATTGGGAGATTGAAAAGGATTGGCCTGAAGGACAGGTGGTTTTTGAACTGCATCTTAAAGAAAAGGGTAGGCTTCAACAGACAAGAGACAGTGGTGTTGGGGGAGGAGAATGACGCCCTGCAGGGGACCAGAATGGCGTGCAAATGAAGGTATGGAGGAAGGAAAACATGAGGCGCCAACTTTGAGCTGAATCCTAGGAGGAAGGTGGCCTAGCCCAGAGGTTGGAGGCTGATCCAGGCAAAGCAGCTGTATTCACAGGGACAGGAGGCAACTGTCTAAGAGGTGGGGTTTGAGGGACCCCCTTCCCAGCCATCTACCCTTGGCTGAGACTATAACAGGCTCAATATTCCACCACTAAAAATTCATTTCCTTGAGTAAGCCTCTAGTAGGAGACAGACCATCCCCAGAGGAATAACATGAAAGGACAAGTCTGGGCCAAGGAGGGAGTGATGAGGAAAAGACGCCTGGGAACAGCGGAGAGCCACACAGGGCCAGGGGCCAGAGCCCTCGACATGCCAGGCCTCTTGTATGACCCCAACTGTCCAGGCCATCCATACTGACAGAGCATTGCTTGGCTGTGGGAGGCAGGACTGGGTCACTGGAAAGGGGTGGCAGGTGTCAGTGCTGTGTCCGTGACCGCCCCTTGCCTGGCCAGGGCTCCTCAGCCCTTCCTGCTCTGCCTGCGGGACGTGGGCAGGGCCACGTCCACACAGCAATGCCATTTTTCAGTGCAGTTTGGCCCGGCAGCAGTGTGTGTCACTCCTTGTGTGCTTGGGTGGTGACCAGAACTCATTTATTCAACAAAGTGTTTCCAGCCCAGCCTGAGAGTCATGCAGTGAGCTAGGAGAGCAGAAGCAAGCAAGAGACCCCCCTCCCCACCCTCCAGGAGCTCACAGTCTAGAGGGGGAAGCAGGTCTTAAGTAAATAGCCACATGCTGGGGTGCAGAATCACACATGGCGAGTGCCTCAAAGCAAAAGCCCAAGCTGCCTTGTGGAAGAATAACAGGGCAGTAATGCAGATGGGTGGAGGAGCATGGCCGGGGGAGGCCTCCAGGAGCCCTGAATGATGAGGTGGGGTTGGTGAGGGGATGAGTGTTCTAAACAGAGGGAACCCCTGTGCAAAGGCTGTAAGATGGGGAAGTACCTGGGGCATCAGGCAGATCATGCCAGCCTTGTGGACAGTGGAGTACTTTGGGAAGTTACAGAGGAAGGGAGGTTGAAGGGGTGGGCACCCACTCAGATTGGCCATTTAATTAATTAATTAATTCATTCATTCATTCATTCATTCATTTATTTTGAGACAGTCTCATTCTGTCGCCCATGCTGGAGCTGGAGTGCAGTGGTACAATCTCAGCGCGGTTCAACCTCCACCTCCGGGGTTCAAGTGATTCTTGTGCCTCAGCCTCCCGAGTACCTAGGATTGCAGGCATGCACCACCATGCCCAGCTAATTTTTGTATTTTTAGTGGAGACACGGTTTCACCATATTGCCCAGGCTGGTCTCAAACTCCTGACCTTAAATGATCCACCTGCCTCAGCCTTCCAAAGTGCTGAGATTACAGGTGTGAGCCACCGTGTCCAGCCCAGATTGACCATTTTAGAAGCCTCCCTGGCTGCAGGATAGAAAAGAGACATGAGGAAGCTACCTCTGCCATTATGGGAGAAGTGATGGTGGCCTGGGCTTGTGCTGGGCAGTGAAGGTGGAGAAAATTCACAGATTCAGGGGCTGTTTAAGGGGGGATCTGGTGAAGGGCTGCCTGGTGGTAGAAGGTGAGAGAGAGAGAGAGAGAGGTTTCCAGCTTGAGTGGACATGAGGAAGACAGAGGAGGGTCCGGCCCATTCCTGGAGTGTTGCCATTGCTAGTGAGTGGCCTTGGCTCCTTCCCAAGCCCCTTCACTCTTGTTTGACTGGGCCGATAATGATAAGAATTGCTGCCATTTATGCAGCACTTAACATTTGCTAGGTCCCATGCTAAGGATGCTACATGGATTGTTTTGTTTAATCCTCCCAACAGTGGCAGGTCCTCTTTCTCATCTCCATTTTATAGACAGGAAACTGGGACTTAGAGAGGTTAAGTAACTTGCCCAAGGTTGCCTAGAACTGGCAGGTGATGGGGCCAGCTGCCCAGCCCTGCAGTCAGCCCCCAGAGCCCAGTTCTCAGCCTCTATGCTGTCCTGCTTCAGGCACTTGGGGTCTCAGCCTGCCAGTGAGGTTAGATGAGGTTAATGGTAGCTCCTTCACTGAGCCAGGAGGCTCCCTGCACGGTGTGAGGTGTGACATGTCCAGGTACTTAACAAGCACCACATCCCTTCCCTTTCTCCCCAGCCAAAGCTGTTTCACAAGCCAGCAGCCTCGTAAATATTTCAGCAGTGTCTGTGTAGTCGAGGCTGTGAAGCCTGTCCTCTGGAGCACTTGTGACAGCGAGATCTGGGAGATGTCTCAGGGCCTGTTGCAAGTGTTTGATCAGCTGCGTTTTCAAAAAGACCTTTCCCTGAGCAGCTGACAGTCTCTGGGGTGAGAGAGATTTGCAGACTTTTTCTGGAGAGAGGCCAGAGCATGAGCCGGCTCAGGGGCCCAGTTGGAGCCTTTTGGCTGTAGCTGGCCTCAGTCATTCAGTCCACAACGCAGAGAGAAGCCCTACTGGGTGGCTGACGCTGTGCCAGGCCCCACCCTCAAGATGCTGGAGAAGAGATAGGACAGGCCCAGGTTAAACTCAGTACCAGGCAGGCTGAGGAGTAAGGAAGGACCACAGCAGAGTAAAGCAATGCAGACCGAGGTCCCAGAAACCCTCAGGGGAGTTGGCATTTTAACTGGTCTTTGAAGACCGTGTAAGGCTTTTAAAAATGTATATTAAACAAATTAATTTTTCCAATTATATATGTAGTTAAGACATGTTCATATATATATTTTTTTTGAAACAGTCTTGCTCTGTCGCCCAGGCTGGAGTGCAGTGGCGCAATCTCGGCTCACTGCAAGCTCCGCCTCCCGGATTCATGCCATTCTCCTGCCTCAGCCTCCCGAGTAGCTGGGACTACAGGCGCCCGCCACCACGCCCAGCTAATTTTTTGTATTTTTAGTAGAGACGGGGTTTCACCATGTTAGCCAGGATGATCTCGATCTCCTGACCTTGTGATATACCCACCTCGGACTCCCAAAGTGTTGGGATTACAGGCGTGAGCCACCGCGCCCAGCCGACATGTTCATAATTTTTAAAAATTTAAAGAAGCCTGGGCGCGGTGGCTCACGCTTGTAATCCCAACACTTTGGGAGGCCAAGGTGGGCAGATCACGAGGTCAGGAGTTCGAGACCAGCCTGGTTAACATAGTGAAACTCCATCTCTACTAAAAATACAAAAAATTAGCCGGGCGTGGTGGCACACGATTGTAATCCCAGCTACTTGGGAGGCTGAGGCAGGAGAATCATTTGAACCTAGGAGGCAGAGGTTGTGGTGAGCCGAGATCACGCCACTGCACTCCAACCTGGGCAACAGAGCAAGACTCCGCCTCAAAAAAAAAAAAAAATTTTTTTGAAGAAAATATACAAAAGTAAAAAGAAGAGGGGCTGGGCACAGTGGCTTAAGCCTGTAATCCCAGCACTTTGGGAGGCCAGGATAGGAGGATCACTGGAGCCCAGGAGTTTGAGACCAGCCTAGATAACACAGATAGACCCCTGTCTCTACAAAAAATGAAATAAAAAATTAGCTGGGTTTAATGGCACATGCCTGTAGTCCTAGTTACTCAGGAGGCTGAGGTGGGAGGATTGCTTGAGCCCAGGAGGTCAAGGCAGCAGTGAGCTATGATTGTGCCACTGCACTCCAACCTGAGTGACAGAGGGAGATCCTTTCTCCAAAAAAAAAAAAAAAAAAAAAAAAAGAAATGAAAAGAAGGAAGGAAGGAAAAGAAAAAGTAAAAAGAAAATAGTTACCTAGTTCCAAAACCCAGAGAAAACCATGGCTAAAACATAGGTGTGTTTTCTTCTGGTCTTTTGTCTGTGTTACACTTCTTTCTTTGTTCACTGAATTTTGTAGCTTAAGCATTTTGAAGGATAACATTTTGGCAGATGCAATTGAAGGAAGGGGTGGAAAGGCATTCAGAATGGAGAAGACAGCAGAGCAAGGGTGTGGCATCTACAAGCTCTTTATGTACCCAAATCAGAAGTGATGGAGCTCACTTCCGGACGAAGCTCATGTGGGACCCTTGAGCTTCCCAGACTTCCCACTTCTTAGCTCTCTGATTGGTTAATGGGCCACACCCTTGGCCCAGCCTCAGCCCATTTTCCTGCCTGGCACCCCAGGCTGGAGTTCTGGGCAGGGACACAAGGTTGCAGCCTCCCTTCTTCCTGGCAAATTCTCCTAGTGAGGTGGAGCCTGTTGCTTGAATAATGGAGTTGTGTTTCCAGCTCCAAAACTAGGTAAAGAGGACCAGATCCCAGAATTGATCATCTAGATCTGTTCTGTCCAATGTGGTAGCCACTAGCCACGTGTGGTTAGTCAGCACTTAATATTCAGCTAGTCCAAGTTGAGATGTGCTATCAATGTGAAATGCACGCTGGATTTCAAAGACAGTGTGAAAAGCAGATACAAACTATCTTATTTATAATTTTATATTGATTACATGTTGAAGTGATCACATTTTAGGTATATTGGGTTAAATAAAATGTTATTAAAATTAACTTTACCTGTTCTTTATATATTTTTATGTGACTATTAAAAATTATTTATTTATGGAGATGGCCTTGCTCTGTCACCCGGGCTGGAGTGCACTGGCATGGTCACAGCTCACTGCAGCCTTGACCTCTCTGGCTCCAGTGATCCTCCTACCCCGGTCTCCCGAGTAGCTGGGACTATAGGCACATGCCACCATGTCCAGCTAATTTTTTTTTTTTTTTTTTTTGTATTTTTTGTAGAGGCAAGATCTCTCGATGTTGCCCAGGCTGGTCTCGAACTCCTGGGCTCACGTGACCTGCCCACCTCAGCCTCCCAAATTGCTGGGATTACAGGCCTGAGCCACCACGCCCAGCCCAAAACAATTTAAATTATGTGTGTAACTCACATTTATGTCTCACGTTATTTTTCTTTCTGTTGAACTGTGCTGATCTAGATTGAACCATTCCCCACTCTCTGGAGGGCAAACCCACAGGGTGATGTTATGGGGAGAGTCGGATGGGGAGGGATTGTGACCTGTGGGAGAAGGATCAATCCAGACCAGGCTGGAGACAGGAGGAATGTGAGGGGGCTGCACAACTAAGCCTGACCAGGCTCCTGGGAAGAGGGGTGCATGGAGCAGATATTTTCTCCTTCACTCTCATATTTCCCTGTTAATAGACTGTGAGCAATCTGGGAGAAATAAGACCGTGCTTTATTCATCGCCACGCCCTCGGGGCCAAACGCAGCGCCTGCCATAGAGCGAGTGCTTGCAAATATGCACTGAATTAATGAGTGAGTGAAGGACAGAATGGGGAGAGAATCCAGACAGCAAAGAACTGTGTTGAGATAGTGCCAGGCCTGCCTGGATGGTTCCAGGGTGCAGGGTGTTTGGAGATTTTAATTCTTAAATCCTTTAGGCTATAACCTCCCAGAGAGCGGGGTGGCCACACTCTGTACCCACATATGCACTTCCCAGTAGCTGGAGACAGCTGGGAACAGGCAGTGAGGACACCTGGGGTCATCACATCCAGCCTCCTGCCCCTCTGAGCCCCTTCAAAGGAGTAGATTCTTCTCCCTCCTGCAGGCAGCCTTGGAGCTCCAGCCTGCTCCTTCCCCAAATACACACACACACACACACACACAAATACATCACACACACACACACACCCCTGGGAGAAAGTTCAGTGGGTCTCTCCACACTCAGGCCAGGATGGTAAAGGTTGCCCAGGCAGCCCAGGGAAGGAGGTAAACATGCAGCTGCCTACACCTGGCCCGGTTCTGCCCGCACTTCAAGCTGGGGCCCTACCCTTGCCTAAGTCATGGGTCAGCGACTCTCAGGAGCACCTTCCTCACACACATTGACTCAAGGTGAGGTACCACAGGCAAGTTTCCACAGTCCTCACCCTTAGCAAGCCTCTTCTGGCCCAGCAGTGGGCAAGGTAGGGATGTGGCAGGATGGGGAGGACCTGTGAATGCAGAAAAGACACCACAGTGGCTCACATGGATGCACGGTTAGCTCTGTACTCTGAGAGGCAGCCTATTGTACAACATAAGCAGCAGGGCTCTGGAGTTCCTCCACCTGCCCACCTGCTGTGTGTAACCCCTGGGCAAGTTAATCAACTTCCTTTTTTTTTTTTTTTGAGATGGGGTCTTGCTTTGCTGCCCAGGCAGGAGTGCAGTGGCATGATCCTGGCTCACTGCAGCCTTGACCTACTGGCCCCAAACAATCCTCCTACCTCAGCTTTCCAAGTAGCTGGGACCACAGTATGCACCGCCACACCTGGCTAGTTATTTTTATTTTAATTTTTTTGTAAAGATCAGATCTCCCTACATGGGTCAAGCTGGTCTTAAACTCATGGGCTCAAGGGATCTTCCCACCTGGGCCTCCCAAAGTGCTAGGACTACAGGTATGAGCCACCACACCCAGCCCACCACTAACTTCTTTAGACCTTGGTTTCCTCCAAAATGGGCACAATACAAGTCCCCTGCCCATAGCGTGGTTCAGAGATGGACTGAAAACAAATCAAGTTCTTGGAGCAGTGCCTGGCACCTAGTGAGCGTTGGGCATTGGTGATCACCATGACACAGTTTAGTTCCCTTTGCAGTTGGGGAAATGAGGTTCCACGAGGATCAATTCCTAGAAGCAGTTATAAAGACAAAACGGTTTTACATCATTCAGATTTTTCTTTAACTTTTTATTATGGAAGTTTTCCAACATATACAAAAGTGGAGAGAGTAATATAATAACCCCAGGCGCTCATCACCCCACTTCAATGATTGCCAACTCACGGCCAATTGAGCTTCATCTCTAGCCCAGCCATACCCCCTGGGTTCTTTTGAAGCAAATCTCAAACATCGTACCATCTCATCTGTAACTATTTCAGATGCGTCTCTAAGAGAAGAGGACTTTAACAAATAGCTACACTACTATTATTATGCCTAAAAAACTAACAATAATTTAATATTAAATACTTAGTCACTGTTCCAGTTCTCCAGTTCTCTCATTTATACAATTGTTCAAATTAGGATTCAAATAAAGTCCATATACTGTATGCAAATGATTAATGCTTCTTAAGCGTCTCTCTCTTTTTTTTTCTTTTCATGCCTGGCTAAATTTTTTAATTTTTTGTAGAGACGTGGTCTTGCTGTGTTGCCCAGGCTGGTCTCAAACTGCTGGCCTCAAGCAATCCTCCCTCCTCGGCCTCCCAAAGCACTGGGATTACAGGCATGAGCCACTGTGCCTTAAGTCTCTTTTATTTATTTATTTATTTTTGAGATAAGATCTCACTCTGTCACCCAGGCTGGAGTGCAGTGGCGTGATCTTGGCTCACTGCAACCTCTGCCTCCCAGGTTCAAGCAATTATTGTGCCTCAGCCTCCCAAGTAGCTGGGATCATGGATGCGCACCACCACGTCCATCTAATTTTTGTGTTTTTAGTAGAGACGGGGTTTCACCACGTTTGCCAGGTTGGTCTCAAACTCCTGACATCACGTGATCTGCCTGCCTCAGGCTCCCAAAGTGCTGGGATCACAGGCGTGAGCAACCGCGCCCTGCCTTGTCTCTTTTAAATTATAGGCCCCCTTTTTCTCTTTTTCCAAGCTTACAATGTATTTGTTGAGGAAACCAGATCATTTTTGCTGTAGAATTTCCCACAGTCTGGAGTTTGATTGCATCCCTAAATCTAGAGGCTTGAAAATCCTATAGTTTTCAAAATAATTAGCGAGTTCCCTAGCATCTCTGAAAGTGATCATTAATTTTTATCATGAACTCATGGATTTACATATATTTGAAATGTTTCAACACATTGCCATTATAGTTAGGGTATTTTGTTTTTCTTTTTTTTCGAGATGGAGTCTTGCTCTGTCATCCAGGCTGGAGTGCAATAGCGCAATCTCGGCTCACTGCAACCTCCGCCTCCTGGGTTCAAGCAATTCTCCTGCCTCAGCCTCCCGAGTAGCTGAGATTACAGGCGCCCGCCACCACACCCGGCTAACTTTTTGTATTTTTAGTAGAGACGGGGTTTCACCATGTTGCCTAGGCTGGTCTCGAACTCCTGACCTCATGATCTGCCCACCTCGGCCTCCCAAAGTGCTGGGATTACAGCTGTGAGCCATTGTGCCCAGCCAGTTAGGGTATTTTTTAAAAATTGTTTTTCCAGCTTAAATTTAGGGAGTAAGGGTGATTACAAGGGACAACATAGAAAAATTGACAGAACTCTGGCTTTGGAGGCAAACAACCCATGGATGGAATCCTGGCTCCACCACTTACAAGCTGGATGGCTTTGGTCAAGTTACTTCACTTCTCTTTCCTTCTATTTCCCCACCCCCCAAATAAGGAAATGATTAATAATAACTAACATTTCCTGAGTGCTTACTGTCTTCCAGGCATTGTGCTCAGCATCTTAAAGACATGATGGCAATTTAATCCTCCTATCAGTTCAGTGAAGCAGGATTCGTTATTATTGTCCCCACTTTAGAGATGAGGAAGAAACTGAAGCACAGGCGTTCAGCAATTTGTCCAAGGTTACACACCTAGAAAGGGGCGCGGCAGGGACCTGAACCAGGGTAGTCTGACTCCACAGCCCACTGTCCTCTAGCGGTTGTTGTGGAGAAGAGAGAGGGTGATGGTGATGCCCTCCTGCAGGCCCTGACAGACGGGAAGACCAGGCCAGAAGGCGAGCAGGGCTGTCCCTGGCACTTCCCCTCAGGGATGGAACACAGTCAAGCCTGGCATGTGGGGGGGTGCAACCCCTATTGCAGCTGCAGTCTCTCCCCTTCCCCAGACTCCCCCCTCACCTGCTGTGACCCAGACCCTTGCATAAGAACACGGCTGTTCTTGGTGAGTTCTGTTTCCATTGCCATTATGATTCTCCTCCTAATTGTTTCATTAATCAGAAAGGGCTGATTGATGCTGGGAGGCCAAGGTGGGAGGATTGCTTAAGGCCAGGAGTTCAGCCTGGGCAACGTAGTAAGACCCCTCACCCCCACCCCCGCCTCTACAAAAAATTAAATAAATACAATTAGCTCGGCGTGGTGGCACATGCCTGTGGTTCCAGCTACTCAGGAGGCTGAGGAGGGAGGATTGCTTGAACCCAGGAGGTCAGGGCTGCAGTGAGCTGTGTTCTTACCACTGCACTCCAGCTTGTGTGACAGAGCAAAATCCTGTTGTAGTTGCGGGGACGGGGGGCAGTAGGCAGGGTGCAGGGAAAGGGAGAGAGAAGGAAGGAAGGAAGAAAGGAAGGAAGGAAGGGAGAAAGAGAGAGACAAAGAGAAAAAGAAAGAAGAAAGGAAAAGAAAGAAAGAAGAGAGGAAAGAAAGAAAGAGAAAGAAAGAAAGAGGGAGAGAGGAAAGAAGGAAGGAAAGAGGGAGAGAGAGAAACAAAGAAAAAAAGAAAGAAGAAAAAGAAAGAAAGAGAAAGAAAAGGAAGGAAGGAGGGAGGCAAGAAGGAAAAAAGGAAGGGAGGGAGGGAAAGAGAGAGAGAAAGGGCTGACTGCAGGAAAGCTCCCCATCCCCATGCTTCTCCAGAATCAGCTGGCCTGGGTGGTCCTTGGGTCACCTTAGAGGGCAGAGATCCTGAGTGCAGTTGGGCAGAGTGAGGTATTGATAGGAACACTAAGGATAGTACTAACAGTCATCATTTACACCTCGTGTGTGCCAGGAAGGGGCCAGGTCCCGCATGATCTCAGTTCATCCTTACAACACCCTGAAGGATGGTCTTGTTATCTTCTCCATTTTGCAGATGAGGAAACTGAGGCTGAGAGGGTAGAGAACTTTGCCTGAGGTCACTCAGCAGGTAGGTGGTGGAGTCAGGGGTGTAACCCAGGCTGCGGGCCTCCACATCAGATACAGATAGAACAGGAAGAAGGTGTTGCAGAGGCTGACAATGCTGCGATTCTCTGGGTAGCAAAGGGAGGCGACATTCCCAGCAGAAGGAACGGTTTGTGTAAAGGTGTGGAGGTGTGATACGGTGTGGCCTGTTCAGGGTGGTGACTAACTGTGGCCGGAGTGAAGGGTGTGTAGAGAGGAGTGGCAGCAGATGAGGCAAAGGGCTGGGGACTGGGGCCAAGGTGGAAGAACTTCAGGTTCCAGGCCAAGGAAATGAACTTTGTCCTTGGGTAGGGGGTGCCACAGGAGGCATTGAACAAGAGTGCAACCTTGGGTTTGTATGGTGAGCCTCCAGCAATACCTTAGCAGGTGGGATCCTCATGTCCACCCCGGGTGCCAGCCACATTTTACAGGCTGGGAAACAGAATGGTTATGAGACCGGCTCAGACCACACAGCAATAGACAACTGGCCCCAAGCCAGTTCTCTCGCTGTCACAGGACGTTGCTTCGAACTCAGGTCATAGTGAGAGAGGCAGGGGCATCCTTCCGTTCCTCACTTCTCCAGCCCTGTGCCTGCTCGGCTCACTGGAGAACGTGAGATGAAGGTCAACTGGACCGAGGCCCAGGCATATCTGCTCACCAAGAAAAAGACAGAAAACAATAAAAGCAAATCATGGAGCTCCAGCTATGTGCTAGGCACTGGGCTGGGAGGAAACTAAACAGAGAACAACAGCGCCAGGCACTCTCTGTGATAATGAGTGTTCTGGACTGAGGGACCCCCAGACTGGCCTAGGAGGTGCCGTCCAATCCGCCTGAAGAGCTGGAATGGGCTCCAAGTGGAGAGAACTGTGGGATTGCTGGCTCAGCCCCCAACTACGCAGCAACCTTGGACAGAGCGGGCCCTCCGGGAGCCTTGGCAAGCCAGTTGCTAAGAGGGGAGACTGCACCAGAGAAGGGATTTTTAATATCTGAAACCCTGGGGAGCTCCTCAAGCTGACTCTGGAGGTCTGAGGTAGGGACTCTCGTTGGGGTGTTTTGACAAGTTCCACCAGAAACTTGGAAAGCACACCTGGTTAGAAATAACTAGATGATCAAGGTCCTTCCAGATTCAGTTCGACAAATTCAACACAACACATGTTTACTGAGCACACACCATGCCAGGTGCCATTCTGCAATGTCAGGATACATCAGTAAGCAAAATAACAAAAAGTTTTAGAAGTTAGAGATGCTGTGGACAGGGGAAAGCGGTGCTAGGCAAGGTGGTGAGGAGGGCAGGGATAGGGCAGTTCCAGGACTTAGCAGGATGGGCAGGGCTGGCCTTGTTGAGAAGGGGACTGGAAAGAACAAGGGAGCCAACTGAGTGACATCTGGGGAAAGAGCATTCCAAGCAGTCAACGGCAAGAGCAAAGGCCCTGACAGGGAGCATGCAGGCACGGTGGCCAGCATGGCTGCAGCGGAGTGGCCAAGGGCTGGGGTGGGGTGAGGGGCAGGAGCCAGCTGTGGAATGCTGCTCCTATGTGCTAGTGTTCTAAGACTCATTCAGCACTGCCCTGAGTATCTTGACTCTGAACCTGTCCCTGCCCTGACCCCTTCCCCAATCAACTTTAATTTTAGGGACCCACCCATCACAGTAAATGCCAGCACTGCTGATGCCAAAACAATGTTATTTGTGTAGGTATGTGTTTTGTATTTTACCGCCTTAATCCTGTCTTCAACCTCTCCTTTTCTGTCCCACCCAAGTATCTGCCTTTCCCTTCTTGACTCCTTCCAGAGGCCCTCGGAGTTTGTGACCTGAAGGAAGAAGAGCAGGGCCATGGGAAGTATGTAACCAGCGTCATGCCCCTGGTCCCAAGGAAGCAGTGGCTTAGTAAAGAGGGCACCCCCGTCAATAACTCCCTGTAATTACTGGGCATCCACTCTGAGCTCCTCAGTGGAATCCTAAGGTTAGTAAGACTGTCTCTAGCCACTGGGGCTCCCAGCCTGGAGTGAGGTGAGAGGAGAGGAGCCGGCTGGGGAGGGAGACGAACACATACACAGAAGTTTCAGACACACCTGCAATGTATTGTTGGCGATTCTCCAGCATTGGCATGATGGAGAAGGCGGAGAATCATTTGACCACCTGCCCCTAGGATTGCAGAGTTCAGCTGGCCATCATCCACCAGCCGGGGGACTGTGCATATCAGTTAACCTCTCCTCTCAGGCCTTGAAAAGCACCAGGCTTAGTACACGTTTGTTAAATGAATGCACTTCAGTTTTTTTGCTTGTTAAATGCAGGTAATAATAATGATATTGCTGACTAAGGGCTCCCATCCACTCCCAGTGAGCCTGCTGCCCCCCGCCCTCCTCAGCAGTGCCTGCACGTCCCCTCGCCACAATGTCGTGTGCCACCTCTTCAAAGGAGGGATGTACCAGCTAGTGGACATGACCTTGACTGCAAAGGGCGGCACGCAGCTGATGTAATGGTCGTTTAAGTGTTCACAAATGTAAGTAGTTATTATTATAAGTGGTGGGTGATCAAGTGGCTAGGGGTGCCATCTTTAGCAAATAAAAATACAGGACGCACGGTTAAATTTGAATTTCAGATAAGAATTTCTTAGCATAAGTATGCCCTATGCAATATTTGGGACACATTTATACAAAAAAAAATTCGATATTTATCTGAAATTCAAATGTAACTGTGTGTCCTAGATTTTATCTGGCAGCCTTATTGATGGCAGCTTATTGACTGGCTGGGAATGGCAGGGCTGTAGGCCACGAAATGGCTCTGTGAAGGCTGCCTAGAACTGAATTGAACATGAGGATGAGTCAGTGTCAAGACTCCCAGTGGGGCCATCGGATCATTACTGTGGGATTGTCTTAAGCCCTTATTTGTTAGTGAATCCCTCAGACTCACGCCTTCTTCCCTCCAGGCCTGAACACCCTGTCCTACCTGGTGCTGCCTGGATGCTGGCCTCAGTAAGCTCTTGGGCTCATTGAAGATGAACCTAGCAGTAGTATTTACACCACTTATTGTGTGCCCACTGTGGGCCCAGCGCCATGCCGAGTGCTCTATGGATGTGAGCTAATGAAGCTGCATGGGTGAGATTCAAATGCAGGGTGGTCTGACCCCAAGGCCAAGATCTCTTTCTATTGCACCATGCTATGGCCTGATCAAAGACTCAAGCATCTAGAACAGAGAAAGAGGGAGCAGGAGTGGACATGGAGTATCCTAAAGTGGCTTCCTACTGTGTCCCAGGCACTGTGTTAGGATTCATTGAGTTGTCACAAAAATCCTGCGAAGTTCATTCTCGAGGACGCTCTGGAATTTAAATACCTTGCCAAGATCATACAGATTAAGTGGTGGAGCAGGGATTTGAAAGGAGGTCTGTCTCACCGCAAAGCCTAAGTAATTTTGCCCCCTTTTGTGTCTATGCATCCTGGGATGATGTGTGCATGCAGGTGTGTGTGTGTGTGTGTGTGTGTGTGTGCATGCGTGCATGTGTGTGTGTATGCGTGCATGTGTGTGTATGCATGTGTGTGTGTGTGTGTGCGTGTGTTCCTACAGTCACATCCCACCTTCGGAGTGGCGCTTTCCGGTCCTACCCAGCCCTTCCTCTCTTGGGATGGGTCTAGGGCCTTGGAGGTGATTAGACTGTAGTGGTGCTGGCACAGGGCTGGCTTTCTCAGCCTTTTTCAGGGGCCTGTGTCCTCTGCCTGCTGTCCCCCAATCAGTAGCTTCTCTTGGGACTTGCCCTCCCCTGCCAGGGCTAAGGTCTGGTTGGTTCCCAGGCCCCTGGGCCTTGGACAGGGGAGCTAGGGGGTGAGGGGTGGTGGATGGTGGGAGAGGGCAGGACTGGCAAAGAAGAGACTGACAAATACCATGGATGCCTCGATTTTCAGTTCCTGCTCTCTCACTCCCACACACTTGCTCTCTGCAATCTCTAGAATCAAACAGTATTCAAACTGGAAGTGGCCTTAGAAAACAACTAGTCTTCTCTCCTCATTCTACAGAGAGAGAAACGGAGGCCCAGAAAGCAGAAATGATGTGTTAAGATCACTCATCAAGCTGATGGTACAGAGGTTAGAGCCTCTGCTCCCTGCTCTACCTCTTTCCCTTACTCCACATCCATGCCTGTCTTCCAATGGGTCGGCATCCACCCTGACACATTACAGCTAAAAGGAACCTTAAGCTAGGGAAGGGGCTCCATAACTTTAGTGAAAGATTCAAACAGGTCCATTGAACTCAATGGAGAAAATAGAATATTTAATCAATGGTGTTGGGATGCCTGGATTATTGTTGGAGAGGGATCATAAAAATGGAACCAAAACAATTCCATTTGGATCAAAGATTTAAGTGTCATAAAGCCATGTAAATTCTATAAGGAAGTATGGGTAAATTGATTTACATTTTGGAATAGGAAAGCCTTTCTTTTTTTCCAACTTTTATTTTAGATTTGGGGGGTATATGTGCAGGTTTGTTATAAGGGTATATTGCAGGATGCTGAGATTTGGGGTACAATCAAACCCATCACCCACATAGCATAGTGGGAAGGCTTTTCTAATCAGGATGGAAAACCCAGAGTCATATAGGAAAAGACTGATACATTCAACCACATAAAAAAATTTTAAACTTCTTTATGGAAAACCACCATAGAAATGTTTTTCCAATAACTGAGAAAAATATGACATGGGGATATTTCCTTAATTTGCAAAGAAACTCATATTAATGAATACAAAAAACAAGTATTTTAATTGCTAATACTTAATGATCATTTACTATGTGCTAGACACTATTTTAAGTATATGGATTATTTCATTTAATTCTCACAGTAAATAACCCTATAAGGTAAGTGCTATTATTACCATCTCCATTTTATAGATGAGGACATTGGAGCAGTTTTTTTAAAAAATAGCTGCCTGGCACGGTGGCTCACATCTGTAGTCCCAGCACTTTGGGAGGCCGAGGCAGGCGGATCACTTGACGCCAGGAATTCAAGACCAGCATGGGCAACATGGTAAAACCCCATCCCTACTAAAAATACAAAAATTAGCCGGGTGTGGTGGCACACACCTGTAATCCCAACTACTCAGGAGGCTGAGGCAGGAGAATTGCTTGAACCCAGAGGCAGAGGTTGCAGTGAGCCAAGATCACACCACTGCACTCCAGCCTGGGCAACAGAGCAAGACTCCGTCTCGGGGAAAAAAAATACAAAAATTAGCCAGGCGTGGTAGTGGGCACCTGTAATCCCAGCTACTTGGGAGGCTGAGGCAGGAGAATCACTTGAACCCGGGAGGCAGAGGTTGCAGTGAGCCGAGATTGCGATTGCACCACTGCACTCCAGCCTGAGTGACAGAGCAAGACTCCATCTCAAAAAAAAAAAAAAAAAGTCAAAGAATATATATTAGGTTGGTGCAAAAGTAATTGCAGTTTTTGCCAATACAAGTAGTTTACAGAAAGAGAAATATCAGTGGCCCATAAACATGTAGAAAGATGTTTAATACCACTCATAATTCAAGAAATGCAAAATCAAACTAAAATTAAACATCACTTTTTCATTCACCTTTCTGCTTGGCAAAAATGAAAACATTTGCCAATACTCAGGGATGGTGAGAAAAACTACTTATATAACTTACATAACTGTTCCTCTGTAGATTCTGAGTTCTATCCTAGTAACAGTTCACGTCACCAAAAAACTACACATTATAGAACGACCTTAGCTTAGCTGTCTGGGAAAAATGCCTTCAGCCAAGTTCCGTTTTAATGTTATACGCTTGGCGTCTCTTGATGGTTGGCAGAAGAAATGACCACATGAAAACCTGCATTTTTTTGTCCTGGAAAAACCACCACTAAAGGCATTGTAATCTACGTTAAATATATAAGGAGGGGCCCACACAGTAAATTATCTTCAGTATTTACTACCAAGGAAGATTTACTTTCTCCTGAAGACCTGATGTTTTATTTTGCCATACGATGGTAATCATATAAACCCTCTGTTTCTCTTTTCTCCTTGGCTGCCAGGAAGCTCAAAAATCACATCTGATGATCCACTATAGTGACAACATAGCCAGGGAGATTGGCATCTGACTTCTCAACCCAACCTGACCTCATATTAGCTTTTTTCTTTTGTCTCCTCTCCCCTTCCATTAGTTTCTCTTCTTCCACTTGCTGTTTAGTTTTCTAATTCTAGTTTAACAAAATTATTATAAAAGTGTGTTTTTGGAAGCTATTTCAAAATCTGTTGGAAGTAGGTAGGATATGTTACAAATAGTCAAACTCCCTTAGTTTATAGATGAGAAAACTCAAGTTCTTTAGAAGTTAAATGACTTATTCCAGTGTTAATCAGCTCCTATCTGTGTGCACACGTGACTCTCACTTTATTGTAAGTGTCTTAGAATTATATTTATCTCTGAGACTCTGGTGGCCAGCTTTGAGCCAAGTACACGGTAAATTGTCAATGCATATATATTGGTTGAAAAAATTCTAAGTGCTGTGAGGAAAGGGACATTTTTGCAGGGAATAAGGTCGTAGTAGGTGCTCATGAGAACTGAATTCACAACAGGGCGTGGCCTCAGCCTCTGGCCTCACCCCACCACACCCTAGCATCTCCACCACCCAGGAGTCTCAGGGCTGGGCCTCATGCAACCCATCTGCCCTACACCCGTCCACACTCTGCCTTTGTCTCCACTATTCTGCCTTGGCCCTCTTGCCTTGTCCAGTGAATTTCCAAATATTTCTCTTTTTTTTTTCTTTTTTTTTGAGATGGAGTCTTGCTCTGCTGCCCAGGCTGGAGTGCAGCGGCGTGATCTCGGCTCACTGCAAGCTCCGCCTCCCGGGTTCAAGTGATTCTCCTGCCTCAGCCTCCGGAATAGCTGGGACTACAGGCGCCCGCCATCACGCCCGGCTAATTTTTTTTGTTTTTTTTAGTAGAGACGGGGGTTTCACCGTGTTAACCAGGATGGTCTCGATCTCCTGACCTCGTGATCTACCCGCCTCAGCCTCCGAAAGTGCTGGGATTAGAGGCGTGAGCCACCGTGCCCGGCTGAGTTTCCAAATATTTCTGATTTCACCCGGGGGGAAGACTGGCAGGCGCCTATATCCTCGAAGTATCCTGCCATGAGATGCCTGCAGAGTGGGGAATGGCATCACCTTTCCAACCCTGTGCAGCACCCAGTGTGAGCTGCTTATTAGTGGGAACTGGAGAGGAAGAGGAGGAACAGGATGACCCATGGCCATGGCTTTTTCTGTCCTTGTAACCCTCAACTGATGTGTGTTCCATACTTCCTGGTTGGGCAGAGGGGGGAGCAGAGGTTGACAGGTCACATTTCCCTCAGTTTTCCATCCTTCCTTCAGTGCTGGGAGAGAAAAGCATACAACATAGACAGGGAGGTCAAGCTCCACCACGCAAATGAGCTGCAGGCCACCGGGCTTCCTCTGCCACATCTCCTTCTGAAAAGGCAACCCTGCGCCGCCGTCCCATTGGCTGCCACCTTGCATCCTCTACCCACAGCTCTCTACCTTGCTCTTCGCCTGAGCGGCCTCTAAAAAGAGAGCTGAGGTATGGGCAAAGCCTTCTGACAGGCTTTCTTGGGCAGGGGAGCTGGGGCTGGGGGATGAATGGTGGGAGGGAGAAGGACCAGATTTCCTGGCCTGACAGGCAGCCTGTGCTGAGAAACCATGACTGAGCAAGCCAAGCTTTGTTGGCCGCACCTGCCAAGCCACAGGGTGCCTCAGGCTTGGAGCATCCCGGAGCCAGTTACAACCTGAGACTTCAGCCTTCTGGAAGGTGTTGGGTCAGCCACCCTGAAGGACGATCCTGCCCAAGTGACACGCTTTGCTCTTCCTTCTCACCCAGGACTTCACATTCACCCTTGCAATCCATGCGGGGACACTGTTGGATAGGAGGCGTGGTCCCAGAGTGGTCTCCCTGTCTGGGCCTCTGCGTATGCCAAATGTTTGCCTCACGCTGCACACTCAAGAGGTTCCATGTATACAGATGGGAATTCCAGAGCTACAGAAAAGGCAGCAAGCACCATGATTCAAGCTAATCAGTGTGGATTCACACCTTCCTCTCTCTCTCTCAGTGGCAGAACTACCAGCTAGAGTAAGAAGTGGTTGATCCAGGACCTGAACATTCTGGAAACTCTTGCCCACTTCTGGGAGAAATGACCCAATCCATAGTACTAGGCACACCTTAACTTTCGTAGGACCCAGGCAAGTTGTCATACCATGTACCTAAATATTGAAAAATGATCCACTGGACTAATAAACTGTTAAATAAAATATGTCCTGACTGTCTACTTTGACAACATACTTTCATAATGACAAAACTTAAAAATGTATAAAGCTATGGTTTTTATATAGCTGAAAATTGACAAAACATCAGAAGAGTAAATTTACTTGTTATTGCACATGATGGGCGGGCTATGTTTGGTTGAGTAATAAATATATACATACTTCATACATTTTTACATGTTTATTCAACAAAATTTATTTTTCTTGCCTTTGTCATAGCAAAGCCACCAATTATGCAGTTATAATCACAATTTTATATAATTTTTGTTCTGTCGACAGTCATACTGAATTAGATAACTTTTCTTGAGTCATTATAGTTTTTAGTTTTTTATCAATTTCACTGTGGAGAAATTGTGAATTACACTCTGCTAAGGCTGGAAATTATCAATATAATTCTCAAAGCAATACTTGGATACAGAACTAAGCCATGGATTTTATATGCCACGTACAAACTAAATAATGGGATGGTGTATGTTAAATTGTCACTGTCACAACAAAATTACAAAAATGTTTTTATTTCATCATATAAAGTGCTATCCTGTACATCATGAAAATTTCTTAAAGCAATATCAAGCAAGTCTCAAGCTTTTTGAGG
Organism: Pongo abelii; assembly: GCF_028885655.2. Classification (NCBI taxonomy): domain Eukaryota; kingdom Metazoa; phylum Chordata; class Mammalia; order Primates; family Hominidae; genus Pongo; species Pongo abelii. The sequence goes on from NC_071995.2 coordinate 47,701,551, forward strand.
TTGGAACTCCTTTATACTCTTAAAAGTTATTGAGGACCCCAAAGACCCCTTTTGAGGACCCCTTTTGTTTATATCAATTATAACTATCAATTTTTGCCAAATTAGAAATTAAAACTGATAACTTTTAAAACTCAACACACAAGCACACATCCCATTAGTCATCAGAGTGATGATGACATCACACACTGAGTAGCTTCTGGAAAATTCCACTGTACACTCGTGAAAGAATTAGCCTGAAAAGGGCAAATGATATCTTAGCATTACAGGTTAAGTATCCCTTATCCAAAATGCTTGGGACCAGAAATGTTTTGGTTTTCAGATATTTTCTTTGAATATTTGCATATATATCATGAGATATCTTGGGATGGGACCCAAGTCTAAACACAGAATTCACTTAGGCTTCATATACACCTAATACACATGGCCCAAAGGTAATTTTATAAAATATTTTTGATAATTTTGAGCATGAAACAGTTTTGTCTGGATTGTGACTATGACCTGTCACATGAGGTTCTGTGTGGAATTTTCTACTTGTAGGGTCATGTTGAGTCTCAATCAGCTTCAGAATTTGGAGCATTTCAGATTTTGGATTCTCAGGTTAGGGCTACACAACCTGTATTAGGAAAATGATTTTGACCCCCACAGACTCCTTAGAAGAGCTCAACAACTCCCAGGAATCCTCAGACCATACTTCGAGCACTGCTGCTGTAGAGTGATGGAAAGAACTGGTACCATGCTGCTACATGTTATGTCTAGACCTATAAATGTGCAAAAATATGAGTTATGAGAATCATTCTTACAAAACATTCCTCAAATGCCACATGCAGGTTTTGTGAGTACTGCACTAACTCGTGTATGTCCAGGACCATGAACTGGAACAGGAAGAGATACAAGAATAGGGACACTCAGCATTTCTGGGAAAGGATACTGTGTTGGGTAGGAGTCTATTACATTCATTGGATCTGAGAAGAAAGCTTGGATGAGCTAATCCTGAATCCTTCCTATACCCTGCCCTGAAAGCAGTGTTGTCTCCCACGTGGCAGCTGTACAACCTACAAACCTTCCCAGCATTAGGGTTCCAGAGGTTTTGGCTTCGAGAACACGAGGTAAGAGGTGTGAAGAAGCATGTCCCTGGGGCCTGACTGGTGTTGGTCATGAGAGTGGATGTTTGGGTCCAGGCAGTGCTGTGTCCTGAGAGTCACTGGTCCTTCAGATGTCTCTGCTGTGGATATACGTGATATGGCAGAGCCCTCTAAAGCACTGGGCCAGAGCAGGAGTCCCCTGGCCTGTTTCTGAGTGGAGTGCTCCTGCATAGACTTTAGGACACAGAATCACAAAATCTCAGTCTCCAAAGGGACCTCGGTGGCCAGCCCGCCAGCCCACCACGCAGGTAGCAAATCTTCCACATGTGGTAGCAGAAATGGTCTTGCTACGGAGGTAAGAAAGCTTAAGCTTCAGGGCCCGGCTTGCATAGGCTCTTCTAGGACTTTGGAATAGGCCCTAGCCATGCATTCACATGGCCATATATTTTTGTATATTTTATAATTTTTATTTTTCTTAAAGAGCTTGCTGCAAGTTGTATAAGCTTCAGGAACCACCCAACCCGAACCCACCTCTGCATAGCCAGGCTCTTCCTTGCCAGGCACTTCTCTTGAAGGAACATTGAGTTTTGAACCAGAAGAGCTGGATTTGAGCCAGAGCTTTGTACAGACTAGCTGTGTGACTTTGGAAATAATAACAACAGCTGACATTTATCAAGCTTTACTACATGTCAGGCACTGTGCTAAGCTTTTGCATGCTTCATTGCGTGTAAAATTCAGAAATGCCTCTCGACCTCTCAAAGTGTCAGTTTCCTCTTTTGTGCAATGAAAAGAACAACATCCATGTATATTTCCCACCTCAGTTCTGTGCATGACCTGAGGGCGGGCCCTGCCTTAGTCACCACTGTGTCCCCATCGCCCAGCCCAGTGTCTGGCCCCAACTCAGTGATGTCGAGGAGGTATGCAAGTGCCTCATGGCTGTGCTGACAAAGGCAGTCATCACGTGCACTTTGGAGGCTGGCAGCTTAGTAGTGGAGGCTGGCAGCTTGAAGGTCTTTTCTCCTGGGGTCAGAATCTCCACCATTTACAAATCTAGAAACCTGGGTAAGTTGCTAACCTGTATAAGGGAGTAATAACACTGGTAACTACCTCCTAGGACTGTTCGGAGGATGCAATAGGTAATCTACCTAAAGCACCTAACACATGACACATAGAAAGTATTTAAGACATGGTAACTATTACTTACTAGGCAGGCAGTTTCACTTTTGGACAGACAGATTTATTATAAATCACCTCCTCCTACCTTGGCAAGGGCAAGGGCAAGGTCAAGGACAAGGGCAAGGACTGTGTCTTGCCCAGATTCTTTTTTTTTTTTTCTTTGAAACAGGGTCCTGCTCTGTCACCCAGGCTGGAGTGCAGTGGCACAATCTTGACTTCCTGCAACCTCTGCCCCCCGAGCTCAAGTGATCTTCCAGCCTCAGCCTCCTGAGTAGCTGGGATAACAGACCCACACCACCATGCCTGGCTAATTTTTTTATTTTTATTTATTTATTTATTTTTTGGTAGAGACAGGGCTTTCACCATGTTGCCCAGGATGGTCTTGAACTTCTGAGCTCAAGTGATCCAGCCGCCTCGGCCTCCCAAAGTGCTGCGATTACAGGTGTGAGCCACCGCACCCAGCTAATCTCTCTTCTTTTTTAAAATATTTGTTTCCAAATTTACCATGATAACCGTGAATTACTTTTTTACTGAATATCTTAGTCCATTTTGTGTTGCTATAAAGGAATACCTGAGGCTGGGTAATTTATAAAGAAAAGAGGTTAATTTGGCTTATGGTTCTACAGGCTGTACAAGAATCATGGCGCCAGCATCTACTTCTGGTGAGGGCCTCAGCCTGCTTCCATTCATAGGGGAAGGCAAACAGGAGCTGGTGTGTCTGGAGATCACAAGGGGAGAGAGCAACTGAGAGGAGAGAGAGCCAGGCCCTTTTTAACAACCAGCTCTCGCAGGAACTAACAGAGCAGGAAGTCCCCAGTTACCGCACCATGAGGGATCTGCCACCATGACTCAAATATCTCCCATTAGGCCTCACCTCCAACATTGGAGATCAAATTAAAAAAAATTTTTTTTTTTCTTTTTAGTATCTTTTCTTCAGACCAGAGGGGATCAAATTTCAGCATGAGATTTGGAAGGGTCAAATATCCAAACCATCGCACTGGGACAAAATTCATATAATGTAAAATTTACTCCTTTTTTTTTTTTGAGACTGAGTCTCTTGTCACCCAGGCTGGAGTGCAGTGGCATGATCTTGGCTCACTGCAAGCTCCGCCTCCTGGGTTCAAGTGATTCTCCTGCCTCAGCCTCCCGAGTAGCTGGGATTTACAGGCATGTGTCACCACACCCGGCTAATTTTTGTATTTTTGGTAGGGACAAGGTTTCACCATGTTGGCCAGGCTGGTCTCGAACTCCTGACTTCAGGTGATCCGCCCACCTCGGTCTCCCAAAGTGTTGGGATTACAGGCGTGAGCCACCGCGCCCGACCACAAATGTACCCTTTTAAAGTGTAATTCAGTGGTCTTTAGCATATTCACAAAATTGTGCAACCATCACCACTACCTAATTCCAGAACATTTTCATCACCTCCAAAACAAACCCCACACCCATTAGCAATTATTTCCTGTTATTCCTCTCCCTGGCCCCTGCAACCACGACTCTACTTACTATCTCCGTGTCTTTGCCTACTCAGGATATTTCATATAAATAGAATTATGAAATATGTGGCCTTTTGTGATTGGCTTATTTCACTTAGCATAATGTCTTCAAGGTTCATCTGTGTTATAACATGTGTCAGAATTTCCTTCCTTCTTAAAGCTAAATAATATTCCACTGTATGGACATACCACACTGCGTTTATCCATTCCTCTGTTGGTGGACACTTGAGTTGTTTCTCCCTTTTGGCCACTGTGAATAACGCTGCTATGAAAACTGGCATACAGTGATCTGCTTGAGCGTCTGTTTTCAGTTCTTTGGGGTACCCTAGTAGTGGAAGTGCAATACAGCAATTCTATATTTAGCTTTTTGAGAAAATACCACATTGTTTTCCACAGCAGCTGCACAATTTTACATCCCCACCAGCAATGTAGGAGGGTTGTGATTTCTTCACATCCCTGTCAACATTTGTTAGTGTCTGTTTTTATTATAGCCATGATAGTTGGTGTGAAGTAGTATCCTATCGTGGTTCTCATTTGCATTTTCCTAGTGACTAATGATGTTGAGCATCTTTTTATATGCTTATTATTATTAGCGATTTGTATCTATATTTTGGAAAAATATCTATTCACATCCTTTGCCCATTTTTAAATTGAGTTGCCTTTTTATTGTTGAGTTGCATGAGTTCCTTAGATATTTTGGAAACTAGATCTTTATCAGATATATGATTTGCTAATATTGTCTCGCATTCTATCAGTTGTTTTTTCATTTTCTTGATGGTGTCCTCTGAAGCACAAAAGTTTTAAATTTTGACGAAGTCCAATTTATCTTTTTTAACTTGTACTTTGGATGTCTGAATTGCCTAATTTGCCTAATTAAAGGTCGAAGAGACTTACCTCTATGTTTTCTGAGAGTTTTATTATTTTTATTTATTTAATTTTTGCAGAGATGGCGTCTCACTATGTTGCCCAGGTTGGTCCTGAACTCCTGGCCTTAAGTGATCCTCCTGCCTCAGCCTCCCAAAGTGTGGGGATTACAGGCATGAGCCACCAAGGTTGGCTGTGTTTTTGGAGAGTTTTAAGTTTTACCTCTTACATTTAGGTCTTTGATCATTTTTAGTTAATTTTTGTTTAGGGGTCCAGATTCACTCTTTTGCATGTAGATATGCAGTTTCCCAGGATTATTTGTTGAAAAGACTACTATTTCTCTTTTTTCCCATTGCCCTGGCACCTTTGTTGAAAATCAATTGCCCCTAAATATATGGGTTTATTTCTAGACTATCAATCCTATTCCATTGATCTATGGTATCTATCCTTATGCCAGTTACACACAGTCTTGATAGAGTACGAATGTAGCTTTGTAGTAAGTTTTAAAATCAGGAGCTGGTGTGGTGGTGCATACCTCTAATCTCAGCTACTTAGGAGGCTGAGGTGGGAGGATCTCTTGAGCCCAGGAGTTTGAGACCAGCCTGAGCAACATAGAAAGACCCTGTCTCAAAAAAAAAAAAAAAAAATCAAATTAAAAATAAATTCATGTATTTGGAAAGTGGCAGAACCAGGTGTGACCCCAGGACCCTGCTATAAACAAAAGTTTCAAAATCAAAAAGTGTGATTCCTACAACTTCATTCTCCTTTTTCAAGATTGCTTTGGCCATTCTAAAGCACGTATTACTTTCATAGAAGGGAAAAAATATGTTGCTATTAACAAAATCCTGCATATTCAAGTCATTCCAACCCAAATGCTATGTCCTCTAGGGAACTTTCCCCAGGCTCACCATTCGGAATATGCCTTCCTCTGGACATTTTGTTAGTACTCCTCTTATAGTGTCTTGTATTCAAATGAGGCTGCTGGGATCTCCAATCTTATTGGAAGGTAAGCTTGTTGAGGGCAGGGGTCTTGTTCACTTGAAAGTATTCCCCAGGCCAGGCACGGTGGCTCATGCCTATAACCCCAGCACTTTGGGAGGCCAAAGTGGGCGGATCACCTGAGGTCAGGGGTTCGAGACCAGCTTGGCCAACATGGCGAAACCCCATCTCTACTAAAAATACAAAATTAGCTGGGCATGGTGGTGCATACCTGTACTCCCAGCTACTCAGGAGGCTGAGGCAAGAGAATCACCTGAACCCGGGAGGCGGAGGTGGCAGTGAGCCAAGATCGCACCATTGCACTCCACCCTGGGGGACAGCCTGAGTGACAAGAGCGAAACTCCATCTCAAAAAAAAAGAAAAAGAAAAAAGAAAGAAAGAAAGTATTTCCCATGGCCCCTGGCATGGAGCCTAGGACTATGGTGAGGCTGAGGATTTGGTAAATGAATGAATGAGTGGATAACTAAATGAATGCTATTGCAACATTCACACCATTTCTATTCTGGTCAGAACCTGGGCAAACATCCTTAACAAAGAAGCACTTAGGAAATGCATTCATTAAATTAATGGTTACACCTTTATTGACAAGCATAGTCATGTGTTGTTTCACTGGAGGTTTCTTTGGTTTATTATAGTCATTATAATGCTCGTCAATAAGAGAAAAATGTGCCCAAATCACTTGAGGAATTATGTGTGAATTGCACACTCAGGCATTCCACAGCTAAGGCTCAGCCTCAATCAATACGGTAACCCAATGACAGGTTTTATCAAACACTGGATCCTGCTTAAGCTAAAAGATTTTTAGCCTTTGAATTAGCACTCTGAACAGGACTCTTAATCTGCTAATGATTTTCTTTGTTTAGAGGGATAGTCCTAATTGATTCTAATATATGCTCCCAGAGATATATGCACTTACATATTCCCTTAAACAATCCTGACAAGAGAGCTAGAGTGTCATAGCCCCTGTCCTCAGGGAGGGCACAGTCCAGAATTGGAGGCAGCACACCCCACTATTTTGATTGGTGGAGTGAGTGCTAGGTCATATGGTGGGTCCAGAGAAGGAGTAAAGGATTCATTCTGCCTGGGAGGCAAGGAGGTGTCAGGCCTCAGGCCACATCACACATTTGAACTGAGCCTTGAAGCACACCTAGCATTTCACCAGGTAGAGACAAGGGCTGGAGGGTTTCAGGCAGTTGGATAAAGTGTTCCAGGCAGAAGGAACAGCTAGAACGAAGGCATGTTCACAGGCACATACTTGTACCAATACACACTCATACACTCAGCTACATTCTTCACCCAAGAATTGGGCCAGTCTGAAACTGTCTGAAAGATGTTATTGTGTCCACCTGAGTCAGCTCACAGCTCCAAGGCCCACCAGGCCCTGGGTTGCAGCTGTCCTTTCTCCAGGAGGGCATTTAATATCTGCCGTCTCCTGCCCGCCTTACCACCAGTGCAGGCCCTCTCCCTGTCACCAGGTTGGACATTCCCCTCAGGGTCCTTACTCACTGCAACTGTGGCTCAAATCCCAGGAGGCTCTGTGTGCCTGGGCCAGAGATTACTGGTGCTGATGAAGCTTGGGTATTGCAAGATGCGGAATTTTCCACCTCCCGTGCTGGGGCCTTTGGCTGACCGGCCAAGCTGCAGCGGTGGGGAGGGAGGGCCTCCACAGCACTGTGGACGGCTGATGGTGGTGTAATTCTGTCCAATAGTCAATACATTGCTTAGAAACAGGCCCAAGGTGCTGTCTTCCATCATTCAAGATGAGTATTTATTGATCATTTAAATTTAACTTTTTTAAAATTTTAATTGAAGTATACAAACATAGTTTAAAATGCACGTCATTAGTGTGCAACCTGACGCATTTCCACCCACTGAACACACCTGTGTAACCAGAAGCTGGTCCAGAAACAGAGCATGGCCAACATCCAGACTCTCCTTCCCCTTCCAGCTGCCACTTTTTCTAAGGGTGACCACTGTCCTGACTTGTAACAGCATAGATCAATTTCTTCTGGTTTTGTACTTTATACAAATGGAATCATATAGTATAGACTCTTTTGGCACTTACTCTTGAACAAACAGGTTGGTCAAAGACTCTGGAGAGAGAAGGCGAGGGGGTGTTGAAAGACTGCTCTCATGAGGAATAGGAACCTATAAATGTAAAATGGAGTAAATCACATGTATGAGGGTCTCTGTGGTCCCCGGGAGAGTGGGGAAGGCAGGTGGCCTGGTAGAAAGTGATCTGGTCCAGGAGTCAGGGACTTGTGCTCACGTTTGATATGTATCCATGGTTTGCTGTGCAACCTTGGGAAAAACTTCTTTCCCTCTCTGGACCTCAGGTACATCCCCTGCAGGGTTGGGGTGGATCATTTCCTACCTTTTTACCAGAAGAGACACTGTCTTTTATCTATCCCCACCTCCACTGCTGCCATGGATGTCATGCTTTGAAAAATGTTTCTAGGCCAGGCACAGTGGCTCATGCCTGTAATCCCAGCACTTTGGGAGGCCGAGATGAGTGGATCGCGAGGTCAGGGGTTCGAGACCAGCCTGGCCAACATGGAGAAACCCTGTCTCTAATAAAAATACAAAACTTAGCTAGGCATGGTGGCACATGCCTGTAATCCCAGCTACTCAGGAGACTGAGGCAGAAGAATCATTTTAACCTGGGAGGCAGAGGTTGCTGTGAGCCGAGATTTCTCAAAAAAAAAAAAAAAGAAAGAAAAATGTTTCTGAGCAGAGTGAAGATTAATTTGTTTCCCCCTTTCTTATTAACTGGAAGAAAGACTCATGGAGCAGACTCAGATCTGCAGCAGATAGCAAGAAGTGCCACCCTGGGTGGACAGAATTCCAGTCAAAAGCAGAGGTTCTTTCTGGCCGAGTTACTTGACTGCAGCCTCCTATCAGGGAAGTATTCAGAGCCTAGTGTACCCAGTGAAATATAGCAAATAGTTTGAGAACACTTAAACTATTGTGCAGCCCTGGGCCCTGGGCCCAGGAACCACTGAAAAGACAGACAATCACTAACTTTCCTTCCAGCTCTGATAAGTCAAAGGTCTAGGGTCACCCATCTCTCCTTGAAATTGACTGCAGAGTTGTGGGATGTGAAACCCCTTCCCTGAGCTGGACCCCCAACCCCATCCTATGCCCTTCACCCCAGCTGGCCCCCTGTCCAGCCCATTACTGGAGTCCTAGGGGACCCAGGGCTATCTCATGTTGCTCCGGGGGACTATTGGGAAACTGCTGATGGAACTTGAGTCAGTAGAACTCTTGACCACTGCTCCCTACAGCTCCATGAAGCTCCCACCAGTCCAGAGAGAGAACCTCGGGGGGGCTCTACAGGAATGTGACCTGGCCCCCTGGGGCTCCTCGTCCTGTAGTCCTGGCTGCCCAGAGCTTAGGCTCCAGGGCCTCACTCCCCTCTGTGCACCCCTGAGAGTTCTCTGCTTTCTAGCCCTGTTTCCATTTCTGTCCATGATCCTAGGATAGGGTGAAGTCTGCTTGAGGACATTAAACCCTCTGATGGGGAGCCAGAACCACACCCAGAATAAGTCAGAATCTGACTAGAGCTGAGAACAGGGAGGGAGAAAGCTTAGTGGGGAAGGACTTGGTCAAGGAGAGCTTCTCGGCCAGGCGCGGTGGCTCACACTTGTAATCTCAGCATTATGGGAAGCCGAGGCAGGCAGATCACCTAAGGTCAGGAGTTCAAGACCCGCTTGGCCAACATGGCGAAACCCCATCTCTACTAAAAATACAAAAATTAGCTGGGCGTGGTGGTGCGTGCCTGTAATCCCAGCTACTCAGGAGGCTGAGGCAGGAGAATCACTTGAACCCAGGAGGTAGAGGTTGTGGTGAGCTGAGATCACTCCACTGCACTCCAGCCTGGGTGACAAAGCGAGACTCTGTCTCAAAAAAAAAAAAAAAAAAAAAGATTGCTTCTTGGAGAAGGGAACTCATGGATGGATGCGGATGAAGAGGCCAGAACTCTATGGAATGAGGGTGTCCCAGGCAGGGATGTTGCAGCTGGGACAGTCTCCATGCAGTATTCTGGGCAGTATGAGGGTGTGCAGGGGACCCAAGAGGTCACCTCTGGAGGAATGAAGTAGCCAGAAGTTCCCTAGGGTGATGAGGTGGGCAGGGGTGGCATGCAATGAGTCTGCTGAGAATTTGGAACTTGGTATCAAGACACCCAGGAGCCTTGATTGGATATTTAGACATGCCTGGGGCAGATAACTGAATGGCCAAGGACGAACAGCCCATCAATCCAGCATCTGATCCATTTTCACTGTCTTCAAGGCAGGTGGCAGGTCTTTGCACAGTGAGATGTAAAGCGGATTGAGGGTTGAGGCCAGTGGTGTCACCTTGGGATGAAGAAATGCTTGCCCACTAGTCCATCAGGATAGGCTTCTTGAAAGAGTAGCAATTTCGGGAACAATGTGACAGGTGAGACAGAGGGTTTGGTTATAGGAAACGGTTAATAAGCATGTGCTGTGGGCTGGTGCAGCCCTAGAAAATAAGGGTGAAGAGTGGTGACCCCTGCCCTGATCATGCCATTGCACTCCAGCCTGGGCAACAAGAGCGAAACTCCATCTCAAAAAAAAAAAACCCATAAAATGTTTTTCAGGTTAATTAGTGTTGTAGCAAGCATCAGTATTTCTTTCCTTTTTATGAATGAATAATATTTCACTGTGTGGCTATAGCATAATTTGTTTATAGATTGATGGACATTTAAATTGTTTCTACCTTTTGGCTATTGTGAATAATGTTGCTATGAACATGTGTGTACAAGTTACTGTTTGAACACCTGATTTCGATTCTAGGAGTGGAATTGTGGGATCACATGTTAACTCTGTGTTTAACTTTTTAAGCAACAGCCCGTACTTCTAATTGCATTATTTAAATTCAAGCAGTGGTGGTGAGACAGGGGTAAAGATGACATCTGAGAGTACATACTGTTATTTTTCAATATTTACAATTTCTTTTCATCTCTTTTTCTGAAGGTTGTTTAAAGTGGAGGAGAACAAGCTGAGACGGGCCATCATCTAGTAAACTGCCCTATAGGCCAAATAAACTCCTTTGTACTGTAAGCCCCACCAAGCCAGGGATCTTTGTCAGTTTCAATTCCTGACATATTTCAAGTTTAGAACAGTGAATGGCATATGGTTGGTGCTCAGCACATGGCTGGTGCTCAATAAATATTTGTTGCATGAATAAATAAATACAATGAACTGCCTCAAGTGTGCTAAAATCTCAAGAAAACAGACATCCATCAAGTAGAACCAGAGGAGAATGGGCCGACTTTGTAGCCAGAGGTGCATGGTTAGACATGGTAAAGGACTTCCCAGAGCTATGGGGCCCTCAGCCCTTGGCGAAGCCTCAACTTCTATTCTTTTAACACCCGCCATGCGCAGGTAATTTTACATATGTTTATATGGAAGCTCCCAGCCAGGCAGCCTAGACGGTGGAATCTGAATCCACCCCCAGGCTGCTGGTCATGCAGGTCTTGCTCCCGCCGTGGGGACAGTGGTCCCTCCATCCCAAGGCCAACGCTCAGCCCTAAGAAGGCCTGGGGTGAGGTCAGCCCAAGGGTACCCAAGGGGCCCTCAGAAGAGCCGTGGAAAATACATGGTGCAGCCAGAGGAGGAAGGAAGGATGGCAGCAGAGCGTGCAAATTGGAAGCTGATATTGAATTGCAGCAAAATGAGCAGAGGATTAAATGCCCCACCTGGACCCACCCCAGAGAATACCAAGGCTTGGGCCGGCCCTTGTGAGAAGCTGGCAGGCCCAGTCCCAGGTGGAAGCCTGGCCCCTGGCCTGATGAGCAGGGGCGATGAGACAGGGTGGGTGATCCCAGGCAGGAAGACACCACTGATTTGGCTGAGGCCCTCCTTCCTGAGCCCTCCACCCTCAGCCTGGGCATCCCACACTCATAGAACTCCTCCTGGTTCTGGGGAAGGAGCAGGATCAGAGCCAAGCTGAGACCCTATCCCAAGTTCCTGCCTTCAGAGAGTGCAGGGGAGACGGGGATAGGAACACATCCAAATGCCCAGGAATCTGAGGGGGTTGGGGGAAGGGGAAGCTGCCTTGACTGTGTAAGTCAGAGAAGGCTTCCTGGAGGAGGGCGAAGGGCGTGGGGCTGGGTTGAGATACAGGAGGATCTGGGTTTGAATTATAGTTTGGCTGCTTCCTAGCTGTTTGATCTTGGACAAAACTTTCGTTCATTCTACATTTTTTGGAGTGTCTACTCCATGCCAATCATGTGTGAAATGTTGGGATAACAAAGGCAAATTCAATCTGGCTCTCGTCCTCGGAGCTTAAGCAAATCATCCGGGGTGGCATGACCCATGCTACGATGGAGATGGAATATGGTGCTGCAGGGTGGGGCCACAGGACATGGTGGGCAGCTTAACCCCCTTGAGCCTCCCTATCCCTAATTCACGTGGTGGGGTTTGTAACCACTTCTCACTTCGTTGAGAGAAAAGGGTGAGCCTGACTCAGAGCTGTGGCAAAGGAAGGGCAGGGCAGGCTTTAAGGACAGGCACAGGGCTGTCAGAGGCTGAGGCTAGGGAGGGGCAGGAGGGGGTGTGAGGCAGGGCGGGAGAGAGCGGGGCCCTGGGCAGGTGCTGAGCCAGGTCCTGCCGGTCACCCAGTCGCTTGAGTCCATGAATGCTGGAGGCAGGCACTGGAGAGCCAGGGTGGTTCAGCCGCAGCTCCTCTGAGCAGGGAGTCAAACAGGTTTGGGTGACCCTTGTGAGCAAGGTCCCAGGGCATCGCTAATTTCCACCCCCTTCTCTGGTAATGACTCTGGTGCGGCCTGGCCCTGGCAGTCACAGCTCCTCTCTCTCCCTATAGGGCTGAAACAGACACCAGCTTTCCAGCACCAGCTGGTAAGAGCTTCTCCACTGCCCCCCAGCCCTGACAGGAGGAGTCCCACAGTGTGCATGGAAGCCCAGGGAGCTGGGGGGCTACAGAGGCACCATTGGCTCTGGGGCCTGCAGCCCAGACTGCCCTCTCCAGATGTAATGGGGCAGGAAGCCAGGGACTGGGAGGAATTCAGAGGTCAGAGGAGGAGCAGTATCAGGAGATATGCCCTCCTGCAACTCCTCCTCCCAGCTGCTCTCCCTGCCTGCTAGTGCCCACAATGGCTCCCAGCTGCCTCCTATAAGGAAGCTTTATTAGCCTGCAGCCTGTACTCTTCCACACAGCAGAGCTGACAGGATCCCATCAGTCAGCTGATTCAACCCTTCCCCTGGTGCACAAACCCTTGCCAAGCTTTTCTGGCATTTTGCTCAGCCTGCTTGGACCCTCCAAGCAGGTAGGAACTCACTATTTCACAAAGCAGTGTTATTAGAAAGGTTTCCCTGACCCTAGCCCCCCACATCTAATCTTTGTCAAATGTGGGCAGACTTGTTCCTGGCCCCCTCTCATTCCACCAATGCAAACATACACATGCTCCCTCTCTCCATCCAAGCTCCAAGAATCAACCTCTCCCCTGAACCAGGTCCCTGAGGACCACCACGTGGCTGCAACACAGCGGGTGTGGGGCAGGGCGCAAGTGGGCTTAGGGGGGTATAAGGGCTGGCAGTTTGCTCATTGATTCACTCAACAAACATGTACTGAGCACCTCTAAAGGGCCAGGGCCTGTGCTAGGCACTGCGGTGCCATGGTGAGCAAATCCAGAAACGGACCCTGCCCTCTAGGAGTTCACAGTCCAGAAGAGAAGCCTGATGCTGAACAGAGAATCACATCCGTGAGCAACACAAAAGGCAAGGCAAACCCTGGGCAGATGCTCCCGGGACTGTGTGTTATGGGCCTACAGGAAGCTTTTCCCAATGAAAAAGCAATTTTTCAGCCAGAACCTCCACCAGTGTCTTTCAAACTGTGAGTGGCAACCCATTCGTGGGTCATAAAATCAATTTAGTAGTTGTGACCTGACTTACTTGTTAATGAAATAGAGAGGAATTTACAACATCACACTTAGGAAATACTGTTTTGTGAAATGTTAGTTTCAGTTATCTATCTATCTATCTATCTATCTATCTATCTATCTATCTATCTGTCTGTCTGAGAGATCATGTTTATTAGTTAGGATATTAAATGTATTTCTTACTGCAGGTCTCAATCAAAAAGCTCTGAAAGCCACTGGCCTAGAGTTTGAGGAAGAGTTAGCCATGAGAAATGGTGGTGACACAGGTTCCAGAAGAAGAAACAATAGGTATCAGGCTCAGAGATGAAAGGGCTAGAAGGAGCACATGCCAAGTTCAAGGTCTGGCCTTTCTCGAGGGCAATGGGGAGCCATGGGAGGTTAGCAAGACCCCATCTTCTTCATCCCTGGGCCTCACCCCATGGGCAGGAGGGAAATGGCAGGAAGTTGTCTTTGTGTCTCCCCAGGAGCCTGGACCTGTGGCCTTCCCTGCCCCGACCTGGGCCTCAACCGTCATGACCACCTGGCCTTTGAGGTAGGGTTTGGAGGAGGAAGTCAGCCTATTATCAGGAGAAGGCTTGAATTTCTATATTCATAGCTTGTTTCTGTCACTTACTAGCCTTGTGATCATGGGCAACTTGTCTAATCTCTGTCCCTCAGTTTCCTCCTTTGTAAAACAGGTCTCATAGAACTCATCCCCAAAAGTCCTTGTGAAGATTTAGTTTGTAACCCAGATGTCTGCAGACCTCCAGTAAAAGAATATGTTTTTAGTATTAGTATGTATGTCCCAAATATTGCTTGGAATATGCTTATACTAACAAAATCATTTGTTTTTTATCTGAAATTCAAATTTACCTGGATGTCCTGTATTTTATCTGGAAACCCTACACAGAAATCAAATGGCCCACGCTGTGTCTCAGAGCTGCAAGGATCCAACGCCCTCCATCCTTCAGAAGCTGTCTGAGGCCCGGGACACGACTCCCACCCTCCTCTCCTGCCAGCCGCGGCCGGGGGCTGCTCTCTTCACTCCGTCCCGCTTCGCCCCGACTGTGGATCTACCCGCTCCCTTCTCCCTCAGTCCCCAAAGCACCAGACTCACAGGCCTGCTGTGTGACCCACTTTACCGACCTTTCGGGGAGAGTAGAGGGCATTTGTGACTCAGCTCGAGCAGGAAACACATCTCACGTCAACTGTCAGACAGCGCTGCTCCGAATCCCATCACAGTGCTCCAGCAGGGGGCGTCCTCACCGGCCGCGGCCACAGCCACGGCTCTACCCGGCCCAGCTCCCAGACACCCTCCTTCCACCTCCTCTTTTCCACCGTCCCCGCCTCCTCTTTCAAGCCAGCAACAAACAACACCCTAATCCGTGTCTTTATTATTCAAAGACCTTAAGCACTCTTTCCCACCTCGTTCCCATTTTGATTATTTCAGGGAGTGAATTAGGGATTCACCTTTACAATCAAAAAATTTCTCTCAAAGCCAGGCTACTGGAGTTCTAATTCTGCCTTCCCACTTTTACTAGCTGTGAAATCTC
Source organism: Pongo abelii (assembly GCF_028885655.2). NCBI lineage: Eukaryota > Metazoa > Chordata > Mammalia > Primates > Hominidae > Pongo > Pongo abelii. The sequence goes on from NC_071995.2 coordinate 47,716,618, forward strand.
AGGAAAGTTACTTAACCTCTCTCTGCCTCGTTTTCCTCATCTTTAAAAAACAGGATGATAATATTTAGCTCCTAAGATGGTTGTGAGGATTTAAGTGAGCTGATATATCCAAGAATGTCTAGAATAGTGCGTGGCAGAATGGGCATTGCATATGGGTTTAATCTTGTAACTGCCATGTTTCACCAGTTCTAAGGTGTATCTTGTTTCTCATCATAAGAGCTCTTCCGCTCGTGTGGCAGCTGGGAGTGGCCGTCATTGCCTGCGCATACCTAAACTTGGTCAGGTGAGTTCCGTGCCTTCAGCTTAATTGCTGTTTAAAATGTCTTCAAAAAGGTTACACTGTGGTTTAGCATTTAAACACAGTTATTGTGTATGCAGAAAAGCGGGGAAACAGAAGAGTGTAGCAAGAATTTGATATTAGTGAAGCAGTTATCATTGAAGAATGACCACAATTTGACATTTTCTTGCAAAACAGCAGCCAAGTGTTTTACGAGACCTAAGAAAGGAAGAGCCCCATAAGTAAATGGAACCGTTGTGTTGTTTTATTACCGAGAAAAGGGCAAAATGATTGCTAGTCACACGTGAAGCAAGAAAACACCGGCAATAAAGCTTGCAGAATGAGTAGCTGAGGCTTGAAAATAAATGGTGGAAACAATAGTGGACAATCTTTTAAAGAATGGCACATTGCCAACGCTCCTGATGGCACAGAAGGTGATACCATGCAGAAAATCAAGGCTCTGAGTCAAAGAGGGTTTCAGGAAAATTGGACTCTAAATGTGAAGAAATCTGGGGACTATTTTAGCCAATTTGTTTTGCCTATAATTTCCTTTTATGCTTGCAAAAGAGCAATTTTGACTTTAAAGACTGATATCTAAATAAATCTAAAATATCTTTCTTGTGTGTGTGTCTGTGATACAGTATCTCGCCCCTTCACCCAGGCTGGAGTGCGGTAGTGCAATCTCAGCTCACTGCAACTTCTGCCTCCCAGTCTCAAGCAATCATCCCACATCAGCCGGGACTACAGGTGCACACTACCATGCCTAGCTAATTTTTTTGTGAGTATTTTTTGTAAAGATAGGGTTTCACCATGTTGCCAGACTGGTCTCAAACTCCTGGGCTCAAGTGATCCGCCCACCTTGGCCTCTCAAAGTGCTGGGATTACAAGCATAAACCACCAAGCCCAGCCTATAAAATACGCATAACATAAAATTTACCATCTTAACCTTTTTTTTTTTTTTTTTGAGATGGATTTTCACTCTTGTTGCCCAGGCTGGAGGGCAGTGGCATGATCTCGGCTCACTGCAGCCTCCACATGGATTTTCACTCTTGTTGCCCAGGCTGGAGGACAGTGGCACGATCTTGGCTCACTGCAAACTCCACCTCCTGGGTTCAAGCGATTCTTCTGCCTCAGCCTCCTGAGTAGCCGGGATTACAGGCATGCACCACCACACCCGGCTAATTTTGTATTTTTAGTAGAGATGTGGTTTCTCCATGTTGGTCAGGCTGGTCTCAAACTTCCGACCTCAGGTGATCAGCCCACCTCAGCCTCCCAAAGTGCTGGGATTACAGGCATAGCCACCGTGCCTGGCCCTCATCTTAACCATTTTTAAGTGCACAGTTCAGTGGCATTAAGCACATTCACATTGCTGTGAATTCATCAGCAATTTTTGTCATGTTCTAATTAATAGTGCATGATAGATGCATAGACTTCCTAAGACACAGCGTAGTGGCCATTGTAGAAAAAAATGCAGCCATCCCTGCAGGTGAGCAGAGCTGCCAGCCAGAAGCACAGCCAAGCCCCGCCAGCTTTGATGAGAACACCTTCTTCCTCCCTGGCATGAAGGGAAAGTCAAATGCAAACACAGGCACGAGCCGGGTCATCGTTGGCCCCTTCCCCTCCTCCCAGACTAGGGGCCAGATCAAAATGTGAGTCCTGACTACTACTGTAAGCTGTGCGGCAGGTCACACTCTCTCTGGAATTCATGTTCTTATCATGGAAACTGAAATCCACAGGCAAGATGATTTCTAAGATCCCATTAGCTTCTAAATGTATGATTGTGTAACTGAACAACCACACAACACACACACCACAAACATATGCAAATTCGGGTTGGGGCTTTGTGGGCTCCAAGGAGAAGCTGTCACACCTATCCTGGTGTATTGGGAAGCAAGAGATTTTTACCCGACTGGGTTAGGAGTGGTTCTTCCCAGAATCAAGGGTCAGTAGGCCACTCTGTCAAGATCGTGAATACCTTGACCAAAGAAGGAGAGACCAGAAAGGGTGTGTGGCCCATCCGAGAGCACACAGCAACTAAATGGTTGGGTGTGGATTTAGAAGCCACTGTCACAGCTTCAGTTCACATGAGGCCCAAGGAGAAGGTTTTCCAGGAACCCCTGAGACTCAGTCCTGAACTTGGCCAGTTGGGGTGGACAGTATATCCGAAGGTCAGGAGAAGTGATACATGAAGCCACAAAAGAAAGGAGTAGGCCAGGCGCGGTGGCTCACGTCTGTAATCCCAGCACTTTGGGAGGTCGAGGCAGGTGGATCACAAGGTCAGGAGTTCGAGACCAGCCTGGCCAATATGGTGAAACCCCATCTCTACTAAAAAAAATACAAAAATTAGCTGGGCATGACATGTGCCTGTAATCCCAGCTACTCAGGAAGCTGAGGCGAGAGAATTGCTTGAACCTGGGAGGTGGAAGTTGCAGTGAGCCGAGCCACTGCACTCCAGCAGTGGAGAAGGCACGTTCCCTGGGTGGGGGCAGAGGCACACCCAAGCCAGACCCCTCTGAGTCCTTGTCTCTTCCTATGTGCAGAGTCTGGAGGTGGGTCCCAGATGCGCTTTGTATGACAGGGGTTGGGGTCCCCCTCTCTGTCGATCTTCTCCCGGAGGACCCAGAATGCCTGAAGTTGGGAGGGATGGCTGAGGGAAGAGTGCCAGGGTGTCAGGTGTCTATGTGTCAGGCCAGGTGTTAGGCGCTGGAAATACACGGAGAACAAACCCCACAGGAATCCCTGCTCTTTTGGAGCATCACTTCTGTATGGGTAATTTTTATTCTTTCTTCCTCCCCTTCCTCTTCCCCTTTCTCTTCCTCCTCCTTCATAATAGCAGGAGTCACAAGTCCCCATATATATGTATATGATACATTCTCAGTTGCAAAATACTTTCCCATTCATTATCTTACTGCATTCTCAAAACAACTTTATGGGGTAAGCATCCACATTCCCATTGTCCAGACAAGGAAACTGAGGCACAGAATGTGGCTTGGTAGTATGGGGTGTGGCAGAAAGCTCCAGAAAAGGCTCCAGTCCCGGCTCAGCCACTAACCTGCTGGAGCACCCTAGATAAGTCACTCCCCTCCCTGGACCTATACTCACCCCTCCTGCCCACCCCACATCCCCATGATACAACACAAAGCGCTGCACTCCAGTCTCCAGTCTCTCCCAGATTTCTGTTCCTGGGACTGTGACTTGCCCAGGGACCTGCTGGACAGGAGCTAGGGCAGGGTGCAGAAGCCCGTCCTTCTGCCCCCACTCTGAGCCTGACCCTGCTGTGAATCCCCAGGACAGGGAGCGAGGCTGGAGAGATTAGGGAAGGGCCAGTGAGTGGCGCTGGGGAAACTTCTAGACTTGAACGCCTCCAGGACCCCAATGGCCACAGCAGCATTGATAGCAGGAGGCAGCCCCGCCCAGATGCTGAGCTGAGTGGGCACCAAGGCCAGAGAGCTGCTTATCAGGCATCACAGCCGCCCCGAGCCTGCACAGCTCACTGCCCCACAGAAATGTCTTTCTCCTGTGGCCAGAGCGGCCCTGAGCTCCTCGGGGTTTCTAGGACCTGTCACAGCTTCTGGGACCCCAACACGTGAGTGTGCAAAGACCTGTTCTCCTCAAAGTGTAAATAATACTGTAAGTAAGGGCTGATATTCATTGACCACCTACTGTGGATGAGGCGCTGCTCTGAGCACTTGACATACATTGTTTCATTCAATCCAAACCCCAATCCACTAGGTCAGTTTTATTCTCCCCATTTTACAGAGACAGACAAGAAAGGTTAAGTCACATAGATGGAACAGGCTGATGCCAGAATGGACACCCTCAGCTTCCTCAGCCGCCCCCAGGTTGACTCCATCACCAAGGGCCAGGGTCCCAGTGCCCCCAGGCTCTAGGAGCTGCTATTTAGCTGGGGCTCCCAGGAGAAGGTGAAGCTTAATGATTTATGGGTGATTAGCTGCAAGAATGCAAGCACAGAAGACACAAACCTTTATGCCTTGGAAATTTGTCACAAGCCAACCAGTTGTTTTCCATCCCTGTGAAGCAGGAATAATTGGAGGTCTGACAGAAGAACTTCCCAGTTACCAGAAAGGGCAGCATTCATGTACTCTCTTAGTTTTGTGTGAGGTGTTGCCCCTGCCTTGGTCAACAGTTTGAGTCAGAGAGAGGGGCGCTGGGCACAATCCCCACCAGAGGTTCCCCTTCACAAGACCCTGTGGGGGCTGGGAGATGCCCTGGGGCAGCAGCCCTGGGGTAACCAAGGGAATAAACACGGAAAACCAGGGACGTCAGTCCTTATCTGGAGCTCATTAAATGGGGAACGTTAGTCAGCTGTGAAGGCCAAGATAGGGTGATAGGCATGTGGGTGGGATGGGGCATGGGGGCAGAGGCCGCCATGGAGGAGAAGAGGTATTGGCCTCAACGACTCCACCTCCCTGCCACGTGCCCAGACCCGGGATGGAAGGACCCTATAAATGCCCACAACCCAGCCTCCCCTGAGGCCTTGAGAAAGAGAGCGATAGAGAGCGAGAGAGAGTGCCCAGAGCCTCCTGGCCCTGAGACAGCTGGGCCAGCCACGCAGGGCTCTGCAGCATGTGGGAGCTCCGCTCCATAGCCTTCTCCAGGGCTGTGTTCGCAGAGTTCCTGGCCACACTCCTCTTCGTCTTCTTTGGCCTCGGCTCGGCCCTCAACTGGCCACAGGCCCTGCCCTCTGTGCTACAGATTGCCATGGCGTTTGGCTTGGGTATTGGCACCCTGGTACAGGCTCTGGGCCACATAAGTGGGGCCCACATCAACCCCGCCGTGACTGTGGCCTGCCTGGTGGGCTGCCACGTCTCCTTTCTCCGAGCCACCTTCTACGTGGCTGCCCAGCTGCTGGGGGCTGTGGCCGGAGCCGCTCTGCTCCATGAGATCACGCCAGCAGACATCCGCGGGGACCTGGCTGTCAATGCTGTGAGTAGCCACAACTTTGCCATCCACAAGGGGCAGGTCCTGGGGAATCCCTTGTAAGGGATGAGATGGGAGGGATGGGCTCTGGGTGAGGTGGGGAGAGAGATGGAGACAGAGGCAGAGAGAGAGAGAGAGAGAGAGAGAGAGAGAGAGAGAGAGAGAGAGAGAGAGAGAGAGAGAGAGAGAGAGAGAGAGAGAGAGGCTGGAGCCAGGAACACAGCCACCACAGGAGGGTCAGGATGAAAGGAGCAATGATACCAGAGCAAAGGCAGGATGCAGACAGACTGCTGGCTTCTTCCACCCTGACCGTCGTGCAGGAAGAGCCTCATCCAGGTTTCTGTTGGACTCAACGCCTACATTACAGTGAGGACAGGGCTATACCCCAGCAGGGGTTGGTGTCCCAAGCAGACATGCTTTCCAAGCTGCGGGGAGCCTTGGAGTGATCATCACAGGGTTCTCAAGAGAGAAGAGGGGCCCAGCATTTCTTCTGCTTTGAGGGTTTGCAGGCCCCATGGCAGGTGCTCCTTACAGGCCAGGCACGGATACACCACAGCTCTGCAAGCAGCAATGGGCATACTCACTTCTCCAAACCCTGAGGAGGTCCCCGGAGCCCATAAGCTGGCTGCTGATTACATGATACAGGCGCTAACTGGGCCCCGTGGGCCCTTTGGGAGCTGAGGGTGGTGCCACAGTCCCTTTCCCCATGTCCCACTCACTTCCCCTCTCAGGTCTGTGTGGGCCCTGTGAATCCAAGGGACATGAGTGTGGAGGAATGACCTGTGCCCCCAACAGATCAACTCTCACTCTGTACCCCCATCCTAAGCCAGGACAGCAAGTGCTTCTTTTGTGCCTCGGTCTCCAGTAGTTCCTGGCCTTTTCCACCCCTGGGCCACTGGACAAGAGTCCCAATGTCTTTGACGAGTCCTGCACAATCTCTGTGGCCACCCCCTTCTCTGCACAAGTGGCCCTTCCTCATTTGTGGGACAGAGGTATCCCAATTAGGGAACTTCTCTGTTTTGTTTTGTTTTGTTTTGTTTTTGAGATGGAGTCTCACTCTGTTGCGCAGGCTGGAGTGCAATGGTACAATCTCAGCTTACTGCAACCTCCACCTCAAGCCATTCTCTTGCCTCAGCCTCCCGAGTAGCTGGGATTACATGCCTGTATTCCCACTTATTCCCTTACTACTGTATTCCCACAGTAGAATTTTTAGTATTCTACTAAAAATTTTTGTATTTTTAGTAGAGACAGGACTCACCATGTTGGTAAGGCTGGTTTCGAACTCCTAACCTCAAGTGATCCACCCGCCTCAGCCTCCCAAAGTGCTGGAATTACAGGCATGAGCCACCACACCCAGCCTCTGTTCTTTAAAGAGGAAAATATGACAAGGCTGGGGGCCAGGGGCCAAGGAAAGGCTAGGTGGGCAAGCAGAGGAGTGGGCTCATTTCCTCTGAGAACAAAATTAGTTCAGTTTGCAGCAAGAAGAGGTCCAGTTAGACTGAAAAAGGAACTTCCTGAGAGCATGACCAGGAAGTCCTTCTCTAATAGCAGGGCACTGGGAGCGAGAGGCCATGGGAAACATGCAGTCCTCCTCCTCCATCATTTCACAACTGACTGGGGCCCTCAGAAGAGAAGGGTCTGGGAGGGCTCCTCCATGCCACTTCTCAGCATTTACCACCTTGAGGACCTGGGGAGAACCCTGCCTGGATGGAATGGGGCAGTGGTGGGACCAACTTGCCCTGAGGCTAAGGAGAGCCAGATGACCCTCAAGACAATCCCACGTGTCCTTTGAGGACACTGAGAGCCAGCCTGGCCACCAGGAAGTTAATCATTGACATGCACCTGCCCTGTGCCAGGCCAGCTATCATCTCATCATTGGTACAACGCTATAAGGGAAATTTTGTGGTTCCCCCTACTGTGAGTGGCAAATTCCGGCTCAACAGTCAATTGATCCAAGTCACAGAACCAATAAGTCATTTCCAGTCCTTCCACAGTCCTCCAGAATCCATTTTCTTATGCCATTTCACAGAAGGAGAAACTGAGGCCAAATTAAATAGTCCCATGGCAAGTCAGAGGCCTCCAAAGTGTCTGCTTCCAAAGCTCTTTTCACTGTCCTCTAGAGACTCTGCATTGGACAACAACAGGAGGGATTGAGGTTACACCCTAGAGAGACCCAAGGGTTCTGACCTGATGTCTTGGACCCAGGGGTGGGGGTTCAGGGCCTGGAGAAAGAGCGTGGGAGCTGAGAGCTGTCACTGTTCCACCCAGTGCAGTGCCCAGCCCCAGAAGGCAGGGTGTAGGGTACAGGGTGACAAAACTCAAGGAGAAATCCAGTGCTGGGTGCGGCCCAGTTATGAAATCACCTCTTTACTCAGCCCCAAGTTCTCTCCTTACCCAAGGCAGGGTCTGCTGAGACCATGGGCAGCCTACATGGGTGTGGAGGCATTGTCCAACACAGCTCCAGGGCCCTCACCCCCACCTCCATAGGATGTGCAGGGAGCAAACCAACAGGGCAAACCTGAGGCCTGAAAGGCAGTGGGGAATAGACAAGGGTTAGGGAAAGAGGTAGATGCTGGACTCATAGCGGAAAGGGGCACACTAGGACCGTCCCCCAGACCCAAGTCCCTCTACCCTGTCCCTGGGAGCCATTTGACCTCAGGAAGAAAGACCACAGGCCTCTCATTGCACCAGGGTCTGATGGTCTAGAGAGAGAGGCAGGTGTTCCTGCTAACTGGCCCAAAGCTTCCTGAGGCAGTTGAAATCTCTTCCCTTCTTGTTCTTCGGAAAACAGAAATTCCGGATCTCAGCATTCTTTTCCTCTCATACTGCAGGCTCCCAACCTCAGGCCCCAATCTAATGGGCTACAGAGTCAGTTTTGCTACCTCTGGTGGGGGGACCACGGGCATCCTGGGGGATCATGGGCTGCCTTTGGGCCAGGGCCCAGGAAGAAGGGATCAGTCATTCCAGCTAAGGTGTCTGGCAAGCCCAGGTGTTCTGGTTCCCAGCCCAGAGGCCCCCTGGTGCCTCCACTGCAGGTGGACAGGAAGATGGAGCCAGAGAGGAGAGTGTGCTCAGTATTCCCCTACCTGCCTCTTTGTCCCCAGCTCAGCAACAGCACGACGGCTGGCCAGGCGGTAACTGTGGAGCTCTTCCTGACACTGCAGCTGGTGCTCTGCATCTTTGCCTCCACCGATGAGCGCCGCGGAGAGAACCCGAGCACCCCTGCTCTCTCCATAGGCTTCTCTGTGGCCCTGGGCCACCTCCTTGGGGTAGGTCATGGCCATGGGTTCCAGCCTCCCTGGAGGAACAGACACACAGACCACTCCAGAGACAGACACAGAGACCCCAAGAGGGACACATACACAGAACTCTCAAGAGGAACAGACACCCCAGAGGTTTGACTCCCAGATACCCCAGAGGGACAGATATCACTCCAGCCCATCTGTAAATAAAACATGAAGTTAATTGTCCATCACGTGGGTTCCCTTTAGGCTGAGGTCAAGCACTGCAGCGCGGGACAAGGACTTCCTGCCCTGTCCTCACCTCCCTTCTCTGTGATGCCCTCCTCCCACTGCAGATCCATTACACCGGCTGCTCTATGAATCCTGCCCGCTCCCTGGCTCCAGCTGTCGTCACCGGCAAATTTGATGACCACTGGGTAATGGCTGAAACCCTCTGCCCTCCCCTTCCCTAGAAACCCATTTTAGAGGGAGAACAAGAGCTGGAATAGCATGGGATGGGGGCTCAGCAGCGGTACCCCAAACCCTCCACACTCCTCCTGGTCCTGGGGAGCCTTGGGTTCCACCCCTCAGATCTGATGCCAAAGACTCAGTTTCCACATCTGTGAATGAGGATGACAACAGCTTACCTCACTGGCTTCTTGGGGACAGTAAGTGAGGTTACCGGTGTAACCCAGATAATGCAGTGTCTGGCACTTAAAACTCTGTAAGTGGTAGTATTTAGCACTTATCTGGTGCTTAGTATGTGGTGAGCCTTGTTCTGAGTGCTTTGCAAACATTAACTCAGTTTTCACAACCACCCTAGGAGATAGACATTCTTAGAGTGAAAGGCACAGAGAGGGTAAGTAACTTGTCGAAGTGCACACAGCACTTAAGTGGTGGAATCAGGATTCACACACAGGCAGTGGCTTCAGAATTCGCACCCTTAACCCCGCACTGACAATCCTTCCCCAGCAGCTGGCGTTGTCGTCGCTAATTACATAAATAAGCATTTTACTAGATTAATGGCGGGGAGGAAGGGTGCGGCCGCAGAGTGTGTCGCCGGGGCCTGTGGGCTCCGCGTGCGGGTGCAGGCGCGGGTGCCAAGCCGCCCTCTCCGCTCGCCCCCAGGTCTTCTGGATCGGACCCCTGGTGGGCGCCATCCTGGGCTCCCTCCTCTACAACTACGTGCTGTTTCCGCCAGCCAAGAGCCTGTCGGAGCGCCTGGCAGTGCTGAAGGGCCTGGAGCCGGACACCGACTGGGAGGACCGCGAGGTGCGACGGCGGCAGTCGGTGGAGCTGCACTCGCCGCAGAGCCTGCCACGGGGCACCAAGGCCTGAGGGCCGCCAGCGGCCTCTACGGCCCCGACGGACGCTTGCGAGGCCCGAGGCAGAAGGGCCCACCCCGTCCCTCCTCTCCCCCAGGTCTGAAGTTGGCCCCCCAGCGCAGAGTAGCTGCTTCCTGGACGTGCGCGCCGAGGCCAGTGCTGTGAGCAGGCGGGGAGGAGGCTGCGGGAGGAAGCCCTGAGCCTGGCGGGTCCCCTGCCCTGAGGCTGTGAGCAGCCAGTGGTGGCTCCTTCAGCCTTTTGCAGGGAACTGGGAACTTAGGGGACTGAGCTGGGGAGGGAGGCAGGTGGGTGGTAAGAGGGAAACTCTGGAGAGCCTGCACCCAGGTACTGAGTGGGGAGTGTACAGACCCCTGCCTTGGGGGTTCTGGGAATGGTGCAACTGGTTTTACTAGTGTGCAGGTGTGTTCATCCTTGAGTTTTCCTTTGTCCTCACATGCAGGGTTGTGCATGCCCCGAGTGTGAACAGGTTTGCCTACATTGGTGCAAGTGTGCACGGCTGGGACTTCTCACTTCCCCTTGCACCCTTTCCTCCCCAACCTGCAATAAATCCACTTCTCCTGCGGTGGATGAGTGTGGGTGCCAGTCATCCTCAGGAGAAGGGGAAGGGAAGGAGGCCACTTTGAGAGGGCTGAAGGGAGGGTCTTGATTTCCAGCCGCAATCTGGCTCCTCCTGGAAAATTTCCCCCACCTGCAGCGCTGGGCCCCAAGGCTTGCCAAGATTCATTGCTGGAGGTAGAGAGGTGTCAACCAGAGAACAGCTCCCCTAGAAATGGCCTCTGGAAAAAGGAAATCTTTGGTTGGCAAAGATTTCCTTTCTGTGGTGAGGGAGAACCTCTCCAAAGAGGAAGCAGGCATATGAGTGTGCACGCCTTCACATGTGTGTACGCTGTGTGTGCCCGGGACCCCCGTCTCCAGGGGTGCCCCAGACCCAGAGATTAGCCTCCCACTTCAGCAGAGAAAACAAAAGCCCTTTGTGGGACCCGAGCCTTTGTCTTGGGAGAGGGGGAGATTTGTACCTAAACACTTCTTGAAAGACACTCAGTTTCACAAGTGAGCCCTCTTGCCCAGCACACACCTATGGCTGGCTGGGCAAGGCGCTCAAGCATGCAACCATGGGCACCAGGCAACACCCCTCCATCACCCATCTCATTCTCCCCAGTCCTCGGGCAGCAGCTCCTCCGCCCCAGGAATCTCTGTTCCTTCTCTGTCTGCCTCTCCACAGCCCGTGATCCCCTGCTTCTGGCTCCTACCACTGGACAGTCATTGTGGATAGAGCAGCCTGCTGCTCTCAGGACCAGAGAAGGGAAATGACTTCTCCAGGCAGAGGCAGATCTGAGTCTAGAACCCAGGCTTCTAAATTTCTAGGCCAGTATGACTGCTCTCAAAAGAGATTAACTGGGATTAAGTGAGATGACGCATGTAAAGGTGCTGTGTAAACTGTAATTCTTAATGCCATTATCACGCATTACTAGAATCATTTCATTATTTCTGCTTCCTGGGGGAAGGATGCAGAAGGAATCTGATGCTCAACATCCCTTACCTCCTTTCGTTGATGGCCAAAGCAAAGGAGAGTCCTGGGAGCTCGCAAGATCCAAGCAGAAGGAGATGGGTTTGGGGCTGGCTCCAACCTGGCCCAGCCTCTTAACCTCTTCTTACCCTGAATGTGTGCCCTATCTTTTCTCCCACCTCCTTCCTCCCACCACCCAGCCCCATCCATTCTCTCCTTCCCTCTCCAGCATGCTGTATAAGTAACATGTGGGTCATACCTTGAACCCCCCCCCCGCCCCCATGCTCTCTGTGGCCTCCATGCCTTCAAGACTTCTGTCTGTATCTATCTCACACTGCACCAAGCACCCACTGTGCACCAGGCACTAAGTCTCTAGCCTCTTTCTCCCTTCTGCTCCCATCCAAGAAAGACAGTGTATAAGGAACATCTCTGTAATTGTGTCCCCTCTCATCTATGCTCTTTCCTGTCTTCCTTGACCAAAGCTTTCTTTGAGGTCCAAAAAAGGCTGCCCTGGGCCATACGTGCTATGGAGAGGACTCTCCCAAACCCCCAGTAGCTAGTGACAGCCACTTGGCCTCACTACCAGAAGAAGGATGGAGTCAGAAACCAAAGTGACCTCCAGAGCTGTCCTCCTGGAATCTGAGTGTCCTTGCTCTAGAGGTTCAAAGGCAGCAAGGCAGTGAGCTATGAGCCCAGCATGGATGTGTCTCAGGCACCTCATCCCCACCCTACCTCGCCCCAACAAACTCCTCTAGAAGAAGCCAAGAATTTCTCTCTATGTCTGTTTCACTTCTTGGATTGCATCTCCCCAAAAACTAAATGTGAAATCCTTACCATTTCTAGCCTCTATTGCCCAGATTGGAGTCAGAAGTCAAAAAAGGATTCCAAGTGATGGAACTCCAGGGGTGGAGGGAAATTGGCAGTTCCTGGCATCTCTTGTGTACCAGCTGCTGTGCTGGATGCCTTGCATGCACGGGCTCATCTAATCTTCCTCAAACTTCAGATAGGTTAAGGAAGGACAAAGGCCCCCAGCCATGAAGGGTTTTGCTATTTCCAAAGCTTCCCCTTATCGTCCCCTGTGATTGTCTCCCAACCCTGTGACAAAGGTAGAGCAAATATTGTTCTTCCCATTTTACCGATTCAGAAACCAAGGCTAAGGGACTGGTCTAAAGTCTCACAGGTAGTACATAGTGAAGCCAAGACTTGAACTCAGAGCTTTTTATACAAAATCCCATGATTTTTCCACTGAGACAAATCCTAGGCTCCTGGGAGGCCCTGGCAGAAGCCAGAACACATGGCTGGGCCTTTCCAGTCCAACCCACTGTCTTGCAGTGGACGGACAGCCTTGGCGAGGGCAGCAGGGTAGAGAGGACAAAGAATGTGGGGCTGGTTTCTGCCCTTTAAGAGCACCCGGTCAGTCAGAGAACAGAGATCACACACACCAAACCAGACAGAGGCAGGGCGGCATGGAGACAGGTAGACAGACCTCCAGGTCCCCAAGCTGGGGACAGAGAAGGTTCTGAGCTGTCCCATATTCCCACTTCTTGCCAAATGACTTTGCACCTGCAAATGGTGCTTCAATGTTGTTTTGTATCTTTAAGCTGTGATGTTGTATATATACAATGCCTCCCAGCTAGACTGTAAGCCCTTTGGGGACAGGGCTGCTTCCAGTTCTTGGATGGCATTCTCCTATCTACCTTCCTTCAACTGCTCTGCATATAATAAGCACTCAATAAATGCTCATTTGCCAATAAGTACTGTTTCTTCCACAACTTGGCAGTGGTCAATAGAAATACAGTCCAAGGTACCAGAAGACAGGCGGAGCTCCCTACCATTTCTACCCCAGCCCTCAACTTCTCCCAGGGAACTCAGAAGTCCCCATATCAGGAGAGGAAGGGAAGAGCTCTCCCTAAGATATTCAAATTCCCCCTGTCACAAATGGGGAGACCCATCACTCAGCTCAGAAAGGTCCCGGGCATTCCTCTGGAGCTGCCAGGGCAGGGCCTGAGTGCTTGGGCAAAGAGAATTCCAAGACATAACAGGAGTTTATTGTGATGACTTGAGGACAGAGGGACTCTAGTGGTTAGAGAGATGGAAGAGCCTAAGACACAGGCCTAGGAAACAGAATCAGCTGCCCCGTGTGAGTAACCTTGACAGATGAAGTCACCTTTTTTGGCCTCACCAGGCCCACTCCTGGTGACCAAGTGTGTGGCGACCTGTGATTCCCATCTCAGGTCACTGTGTGACCCTAGGCAAGTGACCTCTGAGTCTGGGTTTCTTCATGGGTAGCTTGGAATCAAATCACACAGTGGAGGCCAATTATAATCTCTAACTTTGTAGATTATATTCTGAATCTCTAAAACGGCAAGAACAAGGTCTTGGCCTTTACAGTCCCTCATTAGTTCAAATCTTCAGGTCGGAGCTTCCCCTGGCAGCCCAGCCTCTTGTGAGCACTTGTGAGTCCTTTCATTCTGAAATGCTGGAGTTTGAGACCTCTGGACTGTGAAGACAGTGCCTGGGGAGAAAGGATGAGAAAGCAAGTGGAAGGGTGCGAACTGGAGGCAAGTTCAGCAGCAAAGGAGCCTGGCCCCCAATGGCCTCTGGGGTCATCAGGGTCATTGTCCAGCCCAAGTCCCAGGCCCAGAAGAAAATCCTGCATACAACTGGCATGATTGGCTGGGGACAGAGCGCTGAGACCCACGGAAGAAAGGACAGACTGACCTCCGGCCTTAAGAGGAGAGATTTGGGGGAGGAGCTGCTCCAGCAGGAAATGCCACAGCTGGGCAGGAACAATAGAGGGGTTTCTTTAGCCCTTGTTTTCTTTGGCATCTTAGCTGCCACAGAGCCCAGAGCCCGCTCCTCCAAGTCCTTAGCATTCCTGCAGGCTCCTCCCCTCAGCCTTGCCTGACAAACTGACAGGGGAGGCACCTGTTCTCTACTTCCTCTGCACCCTCCCGCTGGACTCTTCCCCCAAGCTTAGCACCACACTAAACCCTCAAGGGGCTTTTAAAATTAACAGTCACAACGTAAGGAGACTTTACTGAGCCTTATTCTGTGCCAGGCACTGTGCTAAGGGCTTCTCTAACACACATGGGGATGGGAGTCTTTAATGCAGCTCCTCTCCCGGGATCCTGGGGGTGGGTCCTCCCCCTCTAAGCCCTAGAGAGCCTTCCAGCCTCATTCTCCACATGTCCGACCTGGAGTGAGTGGGAAGAGGGAGGGGGTGGTATGCGAGGAGGCAGCAGGTCACAAAGGGGTTACAAGCTCAGAGGGAAGGGGGATGGGAACTGGAAGAAAGTGTCACCCAGACCAGGAGTAGAAGAACTTGACTTTGGGGAGACTGAAAAAGACCACATGTAAGAGAGAGAGACATGGAAAATGAGGTAGAAACAGACAGAAACAAAGAAAAGCACAAAAATTAAGAGCCAGAGGAAAGGTGAAAATAGCCAGGAGACAGAAACTGCAGGATGAGAGAAATGAATAGAGACAGAGAGATTAAGACAGCAAAAGGCAAGAAGGAAAAACAGAAAATGAGAAGGTGTGAGAGAGAGATGGAGAGGTGGAGAACAGAGAGACTGAAATGAGAAAGAGACCTCTCGGAGAGAGACCGAGAGGAAGAGGCTGGCAGAGGGAGAGGGTCAGAGACCAAAGACAGTGACAAAAAGAGAAATACGGTTTTGCAAAGACTGACTGACAGAAACAGATTTCGAGGGGGAGAGAGACCAAGACCCAGTGAGGGTTTGAAGGAGACTTAGGGGAGATGGAGGAAGACAAGGAGAGTCTCAGATCCAGGGTGAGGGGCTTCTAGCAGGAAGAGGGGAGACGCCAAGACCGCGCTTGGGAGGTCAGTGGTGCGTCTCTACCCTCCCTGCTCCCCCACTCCAACTCCCAGAGTCTCAAGGCCTCGCGTCACACCCCCCTCCCGTCCCCTCGACAAGGGGAACCCCGGCCTGGGAGAGAGCGCCTTCGGGGTCCGTTGCCTAGTCCAGGTACTGCCCAGCTACCGGGCGTCGAGGATTGCGAAGCGTCGGGGCAGACTGGCACGGTGCCCACTTTTCCCAAAATGCCAGCCTTCCAAGCCCAGAAGCTCGCCCGGCCCGGGCCGGGAGCTGCCCACGTCGGACGGCCGGACCGCCCTGCAGGACCCAGCCCGGCCGCCCGCCCCCGCCGCCGGCGGTGAGGGAGGTGAGCGGCGCCGACCTGCGGGACGAGCATCACTCCGACCCAGCCGGGGGTGAGGCGGGTCAGGATGCTCCGGTCGCAGGAGGAAAAGGAGGAGCTGGACCAAAAGCCCGAAGAGAAGAAAAGGGGAAGGCCGCGCGCGGAGCGCGGTAAAGGCCGGCGGAGCTAGACGCCCCGAGGTCGGAGTGAAGCGCCGGGACCGAGCCCCGTCTCCCAGGGAGTCCGGGGCGCACGGCACCGAGGAGAGCGCGGGAGCCAACCTGGGCGCATCATGCGCAGGGCCCGGGACGCTGGGCCGGTCTACACCGCCGCCTGGGTCACGTGGCCCGGACGGGCAGGCGGCTGCCCCGGCCGGGGGGCGGGGGTCGCGCCGGGGCTGCGCTGGGCGACGGGGAGCGGCGGGTCCGCAGCGGCCTTGAGCCTCCCAACCCGCGCGCCGCGCTGGCCCCCGAGCGTAGGAGCCGCCCCCTGCCCCCCCGCGCCGGCCCCGCGCCCGGCCGCCCGCCCCCTATATAGCGCGCCCCAGCAGGGCCCGCGCCAGGCCGCCAGCCTCGGAGTGGGCGCGGGACAGTGCGCGGCGCCCCGCAGCCAGGCCCCCGCCCCCGCCGCCTCCACCTCCTCCGCCGCCTGCGACCCAACGGGCGCCCCCCGCCGCGGCAGCTGCCGCCGGGCCCCCGCGGCCACCATGAAGAAGGAGGTGTGCTCCGTGGCCTTCCTCAAGGCCGTGTTCGCCGAGTTCTTGGCCACCCTCATCTTCGTCTTCTTCGGCCTGGGCTCGGCCCTCAAGTGGCCGTCGGCGCTGCCTACCATCCTGCAGATCGCGCTGGCGTTTGGCCTGGCCATAGGCACGCTGGCCCAGGCCCTGGGACCCGTGAGCGGCGGCCACATCAACCCCGCCATCACCCTGGCCCTCTTGGTGGGCAACCAGATCTCGCTGCTCCGGGCTTTCTTCTACGTGGCGGCCCAGCTGGTGGGCGCCATTGCCGGGGCCGGCATCCTCTACGGTGTGGCACCGCTCAATGCCCGGGGCAATCTGGCCGTCAATGCGGTGAGTGCCCCGGGGGGGGGGGAGGGTGGGAGCCTCGACCCTGGGGTGGGCTCAGGACCAGGCCTCTTACCCCACCTGGAAAAAAGGGGTGCCGCAGAGTGGGCCAGCCCACACCCTTCACCAGGAAGGCAAGAACCTCCCAAGGCCAGGAAGGCAACTCTCCAGGCTGATGTGTGCCCCCTGCCCGCCCACCTCCTCTGCCCTCCACTCATGCTGGCCCACCCTGGTATCTTCAATGCCTGCTGCCCCTCCTCTCCTGCCGGAAACTTCTGCCTCCTCCTGTCTCACCTTTGAGCTCCACCTTCCTCCTGCGCCCCTCACCTCTCCTATCTCCTCAGTGGAGCGGCTGAGTAGAACCACCAGAGAAAAGCGGGCTGTCATCCCGGCTTTGGGTGACCCTGGCCTGTCTGTGCTTCATTGTTCTCAGCCCCTCCATGGGGATGGTCGTGTCTGCCACAGCAGTTGTCAAGGGGCTCACATTTAGAAACCGTAGATAGGAACCCCCTAATGTGGGGCCAGTGCAGAGCAGTTTCTGTTGAGTATTGGTTCCCGCTTTCCCCAACCTGTGCTCCTCCCCTCAACCCCGCACCCCTGCCTCCCTCCCACCTCCCGCAGCCCCAGAGTCAGCCCCCAACCCCATGCAAACTGAGTTCATTAATCAAGCACAGAGGAGGATTTGCTCGGCCATTGTCAAACTGTGAGTCAGCCGCACTGGAGAGACGGGTTTAAGGCTGGCACTGGCATGGGGCCAGGCACGGGCAGGAGGCCGGGATGGGGTGTGAGGCAGGCAAACCGGGCAGCTGCCCACAGGATGGAGGGTAAATGCCAGCTTATGGGGGCTGGGGGTTGGGCAGAGCCATTGATAGGACTGTGTCCAGGAAAAGCTACCCTGACACTCTGCCCTTTGGCCACAGGCCTGAGCTTCAAGCCTGTGCAAACTGTGAAATGTATAGTGTCTTTAACAAATGGCTTCGCTGGGGTGATGTCCACAGGGCTTGGCTTCCAGGTGCCAAGGTGCTCTAAGTGTCCCTGGAGGCCAAAAGCCCTTCTCCCCAAGCCCCTGGCTATACAGCCAGAAGGTGGCTGGGGTCCTAACCCGCTATCCCCTTGCAGCTCAACAACAACACAACGCAAGGCCAGGCCATGGTGGTGGAGCTGATTCTGACCTTCCAGCTGGCACTCTGCATCTTCGCCTCCACTGACTCCCGCCGCACCAGCCCTGTGGGCTCCCCAGCCCTGTCCATTGGCCTGTCTGTCACCCTGGGCCACCTTGTCGGAGTGAGCAGTACTAACATTGGGCTGGGGTGAGGGTGGGGCAGGCACTCAAGGCAAATAATGGAGCCCTGGAGCGGAGCCCACTTCAGATTGATGAGTCCAGCAGAGTTTAAGGCCTGGATTCAGGGCTCCTGGACTCTGGCCCTACTGGGCCCCAGAATTGATCCCCCAAAACCTCTGGGCTGAGGAAAGATGGGAGTAAGTAGGAGGTGGGATGGGACAGGAATCAAACCCAACCTCAGAGCAGAGAAGAGAGGAGGGTGTAGTTAAGGGTCCATGGTTAACCGAGCAGCTGGGATCCTTGGAGGGAGAGGTTGCCAGCCTGAGTTTGAGACCTGGCTGAGCCCCTGGACTGCAGTGTAACCTTGGGAGAGTCCAGGTTCTGTGGGAGTGGACCAGGATGTTGCCTTTCTCTCCACCGCCCTGTCTCTATCCAGATCTACTTCACTGGCTGCTCCATGAACCCAGCCCGCTCTTTTGGCCCTGCCGTGGTCATGAATCGGTTCAGCCCCGCTCACTGGGTGAGTCCGTCCCTTCCCCTGGCTCCCTGGAGATGAGGGCCTGGAGACCCAGCAGTGGCAGCTCAGAGCTCACCAGACCTGGCTTCTGTGGGCCTAGAGCTTGGGGGTGGGCCAGGGAGTGGTGGCTGAGAGAGAAAGGGACACAGTAGGGGATGGGATTCAGCCAGAGGGGCAGAGGTGGCTTTGTATGGCCTGAACCGCTGGGGACAGGGAGTATGAGTATCTGTCCGCTTATGGAAGAGGCTCTGTACTGAACCTGGAGGTGCAGAGGGGCTCTGTGTCAATTCCCTTGAGGATTTGGTGTCTGTCCCTCTGGGTGTCTGTGTGCTGGTCCTCTCTGATGTTTTATTTATCTGTCCCTGTTGAGGGGGTTGGGAGAGTCTTCCTGTGGGTCTGTCCCTGTGGACAATCTGTCTGCCCCCTCCTTTGAAAGCTCATGGTCACTCTCTCCAGGGTCTGTTTCTATCCCTATGTGGAGGGGAGAGGTGCTCTGTTCATCTGTCTCTCTGGGGACCCATGTGTCCCCCCTGAAGGTTTATTTGTTTCTCTTTCCGGTGTGGTTGGAGGGGGCCTGTCCCTCTGGGAA
Source organism: Pongo abelii (assembly GCF_028885655.2). Taxonomy (NCBI): domain Eukaryota; kingdom Metazoa; phylum Chordata; class Mammalia; order Primates; family Hominidae; genus Pongo; species Pongo abelii. Next base: position 47,735,522 of record NC_071995.2, read on the forward strand.
TCTGTTTGCCTTCTTTGAGGGTCTGGGTGTCTGTGGTCCATGTCTTTGTCCCTGGGAGTGGTGTGTCAGTATATCCGTCCCCGAGGTGGGAGGAAGTCTTTCTCCCTGAAGGTCTGGAAGTCTGCATGTCTGTCTCCTCTCAGGGTCCATGGGTCTGTCCTCTGTGGGGTGGGGGGCATGTGGTCTTCAAGGTCTGGGGCTCAGTGCCCTGACTCCTGCCCTGTCTCCACCAGGTTTTCTGGGTAGGGCCCATCGTGGGGGCGGTCCTGGCTGCCATCCTCTACTTCTACCTGCTCTTCCCCAACTCCCTGAGCCTGAGTGAGCGTGTGGCCATCATCAAAGGCACGTATGAGCCTGACGAGGACTGGGAGGAGCAGCGGGAAGAGCGGAAGAAGACCATGGAGCTGACCACCCACTGACCGGTGTCAGGCAGGGGCCAGCCCCTCAGCCCCTGAGCCAAGGGGGAAAAAAAGAAAAAGTACATAACACAAGCTTCCTTTTTGCACAACCGGTCCTCTTGGCTGAGGAGGAGGCGCTGGTCCCCCTGGCTGCACAGTTAGAGAGGGGAGAAGGAACCCATGATGGGACTCCTGGGGTAGGGGCCAGGGGCTGGGGTCTGCTGGGGACAGGTCTCTCTGGGACAGACCTCAGAGATTGTGAACGCAGTGCCAAGCTCACAGGCTGCAAGGGCCAGGCCAGAAAAGGGTGGGCCTGCAGCCTGCATCCCCCACCTTCCCCAGCCCTTCCTCAAGAGCTGAAGGGATCCCAGCTCCTAGGTGGGCAGAGGCAGACCCTCCCCTGAGCTCCTTAGGAAGACGACAGACTGGTTCATTGAATGCCGCCTTATTTATTTCTGGTGAGGATGCATGCGTGGGGCTGCTGGTGTTTAGAGTGGGGGCTACCCAATAAATCACTGATACTCACATTCCGCCTCTGTCTCTCCTCAGAGTGCCTTGAGACACCCTGGCCCATTGCCTCTCCTCTTTGTCATCCCACATCCTCCACCACGATCTCCACAGGGTACCAGGGGACCCCAGGACAAGTGCTCTGTGGGAAAAAAGGGAGACTGAGACCATGGGAGGCCCAGAGAATCAGAGAGATGGGAACAGAGCAGGGAGAGACTGAGAGAGAGAAGACCAAATATCAAAATAGAGCTAGAGGCCAGGAAGGAGGGGTCCTCACTGCAGTCACCCTCCACCCCTCCCCCTCAGCCATGTCAATCAAGTCCCTACCATTTGAGGAGGGCTTGGCTGGCACTTGAGGGGAGTGCCAGGGTGTGACAGGCAGGGTGGAGGAGGAGTGAGCCAACTGCAGCCCCTCAAGATGGCAAGGGGGTGACCAGCCAGGTTCCATCACAGCCCTGGGCCCCTTTCTCTGCACCTTGATGTTTCAAAAAGGTGTCCTGCTGGGAGCCTGTGCCCAGAGGGAGCAGCCCCCCGACCCCCTCCCCAAGAAGCCACATGTGGCCCAGCCCCCTTTTCCAGGGCTTCTCTCTCATGCCTCGGCCCACCAGTGTCCCCACCGTCCTCTCCTCTGGGCCTGAGCTCTGTCCTAGCCTGCTCTTGTCCCACTGTCACTGACACTCCTTAGGTAACCTTCTTAAACTCTCAGAGCCTCCATCTCTTCCTCTGTAAAATGGGGATAAAATATCACTTTCCTCACAAGATAGTTGTGGGGACCGGATGAGGGCATGAGATGCCTGGGACCAGTCAGCTTTCTGTGAGGAAAAGGCAGGAGGTCATGCAGTGAACAGCTCCACACAGCCCAGCTTCGCAGTGAGCCCAGTCTGGAGTCAGTAACCACCCTCATTCCAATCTGGCCGCAGAACTTGGGGCAACATAAGCTCTCTGAGCTTTAAGGACCTTATCTGCAAAACAGAGGTACTTTTCCCGACCTCACATGCTGTCGTGAAGAGAAAATGAGACCATGCCTGGAGGTAAAACGCTTGTACAAATGGTCAGGCGCCTTGGAGTGAGTGCTCAGTATAGTCGTGTGAATAGAAACCCACACGTGCCTGCCTAGTCTGGGGCCCCAGCCACATGCTTCTGCCCTCCTGGGGGTGTCTGGACCTGAGCGCCTGTCCAGCGGGGCCAGGAGACGGACTGAGAAGGGGTAGGGGAAGCTGTAGGTCTTGGCCAGCGACAGGCAGTCCCAGAGGCTGGGGTGAGGAGCGGCAGACCCCCCAGCCTTCTCCACACTTAGAGTCTAAGCATCTACAAGTGAGAGGTCAGCCACTCATGTCAGCCACTCATGTCCGCCCCATAGGCTTACAGTAAACACCACGTGGCATTGCGTGTGAGAACCCGGGGAGCCCAGGGAAGGAGCAGCCCCCCACCCACCGTGTCCCTTCCCACTTTTTCCAACCTGCCCCAGGCTGGGGGAGCCGGGCTGGAAGTGCCAGCTCTGGCCAGCAGGGGGCAACGTCGTCCACCGAATCCACAGCGTGGCGCCTCGTCGTCCACAAGTCCTGGGTCTGGGCTCTAGCCAGATGGGGGTGGAGTGGAGGACACAGGGAGTCCCTCATGCTTGAGTCCCCTGGGGCCACCTTGAGGCAGCCTATCCCAATGCACCCCCGCCCCACTATCCGGGTGGGGCGCAGAAGAGAGGGGAGCCCTTCCCCACTCAATCTCCAGGAGACTCAGGTACGGACACAGCCATGACCAGGAGGATGGGCTCTTCCTCCAGCCCAATGGGGACCACGGCAGGGTGGACAGTGGACCCTTGGGAGACAAACCCGCGGGGGCGGGCAAGGCACTAAGTCAGAGGGGGCTACCGGCCCTGAGCTTCCTGCAGGTTGCCTCGCCTGGCCCTTGAGCAAGCTTCCAGCTAGGGCTTGGGGCTGACAAGCGCCGTGGTTGGGGCGGTGTGGCCAGCAGGGGTCGCTGTGTCTGCGTGTCGGATCTTGCAGGAGCGGCAGGTCTGCGGGCTCACAAAGTCCCGTGCACACGCGCGCACACACACACTGACCCCACACAGTCCGGGGCTCGCGGCCACACACTGACCTCAGTCGTGCCCGAGGGCTGCATCTTCCGGGTGTGTGCGTCTCCTTCCCTCCGCACGTTCACTCGAATGTGCGGAGCCACATCAGCCCTCCGGCATTCGCTCACAGGGCCACCGCGGGCCCAGACCTATGAGCCTGGCTCCGCGGTTCTCAGAGGCACACCTGTGTGCTGTCCAACACAAGCACACACAGGCCCCGTCACCTCTGCTGCACCTAAAGAGGGAACCCAGGGAGAGTCTGGATTCTCCTGTGGGAGGCTCCCTTCCCCTTTCTCCCACTCTTCCTCTCCCCAGGGCCTGCCAGTTCTCATCAGCTGGGAGGTGGAAAAGGTGATATGGGGAGAGATGGAAGAGGACCGGGAGGAGAGGTGGAGAGCGGACAGAGGGGCTGGCTGTTGAGATGGGTGGACAGGAGGAAGGACATCTGGGAGGACCAGGTCTCTCCGCTCCTCTTGGCCTCAGTTTCCTCCTCCGTCATGTGTGGATGAGGACATCAGACCTCCCGACCTTTGCAGGTTTTGTGGGGATCAGTGAGATGAGGCACGGGAAGCCATCTTGAATTCCCTCCTCATCAGTTTGTGTTCTCCCTCCTTTTCTCTCCAGGTACCTTCCTCCTTCCCCTCCCCTTCGCCCCGCTTACTTTCCCCAATCTCTGATAGGACTTCAGTCAGAGCTGCATTGACAGGCAGCCCTAGGCAGCCAGATAAGGAACCTCGGCAAAAGGTTTTTGAGCATGAATGAGCTTAAAGCTTGGCACTAGAGCCCAGTGCTGGCTGGGTCTGGGCACGTGCTGGCTAGGACAGGAAGCCAGGCCTGGAGCAAGCCCTGGTCAATGCCCAGCTGGCCTCAGGAGGTGAAGGACCTTGTCCCAGGCCGGGCAGAGGTCAGGAGACTCAGCCCCGGGCTAGCTGGGGACAAGGGCTGCCGCTGCACTTAGCACTTTCAGGCTCCAGGGCCCAGGGCGGGTGCTGAGGTGCCTGTCTTGGAGCAGCCACGCAGCCCCGTCCCCACAGCTGTCTAACGGCAGGGGGCAGGGAAGTTGCAATCCTAATCATTCACATTTTCTGACTTGGAGGCCCTCTCCTAGTTATCAGCACATTTACTCCTAACTACACACAGGGAGGAGGGAATTATTAGCATCATCCCCATTGTAAAAATGAGGATCTTGAGGTTAAGCAACTGCTTAGGGTGCAATACACATGTCAGTGTTCACAGTCCTTTCACTGGCCTCATCGGCAGCTCTCAACAGGTAAGCATTGCTGCCACTTGGCGCCCATTTAACAAGGGCAGAAACTGAGGCTAGGTCAGATGAAAGGACTGGTAAGTGCCTGTCCACCAAGCCCTCTACTGGCCCTGCCTGAAGTGAGAGAAGCAGACAAGTGCCCTGGAGCTACCCTGGGACAACCCCCAGCCAGGGAACCCCCTGTGCCAGGGAGGAACAGTGCCCACGCTGCCCCCACAGCCATGCCCTGTCATCCCTTGAGCATTTATTGAATGACTCCTCTATGCCAGCCAGGGATGGATGTCTGTGCTGGAACAGTGGAGGCATTGAGGAGGCAGAGGCCACAACCAGCCCCTGGCTTTGCTCAAGCCCTGCTTCTCTAAGAAGCTTGCCCTGATTCTGCCGGAGAGGGAAATGAGGGCAGGCTTCGCAGAAGAACAGCACTTGAGCAAAGTCTTGAGAGACAAAAAGGAGAGGCATCCAAACTCCACAGCAAAGGGCTCGTTCTGGAGAAATATGTCTGGCCTGTTTGGAGTAAAGGGTGCAGGGTGGGCAGTGGGAAGGGAGCCTTCCTTGCATGTTAAACATGGGTATTCAGACCTGATTCTGAGGCAATGGGGAGCCATTGAAAGCTTTTGAGCAGAGGAGTAACTTGATGAGCTTTGCATTTTGGAAGGATCTCTCTGACAGTGAGTGGAGAGGAGAGTGGTGTGGAAGGGCACAACATAGTCTGAGAGCCCAGGAAGGAGGTTAATGCAGTCATCCTGGAGAGGTGATAAGGGCTGCACTGTGCCAGTGGCAAGTGGTGATGGAAAGAGGTGTCAAATATGAGAAAGAGCTACCAGGAACCTGGTACCAGGAACCTATTTGCTGTGGGCTAGGGGAAGGGGAAGCACCAGATGGTTCCTGTGTTCTGGCCTGGGCAACTGAGTGAGAGTGGGGTGAGGAGGAGCAAGCCGGAGGGTCCAGTGAGAGCTGAGTGGGTCTGGAGTTCAGGAGAAAGATCTGGGCCAGAGACAATGTTGAGAGTCGACAGTATCTGCAGGGTGTGGAAGTCACGGGTGGGAACAGGGCTGCCCAGGCACACTCATCAGGAGTGAGGGGCCATGGGCCAGGAGTAGACAAGGCCTGGGCTTAAGGATCAGCAGAAGAGGAGCCAGCCATGGAGGCCACGTGGCAGAGATGCCCTCACAGAGATGGGAGGACAGCCAGGAGATGTGCCTCAAAGGCAGGGAAAAAGAGGCATCAGGAAGGAGATGGCCGGCAGCCCATGTGCCACAGTGGGCTGGAGAGGAAATCATGCTGGCCTTTGCCAGAGCGGTTTCAGTAGCCGGGGGCCAGGGGCTGTTGTGCAGTGGATAGGTGGCTGGAACCTTGACTCCAAACCATGACCTTTCACTGCTCCGCGACCATGCAGGTACATTTATAGGGAAGAAGTCAAGAGAAGGGGAAGCCTGAAAGCCACAGGTCAGACTGGGAAAGGCCAAGAGAGGGTCCCAGTCACTCAAAGGGAGCCAGAAGTCCAAGGAGGGTCCCCTGACCCCGACTTGTACACCGGAGAAGGGCTGCCTCTACTTCAAGGGCACAGGGCAGCTGGTGAGGGCACAGGGCGGCTGCAGGTGAGTTTGGCTGGGAGGGAGGATGGGAAGAAGTCGCCTGGTAGCTTGGCTTTCTAGGTGGGGTGGGAGGCAACGGTGGGTGCTCTGCTGAGAGAAAGCCAGAGTGAGCCAAATACTTGAAGAGAGTGGGGGAGGTTTAAAGAATGCGGGGAGAGCTGTGGAAGGATTGCTGAGCAGAGCTGCGATCCCTACTGGGGCCAGAGACCATGAACTTGTCATGGCAGCAGTCTGCACGACTAGGCGAGTTTCTCCAGCAGTGCTCAGCAGCGCAGATGGGGGGCAGAAAGGCGTGGAAGAGGATGAGAACAGAGACACGCAGCAGGGACGGGGTGGAGAGGACAGGGAGCCAGGACCATGGAGCGCTGGCAAGAGGCTACTCAGGGTGAGATGCCCAGGAGTTCCCTGGAAAGGACAGGGTGAAGTCGAGACAGCAGGGAGAACAGAAGGGAATGGGTGAGGGATGTTACTGGGACTCAGACAGGGACTGGGGAGGAACAGACCCAGTGGTCCAGAGTTAAGACGTTTCTCTTGAAGATATCAGAGGGCTCAGTCCCAGGTCGGGGAAGGTATTAGGCTGAAATGCAGCAGACATAGTAATCTGCCCCGGGAAGTCAAGAAGTTTTCATTCATTCATTCATTCAACAAATATTTATTGGGCACTTACTGTGCCAATCTCTGTGCAAGACACTACATGCAGGGGTGAACAAAACTTAGTTCCTGGCCCCCAAAGGCCTCCCCGCCTTGCCTCACTGGGGAGACACATTCACACCACAACAGCACCCTGTGGTGACTGCAGTGTAGGAGAATGCCTAGGTGTGGTGGGAGCACGCAGAAGGGTCCCCACCCAGGAAAGGAGCAAGCGACGTCAAAGCTGAGCCTTTGGAATGGGAGTTACCCAAGCAAACGGAGTGCAAGGGATCTCCAAGAAGAGGATAGAGCTTTTTCCAAGGAGAGGCCAGCAAGAGTATGCATCTGGTGAAACCAGAGGGTAACGGAGTGGGGAGAGGTGAGGAAGAGCTGCAGGGTCCCTGAAGGCAGGCACAGAGCTTTCAGAGGAATGGGAGGCTTGGAAGGGATTTTAGCAGGGGAGCAGCATGATCAGATTTGCATTTTAGCACTCAGGCTGCAGTATGGAAAATTGATTGGAACGGAGCAAGGGAGCAGACAGAGAGACTGGTTAAAGGCTGCAGGGCAGCAGGGGTGGCAAAAAGAGGGCGCAGTCAGGAGATATTTAGGATTCAAAATCAGCAGGACTTGATGTTTTTCCTGGATGGGGGAAGGAGGGAGAAAAGGGTCAAGGATGCTTCCCAGATGCCACCAGCTGAGCTGCAGAAAACAAGAGGAGAACATGGGGGTTGGGGGGGTACCAGGAGACAGGAGGATCACATCTGGAGACAGATTGCGTTTGAGGAGCCTGAGAACAACCAGGGGACATCTGTGGGCAGGTAGATATGCCAGGGATGAGGTCAGGACACCCAGCTGTGGTTAAGAGGGGAAGACTGTTATTTCAATAGCTTGGCAGACTCTTCTTAGGGAGGAACACTTTTGTTTGAGAAAATACCTTGCTATCTGCTAGGGTTAAAAGGGGAAAGCCTAGGGCATGGGTGACCGTAGGGCCAGTGCAGCCACAAAAAATGGTTAAGCTGCCTTGCGTGAGAAAGGAGTGAAATCTGTTTGGCCCCTGAGAGGAGGAGAGCAGAGGGGGAGGAGCCGAGAAGGGAGGGGAGCGCGGGGGAGGGCAGGGAGGCAGGAGGAAGTGAGTGAAGGGCCAGTGGAAATTTCCCCTGGTGGACAGCAGAGGTGCCCATGGCCTTGTGTGATCTGACACGGTTTGAGTCGTGTGGAATAAACCCCTTCTCCACCTGCCCCTCTGCAACCCCACAGGCCGCAGTGTCCACAGTGTCCTTGGTAAAGTCGACTGTATTCACATCTGCATTCTGTGAGTGCGGGTATAGGTGGGAGTGGAGGAGAGGACTTACTTTCTGGGTTTACGGGCACGGTGTGGTGTCAGCCCATTTGGAAGCAAAGCCTAGATATGGAGGGAGCCAGATGAACAGGTCCTGGGAATGCACAGGACCCCCTGAAGCAGGCTGGGGATCTGAGTGATCTTGCTGTATCTGAGCTGACATTGGAACATGAACAGTCTGAAATCCCATGAGCCCTGCTGCCCTGCACCTGTGACCCTCAGGCTAGACCTTAGACTGTCTACAACACGAGTCAGGCCCAACCCACCCTGGAAATCGTCGTAGGAGGTTCCAGCTCAGTGCCCAGAGACAGCCCCCGCATCCCACCCCATCAGGTAAGCTCAGGCTGGAGCAGGCATGTGAGCAACACCCCTCATTCCACCCCCATACACACACATAACCCCATCTGCCTGCGCCCTGCCAGTCTGACCAGCACAGTCCTGGGGACAGGAGCGTGGTGGAGGAGCTGCAGGTGGGGGCCAGAGAAGCCTCCACAGAGAGCAAAAGCCAGGGTCAGCCAGAGACAGGACACCAGAAGAGACAGGAGATCAGAGACCAGAGGAACAGAGAAGAGGCCCCAGAGCAAAGCGAGGAACAGCCAAGGCACCAGGACATGGATGCAGTGGAGCCAGGGGGAAGTGGCTGGGCCGGCGTGTTGGCGTGCAGGCTTTGGAAAGCCATCAGCAGGGCGCTGTTTGCAGAGTTCCTGGCCACGGGGCTGTATGTGTTCTTTGGCGTGGGCTCAGTGATGCGCTGGCCCACAGCACTTCCCTCCGTGCTACAGATTGCCATCACCTTCAACCTGGTCACTGCCATGGCTGTGCAGGTCACCTGGAAGGCCAGCGGGGCCCACGCCAACCCCGCTGTGACGCTGGCCTTCCTCGTAGGTTCCCACATCTCTCTGCCCCGTGCTGTGGCATATGTGGCTGCCCAGCTGGTGGGGGCCACGGTGGGGGCTGCTCTGCTTTATGGGGTCATGCCCGGAGACATCCGAGAGACCCTTGGGATCAACGTGGTAGGTGCAGGGAGGGGCACTTGGAGGGCCAGGAGGCGGGAATGTGCACAGGTGGTGAAGGTGGAGGCCAGGACGGAGGTGAGGGAGCAAAGGAGGAAACAAGTCAGCCGCAGGCTCCACATCCTCCTGGGCTGGGTCCCAGGACCCAGAGGACTGAGACTTTGACCTCAGTCTAGGCAGAATAGAAATGGGATAGTGGCGCGAAGAACAGGTGGAGGTGGAGAAGGAAGAAGCCATATAAAGGAGAAGGAATAGAAGGACCAGGCATTTAAGGGTAGACGCGGCCAAGGGAGTGTGGGGACTGTAGGCAGAGAAGGGGACCCCACGAGGACTTCATTTTTCTCCCAGGCTCCACCCACGTCCTCTGCTCTCCGATTGTTCCCAAATTCTTCCCTCCACCTCGAGGCCTGCCTCACTCGCCCCTTCTCCATTTCCTAACCATCTGTGTTCCACCTTCTTCCCCCAAATCTCCTCCTGCACCTGCTGCCAGTCTCCTCTCAAGCAAGCCTCCTGAACCACTGGCCCCAACCAACCCACTGGTGGGGTGGGAGGAGCGCCACTCACTTCTGCAGGGAGCAAGGGTCCAGAGCAGATATGGACCCCTCTGCACAGACCTCCCGAAGTCCTGAAGCTGGGTGGCAGTGAGGAGTCACCCCCTTCCAGCTGAGGAGACCAGGCCCAGTGGCAGGGGTTTCTCTGTCTGTCCGTGGGCAGAGCCCGCGTCTAGTCCAGAGTAACTCCCTCTGTCCAGGTCCGGAACAGTGTCTCAACTGGCCAGGCGGTGGCAGTGGAGCTGCTTCTGACTCTGCAGCTGGTGCTCTGTGTCTTCGCTTCCACCGACAGCCGTCAGACATCGGGCTCCCCGGCCACCATGATTGGGATCTCTGTGGCACTGGGCCACCTCATTGGGGTAAGGAGCAGACGGGACACCGTGCACATGCACACACTGGATCCGTTCCCAGGGAAACTGTGAAGCCCTGAAGGCCAGGCAGTGTCCCTCCCTGAGCCCCTCGTGCCTTGGAGCCAAAGTGGTACCTCCTGCACTCTAGGCCCAGGATATGGCACTACAGAGGCCATGGCTGGGGCTAAGACTCTGAGCCAGGACTGAGAAATGGTCCCCTCTCAGGCCTGCTTGAAACCTTCTCCCACCCTGACACTGCGCTTGCTCCCCAGATCCACTTCACTGGCTGCTCCATGAACCCAGCCCGCTCCTTCGGCCCTGCCGTCATCATTGGGAAGTTCACAGTCCACTGGGTGAGCCCCTTTGCTGGCAGCCCTGGGGAGGGGAGGGAAGGGACCCTGAGTTGCCTATAGACAGTGGGTTTCACTCGCAGCTTCCCTAAGCTCAGAAGGCCAGGATGAATGTCTTGGCTGGGACTTCCTTTCTTTTCGGCTTCAGTCGCCCGGGATACCCAGTGGACTGGCAAGAAATGGGCCAGGGCAGGAGCTGCAGCCTTGGCCCAGACTTTTAAGTCCTGGCTGTTTCCTTATTCACTTTCTCCAGCTGGACCAATTTTCAAACTTGGATAAAGAAAAAGACAAACAGAAATAGACACACACACCAGCAGAGACAGAAACAGCAATAGCCAGGACTCATGGCTAAAACGGGGGAAGTGAGAGGAAAGAGGCGGGGGTGGGTGAGGAGACTGGCCCCAGGCCCCAGCCACAGCTGCAGAGCCTGGGCTCAGCCCCAGGGAGGGCAGGGAGAGCAAGGGGCAAGGTCCCCATACCTTGTGGGCTTGGAAAAAACGACTTGTGGTTCTCAAATTTAGCACCTTACAGACAGTTCAGGGAGACCTGGGAGATCAAGTCGGCACTAGGGAAGGAGGCAGCAGTCCCAGAGCCACCCTGTGGTCCTGGTAGCTCCTGGGTGGGGTGACGACATCCTTCTCCTCAGGTCTTCTGGGTGGGGCCCCTGATGGGAGCCCTCCTGGCCTCGCTGATGTACAACTTCGTCCTGTTCCCCGACACCAAGACCCTGGCCCAGCGGCTGGCTATCCTCACAGGCACCGCAGAGGTGGGGACAGGGGCAGGGGCGGGGGCAGGGGCAGAGCCCCCGAAGAAGGAGTCCCAGCCGGATTCGGGAGCCATGGAGATGGAGAGTGTGTGAAATAGCCTAGGCCTGGCCGCGCCCTTGGGCTTCCTGCCTTGCAGGGCCTGCCTGGAAGTTCTCCCTGGGGGTGGCGGGAGGGGGAGGCTTGACCTCTTGTCCTGACCAGGTGGGCCAGAGGGGACAAGCCCTATCCCTGGCATTACATTTCTAGGTAGAATCTGGGAGTGAATTTGTCCCATTCTCTCTCTTTAGGGCTTCCCCACCTCTCAGTGGGATAGAGCAGAGGAAGGCAGGGGATTTAGGATCGCCCTCCCCTCCTCTCACCCACTGGACCCCGTAGGAGTCCTGACCCCCAGATGCCCAAGTCTTGGGGGAGAAAGGAATGGGAGCCCAGACAGCCACTCTGCTTAGACGTGGGAGCTATAGGGACCTCAGGGAGCCCCAACTTCTTACCCACCCAGGAAACCCTTGGTCTGGAGGGGACAGACTATCTGGAGGAATCAGGCCCTGGGACAGCCTCTGAGCTCCTGGGGGGGTTTCTCTGCCCTTGGGTGTGGTTTTGGGGGGTATATTTCCTCCTTCAGACTAGGGGCTTCCTGAGGACAGAGACTGCTCTACCAATAGATCTTTGTTTGTTTGTTTTGAGACAGAATCTTGATCTGTTATCCAGGCTGGAGTGCAGTGGCATGATCTCGGCTCACTGCAACCTCTACCTCCTGGGTTCAAGGGATTCTCCTGCCTCAGCCTCCCAAGTAGCTGGGATTACAGGCGCCTGCCACCACGCCCAGCTAATTTTTTGTATTTTTAGTAGAGATGGGGTTTCACCATATTGGTCAGGCTGGTCTCAAACTCCTGACCTGAGGTGATCTGCCCACCTTGGCCTCCCAAAGTGCTGGGATTACAGGCGTGAGCCACCGCGCCCGGCCTCTCCCAATAGGTCTTTATTCCTCACTCCTCCAAATGCTCTGGAGAGGCCCCCACCCTTGAGAAGAACTGACACAGAGAAGAACATTTTCTCAGGCTCGTAGAGGGGTGGGATAGAGGAAGGGAGGTTTGAGCCAGACAGGCCTTTCCCAGGGAAGCCTCCTCCCAGGTGCTTGCCCCAGCTCCCACCCCACAGCCCACTCTCAGGCAGGAACAATCCTTAGAGGGGAAGTGCCCATCTAGCCATTGACTCATGACCTGGGTCAAAGAAGCCATCTCCAGGCTCTCTGTCAGCATTACGGGATCCCCAAAAAGCTGTTGAATAAGCCCTAAGGGTGGTAGGAACCCAGGAGGGACCCAGGAAACGAAGATTTGAGATTCAGTGCCTCTGAAAGACTACCAAAATCTAAATTGGTTTAATAGTTAAAGGCTGCTGTAGATTTATTCTGCCCACAACTTGGGGGTCCTATCTGGATCTCGGCTTCTCCAGCTGTAAAATGGACACACAATCCTCCACCAGGGACTGCTGTGAAATCAAGAAATTGGAAAATACTTTCAGAAGTTAAAATGCTAGAAAAACAACCCCAATAAATGATGATTATTGTTGCTGTTACTGTAATTATTGGGTATGAAGACAATTGCTGCTGGTAATGAGAGGGAGGAGGGGAAAAGAGAGAGAGAAAGATGACTGAGAGGGAGGGAAGAGAGACTGGGTTTTCTCTCACATCATTGGATCTACTTAACCAGGGACCCTGTGTCCTCTTCTCCTGGGTCTGCTGACCTTGAGGCTTTGTGGGTATGAGGGGCTATGGGAGGGCCCTGGAATGAAGAGGCGAGCCAATAAAATCAGTTCTTCTCATCTCTATGACGCCCATCACCATGGTACCCTAAGATGCAGCAGCCAAATTCATATAAAAGATGGGTCCTGGCGGCCAGGCACGGTGGCTCATGCCTGTAATCCCAGCACTTTGGGAGGCTGAGGCGGGCAGATCACAAGGTCAGGAGATCGAGACCATCCTGGCCAACATGGTGAAACCCTGTCCCTACTAAAATATAAAAAATTAGCTGGGCGTGGTGGCGCGTGATTGTAGTCCCAGCTACTTGGGAGGCTGAGGCAGGGGAATCACTTGAACCCGGAAGGTAGAGGTTTCAGTGAGCCAAGATCACACCACTGCACTCCAGCCTGGTGACAGAGTAAGACTGTCTCAAAAAAAAAAAAAAAAAGATGGGTCCTGGCCTGGTGCAGTGGCTCCCACCTGTAATCCTAACACTTTGGGAGGCCAAAGTGGGAGGATAGCTTGAGGCCAGGAGTTCGAGACCAGCCTGGACAACATGGCAAAACCCTGCCTCTACAAAAAATCAAAAACTTAGCCAGGCATGATGGCTCACACCTGTAATCACCAACATGTTGGGTGGCCCAAGCAGGAGGATTGCTTGAGGCCGGGAGTTCGAGACCATCCTGGGCAGCATAGTGAAACTTCATCTCTATTATTTAAAATGAAAAATTAATTAAATTAAAATACAAACAAAAGATAGATCCTTTTTAATGATATCTCCTGAGGGACTGGGGATGGGGGAAAGGCTGCCCAAGTCTTCCAAGGGCAGCGTGGCAGGCCCAGCCTGTGACCAGTGCAGTAGCTGAATCCCTGGTGCTCATAGCCCCAGTAGCTGTGCTCAGCGTTCTGTGATATCAGTGCAGATACTACTCACATCTCTCCAAGCTGGGCCCCACTCATCCATCTTCACAATCTCTCAGAGGCCAAGGCTGCCTGTGTCCTTTTATGAGCAGGGAGAGCTGGTTGTCTGTATGTATGCATGTATGAGAGCGTATGTGTAAACAGAGGACATGATTGACTTGCTCAAGGTCACCCGGTTCAGGAGCACGAACACTTAAGGTCTCCCCAGCTCCCAGTTTAGAATTTTCCAAAATAGAGCTCCTGGGGGGCTCATACAAGCTGCAGCCCCAGGAAGGAAGGAAACAGGAACTAGAGGATTGAAGGGGATGGGGGCGTGGAGCTCCTACGGTAGGCTCTTAAGCTCCTTGACAAATGATCACTGCTTTTTGTCCCCAGAGCCAAGCACACACTGGGTGCTCAATATAAGTTTGATGAATGAATAAGGCTGGGCAGTTGGGGAGGACGGGAGGCAGTAATAGATCAAGAGGAGAAAATTTCAGGAGTTATAGCTCCAAATAAGCCAGTATGACAGCAGCTGAGAAGCCTATGCTTCCAGGCAGGGGCTAGGGAGAGGGTGCATCGCCAGATATTTGCTGTTCCACCCACAATTTCAGAGCAGGCTTCACAACGTCTGTCCCAGGAACTTACAGGCCAAAATATGAGGGGTTGCCTGAAGATAAAGCTGAGGGGCTATTTTCACTAACAGTTCTTCAAAGCAGTTCTCTGTCAGGACAGAGCAGGAGGAAATAAGGTTCCTGAGAAGTGGGGAATTAGGTTAGCCTCTGAAGAGCATCCAAGGTTAGATGTGGAAATAAGTAACCAAAGGTTCGCTTCCCCTCCTCTGGAGCCCTTTAATAGGACAGCAGGCCATCTGTTTGGATGAGGGAAGGGCTGGCCTTTGGAGAGCTGAATCTCAGTAGCTCCAGCTGGGGGAAGCAGGCTTCACTGGCATAGCCCCTGGGCCTGGGTGGGGGCAGGGAACATGGGGAGGACAGAGACCCAACCAGGCCAGCCCTTGGTGTGCATTCCCTTCCTCCTGTTTGTCAGGGAAGTTTTTAATTAATGGTGTGTAATCTGATCTGACCCTTCTCCCTGCTGAGCACTGCCTTCAATCAGTGGAGCCATCTGCAATTGCAATTCATAATTCTCCCAAAAGGGAGGGGGACTCGGGCCGGGTGCCTTGGTGATTAATACAATTAGCCTTTTATGTTGATGATTGTCTTAGCAGGAGCAGATGATGCTGTGCTGGGAGCCTGGGCGGTCGCGTACCGATTGGCTGGCGGGAAGCCCCTCTCCGCTTCCCACCCCCACTGTTCATCTTCAACCTACTACCTCCAGGTATAAAGAGGACAGGCCTCATCTGGGGCCATACTGTGCAAGGCGGAAAAGGCCAGGAAGGGGTCGGGCTCTGAGCCACATTTGGTCTCCTAGGACTGAAGGAAGAGTAGAGTCACACCACGATCTGGGCGCTTTTACATTCCAAAGAAAATCGCTTTCACCTAAAGTATTGTGCGGACCAAAGTTAAAAAAAAAACTACATAAACGTAGATCAGGAGTTGACAGAGTTTAAATATAGGCTCAGGCACTTAGCAGCTGTGTGAACTTGGGCAAGTTACTTAAGGATCCTGAGCCTCACTTTCCTCATCTGGAGGATGGAGTACAGTCAAAAGGGCGCTGGAAGAACTACATGAGATGTGTGTGTGTGTTTCACACCATGCCTGACAGGCAGTCAGATCTCAATCAGTGGTAGCTATTTTTACCACCATCATCATCGCGGTAGATTATTGCATTCTGTCTACCATAAGTTCAGCTACTTCCCCTGCAGTTTCTAATGAGGCCTGGGCTATTACTAAAGAAGGGATCACATCCTTCCCATACCCCAGGCTTAGCTTGAGCTGAGTGGGGACGGGGTAGAGAGTTTATGAGTGTATTTGGGGGAAAGGGGGGGAATCACAGAAGAGAAGTCAAGAATTAAAACATAAGAATTAAACACAAGAAAGAGGCCGGGCTTTGTGGTTCACACCTGTAATCCCAGCACTTTGGGAGGCCAAGGCGGGTGGATCACTTGAGGTCAGGAGTTTGAGACCAGCCTGGCCAACAAGGTGAAACCCCATCTCTACTAAAAATACAAAAATCAACCAGGCGTGGTGGCACATGCCTGTTGTCCCAGCTACACGGGAGGCTGAGGCAGGAGAATTGTCTGAACCTTGGAGGCAGAGGTTGCAGTGAGCTGAGATCACGCCACTGCACTCCAGCACCTGGGTGACAGAGCAAGACTCAGTCTCAAAAAAAAAAAAAAAAAAAAACAAGAGAGCGAGAAATAAGGGCCTTCTCCTAACGGAGAAGTGGAGCACTGAAGTGATCACACCGGGAGAGTTGGGAGACTCCGGGAACGGAGGTAAGAAGTCTGGGTGGGGTGGAAAAGAAGTGAAAAGAAGCAGAGCTTTGAAGATTTGGAATTTCACATGAAAGCTAAGTAAACAAAAAGGGAGCTGACATCAGAGCTGAGAGTTAAAGGGGTAACACAGACCAAAATCACTGTGATCGAAAATGAGGTCAAGGGATCTGAAACAAGCAGATCTGGGTTTTGATGGGAGACTCCACCAGGTCAGGGGAGGGGATCAGCTAAGTCCCTCTGGCCCCACAGTGCTGTTTTCTGTGACCCGGAGCAACCCCAGGGAGTGCAGGAAACAGGCCCGAGAAGAGAGCTTGATGCTTGATACTAAGAGGGATTTTAACTGACAGCTTAGTGCCAGGCCCTCTCAATGTCAGAGAGGAAGATGGGGATGGAAGAAGTTAAGGGCTAATCAAGATGAAGCATCCGGCCAAGCTGTGACCTCTCTGGGCAGTTGTGGCAGGGGGTCAGCATAGCCAAGATCCGTAATCACTTCTCAGGGAGAGGCAGCTACACTACAGTGCAGTCACGTATTTAGCAAAAGCTGGGGAGGCAAGGCATGGTCAGTGAATGGGGTTTATGGGAGTGGGGAGTCCAATAGCACTAATTAATAGGCTGCAGTTAATTAGCAGAAAAGGGGGAAATGAAAAACAATGTTTCAGAGCTCTGATTGAAACCCATAAAGGGGCAGCTATTGCCAGAGCTGCAGGTGGAGGAGGCCAGAGACAAAGGCAGCAAATAACTCCCGCTCCACCCCCATGGACAGATGAAACAAGCTCCAGCCAGGCCAGCGTGTGGCAGGCCAGGTCTCACTAACGCAGGCCTCCATAACAACTGTTTCAGTACTCACTGAGTGGTTAAGTTAAATATTAAAAGCTAAGAGAGCCAGTGCCCTTATACAAAGGCTGGAATATAACAAAAGGCCACCAAGAGTTTTGCCTAGGTTGCTAGGAATGGTGGCTCACGCCTGTAATCCCAACACTTTGGGAGGCCAAGGCGGGCGGATCACGAGGTCAGGAGATCGAGACCATCCTGGCTAACACAGTGAAACCCCATCTCTACTAAAAATACAAAAAATTAGCCAGGCATGGTGGCAAGCACCTGTAATCCCAGTTACTTTGGAGTCTGAGGCAGGAGAATCGTTTGAACCCGGGAGGCGGAGGTTGCAGTGAGCACCATTGCACTCCAGCCTGGGCAAAAAGAGCGAAACCTTGTCTCAAAAAAAAAAAAGAGTTTTGCCTAGGCCTTTCCTAGGCCTTAAAGCATGACAAAATAACGAAAGAATTATTAACAGGACCTGTTTAGGATTAAACAAGTTTATTGGGGGTCTGAAGGAACTCCCCAAACCTCCATGATTTAGCAGGAGACAAGGGTAATCACCCTATCACCTGGACCCATTTAAGTACATTTACTGAGGTTCCAGAGGAATGTCTTCAGGCCTCAGATCTTAGTTATAGATTAAAAGAAGTTATGTCTTTAGATGAATGCACGCTTACACACAGACATCTAGCTTAGAAGGTATATAAGCTCTGGAAAACTTTGTAATTTTGAGTTGGTGTGGTGATAATTTCCAGGCCTTCTCCCTGTAACTGGTTACAGAAATGAAAACTCCCTTCTTTCCCAGTTCACCTGCATCTCATTATTAGGCCATGAAAATAAGCATCCTTACCCTGGGTTTGATCCGGGAACAAGGGCCCAGCCTGTGGTGAGGGAGGAAGCCAGGACAGCAGTCAAGGGTGTCTGGTTCTGGAGCAGCAGACTGGAGGGGCTTTCTCTGGAAATACGCTCTGTCCCTCCCTTACTGCCTGGCACAGCCCGAGTCCCAGGTCTCATGTCAGGACCTTAAGGCTCTGTGAGCTCCC
The DNA here is from genome assembly GCF_028885655.2 of Pongo abelii. Taxonomy (NCBI): domain Eukaryota; kingdom Metazoa; phylum Chordata; class Mammalia; order Primates; family Hominidae; genus Pongo; species Pongo abelii. Next base: position 47,753,252 of record NC_071995.2, read on the forward strand.
CCAGCACTCTGCACCACCTGTATCCCAGCACTGAACACGTGACTTCATAGTTATTTGAACATCTGCTTCTAACAGGAATATCTCCTTAAACAAAATGATATTTTTAGTCTACTTCTAATTTCAGGGCAATATGTTCCTTATCTTTACTATCTGTCCTGTGAGACAGGCTTCCTTTTTTTGTTGGTCCCCAAATCATGGCCTTTCATTTTCAAAAGAGGAAAGACCTTCCTCTGATATTCTTGATGAGTGAGGTGGTCAAAGGACTGCAACACACACTCCCAAAACCCAGCCCAAACAGAATGTCTCAAACCTCTCATCTCTCATGTGTTAAAGCAGCCTGGCATCCACCAGGATGTACTGTTATTTTGGTCAGATCATCACTGATTCACAGTGGCTTTCCCCTAACGGCTCTGGGGTCATGACTGGGTCCAATCTTGATCCTGCCCCACACATTGCTTGTCTGCTTCTTCATGCTATGTGTCTTGGACTGAGCCTTGGTTTCTCTGCTTTTCCTATACTGTAGCTTCCTTTCAGACCAGGGGGAACTTCCTGTTTTAATCTCTTTGATCACAGCAAAGTCGCTGTTTTCTTGGCCTGCACAGCTGGTCCATCCAACAGCCTATCTCACATGAATAGCTAACACTTCCAACCCAAATAACATTGATTACAAGATGCACTACTATTTTATGAGCTACTGAGAAACATTGCATTATATTAGTAAGATGCCATTGATTATAAGGTGTCCCAATTCTCAGAGATATTAACAATATTTTCCAAAGTGCATCTTTTCAATCAATGAAATGATAATTTCTTTCTTTTTTTTTTTTTTGAGATGGCATTTCACTCTTGTTGCCGAGGCTGGAGTGCAATGGCGCGATCTTGGCTCACCGCAACCTCCACCACCTGGGTTTAAGTGATTCTCCTGCCTCAGTCTCCTGAGTAGCTGGGATTATCGGCACACGCCACCATGCCCGGCTAATTTTGTATTTTTAGTAGAGACGGGGTTTCTCCATGTTGGTCAGGCTGGTCTTGAACTCCCGATCTCAGGTGATTCGCCCACCTCGGCCTCCCAAAGTGCTGGGATTACAGGTGTGAGCCACTGTGCCTGGTCTAAATCTTGGCTCTTTACATGGGGTTTTAATGAAAAGAGGAATGGAAGGCTGAAGTGGGGACCATCTTAGGTGTCTTCCTCCTCCCAGGGGGATGGATACATTGCCCCCATATGCTCTCAACTCTGCACATCTCTTGCTGTACCAGCTTTTAAGTACCCAGGCCACCCCTCACAGTGAACATCTCCTCTCCCTCAGTACCAGGGAGTCCACTGAGAGAAGCCAGCCCCCTGTCTTCACAGAGGCAAAACAAACACAAACCACACCAAGCTGGGACCACAGTTTTAAGGAGATAGAGCCTAGCACTCCAACACCATTTATCCAACCACTTCCCACCCCACTGGGTTATTTTCCCCGGAGCCTCCAGAGCAGTGTCGAGAGAAGATGCAGAGATTAGTCATTTCGTCCTAATCGGGCTAAGACAGCTCTGCTAAGCTGCCGACTGCAGGCAATTCCCGATACCGTTAAAGCAAAGCAGCTGGAAAGGGCTTAGCCCTTTAATGCCGGCAGCTGTATCTTCACAGTGCGGCTGCTCTGCTGAGGGGCTGGACTCTGTCCAGAAGCACCAGGCGTTTAGCCCCATTCAATGTATATTAACCTAGGAGGAGAGAGCAGCCAGCTCCCTGGGAGGAAGGGAGATGGTTCCTTTAAGCACCTCCACCCCCGGGCTTTGCTTCCTAATGAGAAAGAAAAATTCCAGCCCCTTTGAATCTCTCTCTACCAAAATCTGGACAAACTATCATCTCACTGGCAGAAAGAGCTTTCTCTGTGGTGGGAGCAACTCCATTTTAAAAGCTAACCTGATAACAGATCCACTTGTTAGTTTTGACAACAAAAAGACTTTAGGTCACTAACCATGGAGGCTCATTCTCCCTTGAGCTGGTTTTTTTCCTTTGAGGTCTAAAGTAGTCTTCAGATCCCAGGTATGCATATGTGTGGACACAGCACACTGACCTCCCCTTCCTGGAGAGCACTGGGCCCTAGGGTTGATGAGGGAGAATGCTGCACAGCCCTCGGAAAGCCCTGGCGCAAAGCAGGCTGTGAAGAGAGATCACTCGAAGACTCAAAGCCAGAGTGAGCATGAGACAGGGTGAGAGCTAATGCCACTCAGGGGGAAAGCCAGTAAGTTAATCCACTGACACGTTTCTAGAAGCAGGCTGATGGCTCTGGCTCCGAGACTTGCCTGTCCTTGGCTTTGAGCATCAGAGCACACAGGATGCACAGGGGTGGCCTGAAAACAGACTGCCACCAGGAGCAACCTCAAGTGCTCACGCAACTCATCTTGCTCCTTCCACACAGAAAACAGCCCTACATCACCAAGCCCAGGTCTTCCATTCTTCCAGACAACCATTAGGAAATTCTGCCCCACGTGCCGTCTCCAGCAGTTTGGGCCTCCCTGCTCTTTCCGTGTCATCTGCTGAGAATGCATAATGAGAATGCATACTACATCCACACACATAGAGTCCTCAGTGCAATCTGCAGCTCTAGGTTGGGTGTGACTTACAAAGTTCTTAGGATAATGGGGAGAACTCCAGAAATGTAAATGATCATCTCTTTCTACAGCGCTGCTCATTTTATAGTTGCTCACTTTGCAGAACAAGATCCTTCCTTGCATGGAATGTGAATAACACTGGCTCCAAGCAAAGGCCATTTACTAGTACTTAAGTACCTAATAATACACTTACAGGCCCCACAATGCTCTCTGAAGTCTGAAACAGCAAGCACCAGGGCTAACCTTCAGACTAAGCTGTAACTCCCAGATTCTAACCCCAGGTAAGCTACACATTAGTTGGTAGGAGTTTGGGCCAAATCACCTCTCTGAATTTGTTAACTGGAATAGTGTCACCTGTCCTGCCTCACCTCCGGTGGGCGAAGTGAGATTGAGTAAGATGGTAAATGAAAGCACTCTGTATATGGTAAATCACATTCAATTCCCTAGAGACTTGATGGGGACTCAGTTCCTAATTCCATCTTCAGTGATGACCAGAGAAGATTTAACTGGTGCTTTATTATAAGTCTAAATATCCATTTACATGTGTTTGAGCCTAGCACAGAGACGGTACCCAACTGTGTGAGATATGAAAGTAATGCTGCATAAAAAACAATGCAGCTAAATGAAGTCTGGCAAGAGTTATAGAGGGAGAAAGGTAGACAAAAGGAAAAATTCCTGCTTCCAACTAGGAGTCCCTGAAAAGTAGCCTCCTTTCCCATCCCACGCAATTGCAGAGGACAAAGCTCCCACATGCTACAAGGTTATTCCTGGTGATGTCAAGCTGTCTTCCACCTGACTTTGTGAACACAAACGATCAACAAATACAGCTCTGAGAACCAGTGTGTAATAAACTACCCAAGTTAGGGACCTCCTGGCCTGGTGCCTTCACTTATTTACAAAATATACCCGCTACAGGGGGCATATAAAAAAATTACCAAGTTCTTAGGTTAAGTGGCCATTCTCCAAACCCTGTTTACACTAAAAGCACAATGGCTAACATGCCCCAACTCTGCATGCTTGAAAGCTTTTTCCGTCAGTGGCTGAAACCTGAGTCATCACCCAGACTATCATCAAAGCACATTGATCAAGAACCTACTGTGTGAGCTGTGCCACCGTCACGTCTCACATCTGGGCATCCACACCAGCTCTTACCCTGCTCGTGCTGAGAGCCTAAGAAAAGGTGACGCACAATTGAACCCCTTGGCATGCCAGGCATAGCAGTGGGGCCTCTAAATGCTTTTCCAAGAGGAAATCACTTACCATGTGTAATGTACGTATGTGTGTATGTATGTATCTATGTATTATTCCGTTCTCACACTGCTAATAAAGACATACCCAAGACTGGGTAATTTGTAAAGGAAAGAGGTTTAATTGACTCACGGTTCCGCATGGCTGAGGAGGACTCAGGAAACTTACAATCATGGCAGAAGGGGAAGCAAACATGTCCTTCACATGGCAGCAGCAAGAAGTGCAGAGCAAAAGGGGGAAAAGCTCCTTATAAAACCATCAGATCTTGTGAGAACTCACTATCACAAAAACACCATGAGGGTAACCGTCCCCATGATTCAATTACCTCCCACTGGGTCCCTCCCATGACATGTGGAGATTATGGGAACTACAATTCAAGATGAGATTTGGGTGGGGACACAAACCATATCAATCTATCTGAAGCTAGATAGGTGTGCAGGTAGACCCTACCATAACAAAACAAAAGCAGCAAGCCTGGTATCTTTGCTCCCTGTACTCACTCAGCTCTCCTTGTCATTTTGTGCTGCCTAATAATTTAAGCATGCAAGAACTGGCTGGGCACAGTGGCTCATGCCTGTAATCCCAGCACTTTGTTGGGAGGCTGCAGCAGGAGGATCACTTAAGTCCAGGAGTTTGAGACCAACCTGGGCAACATAGTGAGACCTTGTCTCTATAAAAAATTTAAAAATTAGCTGGGCATGGTGGGGCATGCCTGTTGTCCCAGCTACTTGGGAGGCATAAAATAAAATAAAAAGAACACAAGACCACTTTCAATGCCACAGGTTCAGTTCATAACCAAAAATGAGGACTTTTTTTCCCCTGGTAAATCAGTTGTGCACCCTAAACGTCCTCTGACCAAAACTCAGATTCCTTCTTCTATCTCTGCAAGCAATGAATTCACCTTCTTAAGGAAGGATAAGTTGTTAAACACCCAGTAATAAACTCGAATTGTTGCAGCTGAATCCAACCATGTAATGCTTGCCCAGTTAGATAAACATCAAACTAGAGTCTTACATAGATCAGGGAGAATAAAGGTAAATGTCACAACTTAAAGATTCTGTTTATTAGCAAGTGTGATAGTAAAATTAAACTGCATTAAAAGAGAGGAAGGTCAGAAAGGGTTAGGAGTAAGAGATGGACTGATGGCTACTCCAAAGCACTGGACCCCCTTCCACAGCCCTCACATTGAGGAGGTATAATTAAGAAGGCCCTGGAAAGTCAGGCTGTTCCACAGGAAGTACTGTTAAAGAAGTTGAAGGTGGGTATATATTTCCCTTTGCTATTATCAGAATTATTTTCATGGCTAAGGTCTCTTGGCCTAGCCCAAAAACTGAGCAAATGGTTGCCAACATTTGACACACAGGACCATTTCCTTTTTCGTTAATGGACCATTGGTTCCTGCATAGGGTAGCCTTGCCGTCACTAATGTTACACAATCCATTTACTTCCTCTATATTAGTGACTGAAAATGCACCTTGGGGAGATACTACAGAACAGCAAATATGGAACCAGGCCAACGCTAGGATTGCAAAGACATAAGAAAAGAGGTAGCATCTAGGGCGGTTTTAAAAAATAAGGCCTAGCAGGCGTGTGTGAAAGGGGGTATGGGACCCATCCTCTGTCAATTTGCTGAGGCAGATGGGCCCTGCTGTGAAGCTGCCCCCTCCTGGGAAAAAAGCCAGTAGGTTGCCTCCTCTCTCCACAGTTACATATTAAGCCTGCAACTGTTTACGTTCAATCTCAGATACATTCTGTTCACCAGCTTCAGAGTTCCAAGTGCAGGTGCCCTCAGTTAATCATCCCAGCTCACTCCAGAGTCACTTCCAGCAGTGAAGGATGTTCTAGGCAGTCAGCCAGCCAGAGGAAATTTTTTTTTTATCTGCACCATTCTGGTCCCTAAAGACTTGTTTAAAAAGTTGTTGTTGTTTTATTTTTTAAGTACAGTCCCACACTACGTAACGTTTTGATCAATAATGGATCCCATATACAACAGTAGTCACATAAGATTATAATAACCATAGTTTTACTGTACCCTTTCTATGCTTAGGTACAGAAATACTTACCATGCGTTACAACTGCCTACAGTGTTCAGAACAATCACATGATGTACATACAGGTTTGTACCTAGGAGCAATAGGCTATACCATATAGCCTAGGTGTGTAGTAGGCCACACCATCCAGGTTTGTTTAAGGACACTCAGTTTCACACAATGAAATCACCTAATGAAGCACCTCTCAGAATGTATCCCTGTCACTATACAACTCATGACTGTGGTTTCCTTAAACAAGACAACCCGCATAGGACAACTCTACAACTCCAGTTTGGACAAAGAGAGACTGGATGAGAAATGAAGAAACCAACTCCTGGTGGTGGTAAGCCTGGGGTGGGTCCAGAGAGTGGGAAATGGGGATGAACAACAGAGTCAAGACACTTTGAAGGAAGCAATTTTTTCTTTTTTTTTTTGTGACAGGGTCTCACACTCTGTCACCCAGGCTGGGGTGCAGTGGCACGATCTCAGCTCACTGCAACCTCCATCTCCCAGGCTCTATTTTCCCACATCAGCTTCCCAAGTAGCTGGGACCACAGGCGTGTGCCACCATGCCCAGTTAATTTTGTGTTTTTTGTAGAGACGGAGTTTGGCCATATCTCAAACTCTTGACCTCAGGTGATCCACCCATCTTGGCCTCCCAAAGTGCTGGGATTAGAGGCATAAGCCACCACGCCCAGCCCCAGAAATGATTTTCTAAAAGGCATTGAAAATTACCTTGCAAGACAAGAAAACCAGCCTCATGTTCATTTTGAAAAAGCTATTTACTTTTTTTCCAAATATTATCCCAAATAGGTGTTTTACAGATAAGGGTCAATATGAAGTCAAACATTCTACAGAAGAAAATCATTTTTACAGACATTAAGAATAATTTTAACAGAAGAAAAAGCTCACATCTATCTAGATGTGGCTATGTTCCATGGGAAAATTTCAGCATCCAAAGTGCAAACAAAAAATGACCGGCTTTTCTTACCACATAAAATATTGACAATCTTCCCTTATAGCCTACTCTTTATTGTTAGTTGGGATGCCAAAGGACGATATATTGACCTTTAGAAGTTGGGCTCCACTGGACAAGGTTGGGGGTATGGGGGTCAAGCATCAGAATGAATTCAATTTTAAAAGAAAAACTGGCTTTGACCCCAAATGAACCAAAAGTTCAGCCAGCGGCACATCAGAGATAAATACATGTTGTACTTTCACATTTACAAGGTTGTGCCACTCAACATTATTAAAGACCTAATCATCCAAATTAAAGCTATGCATACTCCCATCACTAGTTCTGTCCTCAATGCATCCCATTTTTATGAAAGCTCCATATTATAGCTCAGTTCATAATGTGGAATGAGAACTTCTGGTTCTTAGAAGGAGGCATCCTAAATCCTCTGGTCTAATCCTTTATTTGCCCCGCCCTCCCACTTCCCACCCTGAGACAAGCTAATCTTATCAGATAGGTAGGGTTTCTGTCATTGTCTCATGGAAATCAGTTCTAAATGAAACCAGAGAAAGATCATTCTATGAGCAGCATTTGGCTTTAAGCCAAAGGAACAATAACCCCCTTCCCCAAAAAGAATCACAACCAATTCCATACTAACCCTTCTACCCCTGGAAAGATGTCTCATCTAAAAGCTCCTAACAATCACCAGCACAAAGTGCTGATATTATGTGACTTGAGGAGAAGGAAGGGGAGATATATATAGTTTTAATAAAACCCTCATGCACAATTAAACTTGAGTAAAAGCCTGGAGAATGCTAAAAGTAGTAATGAGTACAGGAGGCTGCAGAGCAGGGTACAGATGTGTCCTTTCTTATAGTCAGTCAATGCTGGGAAGTAACAGGCAGATGTGACTTCACTTGAGCATTGGAGAAGCAAAAAAGTTGCCTTGTCGTCCTAGGTTAGTGGCAGACTTGCTTTTGCTCCCAAATCTACAATAAAAAGAGAATGAACTGGAAAAGTATTCTATAAAAAATGGTTGAATAAACAACTATAATTACTTGATATAACCCATTATAAGTAGGAAACCCTAGACAACTATTTTGCAATAGTTGCTTAAGTACTCTTAGTCACCTACAACGAGAGAGGGGAAATAGTAGACTTTCACAACCTTTTTAAAGAAGGAATCCTTATAGCCCCACGTTCCCTTTTAAAGTCTAGTTGCTAGCTAAAATCGAACGCAATTTTTCTTTCAATAAGCTTCAATATAATAAGAAGTCTAAGAAAGCAGTTGTTTTTTATTTCCTAAGAAGGCCAATTCTGCATACCTGGGAGTGTTCTTGGTGAGGGTGGAACGAACTCTCTGTGACAGGGAACTAGATGAAGGAGTCTTGAGAAGCTGATGTTCAGGAGTGGTCACAGGTCCTAGTAAACTCACTTCAAAGTTCAGACATATTTTTAAGAGAGATGGGAAAAAAGAAGGCATCTTTTTAGATGGCTAGTTTTAAGCTGATTACCCTCTGAAGCACTTAAGAGCTAAGGTTAGACATCTAGCAAAGTCCCAGAGATCATTTTTGTCATCATTCTGTAACACACCAGTGTATCTTTTGAACTCAATGAATAGCTGACACTTCCTGATTTAGGCCATTCTCTAACTCCACACTTCACAAATCTAACATCTAAACATCTGACTTTTAGCTATACTAGAAGAAGCAATATGCTCTCTTAGAAGGAACTTGCAATAATGAAAGAATGGGTCTCCAATGCCAGTGAGACTGGAGTGAAACCAGCCTATTCATATAAAATTGTTGGTTAGCAATATAAATTGGCAAAAGCCTGTAAGACATTTAAGAAATCAAGTTGGTAAAACATATCAAGATACATAAAAATGTTCAAGCCATTTAATTCAGTGATTCCCACTCTTGGGAATTTATCATTAAGAGAAATGCTATATTGACTATAGCATTACTTGTAATTATGAAAAATTGAAAAATAATGTTAATACCTACTAGCACATTTAAGTAAATGATAAATAAGATTATATATGAGAAAAAGTTCTCACAACATGCTAAGTGAAATAAGAATGAATTATATTTAAACTATTATTATATGTTTTTTTTTTTTTTTTTTTTTTTTTTTTTTAGACAGAGTCTCACTCTGTCACCAGGCTGGAGTGCAGTGGCGGGATCTCAGCTCACTGCAAATTCCGCCTCCTGGGTTCCAGCAATTCTTGTGCCTCAGCCACCCTGGTAGCTGGGATTACAGGCATGCACCACCACACCCAGCTAATTTTTGTATCTTTAGTAGAGATGGGGTTTCACCATGTTGGCCAGGATGGTCTCAATCCCCTGACCTTGTGATCCGCCTCAGCCTCCCTCCCAAAGTGCTGGGACTACAGGTGTGAGCCACCACGCCCAGCCTATTATATCTATATTTAAAAACCATATATCCATATGGATAAAGAAAGGAGAACATGGAAAAGCAAAAAAAAATTACGATGGTAGAATTATACAAATTTTCCTTTAATGTCAGAATTTTCAAACAGCTCTAGCAAAGGCAGGAAGAGGCCACATGACTAAAACTAAAGAGGGAGTCAAGTCCCTGAAGAAGCACATCTTGGGCCTTACCTTTAATATCTGGTGTCTGTGGTGTTGAAAAGGCATTTGAGTTTTCAATGACATGTAGGGGGTCAATGTTCTCTTGCTCCACCATCATGAACTGACTCCAATATTCCAGGGGCAAGGAAAGCAGGCGCTCAACCACCTAAAAGCCAGCAAATCTGTTAGCAAACTTCCAAAGCTCAGGGCTTCTCAACTTTCTTTCATGTTATCACATTACACAAGTTCATACACACACACACACGCACCTACCTACCTTGGGTTGACGCTTGATGTCCTGTAACATTGTCACTGGGTCTGGATTGGGCACAGCATGGGCCACTATTGTAGGGCCAAAGACTTTAGCCAGATTGGCAACATCCATTTTAGTATGTGGACTCTGAGCCACCCTAAGCAAAAGAATATTAAATTAGAAGTCTTGCTCCTTGCTTAAATGCAGACCAAAATATAAATTCTATAATAAAACAATTCATCCCTCATACCCCCAAAAACACTCAACCCACATTATCTTCCCCTTGGAAAAAAATTCCCTAACTCCCAGAACAAGTTTCTGCTGTACTCACCTCTGCAAGTGAATCATGAGAAAAGCTAATGTGTCCCTGTTGGCCTGGGGCAGTTCACCAACAGCTTGGTACATGGCAGCTATACTGTTGTCTTCATCTGTGATTTCTGTAATCGAAAAGAAAGCACCAAGAGGCCTAGACTTCTTTCCCTTGACAGCAGGCTTCCAAGTTATCGACCACAAAGTCTCATCTATACAGTAAGCTTCTGAAACTCCTGATTAGTTCATGACTACATCAGACTCTAGTTTCATTAACAAGCAGGATACTGGCCAACAGCTCAATATTAGAAGTCAGAACTTTTAAAAAATTGGCCTTTGCAGTTAGGGAAAGCAGTTGGCAACCAATGTGCTAGGAAGACAGGCATACAATTGCAGTGACTACAATTACCAAGAAGGTATTCATTCATAAGACATATTTAAGGGCCTACGATGTGCCAGGTACAAGTGCTGAGGATAAAGCAGAAGTAAACAAAGCCCTTACCTTATGGAACCTACATTCTATTGGTGGAGCCAGTCAAAAAGCAAATACCTATCAGGTAGAGTGATACATAAATGAAGAAAACAAGGCAGGCAAGAAGCTAGAAAGAAATGAGAGCCGTTAATCTAGACAAGGTTGTCAGGAAAGGTGTTTCTGGGGACAAGTATATGAAGAGAAATATGAAAGAAATAAAGGAGCAAACCATACAGTATCTAATGTAAGAGCATTCAGGTTGAGACAACAAATGTGAAGGCCTTAAGGTAGGGAGTAAACTTGGTATATTCTAAGAATTGAAAAAGCTCCAGTCTAACTGGAGAGGAAGGAAAGAAAGGAAGAGCACTGTACACAATAACGTAATGAGAAAGGAAGAGGACAGGCAAGGGTGACACGCATACAGTTACTCATCCACCAAACTACTTGAGCACCTACTGTTTCAGGCACTGTACTAGGCAAGAGCTAATAAAAAGAGTAAGGTGGCCAGGCATGGTGGCTCATGCCTGTAATCCCAGCACTTTGGGAGGACGAGGTGGGTGGATCACCTGAGGTCAGGAGTTTGAGACCAGCCCGGCTAACATGGTGTAACACCATTTCTACTAAAAATATGAAAAATTAGCTGGGTGTGGTGGTGGCGCACACCTGTAATCTCAGCTATTCAGGAGGCTGAGGTTGCAGTGAGCCGATAGCGCCACTGCACTCCAGCCTGGATGACAGAAAGACTCCATCTTAAAAAAAAAAAAAAAAAAAAAAAGCTGGGGCACGGTGGCTCACGCCTGTAATCGCAGCACTTTGGGAGGCCGAGGCAGGCAAATCACAGGGTCAGGAGATCGAGACCATCCTGGCTAACATGGTGAAACCCCGGCTCTACTAAAAATACAAAAAATTAGCCGGGCGTGGTGGCACATGCCTGTAATCCTAGCTACTCAGGAGGCTGAGGCAGGATTATTGCTTGAACCTGGGAGACGGAGGTTGCAGTGAGCTGAGATCGCGCCACTGACTTCAGCCTGGGTGACAGAGTGACACTCCGTCTAAAAAATAAAAAATAAATAAAACAATAAAAAGAGTAAGAAAAACTAGTGCTGTGGAGGAATTCATATTCAACTATTACATCTGCCCTTACCTGCTGCTTCCATAAAGGCTTTGTTTAGGCGAAAGGTCAGAAGAGGTTCTTTGAGGTTTCGAAGAAAGTCTTTTAGAAGGCTACAGACAGCATGGATATCATCCACTTTGCTGAGGAGGGGTACAGTTTTCACTCTGAGGAATTTCTCTTTCAGCTCTTTTACTGTGCGGTCACAGCCAGAGATCCTATACAGGCCTGTCTATTATCAAGATGACATTTTTATTTAAAAACCTCCTAATTAACACAAATAACAAATTCACCATCTCCTACAGTTGACTCTTACCTCAGTCAGACCTCTTTGCTCAATCTCATTTACACAATGCACAACAATGGAGGGGATCATTGGAGAAGTCTGGGACACAAAGTCTGCCAGCATTCCCTGGAAAAAAAAGAGCTTTAAATTATTATTTATACCATGTAGATCAACAGATGAAGACCACATGCGAAGAACCACCTCCAATCTTATTCTCAAATTGGGACATCATGTCTACTTTTACGTTCCTATTCCCAAAGCATATATTAAAAGAGACTCTCAATTATTTTTCCTACCTCCACACCAGGACTGATTTATTATCATATATACCACACTTTTTTTTTCTTTTTTTTATATATCACACTGTTATGTGAACAAGGAATAAGACCACCAGCTATAACTACCTCCTTCTCATCCACTCAAGGACAGCAGAAAACAAGCAATAATGAGGTTACAGGTATAGCCTTTAATATAAAATAATTTATTACTCTGAACAGATTTTTTTTTCTAACAGAAGAAAGCTGGAATAAGAGAAAAAAATTGTGTATACTTTCATTATTCTCAGTAAAAAAAATTATTTAACACATCTTATCACAGTTGATTATGACACAAACCTACCTGTAGGGGAGAACTCCATGGTTGTATATTAGAGTACAGAACATGTGTAAAAAAAAGTACAGGCGGCCAGGCGCGGTAGCTCACGCCTGTAATCCCAGCACTGCAGGAGGCCGAGGTGGGCGGAACACCTGAGGTCAGGAGTTTGAGACCTGCCTGACTAACATGGAGAAACCCTGTCTCTACTAAAAATACAAAATTAGCCAGGCATGGTGGCACATGCCTGTAATTCCAGCTACGAGGGAGGCTGAGGCAGGAGAATCGCTTGAACCCAGGAGGCGGAGGCTGTGGTGAGCCGAGATCGTGCCATTGCACTCCAGCCTGGGCAACAAGAACAAAACTCCCTCTCAAAAAAAAAAAAAAAAGTACAGGCATGGATAAGAACTTGTAAGATCAGGGGAAAATAACATTTGATTTGCTGAAGAGTAGGTAGGAAGATAGTCATTTTGATTCTTGCTAATGTTGCTTACATAATAATTTTTTTTTTTTTTTTTTTGAGATAGGGTCTTGCTCTATTCCCCAGGCTGGAGTGCAGTGGTGTGATCACAGCTCACTGCAGTTTCAACCTCCCTACCTCAAGCAATAGTCCAACCTAGCTCCTGAGGAGCTACAAACACAGGCGCACACCACTAACCTGGCTAACTTATTTATTTATTCTTTGTAGAGATGGAGTCTTGCTTTGTTGTCCAGGCTGGTCTCAAACTCTTGAGCTCAAGTGATTTTCCTGCCTCAGCCTCCCAAAGTGCTGGGATTACAGGCATGAGCTACCACGCTCAGCAATAAATAATTTCTTAATGGATTTAATCAGTTTGGATTAAACTGGTTAAATATTTGGAAATAAGCAACTTAATCTTGATACCCTATTATGAAGTATGTCTAACATAAGAGCAAGAATAGAAGATAATTTTATCACAGATAAAATTATATGATAGCTGAGATTTGCTTCCAAGTAATTCATTGGACAGAGTCAGGAGGAGGCAACGACAGTATTGGTAAATCAAGAACAGACATAAAGGCTGGGTGCCGTGGCGCACACCTAGAATCCCAACACTTTAGGAGGCCGAGGCAGGCGGATCACTTGAGGTCAGGATTTCAAGACCAGCCTGGCCAACATGGCAAAACCCTGTCTCTACTAAAAATACAAAAAAATTAGTTGAGCATGGTGGCACATGGCTGTAGTCCCAGCAACTTGGGAGGCTGAGGCATGAGAATCACTTGAGCCCAGGAGACAGAGGCTGCAGTGAGCCAAAGTTGCAACACTGCACTCCAGCCTGGATGACAGGGAAACTCTGTCTCAAAAAAAAAGAGACATTAAAAAAAGAATGGACATGGCCAGGCGCAGTGGCTCACGCCTGTAGTCTCAGCACTTTGAGAGGCTGAGGTGGGTGGATCACTTGAGGTCAGGAGCTTGAGACCACCCTGGCCAACATGATGAAACCCCATCTCTACTAAAAAATACAACCAAAAAAAAAAATTAGCCAGGCATGGTGGTGGTACATGCCTGTAATTCCAGGTACTTGGGAGGCTGAGGCAAGAAAATCGCTTGAGCCCAGCGGGGCGGAGGTTGCAGTGAGCTGAGATCATGCCAGTGCACTCCAGCCTAGGCAATAGAGCTAAAAAAAAAAAAAAAAAAAAAAAAAATGGACACAAGTTAGTAATCATGGAAGTTAAGTGATAAGAACCAGGGGTTAGTTATACTAATTTCTCTAGTTTTATACATGTCTGAAATTTTTCAAAATGGGATGAAGGGGAGGAAGGAAGGAAGAAAGAAGAGAAAAGGAGAAGCAGGGAAGAGCAAGAAGGAAAAAGGGGTGGGGAAAGAAGTTTGGTTTAGAAAGGTATTAGACAGACAAACCCAAACAGGACTCTTCTACAAGTAAATATCTTACAATTCTATTCATTATTTGTGGAAAGAAATATATTTGAGATGATTAATTTTAGAACAAAAACTGACACTAAGCCTCTGAAAGGCGAATAAAGAGGCCATAAAACAATGACGGCTTGCATAAGTCATACCTCTCCAATCTTGACAGGTGTTCCTATCAGGGTAGGAATGCAGGGAAGGGGACAGCGGTCCCGACATTCTGGATGACAGACCACACGACAGTCTCGACACTTCAGAGATAATTTGCCAAATTTTATCCGCTTTCCACATGGAACACAGGATTCAGGTTTAATAACCTGGAATAAAACAGGGCAGGAGGAACAGAGTGATATGAATTAGAAAATTATCATCATAATCAACTAACTTTTTTTTTTTTTGAGACCTAATCTCTCTGTTGCATGGCCTGGAGTCAGTGGTGTGATTTCAGCTCACTGCAACCTCTGCCTCCCAGGTTCAAGCGATTCTCCTGCCTCAGCCTCCTGAGTAACTGGGATTACAGGTGCCCACCACTACGCCCAGCTAATTTTTCATATTTTTAGTAGAGACAGGGTTTCACCATGTTGGCCAGGCTGGTCTCGAACTCCTGACCTTGTGATTCACCCACCTCGGCCTCCCAAAGTGGTGGGATTACAGGCGTGAGCCACTGGGCCTAGCCTTTTTTTGTCTTTTTTTGAGACAGAGTTTCGCTCTTGTTGCCCAGGCTGGAGTGCAATGGCGTGGTAGAGGTTGGCTCACTGCAACCTCCACCTCCCGGGTTCAAGCGATTCTCCTGCCTCAGCCTCCCAAGTAGCTGGGATTACAGGCATGCACCACCACGACCGGCTAATTTTTATATTGTTAGTAGAGACAGGGTTTCTCCATGTTGGTCAGGCTGGTCTCGAAGTCCCGACCTCAGGTGATCTGCCTACCTCAGTCTCCCTAAGTGCTGGGATTACAGGCGTGAGCCACTGTGCCCAGCCATAATCAACTAACATTTATTGAGCACGTAGCATGTGCCAAAAAATTTTCTAAGCCCTTTAGACATATTTACATATGTAATTCTCACAGTAATCCCGTAAGATAGGTTTTTTTCTTCATTTTAAGATGAGGAAACAGAAGCAAAGAGAGTTTAAGTAACTTGTTTAAGGTCATCCCACTGGAAGGCAGCAGTGTGCGATAGTGGAAAGAACTTGTTTACAAAAAGCAGAAAACTTGGATGTTGGCAGGGGATGGTGGCTCACGCCTGTAATCCCAGCACTTTGGGAGGCTGAGGCGGGAGGATCACCTGAGGTCAGTAGTTTGAGACCAGCCTGGCCAACATGGTGAAACCCCATCTCTACTAAAAGTACAAAAATTGGCCGGGCATAGTGGTGGGCACCTGTAATCCCAGCTACTCGGGAGGCTGAGGCAGGAGGATCGCTTGAACCCGGGAGGCAGAGTTTGCAGTGAGCCAAAATCGCACCACTGCACTCCAGCCTGGGCAACAGAGTGAGACTCCGTCTCAAAAAAAAAAGAAAAAAGAAAACCTGGATGTGAAATCTGTCACTTACTATCATGTGGCTCAAAAATGTCAATTAACTCCTCTGAGCCTCAGTTAATTTGCTTGGATTTTTATAAGGAAATAAAATGGTACAAAAGCAAAACATTTTGAAAATCTCAGGTGATATATTCAAGAAAAAATGTAAACATGTGTCACTAAAAAGTACTAACAATGGGCCAGGCATGGTAGCTCATGCCTGTAATCCCAGGACTTTGGGAGCTGAGGCAGGGGGAGCATTTGAGCCCAGGAGTTCGGGACCAGCCTGGGCAACATAGCAAGACCAAGTCTCTACAAAAAAATTTAAAAATTAGCCAGGCGTGGTGGCACACATCTGTATCCCTACTACTCAGGAGGCTGAGGCAGGAGGATTGCTTGAGACTGGGAGGTTAAGGCTACAGTGAGCTATGATCACACCACTGCACTCCAGCCTGGGTGACAGAGTAAGACTGTCTCAAAAAAAAAAAAAAACTAACAATTGCTTCAGAAAAGTTGGTCTCTTTAATTTAGTATTATTCACAGAATGGAAAGAAACTTACCTCTGTAACCAACAGTTACTTCTGGAGAGTAAAATTGGAATGAGGAAGGAAATTTGACATTTAACTTTATAACACTGAAGTATTTAACTTTATTCCTGGTATTTATTACTTTCACAATTAAAAAATTAAAACACAAACAGCAATCACAGATTTACCGTCTTAGAAACAAAGTCATGCAGGCGCATCCCTCCATTACTCTGTGGTGTGCCCACACTGTCTGTCTCCGTTCTTGGCTCCAGCTGCCTGCTGTTCAGGGTGGAGTCACTGTTCCAAGGTTGTAAAGTACCTAGAAAACAAGCAACTTTTAAGCTTTGTGTCTTAAGTATTTTGCTCCTTCTAAATTTTAGCTCCAATTTTAACTGGGAGATAAACAGTAATCTGTTATCATAGCCAAAAGTGAGTACTAATGGCTACGTAAAAAAATAGTTTCAAGAAAAACTAAAGTTATGCAAGTGGGCTAGCAATTCAAAGGTAAAGCATGACACAAGCAGTTCTCTGGTCCTCGGTATGCAGCAGTAAGAAACTACCCAATACATCCAATCCCTGCCCCAGGAGGGTTCTAAGAAACCAACTCTCCAAAATTTTACTAGTTGTTTTACACAGGCCAGTTTAGTCACAAATTCAATGGACCTGTTTTCCTTCGGCTCCTGGTCCAATACGGCACAGTCTCAATAGTGGACACAGCTTCGATGGGCCCGCCATCATTGGGAACAGTCACTGTAGTTTTTGCAACTATGGATTCATTCCCCTGCAACAAAAGCAGTAATGAGGAAACACAAACAAAGAATCTAACTTACCCTCCACTATAGGGTATTTTGGAGCAGGTAAAAAAATTCCTTAGTCTTAGTCAAGACTTAAGACCCCAGTCTGAAACTTTTTTTTTTTTGAGACAAAGTTTTTCACTCTACCACCCAGGCTGTAGTACAGTGGCATGATCTCGGCTCACTGCAACCTCCGCCTCCCAGGTTCAAGGGATTCTCCTGCCTCAGCCTCCTGAGTAGCTGGGATTACAAGCGTGTGCCACCACACCTGACTGATTTTTTTTTTTTTTTTTTTTGAGACGGAGTCTCGCTCTGTCGCCCAGGCTGGAGTACAGTGGCCCAATATCGGCTGACTGCAAGCTCCACCTCCCGGGTTCACGCCATTCTCCTGCCTCAGCCTCCCAAGTAGCTGGGACTGCAGGGATCCGCCACCACGCACAGCTAAGTTTTTGTATTTTTAGTAGAGATGGGGTTTCACTGTGTTAGCCAGGATGGTCTCAATCTCCTGACCTCGTGATTCACCTGCCTCGGCCTCCCAAAGTGCTAGGATTACAGGCAGGAGCCACTGCGCCTGGCCGACTGATTTTTGTATTTTTAGTAGAGACGAGATTTCGCCATGTTGACCAGGCTGGTCTTGAACTCCTGACCTCAGGTGATCATCCACTCGCCTAGGCCTCCAGAAGTGCAGGGATTACAGGCGTGAGCTACCGCGTCCGACCTGAAACATTCTTATGTTGAAATCTCATGTTTGGCTGGGTGCAGTGGCTCATGCCTTCAATCCCAGCATTTTGGGAGGCCAAGGTGGAAAGATCACTTGAGCCCAGCAGTTCGAGATCATCCTGCGCAGCAAGGAGAGACTCCCCCTCTACTTTAAAAAGTAAAAATAAAGAAATCTCATACTTAAGAAGATAAACATAGGTCATGGGGGTATATATTCAAGCAACTAAGACTCACTCCGACAGTTGTTTACTTAATCAGAGTAATTCCATTCATATGGATAAGGATCCTACTGCATAGAAAAACTTTAACCAAAGGCCAGGCACGGAGGCTCACGCCTGTAATCCCAGCACTTTGGGAGGCCGAGGCGGGCGGATCACCTGGTCAGGAGTTCGAGACCAGCCTGACCAATATGATGAAACCCTGTCTCTACTAAAAATACAAAAATTAGCCAGGCGTAGTGGCATGCGCCTGTAATCCCAGCTATTTGGGAGGCTGAGACAAGAGAATCACTTGAATCTGGGAGGCAGAGGTTACATACAGTGAGCCAAGATGGTGTCATTGCACTCCAGCCTGGGCAACAAGAACAAAACTCTGTCTCAAAAAACAAACAAAAACTTTAACCAAACATCATCTCTCTCAAAACAATGCTGCAATGCTGACTCAGAGGAGTTTTAATGCTTGGGGCCAGTAATCTCTGTTACCTTGGCCTGACTATTCTTACCTGGTCTACTGTGGAGCCAATGGAACGAGTTTTCTTTACAGGTCCAGGGGGACCATCAACAAACTGTCGGCTAGTAGAGCGCTAGAAAGGAGACAAACACCCCTAACTTTAGTGCCAAGCAGATCTGAAGCACGGAAGATAAAATTATTCCATCAGACAACTTGGATACAGGTCCTGGGGATTAGGGCTACAGTAAATAACAAACAATGTGTTCTCTCTCTCTCTCTCTCTTTGCCTATTTCCACATGAAGAATAAGCTGTTTCAAAAGAATATGTTGTACAAAAATGCTCTCAGTGCCCTAGAAAAAATGAGCAAGCTGTGGAGAAATTTAGATGACACCACCAGAAAAAGTACAGCTGTAATCCTAACTAAGGACATGAAGTCTTGGAAACATTAAGTACCCTAAACAAGCATACACAGATAGATCTCTATATATCCCATTATATGAAGCTTATATTAGAGCACAAAAGTTCCGTGTAAAAATTCATATGACAATTCAAAACAAACTTAAGTTTATCCTTTTCCACTGTATGAATGAATTGAAATGCAGCCTAAACAGTGAAATGGACAGGATCCTGTCCTAAGTTACTACTTCAAAGAGTACCAGTACTGGTTGGGAGCAGTGGCTCACGCCTGTAATCCCAGCACTTTGGGAGGCCGAGGCAGGTGGATCACCTGAGGTCAGGAGTTCCAGACCAGCCTGGCCAACATGGTGAAACCCCATTTCTACTAAAAATACAAGAATTAGCCAGGCGTGGTGGCAGGCACCTGTATCGCAGCTGCTTGGGAGGCCGATGCAGGAGAATTGCTTGAACCCAGGAGGCGGAGGTTGCAGTCAGCCGAGATCGCGCCATTGCCCTCCAGCCTGGGAAACGAGCAAAACTCTGTCTCAAGAAAAAAAAAAAAAAAAAGGAATATCAATACTGTTCCCACAGCATGAATTCATTTGTAGTATGTGCTTAACAATGGCTAGAGCAACATGTCAGGAATGCAATATCACGGCAAAATTTCCAAAAATATTATTACTTTATTTTAAAAAAAGACTAAACAAACCATACATACCCTCTTTTCCCTCTTCTTCAGTTTGAAAGTCTTCACCAAAGAAGAGTCCCAATCCTATTGACAATTACACTGTATTAATTTCTTTTTTTGGTTAGGCCATCCCTAAACCCTGTGCAAATAAATTTACAGAGAACTTTAAAGGCTTCTTCAGTCAGGCTACCTAATGTACAATTCAGGGAGGGTTAGAGAAGGGAAGGTCTCAAGTGTTGTAGCTATAGAGCTATAGTAAGTTAATGTGTGCTTTCTTTCAAAAATTGAAGCTATTATAATAAAATCAGGAATCAACAAAAGGTTAAAGAGGCAACAAAAGGTTAAAGAATCAAATTCTGCCGTGAGTATTTCCAGTGGCTGATCCTTTATTTCTCATTATTTTTGTAATTAGTTTTAGAACTCACAGAATGTTAGGCACTATACTGATCGTATTATATGTGATTCTTGCCCCCAAGGGATTGCCACTGTCTAATCAGATGCTCTGCATAATACTGCCACTTCACAAGTTCTACAGTTGCCGGGCGCGGTGGCTCACGCCTCTAATCCCAGCACTTTGAGAGGCCAAGGTGGGCGGATCACGAGGCAGGAGATCGAGACCATCCTGACTAACAGGGTGAAACCCCGTCTCTACTAAAAAAATACAAAAAAATTAGCCAGGCGTGGTGGCGGGCGCCTGCAGTCCCAGCTACTCAGGAGGCTGAGGCAGGAGAATGGCATAAACCCGGGAGGCGGGGCTTGCAGTGAGCTGAGATTACGCCACTGCACTCCAGCCTGGGTGACAGTGAGACTCTGTTTCAAAAAAAAAAAAAAAAAGTTCTACAGTTTAGGAACTTAGGCCCTAAAACGTGTTCACCACTGTAGAACTATTTGTCTTTTATTGTGGTCTCATTTCAATTCACCTAACTATTTGCATTCATTTTAGTAGTTACCTGTGATTTCCTCACTCCTGATCATCCCTGAAAACAGTATCTAGAAACAGTGGTATACAGCAAATAATAGCTTAGCTAAATAAATTTAACTTCCCCAAGTCATGGTCCAGTAATTTAGTTACTGGTTGTCTGATTCAGCTTCAGTTACAACAAATATTGTATCATAGGTCTAGCTCAAAAATCAACTGATAATATGATTTAGTTTTATTATATATTCCAGACCTCCACTATATCATTCCCTATTTGAAAAAGGTGATGCCTAATATTTTTATCTACAAAATGGTCATATTTTCCCCGGTCAAACACTGAATCTGAACAGAGAACTCCTAGCCATGTAACAAGTAGTTGTCACTTGTTTTGCTATACCAGAAAACCAGTCACCAAAAACTTCCTGATTTGTTTTGTTTGCTAGTTTTCAGCTAGCAACAGCAAAGATGCACAAATCAATGAACTATATCAAAGACTGTATCAGGAGATGACCTTTTATGCAGAAGCATCACTGTAAGTTAAAAGAAGTGTACCGCCCCATAAAAGCAGGGCAACAAATAGTTTAACATATTAACCATTGTTGATGAAAGCATTATATGGTGCCTAGAAACTCTAATCACACTTTTCTGGCTGAAATCCCAGGACCTTGGTTTCGTTCTAATTGTGAAGTATGACTATGCTTTCCCCAAGAACCAAACTAATTCAGAAATAAGGCACAAGTCTATTTAAGAGCAGCAAATAAACCCTGACGACATACAGTCTTGCTAATATTTTTATTATTAGCTGGGGCTTTAATAAGTCAAAATATAATCAATTAGTACATGTGACACACAGAGATCTATTAAATGAACTCAACTTATGCCAAATTCTGAATTCTATATTCTCACTTCAGAAACTAATACATAAGCCAGTCTCTTATAGCTCATGTGGATTTATATTTTAAATTGCTAGCTCAGAATCTATAACACATCAACTAATAAAATAGTAATATAGCATGTTCAGAAGAGAAGACAGGAGAGATATTCCTGAGGAAGCAGAGGTAAGAAAAGTAGTAATTCTCAGAGATCAAATGTTTATTACCAGTGATTCATCAGTCTTGTCAAAGCTGATATCTGATAAAATGGAACCAGATTCATCAATGGTTGATAGTCTAGATCAGTGAAACAATACAATGTTAGACATAGTAGACTGTGGAATGTAAAATTCACCAACATTCAGAACAAGTCCTACTGGTCAGGTAACATCAGTTAATTTCATAGCAAAATCTTCACTATAGAGACAACTACAATCTCAAACCCTGTGGTAGGCTACTTTGTATGGTTTCCATGGAGGAGTGTGTGTGCGTGAGTACAGGTGCACACAGTTGCTTTTTCAGCAAAGACCTTATAACGGCAGTTGAAAGTTAGTCAGGGTTGTGGGTACTATTCTCTACCGAGTTTGTATTACAGGCTACTCAAAATTCACAAAATCAAGGGAATTAAGTTTAATTTGATCCCAACTGTGCTGGTTTCTACAAACAAGAGTATTACCCAACACTGACTTTTTAAGAAATTAAGCCTGTACATCTTCTTAGTTATAAAGATTCCCCATAAAACAACCAGGCAACAAAACAAATAGCTGACCTTTCCCTACATATTGTACTGGGGATGTTAAATTCAAAGCCTGGTTGAGACTATTTTAAACAGTGGTGCAGTGGAACCAAAATTATTGTCTGGTCTTGGCTCACAGAGGCCTTTCTAAACCAGAAGAGCTGTAAGAGCTCTCTGGAGAGTAAACACTGAAAGTATTGCTGAAATGCCACTTTCACCTTTGGGTTTCTTAGCAATGCACAGGATCAGTTATTAATGTGCAATTTAGCACCAACATCAAAATTTTATCCATGGTGAAACAACATCCTTAGGAAAGATTTAAAAATAAAATAAAATAAACAGGGGCATCCCTGTGCCTTTATTCCCCACCTACTCTTCCCCGCAAAATCTTTTTCTGCTTTTTTCAGCACACATTCTAGAAGAAGTATATTTAAGAATTCAGATAACAAGAATATCTGACAGCTGTGTTGCTTGTGATCGGATAACAACAGATGCAGTTCCTCCACCTTTTGTTCCCAGCATTGCTGCTGGATGGTTGGCCTCTGTTGAGAAAAGCCAGAGCTGATTTTTGCTCCTCGCTTAGTTGAATGCTGCCAGATGTGTCACACATGAGCATCTCTCGAATCAGCTGAATCTGTCGTTCCTACAGACCAAAGCAGAGTAAAACATCATAACTAGCCAGGGGAGAAAACTTCACCTCAAATTTATGGGACAGGCAGACCAGAAGACATTAAAATACAGCATTATGCAAATGGGCCTTCAGGAAGGCTGCTACACCAATAGCATATTAATTCACATCAAACCCAGATTATGTCTCTGATTTCTGACTGGTAAAATGAACTACATCTAGAACAGCAAAGTTTCTGCTACAAGACTTTTGGATTAACCTGCTAATCCAAGAGGAGAATAATGCAAAATGAGAGTCCCAAAATAGATTTCACATAGCAAAAACACTTTAGTGTCATTTTATCAGGACAAATATTGGCTACTACGGATCAAAGCAGCCACCCACATCTCTAAGTAGTGGAGCAAAATGCATTAAAATGGATACAAAGCTATAATGCACTAGAACCAGACAATTTGAGTTTACTGAGGCATCTAACACTGTATATACCAAGATGGATTAGTCCCTCCCAGTAAAGGCTTTCCTTTGCACTATGACCCATCCTGGCACATCAAAATGATAGTGTTCTGTGTCAGTCACATTGCTCAACTGGTTGAATACATCTAGCCTTTTACCCTGAATTAGAGAGCGGTGATGAAAAGAAGAGTCACAGTTGTCTTGCCTGTATGTATGACAAAGTACCAGCTACTCATGTAAGGATGGATATTCCGGGTAGCACTTAAACAATGAAGGATGGCCAATATCTTGTAACAGATCAAATACGTTAGGATCTCCCTCCCTCCCTTTTCCTCTAATTCTTTAAGTTCTCATTTGAAATCTGTCTGTTAAGTAATAGTTTCAAGTCTAAATGACAAAAACATTTAAATTTCAAATTACGAAGAACAAGATTCCTAGTCTGCAATTTCAGCTCTAATCATGGGCAAGTTAGTTGTTAAAGAACAGGTCACTTTCAGTTCTTTAATGTGGAAGAAGAAACTAGGTATATTTGGCAAGTGGAAACTGTCAGACAATGCTTTCCTCCTCCCGCATCATCACTGTTCTAGCATGGAAAACAATACACACCAGCTTTTCGCAGTCAGCCTCAGCTCTCTGTCTCCTTTTGATCTCTACATCCACCTGATTACGTGCATGCTTCAGCTTAACATCCAGAGCACTTCGCTCAGTCTCTGCTTTCATCAAAAGATCCTTGTATTTCCCCAGCTCATGGTCAGTCCTCTGCCACTTTTTACGGAAATCCTCAAAGTCCTTCGCCAACTGGATAAATTCTGAGGAAAGGGGGAATCTTTAATAATTCAAGCACCAAACAGAGTATAACTGATCTAATAAATGAGTCCTACAGTTAGCTTTATTTGAAATTCATAATTAAGGAACCAGCTGAACTATGGGCAAATCCAGCTGAAAATAACTAGGAGCAGATCCTGGATATGTTTGTCACTCCGATGAGAACTTTGTGGGTAGCAATTCCTATTTCAATAGGCCACTTACTTTTGGCTTAGCCAGTGGCATCTGCTATGGAATATGTAACTCATTAGTCACCTGGCTCCAGATGTAACACTAACACTGAAAGCTCCTGAACAGAAGGCAATCAAAGGGGGATACCTTTGGGGCAGCTGTCACGCACCAGGACAGTTACAGCTATAAAACAAAAACAGCTTCCTTTACAGTCACGCATTGCTGCACCAGAGAGATGTTAAACAGCAAATTCAAATGTAACTGCTGTAATATGCTCCAGTAGATGTAGATTAATATTACAGATGTCTAGACCTACAATTCCATTTAGCTATATAATTATACAAATATTGATTTGAAAGTAAAAAGCCAATTTGCTTTTGCTGTTTAACACTGCCCTGAAGGGTATGTAAACATTCCAGTTGAAAAAAAAAAACAACAGGAAGAGAAGATCAAACTAGCTTTTGGAACATCCCTGATAGCAGAATGTGAAGTCTCTTCAAATGTCTGCAAAGAGAGCATCACTTCCAAGGCAGCATCTCAAAGGAAGAAGATAACCCTGTTGGCATTCATTCTTATCTCCTGCTATTGGCAAAGCTGTTCTTCTGCAATGTATTTGCAAAAGTGCCTTACAATTTTCTAGTTAACCTCCATCTATCTCTAAGGATCACTCTCCACCAACATCAAGGAAGAAGGTCTCAAGGTGTACATCTGCTGCTGGTCAAACTAACCCAGTTTACAACTGAAAGTAGGCCAAATTCACACACAGCTAGCAGATTCTTAGGTAGTAAGGGCACTTTTCCCCTATGAATTTAACCTAAAAGCATAGAAACAATACATAGTCCTTTTCAAACAATTTTAATCATTTGACCAAATATCAAACTTACAAATTAGGATACCAATTTGTTCCAGAGAAACCAAATCATAAGGAAACTTTAGTTTTTAGCAAACCACAAATTTCAGCAAAATAGGTTATTATGACCTAGTTATCTTAAACAATGCAAATATCAACAATTAAAAAAATTACAATTCAAATAGTTTTAAGAAATAATATGCTGGGTTAGTTAGTCTGGAACATACTACTTTTTTGTGGGTTTTTTTTTAGCTTAAAGAAAAAAAATATATGTTTGCAAACTAAATACCGTACGCATACATACTCAAAAATTTACCAAACTGAAAAACAATTTTGAGAATAAAAAGATTTTCATCTGACCTGATTTTGCTGGTGTGTTTGTTCTTTAGGATACTCCTTTTATTAAATTACTGCTTCAGCTTAGTTTAAGTCAGACCCAAAGCAAAACATTTACATACCTGATTAATATATTACTTTTTGTGTGTGCAGGTGAGAAATGTGGGGGAAAAAAAAAAGGTATTACTTTTTTTTTTGAGACAGAGTTTCACTCTTGTTGCCCAGGCACAAGTGCAATGGCACAATCTTGGCTCACTGCAATCTCCGCCTCCCAGGTTCAAGCAATTCTCCTGCCTCAGCCTCCTGAGTAGCTGGGATTACAGGTGTGCGTCACCATGCCCAGTTAATTTTTGTATTTGTAGTAGAGATGGGGTTTCACCACATTGGCCAGGCTGGTCTCAAACTCCTAACCTCAGGTGATCCACCAGCCTTGGCCTCCAGAAGTGCTAGGATTATAGGCGTAAGCAACCACGCCTGGCCAAAAGATACTATTTTTATGTACAATTCTGCTATGAGCAAAGTTTACTAGGATTGGGTCAGAAGGCATTTTGGGCCATAGATCAGAAACAATTTTGATGTTGAAGACCAATAATCATGGCACTGTTTTGGTCAGTTGGTGAATCACAATTCAGCTTGGTACTAGCCTGTCATGAAGTGCACATTAAAAGCTTTATAAAATTCAGGCCGGGCACGGCGGCTCACGCCTGTAATCCCAGCACTTTGGGAGGCTGTGGTGGGTGGATCACTTGAGGTCAGTAGTACAAGACCAGCCTGGCCAACATGGCGAAACCCTGTCTCTACTAACACAAAAATTAGCTGGGTGTGGTGGTGTGCGCCTGTAATCCCAGCTACTCGAGGAGGCAGAGGTTGCAGTGAGCTGAGATCGTGCCACTGCACTCCAGCCTGGGCAACAGAGTGAGATGCTGTCTCAAAAAAAAAAAAAAAAAAAAATTTATAAAATTCAAATTACAGTACCTCTTTTAAAAAGTTACATACACCCTAAACTATGAAGTGCACCTATCAAAAAGGAGGAAAGAGAAGGGAAATTTCCTCAAAACAAATTGAGGGTGATCTTTGATTTATTTAAAATTTAAAAATCAGGATTTGGTTCATAGCTCAGCAAGCAGATTTAAGTGGGTCCAGAAATCCTGATTTTTTTTTCCCGTTTACTCCCCGAGGCCTTTGAACAGGCTCTTCCATTTGCCTTCCCTACTACCCTCTCTAAGCTTCTTAAAGACAAAGACCCTATGTCTCCTTTGCTCTTTTATCTCCAGTGTTGTAACCTGCCTAGCACACAGTAGACACTTGAAATAATCTGTTGAACAAATGAATGAATGAAAAGCCGCTGTTCAAATTAAATTTACCAGCATCCAAGACCACCTTACCAGTTTAATCAAACTTACCTCCCACCACTATGCAATAAATACCCCTCTAGCTAAACCCGTCTGTCCCTGCCCCCAGAACAGAGGCATTCCTGCCTTCTCACTTGTGACCAAGCTATGCACTCCAAATGGAATGCCCTACCTACTCTTCTTTACATACCCATTTACCAAGTCCCATCTGGTCTGTGAATCTTCTCCTAATCAGTTTGCTACACATTAAATTTTTCTAGATTACCCAAAAGCATATATTTTGATACTTGTACTATCTTCTGTTTCATGAGAAAAAAATCCTGTCTCTGAAACTAAAATACCATAATCTTCTTGAAGACAGGCAATATGTCACATATACTTCAGTATTTCCTACTATGCATAGTGTAGCACAAACCTAGTATGTCACTGGCACACAATAGGCACCTGATAAATGTTAAATTATACTTATTCCTAATTTATACACCAATGATTTTTTTTAAAAAAGCTCAGGCAGCTTATGACAAACTAAAAATAGAACATAAAAACTGTGTGGACTGGAGAAAACAAGACAATAAAATACACTACTAAAGTCATCTTTTTAAAAATATTAACCTCCATTCTGATCTTCCCGTAACTTGGACTTAGCTCTCTTTTTTTTAACTTTTTTTTAAAGAGATGGAGTCTCACTCTGTTGCCCAGGCTGTAGTGCAATGACATGATCTTGGCTGACTGCAACCTCCACCTCCTGAGTTCAAGTGATTCTCATTCCTCAGCCTCCCAAGTAACTGGGATTACAGGTGAATGCTACCATGCCCGGCTAACTTTTTGTATTTCTAGTAGAGACAGGGTTTCACCATGTTGGTCAGACTGGTCTTGAACTCCCGACCAAGTGATCTGCCCGCCTTGGCCTCCCAAAATGCCGGGATTACAGGTGTGAGCCACTTTGCCCGGCCCAGACTTAGCTTTTTAAAAAACAATACAGGCCAGGTACAGTGGCTCATGCTTGTAATCCCAGCACTTTGGGAGGCCAGGGCAAGTGGGTCACCTGAGGTCGGGAGTTCAAGACCAGCCTGACCAACATGGAGAAACCCCAGCTTTACTAAAAATACAAAATTAGCCAGGCATGTTGGCACATGCCTGTAATTCCAGCTACTCGGGAGGCTGAGACAGGAGAATCACTTGAACCCGGGAGGTGGAGGTTGCGGTGAGACGAGATCTCGTCATTGCACTCCAGCCTGGGCAACAAAGAGCGAAAAATTCTGTCTCAAAAAAAAAAAAAAAAAAAAAAAAATGAATACAAAAAAGAGAAAGAGGAATGAAGTTAATGGTGAAAGGCAAGAGTAAGGAGTCAAGGGATAATTGGGCATGCGGGGAATTCCTAAGGATCTAAGAAGAGTACAGGCTGGGCACAGTGGCTCACACCTGTAATCCCAGCACTCTGGGGGGGCCAAGGCAGGTGGATCACTTGAGGTCAGGAGTTCAAGACCAGCCTGGCCAACATGGTTAAACATCGCTACTAAAAATACAAAAACTAGACAGGCTTGGAAGCATGCGCCTGTAATCCCAGTTACTTGGGAGGCTGACGCAGGAGGATCACTTGAACCCAGGAGACAGAGGTTGCAGTGAGCAGAGATCACATAACTGCACTCCAGCCTGGGCGACAGAGTGAGACTGTCTCAAAAAAAAAAAAAAAAAAGAAAAAAGAGGACAGACACTGGGGTGGATGCACAAAGCTGATTCTAGTGTCTAAAAAACACAGGGCCACTTTAGTTCCTCAAAAGCTAACATTTGGCCAGGCGCGGTGGCTCACACCTGTAATTCCAGCACTTTGGGAGGCTGAGGTGGGAGGACCACCTGAGCCCAGGAGTTCAAGACCAGCCTGGGAAACATGGCGAGACCTTGTCTCTACAAAAAATAGAATTAAAACAAAAGTAGTGCTTATAGTAGTTTGGGAGACAAAATAAATAATAAAAATTCAAAATAAAATAATCAAAATAAATATAAAAATTAGCCGGTGTGGGCCGGGCATGGTGGCTCACGCCTGTAAACCCAGCACTTTGGGAGGACGAGGCAGGCGGATCATGAGGTCAGGAGATCAAGACCATCCTGACTAACATGGTAAAACCCCGTCTCTACTAAAAATACAAAAATTAGCTGAGCGTGGTGGCCAGCGCCTATAGTCCCAGCTACTTGGGAGGCTGAGGCAAGAGAATGGTGTGAATCTGGGAGGCGGAGCTGGCAGTGAGCCAAGATCGTGCCACTGCACTCCAATCTGGGTGACAGAGCAAGACTCTGTCTCAAAAAAAAAAAAAAAAAAAAATTAGCTGGTGTGGTGGCATGAGCCTATAGTCCCAGCTACTCTGGAGGCTGCGGTAGGAGGATTGCTTGAGCCTAGGAGTTCAACGCTGCAGTAAGCTATGATTTCACCACTGTACTCCAGCCTGGGCAAGAGAGCGAGACCTTGTCTCCAAAAAAATAAAAACTAGGCCGAGCATGGTTGTTCACACCTGTAATCCCAGCACTTTGGGAGGCCAAGGCGGGTGGATCACCTGAGGTCGGGAGTTCAGTATCAGCCTGGCCAATGTGGTGAAACCCTGTCTCTACTATAAATTAAAAAATTGCCGGGCACGGTGGCTCACGCCTGTAATCCCAGCACTCTGGGAGGCCAAGGCGGGCAGATCACGAGGTCAGGAGATGGAGACCATCCTGGCTAACATGGTGAGATCCTGTCTCTACTAAAAATATAAAAAAATTAGCCAGGCGTGGTGGCACATGCCTGTAATCCCAGCTACTCGGGAGGCTGAGGCAGGAGAATCACTTGAACCCGGAAGGCGGAGGTTGCGGTGAGCCACTATCGTGCCACTGCACTCCAGCCTGGGCAAGAAGAGTGAAACTCCATCTCAAAAAAATAAATAAATAAAAATAAAAAAATACAAATACAAATACAAAAATTAGCCAGGAATGGTGGCAGACACCTGAAATCCCAGCTACTCAGGAGGCTGAGGCAGGAAAATTGCTTGAACCTGGGAGGCAGAAGTTGTAGTGAGCCGAGATCGTACCACTGCACTCCAGCCTGGGCAACAGAGTGAGACTCTGTTTCAAAAAAATAAAAAATAAATGAGGGCTGGGCGCTGTGGCTCACGCCTGTAATCCCAGCACTTTGGGAGGCCAAGGTGGGAGGATCACTTGAGGTCGGGAGTTCAAGACCAGCCTGACCAACATGAAGAAACCCTGACTCTACTAAAAATACAAAATTAGCCAGGCGTGGTGGCGCATGCCTGTAATCCCAGCTACTCGGGAGGCTGAGGCAGGAGAATCACTTGAACCTGGGAGGCGGAGGTTGCAGTGAGCTGAGATTGCGCCATCGCACTCCAGCCTAAGCAACAAGAGTGAAACTCTTGTTTCAAAAAATAAAAATAAAAAATAAAAAAAGCCAACATTCCAAATTAGAGATCTGGAGAAGGAGGTAAAATGTACCTCTATTTTGTAATAGAAATAAATGGGAAGGTAAAAATTTGCTTATAAAATAAAATCAGGATTTCTGTAAAAATAAATATCTTGAGGGGAGATTTTTGGCATAATCATTTCCCAAAGTATTTTCACAACTAATATCTCAATTTATGCCCAAATCCTCATAGCACTCCCACAAAGAAAATAAAGATGTTTAAATTCGTATTTTATAGGTGGAAAAACAGACACAGAAATAACAGGTAAAAGCCAGCACTAGTTATCAACACTCTTAAACCACAGATTCTTCTTCCCTCTGCCCCCATATTCTATCAGCTGCCTCTTTCTACAGGTCTTATTATCACAATCTCTTCTACCCATTTCTCCCTACTTCCATCTTCACAACCACCATTCCAGTTAGGGCTGTTATTGCCTCTTTCCTGAGCTATGACAACCATGTCATTCCTAGTCAGTGTCCCAGCATCCACCTCTAATGCAGACTACACCTCTGCCAGGGTAATCTTCCCAAAGCACGGTTCTGATTATGTCATTCCCTCTTACTCCTATTTCTCTCAAGTCCCACACCCTCTTGCCTCTGCTCAGGCTGTCGCCTGATCTGAAATACCCCCTTTCATCTCTGCCTCTTGGGATTCTACCCTACAGCTAAAGCTCAGCTCAAACCCTTTCCTCCATGACACCATTTAGTCATCCCTTTCCCTCAGTTCAAAAATGCTAGAAGCCCTGATAGGTTCTCACAAAGTATTTGCTGAATGAATCTGAGTTTTAAGATCTCTTATTCCATACTCTAGTCCGCACCACACTCTGATCCATCTTCTGAGATGATGTGACCTCAAAGAGAAACCTAATTAGTATGCCATTGTGGTTACTGAGCTGGTACCAGATGACAGGGTCATGCAGCAGCTATTAGAGAGAGAAAATAGAATATTGTTTTGAAAGGCCTGTAAGTGGATAAGAGCTATTAAAAACATCAATCAATTCAAAGAAAATACTGAATGGCATAAGCAAGATACCACAGTAAGTACTATAGAAATAAAAAAAGTTGAAGACACAGTTCTTACATTACTTTAACACCAGTTAGGCTGACTTGAGAGCAACATTTACTAAATTAGGTATTAATGAAAATCTGAAATAGGAGAGGATGGTAATACAAAGAGAAGCTGGTATAGAATAATTCCCTTGGATCACATGTCAGTACCATCATCCCCATTATTCTTTCTTGCTAATTTATTTCCCAGACTGTTCCTCTCTTAGCACCTCCTTTTTCTCCCCAGCTCACCACCCCATCTCAATTCTCTTTATTATTTCTCCCTGGGAAATGAAGTCTCACTGTCACCCAGGCTGGAGTGCAGTGGCACAATCATAGTTCACTGCAGCCTCAAACTCCTGGGCTCAAGTGATCCTTCAGCCTCCTGAGTATCTGGGACCACAGGCATGTGTCACCACACCCAGCTAATTTTTTTGTTTTTGAAACAGGATCTCGCTCTGTCCCAGGCTGGAGTACAGGAGTGTGATCTCAGCTTACTGCAACCTCTGCCTCCCCAGTGATCCTCCTACCTCAGCCTCCCAGGTAGCTGGGATCACAGGAGCATGCCACCACACTGGCTGTTTTTTTGTTGTTTTTTTTTCTGTAGAGATGGGGTTTTTGTGGCGGGGTGCTCACACCTGTAATCCCAGCACTTTGGGAGGCTGTGGTGGGTGGATCACTTGAGGTCAGGAGTTCAAGACCAGCTTGGCCAACATGACAAAACCCCATCTCTACTAAAAATACAAAAATTAGCCGAGGGTGGTGGCGGACACTTATAATCCCAGCTACTCGGGAGGCTGAGGCAGGGCAATTGCTTGAGCCAGGGAGGTGGAGGTTGCAGTGAGCCAAGATCACGCCACTGCACTCCAGCCTGGGTGACAGAGTGAGATTCTGTCTCAAAAAAAAAAAAAAGATAGATGGGGTTTTGCCATGTTGCCCAGGCTGGTCTCAAATTCCTGGACTCAATTGATCCACCCATCTCAGCCCCGCAAAGTGCTAAGATTACAGGCACGAGCCACTATGCCCGACCGCTAATATTTTCAGAGACAGTCTTGCTATGTTGCCCAAGCTGGTCTCAAACTCCTGGCCTCAAGTGATTCTTCTGCCTCAGCCTCCTGAGTAGCTGGGATTACAGGTGCAAGCCACCAAACCTGGCTCTCAATCCTTAATTATTTAGCATCAAATATATGAAGTAGGTGAAAGCAGATGCCTAGTATCTCCTTCAAAAAGAAATTATGGACTGGGCCTGGTGGCTCATGCCTATAATCTCAGCACTTTGGGAGGCAGAAGTAAGAGGACTGCTTGAGGCCAGGAGTTGGACACCGGCCTGGGTAAAACAGGGAGATCTTATCTCTACAAAAAATTTTTAAGGCCGGGCGCAGTGGCTCACGCCTGTAATCCCAGCACTTTGGGAGGCCGAGGCGGGCGGATCACAAGGTCAGGAGATCGAGACCGTCCTGGCTAACACAGCGAAACCCTGTCTCTACTGAAAATACAAAAAAATTAGCCAGGCGTGGCGGCGTGCATCTGTAATCCCTGCTGCTCGAGAGGCTAAGACAGGGAATCGCTTGAACCCGGGCAGCAGAGGTTGCAGTGAGCCGAGATGTCGCCACTGCACTCCAGCCTGGGTGACAGAGAAAGACTCCATCTCAAAAAAATAAATAAATAAAGATAATAAAAAAGCCTGGCTAAAACCTACTAAGAGCAGCTATAGAAAAGAATTTTAGTGACCATTTAGAATGAGTGCCCATTAGGCTTTGACCACGTAAGTGACCACTGCTTTCTTTTTAGGTAACCCAAATGAAAAACAACTTTAAGATTGGAAAATACTTCAGCTTTGTAAAAATCCCAAATTTGAAATCTGTTTTTCCTTTTGGACAGGCCAGCTCAGAATGACTTACGGAGTTCATTTCCTTCACTGAGAATCTCCGCCCGGCGCACAAGCTGCTCAAACAGATTCCGCATATTCAGCATCATAGTATCCATCTTTCTGCCAAGAAATCAAATATACATTAGGGGTCCTGCCTTCTCGCCCACAACAAAAGATTCTATAGCAATCCAGCCATCAGTGACCAACATCTGGACTCTTCCATTTATAACTACCATTATAAGAATCTCAAGTAACAACAGATGTTTTGTGTGATTCTTATTATAAAAACAAACTTGGAATGTTTAAGACTCATCTGAAAATTAGAAAACCATTTCAGACCTTTGAATATAACAGCCCCTCCAATCACTTTGGAGCAGAAAACAAATAGTAAAGAGCATGTCAGTTCATTACCAAGTGACTGACCAACAACAAAATGTGGTTCTTCAAGTCAAGCCTATTGATTAATATAATACTTTTGCCAGTTTATTCCTTGTGGGCTTTGAAGACCTACAATGTAACTTAAAATATCTATTTTTAATTTCATCTTTAGCTAATGCCCCTGCTGCAACTGCCTTTTAAAATGCAGGACATGGTCAGCACATTTCCTACCAAAAGCACAGATGACGTCACACAAGTGATTAAGTGGGAAAATCGCCAGCTCAGCAGCACCAGAATTATTTCTGTAATGCAGGGCTCTCTGCTGGGCCGCGTGCAGGAACTACGTCTAATAAATTTATACTAAGTAGAGGCAAAGGATTATGTTGTACCACATTCTGGCATCAGAGAGACAATACACCACCTTCACAGTCCGAAGGGCAAAGCAAAAATCATTTACTACTGTGTCCTGTATAGTGAATTTCAGACTTTGTACTTCCCCGCAAAGGCCTACTGATACTATAGAAAAAACAGTGTCGTTACAGGCGGTTCTATTCCAAATAGACTTTAACTGGGAACACTTTGAGGAAATAAGATCTTCACTTAACAGTCGAGAAAGAAAGACATTAACTGGATGTTATGAAAACTATCAAGGAAATGAAATAAAAAGTCAAATTTCATTAGAAATTTAATGTCCTCAGAAATACCATTAAAGGATTCTTATGTTTCTCTTAACCAATGCTTCAACATTCTAGTCCAGGTCCTTATTTCCTAAATAAAATTTTAAGAACTCTTATGAAGGGTTAGTGATTTTGCAATGTTTATAAGATTGCACCACAAGCTATGAGAGCAAGAAAAAATATATAAAAAAGCACAAAGGACAAAGAATATATGAACATAGGCTGGGCACAGCAGCTCACGCCTATAATCCCAGCACTTTGGGAGGCCAAGGTGGGCGGATCACTTGAGGTCAGTTCAAGACCAGCCTGGGCCAACATGGCAAAACCCTGTCTCTACTAAAAACACAAAAATTAGCTGTGCACAGTGATGTGCGCCTATAATTCCAGCTACTTGGGAGGCTGAGGCAGGAGGATTGCTTGAACCTGGGAGGCAGAGGTCGTAGTGAGCTAAGATGTGCCACTGCACTCCAGTCTGGGTGCCAGAGTAAGACTCTGTCTCAAAAAAATATATATATAAAGATATTTTATATTAAATGCTGCACAATTACACATTTATACCATATGATAATTGCTATAATAGAAAAAAAGTTCTCAGTTCCAAGCCTGGATGCAACACATACCTGAATCAGGGCCGGAAACCAAGATTTTCAAACGGCAAGTATCTGTTCCAAGCTACATAATCACAGCAAGCTGCTAAGCAACCAGACCAACAAATTTATTACAAAGATCTTTCTCTAAACTAAGAACAAAACTAAAAGGACAGCATTAAAACCGGCAGGAAGAGCTGTGGAATTCATGGAGATGCCATGGATTTAACAATATAATGAAATAGGCAACATACCCTAAGTGCTACAGGACAGAAACAGGGGCAGGACATTGGGTAGTCAATTCAAATGTTGATTTCCTTTGGCTCTCCTGAGGAAAAAATGGAAGACTCTAATCAGTAGTTTTAATATAAGGTATTGCAAGACTCTAATCAGTAGTTTTAATATAAGGTATTGCTTTCTATCATCTCGGCATTCACTTATATATCGTGAGACTATAAGACAGCTCAATACCACAGCAAAACTTCTATCTGTCCAAGAATTCAAAAAGGAAAATTTCATGGTGCTAGGATGTTGAAAACTGGTTGTTTAAAAAAAAGCTTTTTTGGGGGGGGTTAAGTCTTAAATTACAATATAACCTGTTCTCTTGTCCATTTTTTTTTTTTTTTAATTTTTTGAGAGAGAGTCTTGCTCTGTCCCCCAGGCCAGAGTGCACTGGCATCACCTCAGCTGACTGCAACCTCTGCTTCCCAGGTTCAAGTGATTCTCCAGCCTCAGCCTCCTGACACTGTTCTACTCTTCCTGTTCATGTCCATCAACTACCCTACTCACTGACCTACCCTATCCCATACCCTACTGACTTCCAATTTTGATTTCCCTATTTTTATTATTCTCTCAGTTGCTCAGTTCCAAACTTCAGAATCACCTCTGGTTCCTCCCTTTCCCACAGCATGATCACTAAACCTTGTGTACTCTTCTCTCATGTATCTACCATACCCACCCCCTTATCACTTGCAGGTTGTCATCACTCGCTTCAATTGTGCCCCCTGCCTCCAGTCTTTCCCCTACTGCTTCAGGCAGTTGCCACTCAGATATAAACTCTTTGCACTTGAATTAAACTTTACCATATGATTCTGCCCTGTGTCCCAGCTAGAATGTAAATTTGAGGGGAGAAACCTTACATGTGGCACTACTATATTACACACACAAGCATGTAGCATTTAATATGATGCTCACAAAAAAAAATTGATAAATGTTAATTCAGAGAACAAACACACACATATCTGTGACACTATGGTCAAAAGAATTTCCATTCTACCTCAACATCAACGTGTAATATAGTTTAAAGCAAAAAGAACAGTCAAAAGCGGGAGAAGGAGCAGAAGTCCTGGGACAAGATGGGTGTGGTGGTGCGTGCCTGTAGTCTCAGCTACTCAGGAGGCTGAGGTGGGAGGATCACTTGAGTCTAGGAGTTTGAGGCCACCCTGATCATCACAAGATCCCCTTCTCTTAAAATAAATAAATAAATAAAAAGGTCCTGGGACAAACCTTTAGCTCTTCTATCTACCAGTAGTATAATCTTCAGTAAATCACTTGAATTCCAAGACTCATCTATAAAGTGAAAACAATAACACTTGCTCTATTTACCTCATAGAATATTACAAAAATTTTAAAATGTATAAGTTTACAATCTCACTACCAAAATATAAGGTATCTTTTAGTTGGTATGAAGTGAGTTTGTTTAGGTTTGGTTTTGGTCTGATAGTTGTTACTTCCATCCTAAAATAGTGATTCTCAAATCTAGGTGTTTTCCCCTCTAGGCTGTCTCCAAATAAGGATATCACTAAATTCAGAATTTTAGACCATTTTTAAAAATAATACTATACAATTAGAAAGAAAAGAATCCAGTATTTACTAGGTGCTTTGAAATGACTCGGGCACTAAACTAGACACTTCACGTATACTTTTTCTTTAAGTGAATTTGACTTTTTTTTGAGACGGTGTCTCGCTGTCACCCAGGCTGGAGTGCAGTAGCACCATCTCGGTTCACCGCAACTTCCATTTTCAGGGTTCGAGTGATTCTCCTGCCTCAGCCTCCTGAGTAGCTGGGATTACAGGTGCCCACCACCAGGCCTGGCTAATTTTTTTTTGTATTTTTAGTAGAGATGGAGTTTCACCATGTTGGCCAGGCTGGTCTCGAACTCCTGACCTCTAGCAATCTGCTTGCCTCGGCCTCCCAAAGTGCTGGGATTACAGGTGTGAGCCCCCATGCCTGGCCTCACTAACTTAATTATCTCCATTTTACAGACAATGGGCAACTAAGGCCAGAGACCTTAAATTAACTAATAAATGTCGAGCTCTCATTGAAACCCAGGTCTGAGTCCAAAATCTATATTCTCTCCAACTCAACACATTGAAGAGAGGATATGTTACAAAAATATCAATTAGACCATATATGTTGCAGACCTACTCAGAGACCTCCCCCAAACCATAATATGTCATACAAACAGCAACACATATAAAACACAAATTATAGCTGGAACCCAGACCAAGAAGAATCAAGGAAACAGCAAAATTTGACCAGGTCTAGGCTTTTAAACAAGCTGTTCTAGATGAGGTTTGCTGCTTCTGAAGAGTTATTTTTTCCTCTAACATAGATTTACTTAGGGTAATCCAAAAATGGCACTAGCAGAATATAATCCTCTTCTCTTTATATGCTAGGGCACCATATATTTTTATTAACATTCTACAGAAGTGACTCTCAGGAATTATTTATAGATGACAAAAATATCTTTCTATATCAGTACTAACTCTGATATCTCAGCCAAATTGTAACTCCAAAAGCTAAAATTTACTCACCCTATTCAACGTCAATTGAAAATAGTTGTAATTTTCCTGCTAGGTCACATTTTCACCCTCATGAATACTTGTTTATTTCCCCCCATGTATTATTTAGTCCATAGCTAGGAGATACACTAATGTGAAAGGAAACAAAAACAAAGTCATATTGTAGTACATTGCTTTTGCAGCCGTAAAACAGCTGTCACTTTCCACAACAGAGACTGCTGCCTTTCGGGAAAGCTGAAACGATCCCTGTGTGCAGCAAGAAAATCAGTTTGTGGAGCACTTTAAACCAAAAGGTGCTAGAGAATCTCAGCTGTTATTGATGGGGAGCCCCAGAGGTGGAGAAGTCACTATGTTACAGATTCCCAATCTGTGAGTATCCCTAAGGGAGCAATCTGGAAACACCATGAAAGAGTCTCAGCTGGATGTGATTGCTTTGAGCCCCCAATTTAATTTCAATCACCCAGCCAAGAGATAGATATCATCCTTCAGAATAACAGACTATCACAGATCTTACTGCAGGGTATCCTGGGAAAAGTCTCTATCCTCTTCCTCCTCCTTCAAACAACATTATTAAGAGACCTATATATCAGGTTTTTTAGATGCATCAAGGGTGTTAAATACTTTAAGACAAAGCAATGAAAGGTTGCTGGAGTTTTTCAGGAAAGTGTTTTAATGAAAAACTTTCCCACAAACATTGCTAAATCTGGAGATTTCCAAGAAATCAACAATATAGATTCCCTGCTGTCAAGGAAAACAATTCTCAAAGATAATCAGTACTTTAAGATCCTTTCATAGGAACACAATTGAGGACAATGTGAGGACAATTCTTTACCTGAAATGTCCAGCTTCTGCTTCACTGTATCGAAAGTCTCTAATACAACTGGCGGACAGAAGGATTATCTTGAAACCAAATGTTCTTTATAAGCAAATCACTAGCAGAGAGTAAACAAAATGTTCTCAATCCAACATGAAGACTAAAATAAGGAAGGGAAGATTTGAATTGTGATTTCTCAGAAAGTTACTAGAAGTTCAGCATACTAAATACCTCTTTTTTTCCCTGTGAATTCTTCCTATTCTGGTCTTCCATCCTTCAACGTCTAGAATAAGTCTCACCAATTCACTGAAGCCTTCAGTGGAAATTGGGGAATGGAAGCCTTCCCCAACCATTTCAGTCCAAAATTTTGTTATCTATAACATTCATTTAGCAGATACAAAAATACTGTTTATTATTAATTTTCTATGTTCAAAAACTTAACAGTAAAACAGGCTAGGTGCGGTGGCTCACGCCTGTAATCCCAGCACTTTGGGAGGCCGAAGCAGGATCACCTGAGGTCGGCAGTTTGAGACCAGCCTGATCAACATGGAGAAACTCTGTCTCTACTAAAAATACAAAATTAGCCAGGCGTGGTGGCACATGCCTGTAATCCCAGCTCCTTGGGAGGCTGAGGCAGGAGAATCGCTTGAACCCGGGAGGCGGAGGATGCAGTGACCCAAGATGGCACCATTGCACTCCAGCCTGGGCAACAAGAGTGAAATTCTGTCTCAAAAAAAAAAAAAAAAAATTAATAGCAAAACAAAAATCTCACTATCCTAAACAACTATATGTACCACCTGATCTAATCTTTGCCCATTTTACACTCTTATTTCATGGTGTTACAATCATACATTACATATAATTTTGTGTTTTGCTTCTATCATGTTTCCATTAAGTTCTAAAGAGTTGATGAACAACTGTTTAACTATTCTCTCCTTTGGACGTTTAGGTCATTTCCAGTTTTTCACTTACCTCTGCCTGGAATCTCTTGCATGGTCACTCTCTCACCTCAAATATCTTTACTCAAATGCTGCTTTCTCAGTGAGGTCTTTCCAACCATCCTATTGTAAATTGCAGCCTCTCTCTAACATTACCCTGCTTTACTTTGTTCCAAAGCACTTCTCTCCATCTAACATACTTACATATTTATTCAGTTTATTGCCTGTTTCTCCTCTAGCTTAAGTTCCGAGAAAGCAGAGATTTTTGTGTTTTCTTCCCTGATGCCTAGAACAGTACGTGACATTTGGTAAATGACTAATAAATATTTGGTGAACAAATGAATTGAACATTCCTATGGACAATATTTTTCTTCAGGTGACTGTGTTCCTTAGAATAGATTTCCAAGGCTAGGAGTGCTATATTAGGGTGTAAAAACCTTTTATGGCTCTTAATAGTGCCAAAATGTTTTCTAAAAGGGATGTACTAATGTACAGTACTCTCAACAGTGTATAGGCTCAACAGACTCACCAGTTATCTTTTTAAGTTCTGTTACCCCAAATTAACTGCACATTCTTTAAGACCAAATAAGATTGTCTTCTGCTTACACTTTGCACTTAAGAAATACCTATTGAATGAAAGTAAACAGGACGGGCATGGTGGCTGACGCCTCTAATCCCATCATTTGGGAGACCAAGGCTCCCAAGGCTGATCACATGAGGCCAGGAGTTCAAGACCAGCCTGGCCAACATGGTGAAATCGTATCTCTATTAAACATAAAAAATTAGCCAGGCATGGTGGTGCACACCTATAATTCCAGCTACTCCGGAGGCTGAGGCAGAAGAATCACTTGAACCCGGGAGGCAGAGTTTGCAGTGAGCCGAGATCGCACCACTGCACTTCAGCCTGGACCACAGAGCAAGACTCCTTCTCAAAAAAAAAAAAAAAAAAAAAGAAAAAGAAAAAGAAAAAAGTAAACTAGTACAACCTTTATGGAAAACAGTATGGAGACTTCTCAAAGAACTAAAAATGGAACTACCATTCGATCCAGCAATCCCACTAATGGGTGTAAGGGTAAGAAATCAGTATATCGGCCGGGTGTGGTGGCTCACGCCTGTAATCCCAGCACTTTGGGAGGCCGAGGTGGGCAGATCAGGAGATCAAGACCATCCTGGCTAACACGGTGAAACCTCGTCTCTACTAAAAATACAAAAAATTAGCCGGGCGTGGTGGCAGGCGCCTATAGTCCCAGCTACTCGGGAGGCTGAAGCAGGAGAATGGCGTGAACCCGGGAGGCGGAGCTTGCAGTGAGCCGAGATCGCGCCACTGCACTCCAGACTCCGTCTCAAAAAAAAAAAAAAAAAAAAAAAAAATCAGTATATCAAAAAGACCCCTGCATTGATACGTTTATCGCAGCAGAATTTACAATAGCAAAGATACGGTACCAACCTAAGTGTTCATCAACGGAGGATTGGATGAAGAAAATGTAATATATAGATAGACAGACATACACCACAGAATACTCAGCCATAAAAAAGAATGAAATAACGTCTTTTGCAGCAACATGGATAGAACTGGAGGCCATTATCCTCAGTGAAATAACTCAGAATGTCAAATACCGCATGTTCTCACTTATAAGTGAAAGCTAATCAATGGGTACACAGACATACAGAGTGGAATAATACACACTGGAGAATACAAAAGATGGGAAGATGGAAGGGGCTGAGGCTTGAAAAACTATGTATTGGGTACAATGTTCACTATTTGAGTGATGGGGACACTAACAGCCCAGACCTCACCACGACGCGATATATGCATGTAAGAAATCTGCACTTGTACCCCCTAAATATACAAATTTTTTTTTAAAAATCCCCTCCAAAAAATAAATACCTATTGAATGATTAAGCTACAGGAAAGGCGCCTTCCCTAAACACCTACAATAACTCGGAAAGCTTATTTACCAGACACATTAGAAAGATAATGCTTTCTTAAAAAAAAAAAAAAAAAAGGCTTATCTACCCACCTACTCCCACTTTCCTACACACACCTCTCGGCCTACGAATGAAATACTGTGAAGAGAAATGTACGTGAAAGTGTACAAGTAAGGCCTCCTTGTTACTGAGGCTAAGAATTAGGATGAGAAGGACAAGATGTCATTGCCTTGGCTTGCCTCCCTAGACACACGCGACCCACGAAGCAGAGGGGCTCCACTGCAGGCCGCCCGGGCCTCTCAAACACCAGGGCGCTTCCCTTCGAAAACGATGGGGTGTCACTCCAACCACTCTTAAACTCGTATCTCACTGAGAGACTCTTCTTTAGGATGACTCCTGCCCTGGTTCAGCCATCACCTCAAAAAGAAGCCCTCGGCTTTCCACAAAACCCGGCGCCAAGACAGAAGCCCCCAACCCTCGCAGGCCGCGTCCATTCGACCTGCCCCGACCCCCGCCCCAGAAAAGCCCGAGTGGAGAGGCTGTGGCTGCCGGCCTGTCCCGCTGCCCCGGACCCCCGCGGCGGCCACAGCTCACCACACGAACACTCTGCTTCCTATCACAATTCAGCACTAGACGCACCTGGTCTGGCACCCCCACTACTCACTTCAGTCAGCCTGGCCCCACCTGGGCCGCCCTTCACTTCGCTCCGCGCCTCACCCAACGGCAGAGCAGCGCCGCGCCGCCAGCTCCGGTTTGAAAACCTTCACCAACCAATCACAGAGAAATTTATTCCTCCCGCGCCGTCCCTCTACGGTGTGACGTACGCGTCAGGGCCACGCGGAGGTGACGGGAACGGGAATGGGCATGCGCATTCTGACAAAGCGAAGCCAAAGGTGGCCATTTTGACTAATGTCAACTTTTTTTTTTTTTTTTTTTTTTTTTTTTTTTTTTTTTTTTTTTTTTGCGATGCCCTTTCCGGAAGTCATTCGGGATGCCATATTGACTAAGGGCAAGTGGTACTTCTTGAGTGCAAATTATTCTTGGTCTCACTGTCTGCGGGACTAGGGCCCTTGGAAACGATTAACTGAACAATGTCAGGTCTCAGTAGAATCAGAAGAATACCAGGAGTTAGAACAGCAGTTACTTTCAAATACATTCACTGAGCTATATTATCCCTTCCATTGATGTATCCATTCAGACTTATTTGACACACATTAAGTGAGCCCACATCATCACAAGCACTCCACTGGGAATCGGAAAAATAAAGATGGTATGGTCTCTACTGTCCAGTAGCTACGAATGGAGGCGATAGCTCTAGGAAACAAAAATAAATACAAAATGAAAATAAAATACTATAATTCCATTTAATAAACGTTATTTAGAACTTGGCATTGTGCTAGCACAGGAGCTTTCACGCTTTTTAAAAACTCTGGACCCACAGTGAGAAATAAATTTTACATTACAACCGGGTAATGAAAACTCTGCTCATCCTTACTACATGCAAAGTACCCAGAACTCACTACTCAACAACACATGGCTACCCGCAATTTGGAAAAATACTGGCTGGAGCATACAAGAAGCACTGTGGTTTAAAGGAAAGATCACTTACTGTCACATTGGTCCTTAATTAAAAAAAAAAAAAGAAAAGAAAGAAAGATCACAGATTTGGAGGAGGGAGATTAGGGAGATGTTGGTCAAGAGATATAAAATTTCAGTTAGAGGAAAATTTAGATCTATTGTACAACACAGTGACTGTAGTTAATAACGATGTATAATGCATTTGAAAATTGCTAAGAGTAGATCTTAAATGCTCTCACCACACACCTCAATAAAGTATGTGAGGTAATGGATATGTTAATTCGCTTGATTTAGTCATTCCACAGTGTATACATACATCAAAACATCACCATAGATATGAAAAATTGTATTTTATCAAAAAAACACATCACAAATTTTGTAACCCGAAAACTTGACTCCACTTTTATTTTAGAGACAGGGTCTTACTCTGTCACGCAGGCTGGAGTGCAGTGGCACAATTATAGCTCACTACAAATACGAACTCCTACACTCAAGGGATCCTCCCTCATACCTAGGACTACAGGCACATGCTCAAGGTAATTCCTTTGCTTGTTTGTTTATCTTTTGTAGAGAAGAGTCTCACTATGTTGTCCAGGCTAGTCTTGAACTCCTGGCCTTAGGTGATCCTCCCACCTGAGCCTCCCAAAGCACTGGGATTACAGGCACTAGCACTCCACCTGGCCTTGAACAATAGCAGGCATTCTGCTGACCCACCCATATTATCACTTTTTAATGCTTCTGTACTTCACTTCCTCCAAGTATAAAGTAGAAATAATAATCCCATCTCTATCTCACAGGTTTATTCCCAGATCAACTGAGACACAGTGTGGTACACTATCAAAGTT
Source organism: Pongo abelii (assembly GCF_028885655.2). Lineage (NCBI taxonomy): Eukaryota > Metazoa > Chordata > Mammalia > Primates > Hominidae > Pongo > Pongo abelii. The sequence continues at coordinate 47,796,956 of NC_071995.2, forward strand.
TATACTTGGTAAATTGTAATACAGATTATTATTAATATTATTAAGAAAGGGATGAAGAAAGAAAATATGAACTGTGCATTTGTTATCCCACTTAATCCTCCTAACAGCCTTTCAAGGTCAGAAGCATTCATTGATTGCATTAGCCTGTGCATCCTTAGATACCTATAATACAATGAAATAAGTAGTAGGACAAAGACATGTATAAAGTGCTTTAGGAGCACAGACAAGGAAGCAATTAATCGTATCTGGGGAGTGGGAGTGTTAAAAAAGCCTACAGAGACTTGATATCTGAGCTGGGTCTTGTGTGAATAGGAATTTACAGGAGAGAAGGGAGTGGGAAATTACTGGCAATAGGAAGATCATGTAACCTCTGAAGAATGAGGCAAGCGTATATTTAATAAATACACAAGGCCAGGCGCAGTGGCTCATGCCCGTCATCCCAGCACTTTGGGAAGCCGAGGAGGGTGGATCGCGAGGTCAGGAGTTCAAGACCAGCCTGGCCAACATCGTGAAACCCCGTCTCTACTAAAAATACAAAAATTAGCCAGGCGTGGTGGCAGACGCCTGTAATCCCAGCTACTCGGGAGGCTGAGGCAAGAGAATTGCTTGAACCCTGGAGGCAGAGGTTGCGGTGAGCCGAGATCATGCCACTGCACTCTAGCCAGGGCAACAGGGCGTGACGCCATCTCAAATCAATCAATCAATCAATCAATACACAAGAAAGCATTTATGAAGGTTTAGGCTGTGAAAGAACATTTACCTCAACTTTCAGGTGATGTTGGGGGTTCAGTGAGTGCGAGGCTTCTTGAGTAGCTTTGGCCTGAGAAGGAAAAGGAGAGACTGGCAAAGTAGGATGAGACCGCACTAGGAAGGGATTGGACTTGATCCTGTAACGGACTCAATGACAAGACAATGGGACTTGGACTGACTTGACTGATTTGTCTTTGGATAGAACATATGCTAAAATGGCAAGCAGGATTGTCTGGAAACGGAAAAATGTAAATGTAGACTCTCTATTTAGGCCAGTGGCAGTGGGGATGACAAGGAGGGGACAAGTGGGAAAGATATTTATGAAATCAATCAATGAAATGAAATGGACTTATTAAATGATTGGACCTCAGGGGTGAGGGAGAGAAGCAGGGGAGTGTAGAATGCCTCAGCTTTCTCTCTTTCCCTTACACCTCAATTACTGAGTGAAACTCCTAAGTACAGATCTCTTGTGTGTGCCCACTTTTCTCCTTCTCCCTGTCACTACCCTTGTCCAATTTGGTAGTCCAACCTCAGTGAAACTGTTTGCCCTCCCTTGCGTTCTTTACTCCTCAAGTGATCTTTTAAAAATGCAATTATGGCTGGGCAAGGTGGCTCACGCCTGTAATCCCAGCACTTTGGGAGGCCGAGGCCTGTGGATCTCTCGAGGTCAAGAGTTCGAGACCAGCCTGGCCAACGTGGTGAAAACCCGTCTCTACTAAAAATGCAAAAAAAATTAGTCAAGTATGCTGGCGGGTGCCTGTAATCCCAGCTACTTGGGAGGCTGAGGCAGGAGAATTGGTTGAATCTGGGAGGCAGAGGTCGCAGTGAGCTGAGATCATGCCATTGCACCCCAGCCTGGGTGACAGAGCAAGACTCTGTCTCAAAAAAATAAAAATAAAAATGCAATTATGGCCGGGCACAGTGGCTCACACTTGTAATCTCAGCACTTTGGGAGGCCAGGGCAGGCAGATCACCTGAGGTCAGGAGTTCAAGACCAGCCTGGCCAACATGGTGAAACCCTATCTCTACTAACAACACAAAAGTTAGGCCGGGCACAGTGGCTCATGCCTGTATTCCCAGCACTTTGGGAGGCCGAGGTGGGCAGATCACGAGGGCAAGAGATGGAGACCATCTTGGCCAACATGGTGAAACCCTGTCTCTACTAAAATACAAAAAATTAGCCAGGCGTGGCGGCGTGCACCTGTAGTCCCAGCTACTCGGGAGGCTGAGGCAGGAGAATGGCTTGAACCCGGGAGGCAGAGGTTGCAGTGACCCGAGATTGCGCCACTGTACTCCAGCCTGGGCGACAGAGTGAGACTCCATCTCAAAAAAAAAAAAAAAAAAAAATTAGCTGGGCATAGTGGTCTGCACGCCTATAGTCCCAGCTACTCGGGAGGCTGAGGCAGAAAAATCACTTGAACCCGGCAGGCAGAGGTTGCAGTGAGCTGAGATCGCACCACTGCACACCAGCCTGGCGACACAGCAAGACTCCGTCTCAAAAACAAATAAACAAACAAACAAAAAACAACAGCTGGGCATGGTGGTGTGTGCTTGTAATCCCAGCTACTTGAGAGGCTGAGGCAAGAGAATCTCTTGAACCCGGGAGACAGAGGTTGCAGTGAACTGAGATTGTGCCACTGCCCTCCAGCCTGGGTGACAGTGTGAGTCTCTGTCTCAAAAAATAAAATTTAATTTAATTAAAAAAAAATTTGAGGGCCGGGCACGGTGGCTCATGCCTGTAATCCCAGCACTTTGGGAGGCTGAGGTGGGCAGATCACGAGGTCAGGAGATCGTGATCATCCTGGTTAACATGGTGAAACCCCATCTCTACTAAAAATACAAAAAATTAGCTGGGCGTGGTGGCGGGCGCCAGTAGTCCCAGCTACTCGGGAGGCTGAGGCAGGAGAACTGCTTGAACCTGGGAAGCGGAGGTTGCGGTGAGCTGAGATTGCGCCACTGCACTCCAGCCTGGGCAACAGAGCAAGACTCTGTCTCAAAAAAAAAAATTAAGTCGGGCGTGGTGGCTGATGCCTGTAATCCCAGCACTTTGGGAGGCTGAGGCGGGCGGATCACGAGGTCAGGAGATGACGAGACCATCCTGGCCAACATAGTGAAACCCCATCTCTACTAAAAATACAAAAATTAGCCGGGCATGGTGGCACATGCCTGTAATCCCAGCTACTTGGGAGGCGGAGGCAGGAGAATTCCTTGAACCAGGGAGTTGGAGGTTGCAGTGAGCCGAGATTGTGCCACAGCACTCTAGCCTGGCGACAGAGCAAGACTCCGTCTCAAAAAAAAAAAAAATTAAAAATTAAAATGCAATTCTACTACAGAAATGATAACTATGTGAAGTGATGCATAGCTTAATTAATGAGCTAGATTTGGCCAGACATGCTGTGGCTCATGCCTGTAATCCCAGTGCTTTGGGAGGCTGAGACGACAGAATCACTAGAGGCCCGGAGTTCAAGACCATCCTAGGGAATATATCGAGACCTCCTCTCTACAAAAAACTGAAAAATTAGGCTCCTGTGCCTATGGAGTAGCCATTCATTTATTCCTTTACTTTCTTAACAAACTTGCTTTCATTTAAAACAAACAAACTAGCTGAATGTAGTGGGCTTGGCAGTAGTCCAGCTACTTGCAAGCCTGAGGCAGGAAGATCACTTGAGCCCAGGGGTTCAAGGCTGCAGTGAGCTAAGATTGCACCACTGCACACTCCAGCCTGAGTGACAGAGCAAGACCTTGTCTCAAAAAAAAAAAAAAAAAAAAAAGAAGCTATATTTAATCATTCCATAATATATCTACAGGCTGGGAGCACGTGGTAGCTCACGCCTGTAATCCCAGCACTTTGGGAGGCTGAGGAGGGCGGATCACATGAGGCCAGGAGTTTGAGAACAGCCAGGCCAACATGGTGAAGCCCTGTTTCTACTAAAAATACAAAAATTAGCCAGGCATGGTGGCACCAGTCTATAATCCCAGCTACTCGGGAGGCTGAGGCAGGAGAATTGCTTGAACTCGGAAGGCAGAAGTTGCAGCAACCCGCGATCGCGCCACTGCACTCCAGACTGGGCGACAGAGTGAAACCCTGTCTCAGAAACAAAACAAAAACCATAATATATATACGTTACACTTCAAAACATCATGTTGTACGTGATTAATATGTACAATTTTATGTCCTTTTTTTTTTTTTTTTTTTTTTTGAGACGGAGTTTTGCTCTACCCAGGCTGGAGTGCAATGGCGTGATCTCGGCCTACTGCAAACTCCGCCTCCCAGGTTCAAGAAATTCTCCTGCCTCGGCCTCCAGAGTAGCAGGGATTACAGGCGCCCGCCACCACGCCTGGCTACCTTTTGTATTTTTAGTAGAGATGGGGTTTCACCATGTTGGCCAGGCTGGTCTCAAACTGGTGACCTCAGGTGATCCATCTGCCTTGGTCTCCCAAAGTGCTAGGATTACAGATGCCACCACGCCCAGCCAATTTTTAAAAATAAACTTGAAAAAAAATTTTTAAAGTAAAAATGTGATACTAATAATATATCTCCCTTGCTTAAAATCCTTAATGACTTCAACTTGCCTTCTAATGAAGATCAAAATTCTGCCGCGCGCGGTGGCTCACACCTGTAATCCCAACACTTTGGGAGGCTGAGGCGGGTGGATCATTTGAGGTCGGGAGTTCAAGACCAGCCTGGCCAACATGGTGAAACCCCGTCTCTACTAAAAATACAAAAAAATTAGCTGGGCATTGTGGTGTGTGCCTGTAATCCCAGCTACTCAGGAGACTGAGGCAGGAGAATTGCTTGAACCTGGGAGGTGGAGGCTGCAGTGAGCCAAGATTGCACCACTGAACTCCAGCCTGGGCAACAGAGCAAGACTCCATCTCAAAAAAAAAAAAAAAAAGACCAAAATCCTTCACAAGGCCCTCCTAAGGCTGCTTTTGCTTGCCCCTCTAGCTGCACTGCCCAACCCTCGTTTGCAGTTCCTCCACACACCTGGCTACCATTTCCACCTGGGGCCTTCACCCTTCCCTGTGCCCCAGCACTCTCCCGAACTTCCAGTGCCTCTTCACCAGGATAAGTTCTACTCACCCTCTAGACAGCTTAAACTTAAACGCTGATGCCTGGGTCGTGCCTTTGTCATAAACTCCCTCAGCACTGTGTTCTCTCCCTTTCATACTCCTGATTCGTTTAGTCTTCCTGGTTTTTCCAGTCACTGTTACATGGCCTTCCACAGGTCAGCTGTGGCTTGACTCGCTCATCTATAAATGGAAATAATAATAATAATACTGCACTTTGGGAGGCCAAAGAGGGTGGATCACAAGGTCAGGAGTTCAAGACCAGCCTGGCCAACATGATGAAACCCCATCTCTACTAAAAATACAAAAATTAGCCTGGTGTGGTGGCACGTGCCTGTAGTCCCAGCTACTTGGGAGGCTGCGGCAGGAGAATTGCTTAACCTGGGAGGCAGAGGTTGCAGTGAGCCAAGATCGTGTCACAGCACTCCAGCCTGGGTGACAGAGCGAGACTTTGTCTCAAAAACTAATAAATAAATAAATTAATAATAATAATAATAATAATAATACCTATTTCCTAGGGTCGTCGAGAGGAATAAATGAGTTAGCCTTATAAAACACTTAGCACAGTTCCTGGCCCACCATAAACACTCTGCAATGCCTATTTTCCCTACTAGACTATGAAGTTCTAGAGAAGAAGGGATGGTACTCCTTCCATGTACTAGTCTTGCTTTCGCAGCTCCAATAAATAGCTGTGTAATGGAGGTGAGTTAAGTTCAGTAGGATGGTGTCCCAAATAATGGATGGGGGTTGGAGACGCTGTCTCTCTTACACCTCCCTCTACCCAAAATACCACCCACCCTTCCAATTCCTCTCAGTCTTCCCTGCTGCACCCGCCCAAGCAAGAAGGCAGCAAAGGAAAAGGTGAGAGTGTGTGTGTGTGTGTGTGTGTGTGTGTGTGTGTGTGTGTGTGTGTGTGTGTGAAGCGGGGTGGCGTGGGGGTGGGGTGCGGGGGGGCGCGGGTTCCTAACTCCCTTTCTTCCCAAACTGTAGCTTCCAGGGTAGGGAGAGATCCTGGGGCTGCACTTGTAACCGGAGAAGCTTGAGAGCTTTGAGAGCTGGTGCAAGAAAGCTTGGGTTCGATTCCCGGCTCTGCCACTTAGGAGAGGTGCACTATCCGGTTATTTAATCTCCCGTGTCCGGCGAAACCCGAGCTCTGGGTGCTTCCGAGGTGCGGGAGGGGTCAGGCTGGAACGCGCCTGTTATCCCGCGCGGGGGCGGCAAGCGGGGCCGCCCCCCTCCCACGTGCTCCCCCGCGCCCGGGCACCAATGATGGGGTTGGTGCTGACAGGTGGTTGCGGGTGACCTCCCGAGCGCGCCCGTGCCCCACCGGCCCCCACCTCCCCAGGGGCGGCCGCCTGATCCGATGTCCCGACAGGCGAACTGTCATCGTCGGTCTCTGGACGCGGGCGTCGGGGGCAGCGAGGCTCGGCTCCGTCCCTGGCTGCCACCCGTCTGGCCACAGCCCGATGCGTGTCTTCATTCTCTCGCCTTCGCTGGGTTCCGCCTCCCTTGGCCTTCTCACTTGCCCTCTGGAGGTCTGGCTCCCTACCTCCCATCCAGGATTATCTTTCCCCCTGTGAATTACACCACGAAGCTTTGAGCCTTTCTGCCTTCCAGGCTGTGCGCTAAGCCCAGGGGCGGAGGTGGGGCGATGCGGGGTGCAAGGCCAGGGCCTGCAGCGCAGACTGCGGAGGTGGGGGCTGTGTTCTGGGGGTCCAGGGAGGGAGGGCCCACCTCTGGCTGGGACTCATGACTGTCAAAGAAGAGACCTCTGAGCTAATCTTTGAAGGATGAATAGGACCCCAACAGGGAGGAGGCTGGGGACTGAAGTAGGCAGGAAGTGCTGAGAGAAATAGGGAAGTCAGTGCAGCCTGACTGGAGTGAGAGGATCTTGGTTGGGGGGCGGCGGGTAAGGCTGGGAGGACTTTTTTTTTTTTTTTTTTGAGACAGAGTCTCGCTCTGTTGCCCAGCCTGGAGTGCAGTGGCGCGATCTCGGCTTTCTGGAACCTCCACCTCCCAGGTTCAAGCGATTTTCCCACCTCAGCCTCCTGAGTAGCTGAGATTACAGGCGCGTGCCACCACGCCCAGCTAATTTTTGTATTTTTAGTAGAAATGGAGTTTCACCATGTTGGCCAGGCTGGTCTCAAACTCCTGACCTCAGGTGATCCTCCCATCTTGGCCTCCCAAAGTGCTGGGATTACAGGCCTGAGCCACCACACCCCACAGGCTGGAAGGACTTTTGAGAGCAGAGCTGAGGTACCTTGAATGACAGGCCAGATAAATTCAGTGTAATTCCTGAGGCACTAGTGAGCCATTGAAGGTTTTCTTCCTATTTCTCTAAGAGAAACAGTAAGCATAGTGGGTAAACACACAGGCCTGGAGTTATTTTGGCCCTGGGTGAAGGTCTACTTCCACCATTTATGACCTGTGTAGTGGGCAACTTAACTTTTCTGTCCCTCCATTTCCACATCTATTAAACGGGGATGATAATAATAGTGTAAAGCACTGTTGGGAGCAATAAATGAGTGTTTGCAAAGCTCTTAGCACAGTGCCTGCCACATAGTAACTCCATGAGTATTACTTATAATTATTTTGTATCCCTCTGTCTTCCTCTCTGTAGAAAGTAAAAAGTTCCTCTTCAAAGTTTCCCTTCTTGTTAAAAAAATAAATAATGTTAGAAATAATAGTTTATTTTAAAGACTAACTTCCTTTAAGCCTCCTTATTTTATGGTAATAACTCTTTGTTGGGCCCTATCCTATGTAGCTGTTAAACATGCTCACAGGCATATAGTACATTCTATGTCCTTGTACCTTAACCAAAATATTTGTGCTGGACATGCTCACAGGCAGGTACCAGCTCGCAGCCTATGCCCCTTCCCTGTTTGGCATAAGCAACTTCCTCTTTTCCTTTATCCTTCCATTACTTTTACCTATTTAGAAAAGTTTTAAACTGTTAGCCAATCGGGTTTTAAATTGTGCAGTCTGGCTCCAGCCAATGGAGACAAGACACAGTAGCAGGGAAAAACTGCATAAGGAATAAAAATTGCTTCCCTCTTTTGTTCAAATGTGCTCTCGCCATTGTTCCATCTGCGATGAGCACCCTTTCTGCAGAAAGTAAAAACGGCTTTGCTAAGAGAATTAAATTTATGTTTAAGTGCTGTTTCTTTGTGGCACCGGGGAACAAGCATTTTATTTCTAATTAAGCATTTACATATAACATTCTCTGTTTCTTTCCTCTTTTTTTTTTTTTTTTGATGTTCTCTCTCTCTCTCATAAAAAAAAAAAAAAAAAATCGAAAACAATGTTTCCCTGCCCCATGCCTAGGAATCACCCTTTCACACTCAATAAAGTGTTGAACTAAATCAAACTGTAATAGACAAAGCAAGACTCTGTTTCAAAAAATACAAAACAAAACAAACCACCCACAAAACAACAATAACAACAAAACTCTAATAGGAACAAATAGAGACAAGTCCCCCTTTAGAAACACACCTGTGTCTCTCCTGGGTGTCCAGGCTCTGGGGAGCCCTGCTTGGAGGAGGGGATATAGTTATTGACATGCCGAACTCATCTCTACTAGAGTCCAACCTCTTTGAAAACAGAGACCGCTGGGCGCGATGGCTCACGCCTGTAATCCCAACACTTTATGAGGCCGAGGCAGGTGGATCACCTGAGGTCGGGAGTTTGAGACCAGCCTGATCAACATGGAGAAACCCTGTCTCTACTAAAAATACAAAATTAGCCAGGGATGGTGGCGCATGCCTGTTATCCCAGCTACTCAGGAGGCTGAGGCAGGAGAATCGCTTGAACCCAGGAGGCAGAGGTTGTGGTGAGCTGAGATTGCGCCGTTGCACTCCAGCCTGGGCAACAAGAGCAAAACTCCGTCTCAAAAAAAAATAATTAATTAAAAAACAAAAACAGAGACCATAGGCCGGGCATGGTGGCTCATGCCTGTTATCTCAGCACTTTGGGAGGCCAAGGTGGGCAGATCACCTGAGGTCAGGAGCTGGAGACCAGCCTGGCCAACATGGCAAAACCCCATCTCTACTAAAAACACAAAAATTAGCTAGGCATGGTGGCATACGCCTGTAATCCTACCCACTCGGGTGGCTGAAGCCGGAGAATCACTTGAACTTGGGCGGCGGAGGTTGCAGTGAGCCAAGTTCTCCCCACTGCACTTCAGCCTGGGTGACAGAGCAAGACTCTGTCTCAAAAAAAAAAAAAAAAAGCAGAGACCGTAGCTTATTCACCCCAGCCTGTCCCCTTCCGAATAATGTGTCTGACTCACAGTAAGTCCCTGTTCTATACCAGTGCTTCTCAAACCTTAGCGTGCATCAAAATCCCCTGGAGAGATTGGTAACATATAGATTGCTGGGACCCATCATGGAGTTCCTCATTCCATCCGTCTTCCATGGGCCCCAAGAATTTTCATTTCGAATGCATTCCTAGATGATGCTGATGTTGCAGATCTGGGAACCACATTTGGAACCACCGCTCTACAACAACATGTTGAATGGCTGTATCTGAGACGGTAAAGTAGCCTCATTGTCCCCTTCCCAAGCTCAGCTGGTCATCAGCATTGAAAATACAGGTCCAAAGCTGAGAATCATGAGGTGTAGGACTCAGAGATTTTCCAAAAATCATCTTCCCAGGTGATTCTTATGTGCAAATAGGTTTGGCATTCTACTGCCACGCACAGTCCTGTACTCTGCCCGCCTCAGCTAACTCCTGCCTCAAGCAAAGGCCACTGCTTGTCTGCACTTTATTCAGGGCACACCTTGCTGCTCTGGATTCAAGATGGCTGGAACTATAGAGGAATGGGCTGCCAAGAGTGAGAGGAAAGTAGCTGGTTCTAAAAAGCAGACCAGAGATTTACGTAAATTGTAACAAGTGCCACTTCTACTAACGGTTAACTCTGAAAGACAGGCTAGGAGCTAGTTCTCCCTAGTCTGACCTGGAGTCAAATTCAGCTCTCTTCCTCCCTATTCAACTTCCCTCCGTTTCTGTTACACTCTGCTTCTGTTACCTCCAGTGTGAAATGAGAATAACATAACCTACTTCACAGGGTTGAGCTGAAGATTAAATAAGAGGTTATGGGGCCGGGAACAGTGGCTCACGCCTATAATCCCAGCACTTTGGGAGGCTGAGGCAGGCGGATCACCTGAGGTCGGGGGTTTGAGACCAGCCTGACCAACATGGAGAAATCCTGTCTCTACTAAAAATACAAAATTAGCCAGGCATGGTAGCGCATGCCTGTAATCCCAGCTACTCAGGAGGCTGAGGCAGGAGAATCGCTTGAACCTGGGAGGCAGAGGTTGCGGTGAGCTGAGATCACGGCACTGCACTCAGGAGAATTGCTTGAGCCCGGGAGGCAGAGGTTGCAGTGAGCTGAGATTGGGCGACAGAGTGAGACTCCGTCTCAAAAAAATAAAAAAATAAATAAAAAATAGCAAAGTGACTGGGGAAAGGAACCTGGCATCCATAACCCTTTTTTCTTTTCTTTTCTTTTCTTTTTTTGAGACAGAGTCTCACTCTGTCGCCCAGGCTGGAGTGCAATCTCAGCTCACTGCAACCTCCGCCTCCCGGGTTCAAGCGATTCTCTGGCCTCAGCCTACCAAGTAGCTGGGATTACAGGCGTGTGCCACCATGCCCAGCTAATTTTTGTATTTTTAGTAGAGACAGGGTTTCACCATGTTGGCCAGGCTGATCACAAACTCTTGACCTTGTGATTCGCCTGCCTCGGCCTCCCAAAGTGCTAGGATTACAGGCGTGAAGCCACCACACCCAGCCATCACTTTGCTATTTACCAAAACTTCCATACATATTTAATTGGGTTTTCACAACAGTCATGAGGAGTAAGAAAGACATTATGGTTCATTCTCATTTTACCATTGAGAAAGCTGAGTCTCAGAGAGGTTAAGTGACTTGCCTGGACGGGTGGATCACCTGAGGTCCGGAGTTTGAGACCAGCCTGACCAACATGGTGAAACTCCGTCTCTATTAAAAATACAAAATTATCTGGGCATGAGGGCGGGCACCTGTAATCCCAGCTACTCGGGAGGCTGAGGCAAGAGAATCGCTTGAACCTGGGAGGCTGAGGTTGCAGTGAGTCAAGGTCCTGCCACTGCACTCCAGCCTGGGTAACAGAGCAAGACTCTGTCTCAAAAAAAAAAAAAAAAAAAAAAAAAAAGAGTCATTTGATCTCTAGGCAAGTAATTTTTTTTTCTTTTTCCTTTTTTCTTTTTTTTTTTTGAGACAGAGTATCACTCTGTCAACCAGGCTGGATGGAGTCCAGTGGCACAATCTCAGCTCACTGCAATCTCTGCCTCCTGGGTTCAAGCGATTTTCCTGCCTCAGCTCCGGAGTAGCTGGGATTACAGGCGCCTGCCACTACGCCCAGCTAATTTTTTGTATTTTTAGTAGAGATGGGGTTTCACCATGTTGGCCAGGCTTGTCTCGAACTCCTAACCTTGTGATTCGCCCGCCTCGGCCTCCCAAAGTGCTGAGATTGCAGGTGTGATTCGCCCGCCTCGGCCTCCCAAAGTGCTGAGATTGCAGGCGTGATTCGCCCGCCTCGGCCTCCCAAAGTGCTGAGATTGCAGGCGTGAGCCACTGCACCTAGCCGAGGTTAAATGACTCTTAACCTACAGGTTAAAATGACCTGCACAGTCTGGGTATTAGGGGAAGGGGCTTTAAGCAGAGCTGGTTGCTCCTCTCCACTCATCCCTGTATTTGTTCTTTTGACATCTCCTTCCCATAAGTCATTTTTTATGGGCATATCTTACCTGAATCTGAATGGTAAGGAAATAAGGTGGGAGTTCTCTGCCCCTGTTGGAGACAGCTCTGTTCTGCTGCCCCCTCCTCCGAGCCCTGTCTGCACCTTCCTCCCTATTTAAGCCTTTGCGGTCCCTTTGACAAACATCTATCTTGAATTCAAATTCTGGCGCAACTTCTCTAGCTGTGTGAATTTTATCAGGTTCCTTCCTCTTTCTAGGCTTCATCTGTTACATAAGAAGAATATAGATCTGTAGTTCCCAAACTATAGAAACCTTGGAGTGATCATGAGAGACTCAGCCCCTGGCCTCCATAAAGACTGAGTAGCCCATCTGTGTGTAACTGACTGTGTAACTGTGTGATTGCTGGGAGACGAGATCCAAATGAGCTTTAATGATGCGATCCAGAACTGAATCACTATGTATTTTCTCGGTCAAAAGATAACAAAAGTACAACTATTGTCATATGGTCATGGTCAGGGAAATTTTTTTGGAAATAGGTTATGCTGGGTTCTGTAAGTTACCTAGAAGAATTAAAAATAAAAAATAAATAAATAATTTAAAAGGTTGGGCCAGGCATGGTGGCTGACGCCTGTAATCCCAATGCTTTCAGAGGCTGAGGCAGGAGGATTGCTTGAGGCCAGGTGTTCCATGGCAACATAGTGAGATCCCATCACTGAAAAAAAAAAAAAAATTAATTATTATTATTGAGACAGAGTCTTGCTCTGTCGCCCAGGCTGGAGTGCAATGGCAGGATCTCGGCTCACTGCAGCCCCTGCCTTCCGGGTTCAAGCGATTCTCCTGCCTCAGCCTCTGAGTAGCTGGGATTACAGGCGAGTGCTACCATGCCTGGCGAATTTTGTGTTTTTAGTAGAGATGGGTTTCACCATGTTGGCCAGGCTGGTCTGGAACTCCTCAGCTCAAGCGATCTGCCCACCTCAGCCTCTCAAAGTGCTGGGATTACTGGGTGGCGTGAGTCACCGCTCCTGGCTTAAATTAAAAAAATAAAAGAATAAAAAGATTGGAAGCCCCTGGTGTAGATATCCTCTAAAGGCCTTATCAGCTGCCATCCTCCGCAGCCACCTGGGAGAAAGGACTTTGGGCCACCAGGGGGCGCGGCGCTGCAGCCCTTGTGCAACGTGGAAGCTGAGGCCCATGGTGAGCAGGCTGCTCTAAACAGAGAGAGGGGTGGGGTCAAGGTTCTGGCCCAGGCTCTATAGACCACAGTTGAGACCTGTTAGACCTAAGTACTCTGTAAGGGAGGTGTCTCTCCAGAGCTGGGGGAGGTAAGGGGCCCAGGGTGGGGTGACCTGTCCCAGGTCTGCAGCACTGGACCCACCCCTGCATAGGGGCTCCTGTGGCAGCCAGTAGCCATTCCTGTCTGGTTGGACCTTGGAGGCAGAGAAACAGAATTTCTCAAATTCCACCTCAGCTATCTTCAGACAAGAAGGGGCTGAGAGGAGGAAATGTTCCTAACAAGGCAGGATGGCTATCCCAAGTGAGTGGCTTCCCATGGACCTCGCGAGTGCAGGGAATGGATGGAGACCTATGGAGTCAGGGAAGCCATTCTGAAAGTGGAGCTGGGGACAATCAGAGGAGAGAAGGAAGATCATGCCAGGCAGGGGGGTCTGTCTAGAAAGGTAACAATTCTGAGATCTTTGCTGACTTGCAGGGCCTGCCTTGCCCAGCAGTAGAAGGCAGCAGCTCACTGCCAGAAGGGAGGACTGGGAGGCCAGAACCCTCCTTCCACTCCCTTCCCTCCCCTGCTGAACCCTGGGCAGAGCTCCACCCAGCTCAGCCACTCCAGCCAGGACTTTCCCCCTGGGAAGGGCCAGAGAGCCTCAAAGGGACAAGGCAGCTCATACCCGCCCCTACCCACTGCCAGAGGCTGAGGCCCTCTCCACTCATAAAGCATCGGGACCCAGAAAACTTTCTGGCCCAATCCAAAGATACACTCAAAGGGATGCCCACCATGATGGGGCACAGGGACTCTACCCTACCCTGGGAGAGACAGACAGACAGACAGACAGACAGACACACACACACACACACACACACACACACACACACACACACATGCTCAGGGCTGATTTTAGCAGAACAAATGAAGTAGAATCCAGGGCCTCTGGCCTCCCAGCTTCTCAGGCCAGAGCACTGGACTCTGCCTGCCTCACTCCTGCTCTAGAGGTGCCACCCTTCCCCTTCCCAGCCAAGCCCCACTCATCTGCTCTTCCCTTCTCATGGACCCCAGCTGGCTCTGAGCTTCTAATTCTTTCCCACAACCCCTCTGCCCTATCTGCCCCTCCACCCCTTGCCTGGGCTCTGGGCACCATCCCTGTCCCCCAGGCCAAGTGCCTCCCAGGACTCTTCCTCCCACCCTCCCACACCTCTGATTCTCCCACAATGCCTGTCTGAGGTTTCCCAAGTGAGTGCTTCCCAGCAGAGAAGGCCAGAAGGAGAGGCAGGCAAAACAGCAGGGTCATTCATGTTGGCAAGGCTCCCCTGGGTGGCAGAGGACAGCAGGACAGGCAGGCAGGCCAGCCACTCTGGAGAGGGTGCACACACACAGCCTACCCCCCTTCTCAACAGGACAGTCTCCCAAGCTTGGAATTTTGGCTCCAGCATCCACCCCCACACACCCACACACACCCAGCTTGGTCTGTTTCTCCGGGGCCCCAGGGCCTGCTTCCTTACTGCCTACCAAGCTTTTCCCATCTGCTTTCCCAGGGAAACCCTCAGTCAGGGAACGCAGAGGAACTGACTTCCTCCAAATTCGAAGTATCTTCCAGCCTTCTAGAGACGAGGCCATATGAAACCTGGAATCGATGCGGCTGCCCCATTTACAGCCCAACCCCTGCTCCTCCCTCCCGTCTCATTCCTCCTGTTCCTCTGTGCCTCCCTCCTGCCTCTGTGAAGCCTTCAAGGCTGGGAGGGAGGTCAGAATGGAGCCCATCCTGGCAAAATGAGAAAAGATTAGAGCAATACATTTGCTGTCAATGGCAATAAGCCTGCCTGAGCAGGGGAGGAGGAATATTTGATTTCAGACTCTCCGGGGGTCTTGATGGAAGAGCACTGGCAGCCTGCAGCCCCAGGCCTGACAGAGTGAGGAGGGCTGGTCCCAGGCCCTGCCACCTGGGGACCCTGGTGTCCCAACCCTCCCATCTCTATATCGACCCCATCCTCCGCGGTCACCAGCAAAGCCCAAGCTCCCTCCTCCTCCCCTCCCCTCCTTTCTCCCTCTCAACTGCCAAACTTGTTTCCCTGCAGCAGTTTTTCTACCCAGTGCAGGGTGATGGAGCAGAAAGAACACTGCTCTGGGGGCTGGAGAGGAGGCCCGGGTTCTAACCCCACTACGGCTTCCAAGTGCAGGGATTTCGTGCAAGTCACTGAGCCTCTCTAAGCCTTGGGGCAGTGCGGTTGAGGGAGAGAACAATGGCATTCGGCTTCCCTAGACCCTAGAGGAGGCTCAGCCACTCACTGCTTCACTGGTCTTGGGCAACATCATTTAACCTCTCTGAGCTCCGGTTTATTCATCTATAAAATGCGGGTGACACAAAATAAGGCCTGCGTCCTAAGGTGATAGTGAATATCAACAAAGCCGGAGATATGAAAGTTGTAAACAATTGTGCCAATAGCATTGTCCTGTTACAAGACAATGGGATTCCTGGTGTGTTCCCTGGCTGAAGGCTGGGCCTGGACATGGCTCCACAGAGTTCCTTCTTGTCTTAGGATCCCAGTTCTGGGCCCTGCCCTCCCGAAGTGGGGTGAGGGCACAGTCTGTCTGGGAAAGGAGATAAGGCAGTTTCTTGGACAAACAATCCTGAACTGAGAGGAGTAGCTGTCAACTCTCCTCAGACCAATCCAGAAAGACATTCTGGAGGGGGAGGTTTGAGAGGCAGTTGGTCAATAGTGTCTCCTTCCTAACTCCTCCTACCCTTATGTCTTCCTGTGAATGGTTTCCCCCGGAGTGGTGCAGGGTGGCAGGCCTGCCTGAATGCAGAATAAGACAACTTCCACCCAGCCTCCAGTGAGTGGACAAGGTGATGGAGAGGAGACGGTGGAGGGAGGCTAGGGGATGGAGTTAATATTTATTACCAGGCTGCCATGTGCCAAGCACCATGCAGATATAGGAAGTATTTTTCATATATCTGGCCCATACTACAGCCTGAAAGGTAGCTGTAGTGGATGTGGCCGTTGAATAATTGCCCGTTGTTACCAGCTGGAAGGAACCGAGACTCAGGTTGGATGGATCCCATCACTCCACACTGCCTCCCATTGGAGCAGAGGGTTGGAGGCCTCAGCCCCAGGCCTGTCTCCCCATGCCTGAGCTAAAAACTGGACAGATCTTTAAATTGCTCTAAACCATAGTTTTCTCATCTGTTAAAGGGGATGGCACAGAGAATGCTCTGGAAAGTATAGAGTCATGCACAAACTTACAATGCATTATACCTTCATATGCTTCTTTTCTGGTTCCAACCTCATCTCTCACTGCTCTCCTGCTTGGCCTTCCCTCTGGCTAGATCTCCTCACTTCATTTTTCATATGAACCATCAGGCTGACTCATGTCTTCCCCTTCCTCCTCTGCCTATCCAGATCTCTTTGATCCCCTGGATTTGAGGTCCCCTCCTCCATGAAGCCTTCCCTCCCACTCTGACCCACAGTGGCAATAAGCATAGGCTTTCTTGACTTACCATTCACTTTTTTTTTTTTTTTTTTTTTTTTTTTTTTTGAGGAGGACTCTCGCTCTGTTGCCCAGGCTGGACTGCAGTGGCATGATCTCGGCTCACTGCAGCCTCTGCCTCCTGGGTTCAAGTGATTTTCCTGTCTCAGCCTTCCAAGTAGCTGGGATTACAGGCACCTGCCACCATGCCCGGCTAATTTTTTTGTATTTTTAGTAGAGACGGGGTTTCATCACGTTGTCCAGGCTGGTCTCAAACTTCTGACGTTAAGTGATCTGCCTGCCTTGGCCTCCCAAAGTGCTGGGATCATAGGCATGAGCCACTTTTTATGAAGTGTTCTAATCTCTTAACTAGACTCCCCAGCTGATTCTCTGAGGGCACAGACTATGTCTTTTTCCCCTTCATAACCCTAGGGCTTACATAAGGTCTGGGACATATTGGATACTAGGATGAATTTTGCAGCTACTGGTGATGATTGTGGTCATGATGCTCATGATAGAATCCATATTTGAGTATAAAGTAGTGATGGTGATGGCTATGATGGCAGTTTTGGTGGTGAGTTTGAGATCACGTTAGTGTTGGGAGTGGTGATGGTGATACTGATGATGTGAATTTGAAGATGACTGTGGTGATGGTGGCTGTATTAGTTACCTATTGCTACATAACAAATTACCCCCAAAACTTAGGAGCTCAAAACAGCATACATTTACCACCTCGCAGTTTACATAGATTAGAAATTGGAGCACGGCTTAGGGCTGGTGCCTCTGGCTCAGGGGCTCTCACAAAGCTGCTACCAAGGTGTCAGCAGGGGCTGCAGCCTCATCTGTTGTGTCGACTGGAAGCAACCTTCTTCCAAGTTCACACACATGATTGTTGGCAGGATTCATTTCGTTTTAGGCTCTTGGACTTTGATGAGTGTTGGCCTGGGGTCTTCCTCAGTTCCTTGCCATGTGGGCTTCTTCGTGGGGTAGCTGACAACATGGCAGCTGGCTTTCCTCAGTGCAAGTGAGAGAGTAACCAAGACGGAAGCCACAGTGTTTTTGTAGCCTAATCGTGAAGTGATATCCCGTCACCTCTGCTGAAATCTATTCACTAGAAGTGAGTCATTAAATACAACCCACACTCAAAAGGATAGGATTGCATGAATGCCATGCAATGAAGGGCATGAATGCCAGGAGGCAGGGGTCACTGAGAGCCATCTTAGAGGCTGCCTACCACAATGGCGATGGTGGTGATGACGACAATAGAGAAGTTGGAGAGTCTACGGCCATACCACCCTGAACGCGCCCGATCTCGTCTGATCTCGGAAGCTAAGCAGGGTCGGGCCTGGTTAGTACTTGGATGGGAGAAGTTGGAGAGTGGTGATTAGATCAGGGATGCTAGGGTATTTGAGAGTGAAAGCATTGGTGGCCTATTAGAATTGAAAAGTGGTTCCCTCACACTGGATCTGAGCAGGGGCATTCAGTTGGCCCGAGCCAGATATATGAGACCCACTCTTCCCCACAATGTTCCAGCCCCATCCCAGGTCCAGGCCCACATCCATTCCCCTAGAGTCCTTGCTACCCATTGCTTTCTCTGCCAACCACTCTCACTCCAGGCTGCTCTTCCTCTTTAGACAATTAATGAGCTAAGTAATGGCCAAATGGAGAGCAATTACCTCCAGCAGTCCAAGGGGGATGGGGAAAGAGTGGTCAGAGGCCCAGGAGGGATGGAGAGGTGCTGCCAGTTTGGGGGCTGGACTGTGGTTCCTTCAACTTGGATAAAGCCATCTACCCTATTCTATACTGAACCCCATATCCTTGGTCTACCACACCGCTGTAGACACCGCCCACCCCACCATCACTTTATCTTCCCTCTCTCAGTCCTTCACATAGGGTTTAGATCAGAGCTTCACTGAGCCCTTGGGAGCCCATCCACTCCAGCCCCCGCCTCCATCTCCTACCTCTAATCTCTCCCTACTTCTGATGATCTTCTATTTCTTGAAATTCCACAACACCACTCCTGGTTTTTGTTGTTGTTGTTGTTTGTTTGTTTTTTGAGACAGTCTCACTGTGTTGCCCAGGCTGGGGCTGGAGTGCAGCAGTGTGAACTTGGCTCACTGCAACCTTCGCCTCCTGGATTCAAGCAATTCTCCTGCCTCAGCCTCCCGAGTAGCTGGGATTACAGGTACCTGCCACCATGCCCAGCTAATTTTTGTATTTTTGGTAGAGACAGGGTTTCACCATGTTAGCCAAGCTGGTCTCAAACTCCTGACCTCAAGCGATCTGCCCGCCTCAGTCTCCCAAAGTGCTGGGATTACAGGCATGAGCCATTGGGCCTGGCCCACCCCTGTTTTTGATAAGCACAGAAAGCGGTCATATTTTCTTTTCTTTTCCTTTTTTTTTTTTTAAATGGAGTTTTGCACTTCTTGCCCAGGCTGGAGTGCGGTGTTGCGATCTTGGCTTTCTGCAACCTCTGCCCCCAGGGTTCTAGCAATTCTCCTACCTCAGCCTCCTGAGTAGCTGGGATTACAGGCACCTGCCACCATGCCCAGCTAATTTTTTTGTATTTTTACTAGAGACGGGGTTTTGCCACATTGGCCAGGCTGGTCTCCAACTCCTGACCTCAGGTGATCTGCCCACCTCAGGCTCCCAAAGTGCTGGGATTACAGGCGTGAGCCACCGAACCTGGCCAGAAATTTTAAGATAAATATTATACTAGAAAAAAAATAGGTCGGGCATGACGGCTCATGCCTATAATCCCAACACTTTGGGAAGCCAAGGCAGGCAGATCACTTGAGCTCAGGAGTTCAAGACCAGCCTAGACAACATGGTGAAAGCCCGTCTCTACAAAAAATAAAAAATTAACCGGGTGTGGTGGCATGTGCTTGTAGTTCCAGCTACTCAGGAGGCTGAGGTGGAAGGATCACCTGAGCCTGGCAGGTTGAGGCTGCAGTGAACCGTGATTGTGCCTCTGCACTCCACCCTGTGTGTCAGTGTGAGATTCTATCTCACAAGAAGAAAAAAAAAAAAAAGGAAGAAAGAAAGAAAAAGAAAAAAAGGAACTTCTATAATTCTGCTTCCCAGGAAAAGGGTGGAGGTTGAGCAGAAGGTGCTAGCTGCACTAGAAGGCTGAGGGCCGCATGGTTAAGAGAGTAGTTTCTATTTGCAAAGGAGAGTCAAGCCTAGTCACAATAGGGTACCTTTTTTCTGTGCATTGTAGGAACCTAGGGCCACCCCAACCTTCCTTTTCTGCACCTGGCCAGGCCCCAAGTACACGAACTTACAATTGCCAGCTTCCCCTCACACTCATCAGTGCGTCCAGTCAGCCACCATCTGCAATTCCCCCTAAGATATCCCTTTGTTTCATCAACCGCTAAGATCTGCAGCCCAGGTGTGTCCCAGGAGACATCCTAACACACCCAGATGGTTCCCACCTAGTTCAGGCCTTCACCACTTCCCTCCTGGGCCTCTGTAACACACTCCTGGGCCTCTGTAACTGTTCCTTTGCCTCCCACCCTCTCAGCCTAAGGGACATTCCTCCTCTCCTGTTCTTCTCCCATGCCTTTGCTCAATCTTTCTCAGGTCCCTTTGTCTTTCAGCCTCTTAACTGTGTCCGCTTTCTGTTTACCCCTTAAATTTTGATGAAACCCCGAAGGTTTCCTCCTTGACCGCTTGTAATAGTAACATAACAAAAGCCAAAACAACTAGGACTTAATGGTGCTTATAAGGTACAAAGGACTTGACATGTGTTTTCATTTGATTCTATGAGGTAAGCTATTATCCCCCATTTAATAGAAGTCAATTTTGCCTTCACGGAGTGTCTGAAAACTGTCATTTCCTTTTTATTTCCATCGCCACTGCCCTAATTCGAGCTGTTAATACCACGTCTTAGACCCTTGCTTCAGCACCCTAGCTGACAATATTGTAGGTCTTAGCGGTTGATGAGAAGGAAGGGATGTAGTTCCAGTTAACCAATTGACCAAGGGCTTTCGACTTAAGTGAACCAGACCAGGCTCCACTGAGAACAGTGGTTACGTGGTGGGCTGTGCTGTAAAGATAAGGTACTCAAAACTAGAATTATTTGGAGAAAAGATTAGGGTCACACGCACACAAAACTAGAACCTATGATTGGTCTGAGCATAAAGAGGACAATTTCTGATGAAATAGGTGAAGAGCTGCATAATGAACTCCCTGAGAATCTCCTTGGAAGCCCCACCCTGCCAGGATTTGTGTGCCCGGTCCCAAACCATCTCCAATCAACTCCTTCTGCAGCCTCAGCCTGTTGGAGAAGGTAAACCTCTACTCCCTAGTTTAAGTCACAAAAAATCCTATCTCTGAAAAGAAAAAAGAATAAAAATAAAGAACGTAATATTAGAAATATTAAACAGAGAAATTTAAATTTGTAATGGGTGGGTGGATTTTTTTGCAATAATTGTATTGTATGTTTCATCTGCTTTTAAAGGTGTTTAAAGCTTATAAGCAAAACTGAGGCAGGAGGATTGAGGCCAGGATTTCGGGCAATATAGCAAGACCTGTATTGCCTGATTGACCTATACTGACCAACCTGTTTTGGGCAATACAGCAAGACCAACTTGGGCAATACAGCAAGATCTGGTCTCTACAAAACATACAAAAATTAGGCAGGGCGCAGTGGCTCACGCCTGTAATCCCAGCACTTTGGGAGGCCAAGGCGGGCAGATCACGAAGTCAGGAGTTCGAGACCAGCCTGACCAACATGGTGAAGGTCCATCTCTACTAAAAATACAGAAATTAGCCGGGTGTGGTGGCGCACGCCTGTAATCTCAGCTACTCAGGAGGCTGAGGCAGGAGAATCCCGTGAACCTGGGAGGCGGAGGTTGCAGTGAGCGGAGATTGCACCACTGTACTCCAGCCTGGGTGACAGAGCTAGACTCCATCTCAAAAAAACAAAAACAAAAACAAAAATTAGCCAAGAGTTGTGGCACATGTCTGTAATGCTAGCTACTTGGAAGGCTGAGGAGGCAGGATTGCTTGAGCCCAGGAGTTTGAGGCTGCAGTGAACTATTGTTGTGCCACTGCACTCCAGACAGGGCAACAGAGTAAGATCCTGTCTCTGAAAAAAAAAAAAAGAAAGAAAAGAAAAACAGATTTATGAAGAGTTTGATATTTGATTTCATTTGCAATCAATGTTTAAATATTTGAGGAAATATAACCTGCTAAATTTCTGAGTTTTGATTTATTGGTTGTATAAATAGTATGGGAGTATTTGGGGAATATTACTTGAATAGAGATTAATAAATTGGACATCAAAGTACAAAAAATAACAAACATTTTTTTCCATACCCAAAAGCACCCGGGGTGTTAAAGAATTTATCCTAAGCTTCCTGTCTCTCATTTCTGGGTCTTCAATTGATCCCCATTCTATTGCTTGCATCTCTGTGCTCTATTTCCTCATCTATAAAATGGGATGATACTGCCTAAGAAGGTGGCTGAGAGGATTTAATAACTCCTTTTGAAGCACTTACTACAATGCCCAGCACATACCTGCTAAATAAATGTTGGCTGTCTTTATCTTATCCCAGTACTACCTTGATTATGCCACCTCCTGCTCAAAACCATTTAATTGCTCTCCAGTGACCCCAGGGCAAATCCAATTTCCTTTACACTTATGTCCTCACCTCTTCCTACTTCTCAGCCTTGGCCCTCACTATTTATTCCCTGCCACCTCCAGCCCACCAGACAGATTAAATTCCTCCCTATGCTTCACCCTGGTCCCCCATCATCATCATTTCTTTCATACTATCCCTCCACCTGAAATGCCTTGCCTCCTTCCCATGCCATTGTGGCCACTGCAAACTCCTATCATCCTTCAAAACCCATCTCAAATACCACTTCTTCCAATATGCTTTCATGGTCATCTCCAACTCTCTCCTGCCTCTGAACTCTTTATTAGTACCTCTTTCTTGGCAAGCATCGCATTCTTTCTTGCATCAGAGCCAAACACCTATGTGTCTGGTCATCCCTGCTGACCTATAAGCTCCTTGAAGGCAGGACCCACTTCTAATTGATCTTGGGAAACACAGGGCTGCCCAGCCCAAGACCTGGCATGTAATAGGTGCTCAGCTAACAGACGGTGGATTCTACTAGCTCTGGGTAGTTGTGTCATCTAAGCAGAAGCAGCAGGAACCTGCAGGTTTCCCAGGCCACCCTCACTGACCTGTGTAGACCATGAGGGTACAGAAAACCAACGAAGCCAGCAGTCTGTACATGCAGGGTCCACCGAGCAGATGGCAAGAAGACGGCAAAGCCAGATTCCAGGAGCATGTGGAGCTGTGTGTGCTCAGCTCATCAACATTCTCTCAGACATTTAGCCCCTCAGTCAGTCAACATTTTTTTTCTTTTTGTCTGTTCTGTGCCAGGCACTGTGTGAGGTGCAGCGGACACCAGCCTGGTGTCAGTTCCCAAAGAGTATGCCTATGTGCCCGGAGCTCCTGTGTGTGCACATACATGTGCCCACGTGCACGCCCCACACGGCCTCGAGTTCCAGCTCCTGACAAGCTGAGCCGCCTATGAGCCGAGGCTGAGAGGGCCGCCTATTACCCTGTTTCCAAACAACTCTCCTTTCTGCGCCAGCGCCGCTGCCTCTCCCGTCTGTTTGCCCCTCGCCGCCTCCTCCCTCTGTTGGGGCTGCCGCTGATGATGAAATTTGGCTTGCAACAACCTCTTCCTCCCCTTCCTGCAGGCCTGGAAGAGGATTAAGCCGCTGGAGTCTGAAATCGGAAAGATCCCAGCTTCTGCTCCCCAGCACCTCCCCTCGCCCCCTCCCCCTCCCCGCCCATGCAAAACCAGAAAATTAATCTCCCCTTCTGCCTGTGATATGGCGGGCTGCATTACAAGCTGGGCGTCGAGATAAAGCGGGGAGCCGCGGGACGGCGGCCCAGCGCCGGGGCCCCGGGTGGGGCCGGCCAGGGAGATAAGGGCCTCCCAGCCCCATGAATTATTCACCGGCACTTCCTCCTCTGGCTGGGCGGCCGCCCTGGGCGCTGAGATTGCGTCTTCCAGAGGGGCCTGGGTAGGGTGGGAGGCGGGTCCGTGGGGAAGGGCAGCAGGCTGTAGAGGGGTCTTCCTATGGGGGATGGGGAGAGGCTTAGCTGGGGGACAGCTCAGAGGCACAGGCGCCTTGAAAAGCCAACTGATGCAGGGGAAGAAGGTGTCCCCAGGCCCTGGGAAGCCCAGACCCAGCCAGAACCCCCGCAGGGGTGCTCCTTATTATACAACTCATTAAACGCTATTGAGAGGCTACAATTGCCAGACTCAGGCCAGGTCCCAGCACCCCAGAGCTAGAGAACCAGTCCCGCCTGAGGGCGCCCTCAATACAATGCACCTACCGAATGCGGGCTGTGTTTGGACCTGGGCGCATTCCTCTCACCGGGCCTGTCTCAGCCACATTCCTCCCCGCCTCACCTCCTCTGGTAGTCAAGACAGCCGCTGCTCGCTCTGGGGGAGCATCCCAACTTGAGGGGGTGCAAGAGGAGGAGAGATGACAGATCTGCTCCCAAGCCAGCCAGAGCTCCCAAAACAGAGAAACCAGGGCAGGTGGTGTAGGGGGGAAGTGGGAGATAACTAGGGAAGTTTCCTGCGAGGGGAAATAACCCCAGGCACTATGTGAAACCTTTTGTTTCTCTCCTTTCTTGCTAGTTCTCAAAGACCCAGAATTTGAAAGCAGGGAAGGACCTTAACAGTCTCTTCCCTATCTCGAAGTCTCTATCTTTCCGTCTTTCCCTACCTTCTCTCTTCTCTTTCCTCTCCATCTCTTTCTCCACTCCTCCCTCTCACTCCATATTGTGTGTCCATCTGCCCTTTGAAGTTCTGCCTTGGCCCGGATTTCTCCACCTCTCTCTCTCTGTGTATATTCTCTCTCTCTCTCTCTTCTCTTTCTCTGAGATGGAGTCTGGCTCTGTCTCCTAGGCTGGAGTGCAGTGGCGCAATCTCGGCTCACTGCAAACCCCGCTTCCCGGGTTCAAGCAGTTCTCCCTGCCTCGGCCTCCTGAGTAGCTGGGATTACAGGCGCCCACGACCATGCCCGGCTAATTTTTGTATTTTTAGTAGAGATGGGGTTTCGCCATGTTGGCCAACTCCTGCCCTCAAGTGATCTACCTGCCTCGGCCTCCCAAAGTGCTTTGGATTACAGGCGTGAGCCACCATGCCCAGCCTATTGTCTCTTTAATGATCCCTCCCTTCTGAAGTCTTGACTCCCCCAAATGACATGTTGACGCACAAATTGTAATGTGCCATAGAAGGAAGGTGGCCATCTGCTGTCCCCCACCCCCCTAATTGGGGAGAAAAAAGAAGGGTTCAACATGGTCCTGGATGTGCAGACAAACTGCTGAGACCCAGACAGAGGCAGCAGTATGGGGGAGAGCCCCCCAGAGATGCACTGGTACAAGAAAGAGAGCCTGAGACACCGAGAGAGCCAGGAATGAGAGGTGCTGGGGAACAATGAGGACCAGAGGTCACTCCTTCAGGATTGCAGAGGCAGACACCTGCCTGACAGGCAGCCTGGAACCCATGGACTCCTGTAGCAGATACAGAGCCCCATGTTCACGAACCAGTGGACAAGGCACATTTGTTGAGACCCATATTCAAGTTGGAGAGGGAAAGGTGATGAATAGGAGAGGGAGAAGAGATAGGGAGTGAAGAGGGGTCTAGATTAGAAGGAGGAAGTGGGGAGGAGGAAAGGGTGAGTCCTAGAAGGATGGAGAAGACAGACTTGAGTGGGAAAAGGGAGAAAAGCTGAGTGGAGGAGGAGAGAGGAGATTAGAGAGAGGAATGAGAGAAAAGAGACAGGATAGCATAAGGTGGGGGAGAAAGGGTGAGGATAGCAGGTAAGTGTGGGAGTGGGGTAAGAGGAGTGTTTGGACTAGTAAAAAGAGAAAGCAGTGGAAAAGATGAGGGTTATGGGTGGGCAGGCGGGGGGGTGGGCAACATTGAGTGTGGAGGGTTGGGGAGGCTGTGTTGCTGGGTCCCATCAGCCTTAGGTCCCCAGCCCCTTCCCAATGTGTGCTAATTAACTCCTTAATTGTCTCTGCATTTGCTGAGCCGGCAGATGAAGTGGATGCAGACAGATTGGGGCGCGTGTGATTTCACGCACAGGGGAGCGGAGAAGAGCTGCCTGGAAATCCCAGAGGGCCTTGTCCCCCTCTTTACCCTCCCTCTTCACCCATCTCTGAGAGGCTGGAGGGCGCTTCTGCACCTAGAGCAGATGGGGCCATCTGCAAGGGAAGCATCCATGGGGAATTTGCCCCCATCAGCCTTTCAGGGATGTTCATAATGCTTGACACTATTGATGGAACACCCCCTACTGTTTGTTAGACACACACTGTTTCAACAGCATGGGCATTAGCTGGGTTTTATGGTTTCTGGAGAAAAGTGAGACTCAGGCTAGGTTACTTGCCCAGGGCCACACAGCACTGGTATGACAGAGCTGAGATTTGAACCTAGGTGAGCACAAGGCCAAAGTCCTAAGTGGGTCCTGGCTAGAGGCCTCCTGCCAGCAGAGGGAGAAATATCTTCAGGCCTGTTTCCCTCTCAGTCCCTGGTGGGGATAAAGGGTACTGAGGTCTAAGGACTGCAGGGGCCAGAGAAAACAAAGCATGGAGAAGAAGCTGGGAGGATGCTGAAGGAGCCAGTATCCTCTGTCAGGACTTGGACAAGGGGTGGGTGGGCCAGAGAAGCAGAAAGAAGTAATGAGACACTAATCACAGCCCTTGGATTCCTCAAGTGTTATCTTACTAAGGCCCTGCCAACACCAACTTCCTCTTTTCCTCATCCTTGTCCCACAAACCCCTGTCAGAGTGACTGCCCCCCTGCCTCTCTCTGCTGGCAGCCCTGGCTCAGCCTTCTATTTCACTCCTGGCCCTTGCACTAGAGTCACTAGTCAACATGTTTGTCTCTCTTTCCACACTGGGATATTTTGAGGGCAAGGACTCCGCCAATCCTCACCATGTCCACAGGGCCAATCTTGGGGCTTGATCCAGGAAAACCCTCGGTGAAGGTTTGCTGCGATGTACAGGGTAGGGATGAGGGGATGTGTGTGTGCAAGGACCCATCACTTCTCAAACGAAGAAGAAACAACAGCATGAGGGATTTAGGTTGTATACAAGAAAGAACTTCCTAAGACTGGGGCCTGTGACACTATGAAACCATAATTCAGACCCATAGGTTCTGAAGAGCAAGGTTGCTCAAGATTGGCTATATGTTAAAGGCCTCAAAAAGTTGGGCGATTGTCCGGGCGCAGTGGCTCATGCCTGTAATCCCAGCACTTTGGGAGGCCAAGGTGGGTGGATCGCCTGAGGTCGGGAGTTCAAGCCTACATGGTGAAACCCCCAGCTCTACAAAAGATACAAAACATTAGCCGGGCGTCGTGGTGTGTGCCTGTAATCCCAGCTACTCGGGAGGCTGAGGCAGAAGAACCTCTTGAACCGGGGAGGCGGAGGTTGCAGTGAGCCGAGATTGTGCCATTGCACGCCAGCCTGGGCGACAGGTTGAGACTCCATCTTAAAAAAAAAAAAAAAAAAAAAAAAGTCCAGGTGCAGTGGCTCACGCCTGTAATCCCAGCACTTTGGGAGGCTGAGACGGATGGATCATGAGGTCAGGAGATTGAGACCATCCTGGCTAACACGGTGAAACCCCGTCTCTACTAAAAATACAAAAAACTTTGCCAGGCATAGTGGCGGGTGCCTGTAGTCCCAGCTACTTGGGAGGCTGAGGCAGGAGAATGGCGTGAACCCAGGAGACTGAGCTTGCAGTGAGCCAAGATTGCGCCACAGCCCCAGAGATTCTGATTTAACTGGTCTAAAGTGGATCCATGGCATTGCAGTTTTTTGTTTTTGTTTTTTTTTCTGAGACAGAGTCTCGCTCTGTTGCCCAGGGTAGAATGCAGTGGCACGATCTCCGATCACTGCAACCTCTGTCTCCTGGGTTCAAGCACTTCTCCTGCCTCAGCCTCCTGAGTAGCTGGGATTACAGGTGCGTGCCACCACGCCTGGCTAATTTTTGTATTTTCTGTGGAGACAGGGTTTCACCATGTTGGCCAGGTTGGTCTCCTGACCTCAGGTGATCCACTCACCTTGGCCTCCCAAAGTGCTGGGATTGCAGGCGTGAGCCACCACGCCTGGCTGGCATTGCAGTTTTATCTTATTATTTTTATTTTTTGAAATGGAGTTTCGCTCTTGTCGCCCCAGCTAGAGTGCAATAGCACAATCTTGGCTCACTGCAACCTCCGCCTCCCGGGTTCAAACGATTCTCCTGCCTCAGCCTCTCGAGTAGCTGGGATTACAGGTGCCCGCCACCACGCCCAGCTACTTTTTGTATTTTTAGTAGAGATGGGGTTCACCATGTTGGCCAGGTTGGTCTCGAACTCCTGACCTCAGGTGATCCACCCTCCTCAGCCTCCCAAAGTGCTGGGATTACAGGAGTGAGCCACCGCGCCCAGCTGGCATTGCAGTTTTAAAAGCTCCCCAAGTGATTCGAATGTGCAGCCTGGGTTAAGAACAAGTGCCTTAGATTCTGCCCTGGTTTGGCTGCACTGGTGGTTTTACCACTAGATCCAAATGTTATACTAATAATAGTTATTTACTTATTGGGATTTACTAGGTACATGCCAATGTACTAAGCACTTTCCATGCATTAGGTCATGTAATCCTCAAAAAATCCTGTGAAATAAATATTATCTCTGCCTTACAGATGAGGAAACCGAGGCCCAGAGAGGTCAAGGGGCCTGCCTATGCTAATGAATGGCAGGGCCAGGTCTGGAAGCTGATTCTCCTGATTCATACCTTCTGTCTTCCCCCAGACTCCTCCTGAGGCTGCTCCTTGGCCTCAATCAGTCCTCGCCTGCCTCCACCTCACCTCATCACCTTCCCTCCACCCCCGCTGCTCCCTCAGTAACATCCCAGGTGACTGAAGCAATTTGCAGCCATTTGAAGAGGCTCCACGTGTCAGCCTGCAAGCCGCGGGGAGGTGGGGAAATTACAGATGCTCCAAGATGGTGTTCCCCTCCCCCTGAGGATATTTGGAATTCAGGAATCAGACTCTGCCTGATGCTTCCTCCGGTCTCTGGGACCCTCCCAGGTGATTTCCCACTCCCAAATGCCCCCACGAGTTGATTCTAAGTATCTGGGAGAGGGCTGCCACCCAGTGGCTGCCCGGGGGCATAGCAACCCTCCAGCACTGCCTGGTACCGCTAAACAGCTCCCCAACCCAAGACCTGAATGGAAGATCCTCCCTTCCTTTTGGCAGCTCCGTGTCCAGTCCCCTGGTAAATGGATCTCGACCTCCCTCCTCCACAGTCTTAAGTCCACTCTCCCACTAGGGATCTCCAGACCCCTTCTCTGGTTTCCTACATGTCCACTACTCTCAACTTCTCATCCAACTTCTTTCCAATGTGCCATCCCCTTCTTGTTACAGGTTTTCTTCTAACTTAAAGCCCGGCACCATGTCCTAGGAATACACCTCTCACCATCCTTCTCCCCGAGCCGCACCAGCCTGCAAGTAGAGCGAAGGAGCCACTAGAGAGAATTCTGGTCCCCCGCACCCACCTCCTCATCATCTGACACCATCAGACCTCAACAGCCTCTGTGCTAAGAGCCCCTAATGAGCATCAGCAAATTAACAACTTCCCCTTGATTGCTCCTTCTCTGTTAATTGGATAGGGAGGGCCCCCCTCCCCAAGGCCTCTCAGAGAAGAGGAGGGAGGCAGGGAAGGAGAAAGGTGAGAGCCACAGGAGCAGCCCCCAGGCCTGGATTCTGTGCTGAGACTTCTGCTCCATCCCTGAGCATAGCTCCCCGTTCCAACCCTTTCTCACCCTGTCCCCTTCACTCCCTTTGCCCCCTTCCTTCTGTCCAAATTCCCTTGACCTCTGGCTATTTTCCCTTCCTTTTCTCTGCTCCTTCTTTGGAGATTTGGCAGTAAGGGGTTGCGACCATGCCCCCCACAAGCCCAAAGCTACAAGGATGGGATCTGAGTGGTCAAGGCTGCGTGTTGGCTCACATATGTGCACGTGTATATGTGTCACATGTAGGTGGGAGCTGGGATAAGAGCAGGTGAGTGCTTGCCATGTGGGTCAGGCCCCCGGGATACGTGGACATCTGTTGGGGGGGGTGTGGTTGTGAATGGTGCGGTGTG
The DNA here is from genome assembly GCF_028885655.2 of Pongo abelii. NCBI lineage: Eukaryota > Metazoa > Chordata > Mammalia > Primates > Hominidae > Pongo > Pongo abelii. The sequence goes on from NC_071995.2 coordinate 47,826,375, forward strand.
ACTCTGGTCGGTATGTGTGTCTGTCTCCATATGGGCTAAGTGCTTGAATTAGTCAAGTGTGACTCGGAGCGTGTGTGTGTGTGTATGTGTGTGTGTACGCGCGTGTGTGCCACCAGAGGAAGCAGCAGCAAGAGGCAGGAGCATCGATCCGAAGGAGACAGCGAGGGGAGGGGGACGCTAGGGGCAGACACCCTCCCTCCTGCGCGCACACACGCGCGCGCGCATACACACCACACACACAGTCACACACACAAGCCATAGGGCCTCGCAGGCAGGGAGACGGCTCCGGGACTGGAGAGAGGCAGCGCCGCCGAAAGCGACCGCGAGGAGGGGCGAGGCGGCGCGGGGAGCCCTGGGTCCCGCTCCCGGGTCCGGGGCCCCGCGCGCACACCGGCCCAGAGACAGCCTCGCAGACGCTCGTAGGCGCGCACGCGCACCCTCTCCCCTCCCCCTCCCCTCCCCCTCCCCTCCCGCCGCCTCCCGGCCGGACGATGGATCCCTGCAGATCCCAGGGCTGAGAGCACCGCGCACCGCGCCGAGCCCGGGCAGACCGAGCCGAGGCGAGCGAGCCAGCAAGCCAGCGCGCGCGGGCGGGCGGACAGATCGGAGCCGAGCGGGGCCGGGCGGGCCGCTCCCTGCAGGGCTCTGCGCGGCGTGCCGCGGCGGCCGCGGGCTCCGGCCCCGGGCCATGAGCCCCTCCGCGACTCGGCGCTGAGCCTGCGACCGGTCCAGCGCCCCAGGACCCGCCGCCGGCTGCCGGCTTGCCGAAGCCCCCTCAGGTGGGTTTCCGATACCCCTGCCTTTGGCCGCGAGGCTCCTCGGTACCCCGAAGCCGGGACTCTCCTCCCTCTGGATTTCCCTTGCTGCTGGGGCGGCTCGGTGGCTGGGGAGGGGGGCGGGGGCCGAGCTGGGGATCTGACTGCGACGAGAAGCTGGACTGGAGGGGGGGGGGTGCGTCCGGGGCGGGGACAGCTCGCTGTCATAGGGAACCGCGCCCCCCCTCCATACATCCACCTCGGGCAGCCCGCCACCCCCCACTCCCAACATACACACAGCCTGCGCTTATATGAGAACTGGAGACCCCCGCAGGTGAGGACTCAGGCTGGGCCCCTCCCTAGAGGTAGCCACCTCCCTGGGGGTTTTCTGGCCCCAGTTTAGCCCTTAGGACCACAGCCCCGTCCTGGGAATACCCGTGACCAGGACAGGAGCTCCTTACCCCGGGGTCAGCCCATCTGGGTGAGTTTTCATCTCCAGGATGGGGTGGATATTCTTGTCCCAGAGTGACCCCACATCTGGAGGGAACTCCTGCGCCTGCCTATGGGTGCATCCGGACTTCCCCCTCAACCTCTGATGACTATATCTGGGGTCTCCCCGGGCCTGGGAAGCTTCTCTGGGGAGCATTCTCTTGGCCTGACCTGACCCCCTGTGTATTTGGAGGAACCCTGGATGTGTCCCTTGGTCAGCCACCTCTGGGCTTGCAAAGCACGGAAGTCTTCTGCCCGAGGAGTGGTGACCTCTGGAGATGAGGATTCTGGATGGGCACATGTGGAGGGGCCCCATGTGTACTTTCATCCCAGGACAATGATAGACTGTCCCTCCCTCCTCCCCCAGGATCCCCTCGACAAGGATGGAACTGAAGGCCGAGGAGGAGGAGGTGGGTGGCGTCCAGCCGGTGAGCATCCAGGCCTTCGCCAGCAGCTCCACGCTGCACGGCCTGGCCCACATCTTCTCCTACGAGCGGCTGTCTCTGAAGCGGGCACTGTGGGCCCTGTGCTTCCTGGGCTCGCTGGCTGTGCTGCTGTGTGTGTGCACGGAGCGTGTGCAGTACTATTTCCACTACCACCATGTCACCAAGCTCGACGAGGTGGCTGCCTCTCAGCTTACCTTCCCTGCTGTCACGCTGTGCAACCTCAACGAGTTTCGCTTTAGCCAAGTCTCCAAGAATGACCTGTATCATGCTGGGGAGCTGCTGGCCCTGCTCAACAACAGGTGGGTGGCTCCCACCCTCCCTCAGCCCTGCTCCTGGAGTTGCGTGAGTTCCAGTCAGGATGCCTGCCTCCCTGACCCACCATAGAGCCCAGCCAACCCTGCCCTTTAACCCACCCCCACCCCCAAACCTGCCACTCACAGCAGAGGAGTTAGGGTGCTGCTGAGCACCCAGTTAAGGGCACCCAGCCTCCGATCCCAGCATAGTCCAGAACAGCTCGACCCCTACCCAGCCTGAGGTATGAGACATCGTCACCCTCTCTGGAGTGAGCTTTACCCTCATTCTGGCCACTCTGTCTTGACCTTCTTGTCAGTTGGGGGATGGGGACAGAACATCTTTAAAGGGTAGAAACTATAGTATAAAAGCCACAGCCCCTGCCTTGTCTCTCTGTCCACCTTATCCATACTTCCTCTCACCCATATGCTGGGACGCCCTGCCCCTGGGCAGCCACTACAGATCCTTCTGTCATTTCAGACCCATGTGGTAGAGCCTCTGCATGCCCAGCTCTCCTTCCTTGCCTACACCTGGGCCTGATCCCCAGGGCTGGAGGCTGCCCCCGTCACCCAAGTTGGGTGTGGGACACTGATGGCTGTACTGACCCGTGTGCCACTCACCCCCGGACCCCAGGTATGAGATACCAGACACACAGATGGCAGATGAAAAGCAGCTGGAGATACTGCAGGACAAAGCCAACTTCCGCAGCTTCAAACCCAAACCTTTCAACATGCGTGAGTTCTACGACCGAGCTGGGCACGACATTCGAGACATGCTGCTCTCCTGCCACTTCCGGGGGGAGGTCTGCAGTGCTGAAGACTTCAAGGTGGTGAGTCCCCTCGTGTGGGGTGTGAGTCAGCCTGGCCCACAGAGGAGGAGAAGGAAGAGACAAGGAGCAGGCTGGGCCTCTCCGGGTGCTTGCTACTCTGGGAGAGGAAGTTGTATGTCCTGGGGTTTGCTTCTAGTAGAAGGGGAGTTTGTTCAGCATAGGAGCACATTTGCACTCACTGCATGAGCATCTGAGCCTCAGCCTTGCAGCCATGATGGCAGGAAAGAGAGCCTACAGTGCACAACACACACATATATGCACACACGCGCGTGGTCTGGCATAGCCACAAACCCACCAACCTTACCTTCTAGGCCACAGGTGTCAGAGCTGAGCAGACAGGTGGGTAAGCTACAGGCTTGTTACTTGTAGTGAGGTCCAGGACCATCAACTGGGAGCTTGAAAGGAATGCAGGACTTTGCCACCCCACTTCCCAAACCTACTGAACCAGAATCTCCATCTAATAAGATCCTCAGGTGACTGGAGTATACACTGAAGTTTGAGAAGCACCGTGAAGCACAAGTAGGGGAAACCTCTTAAATAGCCAGACGGTAACTCCCTGTGTGCCATCCGCACCCCATACATAGACACATACACTGTTTGGTTAGGTTCCCTGCTTACCAATAAGAGCCACAGAGCCAGGGTCTGAGGAAAGGAAGGCCATCGGGACACCCAGTCATGGCTGCCCTGGAGGCTTCCTTTGCATCTTAAAATGCAGATGCCCCACAGATGTGGCTGCCTCAGGCCAGCACCTCAGGGAGGGCATAGGGAAACTGATTTTGGCATCTGATGTGCTGGGCAACCCTGGGCAAGTCACACAGATTCCTGAGGGTTAAGACCTGGACCTGGATGGCAAAGAGACCAGAGGCTCCGGAGCCAACAATAACACCAAATGAATGGACAATGCTTGTAACTCTTTCAAATGCTTTCTAGGCTCCCCTCAATCCCCTTGATACATAATCACGTTACCTCTATTGTACAAATGCACGAAACTGAGACACAGGCAGAGTGATTTACCCAAGCTCACACAGTTAGTGACAGGTGACAGGTTCAGGATTAGAACTGATGTCTTGTTAAGCTGAAAATGTCCTTTACTCTTTTAATTAATATTGTGGACCCTGGGGTTATTGTGTCCACTTCAAATTCTTGCCAGTCTTTTCCAGGACCCTTTGCTCTCAATGCCTACTCAGCTCTAGGATTCTCTCCCTTCTTCCTGCCTATTTTCTCCCCACTTGCTTGCTTCCTCCTGCAGTATGGGAACATGAACTGTATTTGTGCAGAAAGGATAGCACCATAGTCATGCTTAGTGTTTCTTGCTGTGCAAGACTTCCCAGTCTCCTAAAGCCTTGCTCTGCAGACCAGTTTCATGGGCCTTTGTCAATCCTGCTGGACAAAGTTCACATGACTGCATTCTTTGCTGAGCCAAGCTGATGGGGAGCTTAGCCGAGATGCAAGAACCACTTCCTTCCCTCTCTTACTTCTTCATAACAGGAGAGTCCTGGATTCCCCAGAGCTTGAGACCAGAGGATTCACAGTCTCACAAGTGATGCTCCCAAGAGTAATAGGACTGTAGGTGAAGGTGGAAGCAAAAGCCAGAGCCCCCTCCCTCCAACCCACCCAACACACAAGCAGGAGGGACCCCTGAGAAAGATGGAGAAAACGTATTTGTTTGAGTGGTTTGTAGTGTTGGATGATGGAGGGAAGTGCTTGGCTCAATCTGAGGAGGTGCTAAGATATAAATTTGGGCACAGTTAGTCCATAGAAAGTGTTCAGTTGAGGCTCCATCTGTCCATCATGTCCAGAAAGATTCCAAGTGGTGATGCTAAGATAACGTTTGGTTGATGGTAATGGAGACGCTGAGATGTGATTGGTCCATGCTGTCTGAGGGGACCATTCTAAGTAGTCAGATGGAGATGTGATTGGCTCACAAAGTTCTGGAGCAGTCTGAATTATTCCTCTTACTCAGGGGTAGAGACACACAGGCTAGCACCCTGCAGCCCCAGCTGCGCCCCTTCTTGCTTCTGGGTTGTCAGGGAAGACCAGGTTTTTGCTGTTTTGCAGCCCACGTCAAAGACCTGACCCTGAATTTTGCTGGACTCAAACCTCTCACTCCTCCCTCTGCTCTGTTTAGTTGATTTCATTGCCAGCCCCTCTCCATGTCAAGAGCTGTACCCATAGGGATGTTCCCACACAGATGGGCATCTGGCTGGAGTCCATGTCTGACACCTCCCCGGTGGAGAAGGGCCTGGCAGGCTCTCTCCTCCAGCTCCCGAGTCCTAAGGGCTCCCACTCTCCTTGCCTGATGCTCCATGCTCTCCCTTCTCTCCTCAGTCTCGTAATTAACATCCTTGCCGTTCTCTGCTAGGCCCAGAGGTGTGTTGGGAGTGTGTCTCTAGCCCTGGGCAGATGTAGCACCGACAGGAAACACCTGTCTATAGGGTCGATCTAAGGGAGACCATCTTGGCATCTTCTGCAGCCTTCAGAGCAGAGGTTCTTCACTGAGGAAAGAAGGTAGTCAGGGAAGAGAGGCTTTGTGGTTAGGGCTTTGGTTGCTCTTTCAGTAGCTCAGGAAGAAGCTGCTGGGGCCCATCCAACAGGATTGCTGTGGGATACCACCCCCCACTGTCCAAGACCTTGCTCAATGCATTTGCAAAGTATAGTGTGCGGGGGCACGTGTGGACTCTTTTGTAGATTTCTAAGGGCAACCCTCATCTCAGCAATAAGAACCCTGTTTCTCAAGGCTGGTTGGGGGAGGCATAAGAAGACAATTCAGAGAGGCTACTCTGGTCACTCAAAGACCCCAGCTCCCCTGATGAGGATCTGCAGTAACAGGCATTTCTCCAGATGTGCTCCTGGATCTAGCTCAACCCCAGGGAGTAGTTAGTGGTCACAAAGCATTTGGCCTGGGTCCATCCCCCAGGTGTGGCTGAGTCAGCTTGGGAGGGTGAGGGTGAATATGGGGAGCCTGAGCTGAATCTGGGAGAGACTGGTTTGGAAATCCTTCGGGACTGAAGAGGGAGAAGGGCAGGGCAGGGAGTATCCCCACAGCAACCTGGCTGGGAAGGTCTCAATAGCTGCCTCCTGAGCAACCACAGTGACCCAACCACAAGGCCCCCTCTTCTCGGCCACCTCCTTTTCTTCCTGGTAGGGTACTTTGTTGCCAAGACAACGGGGTCCGTGACTCCTCTCTCCTGCCCCACCTTGAGGCCAGCCAGGCCAAGGCAGGGCAGGGGTTCCATGGAGGGGGGCTGGGGTGCAGCTGTCTGCTGGTGTCTGGGTGGGGGCCAGAGGAGTGAGCACAGTCGCAGCTGGTGCCAGCCTCCAGCTGCACCTTATCTGTCCCTGGCAGTGGGAGCAGCTGATGTGGCCAGAATGCTGAGCAGCAGCAAGGGGAGGGGGCTGGCAGATGGTCACCCAGTCTGCCCTATGCCACCCCCTCCTCCGCTGAGACCTAGACCCTTTGCCTAGGGGAGAGAGAAGCAGGAATTCATTTCTGGGGCCTGGAAGAGAAGGAAGAGGAGGGCAGAGAGTGGAAATGCTGGGGTGGGCATGTGGTGTGACTCATAATCTCTCTCAGGAGGGTGAAACTGGGGGACAGGAATCCCTGGGAGGGGTCCACAGGAGTCCTTCTCAGGACCCTGGATTGGAGACCAGAATCTCCCAGGGAAGAGGTGGAGTGAATGGGGATGAGCACAGAAGCCTCCCCTGCAACCCACTGCAAGGTTCTGAAGGGGCCTGGGCATCCCCTGGAGCACCTAGGGAAGTAAGATGCTGCAATGAGAGGTGTCTATGGGCGGCTGATCCTGGGACCCAAAGTGGGGAGAGAGAGGTCATCTTAAAGCAGGAGAGCCAGGGATGGCAGCGCCCGGCAAGAGCCAGGACTAGCATGGAGTTTATTCATCCCCAGGGCTCACCCCTCATCCCCACACCCCATGCTGCCCCATAGAAGCTCAGACCAGAAGTCTCTTGGGAGGGCCTGACCTTACTACTGGGGTCTGCATCCTCCAGCTAGGCAGGGAGTGGAGGGGCTGCTGAGGGGAAAGGCTGCCCAGACTGCTATGCAGAGAGGGGAAGGGGAGTCTTGGGCAGCCCCACCTAGAGGCCTGGTGGTCTTCATGCGTGGGAAGGGGGAACATGCACAGATTGCAGAGGGATAGAAGAGGCCGATCTGGAGACAGTAACTTTAGAGGAGGGGTTCATGGGGTTCATGAACTTTGGGGGAAGGGTTCCTGCCCTAGGGGTTCATGGCTACCACCTCCTGCCTTATCCTTCTCATCTGTCCCTCTCTCCCAGGAAGTGCCTAAACTGAACACAGGCGGGTGGAGAGAGGAGACAGGAGCAGAGCCCATTGCAGTTGCAGGAATCCAGTGGGTGGTCCTTGGGTTGGGGTCTCAGATGGCTCCTTTTCCCTCTCTCTCAGACACAGATACACACAAACATCCTTCAGTTAGCCCAGTTTCCTCTCTCACCTCTTCCCCTTCTCCCCAGACCCCAGCCATTTCTGACTCTACCCCTGTCTCAGACGGCTATCAGCTAAGAACTACTCTAAGCTAATTGACCTCTGGGCTGTTGGCTAAAGTAATAGGGAATTCAGTAACTAAGTGCCTCTGGGGGCCAAGCCTGGAAGTGGAGGGCTGGGGAGGAGGGCCTCTAAGTCTTGGGACTTTGTCACTGCCCAGCTGGTGGAGAACTCCTGGGTATGGCCACTGCATGCCCAGTGTGTCCTGGAGGCAGAGGGGTAGGCCCACAGAGAGGCTTGGAATGTTCTGCTGTGGGTGGAGGTTGCTTCTGAGTGTGTTTCAGTTTTGTGGAAAGTAATTTCAATTCTCTGGGGATAGCGAGGGAGACGGAATATTCAGAATGAGAAGCTGGGATTAGGGGAGCGTTAAGCTCCACTGGATTCATTCCCATAGCAGACAGCGCCACTTCTATGTGCCAGGTCCTGCGCTGGGGCAGTTAAGTGCAGCACGGGAGGTTCAGGGCTGACAGCCATGGGTGGTACTAAAGGGGGCTGGGTGGGGTGGGCTTCAGAACAAGGGGGACCATGCTGGGGATGAGCAGACTCTCAACATCCAGGGGGAGTCCTCCCAATCTCCCCAGCCAAACTCAGCCTCTCAGAAAATGCCAGGTTCATAGAATGTGTTGGTGTCTCCCCAGCTAACTAAATCAACCGGCCAATTCTCTCTGGCCATTCGTCCGCCTCGGCCAACCCCTGCCCACGCCCACCCGCAAGCTTTCCCTCACTTGTATGTTTGGGGTGGCCAGTGCAGAAGCCTCTACCTTCTGACGTATAACGTCCCAGTCAGGACCCTTGGGTGTGCATTCTGGGAGGCAAAGCTGGAAGGAGACAGCGAGAATGAGAAGGGGTACCTAGCTGGGTGGAGGATGGGACTGGGCATTAGGGCTCCTGGTCTCTATTTTGGGCAAAGTTCCACCTGGCCCCACTTCTTAGCTTCTAAGCCCAATCTCCTGTAAGGAGGTTGGAAAATTATTCTTTATTGAGGGGCAGCCCTTCCTCTGGGACCCTTTGGCCAAGCCCACGCTGCCCCATGTGTAATGGATGCACAGCGCCAACCTACCTGGACACAAGAATTGGACATCTTCCTCATAGAATATTTAAAAATGAGCATGAAGCTGCTGTGTATTCACCTTAAAGGGAAGTTCCCTTAAGGAACTGTAAGGACAGACACTGCCACCCCAGGCTCTCCAAGGCCACTCTCCAGGGAGAGGGAGGGCCAGTTGTGATCTTTCTGAGATCCCATGAGTTCTTGGATAGAAAATGCTTTCCCGCCCTTCTGCGTGCCCTCTGTGTGGCTGACAGTCCTGGGGGCCCAGGAGGTTGGGCTGTGCAGCTTAGTGCCATGTGTCTCTAGTTGGTGTCACACCAGCATGCCAGGCTGAGAACATCCCTGGGGGTGAGACTGCGGCAGTGGCCTTGGCCATGGACAGCAGCCATCTCAGACTTCCTCACAACACCCTCATCACATGTGCGCCCCGAGCATGCAAGCACACATGTGCACCTCTGTGTGTGTCTGCGGGGGAGTGTGGATGTAGAGTGTGAAGTGGAAGCATGTGGAGGTGTATGGGGGCCCATGCAGCTTGGCGTGTGTGGCTGTGGGAGAAAGCTTTTGTGTAGGCAAACCTCTGGTTGCATGCAGAGCACATACTAGCAAAATTAATAATCTCTTTCAGTTGTGCTTTGCAATTTAAAAATTCCCTTTACTTTAGCTCACGTGATCTTCATAATTCTTGTAGGAAGGAAATTGTTAACATCTTCATTGGAAAGATGAGAAAACTGAGGCTCAGAGGAGTTGTGTGACTTGCCTGAGGTCACACAGCTGGGAAATGACAGAGTGGGACCCTGACTTCAGATCTTCTAAGTCCGGGTTCTTTATGTGTGGCTGTAGGAGTGTGTATGGAGGAGGGTGCTCTGTTGAGAAGCAGTGTGGAGAGGCAGGAAGGGCAAGAAAGGGTACAGAGAAGAGACCCTAGGAATCCCATTCCCAAGTTGAGTAGGCCTAGTTTTTTGATGCTTTTGTCTTTTCATTGCATCATCAGGCCAAGTGCCAATCTTCGGTGAACCCACCACTGGCTTTCCCCAGGGTCACACCAGGGCAGTCAGGACCTCCCTGAGGAAGTCACATACCAGGGCAGCTTAGTATCACATTGCGTTCATGCTCAACATCCTTAAACGGGCGTGCAGTGCTGCCTGGCAACCCCACTGTATTTTCCTGGTCAACTTGCTCTCTCTGATGACTACTTCGAACTTCTCCACTCTTCTCAGCCACCCTTCCTAGCTCCTCTCTCACCCTCAGCGGATGACCTTGCCTACCACTTACTTCACAGAGAAAATAGAAGCCTCAAACAAGATCTTGTCCTTCTTCTGGGTACCAAGCCCTAGAAGGGAACATTCATCTTATCTAGGATAAAGTCTCAACCTAGAATTTTCATCTTATTCCCTTCTGCCTTTTTAAGATCTTTCTCCTGCTAATTCTTCCTCTCCCTGCTCTACAGTTGGTCGCTCTTTCTCAAGTGAAACCCCATTGACAATGAAACATGCTGAAGATGCTCCTGTCTTAAAATACATAGCTGTAACGACAGCTAACATATATTGAGCACTTGCTATGTATTGGTCTTTGTGCTAAGATAAAAACTAAAACATATGTGTCTCTCAGTTCCACAGCACCTGCCAGCTCCTATAGTATCTCTCTGCTTCCCTTTACAAAGTTCCTAAAAGTGATGTGTTTATTTCACTCTTTCCATTTCCTCATCTCTAACTCACTTTCTGATCCACTCCAGGCTGCCTTCTTCCCCCATCATCACCATTCCTCCTAAATGGTTCTAGCTAAGGCCAGTGGTCACCTTCATGTTGCTGAATTCAGCAAATATTTTTTTTTATTATTCTTGATCTCTCAATAGCATTCAAAATAGTTGCCCACCACCTCTTCCGTTTTTTTTTGTTTTGTTTTGTGTTTTTTTTTTTTTGAGACGGAATTTTGCTCTTGTTGCTCAGGCTGGAGTGCAGTGGCACCATCTCAGCTCACTGCAACCTCCGCCTCCTGGGTTCAAGCAATTCTCCCGCCTCAGCCTCCTGAGTAGCTGGATTACAGATGCGTGCCACCATGCGTGGCTATTTTTTTTTTTTTTTTTTTGTATTTTTAGTAGAGACGGGTTTTCTCCATGTTGGTCAGGCTGGTCTCGAGCTCCCGACCTCAGGTGATCTGCCTGCCTCGGCCTCCCAAAGTGCTGGGATTACAGGCGTGAGCCACTGCGCCCGGCCCCCACCACCTCTTTTTTGAACTATTCCCTTTCCTGACAATCATACTCTCTTTGTTTTCCTCCTATGTCTACCCACTCCTCTGTCTCTTTGCCAGTTCATTTTCTTCTACTTGGCCATTTAGTGTCATCACTACTCAAGGCTCAGTCCCAAGCTTTAATCTTCTTTTAAATCATAAGAGTACAATGCACCAGCTTGAAAAATTTTTACACTGGTATGTCTTACAGGGTAGTATTTTGCATATCACATTGGTATAAAACATTTCCAGTACCCCAGAAAGTTCCTTCAGGCTGTTTCCTAGTCAATGCTACCCCACAAGAGTTAACCACTATTCTATCAGTATAGATCAATTTCCCTCATTCTTGAACTTCTTGGAGTATATGTATCCTCCATACAGTGTATACTCTTTTGTGTCTGTTTGTTTTATTTTGTTTTGCTTGTGATTATGTCTGTGAGATTTAGCCATGTTGTTGTGTGTGGCAGTGGTTGGTTCTTTTTTGATGCTGTATAGTATCTCATTATATGAATATGCTACAATTGATCCATTCTACTGATGCTAGACATTTGGGTTGTTACTAGTTTTTGGCTCTTATCTATAAAGCTACTATGAACATTCTTGTTCATGTTTTTTGGTTGACATATGCACTCATTTCTCCTGGGCATATGACTAGCTATGGAGCTATGGTTAAGTCATAGGGTATGATTCTGTTTAGCTTTAGTGGATACTGCCAAATCAGACCTTTTTTTCTATCTTTTTTTTAAACTTTATATTCTATTCTTGGGCAGTCTCATCTTCACTCATGACTTCAATTACCATCTACACACTGACAACTGCCAAATTTATGTCTCAGCCCAGCTCTCTCCTCTTAGCATCAGCTCCAGTCGCCAATTTTCCCACTTAACGTCTCTACTTGGATGTCCCTAAGACTCCTCAAAACCTGCATGTGCAAAACCAAAGTCATCATCTTACTTCCCAAACTAGTTCTTTACCTGTGTGCCTGATCTAGTGAGCCACCCCACTGTTCACCCCGTCATGCAAACCAGAAATCATCCCTGACACTCCATCTCCCTCACCTGCCTTGACAGGATCCGCCAATTTTGCCTCATAAACATCTCCACTCTACCCCCTGTTCCCGGCCATCCCACCACGGCATGTCTCTCTGGGCCACGGCAATGGCTCCTCGACAGGCCTTCCAGCAGCCCCTCTATATCCTTCACTCTGCAGCCAGAGTGGTATTTTCAAATCAAAGCTCTGATCACTTGAACTCCTTCCGTGGGGAGTCTTTCATTGTCCCTCAGCCAGAATCCTCACCGTGGCCTTTAAGGCCCTGAGTGATCTGGGTCCTCCTTGCCTTTACCCACCTCTCCAGCCACACTTGCCCCTTCTCATCTTTCTCCTTCTGGGCCTTTGCACACACTCTGTTCTCTCTCTAGAATATCCTCCCTCCTCCACAGGGGTAAGCGCTAGTGCACACGTGCACACACACAAATATACACACACACACACACCATTACCTAATTACTCCTCTTTATTTATTTATTTTTTATTTTATTTATTTTTTTGAGACAGAATCTCATTCTATTGCCTGGGCTGGAGTGCAGCGGTGCAATCTTAGCTCACTGCAACTTCCACATCCTTGGTTCAAGCAAGTCTCATGCCTCAGCCTCCCAAGTAGCTGAGATTACAGTCATGTGTCACCATGCCTGGCTAATTTTTGTATTTTTAGTAGATAAGGGGTTTCACCATGGTGGCCAGGCTGGTCTTGAACTCCTGGCCTCAAGTGATCCACCCACCTCAGCCTCCCAAACAGCTGGGGTTACAGGCATAAGCCACCGCGCCCAGCCTCCTCTTTATTCTTTAGATTGTAATTCAAACATCATTTCCTCAGGGAAAGCTTCCTTGATTCCCCAGTCTGGGGCAAGTCCCTCTGTCATTCACTCTGATAGAGCCATATTTTTTTTTCATAGCACTTATGGTTTGCAATTAGATATTTGTTTCTTTCAGTTTTGAATTGATGTCTGTCTTCCCTGTTCGACAGTAAGCTCCATGAGGGCAGGTCCATGATGTGTTCTCCACTGTGGCAATGAGTAAATGAAAGAATGAAGAAGCAAGGGATTTGGAGACAGATGACCTCATTCCAGCCTCCAGCCCGCTTCTTGCTCTCCCTAAGACTTGAATAGGCCGGTGTGGCTCAGTTTTCTCACTTGTCAGATGGGAATGAAGTTACTCAAACATGCTTATTTCACTGGGTTGTGTAAGGATCCCATGAGATAACAATTGAAAACCATGAAGCATTACACAGACATGAGGGGTGGCTGGAATGAAGAAAGGAATATAGAAAAAGTCAGAAACCACTCAGCACACACTGCTAAAGAGAAGGTGTGGGTGGGGGTGCTGCATGCTTGGACAGAGGGTTCAGAACTGAGTGCAGCTCTGTGTGTGTGTCTGCTTGGGCACCTCTCCAGGGGCCCTCTGCGTATGCCCTTTGACACTTTCCTCATCCCCCAATTACTTGAACAAGATGAAGATGGGAAAGAATGTTAGAAGAATATGCATTTGTTTGAACAAGCATACAGGCGATGGAGGAGAGAGGACGTGCAGTTGGGGGGGGTGTGTGTGTGTGTGTTGGGGTGTGTGTGTGTTGGGATGTGTGTGTGTGTGTTGGGGTGTGTGTGTCGCCCCACACCAGGGCTGCATGTCTGTGTGGTAATGTGCAAGTGTTCAGTGTGGTCTTGGTTGCTGTGGGGGAAAAGGTATTCAGTTGCACCCAACTTACTGTCCTTTGGCGCTGTCTGTGTATGCACACCCTTGTCTTTGCTGGGGCTCCCAAGCTGGAAGCTCCTGCTGCCTTATCGGCTTCCTTCTGGAAATCAATCTACTTCCCCTTCCAAAACATCTGAAGGCGGGGGACAGTGCCCTCTAGTGGGAACGCATGGGTAGCTGCAGCTTCCTCAGCCCAAGCCTCAGCCCCACTCCACCCAAGTCTGGAAGTCCTCTCTGAAGCACTTCCTGGGGAATGCAAAGGAGGAGGCCCCTGCCCTCTGAGAGCTCAAGATCTGGCAGGCAGGAAAAAGATACACACACGACAGGACATACGGGTTCATGCAGGAGAAGCCTGAGGACAGCAGCTGAAGGTGGGGGGTCTCTCCTCATCTCTGCAATGACTTATCTCCGGTTGCCCTGGGTGTTCCTGGCTTTCCTTGCTTCCTGTTCCTGCACATGGTCTCTTGGTCCTGCTCTTTTATTCTCGGTCATTACTCATAGCTGTAGGGCCTTGAGCAGAACTGGACCTTTTAGTCTATTCCCTGGGTGGGCAACTAACAGCGCCCTGTGGAGTCAGGGGAGGATTCTTGGAGGAGGTAACATGTGAGTAGGGTCTTGAAAAATGAGTAGGAATTCTCCAGATGGAGTCCAGGGAAGGCACAGGACTGTGGATGAGCCTTGTGTGTCTGGGGACTGGTGGTGGTAGCTGGATGCTGGCCTGAGGTAGAGGGTACATTGCTTTCAGCTTTTTTTTTTTTTTTTTTTTTTTTTTGAGACAGAGTCTCACTCTGTCCCCCAGGCTGGAGTGCAGTGGCTCAGTCTCGACTCACTGCAAGCTCCGCCTCCCGGGTTCACACCATTCTCCTGCCTTAGCCTCCCGAGTAGCTGGGACCACAGGAGCCCACCACCACGCCTGACTAATTTTTTTTTTTTTTTTTGTATTTTTAGTAGAGACAGGGTTTCACTGTGTTAGCCAGGATGGTCTCGATCTCCTGACCTCTTGATCTGCCCGCCTCGACCTCCCAAAGTGCTGGGATTATAGGCGTGAGCCACTGCGCCCAGCTGCTTTCAGCTTTGTGGGGCTACAAGAGAGGACTAAATTTTGCCAGGAGGCAGTGGGGAGTGAGAGAAGGTCTTTACTTTTTTGAGATGGAGCCTTGTTCTGTCGCCCAGGCTGGAGTGCAGTGGTGCAATCTCGGCTCACTGCAACCTCCGCCTCCCGGGTTCAAGCGATTCTTCTGCCTCAAGCTCCCGAGCAGCTGGAACTACAGGCGCATGCCACCATGCCTGGCTAGAGAAGGTCTTTAAGCAGAAGAATGGTCACAGTCACACAACTCGAACTAAAGGTGGGGAGAAACTGCAGGGAGGCAGGGAGACCAGTTGAGAGGCTGTTGTTTAGGCAAAAGAGGAGGGCAGTGGCAGAAAGAGGAGGACAGTGGCTGTTGTTTAGGCCAGTCTGAGGGCAGTGGCAGAAGGATGGAGAGGGGCGAGAGCTCAAGACTCCGCTTCTGGGGCCTCTTTGTCCCTGGCAGCAAAGCTGAGGCCAAAGGTTCCACATCACTCGGTTCTGCTAGAACCTGGCACCCTGCCTCACATCCCCAATACACTCTAGGGTATCTGCAAATGGAGAAGGGAAGATGGTGGGAGCAGGGAGGGAGAAGAGAGGAGGAGGAAGGGGAACATGGCCTGGGGCTAGGGGATGCTTAAGGAATGGGGAGGCCCAAGCAGACCCACCTAGCCCTGGTCTAGCCCCACTGCTCCTCCTCTGGCCCTGCAGAGAAAGTGTTAATCTGCTATACCTCCCTTCCCCCCTTCCCCTCCTCCCCTCAGGTCACCTTCTTGGCCCTGGAGACTTGGCTGGTGGCTCAAGTTCCTCAACCAGTGGCCCTGAGTAATCAGAGCACACAGAGGGGCCAGGGGCCTGGGGGCAGGGAATGGTAAATTAGCAGTAGGGGAGCCTCAGAGACTAAGGCCGGGAGTCTGCAAGGCTGAGGGTTTTGGTGGGTTTTGGTGGGAACCCCAAGTTGGTTCCCAATACTCTCTACCTGCCCCAGGTCCCCCTGCCCCACCCCCAGCACTGATCTCAATTTCTTCCACCCACCAGAGAATTCCTCGAACAAACTAAACTGTTGGGGGGGTAGGGGGCAAGCCAAAAGGGATAGTGGTGATCTGCCAGGAAGCTTTCCCACTGCAGGAGACAGGGTCCCTCCCCTAGTGCCGGGAACTGGTCAGAAATGAGTCTGTGGTCAGTGAGAGACTGCTGCTAATGGAACCTGGGCTGGCCCACAAGCCACAGGAGGAGTAGGGGAGAGGAAAGGAACCAAAATACATCTCAGCATAGCGGGACAGGATGAGGGCTGGTAATGCTGTCCTGAAGTAGAGCTGGGGCCAGGGAGGGAGGGGAAGAGAAACAGGGTCGGGGACTGGGATTGGAGGTCTGAGAGAGTACCTGGTGGTGGGGCATGGAGGGGCTCAGTTATCCCAGAGGAATAACTGGACGAGGGGAGAATAAGGGAGAGGACCCAGAATTGGGATGGGGACACTGAGGGACATGCTGAGGAACAGATCGGAGGATGACAGAGAGCATGAGTGTGTGTTGTGTGTGTCCTGGGGGGGTGGGGACTGTGATCGCTGCGATCATCATGGCAGTGGGTGCAAAGGATGGTGCCGGGTCCCTTCTCACCTGGGAGGGGTGGGTTCCAGGAGTCCCAGCTCTAGGCTTTTCCAGGGTTTCCACTCTGTCCTAAACCCTCTCTGTGCAGCTGGAGCTGGTGACAGGAAAGGGGCTCCAGCCCCCTGCTTTCCATTAGCCTCCCTTTCCCACTTCCATCAATTATTCATCAGCCCAGACACCCGCCCTCCCTGGCAGGGCAGGCTGGTCCTCCTCCCATGCCCCGCCCCAGCCACACTGCCACAGAGGCCCTGGTGAGGAAGGACGGCCAGCCGGGCTGAGATACCTGGCTGACGGGCTGGTGACTGGCTCTGCCAGACTCTGCCTGGGGTAACATCGCCTTCCCCTCTGGCACCTTCTCCCTTCCTCCTGCAAATCCCTGGCACCAGGAAGCCCCTGGAGAAAATGCCCATCCAGATCTTCTGCTCCGTGTCATTCTCCTCTGGAGAGGAGGCCCCAGGGCCCTTGGGAGATATTTGGGGTCCCCACCACCATCAGCAGCAGCAGGACATCTCAGAATCGGAAGAGGAGGAAGAAGAGAAGGAAAAGGAGGCAGTGAGGAAGGAGACCAGTGAGGGGCATTCACCCATGGACTTGGTGGCCTTTGCCAACAGCTGTACCCTCCACGGCACCAACCACATTTTTGTGGAGGGGGGTCCAGGGCCAAGGCAGGTGCTGTGGGCGGTGGCCTTTGTCCTGGCACTGGGTGCCTTCCTGTGCCAGGTAGGGGACCGCGTTGCTTATTACCTCAGCTACCCACACGTGACCCTTCTAAACGAAGTGGCCACCACGGAGCTGGCCTTCCCGGCAGTCACCCTCTGCAACACTAATGCCGTGCGGCTGTCCCAGCTCAGCTACCCTGACTTGCTTTATCTGGCCCCCATGCTGGGACTGGATGAAAGTGATGACCCCGGGGTGCCCCTTGCTCCACCGGGCCCTGAGGCCTTCTCTGGGGAGCCCTTTAACCTGCACCGCTTCTACAATCGCTCCTGCCACCGGCTGGAGGACATGCTGCTCTATTGCTCCTACCAAGGGGGACCCTGCGGCCCTCACAACTTCTCAGTGGTGAGTGGGGCCCCATGCCTGCCACAGTACCCCAAGAGTGTCTGCCATGGCTGTCCCTGACTGTCACCTCCTGGGGTTGGGGCTGGGGCTGGGGCTGATGACTGTGCTGCCCCCTACCTCACCTGGCTGACCCAGGCCAGAGCTCACCCAGGAGTCCAGGGCCTGGAGCTGGGCTGATATTCCCAGGTCCACACCAGTACTGCTTTTCCTGTTAGAATTTTGAAACACGTCTGTCTTAGTTGGTATTTTGCTGCTGCCTCCCCACATGTCCTCCAGCCTCACCTGCCCTTCCCAAGACCTCCTCATGGTCCAGCAGGGCCGGGGACCTTGCTCCATCTGTGAGGTCAACCTTTGATCTGTTGGTGGACGCCAGTGCCTGGCCAGTTGTTCACTATTTTGACTAGCACCCGTGGACTGAAGCTGGGGTGGGTGCTGCCTGGTCCCTGGTGGTACAAGAGAAGGGAGTGAAAGGGGGACAGTAGAGGGCTGGGGATATCCCCCAACCCCACCCCACCATGCCCCTTGTCAGCAGCTCCCGCAGCAGGGACTTCAGTGCATCTTCATTTGGTCTTCCTGTGTCCTCCTATGGATGCCCCACCCCCACCAGCTGTGTGTGTGTGTGTGTGTGTGTGTGTGTGTGTGTGTGTGTGTGTGTGTGTGTGTGTGTGTGTGTGTGTGTGTGTGTGTGTGTGTGTGTGTGTGTGTGTGTGTGTGTGTCTGAGGGTAAATAACAGTTCTCTAAATCATATCCCTCTCCCCAGCTTTAAGTGGCCAGGGACCCTCTTCCTAGGGGAAGCTCTCACTGAGAACTGTCCTCCTGCTTGGCCCCCCACCCAGGGGTCTAGGGCTTTCCCTGCTGGGGGGCCACCTGGCACCCCACTGTCTCTCCTAAGTTCATCTTCCAGGTCTGTCTGGACTGACTGCTCTCCTGCCCCACCAGCTCCCAGATGCCAGGCCTTCCCTGCCCCATACACCCATCCCTCAGTCCTCCACCCCCTCCCTAGTGTAGGGGCAGGGGGTGTCATCATACCCGTGCATCATGGGATGACTGCAGGCATACAGGGGCCTTGGGGTTTGGGCCACTGGGCCTCAGAGAAGCCGGGAGCCATAGGAATGTGTCTACCTCTGGGCCTGAGAATAGAGCAGACACTTCTCACCCAGGCCCACCAGGTGGCAGCAGCAATCCACTGTACAGCAGCCCAGTCCTCTGAACCCGCGCAAGACAGGGCTGCTAGCCGGCCTTAGAAACCTCTAATCCCATACAGCTCCGGATGGAGTGTAGGCATGGGCATATGTCCAGCCTGGAGCCTGTGGCTGGGTGCCGCAAGACCTGGTCATGGGGCTGGGGACTAGAAGCCCTTGGAGTTCTCTCTTTGCCTCATCTCTGGACCTCACCCACAAAGTGGGGAGAGCAGTATGTCTCCTTTTCTGGAGGGCAATGGAGGAGGCTGTTCTAGGAAGGGGGAAGGGGGCAAAGATCCTATTCCCTAGTAACCTACTGCCATTGCTGCTCCAGTCTGGCCTGAAACTCTTTTGTCTCTCCCCTGCTCTGGGCTGTATTGACTCACCTTATGACCTGTTTTATGGACTTTGTCACCATCCAGCAGTAGTAAAAGCACAGCCACCCCAACTTGGGGACATTCAAGGAGGCTGTGGGGAAAAGGCCAAGAATAACTGGTTTACTTTTCTCTTTGCAGCTTTTTAATCAGCACTGTGAGCAGGGCTGCACTGGGGCATAGAGTGGGGAGAAGACTGGGGAGACAGCCCCCAGGGCTGAGATATCTTCTGAGGCCCTCCTAGTTTTGCAAAAGCATTAACACACACACCATGCCCTGGGGGCTCAGTCCCAAGTGCTGGGAGAAGAGGTGCTGGTGTTTGGTTGAGCGTGGCCCTTGGCATGGCAACTGGGTCTACTTTCAGGTTCTGCTGATAATGGAATAATGATGGACCCAAGGGGCTAGGGGCTGAATGAAGCTAAAAAACTGAGTTTGGCTGGGCACGGTGGCTCACGCCTGTAATCCCAACACTTTGGGAGGCCGAGGCAGGTGGATCACCTGAGGTCAGGAGTTTGAGACCAGCCTGGCCAACAGGGTGAAACCCCATCGCTACTAAAAATACAAAAATTAGCCGGGTATGATGTTGTGCACTTGTAATCCCAGCTACTCGGGAGGCTGAGGCAAGAGAATCACTTGAACCCAGGAGGCGCAAGTTGCAGTGAGCTGAGATCGCACCACTGCAATCCAGCCTGGGCAACAGAGCAAGACTCCATCTCAAAAAAAACAAACAGAAAAAAACAAAAAACAAAAAACTGAGTTTGGGTCTTGGGGAAAGCAGAATTTCAGATTCCCAGAGTGAAATCTAGGAGAAGAGAAGATATGTCTTGGAGGGCCTCAGGAGCTTGGGCCTGAGGCAAGTGTCCCAAGGAGGGGCCAGGGATCTGGCCATGTTAGGATCCTGGTGATGAAAATGTATATGTCAGGTCCTGGCAGGAAAAAGACAGCTACTTGACAATTTAATTGAAGACTTTAATAAAGGGACTGCTGACAGAGCTGGGGGCAGGGTTAAGGAAACCAATAAGGGGGACTGAGGCAGCGAGCAGTACTAGCAAATCGTTATCACTTCTAGGCTGAAGAAGCACAAAAGAAGACAGTGCTGTGTAGGGAGCCCTGGCAGGATTTGTAATCATGGAGGGCCTAAGCCACTACTAGAGCTACAGAGGGGTGAGGGCTGGGGAAGGATTCATACCCCAATCTTTCCTCCTGCCTTCTGAGCCATTACCGATACCTCCCAACTGTCAACCCCAACTAGAAGCCCATGCAGGTGGCAAAGGAGCTCAGGCGATGCACCCTACCAGGAACAGTTTTCCAGGGCACACAGAGGGCAAGAAAGGGTGAGAAACAGGTGGGAGAGGGGAGCAAATGGAGAACGGGCTGCACGGGAGGAACCATTCCCAAAGGGTGTTAAGATTCCAACAGCTGGGGTGGCTAGGAACAGCCCTTGGTGAGTAGAAGGTGCTGGCAGGACTCTTAGGCTCTCCACTCTGCCCTCGCCAGGTCTTCACACGCTATGGAAAGTGCTACACGTTCAACTCGGGCCGAGATGGGCGGCCGCGGCTGAAGACCATGAAGGGTGGGACGGGCAATGGGCTGGAAATCATGCTGGACATCCAGCAGGACGAGTACCTGCCTGTGTGGGGGGAGACTGGTACGTCACCTGCTTCAGGGGCCCCTCCGCATGGCTCTAGGCCCCAGCCTCTGCCAGGGGATTCCCGGGCTTCACTGTGAGACCTGGGCAGGGCCCGGGCTTTCCCCTCTCCCCCCAGCATCTCACTATCTCCATCACTGACTCTACCTGACTTCTACACTCACATCTCTCTGGCTCCCACTTCCTGGCTCAGTTACTCTCCAAGGTAACCAGCCATCCTTTTCCATCAGCGCCGCCACCACTCTATAAATAACTCCCTCTTCTCAGGCTGCCTGCCTGTCTGGTCTCGGGGGGCCTTGGGGCAGAGAGAGATGGGGGAAAAGGGAGAAAAGGAGGGGGAGAAATGGAGAGCATCTGAAACAGTGACACTCTGGGAGAAAGTATTTGAAACACCAAGATGCAGAGCAGAAGCCAGGTAAGAAAAGAAGTGTGTAGGATGCAGGGGTCATCGGAGCAGCTCAGAGCTGGTAAACCCAGAAGGAGGCTAGGGGGTGGGCTAGGACCCTAGAGACTTCCCCCACCCCAGCCCCAGTGTACCCTGTGCTTATTTCCAGGAGAGGTAGGATGCCCCCAGGTCTGAGGGGTGTTAGGGAGTCAGGAGCCCTCCCAACCCACACACTCCTCATTCCCCTAGACGAGACGTCCTTCGAAGCAGGCATCAAAGTGCAGATCCATAGTCAGGATGAACCTCCTTTCATCGACCAGCTGGGCTTTGGCGTGGCCCCAGGCTTCCAGACCTTTGTGGCCTGCCAGGAGCAGCGGGTGAGAGAGCCATGGGAAGCTGGTCCTGGGGTGGGGTATTGAGGGGTCCAGATGGAGTGGTGGGCAATCAGTAATGGGAAGGACAGGTGAGCAAGGACCTGGGTGGTAATCTGGCTAGTCAGAAGCATGAGTGATCGAATGAACAAGAATGCTCTGTAAACTCTGAGACCTTTGGAGGCTGCAGAGGGAGAGGGGGGCAGAACTCCAAAGATTTGCATCTTGTCGGAGGAGTCCATCAAGCTGATTTGGGGAGAAGTCCCCGCACTCCCCCAGCTCCCCGGCTCTCCCAGCAGCTCATCTACCTGCCCCCGCCCTGGGGCACCTGCAAAGCTGTTACCATGGACTCGGATTTGGATTTCTTCGACTCCTACAGCATCACTGCCTGCCGCATCGACTGTGAGACGCGCTACCTGGTGGAGAACTGCAACTGCCGCATGGTGCACATGCCAGGTCAGGCCTGGGGCTCCGAGCATACTCTTGGGGTCCCTGGGCCTTTGTTGCCCTTCACTAGCTCCCCATCCATATCAATCTCCCAACCCCAGTTCCAGCCCACCCCATCCCACACCCACCTGGCTCATGTCTCTCTGACCTCAGTTCCTGCCTGCACCCCCAGGGATGGGTGGGAAGGGTCTAGAAGGTGTGGACCAGGAGCGGGTCACTTCTGGGGCAGCATGCGGGCCCGCCAGTCCTCCCTCCCATCCTCTCCCAGCTTACACCTTCTAGGCCTTTGGTACTACCACCATCACCAAATCCCTTGAATCCCCATCCTGCATCATTGTCTTTTCTCCTCTGTAGGGGATGCCCCATACTGTACACCAGAGCAGTACAAGGAGTGTGCAGATCCTGCTCTGGGTGAGCGCTCCTGGCCTGGGGCAGGCTGGGGGAGGGAAAAGGTGCTGCCAGCCACATGCGCAGGAGTTTCAGGTCACGCTCCCAGAAGCCTCACGTAACTCCTGGACTGGGCTGCCCCCTCTCTTGTGTCTGACATTAAAGCTGAGAATGGTCAGTCACGGTGGCTTACACCTGTAATCCCAGCACTTTGGGAGGCTGAGGTGGGCAAATTGCTTGAGCCCAGGAGTTCGAGACCAGCCTGGTTTCATGGTGAAACCCTGACTCTATGAAAAATTAAACAAAAATTATGTGAGCATGGTGGTATGTGCCTCTAGTCCCAGCTACTCTGGAGGCTGAGGTGGGAGAATTCCTTGAACCTGGGAGGTGAGGTTGCAGTGAGCCGAGATTGCACCACTGCACTCCAGCCTGGGTGACAGAGCAAGACCCTGTCTGAAAATAATAATAATAATCAATAAGGTTGAGAATAGCACCTTCAGAGGCCCCTGTGAAAAATGAACAGAGGTCACCTGGGAATGGCCTTCATCTTCTTTCATCAGCCCCTCAGCTGGTTGACCCTGGAGGGTCCTGAGGAAGTGAGATATAAGAGTAAGAAATATCCATGGGGAGGCTTGGTGAGAATTAGCACACGGTGGACACAGCTGTGAGGGGGCAGCTGGGGTTCTCCTCACTCTCCTAGTTCTTTCCATCTACATCGTTGGTTCAGTGGCCTGCAGGGTTCAGCAGGTAAAGTCCTCAAACATGCCTCAGGCTGGATGGTGAGGTAGGATGTTGGCAGAGTTTAGCATCCAGGCAGGGTGAAGGGCAGTTCACGGAAAGAGAAAGGGGCCCAGAGTTTCTCTGGGCAGAGCTAGGATGTGCATGTGGGAAGGTGCTGGCAGAAGGGCACCACTCAACTGGGACCTCTCACCTGGCTGAGTGCAGACTTCCTGGTGGAGAAGGACCAGGAGTACTGCGTGTGTGAAATGCCTTGCAACCTGACCCGCTATGGCAAGGAGCTGTCCATGGTCAAGATCCCCAGCAAAGCCTCAGCCAAGTACCTGGCCAAGAAGTTCAACAAATCTGAGCAATACATAGGGTAAGGGCTCTGGCTGGGTAGAGCAAGGCCCTTGGGTTGGGACTGTGGAATGGATGAGTGGGGTTTGATGGGGGCGGGGGCTGGCAGGCAGGGGGAAGTTGAGATAACACGGGGAAGGTCCAAAAGGCAAGCAAAGAGTCTAGGGTGAGTATGCAGGGAAGATCAAGCCAGAATAAGCAGGGAAGCACCCCTTTCTCCTCCCTCTTCATCCTCATTGTTGTAACCGGAGTCACCTTATACTTGATGCATACTGCATATGCATCAGAACATTTTTTCATATATGCCATCTCATTTAATCCTAAAAGGCAGGTATCTCCGTCAGCAACTCATTTTATGGATATGGAAACTGAGATTCAGAGAGGCTGCCTTGCCAAGGTCACCTGGTTAGTAAGAGGTAGAGATATGACTTGAACTTAGGTCTCCTCCCCCAATCCCTGTGCAGGGAGAACATCCTGGTGCTGGACATTTTCTTTGAAGTCCTCAACTATGAGACCATTGAACAGAAGAAGGCCTATGAGATTGCAGGGCTCCTGGGTGAGCTGCTGATGACACCTGTCCCCTTCCCATGCCATGGGCATGGCGTGGCTCCCTATCATCCAAAAGCAGGGTGCTCACTTCTGTCCCATGAGGGTCCTCCACCCCAGAGGCCCTTCCCCAAACCCTGTTGTCTTGGTAAGTGGTGAGGGAAGGGAACTGAGCCTTCTCTTAGGGCAAAGTGGAAAAGAGAAAAGACAGGCCTGTGGGCATGAGGGAGGGGCAGGCGTGGAAGTGGGGACTATTTCATATGCCCCTAAACTAAGAGGGTTGTGGTATTTTGTAAACGATTATTTTTCTTGAAAAACACCTGCTCGTTTTAGAAAGGTAGAAAAACGCAGAAAAGCATAGAGAAGAAAACAAAAATTCCACCCAAATCTGGCTTTGCGATCCTTCTGTGCGAAGGCTGCCAATCCCTTTGAGAATACAACTTGCCTGCCCCAGTCCCAGTAAACCCTGCTGCCCCTACGATGTCCTGACCCCACTGACCCCCCTGGCCCCTGCCCCCGCAGGTGACATCGGGGGCCAGATGGGGCTGTTCATCGGGGCCAGCATCCTCACGGTGCTGGAGCTCTTTGACTACGCCTACGAGGTAAGCGGGGGCGAGGCCCGGCGCGGGGCCACGTGGGGGCGGGGTCCAGCCCGCCCACCTGCCCCGTCCCCGTCCTAGGTCATTAAGCACAAGCTGTGCCGACGAGGAAAATGCCAGAAGGAGGCCAAAAGGAGCAGTGCGGACAAGGGCGTGGCCCTCAGCCTGGACGACGTCAAAAGACACGTGAGGGAGCGAGCGAGGGCGCCCTCCAGCCCACCTGTGCCTCCACGGCCCCAGGAACCCCTGTCCACCCCCGCCCACCCGCCTCTGCCACCACCTTCTCTCCTTTGCCTCCCGTACGCCCCAGCACTACCTGAAGTCCTTCCGAGGGATAACCCATCCCTGTCCTGTGCCCTTCCCCCAGAACCCGTGCGAGAGCCTCCGGGGCCACCCTGCCGGGATGACATACGCTGCCAACATCCTACCTCACCATCCGGCCCGAGGCACGTTCGAGGACTTTACCTGCTGAGCCCCGCAGGCCGCTGAACCAAAGGCCTAGATGGGGAGGACTAGGAGAGCGAGGAGGCCCCCAGCTGCCTCCTCACATCTGCCCTGGGGACTCCCCACACTCCGGGGCAGGTCTTTTCTCTTGTCTGTGGTAAGGAAGGAGTCTTGACCATAGAGTCCTCTCCCGGCCTCTATCCCATTCTTTTTACGTTTAACAAAACTAATCTAAAAAAGAACTAAAAAGGGAGAACGGGGCAAGGGATCTCAGGCTGCCCCTCTCTCCTCCATGCTGCCTCCCCTAGCTTCCAGCCTGAATTCTGTCTATCTAGCTGTCTGCCATCTGAGTGTCCATCTACATTCTGCTGCCACCAGTCACCAAAGGCCCTTCCCAGTGAGGGGTGGAAGGGATCTCTGGGGTCTGGAATCTGGCCCCAAACCAGAGAATGTACCTTAAGGGGGAGGGCTAGTGTGGGGGAGGAAGGCTTCCCCAGCCTTAAGAGACCCTCTCAGCCCAGTGACTGTCCCCAAACCCAAGTCTCCTGGCAGGACTAAAACCTCAGCCCCACTCTCTCACACCATGTGGAATCTCGTGGGGGTCGGGGATCCCCTTAAGAAGTGGTAATGGGGACAAGATGTGGCCCTGGTGCTGTAGGCTACATCCTGATACCTATAAGTTCACCCCCCACCCACAGCTGCTGGAGAGAAATCCCAAGAGGCAGCCCTTCCTCACCATCCCATAAAAGACCTGGCTGGTTAGCGTCCAGCTCAGGGAGAAGGGCGCTGGTGCCTAACCTCACTGGTCCCTCTCCCGGAGGCCCTTGTAGAGGGCCACGTCCATAAATTTTCTTATGGAACTCTCCCACATCCTCTTCCCCAACTTCATTTGCTTCTCTCAACAACCTCATCTGCATTTTCTATTTCTATATGATACAGACTCTATATTGCTATATCTCTGTATATACTTTCCCAGCCCTGTCTGTCTCCACCCTATCCCCTGTTGTCTCTGAGAACCATTCTCCCACCCCAAGTTCCACCTATGTTTCTGCTCCCTCCCTGGTCTCTGAATGCCTTCGCCTGTATAAAGAGTTGGACTCTCTCCCCTGGTGTCTGTACTGTGTACACACATCCCTCTGAGAAGCACAAGGAGACGACACGCGCATTGTAACCTTTGCACTGTCTCAGTGGCGACAAAGGAAGCTGTGAATCACAAGCTCTGCCTCTTTCTGGCCTCACCCTCTCCCCCAACCCGGGCACCCTGGGCCCTCCCTGCAGCCTTAACATTCTCTTCCCCTGCTCCTCCTATCCCATTGCCCTTTGCCCAGCTGACAGTGGCATCCCCAGGGAAGGGGTTGCTAGAGATAGCCCCAACCCAGAGGATGGAGGTCTACCCTGGACACTAAGCCAAGTGTGTCAGAGACAGAAGGGAGCTGGGGATTGGCGACTCCTGAAGTTGGGGCAGTGGGATGCTGACAGGCAGAAGCTGAGGTCCTCAGTCAGTGGCCTTTCCTCCTTCTGGGTGCCCAGCCCTCTTTCCTCACCTGATACCCAAGCCCACCACTTTTATTTTCTGGTGAGGTGGGTTTGGGAGGAAAGAGAGGCCTAGAGGAGGAGTTGAAAGCTCTGCTGTTGTCCCACCCTATCTTAATGAGAGACAAGTGAGGTGGAGGGCCTGCCCCCTCCCTCCACCAGAGACTCCTTCCAGGCCTGAGCCCCAACCCCTCTCCAGGCCTTCCTTCCCTAGCTGTGTCTTGGTCTTCAATCCCAGAACAGGACCTGTGAGCAGGTCACCTGTGCATTGGCCTGGAGCTGGAGAGTAAGGATATAGGATCTTTGGAATCTCTTGGTTCCTAAGAGTTTCCTCAGAGATCATACCTCCCCAGAGGGAAGCAGGAATGAGGCCAAAAAGTGTGCATTGCATAGAGGAACAGCAGGCAGGGCTCTGGGTGACGCATGCCTCTGGTCTAATAAACTGGGTTTCAACCATCTCCTCTTCAGTGTTGTTCTCTTATTTGAAAAAGTATTTAGATATTCTCACTAAGTGCCTAAAGCTGAGCTTGGCTTGGGGCCAATTAGGGGATGAGTAAGGAGAAGGTTTGAGTAGGGAGACTGTGGTCCCCCTGGGATGGGACAGGCTGACCATCATATCAGGAATAGTTTGAACCACTGGGCAGGGAAAGAGGAAGGAGTCAAAGGCAACAAAGGTCCAAAACAGAATCCCCAATACAAAGGATGCTTTAGAGAGAGAGCAGAGTCAAAATTCAAGATAAACTGGAACTTATAAAATCTGGAAGCAGGCTGGCACGGTGGCTCATGCCTGTAATCCCAACACTTTGGGAGGCTGAGACGGGTGGATCACTTGAGGCCAGGAGTTCGAGACCAGCCTATGCAACACAGTGAAACCCCCATCCCTATTTTTTTTTTTTTTTTTTTTTTGAGATGGAGTTTCGCTCTGTCGCCCAGGCTGGAGTGCAGTGGCGCGATTTCGGCTCACTGCAAGCTCCGCCTCCCAGGTTCACACCATTCTCCTGCCTCAGCCTCCCGAGTAGCTGGGACTACAGGCGCCCGCCACCACGCCCGGCTAATTTTTTTGTACTTTTAGTAGAGACGGGGTTTCACCATGTTAGCCAGGATGGTCTCGATCTCCTGACCTGATGATCCACCTGCCTGGGCCTCCCAAAGTGCTGGGATTACAGGCATGAGCCACCGCACCCAGCCCCCCATCCCTATTTTTTAATATTAAAAAAAAAAAAAACTGAGGCCAGGCACAATGGCTCACACCTGTAATCCCAGCATTTTGGGAGGCTGAGGAGCACAGATAACTTGAGCTCAGGAGTTCGAGACCAACCTGGGCAACATGGCGAAACCCCGTCCCTACCAAAAATACAGAACAGCCTGGCATGGTGGTGCATGCCTGTGGTCCCAGCTACTCGGGAGGCTGAGGTGGGAGGATTACTTGAGCCTGGGAGGCGGAGGTTGCAGTGAGCTGAGATGGTGCCACTGCACTCCAGCTTGGGCGAGAGAGAGAGAAATCTCATCTCAAAAAAAATAAAAAATAAAAAATAATAATCCGGAAGCAGGTTAGGTCAGAGACAAAGTTAGGATGAAGTTCCCACGTGAGATACTTATTGAGGCACTTTATCTGTGGAATGAGTCCCGGGCTATGAGCAAGGGTATCTGGAATCTTGGCTTCGGCTTTATGGCTAACCTGCTGGTTGACCTTTGCCAAGTCATTCATCTGTGAGTTCAGCTTTCTCATTTGTAAAATGGAATAAACTGTGTTTCCCTCCTGAGCCCCTGATAGTTATAGCAGTAAGAAAATGAAACGAAAAGCAGTCAAAGCGTTTTGGAAAGTTAATGCCATGCGCCAAGATGAAGCTATTACTCCAAGCCCCTCTTCATCAGAGGTCTCGAGTCGGGGTTGAGACTGGGGCTGAGGCTGTGGTCCGTCCCCCTTTCCAGGTCCTTGTCTTCCTCCCGTCGGCCTGGGGGCGCCCGCTCACGGGGCCTCTCTATCGCAGAGCTCTTCTCTATGGTTTTCCCTCCCGGACCGTGAAGGCGGGAGGGCGTGGCCAGCACGCCTTTTCCGCTAGTCGCCCCGCTCTAGCCCATAGTCTCGCTGCCCTGAGCCTCCCGTGCCGGCCGGCCGGCCGGGGGAACAGGCGGGCGCTCGGGGGGCGCTCGGGGGGCGGGGGGAGTTCCGGTTCCGGTTCTTTGTGCAGCTGCATCGGCGGCTCCGGGAAGATGGCGGCCCGGGCGGGTTTCCAGTCTGTGGCTCCGAGCGGCGGCGCCGGAGCCTCAGGAGGGGCGGGCGCGGCTGCTGCCTTGGGCCCGGGCGGAACTCCGGGGCCTCCTGTGCGAATGGGCCCGGCTCCGGGTCAAGGGCTGTACCGCTCCCCGATGCCCGGAGCGGCCTATCCGGTGAGTGGGGCAGGAGGAGGGGCGCGCGGGCCGGGGGCGGGGCCGAGCGGGGACATGAGAGTGACAGGGGTTGGGGGAGAAGTAGGAGGGACTCCCTTGGGAGGGGTTCGGGCTCTGGGTGGACGTTGGGGGAGGCAGTGCGCAGAAAGAGAGGGGGAGGCAGTTAGCGTCCACACCTGCTCCTAGGGGCATTGTTTCCGTGGGGAGTTGGTAGAGAACCTGGGTGGGTGAAGTGGGTCCAGGGATACCTATACGAGGGCCAGAGTGCAAAGGGGCTTGAGTAGCTCCAGTGATCAGAGGAACACAGAACGTGCAGCTGACAAATTGAGGTCAGCTTCTAAAGAGATAGTAGCTAGCAGAGTAATTGTGGAACTGGCGATGGCCGATGTGTCCGATCCAAAATAGACTGAGAATTTGAGTATAATCTGGCTCTCGCTTAGCTTTTGGACTCTATTTTTCTATGGAGTCACTACTGGAGCAAAGGGTTTTTCTCTCATTGTCCTCCATTCCTTCCCTAAACCTTACTTCATTCAAAGATCTCAGGCTTTCCCTGCTTTTCTTTCTTGGTGGGGTTTAGCAGGTGAAACCATGACATCTCTGGGTCCTCTCCCCTCTGTAGAGACCAGGTATGTTGCCAGGCAGCCGAATGACACCTCAGGGACCTTCCATGGGACCCCCTGGCTATGGGGGGAACCCTTCAGTCCGACCTGGCCTGGCCCAGTCAGGGATGGATCAGTCCCGCAAGAGACCTGCCCCTCAGCAGATCCAGCAGGTCCAGCAGCAGGCGGTCCAAAATCGAAACCACAAGTAAGATGATCCTGGGGCAGAGGGAGGGAGGGAGGGAGCCTGGGAGGACACAGGTGGTGGGAGTACCTGAACCAAGAAGTGGTGGTGCTGTGTCAGCAGATGGTGCTACAGAACTCATCCTTGAGAATGCTTGGTGGTGGTAGTTCTTTGAGAGAAGCTTTGCAATCCCTTCACATTACTATAAATGGACGTGCTGACAGCTTATTTTCACGTTCTGACTAGTTCTGTCCCAACCTGATAATAGTATTTATTCCCAACAGTGCAAAGAAAAAGAAGATGGCTGACAAAATTCTACCTCAAAGGGTGAGTCCAGGCTATATGTCTTCTGGAAAGTGTGGTGAGTTTGAGTATAGAGATGATCATCCTAGATTTCAATTAATTTTTCTGTTTCTAAGATTCGTGAACTGGTACCAGAATCCCAGGCCTATATGGATCTCTTGGCTTTTGAAAGGAAACTGGACCAGACTATCATGAGGAAACGGCTAGATATCCAAGAGGCCTTGAAACGTCCCATCAAGGTAACACAGGAAAGTACTAGGCAGAGAGCCAAAGGAGAGGACCCAGGAACCTTCAGCAGAATTAGGATGAGAAATCAAAGGCACAGCACAACTCTCCTTGGCATTTAAATTGCATCTCTCCCTTCCGCCTACAAACTGAGAATTACATTAGGAGGATAAGAACAGAATGGCAAAGGGGGAGGGGCTTTTGATGTCTCTTGCACTACAAATATACCCTTGTCCATGTTTTCGCTGTAACTGCTCTGCTACCTTGGGAACCTGGCACCTTGCATGACTTTGTCCACCTGGCATCCCACTGTATGCACTTGTACTTAGGCTGATGGCCAGTACTCCTCTTCTAAATGGAATCTTCATCCACCCACCCAAGGGACTGGGTAGACAGTAAGCCAGTCTGTTAGGAGTAATTTTGGGGTTTGGGGAGACCGTTGTCTTCAACCTCAGACCACTGAAGCCCCACGATCAATCCTGTTTCTGCCTTCCTCAGCAAAAACGGAAGCTGCGAATTTTCATTTCTAACACTTTCAATCCGGCTAAGTCAGATGCCGAGGATGGGGAAGGGACGGTGGCTTCCTGGGAGCTTCGGGTAGAAGGACGGCTCCTGGAGGATGTGAGTTCAAGGTCCACAATGGTTGGCATCTAGGGTGGGAGCTGCTGGGAATGAACAGTGTTGTCTGGTCAGCAGGAAGCCTAACTGGTGCTCACAGCTCCTTTTGGGAGCAGTAAGGAGAGGGACACTGTTCCCTGCACTGAAAGACAGTGGTCCTTTGTGTTTGCCCCCACACCTTTGGCCCTCACTGGTATCATATGGAGAACCTTATTGTCCTGGGATCTGATTTGTGGTTTACCTTCCTCTTGGTGCTGCTGGCCATTGGATTTAGCCATATCTGTAGATTATTTAGGGTTTTTTTTGTTTGTTTGTTTTTGTTTTTAATCGAGTTTGCACTTAATTTGAGGCTGTATTTCCTCTCTGAGTCCTTGTGGTATCTCCATCTTCTCAACTTTCATTGGAGGCACCCCACAGTTTAAGTAGGATAGATTTCTCTTGACAGGCGCTTTGTTGCTTCCTGGGGAGCATCAGCTGACAGGTGATAGTCCCCAAACTTCCCACCCCAAAAGCTCCTCGGGGAAGCTCACGTTTCTCATTCCCTTACATTCTCTGGCTCTTATTTTTAGCTGCTCGCAGGCTAGCTAATTGGAATGCACTTTCGCAGGAGAACCAGGGCTCAGTGTCAGAGCCTCCTTCTCTATATAGGTCCGGTCCATCTGCTGGTGGTGTCATTCTGTCCAAATAAAGCTGTTTTTGTTCTGGCTGCTTATTGCCTGTGATTCATTTCCCCTCTAGAGTCAGACTTTTCTCTGCTCAAACTCGCTTAGTTGTATGCAGTGGTTTGCTTAACTTGCCTCATTTCCCTTGGGCAAATGAGATGGGTAAAACAGTGACCCTCTATGTGTTCTAGGCTGCTTCTTCAGGGTTCTGTTGCTACCATGATTGGTTTAATACCTGCAGATGCCTACTTTGCCTATCCTAAGAGATATTCAGAAGATTTTTTTTGAGTTTTTTCCCATTGTTGTTGGGGTTCCTTTTTCATAGGATTTTCTCTTGGGAAGTTTCTTCTGGCCTTTCCTAACATGATTTTTATTTTCTCTCCTCTAGTCAGCCTTGTCCAAATATGATGCCACTAAACAAAAGAGGAAGTTCTCTTCCTTTTTTAAGTCCTTGGTGATTGAACTGGACAAAGACCTGTATGGGCCAGACAACCATCTGGTAGAAGTGAGTAGTTCTGCCTTCTAGGCTTTGACTCTGATTGGAGGATGATGGATTTGGGAGCCGTATTTTAATGTCTAAGGAGAGGGGGAGGTATAAAGTAGTCACTCTAGGTGTACACAGTGCCACTCCAGGTGTACAGTTTGCACATTGACCTCTAGGTGGCACTAGCATGTTTAGTTAGGACCAAAGGCTCTTGTAACCTAACTTGTCCCATCTTTTTAATGTTACTATCCTGGTCACTGCCGCCTCTTTCAAAGGAAAGTCTACTGGTGGCCTCTTGTATGTGCCAGGCCATCTCTGCATCTTGCTTGTTAATAATGGTGAGATGTAGTTATCCATGCACCAATCATACTTTTTCCTGGTAGCAGCTGCTGTAATTAGAGTGATCGACTGATAGGGTACTAGTACTTGCCAAGGTTACCATTATAGATCTGGGACTTCCTCTTGGTCTGTGCTCTGTTTACATTTACATTCCAATTCACCAAAAATCCTTTATTATGATGCCTGATTGAACAACGTTTTGAAGCCCATGTTAGCAGCAGTATTCTTTGGGAAACAGGCAAAACCAGAATGACAGTCCAGCCAGCACTCCAAGTGAACTTAACCTGCTCCTTTCTTTGCCAGTGTAGCTGCAGCCCCTTAACCTCAACCACTAAGAGACATGGGAAGGTCTTTACCATCTAATAAGGGAAGTGAGTCATAGAATCAATAAAAACTTGTAAATATATTTAATTTAATTTTATAGCGGTAGAGTATAGTGGCTAAGAATGTGGACTGTAGAATCAGGCACATCAGAGCTCAAATGGTGGCTCCGCCACTTATTGGCTGTTTGACCTAGGCAAGTTACTTTATTCTGCTGAGCATTAGTTTTCTCATCTGTAAAATAAGTATAATTGTGCCTATCTTGTATAGATGTTTGGGAAGTGAGATAATCCAGGTAAATGTCCTAGAATACTCTCACACACAGTAAGTACTCAGTAAATGATAGCTATGTTACTGTTCACATGTGTATTATCCATTTTGTGGAGAAAATTATCACTGGACATTCAGGCTTATTTAAATGCAACCACAAACAGAATTAAAAGGTTAATCTACTTATACACAGACAGTAATCCCAAAGTCATATGCAGTTTTTTAAAATGCCTCATGCTATTACTCTTCTCCAGTAGCCTCAGTAATCAAAGTTGAATATTCAGTCATTACAGAAGCTCTTCCCTCCCACCCCAGCTCTTCCTCTGGGAGAGCACCCCCTGACATCTTCCTCTCTGTAGTGGCACAGGACCGCCACTACCCAGGAGACCGATGGCTTTCAGGTGAAGCGGCCGGGAGACGTGAATGTACGGTGTACTGTCCTACTGATGCTGGATTACCAGGTATTCTGTGGTGGTGTGAGAGGTCCAGCTTTCACAGCCACATCCCGTCAGCAGTCTCACTTTAAAGAGTTTATGTCCTAGTTGTGAATAATTTGCCACTTTGGCACAGAGATAGAGTCTTAGTCATCTCTGAATTCTTCCTAGAATTTTTCTGTCCCAGAAAAAGCACTACATTATTTGTTGAATAGCTTGAATGTATTGCTGCATATAGACGCAGCTAACTAGCTTCATCCACTATACCCTTTGGTTCCCTGCAGCCTCCCCAGTTTAAATTAGACCCCCGCCTAGCTCGACTCCTGGGCATCCATACCCAGACTCGTCCAGTGATCATCCAAGCACTGTGGCAATATATTAAGACACATAAGCTCCAGGACCCTCATGAGCGGGAGTTTGTCATCTGTGACAAGTACCTGCAGCAGGTAAGAAATGGACCCATTCTTTTGCTAGAATCCATTAGAACACTAGTTATGCTCAAGCTGCTAACCTCATGCTTCTCCCCTTTGCTACAGATCTTTGAGTCTCAACGTATGAAGTTTTCAGAGATCCCTCAGCGGCTCCATGCCTTGCTTATGCCACCAGAACCTATCATCATTAATCATGTCATCAGGTAGGTCTGTGTGTGGGAGGCAGTGCTGTGCTGGAGCTGCCTTGTACCGATTTGCAGAAGCCAGTTGTCAAATTTTCAGGAATTTTGCAAACAGGTTGTTAAACACAACTGTTGCTTACAATTAAATTACATAAACTTATAATTAAATATATTAGACTAAAAGTGGGTAACATATACTCAAAATGTATAACTTCCTAATTATTACATTTTATTGTATTTGTGCTTTTTTTTTTTTTTTTTTTTTTGAAACGGAGTCTCGCTCTGTCGCCCAGGCTGGAGTCCAGTGGCGCGATCTTGGCTCACTGCAAGCTCCGCCTCCCGGGTTCATACCATTCTCCTGCCTCAGCCTCCCGAGTAGCTGGGACTACAGGCGCCCGTCACCACACCTGGCTAATTTTTTGTATTTTTAGTAGAGACGGGGTTTCACCATGTTAGCCAGGACGGTCTCAATCTGACCTCGTGGTCTGCCCGCCTCGGCCTCCCAAAGTGCTTGGATTACAGGCATGAGCCACCGCGCCCAGCCTGTATTTGTGCTCTTGAGGTTGTTTTTGCCTGTTGTATCCATCTGGTGGAAATATGATATAATGATGTGCTTATGTGTTATTGTGCATCTCTTCCCATGAACAGTAATGTAATGTTGGTAGCTTGAAATCAGAATTTTTTTTTTGAGATGGAGTTTCACTCTTGTTACCCAGGCTGGAGTGCAATGGCACAATCTTGGCTCACCGCAACCTCTGCCTACTGGGTTCAAGTGATTCTCCTGCCGTAGCCTCCCACGTAGCTGGGATTACAGGCATGTGCCACCATGCCTGGCTAATTTTGTATTTTTAGTAGAGACGAGGTTTCTCCATGTTGGTCAGGCTGGTCTTGAACTCCCGACCTCAGGTGATCCGCCCACCTTGGCCTCCCAAAGTGCTGGGACTACAGGCATGAGCCACCACGCCCTGCCTTTTGTTTTGTTTTGTTTTGTTTTGAGATGGACTTTCGCGCTTGTTGCCCAGGCTGGTGTGCAATGGCATGATCTCAGCTCACTGAAACCTCCGCCTCCTGAGTTCAAGCAATTCTCCTTCCCTAGCCTCCCACGTCACTGGGATTAAGGCACCTGCTACCATGCCCAGCTAATTTTTTTATATTTTTAGTAGAGACGGGGCTTCACCATGTTTGCCAGGCTGATCTCAAACTCCTGACCTCAGGTGATTCGCCCGCCTCACCTCCCGAAGTGCTGGGATGACAGGTGTGAGCCACCGCGCCTGGCTGAAATCAGAATATTTAAAGCCCAAGAATCAGCAAATGCCACACATCTAGGCACTTCCTCCTGCTCTCCTTTGGAAGATCAGTTGTTAAACATCTACCAGCTCTTCACTCATGGAAGGGCTCAGCAGCCATCTTTTCTCTGGATGGTACAGCATTCTAGTCCGAGCCTCCCAATTCCATTACCTCTGTTCACTTTTTTGTTTAGAAGATGGAGAACAAGGCATCTCTAGATAGGGAGTGAAGAAAATTTCCTTCTCAAAGCAGCGTGTCTCTGTAGTTGGATATAGTCTCTTTGCCTTCCTTCCTTTATTCCATATTAATTCCGGTAAGGGCTTTCTTTTCTTTTCTTTTTTTTTTTTTTTTGAGACAGACAGAATCTCACTCTGTTGCCAGGCTGGAGTGCAGTGGCACAATCACGGCTCACTGCAACCTCTGCCTCCTGGGTTCAAGTGATTCTCCTGCCTCAGCCTCGCGAGTAGCTGGGATTACAGGCCCCCGCCACCACACCCAGCTAATTTTTTGTATTTTAGTAGAGACAGGGTTTTACCATGTTGGCCAGGATGGTCTCTATCTCTTGATCCCGTGATCCACCCGCCTCGGCCTCCCAAAGTGCTGGGATTACAGGTGTGAGCCACCATGCCCGGTGGGCTTTTTTTTTTTTCTTTTGACCCTGAACCTACAAGATGACAGAGAGGGAGGGAAAAAAAAGAAAAAAGATAAGACCCTGAACCATCACTTACGCAGTAGTAACTCCTCAACCTATAAATTAGGTCAGTAGAAGTTGGTCTGTCCTATATTCCTATGCTTAAAGTTAGACCACTTTTAATTTTGTGTTTGACTTTATTTTTGGGGTCAATTTTAGTTTAAAAGGGAGAAAGGCACGGTGGCACATTCCTGTAGACCCAGCTACTCCAGAGGCTGAAGTGGGTAGATCACTTGAGTCCTGGAGTTCGAGTCCAGCCTGGGCAACATAGTAAAATCCTGTCTCTGAAACAATAAAAAAAGGTTTGTTTGGCTGGGTGCAGTGGCTCACGTCTGTAATCCCAGCACTTTGAGAGGCCAAGGTGGGTGGATCACAAGGTCAGGAGTTCAAGACCAGTCTGGCTAATATGGTGAAACCCCATCTCTACTAAAAATACAAAAATTAGCTGAGCACGGTGTTGGGCGCCTGTAGTCCCAGCTACTTGGGAGGCTGAGACAGGAGAATCGCTTGAACCTGGGAGGCAGAGGTTGCAGCGAGCCAAGATTGCGCCACTGCACTCCAGCCTAGACAACAGAGCAAGACTCCATCTAAAAAAAAAAAAAAAAAAAAAAAGGCTTTGTTTGTTTAAACATATAGAGTCTCGCTCTGTCACCCAGGCTGGAGTGCAGTGGCATGATCTTCGCTCACTGCAACTGCTGCCTCCCAGGTTCAAGCAGTTCTCGTGCCTCAGCCTCCCAAGTAGTTGCAATTACAGGCGTGCGCCACTTTTTGTATTGGGGTTTCGCCATGTTGGCCACACTAGTGTTGAATTCCTGGCCTTGAGTGATCTGCCGGTGTTGGCTTCCCAGAGTGCTGGGATTACAGGTGTCAGCCACCGCACCTGGCCATAGAAGGTTTAAAAATTATTACTATTATTTCTTTTTTGAGACAGAGTCTCTCTCTGTTGCCCAGGCTGGAGTGCAGTGGTGTAATCATGGCTCACTGCATCCTCCACCTCCTGGGCTCAAGTGATCCTCCCACCTCGCCTCCTGAGCAGCTGGGACCACAGATGTGTGCCACCACGCCCAGGAATTGTTTTGAAATTTTTTGTAGAAACGGGTCTGTGTGGTGTAGGCTGGTCTCAAACTTGTGGGCTCAAGCAGTCCTCTTACCTGAGCCTCCCAAAGTGTTAGGATTACAGGCATGAGCCACCATGGCTCGCCAAATTTATTTTATTTTTAGAGACCGTCTCACTCTGTCACCCAGGCTGAAGTATAGTGGCATGAACTTGGCTCACTATAACCTCTGCCTCCCAGGTTCAAGAGATTCTCCTGCCTCAGCTTCCCCAGTAGCTAGGATTACAGGCGTGAGCTACCACGTCTGGCTAATTTTTAGTAGAAATGGGGTTTCACCATGTTCCTGACCTCAGGTGATCGCCCACCTTGGCCTCCCAAAGTGCTGGGATTACAGGCATGAGCCACCACGCCTGGCTGCCAAATATTTTTTTTAAAGGGAGAAAGATATATAGGAGACTGTAGCAGTGATTTCCTCTGGAGAGGAAGGAACTACTTTTCACAGGATACCTTTTGTACTGCTTGAATTTTTACCATTGACTTTTTAAATAAATCAACTTTATTGAAGTATAATTTATATATAACAAATTATACCAATTGAAAGTGTAGTTTGAAGATTTTTGCCAGATCTGTACACCATGTAGCTGCCACAATAAAGTGTAGAACATTTCTGTCACACCCAAAAGTTCTTGGGCCCTTTTACAGTTAGCCCCTTTTCTTTTCATCCTGGGTCATCTTTTTGACCCTGTGTAATTAGGTCTTAGGGGACAAGCTCTTTACCAGGCCCCTTTGGTTTCCTGTCCAGTGTTGACCCGAATGATCAGAAAAAGACAGCTTGTTATGACATTGATGTTGAAGTGGATGACACCTTGAAGACCCAGATGAATTCTTTTCTGCTGTCCACTGCCAGCCAACAGGAGATTGCTACTCTAGACAACAAGGTAGGGGTCTGTGCCCTGGATAGTTGGGTACCACCAGCCCCTATCACAGCCTCAAGGCCTCCTTTTGATTCTTAGTATTCATTCAAAATATAGTGACACCCAGTATATGTCAGGTACTGTGCTTGGTGCTGGTTTGAGCCAGACTCAGATGAATTCTGATTGTGGGGATACTCTCAACAGCACTGAGCCTCAGTTTCTGATTTGTGGAATAGAGACCATAGTACCTTTTTTTTCTTTTTTCTTTTCAGGAGTCTCGCTCTCTTGCCCAGGCTGGAGTGCAGTGGTGTAATCCCGCCTCACAGCAACCTCCACTTCCTGGGTTCAAGCGATTCTCCTGCCTCAGCCTCCCAAGTAGCTGGTATTACAGGCACCCACCATCACACCCGGCTGATTTTTGTATTTTTAGTAGAGACGGGGTTTCACCATGTTGGCCAGGCTGGTCTCCAACTCCTGGCCTCAAGTGATGTGCCCGCCTCAGCCTCCCAAAGTACTGGGATTACAGGCGTGAGCCACCACGCCCAGCCCATAGTACCTATTTTAATCAGGTTGCTATGACGATTAAATGAGGGAGTGTGTGTAAAGACTTGAGACTGTATCTGGCACATAAAAACAACAAATGGTAACTTCTGTTACTATTATTGTTATCTGGGTTGTTATTATTAGACACAGTCCTTGCAAATAAAGCCAAAAGTGCTTTGGGAACATGAAGGAGAAAGGGAGGCTTTGCTGGAAGAGTTGATGCCCCAGCTAAATCTTTTCTTTTTTTTTTTTTTTGAGATGGAGTCTTGCTCTGTTGCTCAGGCTGGAGTGCAGTGGCATGATCTTGGCTCACTGCAACCTCCGCCTCCTGGGTTCAAGCAATTCTCTTGTCTCAGCTTCCTGAGTAGCTGGGACTACAGGCGCCTGCCACCACGCCCGGCTAATTTTTGTATTTTTAGTAGAGACGGGGTTTCACCATATTGGTCAGGCTGGTCTTGAACTCCTGACCTCAGGTGATCCACCCACTTCGGCCTCCCAAAGTGCTGGGATCACAGGCGTGAGCCACCGCGCCCGGCCCCAACTAAATCTTGAAGAACAAAGTGGGTGTTAATGGAAGGGCAAAAAAGATAGTAGTGCTGGGGGTATGGGAGGCTGAAGACGTTCCAGAAAGAGGAAATAGGGCATGTAAAGGTCCAGAGAAGAGAGAGCCTGGTGTCTTAAAGAAGTACGAGCCATTTAGTATGCTAGATGCAGCATAGAGTGCCGAGGATGGGATGTTTTGGGAAGGAAAGCTAGATGGGGAGCCAGATGCCTAATCATGAAGAACCTTTGATTCAGGGAAAACTGGTTTATATTTCATCCTGAAGACTGTGTAAGACAGCTGTTGAGAGATCATTACCAGTGGAGCGACTGATGCTATTTGTATGTAGAATGATCACTTGCAGGAAGGTGGATGGAGAATAATTTGTCAAGAGGGCAGGGCTGGAGGCAGGAAGCCCAGTTACGAGGCTGGTGCAGTAATTCATGTGAGACGTGTTGAGGCCCTAAATTTACAGTCCCGACAGTGAGGGTGGAGATAAGTAGATAGATTTGAGAGGTGTCAAGGTGGAATTGAAGGAATTTGGCCACTGTTTGGATTAGAGTGAGGGATGAATGAGGAGGAAATGTTATGATGCCTCCCAGGTCTCTAGCTTGGGTGGACAGTAGTATTTACTATGACTGGGAAGACGGGAGGAGGAGGAGGAGGTATTGGAGAAAGGGTAGTGAATTTAATGTCGAGTTTAAGCAGTTGGATTGGTTGGAGTATAGAAAATAGACTCTGGGCTGCAGACTGGGGACTCATTACCCTGTCAGTGGTAATGGAAGACATACAAGTCAAAGAAATTGCCGGGAGGAGTATGTAGAATGAGAAGAGAGTTGAGAACAAAACCCAGAGATGAGAGCTTATGAGACGCCCCATATGCCAGTCCTTTTCTTCCTGAGAACACTTTTGGACCCATTTGTGCTGTGGAGTAAGTATTCATCATGTAGTTTTGCCCATAGTGGGCACTGGGGAGACCAAAAGGAAAGCTTTCCTCACATGGGGTATACAGAGAGACAGAAACAAGGGCAAATTACCTGCTGAAAGAATGCCAAGGGTCGGAGCAGTTGGAGCTCTATATGATGGTGCCAGCTGTGGGCAGCACGGTGACTAGGTTGGGAGTGGCATGTGGAGTTGTCAGGCACCACCTGCCATTTAACTTCTCATTTTTCTAGTTTGAAAATGGTATGAGCTTCGTTCTTCCTTTCAGATCCATGAGACAATAGAAACCATCAACCAGCTGAAGACTCAGCGGGAGTTCATGTTGAGCTTTGCCAGAGACCCTCAGGGTTTCATCAATGACTGGCTTCAGTCCCAGTGCAGGGACCTCAAGGTAAAGAACCTAGGAGAGGTCTGAAGGGACTTAGGTCAGTGAGGCACACAGCTGCTTTATTCATGTAGCAGCTGGTAGGTGACCCAGAGGAAGGAGTGAGGGGCCAGATTTTTCTTCAGCATGTTCCAGGGTCCATTTTGCAATTAAGCAGGGAAATGGGGGCAGAGCCGTCAAGTGTTGATTTAGTGCTTACTTTGTCTGTCGCTGTGCTTCATCTTGTCAGGGATACAGAGTGGAAGACCTGATCTCTGCTTTCAAAGCAGCCTACATTTTGTCTGAAGAAACTAGGCTAGTATAGCCGGGCACGGTGGCTCACACCTGTAATCCCAGCACTTTGGGAGGCCGAGGCCGACAGATTGCTTGAGGTCAGGAGTTTGAGACCAGCCTGGCCAACATGGTGAAACCCCGTCTCCACTAAAAATACAAATACTTAGCCGGGCGTGGTGGTGCGTGCCTGTAATCCCAGCTACTTGGGAGGCTAAGGCAGGAGAATTGCTTGAACCCAGGAAGCAGAGGTTGCAGTGAGCCAAGATTGTGCCACTGCACTCCAGCCTGGGTGACAGAGCGAAACTCTGTCTCAAAAAAAAAGAAACTAGGCTAGTATGATACAAAGTAGTAAACCATATAAGACATCAGGCCAGGTGCGGTGGCTCACGCCTGTAATCCCAGCATTTTGGGAGGCTGAGGAGGGCAGATCACCTGAGGTCAGTAGTTTGAGACTAGCCTGGCCAACATGGTGAAACCCCATCTCTACTAAAATACAAAAATCAGCCAGGCGTGGTGGCGGGTGCCTGTAATCCCAGCTACCCGGGAGGCTGAGGCAGGAGAATCGCTTGAACCCAGGAGGTAGAGGCTGCAGTGAGCCAAGATCGCGCCACTGCACTCCAGCCTGGCTGACAGAGTGAGACTCCATCTCAAAAAAAAAAAAAAAAAAAGACATCATCAGACTGACCAGGACCAATAAGATAATTCAGATAAGGGAGATCAGTGAGACTAGAATCTCTGGGGAAGGCTTCCTGGAAAATTTGGGATTTGAAGACATTCCCAGAAAGGGGAGCCCAGTAAGCTCAGGCAAGAAGATAGGAATGGGCACAGAGTATGAAACTCATCAGTTCTCACCCCTCCTGTGCTGACTGTGACGAGTTAGAGAGGCTGAGCAGAGGAGCAAGGGAAAAGGGATGCCAGGAAAGATCCCCGAACAAGGCAACGACTTGTTGATTGCAGAGGTGACTGGGTGTCGTATCAGTTTGCTGAGGCTGCTGTAGCAAACTACCACAAACTGGGCAGTTTTAAACAACAGGCTTGTCTCACAGTTGTGGAGGCTGGAAGTCCAAAATCAGTGTGGGCAGCGCTGCTTCCTTCCGCCAGCTGGGAGGGAGACTGTTCTGTGCATCTCTCAGCTTCTGGTACCTCAGGCATTCCTTGGCTTGTAGGTAGTGGTCTCTGTGTGACTTCACGTTGTCTTCCTTCTGTATGTGTCTGTCTCCATGTCTAAATTTCCCCTCTTTATAAGGGAACCGACCAGTCATATTAGGGGGTACTCTAATGATCTCATCTTAACTTGAGCATCTGCAGAGACCCTATTTCCAAATAAGGTCACATTCACAGGTACTAGGGGTTAGACTTCAACATTTTGGGGAAGGATACAATTTACCCAATAATGGGTGTGAAGGAAGGAAACAAGCCTTTTCTCCTCTCTCTTCCTCCACCCTGCATCTCCATTTCCCTCAGACAATGACTGATGTGGTGGGTAACCCAGAGGAGGAGCGCCGAGCTGAGTTCTACTTCCAGCCCTGGGCTCAGGAGGCTGTGTGCCGATACTTCTACTCCAAAGTAAGTACATGGGGTGCACGGGGGAAATTGACAAAAGGCACGGGGTTTTCACCCCTGATGGGGATCAGTGGTGTTAGATACCAACTTCTGGTTTGTCTCATCTTCCACTCCCTTCA
Source organism: Pongo abelii (assembly GCF_028885655.2). Lineage (NCBI taxonomy): Eukaryota > Metazoa > Chordata > Mammalia > Primates > Hominidae > Pongo > Pongo abelii. Next base: position 47,868,208 of record NC_071995.2, read on the forward strand.
CTATTTTCTCCTTAGGTGCAGCAGAGACGACAAGAATTAGAGCAAGCCCTGGGAATCCGGAATACATAGGGCCTCTCCCACAGCTCTGATTCGACTGCACCAATTCTTGATTTGGGCCCTGTGCTGCCTGCCTCATAGTACCTGCCTTGGTCTTGCTTGGGGCGTTCCAGGGGATGCTGTTGGTTCAAGGACAACACCAGAATGAAGAGGGTCTCACAAGACACCTGTTATCCTCTTCTTTCACTCTATCCCTTCCCACCCCCAGCTTCCCTTTGCCCCACAAAGTTCCCATGTGCCTGTACCCTCCCCTGGTCTACATAGGACCTCTAGATAGTGTTAGAGAGAGAACATGTAGTGGTAATGAGTGCTTGGAATGGATTGGGCCTAAGGCCAGGTGGTCTTCAAGGGGACCAGCTACATTGATCTTGCCCTTCAGAGACCCAGGAGTTGGGAGCTTTAGCTCCTTCTCCAAGACTCAGGCCTGTGGGCACTCTATAAGCTAGTTGATCTTGGCTCTCCTGATAACAGAATCCAATTTCCTTCCTTCCCTCCACAGGTTTGGAACAAACTCTCCCTTCACTTGTTGCCCTGTAGCACTAAAGAAACCCTGGTTCTTGGGCTCCACTGAGCCCCAGGTCAGTCCCCAGCCCTCTGGGTTGGCCTGCTCTCAGTGCTTCTCTCACTCCTTAGTTGGGGTCCACATCAGTATTGGAGTTTGTTCTTTATTGCTCCCTCCCAGACACTCCCTGTGGCTGCCCTTTGTGATTCCCTCAGATCTGCCCTAATCCTGGGCATTTGGGTGGGGGAATCTTGCCTTTCCCTTTCAGACCCCCAGGGATCTCATCTGGGGAACTGTCGTTGCCAGCAGAGGCTGTTCTTCCTGCTGTTTGGAGATGTGACTCATTCATTCACTCACTCCACCCTGCCTCCCCATCCCTTAATGGAGAAACAGGCCTAAAACCAAACGGGTAAAAAGCCCTGGGCCATCCCTGTCTTCCTGTCCCTTGTCTGCCCAGTTGACACCTACTGGTGACTTCTAGGGCACTGAGGAGTGAAAGCGCCTAGGGCTGGAGAATAGCGCTGAGTTGGGTTTGTGACTCCTCCCTCTCCCTGCCTCACAGGATTGTGACTCCCCAGCCCCTGCCCTCAAAGCTTCAGACCCCTCAGGTAGCAGCAGGACCTTGTGATCTTGGCCCCTTGGAACTGAGATGGTTTTTGCATCTTTCCAGGAGAGCCTCACCTTCCAGGTTGTATCACCCCCGAGTTAGCATATCCCAGGCTCGCAGACTCAACACAGCAAGGGTGGGAGACAGCTGGGCACAAAGGGGGAATTCCGTTCAGCATGGGCTCTAAACCCACAGAACTGACAAAAGCCCCTGCTTCCCCACCCCCTCCTCAGGCTCCTGCGAGCACACCCCTACCCCCAAATCCCTGCCTGTTCTACACTGGGGACAGCAGAATTTTCTCCCCATCTTCCCCTTCCTGCCATTTTCCCTCCCTTGAAAGGTTGACACTGGACAACCTTGGGGCAGCTGAGCCCTGGCCGCCTCCTGGCTGGAACCATGAGAAGAAAGCTCAGTACTTCCACAGTGTCCCTGTTGATAACTGTTTTTATTAACTGAATTATGTTTTTTTCATGGACCAAAATTTTTTTTGTACTGTCCCCTTATTGATGTTACCCAGTTTTAATAAAAGAATCTTCTGAAGGATGGGTCCTCCTACCTACTGTGAGAGAGCTCTTCCCTGAGCTCTTCTTCCTTCAATACCATTAGCCACGCTTGTAGTGTTTGTTCATTTTATTTGACAAGTATTTATTGAGCACCTGCTATGTGCTAGTTGTGATGCTAGACACGGGAGATAGAAGTGGAAAATGAGATTTCTACTTTTGTGGACATCAGGGTCTTACCTTAAGAGATTGCTGTCTGCCCCAGTGGTCCAAGCAGCCTAGTTGCTGGTTGGGATTATTGGGCTTCACCACTGGATCTTAAGAGCCCTTTCCCAACTTGTTAGGCAGGTACTAACAGGTTGGTGGCAGTCATTTTCCCCCTTGTCCATCTGAGCTCCCCAGAGCACTTGTTGGCTGGAGTGAGCTGTAGATGCCTGTGATCCCTTAGGTTTGACGAACCTGAGCCTTCTTTGGAGGAGTTTCACTTCTTCCCCAGGGCTTCTGTCTAGATGTGGGCAGGATCTGGACGACCAAAAACATTTTTGCTTTTTGTGCCTGCTACTCTTTTTTTTTTTTTTTTTTTTTTTTTGAGACGGAGTCTCACTCTGTTGCCCAGGCTGGAGTGCAGTAGCACGATCCTGGCTCACTGCAAGCTCCGCCTCCCGGGTTCACGCCATTCTCCTGCCTCAGCCTCCCGAGTAGCTGGGACTACAGGCACCCGCCACCACGCCCGGCTAATTTTTTGTATTTTTTAGTAGAGACGGGGTTTCACCATGTTAGCCAGGATGGTCTCGATCTTCTGATCTCGTGATCCACCCACCTCAGTCTCCCAAAATGCTGGGATTACAGGCGTGAGCCACCACGCCCGGCCTGTGCCTGCTACTCTAAGGTTCCACTTTCATGGTTCAAGTAAGAGTTCAGTTTTTGTTTGCTTGTTTTGAGATGGAGTTGTGTTCTTGTTGCCCAGGCTGGAGTGCAATGGCGCGTTCTCGCTCACTGCAACCTCCGCCTCCCAGGTTCAGGTGATTTTCCTGCCTCAGCCTCCCGAGTAGCTGGGATTACAGGCATGCACCACCATGCCCGACTAATTTTGTATTTTTAGTAGAGATGGGGTTTCTCCATGTTGATCAGGCTAGTCTCAAAACTCCCAACCTCAGGTGATCCGCCCACCTCAGCCTCCCAAAGTGCTGGGATTACAGGCGTGAGCCACCGTGTCCGGCTAAGAGTTCAGTTCTTAAGAGCACCATGGAAGTTCTGTGTTGTCATCCTCATACTGTAGACAACTAGCTCCTCCTTGGCAGAGTTTGGAAGACAGCTCAGGAGGGATTCCCATTAGCAGTCACTTGAAACTCGCCTGCAGTTCTGCCTGCTTCCCACTTGGGGGCTCATGACTTTTTTCCTTTGTCATTATGCAAGAATGGGGTTTGGAATATAGGATCAGAGTACAACCACTTTCCAAAGTTGTAGTTTAAAAATTATCCTTTGCCTGTTTGGATGGGAACATTCTAGTATTGTCTGTTCAATATATGTAATCAAACCCACCAAAAAATCCAACCACTGTTCCTACTCCGGAACTTGGGGTTTATCAGACTTGAGAAGGGAAAGCAGAGAGGAGTGGTTGGGCCGATAACTAGGAGTGGAGAAAATTGATGTCAAGGACATTGAAATGGCATCTGTTTTTACCCAGGCTAATTACATGTGTAATGAATGGCTGATGAACCATTATTAATTTCAAGCAAATAATCTACAGTTTGCTCTTGGGAAAAGAGCGCTAGTGATACAGATAACTTCCTGTGATGAGCCAATTCTGAATCTCTGCACCCTCTTTATTCCCATGTAAATGAGCACATTCTTAGTCTCCACGCTACCTAAAATGATTGTAGGGGCAAAATGAGAGAGGGAAGCATTTAGGCAAAAACAAGGGGGTTATTTTATGCATAAACATCCATTCTTTGGGGCTCCCATCATTTGTGCCAGGGACAGAAGCATCCTTTCTCTTCCATCACCCATAATCAGTGCTCCCAGCTGGCAGCCTGGCACTGGAGCCTTCATCTCAGTGCCAGTGCAATAAAGGAGTGGTCTGTGGGAGGCTATCTCTGTATTAGGTATAACATTGTGCTAAGAAAAACAGCCAACTACTGATTTCATGTCCGTTTCCCTATGGGAACTCACTGGCTGTGGAAGGAGAATATGGTTGGTTTTTGCTGGGCAGTCCCTGGAACTTAGAAAGCCATTTCTCCCCAGTCTTGACCTCCTGCCTGCTTACTCCTACCCACGGGTTGCACACAGACTCCCCTGTAGCCCAGTGCTTGTTACCAGTTGCTGGCCAGCAACAACCCAGGGGGATGGCAACACCCACCTAGCTGTCTGCCAAGCCAGGAGGTCAGCACATGAGCACACGGTGGTATCTACCCTCTAGGCCAAGGTGCACAGTGTTAGGAGCCTCTTGCTTCACTCTCCAGATCAGCCTGGAAACCAGAGCGTCCCTCATCTTAGACAAACAGATGGCCATGGGCAGTGCAGAGCCCTGAACTGCTGAGTGTGCTCCTTCCATTCTTGCCCTTCCCCCAAAAAACATACACCAAACTTACCCCCAATCACGGCATCTGAGACCACAAAGCCCCACAGACACAGCTGCCCCAGGTACTGCCTGCCTTTCCCTTTTCTGGCCTCTGCAAACTAGCCATTCACCTGATGAAGCCCCTGGGGCAGTACCTTGGAAACCCCTGGGAGAAGGAGTTGAAGGAGACTCAAAGCCTTTCAAGGACAGTGTGCACTCTGTCTGCCTCCTATTTTCTCCTGTCCTCTTAAGCCCAGAGTCTACAACAAAATTGTGAACCGCAATTCTCAGAGCCCTCTAACTTTGACCTTTCCCACCTTCCCTAGAACACATTTTTGGGTAGGGATCATCTGAGGTGAGAGGCCCATGGATGAGTCCCCAAGATGACCTCTGTGGGTGACCAAGACAATCTTGTCTTTTGAGGCTCCTGGGGTCTCTTATCCTTTTTTGAGCTGGGCTGTCCTCAATGCAGGCCCTTACCTCTCATGTGGCCTCATCTTTAGAGGCGGGAAGTGGGCCCACATCCCCCACCCCAGCCCTGCAGTGGAGCTAGCGTGGGCCTGCTACAGGACAGAACTGTGGAACAGGGTCCTGCGAGGGTATGTGGCAGGGTGGGGGATAGGGGGTCATGGAGGAGCCTACCTCTGAAAAGCATTCCCTTAGCTGCTACTGAAGCTAAATACAATTTATTTCATGCTGGGGGACAGAAAGGAGCGAGGGAGAGCAGTCACCTGCTCCTTATCTGGGCTATTTTCTTGGCAGACCTCAAAATGAGACCATGGTGGGGAGGGGGTGGGAAGCTGGGCTGGGGCCAAGGGAAGAAGCTCGCCAGCACTGTCAGCCGACGAGCCCAGGAAGAAAAGCCGGGCCTAGTCTCTGCCCCATTCCTGTTCCCCACCTGTCGTACCCCTGTCTCTCCTTTCCCTGACTCTGCCAGACTCTCTATCTCCCTGGGCGCCAGTCTCCCCACCCACCCCTGGAGGGCGGGGCTTGGCTGCACCCACGTGTGGTGGAGTTAAATGCTCCTAGCCGGCAGAGGAGCTAGGGAGTGTGGCACTGAGCCGGCTCAGGCAGAGACGCGGCACCATGGCTAGCAAGAAAGTCTGCATTGTAGGCTCCGGGAACTGGTAAGCAGCTCTGTCAAGTGATATGGGGGAAGGGTAGGCCCCCCAAGACAGAGGTGGGTAGGAGGCAGAATGGGTGGGAAAGGCCCTCAGGTTCCTGTTCAGCCCCTGCTGCTATCTTCTATCATAGCAGCACAGGACAGATGGTGCCCGGCCCTCTCCTGGCCCCCACCCACCTGGGCAGCTGCACCTGTTCACCATAGGAAGGCGTCTCCAGAGTTCTCTATGTGAAGAGCCGCTTGAGTTTGGGGGTGGGAAGATGAGAAGGGGGGCTCCCTTCTCTAGTAGCAAAGGGTGAGGAGACTGAGTCTCCTTTCTACTGCCAGGTTACTGGGGACTATTTGTCATGGGAGTGGAGGTGATAAGGAAGGTAGGAGTGAACAGCCTGGGGGGCTGCTGTGAGATCCTGAGGTGGGGCGCTGCCCCAACTCCTGCCACTGTTCCCTCCTCCTGTACTTTCCTGTGCTCCCCCTCCCACCAGGGGCTCAGCCATCGCCAAGATCGTGGGTGGCAATGCAGCCCAGCTGGCACAGTTTGACCCACGGGTGACCATGTGGGTATTTGAGGAAGACATTGGAGGCAAAAAGCTGACTGAGATCATCAACACGCAGCATGAGAATGTCAAATACCTGCCAGGGCACAAGTTGCCCCCAAATGTGGTGAGCCCCAACACCCTGCAAGGAACGGGGAGAGGAAGGGAGGGCCAGGAGTCGGAGCCGACCTTACTCAACAGGTGCCTCCTGCTGAGAGGGCCGCTTCAGGTGCAGCAGGACTTGGGAAGGTCTCAGGAGGGCTGCTCTGGGCCCTTTCCTGAGGACTGAGGAGAACCTATGCTTTCCCCTCACAGGCTCCCAGGCGGGTGGGTGGGGAAAGGATGGGAGAACAAGTTGGTCTCCATGGCAGCCAAAGACTGGGCTCCCAGACTTGGGGTCCGGTTGTGCCTGCCTCCGGCACTAATCCTGTTACTCATTCACTGAGTGATTAGCCGACTTGGAGGCTGCTCCTTGGACTTACGGTCTTTGGTCAAATCCACGTGGCTCTCCCCACCTGGAAAGGGGAAGCAGGGAAGAGAGCAGAAAGGCTGGGGCTCCCCCTTCCCAGCTGGGGTCCCTGAGGAGCTGGGTGATGAAATCTTATTTGAACTCTTTCTTTTGCCAAACCCAGGCTGCTTTTGGCCTCCCGCACTGTCCCACAGCCAAGGGATAGGAAAGTGCTGGGATGAGGTTTCCAGGAGTCCTCAAGAGCCCAGGACAGCTGGAGGGAGACAGAGTGGTGGCTGGGGGGAGGGAGTAGAGTGTCTTATTCCTCCAAGTTCAGTCCTTCTAGATTCAGTCCCAAACAAGCCTTCCTGCTCCCCTACCAGCCTCACTCTTTGGCTCCCAGATCTCCTGAATAGGGTTCCACAGGGGCTAGGGGAGGTCTGCCAGGCCCGTGAGCACTTGGTCACCTCCACAGGTGGCTGTCCCAGATGTGGTCCAGGCTGCAGCGGATGCTGACATCCTGATCTTTGTGGTGCCCCATCAGTTCATCGGCAAGATCTGTGACCAGCTCAAGGGCCATCTGAAGGCAAACGCCACTGGCATATCTCTTATTAAGGTGCCAGGGACACCTTCATGTGGATGGGGGAGGGTGCGGCTCACTGTTGTGGGGTTCAGGGTGGGTGAAGCAAGGAGAACAGAAAATGGCAGACACAGGCCAAGAGTTTGCTGGAGAAAAGAGAGGAAGTTGGCTCTGGAGAGGCTTAGGAAAGCAGTGAGGTGCTGGGGGGTCACTGGAAGGGAGGCTGAAGGGAGGAGACAAGAGATTGGTTTGGAGGTCTTCTTGGGGAGTTTGGGAGGTGTAAAGGAATGCCTGGGAGATATGAGAAGCACGCTGGTTTGAGAAGTGTGAAGAGTAGCTGGTTTGGAGCAGTGACTGGTCACTGAATGGCAGTTTGTTGGGGCAGTCAGGCGGGGTTGCCTAGGGATGTGGAGGGGACCCGTTGCCTTGGAGAGGTAGACTGGTTGAGGGTATGTGGCAGGACAGTTGGTCACATGCTGTCTGGCCTCCTCACAGCAAACTTGAGCTGGGTTGGAATGGGGCAGGACCTGTCGGGGGGACACAAATGAGCAATGGATTTGGAAGGGACAGAATTTCTGGGCGGAAGCCCGCAGGTGGGCACAAAGGGCACCTGGCCTGAGCTCCATCCTGTGCTCAGGGGGTAGACGAGGGCCCCAATGGGCTGAAGCTCATCTCGGAAGTGATTGGGGAGCACCTCGGCATTCCCATGAGTGTGCTGATGGGGGCCAACATTGCCAGCGAGGTGGCTGATGAGAAGTTCTGTGAGACAACCATTGGTGAGAGCCCCCTGCCACCCGCATACACAGTGCATCTAGTTGCATCCCCTCCCCAAACTGCCCCAACCCCACTTAGCCATCTCCTTCCCATAAGGCACAGAAAGGAAAATACAAGCATCAGAGGTGAAGGAGGCTGGGACACCCCCAGGGAAGGGGCTGCAGGGCCTGCTTAGGGAAGCACAGTGATGAGCCCTCCCTCAGAGTTGGTGCAGTGGCACACCTGTGGTCCCAGCTACTTAAGAGGCGGAGGCGGGAGGATCACTTAAGCCTAGGAGTTTGAGTCCAGCCTGGGCAACAGAGAGAGATTCCCATCTCTATAAAATAAATATTTTTTAAAAAGAGTCCTTCCCTCAAAGCCTTGCCCCCTCCTCACTTTAGGCTGCAAGGACCCGGCCCAGGGACAACTTCTGAAAGAGCTGATGCAGACACCCAACTTCCGCATCACGGTGGTGCAAGAGGTGGACACAGTAGAGATCTGTGGAGCCTTAAAGGTGAGAGGGGCACAGAGGCAGCTATGGGGTGAGGAGAAGGCCCCAAAGGAGGTCTGGCTGAGCTCTGCAAGGCTGCAGGTACTCCAGGCTCTCACTATTGAGCAGTGGTTCCCCTTTCCTACCACGTCCCATGCATATAGGAGGAGCTGCAGAAGCAAGGCCAGGGCCATTCAGGCCAGCTGATTATTCATCATCAGACCGTGGACCCCCTTGCTTCTTTCCCACTTTAGCCCTGTGTGGGACTCCCTACCCTCTGGCTCCAGGAGGTGGTCTAGGGGGACAAGGAGATGCCCAGGCTAATGGGAGACAAGACATCCACGACACCCAGACAGACTAATGGCCAGAACTATGGATCCTGGATAGCTGTTGACTTGAGGGCTGTACGATGGAACGGTCATAGATGGGAAGGTCAACTAGAGAGGAGTGGTTTTCAGAAAATGTCCTCGAGGAGGGAGTATGGGTTAGGGCTTAAGAAAGGGGGTGCAGCAAGGGGGGAAACCAAGAGGCGGAAGTAGGCTTCTAAAAGGCCACACACTATACCTCTCTTCTGCAGTGGGTGTCACGGCTGATGAAAGGCGTATGAGGGGGCTCCACATGGGGCCTATAGGAGGGGGTCTTTTCTCACCTATGACCTCCACTCCTTCAAGAATGTAGTGGCCGTGGGGGCTGGCTTCTGTGATGGCCTGGGCTTTGGCGACAACACCAAGGCGGCAGTGATCCGGCTGGGACTCATGGAGATGATAGCCTTCGCCAAGCTCTTCTGCAGTGGCCCTGTGTCCTCTGCCACCTTCTTGGAGAGCTGTGGTGTTGCTGACCTGATCACTACCTGCTATGGAGGGCGGAACCGGAAAGTGGCTGAGGCCTTTGCGCGTACAGGAAAGGTGGGCCCCGGGAGAAGGGAGAACAGAGGGGGGGCTCTGTAGGCATCCAGGTAGAGGTGCTTGGCGGGAGGCATCTCTGGAGCACAAACATTAAGACTGTTATGCACATCCCCATCCCTCTTTTCCTCCCAAGACCCCACTCCCATCTGAGCTCCAGTCTCTCCACCGCCTACTGACAACCCTTCTCTCCCATTTCCATCCACTCATCCTGTTTTCTGCACAGTCCATTGAGCAGCTGGAGAAAGAGTTGCTGAATGGGCAGAAACTGCAGGGGCCCGAGACAGCCCGGGAGCTACACAGCATCCTCCAGCACAAGGGCCTGGTGGACAAGTAAGTATTGGCCACAGCCCCACTGATTAAGGGAGCCACGGCCAGAAGTGCTTGCCCTGTTCATCTTCCTAAACCTGCCACAAATCTGTGAAGCGGACAGAAAGGGGAATATTACCTTACATTTCAGACAGAGTCCAGAGCTTGCAGAGTCTGGCATGCCCATTGTCCCCCAACTAGTTCATGGTCTTTGAACTCCTTCCAGTCTAGTGCTCTTCACACTACATTACCTGGATCCCTTTGTGCCCCTCCTTCCTTGTCCTCTGCTCTGGGGTTGGAGCTCTGGGGCAGCAGGAATAAGCTCATCCCACTTCTGTCCATCACCCCTAGTTTGAGTCTCTCCCCCAAGGCCAACCCATCTGTTCCCTGAATCCTGTTCTGGGTGCTGAGGTGTAAGGAGAAGGATGGGCTCTGCTTCAAGGTGCTCCTTTTCAGAAAGACAGCGGGGGTGATTGGGCTGATCAGAGCAGAGCTGTGCTGGTCTGAGAAAGACTTCTAGAAGAAGAGAGTATGAAACAGGTTCAGAAGATCCACTCATGACTGGTCAGGGTAAAGCCTGGAAAAGGGAGCAGCTGGGCAAAAGGACTGGAAGAAGGAAATGAGTATTTATTAAGCACTTTCACATCATACCTAATTACATCTTCACATACACAATCATATCTTCACTCCTTTGTTATATTGGCCCCATTTTACAGTTGGTGACACTGAGGCTCAGAGGTTAAGTGGGTTGCTCAAGGCTGGGCATGGTGTCTTACGCCTGTAATCCCACCACTTTGGGAGGCCAGGGCGGGTGGATCACTAGGTCAGGAGTTCGAGCTCAGCCTGACCAACATGGTGAAACCCCATCTCTACTAAAAATACAAAAATTAGTCAGGCATGGTGGTGCATGCCTGTAATCCCAGCTACTCAGGAGGCTGAGGCAGGAGAATCGCTTGAACCTGGGAGGCGGAGGTTGCAGTGAGCCGAGATTGCACCACTGCACTCCAGCCTGGGCGATAGAGCGAGACTCTGTCTCAAAAAAAAAAAAAAAAAAAAAAAGTGGGTTGCCCAGTTGGCACAGAAAATCCAAGCCAGAGAATCATGCAGGCCAGTTCAACATGGTAAGGAGCAGGGCAATTAGCAATCTGACCTTAAACCCAGGGCTAGGGAGTTCACATTCTCAGCAGGTAGAAATTCACAGCCATCCTTCCTGAGCTCCAAGGTGGGAGGGCAGGGGACACGAGGGTTAGGAAGTGAGTGGGGGTGGGGGTAGAGTGGACCAGGAGTGGGAGGCTAAGCTGAGCCTTTCCCTCTCCAATCTAGGTTTCCCTTGTTCATGGCTGTGTACAAGGTGTGCTACGAGGGCCAGCCAGTGGGTGAATTCATCCGCTGCCTGCAGAATCATCCAGAACATATGTGAGTGGGGCCAGGGCCCAGGCCAGGCCGCTTCTTTACCCCAGTGGAGACCAGCAGAAGCCTGGGGTACCTAGTCACCAGGATCTCCAGGACTCCCAGGGAGCAGAGTGTTTTCATCTTTTCGCTGGAGGACAGGAGGCTATGGGGGCCAGCTATGCACCTGGAGATCCTGAACTGTCAAGCCACTGGCAGCCTCTTGCCACCACATTTGCCAGAAATGCAGTTGCCCTGTCCCTCTCCAGATGTGGGGCTTTCTCCGTGTCCTCTGGGAGGGGTGGAATCAAGCCCCAGTGCTGCCTGCTTGGTGGCGGGGGTGATGTATGTGGGGAAGGGTTGGGGGAGAGGCCAGTAGGGCAGGGGCTGCCAGTGGCTGTCTCACATACACCAGGAATCCTGTTAAAGGGCTGAAGAAGTATCTTAGCCACAGGAGGGATGAGGCAAGGATTGTCAGGGAGGGGTCTGGGCTTCTGAGCTGATGCAGGCCCCAAGGACCCCTTTGCTGACCTCTGCCAGGACCCACACAGCTTCGATGGATCTCAGTGTTTGTTAACAAAATACAATGATCTCAAACAAACCCCTTTTAGCTTCTCCTAGCAACATCTGTGTCCTCAGAAACCTCTGGTTCTCCCCCTTCCCCCTCCCACAGGCTGCCCTGGCACCCGAATTGCTGCCATGCTGGCATCTGTAGCTCGCTGGCTTGACATTCTCCCCAGGGACTTCCCGGTTCCTAGTTCTTTGCCAGCTCCTCCCCACTCTGTGTGACCTTTTCAAGCCTTCCCTCACCCTCCCCACCAGCACCCTCTTTGGGGAGCAGGAACTTAATCTGCTGACAGAGCTACACCTTTCACAGCAGGCTCAGATCACTCAGCTCCCTGTGACCTTTGTATTCACCCAGCCTTCCTTCTCAGTAGCTCTAGCTGGGGGAGGTGTCAGCTGGGCCCCTCCTGTGCTATCTCCCCAGATGACATCCCTGACTCCACCCCTTTCTCCCTCCCAAACTCTGCACCTCTTCCTCGGCTGCTCCAGACCGGCCAGGGTAACCAGCTAACCATGCCTGGCATCTGGAAGCCAGCAGGCCAGAGGGTGGCCCAAAGGCTGATGAACGGTAGGGAAGGGTGAGCAGATTCCTATGTTGGTGGGCACCGATATTCCAAGGGCAGCTCTCTTTGCTGAATGAGGGCCTTCTCGTGAGGTACTGACCACACCAGCAACTCGGGAGCTGGGAAACTCAAGGAGGAGGAAGAAAATCAAAACCACCCTACTTCCTGGGGTGAGGAAAGAACAGGAGGGGAGGAGGAGGAGTGTGCTCTGCACTGGCCTTGCTCCAGGATGGGGTGGCAGGAGGGGAATGTCACAGGTCAGCAGCCTAGGCCTCCAGCTATAAATAGTCCGGAGGGCCCGAGAGGCTCCCGCCCGTCCAGCAGGGCTGTCAGCTTCCTGTGTGGCAGCACCTGGCACACTGGCTCTGGCCAGCATTATGCTAAAACCCTGTTTCTCTCCAACGAACCAGGGAGGCGGGCTCCTCTCTGCGCCTAGCCCTTGAGAATTCTGTCTTACCAGTGAAGGGTGGAGCTGCCCAGATCAGGCAGCAGGAGTGAGGGGCACAGTCACCCCAGGCCTCGCTGAGCCCAGGTCTGGGCACTGAGTGTCCAGAGCTGCCTCCCCAGGAGGTTAAGGTGGGGGCAAAGGGGAAGCTTCAAGCACTTTGCCTACTTTTGTTCACTCCCCAGTGCACTGTGACTCAGGCCTTCCCATCAGGCCTATTTGTCTACCCAATAAAGTGTGTTTTTTCCAGAAACAAGAAGAGTTGGGAGAGGTAGCTTCAGTGCATGTGGCAGTGCGTGTGCTGGTGTGTATCATTGTACGTATGTTTTCCCTCTTACCGTAGGAAAAATGAAAAAAGAAATCCCTCCTCCATAATCGCAGCTACTCCAGGGGTCAGCGGCGGTGCCCACTCAGTCCCCATCCCTCTCTCTCCCCTCTGCCGCCAGCGCCCCCTCCCGCCCTCGCCGCAAGCTGGCCCCGGCCCTGCCGGCCCTTCTTAGGGGCTTTATCACGCCTCCTGCAAGAATAGAGGTCACACACGGGACGGAAACGTTAGACACTCATCCCTTGTGCCCATTCCTTGGTCACGGGCCAAGCTGCCGCATCCTTGGCGGTCCAGGCATCGCGGTGTCCCTCGGGTCCCTACCTGGACTAGGCCCACAGCCTGGCTCTAGGGGGCGCGCGATCCACCTCCAGAAGGCCGGCTGCGAAAATCTACCCAGCTACTGGAGACGTCACCGCGCCGTAGGCTGACTCTGATTTAGCATCCTAAAACTTCCGGTTCCAGAGCTTGGCTCGCCAAAGACCCTCCCTCGAGAGAGCGAAACCACAGCCCCCAGAATTCAGCGTGCCTCTCCGAGAGCACGGCGCGTCTGAGGATGCGTAGTAAGGATAACGGGCCCGGAAGCCGGAAGTTCAAAGCAGGCCTCCAGCCAGAGTGACGGCCTGCGCGGACTCCCGCCTTAGTGGGCGGAGTTGTGCCGCGTCTGATGCGCAGTTCCCTTTCTAGAGTGGCAAGCCGAATCCTAGAGGCTAACCCGGCAGGTGGGAGGGAGGAAGTCGCTTTCTGCACTAATAGCTGAGGCGTTCAAGGTTGTCCAGGGACGCTACCCTCACGTGTCTGGTTCCGAGTGCTGCGTTCGGCTGTGCTGGGAAGTTGCGTATATAGTGGCCTCGAGACCCTGCCTGCCTGAGGAGGCTTCGGTTGGACGCGAAGGAGCTGCAGCATCCAGGTACGCTGCCGGCTAGGGCCGCTGCCGGCTAGGGCCGAGCAGGGGCTGCCAGTCCCGCTGCCTGCGCGCCCACCTGGGTCAGCCTCCGCTTGCCGCGTCCTCCCATCCCCCAGTCTTCAGGCCTGGTGCCCTTGAATTCACCCGCGTCTGTTGCGTTGCGGACCGCGAGCCGCACTGCTTCCTGCCCAAGCCCAAGCTCCTAGCAGCAGTAGGTCCGCCTTCCTAGAGCTCAGCGCTAATCCTGTCAAACCTCGACTCCTGCCTGGCGTCTCGATCCTCCACGCTCCAACTCTAAATGCCTGTTCCTTGCTTTATAGACCTCTGCGTCCTGATAAGTGGCTCTCCGGGGCACCCTTCGTGCATATTGGCTATCCAGCTCCACCTCTTGACCGCTTTCACTTCCTGGAATGCTCTCACTGCTGTTCTTCTCCAGCCCACCCTTCTAAAAAGACAGTTCCACTCCCACCCCGATTCCCACCCCAACACCTTTCTGCTAAGTTTTCTTAAGCCGCCACCCTGTCTTTGAGCTCTTGTCTCTGAACTCTCACAGTGCCTCTCCATGAGACCATAAGCTCCTGTGTGACAGAAGCCATGTTCTTTTAAGCGGCCTCCGTAGCATGATGTACTTTATTTTATTTTATTTTATTTTATTTTATTTTATTTTATTTTATTTTGAGACAGGGTCTTGCTTTGTCGCTCAGGCTGCAGGTGTGCGCCACAACGCCCGGGTAATTTTTTAAAAAAGGTGTTTGTTTGTTTGTTTTTTTAAATAGAGAAAAGGTCTCGCTATGTTGCCCAACCTGGTCTCCAACTCCTGACCTCAAGCCATCCTCCCGTCTCGGCCTCCCAAAGTGTTGGGATTACCGGCGTGAGCCACCGTACCCGGCCGATGTACTACTACTCTCTAAGTGCCAAATAAAAAATAGATAAATGATGATGGTTACCTTAAAAGCCCTGAGTTGACCACTATGCAGTGTATGCATATAACAAAATCGCACTTCTACCCATACGTTTACGCAATTTTTTTTTTTTTTTTTTGAGACGGAGTCTTGCTCTGTCGCCCAGGCTGGAGTCCCGTGGCGCGATCTCGGCTCACTACAAGCTCCGCCTCCCGGGTTCATGCCACTCTCCTGCCTCAGCCTCCAGAGTAGCTGGGACTACAGGTGCCCGCCACAACGCCCGGCTAATTTTTTGTATTTTTAGTAGAGATGGGGTTTCACTGTGTTAGCCAGGATGGTCTCGATCTTCTGACCTCGTGATCCGCCCGCCTCGGCCTCCCAAAGTGCTGGGATTACAGGCGTGAGCCACCGTACCCGGCCTTTATTTTATTTATTTATTTATTTTATTTATTTTTTTGAGACGGAGTCTCGCCCTGTCACCCAGGCTGGGGTGCAGTGGCGCGATCTCGGCTCACTGCAACCTCCGCCTCCTGGGTTCAAATGATTCTCCTGTCTCAGCCTCCTGAGTAGCTGGGATTACAGGCATGTGACACCATGCCTGGCTAATTTTTGTATTTTTAGTCAAGACGGGATTTTATCATATTGGCCAGGCTGGTCTCGAACTCCTGACCTCAGGTTATCTGCCCACTTCTGCCTCCCAAAGTACTGAGATTACAGGTGGCTCATGCCCAGCCTTTTTTTTTTTCTTTATTAGCATTATCATTATTATTTTTAGAGACACAGTCTTGCTCTGCAAGTGCAGGGCCGTGATCACAGCTCACTGCAGCCCCAAACTCGTCCGCTCAGGGAAGCCTCCCACCCAAACCTCCCTAGTAGCTGGGACTGCAGGTGCATGTCACCACACCCAGCTATGGTTCTCAATTTTTATTCTAGCCTAACACACTGGAAAGATACAGTATACCTCCATCAGTGGCAGTGACTTGATACAGCAGTGGTTTTCAACCAGGAAGGGGGATGTAGTTAAATGGAAAAAAAAAAACAGGTGTTTCTGGAATTTTTTTTTTTTTTTTTTTTTTTGAGGGGTGGAGTTTCACTCGTTGCCGAGGCTGGAGTGCAGTGGCGACAACCTCTGCCTCCTGGGTTCAAGCGATTCTCCTGCCTCAGCCTCCTGAGTAGCTGGGATTACAGGCATGTGCTACCCCACGCCCAGCTAATTTTTGTATTTTTAGTAGAGATGGGGTTTTTCTGTGTTGGTCAGGCTGGTCTCAAACTCCCAACCTCAGGTGATCCGCCTGCCTCGCTCGGCCTCCCAAAGTGCTGGGACTACAGGAGTGAGCCACTGCACCTGGCCTTGGAATTTCCTATCTGCCTTTTCTCCTTAATTGTTGCCTTCTTTGAACTGTTGGTCCCTTGGCCTCTCTCTTTCTGGTCTTATCCTCTCCTTTGGTTTTGCTTATTACCTCCATATGTATCTGAAACATAGCTTCCCTTCTAAGCTGTATCTATCTAAATTTGTATTTCCATCTGCCTGATAGACATCATCACATGAATGTTGTGTTGAGCATCTTAATTTTTTTTTTTTTTTTGAGATGGAGTCTCGCTCTGTCGCCAGGCTAGAGTACAGTGGCTGCAACTTCCACCTCCTGGGTTCAAGCAATTCTCCTGCCTCAGCCTCCCGAGTAGCTCGGACTACCGGTGCATGCCACCATGCCCAGCTAATTTTTGTAGTTTTAGTAGAGATGGGGTTTCACCATGTTGGCCAGGATGGTCTCAATCTCTTGACCTCGTGATCTGCCCACCTTGACTTCCCAAAGTGCTGGGATTACAGGCGTGAGCCACCATACCTAGTCCCCCCCGCTTTTTTTTTTTGAGATGGAGTCTCACTCCGTCATCCAGGCTGGAATGCACTGGCGCAATCTCACCTTGCTGCAACCTCCGCCTCCCAGGTTCAAGCAGTTCTCCTGCCTTAGCCTCCCGAGTAGCTGGGATTACAGGCATGTGCCACCACTCCCAGCTACTTTTTGTATTTTTAGTAGAGACAGGGTTTCACCATGTTTGCCAGGCTGGTCTCGAACTCCTGACCTCAGGTGATCCACCCTCCTTGGCCTTCCAAAGTGCTGAGATTACAGGCGTGAGCCACCGTGCCCGGTCCCACCTTGGCATTCTGAACACAGTCTTGCCTTTCACTGCAATTTCTGTCAGTCTTCGTGCAGCTTGCACATACCCTTACCCCGTCCTTGAGGGACATCATGCTCTGGTTGTTGTTTCTTTAAAAATATGTATGTATTTTTGGCCAGGCGTGGTGGCTCACGCTGTAATCCCAGCACTTTGGGAGGCCAAGGCGGGTGGATCACAAGGTGAGGAGATCAAAACCATCCTGGCTAACACGGTGAAACCCCATCTCTAACTAAAAATACAAAAAATTAGCTGGGTGTGGTGGCGGGCGCCTGTAGTCCCAGCTACTTGGGAGGCTGAGGCAGGAGAATGGCATGAACCTGGGAGGTGGAGGTTGCAGTGAGCCGAGATTGCACCACTGCACTCCAGCCTGGGGGACAGAGTGAGACTCCGTCTCAAAAAATATATCTATATATCTATATATATGTATTTTTATTTTTTATTTTATTGAGGTAGTCTTCCTGACTTTTAAGAAACCTATCTCACTAATTTCAGTCAGTCTTTTAATTTCAATTCCCTCAACAGAGTAGCACCTAGGAACGCATTCATAGTCCCAAATTGAGGAACATTTTGTTCCAGATGAGGGATTCTCTACTAAACTTTCTCTTGTTTCCTAGCTTGGAATATCCAGGAACAGTTAAATTAGAAGTAATTTATCTCATGCAAATATGAGTTAACAATTTGCTGGGGACCCAGTAAGTTTCTTTTTAGCCGGTGGGATACGTTCTTAGTGTTGGGTTTAGAACGTAGAATTAATACTGTAGAAGGTCAAGTATAATTGAAATAATATAAAAGTACTTTTGACACTATTTCAGTTATATTATGGCTTAAACAAGCTTTAGTGTTGACTTGGAAACCTAACCACCATGAATAAGATCGTTTCTATGGGGAAACAAATTGGATATTGCCTGAAAGGTTCCCATTTGATCTTCCTAGAGAGAATAATTCACTGCAAATGTTTCATTTCTGCTACCTCCATTAGTTCCCTCCTAGCTAGAAAAACTGATGCTTGCTTAATGTTACCAGTTAGAGCAGCCCTGGCTGGTGCAGTGGCTCATGCCTGTACACAATCCCAGCACTTTGGGAGGCCAAGGTGGGAGGATCACTTGAGCCCAGGAGTTCAAGAGCAGCCCTGGCAACATACATAGCAAGACCCTGTCTCTACAAAAATAGAAAAACTGGGCAGTGTGGTGGTACGCACCTGTAGCTTCAGCTACTTGGGAGGCTGAGGTGGGAGGGTGGGCTTCAGCCCAGGAGGTCGAAGCTGCAGTGAGTCATACTCACACCACTGCACTCCAGCCTGGGCAACAGAGTGAGAACCTGTCTCAAAACAAAACAAACCCCAGCAATCCAGGCCGGTCCATGCCAGTCACTTCTGTCCACAGGCATGGAAGGCCAAGTGTTGGCTTTGATGACATTCAGAGACACCTGGTTCCAGGATTGTTTCTGTATCTTGTATGCAGATTTTATTTGCCCTTTTGAATCATAGAGTTCCTAAATGATATCTTCCAGTATCCTTATGAGACTTTACCTATATATAGGGGCCATTCAGTATAGAGTGCAGACAGACCAAGCAGGATGCAGAAGTTATGGAATGGCCTTAAACAGGGAGATGGGCCGGGCAGATGAGGCCTTATCCTCAGGTCTAAATTCAGTCTGTCTTTGTAGGGTACAAGATGCCAACTGGCAAGCAGCTAGCTGACATTGGCTATAAGACCTTCTCTACCTCCATGATGCTCCTCACTGTGTACGGGGGGTACCTCTGCAGTGTCCGAGTCTACCACTATTTCCAGTGGCGCAGGGCCCAGCGCCAGGCCGCAGAAGAACAGAAGACCTCAGGAATCATGTAGAACTGGGGGGCTTTTTCTCCTGAGCAGAGAGGCCCAAGGCATGCTGTGGAGAGACTTCACCTGCCACCATTTCCAGGTCAACAGGACTAGAGCATTGATGGTTTTCAAACCCTGTTGGAAGAAAGTGCCCATGGTTTCTCTGGTTCTGCCAGTCTGTGCCAGTTTGACAGTTTATGGAGGCTTTTGAATCATAATAGCAATGTGAGGGTGAGGTACACCTACAGACATTAAATAATTTGCCGTGTCTGTGTCTTGGTGTTTTTTGTTTACCCAAATAGCATATGGACCACAAAAGGGGAGCCTTGACTACCAGTTTTCTGGGTATAGACTGGATTACCATATCTTGAGCTCTTAGCACCCATGAAGTGGGTGATATACAGCTCCAGGAGTAGTATCTGCCCTCATGATCTCAGAGGAAAGATTGTCCCAGGATTTATATAAATCCCCTGAAAGAATTCTGTAAGGAGCTTTTCTCTGGGTAGTGCTCATTCCTGGGCTGATTACTGGATCTAGGTATCTGGTTACTCTGGCCAGCATGGCCACATGTGCACCTCTGCATCAAGGAGGGTAGAGGCCCTTGTTGGACAGCCGTAATCAAACTGCACGCAGCAGAGGAGGATAGTTCCCAAGAGGAAGGGCTGTTGGGCAGCATGTGGTAAAGCAGTTCACCTCCTTAAGCTCAGTGGGTGTAGTAGAGCATAAGGATAGATTCACTGTGCTACTGCACAGGAAACCTACTTGGAGATTTTATTGCAGAGATAAGAGGATTTGAAAGAAAACAAAGTGCTTTCAAGACCTCATTAGGAAGTGAGAGATCCTTGCCACCATTCCATTTTGAGCTTTGAGGCTCAGCTGATTCACCTCATTCTTGGTGATTGCCCAGAATATCAGCCCCTCTAGACACCTATCCTCTCCCATACACTCATGTGCAGACTGCGCTGACTTTTGCCCCTGCTCATAAACCTCTTCCATGATTTTAAAACACCAACTTTCGGCTGGGCACAGTGGCTCACACCTATAATCCCAGCACTTTGGGAGGCTCAAGCAGGAGGATCCCATGAGCCCAGGAGTTTGAGAGCAGCCTGGGCAACATGGTTGAAACCCTGTCTCTACAAAAAAATTTGAAAAATCAGCCAGGCATGGTGGTGCATACCTGTAGTCCGGCCGGAGGATCCCTTGAGACCAGGAGGCTGAGGCTGCAGTGAGCTCTGATTGTGCCACTGCCGTCTAGCCTGGGTGGCAGAGACCCTGCCAACCAAAATCCATCCATCCATATATACATACCAACTTTCCTATATCCTCAACCCCTGTACTCCCATCTTTGTGTCACCCTGGGCTCTCCTGCCTGCTCTGCTTTCCCACAGTAGGGTCATAAATCTCCCAGATCCTCAGTGCCACTTTCGAGTATTGCTTTCCCTACCCAAGCACCAAATTAGTCCTTTTTGACGAACTTTCTTGTATTCTCATTTCTAGCATTCTAGACCTTGGAGACTTCAAGTCTCTTGATTCCATTTTTCCCCAGTCTGTCAGCCCCCTTTGCCTGCACTGCTTCCTTGTCCAGCATATGCCCATAGATGATCCCCTGCACAACTCACCAGCACCTGCAGTCTCTGCCTTCATCTGTCTTGTTACCAAGCCTGGACCTTGCTCCTTTAATTACCTTTTCTAACTCACCCTTTTCTTTTGAGTATGTAAACTTGCTTAAGGCCCTCTATCCCACACCAAAACAGCTATTCAAGGTTTGTTTTCTTTTGTTGTTGTTTTTGTTTGTTTGTTTAGATGGAGTCTTGCTCTTTCGCCTAGGTTGGAGTGCAGTGGCATGATCTCGGCTCACTGCAACCTCCACCTCGCAGGTTCAAGCAATCCTCCCACTTCAGCCTCCTGAGTAGCTGGGACTACAGGCGCATGCCACTGTGCCTGGCTAATTTTTGTATTTTTAGTAGAGACAGGGTTTCACCATGTTTTCCAGGCTGGTCTTGAACTCCTGACTTCAGGTGGTCCTCCCGCTTTGGCCTCCCAAAGTGATGGGATTACAGGCGTGAGCCACTGTACCTGGCCCCTGGGGTAGTCTTGTACAACAAATTGTCCTAAGTCCTGCACAACTATCAGATGTCCTAGATATTTGGTAGGTGAAAACAGTTTATATAATAATTAGCTGAGCGTATAACCTAACTCCCTTTTACATAAAAACAAAATATTTTTTGTACAGTTCTGCAGGCATGCAACTAAATGGAGGCAAGACTGTACAGTAGTTTGTTCACCATTTCAGAAATCGTGCCGTTAGTGGCTGAGCTGGCTCCTGGTGTTTGAGTCTCTGATACAACAGAATATATATCAGTCTGCACAGGATAGTAGAGTGTTTTAAGGCCAGGCACAGTGGCTTACGCCTGTAATCCCAACACTTTGGGAGGATGAGGTGGGAAGATTGCCTGAGCCTAGGAGTTAGAGGTTACTGTGAGCCATGATTGCACGACCGCACTCCAGCCTGGCAACAGAGTGAGACCCTGTCTTTTTTTTCTTTTTTTGAGACAGTCTTCCTCTGTTACGTAGGCTGCAGTGCAGTGGTGCAATCTCGGCTCACTGCAACCTTCTGCCTCCCGGGTTCAAGCGGTTCTCCTGCCTCAGCCTCCCGAGTAGCTGGGACTATGTGTGTGCACCACCACACCTGGCTAATTTTTGTATTTTTAGTAGAGATGGGGTTTCACCATGTTGGCCAGGCTGGTTAACTCGAACTCTTGGCCTCAAGTGATTCACCCGCCTTGGCTTCCCAAAGTGCTGGGATTATGGATGTGAGCCATGGTGCCTGGCGAAGACCCTGTCTCAATTAAAAAAAAAAAAAAAAGGTAGGGGGTGTGTTGTAAATATAGAAAGTAGCCCAAAGGCTGGGTACCATGGCACATGCCTGTAATCCCAGCTACTTGAGAGTCTGAGACGGGATAATCACTTGATCCCACCCGGGAGTGTGAATCAGGCCTGGGCATCACAATGAGACTATTGTCTCAAAAAAAAAAAAAAAAAAAAAAAAAACCCAAAAAACTCAAAAGGTATTGGGCTGTATAGATGAGAACCACTGGCTACTGGGTCAAGGTCAGTGCAGTGTCTTGGTTTGGGTGGCTAAAGCAAATTACCATAGATGGTAATAGCAATTTATTTCTCATAGTTCTAGAGGCTGGGAAGTCCAGGATCAAGATGCCAGCAGATCCAGTGCATCATGAGGATACACCTCCTGGTTTGCAGATGGTCGTCTTGCCGTGTCCTCACATGGCAGAAAGAGGAAGCAAGCTCTCCTTGTTTGTCTTATAAGGGCACTAATCCCATCACGAGAGGTCCACCCTCAGAACCTAATGACCCCCTAAAGAGCCCACCTAATGCTGTCCCACTGGGGGTTAGGATTTTGACATTGGAATTTTGAGGAGGACACAAACATGCAGTCCATAACACATTCCCTCCCATGATATGCAAGAGCTCTTTTTTTTTTGAGGTGGGGTCTCCTCTCCGTTGCCCAGGCTGGAGGGCAGTGGCATGATCATAGCTCACTGCAGCCTCAACCTCCTGGGCTCAAGTGATCCTGCCGCTTCACCCTCCTTGGTAGCTGGGCTACAGGCACATACCACCACACCTGGCTACTTTTATTATTTTTGTAGAGATGGAGTCTCACTGTTGCCCAGGCTGGTCTCAAACTCTTTGCCTCAAGCAATCCTCCCACCTTGGCCTCTTAAAATGCTGGGATTACAGGCATGAGCCACCACACCTGGCTATGATGGTTAATTTTATATGTCAACCTGACTGGGTCATAGGGTACCCACATATTTGGTCTTACTCTGGGTGTATCTATCAGGATATTTCTGGGCCTCATTCAATCCATTGAAGGCCTGTACAGAACAGGAAGGCTGATTAAGAGAGAATCTCTGTCTTTGAGGTGGAAAATCAGTCTTCTGCCTTGTGACGTGGACTCAGACTGGAACTCATACCGTCAGCTCTCTTGGTTTTCAGGCCTTTGGAATTGGCCTGGAACTATACCATTGGCTCTCCTGGGTCCTCAGCTTATCACCGGCATATCTTGGGACTTCTCAGCCTCCAGAACCATAGAAGCCAATTCCATATAATAAAGCTCTCTCTCTCATCTATATATCTTATCGGTTCTGTTTCTCTGGAGAACAGACTAATTCATCCATATTGACAGGAAAATAGTTCATTCATTGTAATTGCTGTATAATATGCCACTGAATGAGCATATCAATTTGTTCCATTACCCTAGTGAGGAGTTATTGGGTTGTTCCCACTTTTCCCCTCTTACAAATCAATAGCAATGCAGTGAGTATTTTGTATGTTTACTTGGGCCTATGTGTTAGTTTCTCCAAAGGAGGAAATATTACTGGTATTTAGCTTTACCAGTTGTTAAGTTGCTTTTCCGAAGTGGTTATGTAAATTTCACTCTCACCAGCATTTCCCTATTCTGTTGGTGTTGAGTGGTTCTATTAATTTTAATTTACATATCATTGATATCTGGTACGGTTGAGGACTTTTTTATTGATTTATTGGCCATTAGTATGTTTACCCTCTGGGATTTTCCTATTTATATCCTCCCCTCACCCCCACTTTTTTTTTCGAGATGGAGTCTTGCTCTGTCGCCCATGCTGGGGTGCAGTGGTGCGATCTCGGCTCACTGCAACCTCCACCTTCCGGGTTCAAGCAGTTCTCTCTCAGCCTCCCGAGTAGCTGGGACTACAGGCACATGCCACCGTGCCAGGCTAATTTTTGTATTTTTAGTAGAGACAGGATTTTACCATGTTGGTCAGGCTGGTCTCGAACTCCTGACCTGAGGTGATCCACCCACCTCAGCCTCCTAAAGTGCTGGGATTACAGGCATGAGCCACTGTGCCCAGCCCCACTTCTCTTTCTATTGAGTTGTCTTCTTTGAAAAAACAATTTATAGGCAGTACCTTATATATTCTGGATAATAGTATTTTATTAGTTACATGGGTTGCAGGTTTGACTGAAATCATCTTTTAGAGTTTTTATAGGGTGAGGGTGGCTGTAGAGTTCCATGTTGCCTGCATCACATGTCTCTCCAGAGCAAACCTGTGGACAGTGGATCCGAGACCACTTTTTAGCACCTTCTTGGCTGGGGATTTGGTGGGGGTGGTGGTTTTCCAGACCATACAGGAAGATCCCTCATTATTCACATGAGAAAGTTTCTAAAATTGACATAAGTTGCAGGCCCAGAATTCAGAATTTTCAACAATCTCCTGATCTCACAAACCTAGGCATTCAGACTTCCTTGCTTCTTCCTTTCACAACCTGGGTGGGGTTTTTTTATGGTTTCCCCTCTTTCACTAAGGCTGTTGCTCTTTCAGGGTCCCAGCTTTAACTGGGGGTTTCAGTTTCCTGCCTGGAGCCAGTCTTGTCTTTAGTTGTCAGTATTAAAACAAGTCCTTAAGGTACGTTTCCCTTATCCCCTCAGTAATTGCATCGGCTATTTTCCTGTCTGCTCTAGTTTTCAGTTCCTTTTTCTTTAGTCTTTCTTGGAAGCTCTGCTATGCATTTTTAAAAAACAGCTTAGAAAATACTTCATCTATCATTTCTAGATATTTGTCTCAGTTTATTTTAGTCTGCATTAAGCTAGAACTGATACCTTTCATATACTCTCATGTCTCTTCTAAACATAATACCCTTCCCTTCCATTGCTTTTTTGCCTGGCAAAACTCCACCTCACTCTAATGGCCCAGCTTTGCTCTCAAGTTTTCCTCCACCTTGCCAAGAATAATTTAAAATAGTTCTTATCACATTGTATTTTATTTCCCCCTTACTGGAGTGTGAGCACTTTGAGGATAGAAACCAGACCTTGTTCATCTTTGTGTCTATAGCTCCTGCTATAGTGCCTATTATAAAGTAGGTACTTAATGACTGTGTTACTGAACTGAAAATGTTTTCCTGCATGAATACTGGATTTTTTTTTTTTTTTTGAAATGGAGTCTCACTCTTGCTCTGTTGCCGAGGCTGGAGTGCAATGACGTGATCTCAGCTCACTGCAACCTCCGTCTCCCAGCTCCAAGCAATTCTCCTGCCTCAGCCTTCTGAGTAGCTGGGATTACAGGTGCGTACCACCACACCAGGCTAATTTTTGTATTTTTAGTAGAGACGGGGTTTCATCATATTGGTTAGGCTGGTGTCGAACTCCTGACCTCATGATCTACCCACCTCAGCCTCCTAAAGTGCTGGGATTACATGCAGGAGCCACTGCGTCCAGCTTTTTTTTTTTTTTTTTTTTTTGAGACAGGGTCTCACTCCGTCACTCAGGCTGGAGTTCAGTGGTGTGATCTTGGCTCACTGCAACCTCCACCTCCCGGGTTCAAGCGATTCTCCTGCCTCAGCCTCCCTAGTAGCTGGAATTTCAGGTGGCAACCACCGCACCTGGCTAATTTTTGTATTTTTAGTAGAGACGGGGTTTTGCCATGTTGGCCAGGCTGGTCTCGAACTCTAGACCTCAGGTGATCTGCCTGCCTCTGCCTCCCAAAGTGCTGAGATTACAGGTGTGAGCCACTGTGCCTGGCTATGAATACTGGATTTAAAGTCTGAAGAACTTCATTTATCATCCACCAACTAAACTTACATAATTATTTTTAGGATTAGGATGGACAATCTGGTTTTTTGTTTTTGTTTTGTTTGAGACAAACAAAACAGTGTGTCCACTCTGTCATACAGTCTGGAGTACAGTGGCGTAATCACGGCTCACTGCAGTCTTGACCTCCAGGCTCAAAAGATCCTCCTACTTCAGCCTCCTGAGTAGCTGGACCATAGGCGCATGGCACCACTTGTGGCTAATTAAAAAAATTATTTGTAGAGATGGGGTCTCCCTTTGTTGCTCAGGCTGGTCTTGAATTCCTGGCCTCAAGCAGTCCTCCTGCCTCAGCCTCCCAGAGTGCTGGGATTACAGGTGGTAAGCCACGACACCTGGCCTTTTTAAACAACTTCTGAGACTAGGTTTCCTCATTGTGGCATATTGAATCTTTCATAGATGGCTCAGCAATGTCTCCCATTCCACTGGTCTTCAGTGACCTTGCCACTTCTTCATCAAGAGGTAGAGTCTATCTTACCACCCTGCCTTGCATCTGGGCAGTCCCTGTGATTACTTTGATCAGTAGCATACAGTGGAAGTGATGGGTGCCACTACTAGACAACACTGTTTTTTTGAGACAGGGTCTCATTCTGTCGCCCAGGCTGCAGTGCAGTGGTGCAGTCATTGCTCACTGTAACTTCAAACTCCTGAGCTCAAGTCATCGTCCCACCTGATTCTCCAGAGTAGCTGGGACTACAGGTGTGCACCATAACACTTGGCTAATTTTTTAATTTTTTTGTAGAGATGGGGTCTCACCCTTGTGCCCAGGCTGGTCCCGAACTCTTGGCCTCAAGCAGTCCTTCTGCCTTGGCCTCCTCAAATGTTGGGATTACAGACAGGAGCCACCATGCCCAGCCTAGATAACATTCTCAAGTGTCCTAGCAGCTTCTGCTTCCTGCCTCTTGGAACCTAGCCACCTGTGCAAAGCCCAAGATAAGGGAGAGGCATGTACAGGCACTTCAGTTGACAGCCCTGACTGAGCTCCTAGGGAAAATCCAGCATCGACTGATAGCCAGGCAAAACTAGGTAAGTAAATCATCTTGGACGTCCATTGCAGCTGCATCTTCATTCAAATAAATAACTCCATTCCCAACTGCAATCTGACTGCAACCACATGAGGTACCTCCAACTGAGCTCAACCAACCACATCATGAGCAATAATAATATTCTGTTAAACCACTATGTTTTAGGGTGGTCTGTTACATATTAATAGATAATCACAACACCCATTTATGAAATGGGGATAATCCAGTTCTACAGCAGTGTTTTTTTTTTTTTTTTTAAACATACTTGGCTCAGCCAGTGTTTTTTCTTTTTCCTTTTTTTTTTTTTTAACAGAAGTGTTTTAAACCTTTTAGTTATTGTTGTATGTGAAATCACTTTTGCCAGGCGCGGTAGCTCACACCTATAATCCCAAAATTTTGGGAGGTCAGCATGGGTGGATCACTTGAGGTTAGGAGTTCAAGACCAGCCTGACCAACATGGGGAAACCCCATCTCTACTAAAAACATAAAAATTAGCCGGATATGGTGGCACGCACCTGTGGTCCCAGCTAGTCAGGAGGCTGAGGCAGGAGAATCACCTGAACATGAACCAAGATCGTGCCATTGTACTCCAGCCTGGCGACAGAGCAAGACTCTGTCTCAAAAAAAAAAAAAAAAAAAATCACTTTCTAAGCTGTAAAGCACTATATAAACATAAGTCGTTTTTCAATTAATAATAAAGCTACTTGGGAGGCAGGAGGATCGTTTGAGCCCAGGAGATCCAGGCTGCAGTGAGCTATGATCAAGCCACTGCATTCCAGCCTGGGTGACAGAGTGAGACCCTATCTCTAATAAAAGAATAATAATAATAAAGTTAAAACCCTTTTATAGCCAATAGAGGAGAGGTAACGCCTTATTTCTTTTAAAAATACTCCTGGTTCTCTGGTATAGATGATGTTAGTCTGTATCTAACCTACTCCACTAATTTGGGTCCCTCCAGGCCATCTACAAAACTGGTTTTATGACAGTCTTGCAGCACCAGTAAGTTATCTTCTAGCTCTGTATTCAAACTCTCTAGAACCCTACCTGTCACCCCCACCCCAACCATATGCACACAGTTCCTTCTCAGAACAAGATTCTGTTCCGATAGCCGGCCCTCATCTTAATTCATTTATCCAATGCAAACTAATATAATCAGTCTGTGCCTTTGGCTGAATGTTTCTGCAACATCTAGTCTTCCTCATGAAATCTTGGGAAGTGCTGGTAGACACTGCAGAGTGGTTAATTAAATTATGGTATAGATAGTATGGTAGTTAGGAATAGAGAGGGATAGTAAGTAAGATAGGAATAGTAAAGGTTTGACTCCTTACTAGCTGCTTGACCTTAGCAAGTTAACCTCTTTTTGCCTCCTATTGTCATATGTGTTTAATACAGTGCCTAGCCTGTAATGAGTCATGTGTTAGTTATTATTTTTATTATTGTTTTATCCAGTTGCATCTTTTGTCAGATTAGCTACACCAACCAATCCAGTTTGTATTAACAAGGCAATTGTTCCAATTTCAGAAGGCAAAATACATTTCTCATCTGACTTTCAAAAGCATTTTCATTCATATTTCACAACAATTAGTCTATTCAATATAGCAAGTTGAGGAACTAAAAGTATGACCTAATTTTTTTTTTTTTTTTTTTGACGGAGTCTCGGCCTGTCGCCCAGGCTGGAGTGCAGTAGCGCGATCTTGGCTCGCTGCAACCTCTGCCTCCCAGGTTCGAGTGATTCTTCTGCCTCAGCCTCCCAAGTAGCTGGGACTACAGGCACGTGCCACCATGCCTGGCTGATTTTTTGTATTTTTAGTAGAGATGGGGGTTTCACCATGTTAGCCAGCATGGTCTCGATCTCCTGACCTGGTGATTTACCGCCCACCTCGGCCTCCCAAAGTGCTGGGATTACAGGTGTGAGCCACTGTGCCCGGCCAAGTATGACCTCATTTTCAGTCTTCCTGATTAGCTCTGACCAAATGACTACTTAGAACTGAAGTTTTCCTATGCCCCACAGTAAGTCTTTCTAAAAATCAAGGCTGTTAGTAAGGTAAGTAAGTTTAGTAGGGTCAATATCCCTATAATGTCAATGAACATCAAGTTTGAGTATCTGATTCTTAGAACAATAACCTATTTCTTTCCATTTTCATTCATCTCCCTGACACTCTCCATATGTCATAATGTACCTAAGAGCACTTGGAAATATTTTGATAATCTGAACATTCACCAAATGGAAAATTATTCTGGGAGGTGAATACTACATTTGGTAATTTTTTCAAGACCACAGAGAAAAGTCTGGATTAGGATGACTGCTTCTCCATGGGCTAAAAGAGAAAACAGAGTTGCAGCAAAAAACACCTCAGACTCATTTATCACAACCTTAAAATGTTAATTGGGCTGGATGCAGTAGCTCATGCCTGTAATCCCCACTTTGGCTTAAGGCCAGGTGTTTGAGACCAACCTGGGCAACATAGGGAGACTTCCTCTCTACCAAAAAAAAAAAAAAAAAAAGTTAATTGACAATCTCTGTATTGACTAAAATAGGAAATAAGGTATTTACCTAATGGTGTCTTGGCTTTTCAACCAAAGCTTTTGTTGGTTTCACTATATACATGGTTGAATCTGCCCGGTATTATTCTTGTGACCCCCCTGAACCTATTTACTTTTTCTTAAAAAACATAAAACAAACATAAAGCTCTAAAATGTAAGCACCCTGGCTGACTCTCTTCCCACCATGCACAGAAAGGAAAAATTTGGTGTCCAGGGCCTTCTGAATCAGACCTGGAAAAGCTCTTAATTAGCTTATGGATTCAGGAAACTGCAGATAGAGTCACTAAAGAGGTTGAGACAGTAGAGGTGGGTTGAAGCACTTTTAATCACAAACAATAGTATAAAAGACTGTGAACAGCTCACCCAGTGGCTGTTGCCCTCCTCCAGCCCTCAGCTCACCCTCTTCCCATGCTCCCTCCTTGGGTACCATTGAATAAAGAGCAGGGTATTGGCAGCTGTCCCTGTTGCTATCAGGTGATTGATTGATAGGAAAGGGATCTAGCTAGGGACCACGGCAATCCTGGCCGTCCATCCATGGTTCTGCTTCTATACAACTTCATCATGCGACATATTCCAGCTGTGAAAGAGGAACAGTGCAGAAATCTGGGACTGAACTTGGCTGCTCCATTCAGATGGTCCAGGGTTTTAGAGCCTCAAGAGCCAAGGGCAAAAAAGGAGGAGACAGTCTGGAGTCTCGACAGAATTCAAGATGCAGCCAAATGTGGAACTAAGGTGGGTTCAATGGGGACCAGGGAAGGCCTCATGGCCCCAGTCCAGAATTGTGCGCCAACCCCAGCAATGAAACTCACGCATATGCACAAACGCACATCAACAAACACACAAAAACACACAGAGCAAATAACATTACTGAAAGAACCTAGAGGCTATTAAATACAAAACGGCAGTTTTCTTTCAAAGTGAAAATATTTGCTTCTTTGATACTCCTCAGTGCCTTGCAGTCTCCCTGTCACAGAAGAGTAGATATGGGAAGGGCCAAGAGGAGTATGTTGCCAGTGGCCCTACAAGTCCATGTGTGCTGAAGTCCCCATAGCAACCACCTTACTCTTCAGCCCAGTAGCTGCCTCCCATGTGACCATTCACCCGATTGGCACCATTGCTGGAGCTACTGTCACAGGGACTTTTTGTGCAGGTGGTCACATCTTCTTCCTCCGAGCTGCTCTCCACATCACTGCGATCATCCTTAGATACCTGGGTGGGATGAGACCAAAGACAGAAAAGTGAGGAAAGAACTTTTCTGGAGAGAACTGTAAGACACACCTAAGCTCAGAGACCCAGGTGTGGGCACTGTGTTCCCAGTCTGGTCTGCTTTCTGATGACATCTAACTCAAAGTATTATCTGGACTATGGCTACTGTTGTGACTATGCTTTGCCTGCTTTCTAGTTTTCTGCCTTGTCATCTCCAATTCTGTCCTCTGTGGAATTGAAGCTACTTTGGTAGAGGAGTGTGTCTTTCAGGACCAGCCTAAGAGAACTGACATCATTCACTGAGACCTGGTTTAGATTTCAGACACCCTTTCTCTTCTTCCACTTCAAAGAACAGGGAAGGCCAACACGAACAATACATAAGACTGTCAGCAATGCTTCTATCTTCTGGTAGTTGTGGACAATGCATTTATTCATATTGGTTATGCTGTTTAGCTTTATCCCCAAAGCTGATCCATACCAGGCCTTTTTTAGTAGTTTCCCACTCCTGGGCTCAACTACCACTATCCTATGACACTGTTTTCCAATCTTCTTCCCTTTCCCAATAGCAAGATCACTTTTCTTATGAAGCTTCAGCATCCCTGGCTGGGTGTGGTGGCTCACACCTGTAATCCCAGCACTTTGGGAGGCCGAGGCAGGCGGATCACAAGGTCAGGAGTTCGAGACCAGCCTGAGCAACATGGAGAAACCCTGTCTCTACTAAAAATATAAAAATTAGCCGGGTGTGGTGGCGCGCGCCTGTAATCCCAGCTACTCAGGAGGCTGAGGCAGGAGAATCTCTTGAACCCAGGAGGCGGAGGTTGCAGTGAGCTGAGATCGCGCCAATGCACTCCAGCCTGGGCGACAGAGTGAGACTCCGTCTCAAAAAAAAAAAAAAAAAAGAAACTTCAGCATCCCCAAGATACACAGTATAGTGAAAACAAAACACAAATGGATTGGCAGTCAATGAGAAAAGAATCCCAGTTCTAATCATGCTACCATCTGTGAATGCTTATTAACCTGGGCTTTTTTGTTTTGTATTTTCAAATGAAGCATCTGGATTACGGCAGCATTTCCTAATCTAAACTATCCTGCATATCAAGCAAAGTATTTCAATTTCTCCACCATGAGCCAGGCACAGTGGCTTACACCTATAATCCTAGCACTTTGGGAGGCTGAGGGAGGAGGACAGCTTGAGCCCAAGAGTTTGAGACCAGCCTGGGCAACATGGCGAGAGCCCTGTCTCTACAAAAAATAAAAAATGACAAAATTAGTTGGGCATGGTGACATGCACCTGTAGTCCTAGCTACTTGGGAGGCTGAGGCAGGAGGATCTCTTGAGCCCAGGAGGTTGAGGCTGCAGTGAGCCATGATTGCGCCACTGTACTCCAGCCTGGGCAATGGAGCAAAACC
Organism: Pongo abelii; assembly: GCF_028885655.2. Taxonomy (NCBI): domain Eukaryota; kingdom Metazoa; phylum Chordata; class Mammalia; order Primates; family Hominidae; genus Pongo; species Pongo abelii. The sequence goes on from NC_071995.2 coordinate 47,899,492, forward strand.
TTGTCTCTAAAAAAAAAGGGCCGGGCATGGTGGCTCACGCCTGTAATCCCAGCACTTTGGGATGCTGAGGTGGGCGGATCACCTGAGGTCGGGAGTTCGAGATCAGCCAGACCAACATGGAGAAACCCTGTCTCTACTAAAAATACAAAAAAATTAGCCAGGCATGGTGGCTCATGCCTGTAATCCCAGCTACTCAGGAGGCTGAGGCAGGAGACTTGCTTGAACCGGGCAGGTGGAGGTTGTGGTGAGCCAAGATCGCGCCATTGCACTCCAGCCTGGGCAACAAGAGCTAAACTCTGTCTCAAAAATAAATAAATAAATAAAAATTAAAAATCACCCTGGACTCTAATAGTAAAGAACAGAAACCCAGTGAGACCTGTGTCGGACTTCTGACCTCCAGAACTGAAGGATAATAAATGTGGTTTAAGTAAAGGAGAGAAGGAAGTGAAAAGGAACACAGCTGTAACAACTGTTGCCAAGGAGGTGAGCATTTGCTTTGGATCAGCTCCTTAAATTTGTGTTGGACGGGTCTTCTACAGTTGATGATAGCTGTTGACCTCTGAACTCAGATGACTGATTAGCTGACCTTTAGGAAATTTCCACTAGAGGGCAGAGTGTCTCTAGATTTGAGGTAAACAGAGACTCAAGAAAAACAAAAAAAAAGTAGACTCAATTCTTGCCTCAGTTTAGGAAAAAAATCTGGCAACTGCAGCTGTAGTCAATAATGGCCCCGAAAAGTCAGGAGAGAGAGCATGCTCTGAGACAAACACAAGGGAACAGAAAGGAGAGCAGGAGGAAAGAGAACCACATTCAGATGGACACGCCTCACTGAATACTAGAAGCACAGATACACTTACATGCAAGAGATGAAACTGTCCAGCTCCCACCAGGCACAGAAAAAAGGAAGGAGGTGAGGGAAGAGTGGAGAGTACAGGGTCTAATCCTTCCTGGACAGGTCACCTAGTCAGGAAAGAAAAGCAGGAGAGAACAGAGATGTCCAGTAGCTACAGCAAGATGCACAGGCACACTGAGCAAGTTCTGAGCCAATGGCAGCTATAAGGAATAATGATACAGGAGATCATCAATATCTAGGCCACATACCATCACCTGGTCCTAGTATCAGTACCTGCTCAAGCAGAGCCCCTCCCACTTGGGATTCTGTATTTCTTTAGGCTGAAATCCCTAGCCCTTTGACTAACTACAGTCTGACTGCTTCAAAACTTGCAAAATTCAATTATGAGTTTATCATTAAGTGGCACCTTTCTTTGGCTCTTGGCATAAGATGGGTATTTGAAACACTACATACCCTTTCACTTAGGACACTTGCTTTTATACACTAGTGGGGTGAGGTGGGTATTTAGTTTCTTATATAAATATCACAGCATGGTCACCTTGTGGTGGCTTGTGAACTACCACACACCACTTCTAGGCAACTTAACAATCTGCTTTTATACAGTTTATACGGCTCTGCATACGATTTCCTTTGAAAAGGGCCCCATGTCAAAAAGAAAAATATGAAATCCACTGAAACAGGTAGGTAAGGGATAGGAAATGGTTGAGGCCATCTCTTAAAAAACTCTTAACCCTATCATCCTTTAACAAAAGCCATTCCTAAGGGACAGGAAGAAGGTAGAACTTTCCTCTTGCATCTAAGTCACATCTTAAAAGGTAAAACAGGCAGGCCAGGTGCGGTGGCTCACGCCTATAATCCCAGCACTTCGGGAGGCCAAGGTGGACAGATCACGAGGTCAGGAGTTAGAGACCAGCCTGGCCAACATAGTGAAACCCTGTTTCTACTAAGAATACAAAAATTAGCCAGGCATGGTGGCATGTGCACCTGTAATCCCAGCTACTAGGGAGGCTGAGGCAGGAGAATCGCTTGAACCCAGGAGGTGGAGGCTGTGGTGAGCCAAGATCGTGCCATTGCACTCCAGCCTGGGCAACAGAGCGAGATTCCATCTCAAAAAAAAAAAAAAGGTAAAACAGACTTGGTGTGGTGGCTCACACCTGTAATTCCATCGTTTTGGGAAGCCGTGGTAGGAGGACTGCTTGAGGCCAGTAGTTGGACATTGGCCTGGGTAACGTAGTGACACCCTATCTACAAAAAATAGGAAAATTAGCCAGGCATGGTGGTGCACACCTATAGTCCCAGCTACTTGGGAGGCTGCAGTGGGAGAATCCCATAAGCCCAGGTGTGAGGCTGCAGTAAGCCATGATCATGCCACTGAACTCCAGCCTGGGTGACGGAGCAAGACGTTGTCTCTAAAATAAAAGGCAAAACACTCACTGAAGAGGCGAAGACTTTGGAGCCCTAGGCTTTTTGCTTGGCCTGCTTGAGTAGATGGGGCTCACCAGGTTTGATGGAGACAGAACATCTGTTGGGTAATCCCTATCTTCCATACCCCAAAGAAAGAAGCCATCTTTCATCCTCACCTTTCCCCTGATCAAGGCTTTCAAAGCAATCCGTGCAATTAGGTAGGACCAGATGACATGCAGAACCTGTAGGGTCAGCAGCAGGCCATTGAGGAGCCACCATGAAGCATAAGGCCCGATTATCTCCCAGCTCTCAAAGAGGGTCGTGTTCAGAATCCTAGAAGAGGGGGGCCAACAGTCAGATTCTAGAGTCAAAGCTCAGCAGACAGGGATGAAGCTGAGTCCTGGGGATGCAGAGCCCTGTGTGTTTTCCTACCAGCCCTTTTATCAGCTGAAGTTCCAGGGACCATCATCCACAGTAAGAAAATAAAGAAAGGGAGGAGCCTGTTGTGTTTTCTATCCTTAGGGACAGAGAAAGATATATAAATCTTAGGAACTGATGGATTAAGTCACATTATTAATCACTTCAAATATCCAGAGTTTCACGAAATTAGGACAGCAGTGGGACTCTAATCCTAGGAATGACTCAGCTCTTCAGGCACATATAGGATAGGACAGTAGGTAGCTGATTCCCGTAAAGCAGTGAATGTAGAAGTGAAAGGAGACAGGGAGAGAGAGGAGAGGGAGAGAGAGAGAGAGAGTGTGTGTGTGTGCATCAGGGTTGGGATGTGTGTGTGTGTGTGTGCGTGCATGCGTGTGTGTGTGTCAGGGTTGGGACCAGAGCAGGAACACAAGCAAGAAGGGCCTGAGAATTATATCAACAGTGCAAAAGATGCAAAAGAAGTCAAAGGAATTACTTAGGCATAAAATGAGGACTGTTCCTCAAGAGATGAGTCAGTCCTGAGAAGCCAACCAAGTCGGGTACTCTGAGTCTGGATCCGACCTTGCTAGAAATACGGTGTGAGGCAGCAGAGGTCCTATGAGAGTCCATAAAAGGTCAGCACAGGCCAAGGTAAAAGCAGGGCAATAGGGTTCTTGTGTTCTATTGGCAAAAGTAGAATAGAATAGAACAGAAAAACTGAATGGGCAAAATGAGAATTGGCAAAAAGGTATCATTAGGCTCATACCTACCACAACTCTACAGCCCTACCACTTACCAGAATGGATAGATTCCTAGTCGTGTAACCATAAAAACAGCACTGAAGATCACAAAAAGGGTGTCACAGAGCCGCTGATACTTGGCATAATTGGCCAGTTTGGCTGCCTGGAGAAAGGAAGAAAGAATTGAGCTGGGGAGAAAGTCAGTCCTCACATAGGAAGAAAAGAAGAGAAGAAGAAGATGGAGAAAGAGAGATTGGGTTTTTACCTCCAGCAAGAAGTCTGAGACATCATGTAGACACATGATCAGAGTTCCCACTCGAACCATATTGTTGATGTAGGAGAAGGAGATAAGCCCAATGGTGACCAAGTGATGCACAAACATAATCAGGAAGTCCTAGGAAGGAATGGAAATAGAAGAGGGAGGTAAAAGCTGGGCCGTAGAAACATCAGCCAACCCAATGTCCTGCATTATTCTCTGAGAATCTTACCCCACCCCATATAGAATAGTTTCCATTGGCCGGGCGTGGTGGCTCACGCCTGTAATCCCAGCACTTTGGGAGGGCAAGGTGGTCGGATCACCTGAGGTCAGGAGTTCGAGACCAGCCTGGCCAACATGGGGAAGCCCTGTCTCTACTAAAAATACAAAAATAAGCCGGGTTTGGTGGCGCGTGCCTGTAATCCCAGCTACTCGGGAGGCTGAGGCAGGAGAATTGCTCAAACCTGGGAGGTAGAGGTTGCAGTGAGCTGAGATCACGCCACTGCACTCCAGCCTGGGTGACAGAGTGAGATTCTATCTCAAAAAAAAAAAAAAAAGTTTCCATTCTGCTTAGACTCTCCCTTGGCTACCTAGCATTTAACTGAACCCTCCCTACATCAGTGACTGATCCATACTCTATGTTAATGCAGCTCAAAGGCCAGAAATAAAATTTCCTTTGGTAACTGCAGAATACCTATAGCATGGATGCTAAGCTGACACTTGGGGATAACATCCCAGTAAGACATACAAGCTTTAGAGTTCCCTGAGATTATGACTCTTCTGCTTTAATGAGAGAAACGTCAACCACAAGGACCTAATAGAAGGGAGAGGTTTGTGGCTCTAATTTCCTCTTGGGTTCAAATGTCAAGTTAGACCTGGGGAAGTCTCTAAATACTTATCAGACACATCTATTAAATACTTCTCAGTTTATTATTTTTAAAACTTAAATATGTATTTCAAACTTTCTTATATGTATCACAATTAAAATAAAAATTTAATAAAGTGACCTGTGTCTTCTGACCATAGGAGAGTAAAAGGCATAAAAATTCAGTATCAAGTTTCTATGTCAGATAACACTAACAACCTGGGTAAGTTTTAATTCATTCCCATAAATGCTAACCCTGGTTTTCTTCATCAAAGATAACCCTGAGTTAGTGACAGATTAGGGTTAGAGCTGCTAGAACCACATTATTTCAGGTAGACACTAATAAAGAGGTAAATATTCTGCCTTTTCTATTGGGTTGTATAAAACTTAAGTCATTTCCAACTCTGTCCCTATCTGGGCAAGTCAGCTCACTTCTCTCAATCTTTGCTTCCTAAACAATAGCAGGAAGAGAGCAAAACCCCTTCCAATTGACTTTCTTTGAGTAAGTGGGGTAACCAGAAGGGGAGGACAGAGAGAGAAAGGGTCCCTAATGCCATATGAAAGCCATATCCAGCTATTCTGGAATCAGACCTTTTTTTCTGAATAAGACATTGCTATCCCCCAATTCTGACTAGTTTCCTGAGCTTTAGATACGTAAGAAGCTTAAAGAAAAATATGGAAAAAAGTATGCTTCTTAGCTGGTTAATTGTTCTCATCCTGGGGCTTCCCTGAATGTCTTAAGTATACTTCATCATTAATTCAGTCTCATTTCTGGGAACATTACGACAAGCTAAGAGTCCATCAAACCCAGTTTCTCCTTTTGCAGTCTCAGGGAAGATAATACATCATAATGGCAGTCATGGAAGCTGCTAGAAAGGAGGATGCAATAAGTTGGGGAATTGAGGGAGCCAACGTCCTTACCTTTCTTTTAATGTCTGTAAACTGAGAAAACATAAGGGACCAATAGAAGGCCAATTCCATGATATAATAGTAATAAAGCCCACTTGAAAGAGGCTGGAAGAGAGAAAGAAGTAGTTAGATTACCAGCTAGTCAAAGGTGCATTCCATCTCTCCAACCTTCTCTGCCTTGGAGGACTAATACTCCAAATTATTAGACATCTCTCCTCCCCATTATCTGCCAAGATATGCAATAGCTAACAGACTTTGATTGGTGTAGAGACTTAAACCTCTTCCCTTGCTCCTCTGCACACACATCTTCAGCTCTCATCTTGCAGAGATGAGATACAGTTAACACATACTGTAACACAATCAAATCAGTATGTCTAGGATTCTGGGCAATTAGTGCTTTTCACAGGATTAAATACACATAGGCCTTCTCTTCCACCCCTTTAGCAGTTCCTTGACATGTTTCCAGTATAGGTTACAACCAAGATGCTCTTACTGGGATTCCAAGTTACCCTTGATACAAAAAAGACATCTGAACCAGAAAGTACCTCATTAAATACCAGAAACCTGCTTTTCTTTTAGCCCAATTAGGGGGAATACAATGGGGAAAATCAGAACAAAAAACTCATTGGATTTCATTGCTATGGGGGCCTCAGGAATAGATACCTCATATGACTCTTAGCAGTGGGGAAAAAAAAAAAAAAAAAAAATAGATACCCTGAATATGACTTAAAGGGACTCAGTCCCTAATCCCTCAATCCCAAGGAAATGCACCATCTGTCCTGGGGACTGGCAAAGGACCCTCACTCACTCCACCTTATACACATTCAAGACCCCTATCCTGAAACGACTCAGATCCTACCTGAAATGGATAGTTATGCCAGCACTGTTGGATGTCCCAGAACCAAGGTGACTAAGAGAAAACAGATAATCCACGTCAGTCCTCAAGATTCTCACCTGGCTTCAAGATGTACCTCATATAATCCCCTTCTCTCTAGGCCGGGGCAAAAGTGAGACAGGAAAGCCCCCAAACAGATTTTAGGGCTCCCTAAAGGATCAATAAATAGCTAGACTGTTCTTCTACAGTAACAGAGTGTTATAAATAGAAAAACAATGCTTTGAGGTAAATAAGAACAGTGAGAGCTTTAGGTTAGTTTTAGGAAATATCACTACCTGGAATATATACACAGGAAGACAATGATTCATCTGATAACCAAGAAAGGTATCTCCATGCCACGTTCAGAAGTCAAAAGTAATCATCTCTAATGGAATAATGATTATGTCCTTTAAGGAGTTTGTCCGTATCATCTTTGCTGCTGGATTTCTTATCATTAAATTGTTCATAATATTGTCTTATTATCCTTTCAATGACTATAGGATCTGTAGTGATAACCCTTTCCATATTGATAATTCATATTTCCTTTTTTTGTTGGAGTTGGTCAATTTTAATCAAACCTTTCAAAGAATGAACTTTTGGCTTTATTAATTTTATCCATGGCCAGGCACAGTAGCTCACACCTGTTAATCCCAGCACTTTGGGAGGGTGAGGTGGGTGGATTGCTTGAGCCCAGGAGTTCAAGACCAACTTGGGCAACAGAGTGAAACCCCGTCTCTACAAAAAATACAAAAATTAGCCCGGTGTGGTTGTGCACATGCCTGTAGTCCCAAGTATCTTGGGAGGCTGAGGTGTTAGCATTGCCTGAGGCTGGGAAGTTGAGGCTGCAGTGAGCTGTGATCACGCAACTGCACTTCAGCCTGGGTGACAGAGTAAGACCCTGTCTTTAAAAAACAAAATAAAACAAAACAAAACAGGCCAGGCGTGGTGGCTCATGCCTGTAATCCCAGCACTTTGGGAGGTCGAGGTGGGAGGATCACCTGAGGTTAGGAGTTCGAGATTAGCCCGGCAACATGATGAAAATCTGTCCCTACCAAAAATACAAAAATTAGCTGGGCCTGGTGGCATACTCCTGTAATCCCAGCTACTAGGAAGGCTGAGGCAGGAGAATCACTTGAACCCAGGAGGCAGAGGTTGCAGTGAGCCAAGATTGTACCACTGCACTCCAGCCTGGGAGACAGAGCGAGACTCTGTCTCAGACAAACAAACAAAAACCCCACAAATGTATCCATTGTTTATCTAATGCCTATTTCATTAATTTCCACTTACTTTATTATCATTTTTTAGAAATGGGGTCTCACTATAGAGACTGGATAGAACTCCCGGGCTTAAGTGATCCTCCCACCTCAGCCTCCCAAAGTGAGGGGAGTACAGGGGTGAGCTACCACGCCTGGCCAATTTCTGCTTATTTTTTTATTATTTCCTTCCTTTAACCTATTTTGCTTATCTTTTTCAAGAACCTAAAGCAGAAATTTAGATCAACTTTAAACGTTTCTTTTGTAATATAAACATTTAAAGCTATAAATTTCCCTCTAAGTATGTTTTATCTGTATCCCAGAAATTTTGATATGATTCAATTAAAAATATTTTCTTATTTCTCTTGTGATTTTTCATTTGATCCACAGGTTATTGAGAAGAGTTGTTTAACTTCCAATTTTTTTTTTTTTTTTTTTTTTTTGAGACAGAGTCTCACTCTGTCACCCAGGCTGGAGTGAAGTGGTGTGATTTTGGCTCATTGCAACCTCTGCCTCCCGGGTTCAAGCGATTCTTGTGCCTCAGCCTCCCCAGCAGTTGGGATTACAGGCACGTGCCACCATGCCCGGCTAATTTTTTGTATTTTTAGTAGAGACAGAGTTTTGCCCTGCTGCCCAGGCTGGTCTTGAACTCCTGAGCTCAGGCAACCCGCCCGCCTCAGCCTCCCAGAGTGCTGAGCAACCGCATGCAGGCGAATTCCAAATGTTTTCCATGTCTCTCATTACAATTGACTTCTAATTTAATTCCATTATGGTCAGAGAACACATTCTTTAAGATTTCAATATTTTGAAATTTACTGAGACTTATTTTATGGCCCAGCATTAGTTTATCTTTCTACATGCACTTGAAAATTATATGTATTCTTCAGCTGTTGGTGTAGTGTTTTATAAATGTCAATAAGGTAAAACTGGTTGATCATGTCATTCATATCTTTTACACCCTTAGTGATTTTTTTTTTTTTTTTTTTTGCCTAGGGTTTAGGTCAATTACTGAGAAAAAACTATTAAAATCTTCAAATACAACTGTATATTTGTCTATTCTCTTCCTTTAGTTCTGCCAGTTTTTTGTCTATAATATTTTGAAAACACAATGATATCATTTAGAGAGAAACAGTATGGTATGGGGAAAAAAACATGAACTCAAGAATCAAAAAGCCTGAAATTCTTCTTCCTTCTTTTTCTGAGGCAGAGTCTTGCTCTGTCACCCAGGCTGGAATGTAGTGGCTCCATCACAGCTCACTGCAGCCTTGACCTCCTGGGCCCAAGCGATTCTCCTACCTTAGCCTCTTGAGTAGCTGGGACTACAGGTGCACGCCACCACGCCAGGCTAATTTTTGTAGCTTTTTGTAGAGACGGGGTTTCACCATGTTGCCCAGGTTGGTCTCGAATTCCTGGGTTCAGATGATCTGCCCATCTTGGCCTCCCAAAGTGTTAAAATTACAGGTGTGAGCCACTGTGCCCAGCCCCCTGAAATTCTTCTTTGACTCTGACAATTAACTAAAAAGTAGGAGTAATACCTGTTTCACCCACTTTAAAGGGTTTATTCCATTTCTACTCCTTCAATTTTTGTCAAGTGCTTTGTAAACCATTAAGTATTATGCTGATTTAGTTATTACTAGTATTATTAGTATCTTCTAGGGGAGAAGCAGTAAAGTTATAAAGTTACTGAAGTCAGGCGCCAGACAGAAGACAATCTATTAGGATATAAACCTGGGCTGTGGGCATCACAGAGGAAAAGTTGGGGGAAATATAAAGATCTAAAGGTATTTAGGCCAGGCTCAGTGGTTCATGCCTGAAATCCCGGCACTTTGGGAGGCCAAGGCGGGTGGATCACCTGAGGTCAGGAGTTCAAGACCAGCCTGGCCAACACGGTGAAACCCCATCTCTACTAAAAATACAAAAATTAGCCAGGTATGATGATGTGCACCTGTAGATCCAGCTACTCGGGAGGCTGAGGCAAGAGAATCTCTTGAACCCAAGAGGCAGAGGTTGCAAGTGAGCTGAGATTCCATAACTGCACTCCAGCCTGGGTGACAGAGCAAGACTCTGTCTCAAAAAAAAAAAAAAAAAAAAAAAAGATCTAAAGGTATTTAACTCTTACTTCTAGAGATCTAGGCATGATTAGAACCCAACAGAGGACTAGAGAAAGTTAAGACTCACCGACCAGAGAAATCTAATTCCATAGCAGAATATACATAAATAAAATGTGAATCTCCACCTGGGTGGGCAAAGAGTAGAGGTTAGACAAATGTCCACTCAAACCAAAGCCTCTGAGGCTACGGAAGTCAAGATAGCAAATTTGGGGATAAGAGAGTTACTGGTGAGAAAGAGGATCAATTCCTAGAATAGGGGCAACTACTGTCATTTAAAAAGCCAAAGACAGGGGCCAGGAGTGGTGACTCACACCTGTAATCCCAGCACTTTGGGAGGCCGAGGCGGGTGCATCGCCAGGTCAAGAGATCGAGACCATCCTGGCCAACATAGTGAAACCTTGTCTCTAAGAATACAAAAATTAGCTGGGCATGGTGGTGCGCACCTGTAGTCCCAGCTACTCAGGAGGCTGAGGCAGGAGAATCACTTGGACATGGGAGGCGGAGGTTGCAGTGAGCAGAGATTGTGCCACTACACTCCAGTCTGGCAACAGAGCGAGACTCCATCTCAAAAAAAAAAAAAAAAAAAAAAAAAAGCCAAAGCAGCGTCATCTTCCATTAGGAAAATATTAGGCTCTATCATCAGACTCCCTAGCATTTTTCTTTACATGACAATTACTAATACAGTGCTCACAGGATAATGAGAAAAAGCTCAATAAAATGAAAAATAGTATTTCCCAGAAAAGGAATGCTTCCTAAAAATTGTCAACTTATAGCAAGCAAGCTAGTACTCCCTCTATTAAGGTATACATGTATTAGTACATCTACTTACATAAGTACAGTTATAAGGATTTACTCCCAATCTATTTAGGAAAAGGGAACAAAATAGAACCACACCTAGCTTAGTGGCAACATGTCCAAGAAACTTAAGGGAATCAGTGTTCCAGTTCCCTTCTTTCCTACCTATAATAGGCTGAGTTAGTTCTCTATATCCATTAACTGTTGTCCTAACAACAGAAGTGATGTTCAAAACAGAAAACTTCAGTCCAGTTGTATCCCACCATCTTCCTTATTCCCTCCCTCCCTCCTTGCGTACTTACATGCTTTCACAGAATTTAGTAAGCGTTGGGGGCTTGTCCTGATTCCTCCGATGGCGAAACCAACATTGGATTTTTCGGACATTCCAATCCAGCTGCTTTGACAGGCCCTCCAGCCTTTTCTTCTCAGGATACTGTGAATGTATAATCAGAGTCAGAACACCCGTCTCCTCATACCCCTCCTTCAATCCCACTGACTAGCTGAGTGACAAGGTATGATAGCAGTAGTGGCTCAAGTGATGTTTATCTTTCCAAGTTTTATCCCAAAGTCATTTTTAGCAAGAAATTTTATCTTACATATCAAGGACCTGTACTGCTCACCTATACATATCCTTGTTTTGTCTCTTCCTCCAGCCCAAGCTGAGTAAAAAAGGATATTAAAAACCCAAATTGCAGGCCAGGCATGGTGGCTCATGCCTGTAATCCTGGGATTTTTGAAGGCCGAGGGCCGAAGGATGGCTTGAGCCCAGGAGTCTGAGACCAGCCTGGGCAACATGGCAAAACCTTGTCTCTCGAAAAAACAAAAAACCCAGACTGCAAAGGCTATCAGTACTGTCTCCATCTCGATTACACAACTAGGCAGTGACAGAAACTGGAACAAGGAAAAACAAAAACAAGATATGGTATGTGTTTGGGGAAAGAGGGGTAAGGGTGGCTGCTGGGCCTAAAACTCAAACATACTATGTATGTAAACTTGACATACGTAGGGCCCAAAAGTTTTCCCTGAGGGGATAAAGCTCTCCATATAGCTACATGGACTACTCAAATATGAAAGATCATCCCGTCCTATCCTTACCCTTAGAGATATGTGCTCTCTATCCTCCCCTGCCCCATGGAGCAACGCCTTATCTGAATTTTCCTCTCTGTTTCTTTGCCCACTTACCTTGGTAATAGATATGAACACCTTTTCAAGGATGGCATTGGGTTGGGCCTGATAAGGACCACTGTCCTCGATGCCAATATGGAGTGCGCAGGGTTTGGCAATAAATCTGTAATGGAGAAAACCCAAGGGCCAATTCTTTTTAAAAAAATTTTATTTATAATTGACACATAATAATTGTACATATTTATGGGGTACAATGTGATGTTTCAATGCATGTATACATAGTATAATGATGAAACTGGGGTAATTACCATATCCATCACTTTCAACATTTATCACTTCTTTATGGTGACAATGTTCACCAGCCTCAGCCTCCCAAAATGCTGGGATTACAGGCGTGGGCCACTGTGCTGGCTGGAAGCTTTTTGGAGATGCATAATGTTGAGCCCATCTCAGACTTGCAAAATCAGAATCTGCATTTTAACAAGATCCCCAGGTGATTCACACGTCCATTAAAATGTGAGAACTAATCTACTTCATAAGAATCTTGTAAGTAATTCAGTGAGATAATGTATATGAAAGACTCTGGCACAAAGGAGGTGATTAATAAATGGCAGTTTTCCTTACATCAAAAGACAAAGATCTTAATTGGAGGGAAAAGTAGAACTGAGACAAAACTCTTCCTGCATATAGATATCCTGGATCTTGGATACCTTCCTGCCTAACCAAGAGATTATGGAAATACTTAGATCTTTCAGGAGTCGAGAAGAAAGAAATCAGGAAGCTAGGAAAGGTGAGAAGGAAATCACCTATTAGCACTCTGTCGTAGTCTCAGATCTACTAATAAGGCATATAAACTTAGTAAAATCACTTACCTATTGGGTCTTGGTTTCATCATCTAAAAGAAGAGGTTATATCAAGCAGAGTCCCAAGGATTTAAATTTTTAAAAAGAATAAAAAAGCTGGGCGTGGTGGCTCACGCCTGTAATCCCAGCACTTTGGGAGGCTGAGGCAGGAGGATCACAAGGTCAGGAGTTGGAGACCGGCCTGGTCAACATAGTGAAACCCTGTCTCTACTAAAAATGCAAAAAAAAATTATCTGGGCATGGTGGTGGGCGCCTGTAATCCCAGCTACTTGGGAGGCTGAGGCAGGAGAATCGCTTGAACCCTGGAGGCGGAGGTTGCAGTGAGCCGAGATCGTGCCACTGCACTCCAGCCCAGGTGACAGTGTGAGAATCCGTCTCAAAAAGAAAAAAAAAAAAAAAAAAAAAAGAATAAAAAATAAAAAGAGGTTATATGAGATGATTTCTAAGGTTTTTTTTCCTATATCTAAGATTCTAAGATGTTATCATTGATTGATTATAATTAATTTCTAACTTTTGAATCTTTGAAAATTGAGGAACTATTCCTTGGTTCTTCAAGAAGGATCTCACTCGCCCCCACAACCAGAGATTTTTATGAACATCAGCACTAGGAAAAGCTCTATATTGCCACTTTCAGGATAAGTCAAAACCAGTTTTAGCCCTTAGCATCTTAAGGAGTCCCATAATGAAAATACGACTGGGAGGTGTAAAATGGAGTGCCGTTGACCTATTTTCTTGAGCTGCATTTGAATCTAGAATATATTATCTCTAAAGGAGGGACTGAGAATAAGAAACTTTATCTCCCTCTATGAAAACTTTTTACCTTATCACCAAAGTTCCTGAGCCATAGGGTAATATTTATTCAGAGCATAAAATTAGCCACATCTGTAACGCATTCTCTTTTACACCGGTGGTAAAAAAAAAAAAAAATAGTTCCATTCAAGGGCCAATGCCAGTGGATACCTTAATTTACATTTACTGGCATACTATTCTGTATACCAATAATATTTAAACCCCAACTCATGTTTAAACTCTTTGTAAACACAAATAGACTGCTTTTATATTACAAAGGTACTGTGCTCAGCAGTTGTTCAGTAACTGACAAGCAACATGTTTTAGTGAAACCCACTCTTGTTCTATTGGAGCTCAATTCTGACCCAAAATTAATCAGCATTCAGAAGAGTAAATGAGGCCGTCATTCTATGTTGTTGAGTTGATGCCATATCAGAGATAAAAATCGTCTAAAAGCCCTGTCTCCTCCTCTTTCTCCTATCGACATAATTGCATGAAAATCCAAAGGCAGAAAACAGCCTTTCCAATTCCTACTCTTAGGCCTAACCCAGGCTTCTTTAATCCAGAGGCAGTCAGGTGATTAAAACTCAGGATCTGCAGTTAGACAGATTTTACCAGCTGAAAGACCTTGTGACTGTTACATACCCACAGAATGGAGATAATATCTACCTCACAGGGTTATTTTAAAGATAAAATGATACAATGTATGCCTACACCAATACCTGACACTTAGCAAACATTCATTAAAGAGTAGCTATTATTATTTCACTAGAAACATTTCAGTCTGGGTACTCTCTGGTACCTCCAGCAGAAAATGAGAAGAAATCCTCTTTGATATAACAGGTCTATATTCTGCTCACCTGGGTGAAGCCAGTTTTAAAATTACTATTATCTGGATCATGGAGTGGACTTAACAATCTAGAATTGTCATTAGCTCACATCCTGCCCTCATTAGTTCAGAGTTCGGTGAAAAGCATAAAGCTACTCATATCCAGTCAGTTCCAGCTATATGGAGCCTAAGAACATTTGACAGCCAGGCGCGGTGGCTCATGCTTGTAATCCCAGCACTTTGGGAGGCCGAGGTGGGCGGATCACGAGGTCAGGAGATCGAGACCACGGTGAAACCCCGTCTCTACTAAAAATACAAAAAATTAGCCAGGCGTGGTGGCGGGTGCCTGTAATCCCAGCTACTTGGGAGGCTGAGGCAGGAGAATGGCATGAACCCGGGAGGCGGAGCTTGCAGTGAGCCGAGATCACGCCACTGCACTCCAGCCTGGGCAACAAGGTGAGACTCCGTCTCAAAAAAAAAAAAAAAAAAAAAGAACATAAGAACATTTGACAAATACTTGTTGAGCGTTTATTTTGTGCTACAGAATGAAGCTTTATTATATTTTCCAGATGTGATTGGAAAATAATCTTTTCTAATTTGTGATAAAAAAATTAAATATATAGATTTAGTTATACACAGTTAATGAATTACCTTACTGAAGAAAGTGAAATTATTTGAAATTACAGCTTTTGAGAAAGTATTAATTCTACATCATACAAAAGGCTGGCATTTGGTATAACTTATAAAATAGGTATCTAGGCCAGGTGCAGTGGCTCATGCCTGTAATCCCAGCACTTTGAGAGGCTGAGGTGGGTGGATCACGAGGTCAGGAGTTCGAGACCAGCCTATCCAACATGGTGAAACTCCATCTCTACTAAAAATACAAAGTTAGCCGGGTGTGGTGGTGTGTGCCTGTAACCCCAGCTACTCAGGAGGCTGAAGCAGGAGAATTGCTTTTACCCAGGAGGCGGAAATTACAAATGAGCTGAGATCACGCCATTGCACTCTGGCCTGGGTAACAGAGCGAGACTCCATCTCCAAAAAAAAAAAAAAAAAAAGATACCTACGGTGGTCAATTTCCAGAGCCTGGCATTCATCATTTCTGCTACATCAGCACTTCTCAAAGTGTGGTTTAGAGACCCCTGGGGGATCCAGAGACTCTTTCAGTAGGTCTACAAGGTCAAAACTATCTTCATAATAATTCTATAATTTCATAAAAATCTTTTCTCTCTCATGAGAGTACAGTGGAACTTTCCACAAGTTACATGACATATAACAACAGACTGAATGCAGACACTGACATGAGACTACAGATGCCAGGTATTTTAAAAAATGTTAAAATGCTACTCTTCTCACAGTTTTTTGTTTTGGAAAATAGTTATTTTTCATAAAACGTAATGAGTTCATTGTTATTTATATTGAGACAGGGTCTCACTCTGTCACCCAGGCTGGAGTGCAGTGGTGTGATCACTGCTCACTGCAGCCTTGACTTCCTAAGCTCAAGCGATCCTCCCACCTCAGCCTCTCAAGTAGCTGGGACTACAGGTGTTGGCCATGGCCAGCTAATTAAAAAAATTTTTTTTGTAGAGACAGGGTTTCGCCATGTTTCCCAGGCCATTGCTATTTTTAAATGAATAAATATGGGCTGGGCACGGTGGCCAATGCCTGTTATCCTAGCACTTTGGGAGGCTGAGACAGGTGGATCACTTGAGCCCAGGAGTTCGAGACCAGCCTGGGAAACATGGTGAAACCCTGTCTCTCCCCAAAACACAAAAGTTAGACAGGTGTGGTAGCTCATGCCTGTGGTCCCAGCAACTTGGGAGGTTGAGGTGGGAGGATCACTTGAACCTGGGAATACGAGGCTGCAGTGGGCTGTGATTGCGCCACTGCACTTCAGCCTGTGTGACAGAGCCAGATCCTGTCTCAAAAATAAATAGGCTGTACGCCGTGGCTCATGCCTGCAATCCCAGCACTTTGGGAGTCTGAGGTAGGCAGACTGCTAGAGCTCAGGAGTTCAAGACCAGGCTGGCCAACATGGTGAAACCCCATCTCTACCAAAAAATACAAAAATTAGCCAGGCATGGCGGCACATACCTGTGGTCCCAGCTACTCAGGAGGCTGAGGTGAGAGGATCTCTTGAACTCAGGAGGCAGAGATTGCAGTGAGCTGAGATCTCGCCACTGCACTCCAGTCTGGGCGACAAAGCAGACTCTGTCTCAATAATAAATAAATAAATAGGCCGGGAGTGGTGACTCAGACTTGTAATACTGGCACTTTGGGAGGCTGAGGCAGGCTGATCACTTGAGGTCAGGAGTTTGAAACCAGCCTGGCCAACATGGCGAAATGCCATCTTCTACTAAAAATACAACAACAAAAAATTAGCCGGGCATGGTCATGCACACCTGTATTCCCAATTACTCGGGTGGCTAAGGCAGGAAAATTGCTTGAACCCGGGAAGCGAAGGTTGCAGTGAGCCGAGATTGCGCTACTGCACTCCAGTTGGGGTGACGGAGTGAGACTCCATCTTAAAAAAAAAAAAAATATATATATATATATATATATGTGTGTGTGTGTGTGTAGACATTTTATACATGTATAAATACATGTAGAAAACATGTACATTTTCCCCTTTTTTTTCTAAAACAGTAGACATTGACAGGTACTATCCACATAAACAAAAACTCTTTGGGATCCTTGAAAATTTTTTAAGATTGTAAAGGAGTCCTGAGATCATAGTTTGAAAACTGCTGTGCTAGATGATACTGAGAAATTATACTTTTAGTGTGGCTTTCTGTCTTCTCCAGGATCAATCCACATTTTAAAATAATTTGTCAGACAAGATTTTTCCTTTCCTGACAGATTTTAGTAAGTAGGCATTTAGTGGTCTATAAAAAGAAGCTACTACTTTCCACCTGTAACTCCAGGAACACGAGTCTAGTGACCCATCCTGACAGTATTAGATTTGTCCTACTTTGTAGAGATCATTTCACTCTGCCCTTTTCCTGCTCTCCAGATACATGGCAGCAGTTGACCTAAGCCTGGGTTAATTAGGATGAAATTACCTACTGCTTTTGCTTTTTCCTATCAAAGACAGGATCTATACTAACAATGCTACTTTTGTGATTCATTACACCACTGATGAATATGAATTATACACAAATAAAACCAAAGCCTAGATTAAGCTTCTCAACTATTATGGCAAGTAACACAAATGGGCTATACGTATGCTGAGATATTGATCTTAGCTCTCAGGGTGATCCATGGGGCCTTCGGGTAGCCAGAAACCTTTAGTCTGTAGTCTCTGGCCTCATATACCTTACTGTATAATGCAAATGTTATTTATGTATTTATTTAGAGACAGAGTCTCGCTCTGATGCCTAGGCTGAAGTGAAGTGCGGTGGCATGATCCGGGCTCACTGCAACCTCCGCCTCCCGGGTTCAAGTGATTCTTGTGCCTCAGCCTCCCAAGTAGTAGCTGGGACTACAGGCGTGCACCACCATGCCCGGCTAATTTTTGTATTTTTAGTAGAGATGGGGTTTCACCACATTGGCCAGGCTGGTCTTGAACTCCTGACCTCAAGTGATCTGCCTGCCTCGCCTCCCAAAGTGCTGGGATTACAGGCGTGAGCCAGCACACTCAGCCACAAATGTTATTTTTTATGTGTGCAGCAATATGACCAGATTGAGAAGTACCAGCTTAGATCAATTTCTGGAAAAATATAAAGTGCCAAAGTAGACATATAAAAAGAATAGGAGTTTAAGACCAGTCTGGCCAACATGGTGAGACCCCGTCTCTACAAAAAATTTTAAAAATTAGCTGGGTGTGGTGGCATGTGCCCATGGTCCCAGCTACTGGGGAGGCTGAGGCAGGAGGACTGCTTGAGCCCAGGAGGTGGAGGCTGCAGTGAGCCCTGATTGTGCCACTACACTCCAGCCTGGGCGACAGAGTGAGACGCCTCTCCAAAACATAAAATAATGAAATTAAAAAAAGTTTGGGAGTGAAAGATGAGTTGGGTTTGTGTATGCTGAATCTGAAGTACCCATGGGACACTGAAATGGAACTGTCTAGGATGCAAATACACTTGGAAAAGGGGCTTGGGTATGATATATATATAGAGAGAAAGAACAGAATATATGAATACAAATGAATGAGAATATAAGTGGTAGCTAAATTTGTGGGGGTGGCTGTGATTACATATGAAAGGAATATAAACTTAAAAGAGAACTGAGGTCAGAACCCTGGACAACATCAGCATAAAAGGTGAATTTAGGGGACAGGAAGGTCAGAGGTGGAGCTGTATCAAATAAGGGAAAGACCAAGACAAGGACTTCAGTATCTACTAGATTTGGCAATTTTTGGAGATCTGTAGTAACCTTCACCAAAGAAATTCCAGTAAAATAAAGACTCTAAAACACAGCAGTGAGTTAAAGCAGTTAAAGATATAGGAGGAAAGAAGTAGAAATAGCCAAACCCTCAAGCATTTAGGCTAAGAAGAAAATGGAATGTCCTCAACTTTGGCATCAGAATCACTCAATCTAAACTAATCACATCTAAAACCAATCTCCCTGTGCTTTAGACCCACTCTTTACTGATCAGAAATTTCATTCTACTTATCCCTCCTTTTTTCTATTGTCTTCAGCCTCACTCTCAACTTTTTTCTTCTCATCAGATCTTAAACATGCTCAAGTTTTTTACATCTTAAAAACAGCCCTCCCGGTCCCTAGCACCCTCTGGCCTTCCACGACCTCAAAACTAAACTCCCACTCATTCCTCAACTCTCCTTTCTCTCCCCTCTGGCTTCTGTCCCTACACTCCACTGAAGCTGTTCTTGCCAAAGATGTCAATGATCTCCTTACTGTGAAAACAAATGGATGCTTTTCAGTCCTTTATCTTACTTGACCTTTCAGCAGCATTTTATTAGGTTGGTGCAAAAGTAATTGCCATTACTTTTAATGGCAAAAACCACAATTACTTTTGCACCAACCAAATACATTAATGACTAACTTCCTTCTTGAAATGCCCTTTTCTCTTCCTTACTGCCACTCTTCCTAGTCTTCTCCCTCTACCTCTTTGATAGTGGAACTAGACTGCCTGGTAAGCACTGCTAGTTGAGTCACCTTGGACAAGTTCCTCTGTGCTTCAATTCTCTCATCTGTAAAATGAGGATAACAGTAGTGCCTACCTACCTCATAAACTTACTAAAGAGGATTCAAGCTTAGCACTTAGAACAATACCTAGGACAAAGTAAACACTTATTAAACACCCACTTTGAGATGGAGTCTCCCTCTGTCACCCGGGCTGGAGTGCAATGGCACAAGCTTGGCTCACTGCAACCTCCACCTCCCAGGTTCGATTCTGCCTCAGCCTCCCGAGTAGCTGGGATTACAAGTGCCCGCCACCACACCCGGCTAACTTTTGTATTTTTAGTAGAGACGGGTTTCACCATGCTGGCCAGCCTGGTCCCGAACTCCTGGCCTCAAGTGGATTCACCTGCCTCGGCCTCCCAAAGAGTTGGGATTACAGGCGTGAGTCGCCGTGTGCGGCCTATACCAACTATTAATATTATCAAATAACGTATGGCTGTCATTCCTCTATCTCCTTTGCGGTTTATTTTTCCTCCGCCTTTTCCTACAACATGGTGTTTCCTCAGGGTTCACTTAGAGGTTCTTTTCATACTCTACACGCTCACCCTCAGTAACCTCATTCAGTTACGGTAGAGGGTCTCAAAGTATGGACTGCAGACCCCTGAGGGTTCCTGAGGCACTCTCAGGGGCTCTACAAACTAAACTATTTTCATAACAATATTATTATTTGCCTTTTTCACTGTGTTGACATTTGCAGTGATTGTGCAAATCAATGGTAGGTAAAACATTATGGTACTTTAGACCAAATCAAGGTAGTGACACCAAACCATACTAGTAGTTACTATACTGGCAGAGCTATGTCTTCTCAATTTTTAAAACATGCCAGTTTTACTTAAGAATGTCCTTGATGAAGCACTACAAATTATTACTTTTATTAAATCTTGACCCTTGAATATATTTTTTAAAAGTATTCTGTGATTGGGCACGGTGGCTTATGCCTGTAATCCCAGCACTTTAGGAGGCTGAGGCAAGCGGATCACTTGAGGTCAGGAGTTCGAGACCACCCCGGCCAACATGGTGAAACCCAGTCTCCACTTATTCTGTGATAAAATGGATGTACCCAAAAAGCACTTCTGATGCATACCAAAGTATATGGCTCTCAAGGAAAACCATTTGTATGACTATTGCGAGCTGAATAAACTAAGTCGCTTTTTCCATAGAATACCATTTTTACCTGAAAGGACTGACAAACTAATGTTATTCAGCTCTGAGTATTTAGCAAACACTTTCTCAAAAATAAATGAGGCCGGATGCAGTGGCTCACGCCTGTAATCCCAGCACTTTGGGAGGCGGAGGCGGTCAGATCACCTGAGGTCAGGAGTTTGAGACCAGCCTGGCCAACACAGTAAAACCCTATCTCTACTAAAAATATAAATATTAGCCGGGCGTGGTGGTGGTCGCCTGTAATCCCAGCTACTCGGGAGGCTGAGGCAGGAGAACTGCTTGAACCCAGAAGGTGGAGGTTGTAGTGAGCTGAGATCCTGCCATTGCACTCCAGCCTGGGCGACAGAGCAAGACTTTGTCTCAAAATAATAATAATAATAGTAATAATTATAATAAAGGAGCCTGTCATTTCAAGAAAAGCATTGTTGCCAATGATAAAATTCAAGCTTTCAAGTGAAACTTAGAATGTTTAGAAAACTTTTACCTGCCTTTCAGCCTGACAACTTCTCAATACTTAAGACTTTTCTGATGAGATTGGTTATAATGAGATAAACTAATATGATTTTTTTTTTTTTTTTTTTTTTTTTTTCTGAGATGGAGTCTCACTCTGTTGCCAGGCTGGAGTGCCGTGGCATGATCTTGGCTCACTGCAACCTCTGCCTCCTGGGTTCAAGCGATTCTCCTGCCTCAGCCTCCCGAGTAGCTGGGACTAGAGGCATGCACCACCGTGTCCAGCTAATTTTTGTATTTTTAGTAGAGATGGGATTTCACCATGTTGGCCGGGATGGTCTCGATCTCTTGACCTCGTGATGTGCCTACCTCGGCCTCCCAAAGTGCTGGGATTACAGGCAAGATTTTTAAATATTGTATAATGTCACATATTGACATGTGGGACATTTGTATAACTGAATGAACCAGTATTTTCCAAATGATGGATACATGATGTCCATTCAAACTGTAATATAGGCCAGGCATGGTGGCTCACGCCTATAATACCAGCACTTTGGGAGGCTGAGGCGGGCGGATCACTTGAGGTCAGGAGTTTGAGACCAGCCTGGCCAATATGGTGAAACCCCATCTCCACTAAAAATACAAAATTAACTGGGCGTGATGGTGCGTACCCGTAATCCCAGCTACTTGAGAGGCTGAGGCAGGAGAATCATTTGAACCTGGGAGGCAGAGGTTGCAGTGAGCTGTGACTGCACCATTGGATTCCAGCCTGGGCGACAAGAGCGAAACACCACCTCAAAACAACAACAACAAAACACAATTAACATAGAACAATGGATTCTAATATAATAAAATGAAAAGTTCATTAATATGGCTTCAGATTCTACCTAGCAATCAACGTTTAAGAAACTGCTACTTGTGGCTGGGCGTGGCACGCCTGTAATCCCAGCACTTTGGGAGGCCAAGGCAGGCGGATCACGAGGTCAAGAGATCTAGACCATCCCGGCCAACATGGTAAAACCCCATCTCTACTAAAAATGCAAAAATTAGCTGGGTGCGGTGGCACATGCCTGTAATCCTAGCTACTTGGGAGGCTGAGGCAGGAGAATCGCTTGAATCAGGGAGTTGAAGGTTGCAGTGAGATCGCGCCACTACACTCCAGCATGGCAACAGAGCAAGACTCCGTCTCAAAACAAAACAAAACAAAACAAAACAAAAAACTGCTACTTGTGTTTTCGTGTAGTATCAAAGATAAATATCAAATTATTTGAAAGGGCTATTAAAATACTTCCTGCTTTTCAATGACAAAGCTGTGTGAGGCCATCTTTTCTTCATATACTTCAATCAAAACAATGTATCACAAGAGATTGAATGCAGAAGCTGCTAGGATAATCCAGCTGTCTTCTATTAAGCCAAATATTAAAGAGATTTGCAAAAATGTAAAATCAACGCTGTTCTTCTATTTTTCTTTTGGAAAATAATATTTTTCAAAAAGCTTATTTATGTTAACATGTAAATCAATTTGTTATTATTTTTTGGTCTATTTTCTCCCTTTTTATGGAGAATGAGGTCTTGCTATGTTACCCACACAGGTCTTGAGCTCCTGAGCTCAAGCTATCCTTCTGTCTCTACCTCCCTAAGTGCTGGGATTACAAGTGTGAATCCCCGCACCCGGCCTGTTGTTATTTTTAATGAATTAATAAGCATTTCTTAAATTTCTTTTTGAGACAGAGTTTCGCTCTGTCACCCAGGCTGGAGGGCAGTGGCGCTATCTTGGCTTACTGCAACCTCTGCTCTCAGGTTCAAGTGATTCTCCTGCCTCAGCTGCCCAAGTAGCTGGGACTATAGGCGTGCACCACCATGCCTGGCTAATTCTTGCATTTTTAGTAGAGACGGGGTTTCACCGTGTTGGCCAGGCTGGTCTTGAACTCCTGACCTCAGGTGATCCACCCAGCTAGGCCTCCCAAAGTGCTGGGATTATAGGGGTGAGCCATCGTGCCCGGTCAGCATTTCTTAAATTTCTCAATTTTAATTTAAAATATGGCAAAGTTGAGGGTATATGTAACCCACATAAACAAAAGCTCCTTGGAGTCCTCAGTAATTTTTAAAAGTGAAAAACAATCCCTGAGAACAAAAAGTTACAATGTATTCTTCCAAGTAAATTCTTAAAAGAAGAGGATTCCCTGTATACAAGGTATTGCACTTTTCAAGATACCTGTATCACCAAACCCAACATTTCTTGCATGGTCTGTGCTCAAGTGATCTTTGCAGTTTCCTTTGAGGGCCATTAAAAAAAAAAAAATTGCCAGGCGCGGTGACTCAGGCCTGTAATCCCAGCACTTTGTGGGGCTGAGGCAGGCGGATCACAAAGTCAGGAGATGGAGACCATCCTGGCTAACACAGTGAAACCCCGTTTCTACTAAAAATACAAAAAAATTAGCCGGGCGTGGTGGCGGGCGCCTGTAGTCACAGAGTCACAGCTACTCGGGCGGCTGAGGCAGGAGAATGGCGTGAACCCCAGAGGGTTGCAGTGAGCCAAGATTGCGCTTGCAGTGAGCCAAGATTGCGCCACTGTAGTCCAGCCCGGGCGACAGAGCGAGACTCCATCTCAAAAAAAAAAAAAAAAAAAAAAATTGGCCCAGCCTGGGCAACATGGTGAAATCTTGTCTCTACAAAAAACATAACAATTAGTGGCCGGGCGTGGTGGCTCACCCTGTAATCCCCAGCACTTTGGGAGGCCAAGGCGGGTGGATCGCCTGTGGTCAGGAGTTTGAGGCCAGCCTGACCAATATAGTGAAACCCCGTCTCTACTAAAAGTACAAAAATTAGCTGGGTGTGGTGGCACGCCTGCAGTCCCAGCTACTCGGGAGGCTGAGGCAGGAGAACTGCTTAAACCTAGGAGGCAAAGGTTGCAGTGAGCTGAGATCACGCCACTGCACTCCAGCCTGGGCGACAGAGCGACACTCTGTCTCAAAAAAAAAAAAGGCCGGGCGTGGTGGCTCACGCCTATAATCCCAGCACTTTGGGAGGCTGAGGCGGGTGGATCACAAGGTCAGGAGATCGAGACCATCCTGACTAACACGGTAAAACCCCGTCTCTACTAAAAATACAAAAAAAAATTAGCCGGGTGTGGCGGCGTGCGCCTGTAGTCCCAGCTGCTGGGGAGGCTGAGGCAGGAGAATGGTGTGAACCTGGGAGGCAGAGCTTGCAGTGAGCCAACATCATGCCACTGCACTCCAGCCTGGGTGACAGAGCAAGACTCTGTCTCAAAACAAACAAACAAACAAACAAACAAACTATATATATATATATATATATATATATATATATATAGAACAATTAGTAGCCAGGTGTGGTGGCATGCACCTCTGGTCCCAGCTACTGGGGAGGCTGAGGTGGGAGGATTGTTTGAGCCAGGAGGTGGAGGCTGTAGTTAGTCATGATCATGCCATTGCATTCCAGCCTGGCTGACAGAGTGAGGCTTAATACATACATAAAAAATTTATCAGTATTAGTTTTTAATAGACAAAATATTGATAGATATAACTCATATAAACAAAAGCTATTTGGGGTCTTCAATAATTTTTTAAAATATAAAGGAGTCCTGAGAGCAAAAGATTTGAGAACCCACTGCTGTACAGCATAGGCATCTCAGGAGTCAAGAAGGAAATTATGTAGCTCGGCCTGTAGTTCCAGCTACCATGGAGGCTGAGGCAGGTGGACTGATTGAGGCCAGGAGGTCAAGGCTATAGTGACGTCAGGCCTGTGAATGGCCACTGAATTCCAGCCTGGGTAATTGTGACGGTTAATACTGAGTATCAACTTGGATTGAAGAATGCAAAACACTCATCCTGCACATGTCTGTGAGGCTGTTGCCAAAGGAGATTAACATTTGAGTCAGTGGGGTGGGAAAGGCAGAGCCACCCTTAATCTGGGTGGGCACCATCTAATCAGCTGCCAGCATGGCAAGCAGGCAGAAAAACGTGAAAAGACTAGACTGGCCTAGCCTCCCAGCCTACATCTTTCTCTCGTGCTGGACCCTTCCTCCCCTCAAACATCGGACTCCAAGCTCTTCAGTTTTGGGACTTGGACTGGCTTTCCTTGCTCCTCAGCGTGCAGACGGCCTATTGTGGGACCTTGTGATAGTGTGAGTTGAAACTTAATAAACTCCCCTTCATATATATATCCATCCTATTCTGTCCCTCTAGAGAACCCTGACTGATACAGTAATATAGCAAGATTCCGTCTCTTAGGAAGGAAAATTAAAAAAAAAAAGGAATTACTGTACTAGAGTTGCAACATCTCAAGCAGAAGTAGGTTTCAGAGTGATTCATTCAATAAACACTGAATAGCTAATATGAATGTACAAAGCACTGCATTAGATACCTACAGTTTCATGGGGGAGACAAGCCCATAAATAGAGCCCAATCTGAAGGTCATTCCCCAAAAATAGGGCAGTTCATTCAAGATCTCTGAAATGGTTCTCTTCAAATTCCAGCTGTGACCTGACAAACGTTTCTGACATTATTCACTTTACCTAGATCCTTGACTTCATTAAAGGCATACTACGGAGAATATTAGATGAGGAAAAAAGAAATTGTCCAAAAAAAAAAGATCAAACCTGAAACAATAATTGACACTATCTAGACAGAAGCAAAAGAATCTACTGTAGGCCAGGCATGGTGATTCATGCCAGTAATCCCAGCACTTTGGAAGGCCGAGGTGGAAGCATCACTTGAGCTCAGGAGTTCAAGACCAGCCAGGGAAACATGGCAAAACCTCATCCCTACAAAAAATACAAAAATTAGCCGGGCACAGTGGCACATGCCTGTAGTCCCAGCTTCTTGGGAGGCTGAGGTGGCAAGATGGCTTGAGCCAGGGAGGTGGAGGTTGCAGTGATACCAGATTGTATCACTGCACTCCAGCCTAGGTGACAGAGCGAGACCATGACCAAAAAAAAAAAAAAAAAATTCTGTAATAGATGTTTTTCTCAAGGAATGCATGTAGATTGCATCTTTTTTGTAAATCCAATCATTCTAATGTACTAGAAGAATTCTACTGAGAGGACACTAAAGTGAATTCAGGCCAAAGTGGTAGGATAAACCCACTTGTTCCTTTCATTAAACATATTTAGCTTTTTTCAATGGATAATTATACAACTTAATGCATTTGCTTAAAGTAGAAACACAAAAACACATAAGGGATAACCACTGATTTTGTTCCTCTCTCCAGGGTAGAAATCATGGTTTATTCACCTTTTAATCCTTGGCACATAGTTTGATACCTTTTTATTTATTTATTTTTACATTTATCTTGTCCAACTTCTAAAACCCATCACATATAGTTTGATATGACATATCCTAAGCTTTCAATAAATAGATGTTGAAGAATGAACAGATGAACAAATGGGTGAAAACTTAATTCTCAACTAAGAGGCAAAGTGTTTCATGGACGTGTGCCACTTGTAAGGATGAAATTAAAACTCAGCCTTATCCTCCTGGGTCATCAGATAACCTACCAGCTCGGTGTTTATCAAGTGTAGGAGATCACTGATTTCTGGGGAATCAGTACCTATTCAAGCTAACCGATTTCAGTCTATAACTGGAGATTGCCCTAAACACAACAATCTGATTTAGTTTGAGACACTTTATGCCTGTAATTGAGACTGCTTACTAATGCTGACAATACCCAAAAACTAAAAACTACAAGGAATATCCTTACAAGAAATCTTGTATTTTACAGAATAGATATAGTAAGAGTGTGATTTCTCTCAATGCCTTATCAGAGCTATGCAGTTCTGCATGGACATTTACCTACTTGACAAACTTTCTTACAGATCATTAACACCAAGAAGATATATGTAAAAAGGCAAAATTATAGAGCAATGCTTGGCTAGAAGCAACTGTCAGTCAAAGATTACTCAAGCGGCCGGGCGCGGTGGCTCACACCTGTAATCCCAGCACTTTGAGAGGCCGAGGCGGGCGGATCATGAGGTCAGGAGATTGAGACCATCCTGGCTAACACGGTGAAACCCCGTCTCTACTAAAAATACAAAAAATTAGCCACGTGTGGTGGCAGGTGCCTGTAGTCCCAGCTACTCGGGAGGCTGAGGCAGGAGAACGGTGTGAACCCAGGAGGCAGAGCTTGCAGTGAGCCGAGATTGCGCCACTGCACTCCAGCCTGGGTGACACAGGGCGAGACTCTGTCTCAAAAAAAAAAAAAAAATTACTCAAAATGGAATATGACCAGTCATTTGAATATTTCAGGAAATAATTTACATTTAAAAATCTTATTTTTACTAAAATGTCTTAGATTCATTGTTTAAAGGAACATCTAATACCTTTGCATCATCTTTTGATACTAAAAAATATATCAAGTGTGAATTTACATTAAAATTATTTTCTCAATTATTATTAATACTGTCTGAATTACTATCATCACCATCCAACAGAAATATAATGTGAGTCACATATGTAATTTAAAATTTTCTTTTCTTTTTTGAGACAGGGTCTCGCTCTGTTGCCCAGGCTGGAGTGCAATGGTGCGATCTTGGCTCGCTGCAACCTCCACCTCACAGATTCAAGCGATTCTCCTGCCTCAGCCTCCCGAGTAGCTGGGATTACAGGCGCCTACCACCACACCCAGCTAATTTTTGTATTTTTAGTGATGGGGTTTCACCATGTTGGTCAGGCTGGTCTCGAACTCCTGACCTCAGGTCATCTGCCCACCTCAGCCTCCCAAAGTGCTGGGATTACAGGCATTAGCCACCGTGCCCAGCCTGTAATTTAAAATTTTTTAATATCCACATTTTAAAAAGTGAAAAAGAAACAAGTGAAATTAATGCTGATAATGTATTTTGTTTAACTTGATATGTCAAAAGTACTGTCAATATGTAATCAATTAAAAATTGAGACCGGGTGTGGTGGCTCACACCTGTAATCCCAGCACTTTGGGAGGCCGAGGCAGGGAGATCACCTGAGGTCAGGAGTTCGAGACCAGTCTGGCCAACGTGGCAAAACCCCATCTCTACTAAAAATACAAAAATTAGCCGGGCGTGGTGGTACACACCTGTAGTCCCAGCTACTCAGGAGGCTGAGACAGGAGAATCGCTTGAACCCAGGAGGCAGAGGTTGCAGTGAGCTGAGATTGCGCCACTGCACTCCAGCCTGGGTGACAGAGCGAGACTCTGTCTCAAAAAAAAAAAAAAAGAAAAAAGAAAAGAAAAAAGGAAATAAATGGAAACATGCTCAAGAAAATGAATCACTACTCTTGTTGTCAGTTACATGACAGGCCAGCGAATGAGTCTGTTCAATCCCCACTGAGAGAACGGCATTGAGAAGGCTCTTTATACACCCCAGTGAGGTTGCCTTGACGTAATAAGAGAGAAGAGGGGATTGGAATAATGAATAAGCAGTGGTGAAAGCTCTCAGCTATCTCCTGTATAATTCACAAAATTACTTTCTTCTGGCAACATAAAGCTCCTATTATAATACCGTATTTAAAATAAATGAACCTATATAGATCTGATGGTATCAATATTGTCTCAAACTCCTACTTGATCCCAGGGAAAATATGCTCAAGGGACTAAATACTAAGTTTCAAACAATTTTATCTTTAAGATTCAGTTTAAGTCAGATCCAAGAGGCCTACTTGGACTTGGACCACACCTTGGACTATTCTTTCCCTAATCAGCACACAATATTCAAAGAAGCAACAAGTGGAAGACTTTCTTATCTCTCTTTTGATAGGTAGCAGTGGGTAGGCTGAGTGTGTATAAGAGGAGAGGGGAGAAAGAGAAGCTGTAGAAAAGTGTACAACATGCAAACACAGTGTGGTGAAATTTAACAACAGAAACAAAGAAATTATAATTTCGCCTCTCTTAAGCCAAATATCTATTTCAGACTGAAGAACTAGATTCTGGGTTACTCCTCAGGGCATCTGAGTGGACAAGAATAGACCCTTCTCAATCATTCTATAAATACTCACATGCTACACTGAGG
Organism: Pongo abelii; assembly: GCF_028885655.2. Lineage (NCBI taxonomy): Eukaryota > Metazoa > Chordata > Mammalia > Primates > Hominidae > Pongo > Pongo abelii. The sequence continues at coordinate 47,928,334 of NC_071995.2, forward strand.
CACTGTGCAAGAGTACAGTCCACTGCGATGAACCAGTCAACAGAGGCCCACAAAGGCAAGCCTCTGTGCTTTGGTGGGTAATAATCACCTTTCTGCAGTTCTTTAACAAAATAGCTAAATATGCTTAACTTATGGTCAGATGGCTTTCCAAGTCATCCCTATCAGGTGAGGCTACAGTTTTCTATAGGGAATATGGAAACTTAAAAAATATTTAATAAATGCTCAGTGTGGTTGATGAGAAGGAAAAGAAAGTAAGACCAAATTGTACCCTCTGTATTTATTCTTTGGGAGATTCCCGAAACACAAATAGAGACTATTTATCTAGGCACATAGTGTAAGACTCATTTAAATATGCAGTAATGATATGAAACAAACAAACAAAAAAGCAAAGTTGGCCAGATGCGGTGGCTCACGCCTGTAATCCTAGCACTTTGGGAGGCTGAGGCAGGTGGATCACTTGAGGCCAGGAGTTCAAGACCAGCCTGGTCAACATGGCACAACTCTGTCTCTACTAAAAATATGAAAATTAGCTGGGTGTGGTAGTGTGTGCCTGTACTCCCAGCTACTCGAGAGGCTGAGGCATGAGAACTGCTTGAACCTGGGAAGCAGAGGCTGCAGTGAGCTGAGATCAAGCCACTGCATTCCAGCCTGGGTGATAGAGTGAGACTCCGTCTCAAAAAAAGAAAAAAACGCAAAGTTCAAGTAAAAAGGATAATGTTAAATAACTAAGAACAGGATGAGTACAGATTTGTTCTTCTTTTTTTTTTTTTTTTTTTTGAGACAGAGTCTCACTCTGTTGCCCAAGCTGGAGTGCAGTGGCATGATCTCAGCTCACCGCAACCTCTGCCTCCTAGGTTCAAGCGATTCTCCTGCCTCAGCCTCCCGAGTAGCTGGGACTTCAGGCGCATGCCACCACACCCAGCTAATTTCTTGTATTTTTAGTAAAGACAGGGTTTCACCATGTTGGCCAGGCCGGTCTCGAACTCCTGACCTCAGTTAATCCACCTGCCTTGGCCTCCCAAAGTGCTGGGATTACAGGCGTGAGCCACCATGCCTGGCTGATTTGTTCTTTTTTTTTAAATGTATATGAAGTGTGTAACAGGAAATAAATTTGTTCTTCAAATACTAGAATACTAGAACAAGAGGTTAAATCTTAACACTGGAAAGGGGGTTTAAGGAATAGGAAAAGATGAATGGCCCTATCAAACAGTGAAAGAGCACTGGGCTGGGGAAAAAGACCAGTTGTATGTTGCAACCTCTGAAAAGCTGAAGGATGTTTCTAAGCCTTAGTAACTGTCTGTAAAAGGAGGTCGGAGTTCTAGCTTTTAACAGTCTATGATTACTACATAAATCATTTCTACAAACTAAATAGGTAGGATTTTAGAATGAGAAAAGGTATGCAAGGATTCTGGGCTCCGAAAAAAAAGAGAAAATGTAGGAAAGATGACTAATTGTCCCAATATACCTCTTTATTTCTCTCTCTCTTTTTTTTTTTTTGTGATAGAGTCTCGCTCTATTGCCTAAGATGGAGTGCAGTGGCGTGATCTCGGCTCACTGCAACCTCCACCTCCCGGGTTCAAGAGATTCTCCTGCCTCAGCCTCCCAAGTAGCTGGGATTATAGGCACATGCCATCACGCCCAGCTAATTTTTGTATTTTTAGTAGAGACGGGGTTTCACCATGTTAGCCAAGTTGGTCTCGAACTCCTGACCTCAGGTGATCCGCCCGTCTCAGCCTCCCAAAGTGCTGGGATTACAGGCATGAGCCACTGCACCCGGCCTCTCTTTCTTTAAGAGACAGGGTCTCACTCCTTTGCCCAGGCTGGAGTGCACTGGCGCTATCATAGCTCATTGCAGCTTTGAACTCCTGGGCTCAAGCCATCTTCCTGCATCAGCCTCCTGAGTAGCTGGGACTACAGATGAATGCCACCACATCTGGCTAACATTTTTATTTTTTGTAGAATCAGGGTCTCGCTATGTTGCCCAGGCTGATCTCAAACTCCTGGTCTCAAGCAATTCTCTCACCTTGGCCTCCAAAGTGTCGGGATTACAGGTGTGAGCCACCATGCCAGGCCCCAATATTTATTTATTTTTGAGACGGAGTGTCGCTCTGTTGCCCAGGCTGGAAGTCCAGTGGCACGATCTCAGCTCACTGCAACCTCCACCTTCCAGGTTCGAGCCATTCTCCTGCCTTAGCCTCCCAAGTAGCTGGGATTACAGGCGCCCGCCACTGCGCGGGGCTATTTTTGTATTTTTAGTAGAGATGAGATTTCATGTTGTTGGCCAGGCTGGCCTCAAATTCCTGACCTCAAGTGATCTGCCTGCCTCGGCCTCCCAAAGTGCTGGGATTACAGGTGTGAGCCATCACGCAAGGCCATGCCCCGATATTTTTGATATGCCTTCTATTGTATTCTACAAGTGGCTCTAGGCCAGGGGCAGTGGCTCATGCCAGTAATCCCAAAACTTTGGGAAGCTGAGGCAGGAGGATCGCTTGAGGCCAGGAGCTCAGGCCTCTACAAAAATTTATTTTATTTATTTTTTTGAGACAAGGTCTCACTCTGTCGCCCAGGCTGAAGTACCGTGGTTTGATCACGGCTCACTGCAGTCTCAACCTCCTGGGCTCAAGCAATCCTCCTGCCTCAGCCTCCCAAGTAGCTGAGACTAGAGACTATAGGCATGCACCATCACACCCAGCTAATTTTTAAATTTTTTTGTAGAGACAAGGTTTCACCATGTTGCCAAGGCTGGTCTCAAACTCCTAGGCTCAACTGATCTGCCCTCCTCGGCCTCCCAAAGTGCTGGGATTACAGGCATGAGCCACCATGCCCAGCCTCTACAATTTTTTTTTTTTTGAGACAGAGTTTTCCTCTGTTGCCCAGGCTGGAGTGCAACAGTGTGATCTTGGCTCACTGCAACCTCTGCCTCTCCAACTCAAGCAATTCTCATGCCTCAGCCTCCTGAGTAGCTGGGATTACAGGCATGTACCACTATGCCCAGCTAATTTTTGTATTTTTAGTAGAGATGGGGTTTCACCATGTTGGCCAGGCTGGTCTCAAACTCGTGGCCTCAAGTGATCTCCCTGCCTCGGCCTCCCAAAGTGCTGGGATTACAGGTGTGAGCCACCATGCCCCGCTCCCCCCAATTTTTTTTTTTTTTTAATTAGCTGGGCATAGTGGTGCGCACCTATGGTCCCGGCTACTTGGGAGGCTGAGGTGCGAGGATTGCTTGAGCCAAAGAGGTCAAAGCTGGAGTGAGCTTCGTGCCACTGCAGTCCAGCCTGGGTGAGACTGAGACCCTGTCTCAAAAACAACAAAAGAGTGGAGTGGTCTATTTTCTTTATGGAAGACCAGAACGGTAAAAGAGGAATTGGCAATTCAGCAGTGAATTATATTACCGAGGTAATGCGTCTTAAAAGAAACAAAATAGCAAGAGTGCTTCTAGGGTTAAACTTTGCTAAGAGCAAACATGAGACAAACAAGGTGCCTGTCCTTACTAGCCAAGAATTATCATACTAGAATGCTTTCAGCTCAGTATTCCCATCCACCTGTACTCCCCTGACACTGGAGCACCATAGAAACACTCAGGTAGAATCCCCACAGGTAAAGGATCCCTTTCAGCAGCTCTGCCAGGGGATATATGTCTTCAGCCATCTGAGGGAACACTTTGGAATCTGAAGAGATACGTAAGTTTATATAAAATGGGTGTTTATAAGCAACAAACTATTTCCTCTTACCACTAACAGGGGGACATTTCCATATTGGCACATATTTATATGAAAAGCAGATGTTTTTCTATGAAAATCACCTTTTTAAAAAAAATTTGTCCTGACTTGTGTATTTTCCTTTGTAGTCATTACATTGCCTTCCTCCTTTTTTTTGGCCCCCATATACAGAGACTACGGAAGAGAGTACCTGGATCTAGTTTATTCCAAAGACAGACAAGCAGTTTGTGCCTCCACTCCAGGATGACTAAATACAATGATTACACATAAAAAGACAAAACAAGGCCGGGCGCGGCGGTTCACACTTGTAATCCGAGCACTTTGGGAGGCTGAGGCGGGCGTATTACGAGGTCAGGAGATCGAGACCACCATCCTGGCTAACACGGTGAATCCCCGTCTCTACTAAAAATACAAAAAATTAGCCGGACATGGTGGCGGGCGCCTGTAGTTTCAGCTACTTGGGAGGCTGAGGCAGGAGAATGGCGTGAACCCGGGAGGCGGAGCTTGCAGTGAGCTGAGATGGCGCCACTGCACTCCAGCCTGGGCGACAGAGCGAGACTCCGTCTCAAAAAAAGAAAAAAAAGGAAAAAAAACCTTGCTACACCAAGTTCCTGAGGGCCAAGGAAAGCCATTTAGATCTTTGGGTTTCATTTGCTTCACTTAAGCATCTTTATTTTTGCACTTGAACGTCTGGCAGAGCATTTTGATGATGATACACAAATACTACGAATAAATGGATGAGTGACTAGCTAAATAGAACACAATATTTTGAAAGATTTGAGTCAAAAACAGCAGGCAAATCAAAGAAGCAATCCCAAACAGATGCTATCTTTCAGAAATTAACAGATTATCTCACCTGCAACATATTCCCATCCTAGAAAGGGCATTCCTGCATTACAATCATTTATGCTTGGATAAAGGCAAAACAAACAGATGTCCAAGAACCACCCTCATTACCTGAGGCCTATGGCAGAAACATGTCTCCTTTCTTGGAGTCTGAGTAGACTTGATCAAAATCACCCACAGGTATAAATTCACATTATAATATCACACACCAAAGCCTCAGTGAATATCTTTATCTTGGACAAACATATGATCCATTCACTTAAAGGTGAAATCATGTGGTTGAACAAAGTATATTGCAATTCTGCTAAACTCATTTAGAAGCTGGCTCAAGGCCGGGTGCGGTGGCTCACGCCTGTAATCCCAGCACTTTGGGAGGCAGAGGAGGGCGGATCACTTGAGGTCAGGAGTTACAGACCAGCCTGGCCAACATGGCGAAACCCCGTCTCTACTAAAAATACAAAAAGTAGCCTGGCGTGGTGGCGCTTGCCTGTAATCCCAGCTACTTGGGAGGCTGAGGCAGGAGAATCGCTTCAACAGGGGAGGCAGAGGTCGCGGTGAGCCGAGATAGTGCCATTGCACGCCAGCCTGGGCAACAAGAGCGAAACTCTGTCTCAAAAAAAAAAAAAAAGAAAAGAATCTGGCTCAATATAGCTGTCCTCTGATAAAGCCCTATGGCTCTCCTCCATCCCTTCGAACACTCCTCCTTCCATTTCAGGCCCCAAGGCCTGTTCTGCAACTAATCTGACATCTTTCCATTACTTTGGAAGCCTCGGGCTCCACCACACCCTATCCCAACCAGATTTCTACCCTCCTACCAACAAACGTGCATGAGTTGACATACCAAACCAACTCTTAGGGCCAAACTAATCCTGTTCCCCCCAATTCTCGGAAACTCAAGCGTCCTAACAAATCTTAAAGAGTCTGATGAATCCATTCCTTTCCCTTGGAACGTCTGGCCCTTGCGTTGACCACTCGGCTTCCATGGTCACAACTAGCTCTGGTTCTCCTGGCCCCTTCCTATCCCTCTTCGGGGCCTCTGCCAGAGCTCACACTGAACCTGTTTCCTCATCTGTAGGACCCTTGGAGGTTGGGAGGAGGCCTATATGAACCCCCCCAAGCCAACTTCGGATCTAACATTGAAGGGGCCCAGCATTCCCCTAGACCCTCACTCTTTCTCTTGCCCACGCCCCAAACTCCTTCTCCATCTAGGCTACCACCTGGCCCACGCGCCTAGCATCACCCGCCGCGGCCCAAGCTCCCCCAGCCCCTGCTTCCGGGCTTTCCTTGCAGTTCTGCTTCCGGCCCTCGGCCCTTCCCACAGCGGGGCGCCCCCGGCCCGCGCCCGGCCCCCCGAGCAGCTCGCTCCCGGGCTCTCACCGCTCGAAGAGCAGCCTCACGAAGAAGATGCCCGCCGCCAGCGGGAACACCGAGAGGATGTGCCGGCCGTGGGGGTAACCGTAGCCGTCGGCCGGCCCCTCCAGATCAGCCCAGCTCACGTTCTCGGGTAGCCAGAAGCGCTCGCTCCACAGCCAGCCCCACAGCAAGCTTAGGGGTCCCTGCGCTGCTGTCGCCATCTTACGCCCACCCCGAAGCCACCGCCGCCACCAGCGTCAGCTGCCGCCACAGCCAACGGAACCCGCGGGGAGGCGGCCCCAGGGCGGGGCCCGGCCGGCGGCCACCCCCTTCCGGCCCCTTCTGGTCACTGCCACGGATCCGCCCGCCTCCCTCGCAGGGCCGGGCCTCTTCACCGCCCATCTCTCCTCCCGGCCCACTTCCCTCACTGCAACCCGGGGACCGCCTCCGGGGAACCACGCCCCTTCCCGAGCCTCTGACTCGCCCAGCCCGGCCCTGGGGCCACGCCCCGGGTGGCCCTGGGCCCGCCCTTTTTTGCTGCTGGTCTCGGCCACGCTTCTACTCCTCCCTCACTCTTCCATCCAGCCACGGCCACACCCCTTATTTCAGGCCTAGCTCCTTTACGGGGACATTCTCCTTTCTCAGCCTGTTGGAATCGAATCCGTTCCGGCTCCCACCCAGGCGGTACCTCTGTCTCCACTCCCAGAGGCCAGATCGATCTCTCAGGTCAGGGCTTCTCTTGGATGTCAGCTGGTCCTGCCCACTACTGTCCGCCACTAGAGTTCTTTTCGCTCCCAACCTTTTCTTCCCTTCGTGCCCCGTGACCTCAGCCTACTTTCACTGCTTTATCCCTTAAAAATTAGTCACTTTTCCTCGGAAAAAATGGACTTAACAGTTTACAAAAGGCCGGGCGCGGTGGCTTACGCCTGTAATCCCAGCACTTTCAGAGGCCGAGGCGGGCGGATCACCTGAGGTCAGGAGTTCGAGACCAGCCTGGCCAACATGGCAAAACCCCGTCTCTACTAAAAATACAAAAATTAGCTGGGCCTGGTGGCGCTGTGCCTGTAATCCCAGCTACTCGGAAAGCTGAGACAGGAGAATCGCTTGAACCTGGGAGGCGGAGGTTTCAGTGAGCCGAGATCGCACCATTGCACTCCAGCCTGGGAGACAGACCAAAGACTCCGTCTCAAAATAAAAATAAAAATAAAAAAAGTTTACAAAAATCCTTTTATTCTTCTCTTGGAGAAAAGGAAATGGAAGAAAAACAAAGTGAAAAGGGAAGCACTCAAAAAGTATACGTAAAGGCAGGCCGGGTGTGGTGGCTCATGCCTGTAATCCCAGCACTTTGGAAGGCCAAGGCAGAAGAATCACCTGAGGTCAGGAGTTCGAGACCAGGCTGGCCAACATGGTGAAACCCACCCCCCCCCCCCGTCTCTACTAAAAATACAAAAATTAGCCGGGTGTGGTGGTGCATGCCTGTAATCCTAGCTACTCGGGAGGCTGAGGCAGGAGAATTGCTTGAGGCGGAGATCACAGTGAGCAGAGATCGCCATTGCCCTCCAGCCTAGGCAACAGAGCGTCTCAAAACAAAAACAAACAAAAAAAGGCCGGGCACGGTGGCTCATGCCTGTAATCCCAACACTTTGGGAGGCCGAAGCGGGCGGATCACAAGGTCAGGAGATCGAGACCATCCTGGCTAACACGGTGAAACCCAGTCTCCATTAAAATACAAAAAATTAGCCAGGCGTGGTGGCAGGCGCCTGTAGTCTCAGCTACTTGGGAGGCTCAGGCAGGAGAATGGCGTGAACCCGGGAGGCGGAGCTTGCAGTGAGCCCAGATTGCGCCACTACACTCCAGCCTGGGCGACAAAGTGAGACTCCGTCTCAAAAAAAAAAAATAGCCAATGTTTAATGAGGTTTCCTGTGTGCCAGGCACTGCATGGAACATTTTACGCAGGTTATTTCACTCTTTCACCCTGTAAAGTTGATCTTGTTATCCCCACTGGATAAGTAAACTGAGGTCCAGTGAGGCCAAACAACTTGCCCAAAGTTATGTAGGTAAGAAGTGGTAGCTAGTGTTAAGTCAAGTTTAATCTAAAGCTGCCTCCTTACATATTTAAGTTCAGCCTAAAGGTTTTATGTACATTGTGAACTGTAACAAGTGGAGGTGTAAATCGAACGTAGACCACACCTGTGCCAATCACTGATTTTTGGCCAATCAAATGTAGCCAACTGTTCCAACCACGTTCAAATGAGACAAACGCTGATCTGTAACCAATCTGGTTGTTTCTGTACCTCACTTTCCTTTTGCTGTCCATAAATCTTCCACCATGTGAATATGCTGGGTCTCTGTGGATATGCTGGGTCTCTCTGAATCTGCTGTGATTCAGGGGCTGCCCAATTTGAGAATCATACATTGCTCAAACTCCTTTAGGCTGGGCACGGTGGCTCACGCCTGTAATCCTAACACTTTGGAAGGCCAAGGCGGGCGGATCACAGGTCAGGAGATCGAGACCATCCTGGCTAACATGGTGAAACTCTGTCTCTACTAAAAATACAAAAATTAGCTGGGCATGGTGGTGCATGTCTGTAGTCCCAGTTACTTGGGAAGCTGAGGCAAGAGAATCGCTTGAACCCAGGAGGTGGAGGTTGCAGTGAGCCGAGATAGCACCACTGCACTCTAGCCTGGGCAAGGGAGTGAGACTTCATCTTGGAAAGAAAAAACAAAACAAACAAACAAACAAAACTCCTTTAAATTTGGCTGTTTTGTTTGTTTGCATGTTTTTTTTGTGAGAAGGAGTCTCACACCCAGGCTGGAGCACAGTGGTGCCATTTTTGCTCACTGCAACCTCCACCTCTGGGTTCAAGAGATCCTCTCTTCTCAGCCTCCCGAGTAGCTGGGACTACAGACACGTGCCACCACACCCGACTAATTTTTGTATTTTTTGATAGAGCCTGGGGTTTCACCATGTTGGCCAGGCTGGTCTCGAACTCCTGACCTCAAGTGATCTGCCTGTCTCAGTATCCCTGTTGGGAATGAAGTTTTTGGTGTTGAAAAAAAAAAAAAAAAAAGGGAACAAATGATCTCTCAGCAAGGAGAGCTTTACTTTCTGCAGAAAGGGTGCTGCTACTCAAAAGCTGTCTAGCCATGAGAGCACACCGAACAAAGGAGACAGAGTTATTTATAATATGAGGCATCTACCCTACTGCTGTGTCCATTTTCCATTGGCTGGAATAGGACCTCACATTGTATACTTTACCTGATTGGCTATTAGTTTAAAACTTTTTAAATTGGGTAAGGGGAACAAAACAAAGAAAGAAAAGGAAGTTGCCCAGGGATCGTTAAGGAAGCATCACCAAATAAGGAATGGCATGCACTGTGGGCTGGGGCTTGTCTAGTTCTGTCCAGGCACGCAGGAGCAAGCTAGGACAGCTGATTTGGAATACACACACACACACACACACACACACACAGACACACACACACACACACACACACACTAATAGTGGATAGCAATCTTATAGTAAGAAATTGTGACTTTTTATAATCTTTGAAGAACTTTCCCATTTTTCACACTCCCAAAGTGCTGGGACTACAGGCGTGAGGCCACTCCGCCCAGCCTAAAGTTTTTTTTTGTTTTTGAAACGGAGTCTCGGTCTGTAGCCCAGGCTGGAGTGCACTGGCGGGATCTCGGCTCACTTCAGCCTCCGTCTCCTGGGTTCAAGCTATTCTCTCCCCGCAGCCTCCCGAGTAGCTAGGATTACAGGCAGGCGCCACCATGCCCTGCTAATTTTTGTATTTTTAGTAGAGATAGTGTTTCGCTATGTTGGCCATGGAACTCCTGACCCAAGTGATCCACCCGCCTCGGCTTCCCAAATGGCTGGGATTACAGGCTTGAGCCACCACACCCGGCCGAATTTTTTTTTTTTTTTTTTTTTTTTTTTTTTTTTTTTTTTGAGACGGAGTCTAGCTCTGTCGCCCAGGCTGGAGAGCAGTGGCGCGATCTCGGCTCACTGCAAGCTCCGCCTCCCAGGTTCACGCCATTCTCCTGCCTCAGCCTCCCTAGTAGCTGGGACTACAGGCGCCCGCCACCACACCCGGCTAATTTTTTTGTATTTTTAGTAGAGACGGGGTTTCACTGTATTAGCCAGGATGGTCTCAATCTCCTGACCTCGTAATCCACCCACCTCGGCCTCCCAAAGTGCTGGGATTACAGGCGTGAGCCACTGCGCCCGGCCTAATTTTTGTATTTTTATGAGACGAGGTTTCACCATGTTGGCCAGGCTGGTCTTAAACTCCTGACCTCAGGTGATCCGTCCGCCTTGGCCTTCCAAAGTGCTGGGATTACAGGTGTGAGCCTCCGAGCCCAGCTGGTTAGCTTCATTTTAGTTCAGTGCCTCTCAAACTTTAGCATCAGCTCAGATATCAGCTTGTCCCATTTCGCACAAAGAGAGTTTCTTTAAGTTCTTGCACCCCATCCAGAGAGATTCTGCTTTCATGAGTTTGGGGGTAGGATCTATGAATTTGCATTTCCCATTTCTAACAAACTCATAGGCAATGCCACTGCTGCTGTTCTGTGAACCACTGCCTGAGGCCACTTCCATCCAAACCCAGGAATAGCTTCATGGTAACTACACTATATTAAGATACAGTTTTAAAGGGCTGGGCACGGTGGCTCACGCCTGTAATCCCAGCACTTTGGGAGGCTGAGGCAGGCGGATCACCTGAGGTCAGGAGTTCAAGACCAGCCTGGCCAACATGGCAAAAATCCACCTGTACAAAAATACAAAAATTAGCTGGGCATGGTGGCAGGTGCCTGTAGTCCCAGCTACTCGGGAGGCTAAGGCAGGAGAATCGTTTGAACCTGGGAGATGGAGGTTGCAGTGACCCAAGATTGTGCCACCGCACTCCAGCCTGGGCAACAAATGGAGACTCCATCTCAAAAAAAAAAAAAAAAAAAAAAAAAAAGATATATTTTTAAAAGGAAGTAATAAACCCACCCCATGGGATTTTCAATCAGCATCTCAAGGAACAGAGGACATACTAACTTAGCTTACAGGAACCACCAGTACACAATGATCTTGGTCCGAGACCCTATTCATGATGGTTTTTTTTTTTTTTTGAGATGGAGTCTTGCTTTGTCGCCCAGGCTGGAGTGCAGTGGCGCCATCTCAGCTCACTGCAACCTCCGCCTCCCAGGTTCAAGCAATTCTCCTGCCTCAGCCTCCCAAGTAGCTGGGATTACAGGTGCACGCCACCACATCTGGCTAATTTTTGTATTTTTAGTAGAGACGGGGTTTCGCCATGTTGGCCAGGCTGGTCTCCAACTCCTGACCTCAGGTGATCCGCCCACCTTAGCCTCCCAAAGTGCTGGGATTACAGGCATGAGCTACTGCGCCTGGCCCCTCTTCATGATTCTATCCCCAGAAAAATGAGCATGTACCAATTCCCAGTCTCTTGGCTATTGGGAAACATTGCTAATGAAATATGTAATGCAAAGCAAATTTACTTTCACCTTGCCCAAGAGTGATCCAGCAAGTCACTGGAACCAAGCTGGCCTTGTAGCAGTCATGAGCAGAGCCTCCTTAACCATCATAAGTCCCAAGCTGGCCCTTTTTTCTGCTTTACCAACAGAAAAGCTCTCATCACCCTATAGTCACCAGTGATATACCAGGTCCAAACAAGGTAGCCTTCATTTAGAGAGCTACAAGAACAAATGATTAATGCTTTTTCTGTTTGGCTGCTTTTGTTTTCTAAGAATGTTCGGTGTTATCTGGTCATTCTTTTGGCTAGGACATCTTTTCTTTATATTGACTCTGGAACTGTTCTTTTTCCTACTCTGTGCACCCATGATATGTCTATATCTTAGCCCTTGAAAGGCATAGAAAAGAGTTTGTTTGTTTTTTAGATGGAGTCTCACTCTGTTGCCTGGGCTGGAGTGCAGTGGTGCAATCTTGGCTCACTGCAGCCTCCACATCCTGGGTTCAAGTGATTCTCCTGCCTCAGCCTCCTGAGTAGCTGGGACTATAGGCATGTACCACCATGCCCAGCTAATTTTTGTATTTTTAGTAGAGATGCGGTTTCACCATGCTGGCCAGGCTGGTCTTGAACTCCTGAGCTTGTGATCCACCTACCTCAGCCTCCCAAAGTGCTGGGATTACAGGTGTGAGCCACCGCACCCGGTCAAAAAGAGTTCTTCTGAGGGTAATCTCAGTCCCCAAGTGGTGGCCCACTCAACTGATATCCACAGATACTTAAACTTTTTTGTATAAAGTCAATGCATAATGTGAGTACCATGTGGATGGATTAGAGTAAAACGCAAGTCACAGAAGTTCAAGCCAGGATTGGATATTTTATATCAGTAGGAGTTTTGGATTAAGTGCTCAGTGAACATGGATCTTTTTTTTTTTTTTTTGAGATGGAGTTTTGCTCTTGTTGCCCAGGCTGGAGTGCAATGGCACGATCTTGGCTCACCGCAACCTTTGCCTCCCAGGTTCAAGCGATTCTCCTGCCTCAGCCTCCCTAGTACCTGGGATTACAGGCATGTGCCACCACGCCCAGCTAATTTTGTATTTTTAGTAGAGACGCGGTTTCACCATGTTGGTCAGGCTGGTCTGGAACTCCCGACCTCAGGTGATCCTCCCGCCTCTGCCTCCCAAAGTGCTGGAATTACAGGCATGAGCCACCGCACCCGGCTTTTTTTTTTTTTTGAGACGGAGTTTCGCTGTTGTTGCGCAGGCTGGAGTGCTATGGTGTGATGTCCGCTCACTGCAACCTCTGCCTCCCGGGTTCAAGCTATTCTCCTGCCTCACCCTCCTGAGTAGCTTGGATTACAGGCATGTGCCACCAAGCCCGGCTAATTTTGTATTTTTAGTAGAGATGGGTTTTCTCCATGTTGGCCAGGCTGGTCTCCAACTCCTGACCTCAGGTGATCCGCCCGCCTCGGCCTCCCAAAGTGCTGGGATTACAGGCATGAGCCACTGCGCCCGGTCTGAACACGGATCTTTAAATGACTCAGTGGGGGCAAGAGCAGAAAGTAGTATCCTACCAACCACTCAGAAAACCAGGCAAGACTCTAGAAAACACAGGGATCCTGGAAAATGTAACAGATGACTTAAAAAGCATGCCTTAACTCTCCAAGGAAATCCACATTTCAACCCTACCAATTAAAAAGAAAGCCTTAACAATTGGGACAGTTGCCTCTACAGGCAAGGATATCAATCAATCAAAAATGCATCTGCCCACTTGGTGTGAACATTGATTTTTTTTTTTTTTTTTTTTTGAGACGGAGTCTAGCTCTGTCGCCCAGGCTGGAGTGCGGTGGCACGATCTCGGCTCACTGCAAGCTCCGCCTCCTGGGTTCACGCCATTCTCCTGCCTCAGCCTCCCAAGTAGCTGGGATTACAGGCGCCCGCCACCACGCCCGGCTAATTTTTTGTATTTTTAGTAGAGCTGGGGTTTCACCGTGTAAGCCAGGATGGTCTTGATCTCCTGACCTCGTGATCCCCCCGCCTCGGCCTCCCAAAGTGCTGGGATTACAGGCGTGAGCCACTGTGCCCGGCCAAACATTGATCTTAAAACAGCAACAACAACAACAAAAAAAAAAAGAAGAAAAAAAAGAAGCGCCAGGCAGGGTGGCTTACACCTTACGTAATCCCAGCACTTTGGAAAGCTGAGGTGGGTGGTTCACGAGGTCAGGAGTTTGAGACCAGCCTGGGCCAACATGGTGAAACCCCGAGTCTACTGAAAATACAAAAATTGGCCGGGAGTGGTGGCAGGCGCCTGTAATCCCAGCTACTCAGGAGGTCTGAGGCAGGAGAATCACTTGAACCCGGGAGGCGGAGGTTGAAGTGAGCCGAGATGGCGCCACTGTACTGTAGCCTGGGCGACAGAGCAAGACTCGGTCTACCAAAAAAAAAAAAAGGCATCTGCCTAAAGTGAAAAACAAGTCCATTTTCAGCAGAGACATTTGGAAATCCATTCAGCATGCTAGGCATAATTGTAAGGTGAATTATTCAATGTTGAGTGTTATAAACAATAAAAGCCACTAGATTTCGAATTGGTAAAATAGCTCATTTTGAATGCACATATTAATTCTCTTGCCAAGTTGCCTGCAATTTTCCAGAAAAACTTGTCTTCCTTCAGGGAGGATTGAAATCCAAGATCAGCCCAACACTACCATCTAGTGGTGAAATGTATTGAGGATGCTTCTCTTCAACTAAAACTTGAAAAAGTGGTACCATTTTTTTCTTCCCAAACTGCAAAAGTAGATCCTGAGAGACAGTAATAACGTAAGAAAATAATGGAAGAGAAACATTGAAAAGCTCAAATTTTAATTAAAATCTTTATTGAATAAAAATGTTTCAGACTAAGACTAAGAAAGCAGAACGTTTTACATCTCTAAAAAATATTAAAGCTAAATCTCTATAAATGCAGTATAAAGAAAAGCCTACAGCTTAAGACGCCTCTCCCTCCCATCCATACAATTTGAAATATCAACTGTGTACAACAAATGTACTCAAGTTTATAATGTCCCCAAACCTTAAGACTAGAAAATCATCCCAAGAAAAAGGCCTATAGTTGGTTTAATTTCACCCTGGGAATACTGTCTGTGATAAAAATCAATATATTTCAGAGCTAATAAGTATTTAAAAATTAGTGTCTCAAAAAGGGGACATCAGAAGGGAAATACAAGGTTTAGAGGTCTGAGCTCAAGTGGTGTAAGACAGTTCTTTCTTATTCCTTCTTTAAACTCTTCACTTTGCTCTAACATGGAAGATAGGGGACAGTGATCCCAAAGGTATTACTAAAATATTGCAGCTTTCAGTAAATTATGAGAAGCATAGATATCACCAGAAAAGAAAGCAATCATTTGGAGTACAGTAAATTCATTGGCAGATACAAAAGCTTATTTGGGAGACAGTAGATCTCTCCAAGCACCGAAGAGTGTAGGTTAGTTTTTCAATTGCCTCAAAAAGTGCTCCGTTGTATTATACCTCAGGATGTCAAGTTCAGGATATAGTTTAGAGAGCAGGACATAAAGTAGTAAATTCCTCATATATATCACAGCAAGAAAATTAACCTAAAAAAATTTAAAGACTAAATAATCTCTTAACAGGTAAATACTAAAAAATTAAATTGGTATTCATTTAAAAATATACAAACTGTGCCCTTTATACTAAAGTGCATTCAGTCGTAATGTTTAAGCCCCTAAATTCCTTCTGTATGTTCTCTAATTCCAAAATAGTGTGTAACAATATACTACTAATCATCTATCTACCTTAATATTGCCTTTTGGGAATACAATAGAATCTGGGCTATTATCAGGTGGAATATTTCCCCAGTTACAAGCCTTACAGCACTTATGCATATCATCACTGCTAAAATGAAGAATTTAACTGAAGTTATCTCTAGCATTTAGAATGTGTTGTGGTTTTTTTTCGTTTGTTTTTGATTTTAAGAAGGAATTCTTTTCCAAAGTTACTTCCAAGTAAATTACCTTTCATGCTGGGATACCTGCTTATGTGCATCACACTTTGACAAAGGGCAGTGGCTCACTAACACTAACATGAATTTAAGGCCCAGCATCATTGCACTTTGTCACTCTTCATCCTCATCCTCATCATAATACCGATTTCTCTTTATCTGTTCCTCCACAGAGAGCTCTTTGACCACTTCTCCCTCCCAGAGTTCCACATCCTGGGATTTCTGATTCTGAGTAGTGAATTCTTCAGCAAAGGTGTTGTCTACAAAACTCAACCAATTCGGAGACTTGGGTTCTTGTGGAGATTGTTGTTTGAGGAAGCTGTTATCATCTTCATCGGAGTGTGCACCATTTTCTACAAGATTCTCATTCTCCATCTCCAAACTATGACCTTCCTTACTTCTCTTCCCTGTCTCTCCTCCTTTAGATTCCTTGTTTTGCCAGGTTGTTTTTCCCACACTCCCATTCTTCTTAGAAGCCTTGGCATTTTCCACTTGTTTCCTTTCTGCAACTCTTCCACCCACAGACTCTTCACTCTGCTCTGACATGCTCCAGCCTTTCCTGGTAGATGGGGACACAGTTTTTGGGCTCTTGACAGAGGTGCTTTGCAATGAAGCTGCCACAGTGAATGGGCGGCTTCTTTCCTTCAGTGAAGAAGATCGTCTTAGCTTCTTCAGATCCAGATCGACATCCTCAGGAACTTCAGGCTTGCTGATTTCATCTTCAGGAGGCCATTTGGGCTTTGACACTTTGATCCCTTCCTCCAAGGTACTTCCTGAACTTCCAAGTTCAGTGGGGGGTGGCCAGGCAATCCTCAGCTTCTTGGTTTCAGCTGGCTTGTCTTCCTTCTCCTGCTGAGAGGAGGCTTTGGCTTCCATACTTGCAGCCAGGACACCCACCTTAGCAATAGGGGCATCTTCTACCCCTGGGCTGTGAGGGGTCTCCCTTGCATTTGCAAGCTGGGCTGGTCTCTCCAAAATCTCTTCGTTTTCATTTTTGCTTGCCCATAGATCCTTGTGTGGTCTGTGCCCAAAGCCTTCATCATAGTTGCCCTTAGATTTAAAGAGTTGATTGAAGTGAGGCTTACAATAGATTCTTCCGTGTAAAGATGCATATGTTCCTAGACTGTCATTAAAAGAAAAAGAGCATGAAGTTAGCAAATCTTCATATTCTCACTTATACCAGAAGTCTAAAATCTGGCAATTCCAGTATTTTCAGAAGATGCCAAGTAAGAAAAAGATCTTTAAAAGCCCTTCAGTGACCAGGAATTCCTTACCCCCATTTTAGCACATTTGTTTTCTTATCATAACACAAAGCACGGGTTGGGTGCGGTGGCTCATGCCTGTAATCCCAGCGCTTTGGGAGGCCAGGGTGAGAGGATTGCTTGAGCCCAGGAGTTTGAGACCAGCCCGGACAACATAGTGAGAATTCATCTCTACAAAAAATTTAAAAATTAGCTGGGTGTGGTGGCACGTGCCTGTAGTCTCAGCTACTTGGGAAGCTGAAGTGGGAGAATCACTTGAACCCGGGAGGCAGAGGTTGCAGTGAGCTGAGACTGCGCCACTGTGATAGAGCGAGACTGTCTAAAAAAAAAGAAAAAGAAAAAAAAAACAACAACAGTAATAGAAACTTTAAATCATTCTGAGCCTTGAGAGGAATGTGGCTATGCAACCTGGGTCACACAGCATGTAGCTGCAACTCTTTCTTTTCACTATAAATTATGAAGACCAAAGGGCACCAGAGATAAGACACCCTCAGATCACTATCCCTCCTTTGTGAGTGATAATCTTCCTTGGAATGTAGCAATCTGTACCCAATCAAATCACTGTGGTATATGCACTGGTCTTATATGAAAAATGTCATAATCTTTGCTAAAATTTCTATGTAAGTGAAACTTTAACTTTCTCCACTTTGGAATGCTGACCCCATTCATTTGGAGTCAGTGTTTCTGGGTAGGCATCATCAAGCTTTCGTGCTTGAATTAACTCTATTCTTAACGGTATATAAATACATATATATATTTTTTTTTTTCTTTTTCTTTTTCTTTTCTTGAGAGAATCTTGCTCTGTCGCCCAGGCTGGAGTGCAGCTGCACAATCTCGGCTCACTGCAACCTCTGCCTCCCAAGTTCAAGCAATTCTCCTGCCTCAGCCTCCTGACTAGCTGGGATTACAGGAGTGCGCCACCACGCCTGGCTAATTTTTGTATTTTTTTGTTTTGTTTTGTTTTGTTAGAGTCTCGCTCTGTCGCCAGGCTGGAGTGCAGTGGCATGATCTCAGCTCACTGCAACCTCTGCCTCCTGGGTTCAAACGATTCTCCTGCCTCAGCCTCCCGAGTAGCTGGGACTACAGGTGTGTGCCACCATGCACGGCTAATTTTTGTATTTTTAGTAGAGACGGGGTTTCACCATGTTGGCCAGGATGGTCTCGATCTCTTGACCTCGTGATCTGCCCGCCTCGGCCTCCCAAAGGGCTGGGATTACAGGCGTGAGCCACCACGCCCAGCCATTTTCGTTTTTTTTTGAGACAGAGTCTCGCTCTGTCGCCCAGGCTGGAGTGCAGTGACATGATCTCAGCTCACTGCAAGCTCCGCCTCCCAGGTTCATGCCATTCTCCTGCCTCAGCCTCCCGAGTAGCTGGGACTACAGGCACTCGCCACCACACCTAATATTTTGTATTTTTAGTAGAGACGGGGTTTTACCTTGTTAGCCAGGATGGTCTCAATCTCCTGACCTCATGATCCGCCCACCTTGACCTCCCAAAGTGCTGGGATTACAGGCGTGAGCCACCGTGCCCGGCCTCATTTTCATATTGTTTAATAGAGATAGGGTTTCACCATGTTGGCCAGGCTGGTCTTGAACTCCTGGGCTCAAGTCATTTTCTGGTCTTGGCCTCCAAGAGTGCTGGGATTACAGGCGTGAGCGACTGCACCCAGCCCTTGTTTTTTTTTTTTTTTTTTTTCAGTCTAGGTCTTGCTCTGTCACCCAGGCTGGAGTGCAATGGTATGATCATAGCTCACTGCAGCCTTGACCTCCAGGGCTCAAGTGATCCTCCAGCCTCACTCTCAGCCTCCCCAAATTTTTCATAGAGATGGGGTCTCCGGCCAGGTGCGGTCCCAGCACTTTGGGAGGCCGAGGTGGGCAGATCACTTGAGGTCAGCAGTTCGAGACCAGCCTGACCAACATGGTGAAACCCCATCTCTACTAAGAAATACAAAAATTGGCCAGGCGTGGTTGCTCACACCTGTAATCCCAGCACTTTGGGAGGCCAAGGAGGGCAGACTGAATGAGGTCAGGAGTTCAAGACCAGCGTGGCTAACACGGTTAAACCTCATCTCTATGAAAAATACAAAAATTAGCCAGGCATGTTGCGCACGCCTGTAGTCCCAACCACTCGGGAGGCTGACGCAGGAGAATTGCTTGAACCTGGGAGGTGGAGGTTGCAGTGAGCCGACATCATGCCACTGCACTCCAGCCTGGGCGACAGAGCAAGACTCC
Organism: Pongo abelii; assembly: GCF_028885655.2. Taxonomy (NCBI): domain Eukaryota; kingdom Metazoa; phylum Chordata; class Mammalia; order Primates; family Hominidae; genus Pongo; species Pongo abelii. The sequence continues at coordinate 47,947,231 of NC_071995.2, forward strand.
ATCTCCGGAAAAAAAAAAAAAAAAAGAAATTAGCTGGGCGTGGTGGTGCCCGCCCGTAATCCCAGCTACTCAGGAGACTGAGGCATGAGAATCGCTTGAACCTGGGAGACAGAGGTTGCAGTGAGCTAGGATCACGCCACTGCACTCCAGCCTGGGCAACAGAGTGAGACTCCATCTCAAAATGAAAAACCAGATGGGGTCTCTCTATGTTACCCAGGCTAGTCTTGAACTCCTGGCCTCAAGTGATCCTCCTACCTGGGCACTCCCAAAATGCTAGGATTACAGGTGTGATCCTTATATCCACACCTAGATATAAGCTGTGATTAATAGAAGAATGGTGAGGAGTTGACAGGAGGTAGTTTTTCCCTAATGTCAGTCCTAGACAAGCCTTTAGGAGATTTCGTGTCTCTTGCAGGATGATCAATTTTATCTTTTTAAAGTTTTTTCCCTTAAGTTACGAACCATTCTGAAGAGTAACAAATGTTAAAGTGGGTATAAAACAGCAGCACTTCCACAAAAGAAATAAGGTGCTTTAGGCCAGGCACAGTGGCTCACGCCTATAATCTCAGCACTTTGGGAGGCTGAGGCGGGTGGATCACGAGGTCAGGAGATCAAGACCATCCTGGCTAACACAGTGAAACCCTGTCTCTACTAAAAATACAAAAAATTAGCTGGGTGTGGTGGCGGGCGCCTGTAGTCCCAGCTACTTGGGAGGCTGAGGCAGGAGAATCGCTTGAACCCAGGAGGCAGAGGTTGCAGTGAGCTGAGATCGCGCCACTGCACTCCACCCTGGGCAACAGAGTAAGACTCTGTCTCAAAAAAAAAAAAAAAAGGTGCTTCGGAGAAAAAATTAACATAGTGGGCAGCAAAAGAACCAATGAGTGGAAGTGACTGAGGTACACTTTGGCTGCGTGTTTGGAGAAGCTGTCTAGCTAGAGCTATCTAATAGCTAGAAATGTCACGCAGATGCCAAAACATCTTTCAAGAGTATTTTAGGAAGGATTGCTCAGGAAGGAAAGCTGGAGAAAGTGACATCTTGGTTACTTCCTTCTGTAAGACTCTATGATTAAAATGAGTTAATTTGGAATGTTTCTCCGATTTGTCACATTTATATTTGCACTTTGAGTTACTTGGAAGAAATGATATGTAACAACTATTTTCTCAGAAATAAAGTGAGGCAACATAGAGAAAAAGACATGCTCTCCAGGGGCTATTATTATTGCCATTATTATCATTTATACAGTGGTTAAGACAAGTAAGGGCTTAAACAAGTAACCTCTTGAGATTTCTTAACTTTGTGATTCTATGATACCAAGGGAAAACATTGTATTAAATTAGGTCACAGGGGGTTTTACCTGCAACTCATATTATTTAAGCTTCGGTCCTAACATGTAAATTAACATATCAATATACCAAGAAGCTCCAAACACCATCATTATTTGGTATGAAAGACCTGTCACTAAATGATGCTTTTTACTTTATTCAAGAGCCTTCAACAGAACATCATTAGCACAGTAGCTTTTAGCACCAGTGCTCTAAAAGCCAAAGACTCCCTCGAGAGTTCCAGTTATAGACAGATGGCTTGTTTTGGGCTGACTTACCTGAGTTTGTTGTTGCAATAGGAGCAACGGAAGCAGCTGATGTGAAACACCTGCTGGTTGGCCAAGAGACGCTCCATTGGATAGACTGTCTTCTGACATTCCACGCAGGTCTCTCTTGCAGGTGCCTGAAACTTCTAGGAAAAACAAAGAGACAACTTTAGCATGGGCAGCGATGAGTTAGCACTGTCTTGAGATGGACCCTAGAATTTACTTTGTCTAAGGGCTCCCTTAGCTGGTCAGTCAATTCTCATGGAGCACTAAACCTGCTACAATTCTATCAGCTGACTCTTTAAAGCCAAGAGGTTCTCTTGATATTCCCTTCCCAAACTGTCTGGCTGCTCTAAATGTAGCAGCCACCAAGGATAGGTGGAGCCACGTCTGGATTGCAAAGAATGGCTTAGACAAGTCACGACCCACATAAAAAATGTTAGGAGCAGGGGATGGGGGAAGGGGTGGGGGTGGGGGGCAGGGATTAGGAGAAAATGTTATCACACACAGAAGAAAGAAGTTTGATTCAAGTGCCAAGTAAACACAAGACAGATTCTAAAGGGGATAAATTTCAAGGAGAGGAAGAGCATTTGGCTTTGGGAATTAGGAAAGACATTTCAGTAAAGCCCCTTTTATTCTCCTCTGCTTATAATCTTGATTTGTTCAATCAACTAGACATAATATTTTTAAACAAGTCAAAACTGACACACAAGTGGAACAATTTATAAGAGACACAAACTATTTTATTAGGACACCAGAGGGAAGCATAGCCCATTAAAGCTATAGGTTCTATAATATTTCTAAAAACCAATGGAGAGAAAAACGAATGCAATGGGAAACACACTGGTTAATGTATTAATGACTGGGAATTCATGAACTGTTTGTAAAGTTGGAACAAACATGGGCACAGTGGTTCTACCTGATAAACTCAATCCTAAAGAATATAAAACAGTTGGTATTCTAGCACTGGTAAAAGCCAGAACTCCAAAAATATTATAAGCTTTTACATGATAAGAAATAGTTACATCGGCCAGGTGCGGTGGCTCACGCTTGTAATCCCAGCACTTTAGGAGGCCGAGATGGGCAGATCATGAGGTCAGGAGTTCGAGACCAGCCTGGCTAAAATGGTGAAACCCCGTCTCCAGTAAAAATACAAAAATTAGCCAGGCGTGGTGGTACACTCATGTAATCCCAGTTACTCGGGAGGCTGAGGCAGGAGAATGGCGTGAACCCGGGAGGCAGAGCTTGTAGTGAGCCGAGATGGCGCCACTGCACTCCAGCCTGGGCGACAGAGTGAGACTCCATCTCAAAAAATAAAGAAAAGGAATAGTTACATGGCTACTAAGGGGTGGGGAGGAGATGGGAATGCAAAGTCCCTAGGTGTATGGGAGTTAACCCTTGACTTGCCCAACACAAACACCTCAACCAGTAGATGCAGGAGACAGCTTAGGTGGCCAGGAAGCTCTCATCGGCAATTAGGAGGTGCTTTTGCTGCCACGATCAGCCTGGGCTCTCACCAGAAAACACATGATGGTAAGTAATGCAAATTAATCCCAAGGCCCAGCCTGAAATGAACCAGGTTATGGGCAAGATAGAATTTTGAGTAAAAAAAACCCAAAATAGTCTGGGTGTAGTGTCTCATGCCCATAATCCCACACTTTGGGAGGCTGAGGTGGGCAGATCACGAGGTCAGGAGTTCAAGACCAGCCTGGCCAACATAGTGAAACCCCATCTCTACTAAAAATACAAAAATTAGCTGGGCATGGTGGCGTGTGCCTGTAGTCCCAGCTACTCGGGAGGCTGAGGCAGGAGAATCGCTTGAACCTGGGAGGCGGAGGTTGCAGTGAGCCGAGATTGAGCCACTGCACTCCAGCTTGGGCAACAGAGTGAGACTTGGTCTCAAAAAAAAAACAAAACAAAACAAAACAAAACCCAAAACAGGCCCATAAAAAATTCAGACTGTTGGTTCACTTGCCACATGATTCACTAGGAGGTAAAGCAAAAAATAAAAATGGTTTTCCAAGTAGATTTGGGCAGGAAATGAGAGCAGAAAATGTGCATAAAATGAAAATAAAGAAATCTATAAAAGGAAGTTTAATAAAATTAGTGGTAAACTCCCAAGTAGTGCCCAAGGGATTTAAGAAGGAAGGAACAAAGCTGAGTGGAAATGGCTAGTTACCAGGACTCTGCTTCATTCTAGGGGCAGTGTCCTAAAAAGAAACATCTAAAGAATCAAAAGACCACAGGTTACAACCTAGTTTACCAAGCATAAGGGAGGTATTTAAATATGACCAAATGTTATTGTAATGAATGTTGTTGCAAGTAATTAACACATTATAGTATTTGGAGCTCAGAATTGTTTTTTTCTTATATGGACACTGCTAAATGGAGACATCTTTGCAAAGTTTTAATTAAGTTTTCTCTAAAAGGACTAGGTCTTTGTCTAGGTAGGAGATACACTGGCCAGGTGCGATGGCCCACGCCTGTAATCCCAGCATTTTGGGAGGCCAAGGCAGGTGGATCACTTGAGGTCGAAGTTCCAGACCAGCCTGGCCAACATGGTGAAACCCTTTCTCTACAGAAAATGCAAACATTAGCTGGGTGTGGTGGCAGGCACCTGTAATCCCAGCTACTCGACAGGCTGAGGCACAAGAATCACTTGAACCCAGGAAGCAGAGGTTGCAGTGAGCTGAGATCTCACCACTGCCCTCCAGCCTTGGAGACAGGGCAAGACTCTGTCTCAAAAACAACAACAACAAAAGGAGAGATATTAAAAAGCAGAATAAATTTTTGGTGTAATAGTATAATGGACGCTACTGGAGAGAGCCTGTACAGATCACAACTCACATAATGTAAAAATAGGACAAATGTATTTATCAGATTAAAAGTCATTTTCAGTTGCAGAAAGGGAATTCTGCGTTTTTTTGTTTTTGTTTTTTTTTTTTTGAGACGGAGTCTCGCTCTGTTACCCAGACTGGAGTGCAGTGGTGTGATCTCGGCTCACTGAAAGCTCCATCTCCCGGATTCAAGCGATTCTCCTGCCTCAGCCTCCTGAGTAGCTGGGATTACAGGCGTGCACCACCACACCTGGCTAATTTTTGTATTTTTAGTAGAGATGGGGTTTCACCATGTTGGTCAGGCTGGTTTCTAACTCCTAACCTTGTGATCCGCCCACCTTGGCCTCCCAAAGTGCTGGGATTACAGGTGTGAGCCACTGTGCCTGGCCCGGAATTCTGTATTTTTAACACTTGAAATAGATGTAGGAGAGTAAGTGCTCATTCTGGTCAGTAAAGACACAGCAGGTGACAGAAACTTCACATGGGATAAGAGGAGATGGATACTGTTCTGCTAAAGGGGAACTGAAGGACACAGAGCACGCCTCCATCACAAACACACGGAGGGGAGGCACACACTGTGGGAGGGGGAAGCGGCCCAGGGAACAGAAGGAAAGGAGAACCTGTGAGAAAGCTGAAAGTTGAGCTCACATTAGGAGGAAAGTGGAAGGCAGGAGCAGAAATTAGGTACCAGGAGCAGGAGGCAGAAGCTGGAAGAGACAAACAGGAACCTTCAATGAATACACAGCATTTGGCGTGCCCTGGAGAGCTTTACTGCAGCTGAGCTGAAACTCACAGACTCAGATCCAAGAATAAGACCACATTTTTCTTTTTTTCAAGTAACTCTGCTAATTATGGCAAAATCAGCCTCACTCGTATCTACCTGAGGCTGGAACATATCCCAGCTCAGGAGAGCGAGCTTTTATGAGCCTTCACCCACACAAGGAGTGTCTCATGAACAATTCTTTAGTGTCTTACTACCTCCTACACCTGACCCACATCGGCTCTCTCTTTAATAGAGCCTTCACCTACATGGAGCGAAAAGTCTGTCTTCCTCCTTAACATGAACTTAATAGATTGCTAGCTCACATAATTGACTAACCCCGAGCTTCTAACTAGCCAGATCAGAGTCCCATTATTCCTATTCATCTCTCACATCAACCCTTTTCAATGTTATTTAAGGTTTACGCAGCAGCAGCTGTCTAAGGGCCCCTTCTAGTTCATAAAGACAAGAGGGTCCCGACGTGGTAAAATGCCAACTCACGGCGGCTGCGGCTGTGCCTCCCCTTTATTTTCTCTGTCCTGGGCTCTCAGCCACTTTTCTGTAATTGCCCCCATGTCTATTCAGACAACAGGAAGCATAGTCAGTGCCCAAAAATCTCTACCATTATCACAGGCCTGGCATACATCCTGCCCATGCCTTCATGGCATGCTCAGACTTGGCACAGCCATGTTTAAAACACTGCCAATATGACAATGTTAGACATTTTTTATCTTCACAGTATATTTTTTCAGTTAGTAAGAGATTTTTTTTTCATTCCCCTTCTCCCACCATTTTGCCCCTACCAAGTAGAAAGTTAAACACCAGGTGTCTTATCAAAGTTCACATAGTAACAGAATTAGAATTAAAACTGTAGGAAAACAGCCTGTTGCATGGCAGGAGTGATGCCATCTTGGAGTGAAACCACCATGCTAACTGGTGGTTTGACTCCTGCATACCAAGGTGGTTTGTTCTGCAGCAAAGTCTTTAAACAATGCCTGTAGCATAGATTATCCCTCATAAAAGAAATAGTGCCCAGAGCATAGATAACCCCTCATAAAGATGCTTATCCAATCGCTCCCGTGATAAGTTTTGCAAGAAAGTCAACCGTGACCAGCTGCACATGTTTTATCCTAAAACCTTGCTATATAAAGGATATTTTCTGGAGGGCTGGTGCATGGCCTCCTAGACATCACTTCTGTTCATAAGCTCTTATTAAATGTTTCTTTCTGAGAAACTGGATTTGTCAGCCTCTTTCTTTGGCTTCTCAGCTCCCTCAGCCTTTGTGGGTAGGTCCGCATAGACCTGCTCACTGCACAAACTCAGAACTCCTGACTCACAAACCAAGAGAGCATTTTCTAAATTGTCCTGGAATGTTAAATTTCCACAACCAAGGGAAAGTCTTTGGCGAGGAGAGCAGATGCTAACCCAAATGAAATTAATCCCATGACAGCAATTTGAACAAACTATGGTCTTCCCTTTGTTTCAAATAAAAATGTGTAGATAATATCTTCAGGATATTCTAGAATGAATGAGGTAATCTATAAATAATTGATGTTCATAAATACTGTCTTTCCCGTTTGAGGGACATTACAGACCCTCTGTTGATTACCATCTACTTAAAGCTGTTTTTCTAACAAATTTGCATGGCTTCGTTTACATTCTTTTACCCTCTTGTCTCATATATTTTTTAGTCTAATAAAGGCCCCAGTTGTGGTGTGTGTGGGAGGGAGGGGGAAGCAGCTGACAACAGACATTGATGTTAACTAGCCTTTAGACATAGTGAAAGAAGATGAAAATTCTGTATTGATGTCAAGCCTCTATTCCTCAGAATACCACAAAATGCCTTTCATTCCTTCCAATTTGTGTAAAATATCTAGGTAATGAAACTGAAATTCTTCACCACACAGCAAATGGTTGGGCCAGCCCTGTGCAGTCTTAACCCTTCCTCTGGTTTTCTGTGAAACTCTTTGTGAAAGCATTTTGGGGAATATTCACATCTTAAATAGAGTGCTCTACACAGAGAAGAAAGGACAGTCCTCTGAAAAGGCAGTAATAGTGAGGGAGTGTGAAAAGATTCTAGATGCTCTTCTAGCATAATTTTGACAGCTTTGCAAGCCAGCATAAAACCTCCCACTGTGTCTTCAGGGGGAGGAACAGCTGGCAGGGCACCAACAGAGGCAGAGCAGTGTGTGCCGCCCTCTCACATAGACTGCCATGTTCTCTCTCAACACTCATCAGCAAAACGCTGTGAGGAGGCCTGGGACTTGGCTGTCCCGGACATAGTGAGGGCAGACAGTTGTTCCCTAGGGCCAGTCACATCTCCTTGCCTCTTCCTCCTCTATCCTCTCCTCTGGGAACATTTAAGGGATGATTTCTTTCAAATGGGAGGACATAAAGCCTAAGGGATCTCTGAGTCTCTTGAAGTAGAAAGGCCTGATACTTCTCACAGGGTCCACTAAGCTCTGCTCTCAGAACAACACCCTTTTTGAGAATGAATCTGTAACTTCATTGGTACCAAGTCTTACCAAGTAAGCTCTGTGGCCAGTGTTCAAAGTGTACAGAATCCTTAAAGACCTCCATCATTTCTTTTTACTTTATTAAGCTAAAATTTGAAATGAATTGAGTCTCTACCTTAGATGTCCTCTTTTCAATAACAGACAGGCACTAAGAAACAGTTTTTTCCAGGATGTGTGGGATCCAAAAATCTATTCTGAGTGAACAAGTTTATTCTTAGCTGTATGTAATTTCCCAAAGTGGAGAAACAACTTCTGTACATAGTCTGCAGCCATGAGACCAGTTCTGCCAGCAGGTCTTCTATAAACATTTACTAAAGTATCTGTATATTTGCCTGCAGACTGTAAAGGGGAACTCTGAGGAAGAGCAAATAAATTGCCCTTAAATAACAGTGGAGATGTAACTGGGTTCCACCAGGCTCTGTACACCATGATCATCTGAGCTGTGGATCAGAGGCAAACAGCCAGGCCAGTTTACTCTGGTCATTACACAATGCTCAAAACCCGAGGTGTGTGACTATGCAGATAGGGCCGTCTACTACTATACTACTATTCTACTGCTGAGCGACCAGTGCCAAAGGAGTAGGCATGGGTCTGAGGCAGACACAGAGACAGCTTTACCTCTGTTTCCTCTCCCTGGTGCCAAAGGAGACCTAAGTGAGGTGTGCCCCTTCACACACCACTCATCCGCTCACACCATGGAACTTGAGTGGGGAGGGATCCCCACCCAGTACAAGAAGTCTGGCCAAGCAGTTCAACGAGGGATGCAAGACTGCATTGAGAATTCAAATAGTCACAAGAACAGATTTTAGTTCTTATATTTCCCCAGGTCCTGGGTTACACAGAATCCATCACCAAGTTAGATTTGCTAGCCGTTCTTGATCCCCAGCCACAACCTGAGCACTCACATCTAGGCAGCATTGCTGTCAGAGAGGAAAGTAACCCTGTGGGGTTTGCTACTTTGTGAGACTCCAGATACTGACAAAGAAAGTGCTGATGGCAGCATCAGCCAACCTTCAAGGCCAGAACACAGCCATGCGGAGCACATGTACAGATTCAATCACCATGATCCCGCCCATTCTTCCTGGACTTGCTTTCTCTTTCTGCTTTCTTTACCTTTTGTTCCTTTTCAATAAACCTTACTCTTCTCATAAATCTCTGCCTCCTTTAAAATTTTCATGTTTTATCTTTCACCTTGCTCACCTTTTAAATCCACTCTTTAAATCCTGGATTCTCCCCTTTCCTCCTTTTGTTCCAAACCCTCCCTGATGTCCCCTCCTCTTCATGCTTTGTGTGCAGTAAAACTTTCATCTGTGGACCAGTCATGCTCACAGTCAGAGGTATAAGCACGGCAGATATGAGCATGAGTTGGGAGCAGCACAAACCACCTTAAAACTCATTCTATTTATTGAGTTTCTCTCAAATGCTAAAACTTTTGAAACACAACCCTGCTACTTAAAAGAGCACTAGAGGAGAAAGACACTAAAGAAGTGTGGGTAATCCAAACGAGTGAAGTAGCCCCTCATTAGCAAGTTAGTCAATTAAAACAAGTCAGCTAACAAACCTAAAATAAGTTTCGCATTTTTAATAAACATTTTTTGGCTTATTTTTATGGGAATATATATTTGCCCATAGAAGAGGAAAAGACGACTTTTAAAACTTGGGTAATAAAAGCAGATTATAGATTGAGGAGCCTAGCTCTGTTGCCCAGGCTGGAGTACAGTGGCACGATCTCGGCTCACTGCAACCTCCACCTCCCGGGTTCAAGCGATTCTCCTGCCTCAGCCTCCCAAGTAGCTGGGATTACAGGTGCCTGCCATCATGCTCAGCTAATTTTTGTATTCTTAGTAGAGACAGGCTTTCACCATGTTGGCCAGGCTGGTCTCAAACTCTTGACCTTGTGATCCGCCCGCCTTGGCCTCTCAAAGTGCTGGGATTATAGGTGTGACCCACCACGCCTGGCCAATTTTTTTTTTAAGATGGAATCTCACTCTGTCACCCAGGCTGGAGAGCAGTGGTGTGATGTTGGCTCACTGCAACCTCCGCTTCCCAGGTTCAAGCGATTCTCCTGCCTCAGCCTCCCAAGTAGCTGGGACTACAGGCACGCACTACTGCACCTAGCTAATTTTTGTATTTTTAGAGACAGGGTTTCACCATGTTGGCCAGGCTGGTCTCGAACTCCTGACCTCGTGATCTGCCTGCCTTGGCCTCCCAAAGTGCTGGGATTACAGCTGTGAGTCACTGTGCCTGGCCTCAATTCTTAATATCTAATGTTATACCCTTAGTATAAGTGTTGCTTGAATGTTATTTATTATTTTTTTTTTTTTGAGACAACAGTTTCGCTCTTGTTGCCCAGGCTGGAGTGCAATGGCACAATCTTGGTTCACCACAACCTCTGCCTCCCGGGTTCAAGCAATTCTCCTGCCTCGGCTTCCCAAGTAGCTGGGATTACAGGCATGTGCCACCATGCCCGGCTAATTTTTTTTTTTTTTTTGTACTTTTAGTAGAGATGGGGTTTCTCCATGTTGCTCAGGCTGGTCTTGAACTCCCGACCTCAAGTGATCCGCCCGCCTTGGCCTCCCAAAGTGCTGGGATTACAGGCGTGAGCCACTACACCTGGCCTCATTTTTTTTTTTTTTTTTTTTTTTTTTGCAGAAAATGGGCTGGCCAGCCCCCATTCCAGTGGACACATTCTTTCGTTAAAAATGTTAATGACGTTGTAAACAACAGGTCCTAAAAAAAAAAAAAGTGGGAACAACAGGGCCAGGTGTGTTTGGTGGCTCATACCTGTAATCCTAGCATTTTGGGAGGCCAAGATGGGGGGATTACTTGAAGCCAAAAGTTCAAAACCAGCTTGGGCAACATAGTGAGACCCCATCCCTATAAAAATGTAAAAAATATATTAGCTGGGTGTGGTGGCATGTGCTTATAGTCCCAGCTACTCGGGAGGATGGTTTGAGCTCAGGAGATAGAGGCTGCAGGGGAGCTGTGATCACACCACTGCACTCCAGCCTGGGTGACAAAGTGAGACCCTGTCTCAAAAAAAAAAAAAAAAAGCTAACCACAGGTTAAGATCAAGCTCTGCAGATTAGGAAGCCATTATCTTTAAGGTGAAATTGCACATCTCATCCAATGTGCCGATTTTAGTTGAACAGATTTTTCCTAGCTGGGCACAGTGGCTCATGCCTATAATCCCATCCCAGCACTTTGGGAGGCCGAGGCAGGCAGATCACCCAAGGCCTGGAGATTGAGGCCAGCCTGGGAAACATGGCAAAATCACATCTCTTAAAAAAAAAAAAAAAAAAAAAAAAAAGCCAGGCATGGTGGCATGTGCGTATAGTTCTAGCTACTCAGGAGGCTGAGACAGGAGGATTGCATGAGCCTGGGAGGTCAAGGCTGCAGTGAGCCATGATCACACCACCATACTCCAGCCTGAGCAACAGAGCAAGACCCTGTCTCAGAAAACAAAACACGCCAGGCACGGTGGTTCACGCCTGTAATCCCAGCACTTTGGGAGGCCAAGGCAGGCGGATCACGAGGTCAGGAGATTGAGACCATCCTGGCTAACACGGTGAAACCCTGTCTCTACTAAAACTACAAAAAGTTAGCCGGGCGTGGTGGCGGACGCCTGTAGTCCCAGCTACTTGGGAGGCTGAGGCAGGAGAATGGCGTGAACCCGGGAGGCAGAGCTTGCAGTGAGCCGAGATAGCGCCACTGCACTCCAGTCTGGGCGACAGAGCGAGACTCTGTCTCAAAACAAAACAAAAACAAACAAACAAAAAAAAACAAGGCCAGGTGTGGTGGCTCATGCCTGTAATCCCAGCACTTTGGGAGGCCAAGGCAGGCAGATCACAAGGTCAGGAGTTTGAGACCAGCCTGGCCAACATGGTGAAACCCTGTCTCTACCAAAAAATACAAAAAAATTAGCCAGGCATGGTGGCACATGCCTGTAATCCCAGCCACTTGGGAGGCTGAGACAGGAGAATTGCTTGAACCCGGGGGGGCGGAGGTTACAGTAAGCCGAGATCGTGCCACTGCACTCCAGCCTGGGTGACAGAGCGAGACTCTGTCTCAAAAAAAAAAGGTAATAACAATAAATAAACACAAAAATAAAAAAACCCACATTATTTTAAAACTTTCAAGAGTTTTCCAGAGTTCAAACTGAGAGTCATTAGTGAGCCTTCTCACTCCTGGGCCAAAGACCTGAGCAGAGGCAGCAAGATTTCCAGGGAAAGCGCGTGGCTTCAGTGTGCTCTTCTGTGGCATTATCATCCACAGGAAAGCTAAACCAGGTTATAATCAACATCATCATCATAAAAGGTACAATTAGCTCTACCAGTAGACCAATGTCCAAAGGCTCAGAGAGAAATTGCCATCATACCTTTATTGCTTTGGGAGGAGAACTTTCAGAAAGACTGGAGGCTCTCGAATCTGGACTTAGTGGCTTGGGATGGACAGGCTGTTGAACCTCACTCTTAACCTGGGAGTCACCTGCTTGTGTTACAAAAGGAAGACATTTTACAGTATCTCATGGAATGTCTTGGAAAGTGTTCTTCCAAAAAGCAAAGTTTGGGCACTTCCATTAATGACAGATCCTTCAAACACCAGGAAAAACACTGCTTTTCTGTTGAAGAATATTCGAACACTAACAACTATGGCTCAGGTATTCTCTGGTCCTGTCAGAAATCAGGTTCTCAGCGAGGAGGCTTTCTTACCCTCTGCCACACGTAGCGGAAATCCGAACCATTCTGTATAAAGAACTTTCTTCCTTGTACCATTTGTCATTTTTAAAGGCCATTTATAGACTTAGATGTATTTTTGGTCATTAACATTCCTAATAACTTCTTCTGAAGTGTTTCAACTGAAGTTGGAAAAAGAGGGAAATGTGAGGGCAGAAATTTTGTACGGTGTATGTGTGTATGTGTGTATGTGCGCGCATTTGTGTATACATGTAACCTGACACTGTGTTTTTGTCAGTTCTATAGCAGATACCCATGGATGAAGATTATGGAAAAGGGCTCCATGAAGTTTTTTTCATAATCATTGAAATTCCAGCTACATGAGTTACTTTCCTGCCAAAATGAAGAGGTGAGTCAACAAAGTACTAAAATATTAAGGCTTATTTTTCAAAAAAATGTTTCATAAACCTATTCAAAACTCAGAAACATTTCTAGTCCCAGAAAAATGATTACAAAAAAAGCATGTTTCTGGATTCAAGCAGAAGGAATTTTTCTCTGAAATTTTAAGGTAGGATTTACTAGAGATCTGTTTAATTCATCATTCTATTTCAGTTGTAGGGTTTTCAGTGTCCAGTAAACTAGCCTGGGGAGATGCTAGAAATCCACATATATATGTTTTTCTTTTTTGTCTTGTGACCTACAAGAAATTCATATATATATATATATATATATTTTTTTTTTTTCCCCCCCAGAGTCTCACTCTGTCACCCAGGCTGGAGTGCAGTGGCATGATCTCTGCTCACTGCAACCTCTGCCTCCTGGGCTCAAGTGATCCTCCTGCCTCAGCCTCCCAAGTAGCTGGGACCACAGACGCATGCCACCATGCCCAGCTAAGTTTTGGTACTTTTGGTAGAGACAGGGTTTCACCATGTTGCCCAGGCTGGTCTCCAACTCCTGAGCTCAAGTGAACTGCCTGCCTCAGCCTCCCAAAGTGCTGGGATTACAGGCATGAGCCACAGCGCCCAGCAAACATATATATATATATATATATATATATATTTTTTTTTTTTTTTTTTTTTTTGAGATGGATTTTCACTCTGCTGCCCAGGCTGGAGTGCAGTGGCATGATCTCGGCTCACTGCAGCCTCCACCTCCTGGGTTCAAGCAATTCTCCTGTCTCAGCCTCCCGAGTAGCTGGGACTACAGGCACCCACCACCACACCCGGCTAACTTTTTGTGTTTTTAATAGAGATGGGGTTTCACCATGTTGACCAGGCTGGTGTTGAACTCCTGACCTCAGGTGATCCACCCGCCTTGGCTTCCCAAAGTGCTGGGATTACAGGCGTGAGCCACCGTGCCTGGCCAGCAACATATATATATATTTTGTTTTGAGTTGGAGTCTCGCTCTATAGCCCAGGCTGGAGTGCAATGGTGCGATCTTGGCTCACTGCAACCTCCACCTCTTGGGTTCAAGCAATTCTCCTGCCTCAGTGTCCTGAGTAGCTGGGATTACAGGCGCCCACCACCACGCCTGGCTAATTTTTATATTTTTAGTACAGCTGGGGTTTCACCATATTGGCCAGGCTGGTCTTGAATTCCTGACCTCAAGTGATCCACCCACCTAGGCCTCCCAAAGTGCTGGGATTACAGGTGTGAGCCACTGCGCCTGGCCCAGCAACATATATTTTTAAATGGGCCGGGCACAGTGGCTCACGCCCGTAATCTCAACACTTTGAGAGGCTGCGGTGGTAGGATTGCTTGAGACCAGGAGTTGGAGACCAACCTAGGCAACAAAGTGAGACCTTTTCTCTACAAAAATATTTAAAAATTAGCTGAGTACGGCCAGGCACGGTGGCTTACGCCTGTAATCCTAGCACTTTGTGAGGCCGAGGCGGGTGGATTGCCTGAGCTCAGGAGTTCAAGACCAGCCTGGGCTACATGGTGAAACCCTGTCTCTACTAAAATACAAAAAATTAGCCAGGGATGGTGGTGTGTGCCTGTAATCCCAGCTACTCAGGAAGCTGAGACAGGAGAATCGCTTGAACCTGGGAGGGGGAGGTTACAGTGAGCCGAGATTGCGCCACTGCACTCCAACCTGGGTGACAGAGTGAGACTCCCTCAAAGAAAATTAGCTGGGTATGGTGGTGTGTGCCTGTAGTCCTAGCTATTTGGGAGGCTGAGGTGGGAGGACTGCTTGAGCCCAGGAGTTTGAGGCTGCAGTGAGCTATGATCACACCACTGCACTCCAGCCTGGGCAACAGAATGAGACTCTGTCTCTAAAAAATGAAAATAAAAAGTTATACTGAAAATCAGAATCAAAAGTGGACATAGTCAAGTAAAAAATAAAACAAAACATTTTTGTCTTTGGGAAAAGGGAGGCTCAAAATGACTCCAAAATAGGATGAAAGGTGACAAAATTCACTGTCAGCAGGAAAATCCCTAGAACCTGGCTAGGAGGTTGACTATAATATACATTTAGATAAACAGGGAAAAAATATGTATCTTTAACAGATTATTCAAATACTTATTCACTAAAGAATAGGTATTTATGAATAACATTATAAATGAATAAAATCCGTATTGGCCAAACTTCTGTTAAAATGAAACTTCAAAATTAGTTTATATAGCTTTAACTCTGAAAGGGGTTGGTGCAAAAAGTAGGATAAATTCAATGAGAAAAGCATTACAAATATTCAGTTTGTCCCAAGTTAACTATATTTAATTGAATTTAACTTCTCCCTAAGCCATGAAGTGTGTAAAGGATATTCAAGCATCAGCCCCTAAATGCAAGTGGAGGATTTAGTATGTTATTTTCTCAGCACTGACAGTAATGGGAACACCCCTGAACCAAATACAGATAGAAAACAAGAACCTCATCCTCCAGATCTAAGAAAGAATGCTTACGGGAGTCATCTTCAGCAGGGGTGGAACGGACTGCCAGGCTATTCTCATTTGTAGAAATCTACAAAAAAAAAAAAAAAAAAAAAAAGGTGGGGGGATTAAGAGTCATATTAAAAATAAAAGAGCAAACTGCTGTTAATGCCATAAAAACCTGCTGACTCCAGTCAGTCACTGGCTGCCTGGGGGAAATAACGGGCACCAGAACAGCTGAGCATTTGAACAAGAGGCAGCAAAATGTCTTTTATGAGGATATTAACATGCCTCTCAATTACAGAGTAACCCGAGAAACAGACTGCACTCAACTGCCAAAAGTGTGCATCATCTCCCTTTATAAAACAACTTCTAAACCATATTTTTCTGCTCTCAAAAAACAAAGCAAAACAAAGCCCTCTATCAAGGAGAGCAAAGCTCCTCACCATATAACCATAACCCACTCCAAGGAAAGATAAAGTATTTAAATATAGGAACTATTCTTATTTTTTAATTTTCCTAATTCTTATTTCCCAACCAACTACATCCTGCTGAAATGAGCTTGCCTATATAGAACACCTTTTGATAGTTATAAAACAAATTTACCTAAAACTAACCTCAGTATTATCTTTGAGGACAGTTTCCTTTTTAATCCCAGTCTCAAAATGGCAATGTTTAAAAAGATGGCAGATCTTAAGTATAGGTGTATATATCATTTTCTCAAAAGCCACCAAATTTAAATAAAAGAACTCTCTATTAGAGCTCTCCCTCCTTTCTACTGGCCCCCACGCCTTCCTGGTATCTTATTCCACATCCAAAATCATGAAGAGTCAACAGGTGACCCAATGTGCACTCTTGACATAATTTCCTTTTATTCAGATGCCATGGATTTTATGGGCAATGCTGAGTGTTTATATCAGGATGTCTGACAAATTGAATAGATTTACAACGAAGATTAAGTTGCTGGCTGACTGCGTCTGAATTTCAGCGTGGTTATTTTTTCCACTACTTTCTTCATTACAGGAATTCTGATATGGCATAAAATAAACCGGTATAATTACAGCCAGCATTTACTGGGTGTTTACTATGTGCCAGGTATTCAACTAATCGCCTTACAAATGCGCTATTTTATCTAATGATATGAAATAAATTTTCTGAAAGTTGTGCATGCCTACAAAAAGCTCTTCAGTTCTTGAGAATTAGTAGGTACCTCCATCCCAGGATGTTCTTCTCTCACCTTTAATTTGGTCACCTTGAACCTGTGAGGTAATCTTTGCTTTTCTTTTTTTTTTAATGGAGTCTTGCTCTGTTGCAAGGCTGGAATCCAATGGTGCGATCTCAGCTCACTGCAACCTCTGCCTCCTGGGTTTAAGTGATTCTCCTGCCTCAGCCTCCCGAGTAGCTGGGATTACAGGTGCCCATCACCACACCCGGCTAATTTTTGTATTTTTAGTAGAGCAGGGTTTCACCATGTTGGCCAGGATGGTCTCAGACTCCTGACCTCAGGTAATCTGCCCACCTTGGCCTCCCAAAGTGCTAGGATTACAGGCGTGAGCCACCTTGCCAGGCACATGTCCTTTTTTTTTTTTTTTTTAACAAGTTGAAGTTCAAATAACACTTAGGTATTGGTTAACAAAAGCTAGGCAAACAGCCAAAAGGATAGCTAAGGGTCTGAAAAACATTGCGAATTTTAAGGCAGCTGAGGGTTTGTAAACCTGCAGTATGTGCTTGAAGAATATGTATTGTCTTTATCTCCCTTCTTCCCCACCCACTTCATGATTCACAGTCGCACTAATGTCCTTTTAGGCTATAATTAAAATGTTCTAATCTTCCAGTTCAGTTCAGAGTTCCAGTTTCAAATCAGCATGAAGACAATGAAGAAGGAAACATGAATTTAGATACAGGGACAATTCAAGCATTATTTCGCAAATGACTGTTTCCCAAACTACGCTCGCGGGATAAAGATGGGGATATTTCAACGCTGGGAATATTTTTCTCTTAAAATTTCTTTCTTTTTTTCTTTTTCTTTTTTTTTTCCACAGTACATAAGAAAAACTTCAAAAATATTTAGTCAGTTATTCTTAAGAAATAATCTCCCATTTAAAAGATGAGAAAACAAGACAGTTTAACAAGATAACTCACTTAATACATGGCATGTGCCTCATGGGCTAATGCCTGAGTCCACTGCTGCAAGGATGTTTGCAATTTATGGGGGATTATATGACCATGTAACACATGACTGCCAAGTATTTTGTCTTGTTATTCCAACATACATTTGTGATGTTTTTATAAAATAAACTATTCTAATATTTTTTTCTGTTCTGGTCTTTGAATCAAATTTTGTAGCCATCAGTTTGAGACCATTTTTCTGTGGGTCTGCTTTGATCCAATAGTATAGTGTATCTCATGAGTTCCTGTTAGTATTCTGACAATATACTATCCTACTTTGTAAAGTCTGTTGTAGTCAAATAAGTTTGAGACAGGGTGCAGTGGTTCACACCTGTACTTCCAGCACTTTGGGAGGCTGAGGCTGAGGGGATCGCTTGAAGCCAGAAGTTTGAGACCATTCTGAGAATTATAGCGAGACCCTGTCTCCACAAAAAATAAAGATAAAAATAAATTAGCCAGATGTGGTGGTGCACACCTATAGTCCCAGCCACTTGGGAGGCTGAGGCAGGAAGATCACTTGAGCCCAAGAGTTGGAGGCTACAGTGAGCTATGATCACACTACTACACTCCAGCGTGGGTGACAGAGCAAGAACTCGTCTCTAAAAAAACTTAAAAAATACAAATTCCAACTAAGCTTGAGAACTGTTGCTCTTAATCCATTTAATGATCTCCATGTCTTTTGGAAGAATGGCGTCAAGGGTGTCAATACGTGTAACAGAAACAATGGCTTTTCTCCTAAGGTTAAATCACTGTAATAGATTTGAAAACCCTTTCTCCTCATCTCATTTAACATTCGATTATCATATTGACTGAAAGACTAAAAGAATTGGGCAATGGGCAATGGTAGAGAACATGATAATTCCCCTGACATAAATATTGTTACTTATTTCAATTAAGCCATTCATCTAATGATTAATACATAACACACAAATATGATTTGCTTAAAATCTTTCAGTGGCTTTCCCCTGCTGCACCACTACATCCAAACCCTTAAGGGTGACATAAAGACTTTCCAGGACTTACCCTAGCCCTCTCCTTCCACCTGTCTCTCACTGCTGCCTATATGTACCTCATGCTCCAGCCAAGTCAGGAAACCTGTAATTCTCGCCAAGCACGGTGGCTCACAGCTGTAATCCCTCACTTTGGGAGGCCAAGGCGGGTGGATCACGTGAGGTCAGGAGTTCAAGACCAGCCTGGCCAACATGGTGAAACCCCATCTCTACTAAAAATACAAAAAATTAGCCAGGCATGGTGGCACGTGCCCGGAATCACAGTTACTCGGGAGGCTGAGGCAGGAGAATTGCTTGAACCTGGGAGGCGGAGGTTGTAGTGAGCTGAGATCATGCCACTGCACTCCAGCCTGGGTGACAGAGCGAGACTCCATCTCCAAACAAACAAACAATCCCTGTAATTCCTCAGTAAGCCATCATCTCTGGTTTCCAAATCTCTGTTGTATCTGCCTGGAATACCCTTCTATTTCTAACTCAACCTTCCCTTCACTCACTTGGCCTACTTCCACACGTTCTTCAAGACTCAGCTCAGACATCACCTTCTCGAGGAAGTCAGGTTAAATGTCTTTACTCTGAGCTTCTGTGGTCCTGTATACCCCTCTCACAGCCCCACAGCACCTATCATACATTTTTATGATAACTGACCTCTTATTAATCTCTCCTCTACTCTGTTTTCTTGCACATAAAGACCACATAGAATGGTTTGTCAATAAGTTTTTAAGCTTATTATTTCCTATGCTTACTTAGCATTGAGACTGCCTTTCAAAATAATGAGTGAAAGAGTAAGATTTTCTTGCACAAAATGTGTTAAATGTATACTTAAATTAAGAATATACGAGTATCTGAAGATAATCTCTAATCAAATATATTTTTATTTTATTTTTGTAAATTATTCTTCCCAGGAGCATGGAATCAAGTTGCCCTGAATCTATGCTCTTCCAAATAGATTTTTTTTTTTTTTTGAGATGGAGTTTCGCTCTTGTTGCTTAGGCTGGAGTGCAGTGGTGTGACCTCCACTGCAACCTTCGCCTCCTGGGTTCAAGCGATTCAACTGTCTCAGCTTCCTGAGTATCTGGGATTACAGGCATGCACCACCATGCCCGGCTAATTTTTTGTATTTTTAGTAGAGATGGGTTTCTCCATGTTGGTCAGGCTTGTCTCAAACTCTCGACCTCAGATGATCTACCTGCCTTGGCCTCTCAAAGTGCTGGGATTACAGGCGTGAGCCACCACACTCGGCCTGAATAGATTTTTATTTTATTTATTTATTTCTGAGACAGAGTCTTGCTCTGTCGCCCAGGCTGGAGTGCAGTGCACTCAGCTCGCTGCAACCTCCACCTCCTGGGTTCAAGCGATTCTCCTGCCACAGCCTCCTGAGTAGCTGGGATTACAGGCATGCACCCCCACACCCGGCTACTTTTTATATTTTTAGTAGAGATGGGGTTTCACCCTGTGGGCTAGGCTGGTCTCGAACTCCTGACCTCAGGTGATCCACCTGCTTCACCCTCCCAAAGTGCTGAGATTACAGGGTGAGCCACTGTGCCCAGCCTCCAAATAGATTTTAAAAAATCACTTCAGCTCTTTGCCTTCTGAGCATCTGCTGAGCAAAATAATTTTCCAATGAAGGCTCATTATTTGGTCAGCTATAAGTTGCAGAGCTACTCAACTGAAATTATGTGACCTGCAAAAACGGCAATCTGTCCTGGCAGCTGTTACCAAATTCCCAGACACTCTACAGCCTAGAGTTAGAGTTGTTTCTAATTTCAAGCATCTAATTTAGAACACATGCTTCCTTGGCAACTGGACATCAGACTTTTCAACCTACCTTTTCCCCTTCCTGATGGGTGATGCAGACCTCAGGACCTGGGGGCACATTCTCCTTTTGCTCCATTTTATGAATTTTGATTTCGCCACCACTGGCTTTCAACTCATTCTACAAAATAAAAATAACTGTAAAAAATTTTTTAAAGTCCCATCATTCTATTCTCTTCATAGCACATCTATTAGATAAACTTGGAATGTTAAAAAATTCTTCTAAGAAGCCTCGGGTCAAATCAACCCCCTAACTCTCACGAGCAAAACTCATTGACTAGTGAAATGACAAAAGCAGCTTTGTGGACACATACCTCAGAGTTAAATATCTGTATGCTAGTGTAAAACTGGATTGCTCATTAGAATACAGACACATCAACACAGGCACACAGAACACCCCGAGCATACAACATTCTTGTGATTCACTCTTCTAGCAGCAGAGCTTGTGGTAATGCAAAGCTTGTGAGTTTTATCAGAAAAGACCATTCTGGAGCAGGGGAAAGGAGATGCCAAGTGCCAATAATAGAAAATATACTGACCATACATATATAAATGCCCGGCCTGGAAAGAGAGACAGGGATGATGTATACATATAAAAACTGAAATTATATTTAATGATACCATAAAGCAACCTTTTTGGTGGGACTTTCAAAAGCATGTTTTTCCATATACAATTCATATATTGTACTAAAGACATAATTTATTTTAATTCTCATAACATAGCCTCAACATAAAAGAACATGCATTTTATTGTCATAAGGAATAAGCATAATTGCATTTTTTTCCTTGCAAAGGACACTGGGGCGAATATTACAATTAACTCATCTATTACATCTAAAATCAACATAGAACCTGTGTGCAGTGGCTCACGCCTGTAATCCCAGCACTTTGGGAGGCCGAGGCGGGTGGATCGCCTGAGGTCAGGAGTTCAAGACCAGCCTGGCGAACATGGTGAAATCCTGTCTCTACTAAAAATACAAAAAATTAGCCAGGTGTGGTGGCGCATATTTGTAAACCCAGTTACTTGGGAGGTTGAGGCAGGAGAATTGCTTGAATCCAGGAGGC
The DNA here is from genome assembly GCF_028885655.2 of Pongo abelii. NCBI lineage: Eukaryota > Metazoa > Chordata > Mammalia > Primates > Hominidae > Pongo > Pongo abelii. Next base: position 47,968,536 of record NC_071995.2, read on the forward strand.
AGAGGTTGCAGTGAGCCGAGATCATGCCACTGCACTCCAGCCTGGGGAACAAGAGTGAAACTCCATCTCAAAATAAAAAATAAAATAAAATAAAATAAACATAGAGGTCGATGACTATAGACATTTCCCACCATTAGTCTGCTAGTAATGTAGTAATCTAGTATTTTTGTGTTCTCTGTGAATCGTTAGGCATGGGAGGAAACAATTTATGGCCATCTGGTCAATGAAAGGAATGTGAGTACGACTTAGTCACCTAGGGATGGTATTCTAGATTACAGCCCACAGCTCTGGAGGTGCATCTGTGAGGAGGAGCTGGCAGCTAGCACTGCAGAACATTATATAGCCCAACAACTCATTCCTGACCCCATCTCAAAGCCCCACCTCCAGAACTGCTGCCAGAGAGTATGTATGTGCCTTGTTACAACCATATTCTGTAAGGGGCCTGGGAAATTCTCTGGGGATGAGACAAAATGTACTTTTTGCAACAATTCCCGAAGACTTTTCAACTCTTAAAATCTCCAGAGCAGGAGAACGGTAATGCAGAAATGGTTAGGAGTTAAAAAAAAAAGTTACTCAACAGGTTTCCCCACACAGGGAGTCACCTGGTGGGAATGTTTACAGCAGGAGGGCACCGAGAAGCAGTAAAATCTGGTAACAAGAGGAAGTTCAGCTTCACAGATCCCAATTTGCTGTATCTCCTGACCTGCCTTCTAAGGGAAGTCTAAATTTCCTCGCTTTTCACATTCACAGTGCATAATCAGCCTGTGATACTCCACTTTGCTAAATGATTTACACACATCATCTCTTCTTAAAACATAAAGTTGTTAAAATTACAGTTAAAAAACCAAGATGAAATTATTCATTGCCCAGAGAATTAGTTGACCAAATATTATTAGAGAATGTATACTTAATAATGTGGGGAAGAGAAGGCTTAACTCCCAGAATACTCATTATGGTTTCCAATATGCACCAATTTCAATCTCCCTAAGAACAAATAAAATTCAATACTGTTCTTTTTGATTTTGTTAGACAATTAGGACATCAAGAGATTAATGGTTTGTAATTTGAAATCTTAGAACAAATGCTTGAAGGATACAAAAATATGTGTGTGTATATTTGTATCTATGTGTGTGTATACATATATATGTGAATAAATGGCATTTGAAAGGTAACTTTTTTTTTTTTTTGAGATGGAATCTCACCCTGTCACTCAGGCGGGAGTGCGATCCCAGCTCACTGTAACCTCCATCTCCTAGGTTCAAGTGATTCTCCTGCCTCAGCCTCCCTAGTAGCTGGGATTACAGGTGTGTGCCACTACACCTGGCTAATTTTTTTTTTTGTATTTTTAGTAGAGACGGGATTTCACCATGTTGGCCAGGCTGGTTCTGAACTCCTGACTTCAAATGATCCACCCGCCTCAGGCTCCCAAAGTGTTGGGATTACGGTGTGAGCTCCTGCGCCTGGCTATAAGGTAACTTCAATTAAGCAGTTCCATAGTGTCAGCTTACCTGTTAAGCACAGGACAATGTAAAGGGGAAGGACCCTCCATTGCATTTTGAATATCAAATTTTTTTTTTTTTTTCTGGAGATGGAGTCTTGCTCTGTCGCCCAGGCTGGAGTGTAGTGGCGCAATCTTGCCGCACTGCAAACTCTGCCTCCTGGGTTCCAGTGATTCTCCTGCCTCAGCCTCCCAAGTAGCTGGGATTACAGGTGCCTGCCACCATGCTGGCTAATTTTTGTATGTTTAGTAGAGATGGGGTTTCACCATGTTAGCCAAGCTGGTCTCGAACTCCTCAGGCAATCTGCCCACCTTGGCCTCCCAAAGTGCTGGGATTACAGGCGTGAGCCACCACACCCAGCTGAATATCAAAATTTTCATGCTTACTGAGCACGTCACCTTCTTGTGATTTCTCCCTTTTTCTTATCTACTATTCTACTTCTTTAGGAAAACAGTACATCGTAAGGGTTAAAGATTAAGTAGACGATCTACTGTATGACTCCTTCATATGAAATTTCCAAAATAGGCAGATACATAAAGACAGGAAGTAGATAAGTGGTTGCCAGGGGATGAGAGCAGGGGAAGTTGAGAGTGACTACACAGGTATGAAGTTTCTTTTTAGGGTGATGGAAAGGTTCTGAAATTAAACAGTGGTAATGGTTGTACAACCTTGTGAATATGCTAAATATCACAAGATTGTATACTTTAAAATGGTGATTTTATATTATGTGAGTTATATCTCAGTAAAAAATCACAAAAAAAACCCTCATTAATGAACACAGCTGATATTTCTCTCCAGTCTTCTTCTTTCTTCCCTCAAAAGCCAAAATAAGCTCTCCAGTCTTCTTCCTTCTTCCCTCAACAACCAAGATAAAATAAGAGTTATATTAAATAAGAGTTATATTAAAACTACAATAAGAGTTATATTAAAACTACAACAAGAGTTATATTTAACAACAACACAAAGACTAAGTAGAAGAGCCAGGGAAACTCTCAATGATACTCACTGGTAACATCACAAAAAAAGTGAGTGGGGTGGGAACCAGGACTAAGAAAGCAAAGTCAGGATTAGACCATGGTAAGAACTGCAAATCCAGCGAGGGTAGGGTTCATGTGAAAACAGAACAGCTAGGGGACCAGAGCTCAGATATAAGGGTCCGGTGACATTTCCTAATTCCAGTACTCAGTGACCATCTGCTGGATGATGGAATGAATGAATGAGTGAATGATGCAGAACACATACTGTATAGTTGGTTGAGCTGCTTTGTTTGGATACAGCTGCCTGGTACTTGGCCATTCGATCCTTTATAGAGGTTTCTGAGAGGCGTGGAAGTTCCAGATTTCGCCTACTCTCATTTTTCTCCGAGTCAAACGTAGAAGATGGCAATTGACCTGGAAGCATCCAAATAACATGTTTTATTTCTGAGATGAGGTCTCACTCTATCACCCAGGCTGAAGTGCAGTGGCACGATCATAGCTCACTGCAGCCTCGAACTCCTGAGCTCAAGATATCCTCCTGCCTCAGCCTCCCAAAGCGCTGGAATTATAGGTATAAACCACTGTGACTGGCCAACATGTTTTATTAGAAGATAAAAGTGATTCAAATAATTTCAAAATTCTAAATTTTGGGTTATTGTTATCTAATGGCCAATATCTTCTATTAAAAGCACGAAGAAGAAAATCAGGAATATAATTGTCATTTATAAAGTAATATTCACTCACTTTCTTAGCATTAAAAGAACCTTACCATAATTGAGCATTGCATATTTTATTTATTTTTTGAGACAAGGTCTCACTCTGTCACCCAGGCTAGAGTATGGGGCAGTGGCATGATCATAGCTCACTGCAGCTTTGAAGTCTTGGGCTCAAATGATCCAACCACCTCAGTTTCCCAAGTAGCAGTGACTTCAAGGATGCACCACCACGCTGGGCTTTTTTTTTTTTTTTTTCTGTAGAGATAGGTCTATGTTGCCCAGGCTGGTCTCAAACTCCTGGATTTAAGTGGTCCTCCTGTCTCAGCCTCCCTAAGTGCTGAGATTACAGGTCGGAGCCACCATGCCTGGGCCCATATTTTAAAATTCTGCCTAATTTAACATGAAAAAGAGATCTCAATGCTTTTTAATTTGCATCTCTTTGATGACTAGGTAGCTGATGCTTCTCCTGTTTTTACTAATCTTTTCTTTTGTGAAGTGCCTGTATATGTCCCCTTTAAAACATAATTCCACTCTCAAAGTGTTATGTTATCACTGGTAATACAGGGTAACCAAACCTGATAGGGGACACAGCCCATCTACTGAAGCCCTCAAACCCCAGATGACTGGAGCCAAAACTGATCGTAGCACTTTACTTATAGCTCCTCAAAGCACCCTTTGGTTACCATAGGTTACCACTAACAAGGGTGGATTAAAAATATAAAAAAAGCGGCCGGGCATGACAGCTTATGCCTGTAATCCCAGCACTTTGGGAGCATGTCACCTTCCATCTCAAAAAAAAAAAAAAAGCTATTTCTTGAGAGCAATGAGATTTGAGAATGGCTTGCATCTAATATGCAGACTTCCTTTTAATTTGTGCCACTCTTCCTTTAAAAGCATTGGCTTCGAGTCCAAAAGATGTTACTACTAGTGAGTACTTCCTAAAGGACCTCATACACATGGAACTCTCTGCTTACCTGGGCCTATTTCCAGGTCATCTAGAGAATAGCTGTTTTCAGAGTTCTTCCTTCCACTTGCACTTCGGCTTTGGGCCCGGAGAATCTGGAAAACGAAACCCAACGATAAGTTTTGCAGAAACAATGGGAAATCTTGATGCAAGGTTCAACTTGCAAACCTTCTTTATAAATAAAATCCAGATTTGATTTTATATTTTATATTCCATAGAATTTTTTTTAAAGTTACAAATATCAAGCACTACATATTCACAGGTGCCCAGGGAAAAATAAGTAACCCTATATAGGTAATATTCTCTGCTAAAGATGGCTTTCTAACCAGCAAGCTTTGTAACACTTATTGGAGGGGAATCCTCACATACCAGATGACAATGACATGTCCTTCCAAACTGCCAAGTGCTGATGCAGAATCTGCTGTTTCCTTCCTCCATCTCATGTTATTTCTGCTATTGCTGCCTTAGTTCATGTCTTCATCATCTTTCCCTTGGACTACTGCATTATACCTCTTTAACTGGTTCTTCATTATCTTCCAATCCAGTCTCTATGATGCTGCCATTATCCCCAATAATACAAAGTAATTATCCAAAAATACAAATCTATTTTACCCTCCTTTTCAAAATTCTTTCAGAATTCCTACTCACTCCTGAAATTAAACCCAAAGTGCTTAGTAAGTCACAGAAGTCCTGTTCTAGATCTGGTCCTTACCGAGCCAGCCTCCTTTGTCCTTCTATTGCCTTACAAATGCCTGTTCCTTCAAAGACTCAGTGTAAGCACTATGAAGTCTGCGTACCTTGCCAACATAAATTTAGGTAATCTTTCCTCTGTTCTCAAGGTACCTGGTCAAACTGTTGGGTGACTGTCCCTCCACTGCACTGTAAGCTCACTGAGGGCAGAGACCATGCCTTTTTGTCCATATATTTCCAGGACTTACAGAAAAGTGGATGAAACAGATTTTTTTTTTTTTTTTGAGACAGAGTCTCACTCCGTCACCCAGGCTGGAGTATAGTGATGTGATCTTGGCTTACTGCAGCCTCCGTCTCCCAGGTTCAAGTGATTCTCCTGCCTCAGCCTCCAGAGTAGCTGGAATTACAGGCGCCTGCCACCACGCTCGGCTAATTTTTATATTTTTAGTAGAGACAGAGTTTCACCATGTTGGCCAGGCTGGTCTCGAACTCCTGACCTCAGGTGATCCGCCCACCTCGGCCTCCCAAATTGCTGTGATTACAAGCTTGAGCCACTGCGCCTGGCCAACAAAGATTTTTTTAATAAAGTGTTTTGTGATTCCATTAAATTACTACATTTATCTCTCTCATATCTAGGGTAGATCTTTAATGAAAGTTACAAATTATAATTTTTAAGACTGTAGTGTCAAAGAATATTCCCAGACATAGTACACAGGGAGTATGTCATGTTTATTCAGCTTATAATGAGAGCCTTACATCAGATCCTATCATTCAAATCTCAGTTTATTTCCAGACAACTTGAGGTCAAAAAAGATATCTGAAATCCAGTACGACAAGAGATAAGAATAAAACACTTAGCACCCTTTTGAGTTTAACATTAGTAAATAGTTACTAAATCTTTAAGTTCAATGGACTAAGCAACATTACTGTAAAGTTTGAGAAAGTGAGGCTGGGCATGGTGGCTCACACCTGTAAACCCAGCATTTTGGGAGACCAAGGCGGGCAGATTGCTTGAGCTCAGGAATTTGAGACCAGCCTGGGCAACATGGTGAGACCCTGTCTCTACTAAAAATACAAAAAATTAGCCAGGTGTGGTGACATGCACCTATGGTCCCAGCTACTTGGGAGGTTGAGGTGGGAGGATTGCTTGAACCAGGGGGGCAGAGGTTGCAGGGAGCAGAGATCGCTTCACTGCACTCCAGCCTGAGCAACAGAGTGAGACCCTGTCTCAAAAAAAAAAAAACGAAAGTGAACTATCAATCACTTTTACATATTTTTTATACCCTCTCCTTGGAGACAGAAAACATACCACATCAGAAATCAGAGCCAACGATTGGTCTGTTTATACCACACCAATAAGAATAGTTTCTTTCAAATTCAATATACATTTAATATATCTCCCAAGGCCAGGCACAGTGGCTCAAGCTTGTAATCCTAGCACTTTGGGAGGCTGAGACAGGTGGATCACTTGACCCCAGGAGTTTGAGACCAGCTTGGGCAACACGGCAAAACCTCATCTCTACAAAAAAGATACAAAAGTTAGGCTGGGCATGGTGGCTCACGCCTGTAATCCCAGCACTTTGGGAGGCTGAGGCAGAAGGATCACGAGGTCAGGAGTTCGAGACCAGCCTGACCAACATGGTGAAACCCTGTCTCTACTAAAAATACAAAAAAATTAGCCAGGCGTGGTGGCCCGAACCTGTAATCCCAGCTACTTAGGAGGCTGAAGCAGGAGAATCGCTTGAACCCAGGAGGCAGAGATTGCAGTGAGCCAAGATCAGGCCACTGCACTCCAGCCTGGGTGACAAAGCAAGACTCCGTCTCAAAAAAAACCAAAAGTTAGCTGGGCATTATGGCACGCACCTGTAGTCCCAGCTACTCAGAAGGCTGCAGCAGGAAAGTTGCTTGAGCCTGGGAGGCGGATGTTGCAGTGAGCAAAGATCATGCCACTGCACTCCAGCTTGGGCAATAGAGTGTGATCCTATCTCAAAAGAAATAATAAAAATAAAAATATATTATATACATATTACATATATGTGTGTGTGTGTGTGTATAATTTGTCTCCTTGCTGGGTGTGGTGGTTCATGCCTGTAATCCCAACACTTTGGGAGGCTGAGCCAGGAGGATCCTTTGAGTCTAGGAGTTCAAAACTAGCCTGGGTAACACAGGAAGACTCCATCTCTACAAAAAAGAATACAGTGAGCCGTGACCACACCACTGCATTCCAGCCTGGGTGATGAGTAAGACCCTGCTCAAAAAGTAATAATAATAATTTATATCCAGTCAGCTTTGCAATTTACATTGTTGATTTAAGTCTATTTTTTCTTTCTTTCTTTTTTTTTTTTTTTAAAGTAGAGACAGGGTCTCACCATGTTGCCCAGGCTGGTCTCAAACTCCTGGGCTCAAGGGATCTTGCCTCGGCCTCCCAAGGTGCTGGGATTACAGGTGTGGGCCACTGCATCTGGCCTGATTGGGTCTATTTTTAATAAAAACTAACACAAGCTGGAACAACACTATCCGTGCTATATCACACACAGGTCAGGCATACTTTCATGAATTATTAGACATCCATATGACTCACACAGCTCAACATACTCTTGCTCTAGGAGCAGCCGCTATCTGAAAATGAAGTGGCTGGGCGCGGTGGCTCACACCTGTAATCCCAGCACTTTGGGAGGCCAAGGTGGGTGGATCTCTTGAGGTCAAGAGTTCGAGGCCAGCCTGGCCAACATTGTGAAACCCTGTCTCTACTAAATATACAAAAATTAGCTGGGGTGGTGGTGCGCACCTGTAATCTCAGCTACTCAGGAGGCTGAGGTTGAGAATCACTTGAACTTGGGAGATGGAGGTTGCAGTGAGCAGAAATTGTGCCACTGCTCTCCAGGCTAGGTGACAGAGTGAGACTCCATCTCAAAAAAAAAAAAAAGAAACGAAAAGATAATGAAGATCTTGGTCAAGAGGAAAAGATATGTCTGGCAGGATATCCTCAATCCACATTTTAAATTTTTATTTATTTTGAGACAGAGTCTTACTCTGTCACCCAGGCTGGAATACAGTGGTGTGATCTCAGCTCACTGCAACCCCCACCTCCTAAGCTCACACAATTCTCCTGTCTCAGCCTCCCGAGTAGCTGGGATTACAGGCGTCTGCCACCACACCTAATTATTGGAGTTTTTGGTAGAGACGGGGTTTCACCATGTTGGTCAAGCTGGTCTGAAACTCCTGACCTCAAATGATCTGCCTGCCTTGGCCTCCCAAAGTGCTGGGATGACAGGCGTGAGCCAGCGCGCCTGGCCCACCTTTTTAATTTTGTTTTCAACATACTTCTTATTTGCTGATCATTAAAATAAAGAAAATTCCACATATTTATTCCAAATGCTGCTGCACTGGAAGATAACCACTACAAAAATTAGAATTTTCAAAACTCAAAATGGGAGAAAGCCTACTGATAAACTTCTTTTGAAAAAACAAAAGGGGCCGGGCGCAGTGGCTCACACCTGTAATCCTGGCACTTTGGGAGGCCGAGGCAGGCGGATCACTTGAGGTCAGGAGTTTGAGACCAGCCTCGCCCACATGGCGAAACCCCATCTCTACTAAAAATACAAAAATTAGCTGAGCATGGTGGCACGTGCCTGTAATCCTAGCTACTGGGGAGGCTGAGGCAGGAGAATCGCTTGAACCGGGGAGGTGGAGGTTGCAGTGGGCCAAGATCACTGCACTCCAGCCTAGGCAACAGAGCAAGACCCCATTTCCAAAAAAAAAAAAAAAAGAAAAAAAAGAAAAGAACAACCAAAAGGAAACGGGTTCTGCATTCTTAATACAGATATTTGCTTTCTGTCAAAGTTCAAGCACAATTCCAAGAATATGTGTTACATGTTACAACCTGCAGAGAGCTGTTTTCTGTCTAGTTGGAGCTAAACATCCTTCTCTGTCTTGTGTGAAGTCCCTGCACTGCTCTTATTGGGAGCATAATCATTTAGAACCAGAGCACACACCTTGCCAGGGCAGAGGCTTTCTTTGGTTTTAAATGCATAAAATTTCTCATCTTTGTTAGCTTTTAATTTAAACTGCTGGGTTAAATAAAATAAGGCCCCGTTACCTTTTTTTTGAAGTCTTTTGCTCCATGGGGGTATCAAAACTCTGCATTAATTTCTTTCAAGTACTAAAAAAGTACATGAACAAAGCCATTTGGTCTCAGAGAAAAATAGGAAGAGAACTGTCTCTGAAAAATCCCTCATACAGACTGTGGCTCTGAGGAGAAATACAGCTGTGAGGTAAGATGGGTTTTCATGATATTGCAGGTTCAGTGAAGCACAGCATTACTTTCAATATATTTCACCTCTAAACCACTCGAACATTAAGAATAACAAGGCTTGGCTGGGCATGGTGGCTCATGCCTGTAATCCCAGCACTTTGGGAGGCCAAGGCAGGTGGATTACCTGAGGTCAGGAGTTCAAGACCAACCTGGCCAACCCGGTGAAACCCCATCTCTACTAAAAATACAAAAAAATTAGCCAGGCGTGGTGGTGGACACCTGTAATCCCAGCTACTTGGGAGGCTGAGGCAGGAGAATTGCTTGAATCTGGGAGGCAGAGGTTGCAGCGAGCCGAGATCACGCCATTGCACTCCAGCCTGGGCAACAAGAGTGAAACTCCGCACCTCCACCAAAAAAAAAAAAAAAAAAAAAAGAATAACAAGGCTGGGCATGGTAGCTCACGCCTGTAATCCCAGCACTTTGGGAGGCAGAGGCAGGAGGGCTGCTTGAGGCCAGGAGTTTGAGACCAGCCTGGGAAACATGGTGAGACCCCGTCTCTGCTTTTAAAAAAAAAAAAAAATTAGCCAGGCATAGTGGTGATGCCTGCAGTCCCAGCTACTCCAGAGGCTGAAGTGGGATGATTGGTTGAGTCCAGGAAGTCAAGGCTGTAGTAACCTATGACTGTGCCACGGCACTCCAGCCTGGACGATATAACAAGGCCCTGTCTCAAAAGCAAACAAACAAACAAAAACGATCTCAAATCCATTTAAGATGAGTTTTATGATTCACATTTTCCAAGCGGTAATCTGAGGTACAGGAAGAAGGAGGGGTTTCCTCCAATATTTCTCAAGGAAGTAAAGGAACACAAAACACACACACACACACACACACACACACACGAATTCTGATACCAAAATACTCTTCTGTAACAGACTTTTATCACATTTTTGCTTTTACTCAGACACTTGAGGGAGCCTTAATCATTCTAATGTCAAGGAAAGAGAATAGACAAGATACTTTTAAGACTTTCTGGAATTTCCTGAGGCCTGGCCTCACCCCACCCTGAAGTCCTCCTTCCTGTCAGCTGACAATAACTCTTGTTAGTATGAACATCCCTTAAATATTCTCTGTGAATCCATAAATCAAACGCACCAAGATGTACTAGTAAGAGGATAAAAGTTTGGGGCTTTTAGACAGTAGTCTGTAGAATTTTTTTCTGTATTTTTAAAAACAGAAATAAAGTAAGTTAGGTTCTAAATAAGTAACAAAGCAGGATTTCCTGTCTTTTCTACACCTATCTTCAGAAAAAATTATCTTTAAAAGCTGATTCTCAACACTTTAATTTACTGAGAGTCCCCTACCTCACTTAGCCACTTCCTTCAACCTTTCAACTTCAGCTTCCTTTGGACCCTGTCATCTCACCAAAGTCAAGGGCAGAGGAAGGTTGGCTTTTAGGGAAAAATGGAACTTTGCTGAACTATGCATGGAAATCGGGGTATAGATAAAACCTAGCCTTGATTTATTAAAGTATTGAGAGAAAAATTTCTTTCTTCAGGGACTCTCTTAGAGAGTTAATGTAAGTAAAATAATACACATAAAAAGAGATTTATCTCCAGGTGGTAGGATTTCTCTACATTTTTTGTATTCCCAAGCATTCTACAAATACTTTGTGTTAGTCTTAAAATTAGGAAAAGAAAAAAAAAAAGAAAGGATAACAAGTCATATCTATTAATTTAAGTAGACAAAAATGGTAAAACCAAATGCTAATGCTTTGGGGAATGTGTCCTTATATTGTACTAGTGGTGTTACAATCTTGAGGACAAGCTGAAAATATACAAGAATAAACAATAAATCATACCTTTTGATGTAAGAACAATGTTTAATGAATTATATCTTTTAAATTTAATTTTTTATTTTTTTTGAGACAAAGTCTCACTCTGTCATACCACTGCCCAGGATGGAGTGCAGTGGTATGATCTCAGCTCACTGCAACCTCTGCCTCCCAGGTTCAAGCAATTCTCTTGTCTCAGGCTTTTGAGTAGCTGGGATTTCAGGTGCATGTCACCACGCCAGGCTAATTTTTGTATTTTTAATAGAGATGGGGTTTTGCCATGTTGGCCAGGCTGGTCTCGAACTCCTGACCTCAAGTGCTGGGATTACAAGTGTGCCTTGTGCCTTGGCCTCCCAAAGTGCTGGGATTACAAGTGTGAGCCACCACGCCAGGCCCCAAACTCACAAGCTTCTAACTCGAGTGCTTTCATTCATATCTCTTGCATTCCAATGTATTTCTTCTGTTCACTGTCCTGATGCTTTTCAATTAGTTAAGCATAAAATGTGGGAAGACAGAGTTAAAGTCTTTGAGAACATAGCTGTTTTTATGTTTTCAATTTTTCCCAGTTTCCTTAGATTTCAAAGATATGTAGGGCCCATTGTTTCTATCCAATAAATAGTTATTATAATATCCATGAAGATAGTGCTATATGGTAGAAGGGGTACTACCGAATTTCAATCCTGTTCTGATATTAATTAGCCACATGCCATGGGGCATATCAATTAACTTCTCTGACCTCATCTAATCGCATCTGTAAAATTGGGATTGTAAGGTTCTAACTGACTGAGGGCAGTGAGCTGGATTAAATAACTTCTTAAACTCTCTTAAGGTTCTAGGATCTATATGTCAACAATTTTGATAGCAATTTCTCACTCATTGTAACTCACTGATGAGTTAGAATGAGTTAGAAGGCTAGAGGAAATGACTCGTAAATATATTCATCTGGATACACACCTGTGTTGTCTAATTTAGGAATGAGTCCACTAGCAGGAAGACAAAGGTAGTAATATTTGTACTGGGGGGAGATGAAGTCTTTCTAGTCCCCTTGAAGTCTAATATAGCCAACATTGCTTAAAGAATATTCCAGTCCCCTGACATTGCTTGTTGATATGTTTTACTATAATGAAACTGGTTAAAAACCAGTACATAGTTAGTGGACATGAAAGTAAGCAGAGAAGAAGAGATGAGTGGTCTCTAGCTGGCACATCAAGGACAGTCATTTAGGGCAAGGAACAGTTAAAAATATTGGAATTCTTTGACTGCATCTTTACCCTGGATCAATTATTATCTTACCACACATACACAAAGAGTTATTAAGAGTAAATAAAAAATTTATGCTGATATGTAGTCTTTACAAGAAGTGTACCACTACAGATAGATGTCAGTCAAAATAATGCTGAGGACAGCCTTATTAACATTTTTGAAATGACAAGAGAAGCTATAAACTATAGGTGAATATGCTAAATCAGCAAAAAGTTAGTTTTATCAAGATATGTGAGAAAGAATGCATTGATAGAAAAACAAAGACAATTCTTGTGTACAATTAACAATAATATGCAAAACCAATTATCCACATTTAAAGCACTAGCAATGTATCTATTGAAGATTAAATGTTAGGTCAAGGTAAAAGTCAAGATTCACTGCCAGGCAAATTAAAGATATACTCCCCTACGTTGAGATGACTGTATAGACTCCACATTGATGTTAATAGTTATTCAAATACCTTTCCTCCCCAAATTTACTTTAAAATTTTAACTTAAAACCATGCAATTTGGCTGGGCGCAGAGGCTCACACCTATAATCCCAGCATTTTGGGAGGCCAAGGCGGAGGGTTCACAAGGTCAGGAGTTCAAGACCAGCCTGACCCACATGGTGAAACCCTGTCTCTACTAAAAATACAAAAATTAGCTGGTGTGGTGGCATGCGCCTGTAATCTCAGCCACTCAGGAGGCTGAGGCAGGAGAATCGCTTGAACCCGGGAGGTGGAGGTTGCAGTGAGCTGGGATTGTGCCACTGCACTCCAGCCTGGGCGACAAAGCAAACAAACAACAAACAAACAAACAAACAAAACTATGCAATTAATAAAATTATGAACATCCTCAGAATTGTATTCTTCTTGGGATATAATTCTAAATAACTTAAGACATTCAGAAAGCAGAAGAAAAATTTTTATCTTAACATTAAGTAGATAAAGGAACACATACAATTATTAACTAAGGAAGATAAGATGTTATGAATAATTTCTGTAACAATCTGGGGATTCCCTATGGACACCTACCCATTCATCAAGAAGGCCTATATAAATTATTTCTTTGATGCAGATTACAGATTGGCTATGAATAAGTACCTGATGAACAGAGATCATCACACTTTAGCTTGGTTGCCTTACTCTCTAAAGACTCATTCTACTACATCAGCTCATATATGCTCTTATGTATGAGTGTTATGCAAAACTAAACAAAATACCAAGTGTCACTTCCAGGAACTTACAAGAAGAAAAACCACAAAGATGTTGGAACAAGTGAAGTTTTTGTTGGCATTTTGATGCTATCTATACATATCATGATCCTGGTGCTAAGAAGAACTGAAATTCAGAGGGAAGCTGAAGGGCTGGGAGTCTACGGGGAGAGGTCACAAACAAGAGAAAACGGTGATGGGTCAAAGGAAACTTCCTTTGTTATTTTATATAGGTCTATTTTACCTGAATATATTGCTTTATTTTTATTTTATTTTTTTGAGGCAGAGTCTTTCTCTGTTGCCCAGGCTGGAGTGCAGTGGCACAATCTCGGCTCACTGCAAGCTCTGCCTCCCAGGTTCACGCCATTCTCCTGCCTCAGCCTTCTGAGTAGCCGGGACTACAAGCGCCCGCCACCACGTCTGGCTAATTTTTTTTTTTGTATTTTTAGTAGAGACGGGGTTTCACCCTGTTATCCAGGATGGTCTTGATCTCCTGACTTCATGATCTGCCTGCCTTGGCCTCCCAAAGTGCTGGGATTACAGGCCTGAGCCACCGTGCCCAGCCTGCTTTATTTTTATAATATAAAATCCCAGCACTTTGGAAGGCCGAGGTGGATCACTTGAGGCCGGGAGTTCGACACCAGCCTGGCCAACATGGCAAAACCCCGTCTCTACTAAAAATACAAAAATTAGATGGACTTCGTGGTGCACACTTGTAATCCCAGCTACTCAGGAGGCTGAGGCAGAGAATTGCTTGAACCTGGGAGGCTGCAGTGAGCTGAGATGGTGCCACTGCACTCCAGCCTGGGCGACAGAGCGAGGCTGTCTCAAAAAAAAAAAGGCAACATGACAATAACTAAACATGGGTCATAACTAGTTGGTCAGTTATCTTTTTCATAAAAGGATGTCCTGAATGGTTATCTTGGCCACCAGATTATCTTGTAAAATCCAGATTAATACATATAAGGAATTAGGAATGCTAAACCACATTCGCTAAGTGTCACCGTGGCATTTCTTTTCTTTTCTTTTCGAGAGAAGTTTCGCTCTTGTTGCCCAGGCTGGGATGCAATGGTGTCATCTCAGCTCACTGCAAACTCTGCCTCCTGAGTTCAAGTGATTCTTCTGCCTCAGCCTCTCGAGCAGCTGGGATTACAGACATGCACCACCATCTCCAGCTAATTTTTGTATTTTTAGTAGAGATGGGATTTCTCCATGTTGGTCAGGCTGGTCTCGAACTCTCGACCTCAGGTGATCCACCCGCCTCGGCCTCCCAAAGTGCTGGAATTATAGGCGTGAGCCACTGCTCCCGGCCCACTGTGGCATTTCTTTTGATGATAGGTTACATTAATCCATATACCACTCATTCACTCATAGGAAGTAGAACCATCATATTCAGGCTGGGCGCAGTAGCGCTTTGGGAGGCTGAGGTGGGCAGATCACCTGAGGTCAGGAGTTCAAGACCAGCCTATCCAACATAGTGAAACCCCATCTCTACTAAAAATACAAAAAAAGTTAGCTGGGAATGGCAGCGGACACCTGTAATCCCAGCTACTCGGGGGCTAAGGCAGGAGAATTGCTTGAACCTAGGAGACAGAGGTTGCAGTAAGCCAAGATTGTGCCACTGCACCCCATCCTGGGCGATAGAATGAGACTCTGTTTCAAAAATAAATAAATAAATAAATAAAACCATCATATTCAGCTAAACCACCTGACCTAAATAACCTATCTATTCATCAAAGGTAGAGAATAAGTGAGAAATAGGCTTTAATCAATTTTCATTATTTGGAAGGCAGCTATGCTTACCACTATACCACCAATGCCACCTTCCTTTTATTAAATAAATACTATGAACTAAATTATTGACCACTAGGGTATAAAAACATCCTTACTTTTCTTCTCGAATTTATAAAAATAAGTTTTTATTTTTGCCTTATCTAGTAGCAAACACAAAACTATCCTGACTTAAAAAGCCAACATTGTTCTTTCTCTTATTTTTTCCTTGGATCACAAATTCATATACAGTCAAGCAAGCGCCCCAAAAACCCCAGAATTGAAAACAGGTGTATTCCCTTCAGAAAAATCAAAGCTAGAATGTTTAGCTATTAAAGTGTTTCTCTCCAGACTGAGATCAAGTGACTTCACTGCAGTGGCTCAAGAGTGGCTGACTCCCTCCTTCCAAATCAGCCCATCATAGAACACCTATTGCTAAGTAGCAAAAGCCAGAGGCTTAGACTGGATCCCTCATAACTGGAGACTTCAAAGTGTTCAGAACTTCAAGCCTGGCCTATGAAGTAAAATCTTTTTTTTTTTTTTTTTTTAAGTACAATTGCAATTTTATTCTTCTCCAGAGGCTAGTTTTTCTTCAGTCCTTAAGAACTCTGCTCCTTATACGGGCTTCGGTGGCAGTCATGGGGCAGCACCGCAGGTCTACAGTGGGGTGGAGGTATTCGGTCCTTGCGGGCTTCACGACCTTGATTCCTGGCGGTCATGGGGCAGCACCCGCAGGTCTACATTGGGGTGGAAGTGTTCGATCCTTGCGGGCTTCATGACCTTAATTCCTGACTACCGTGCTGTGAATGGCACAACTCACACAGTAATGTAGCTTCACATCCAGCCTGGGAAGTACACAGGCATCCAGGACGCTCACTTCAGAAATATCGCTGACTGCTGCAGCCTCTACATTTCAAGTGATGAATTTCTTTCTTTTTTTTTTTTTTTGAGACGGATTCTCACTCTGTTGCCCAGGCTGGAGTGCAGTGGCGCGATCTCGGCTCACTGCAAGCTCCGCCTCCCGGGTTCACGCCATTCTCCTGCCTCAGCCTCCCGAGTAGCTGGGACTACAGGCGCCTGCCACCATGCCCGGCTGATTTTTTAGTATTTTTAGTAGAGACGGGGTTTCACCATGTTAGCCAGGATGGTCTCAATCTCCTGACCTCGTGATCCACCCGCCTCAGCCCCCCAAAGTGCTGGGATTACAGGCGTGAGCCACCGCGCCCGGCCTATGATGAATTTCTTAATAAGCCTTGTCATTGGGCACACAGTGGGCACAGTTTATGCAGCAAATTGGCTGCAGTGAATAGCGTACACCTGGTTGCGGCCCTCTTTGGCGTGACCATTGTTTCTTCTTTTCTTTGTCATCTTGGAGGTACAGGCCCAAGAAAGATGAAGTAAAAATCTTAATTTGAGGGTGACTAAATGAGTGCTTCAAGACCACTTACCCCAAATCCACATTCTGCAAGACAGTTCAAGAAAAAAGGCAAAGTAGCCGTCTACCTCAAGGCTATGGGCTCCACAATACTTAGCACAGTTGTCCCCAAGTGTAAACACTTCCCATGGCGCGCTTCTTCCCTGTCTCCCAGGTTAGGCACAATGATGCCAAGGCGCTCTGTCATTGACACTCTCATCCTTTAAGAATTTCAGGCTGGGTGTGGTGGCTCATGCCTGTAATTTCACCAGCTTGGGAGGCCAAGGCAGGAGGATCACTTGAGCCCAGGAGTTTAAGAACAGTCTGGGCAACACAGCAAAACCCCATCTCCATAAAAAATTTTAAAAATTAGCTGAGAGCGGTGGTACACACCTGTGGCCCCAGCTATTTGGGAGGCTGAGGCAGGGGGGTCAAGGCTGCAGTGAGCCATAACTGTACCACTGTACTACTCCAGCCTGGGCAACAGAGTTAAGACCATATCTCCATAAAAAAAAAACAACAAAAAAACGCATTTCAAACAATAACAGTAGTTTAATTCTTCCTTTGGAATCTAGGTAAAACTGGTCTTCTCTATAAAGTCTACTATGTTCTGGTCTTGTTTCAAAAAGTATAAACACACTGAAATTAAAACATGAAATATTAAGAATAAAAGATTCAAAAAGTAGCAATTGGGGGATGAGTATTCCAAGGTTTGAGTATAAGACTGGCTACGAGACTATACAGGTAGGTTGAGCTCAGAATATAGAATACCTGACAGAATTGTTAAAAATAATCTGGACTGAGACTGGGCGTGGTGGCTTATGCCTGTAATCCCAGCTCTTTGGGAGGCTGAGGCAGGCAGATCACCTGAGGTCAGGAGTTCAAGACCAGCCTGACCAATATGATGAAACTCCGTCTCTACTAAACATACAAAAATTAGCTGGGCGTGGTGGCGGGCGCCTATAATCCCAGCTATTTGGGAGGCTGAGGCAGGAGAATTACTTGAACCTGGGAGGTGGAGGTTGCAGTGAGCCGAGATCACGCCAATACACTCCAGCCTGAGTAACAGAGAGAGATTCTGTCTCAAAAATAAATAAATAAATAAAAATAATCTAGACTGTTTTCAGTATGGACAATGATGCTTATTTAGAAACAGCAATAAAACCAAGGGTGGCTGTGTTCCACTCCCTAAGCAGTCCATTAAGTGACAAATCAGGAAATTAAAAATGGCACATACAAAAAGCACTGAAACCTAGAAGCCCAGGTGAATCTTATGTCTCTTCCATCTTCTTGTTTTTAAGGGACAGGGATCTTACTGTGTTGCCCAGGCTGGAGTGCAGTGGTGATCATGGCTCACTGCAACCTCAAACTCTCATGCTCAAGCAATCTTCTGCCTCAGCCTCCTAAGTAGCTGGGACTATCAATGCATACTACCACACTTAATTTTTAAATTTTTAGTAGAGACGAGGTCTGGCTATGTTGCCCAGGCTGGTCTCAAACTCCTGGGCACAAGCAATCCTCCTGCCTTGGGCCTCCCTAAACTCTGGGATTACAGATGTAAGCCACTGTGCCCAGCCTCTTCCATCTTCCTATACCTTTAGCAATCAATCTGGTTGCCCAGTGCTATCAGCCATCTAGTAGGATCTTTATTTTTATTTTTATATATTTTTTGAGACAGAGTCTCACTCTGTTGCCCAGGCTGGAGTGCAGTGGCATGATCTCGGCTCACTGCATCCTCCACCTCTCAGGTTCAAGTGATTCTCCTGCCTCAGCCTCCCGAGTAGCTAGGACCACCAGCACACGCCACCATGCCTGGCTAATTTTTGTATTTTTAGTGGAGACGGGGTTTCACCATGTTGGCCAGGCTGGTCTCGAACTCCTGGCCACAAGTGATCCCCCAACCTCTGCCTCCCAAAATGCTGGGATTACAGGCTTGAGCCACCACGCCTGGCCTAGTAGGATCTTATATGGAAAGTTTTTCTCCTCTCCAAGCAGCCTTAGAGAGATAGGCTTGTTCTGACCCATATCTCACTAGATATTTATGAGAAAAAGTGTCTCACCATATCCTTACACATAATCAGCATTTTTGTCTGCTACAGTCCCAGTCACTTCCTACCTTTGGCCAGTTTCAACATGCAGCAGCCTTTTGCACTGAATCTACATTGTGTGTACTGGCATGACATCAGCTGTCCTGTTCCTAGCAGGGTCTGGGAGGAGGAGACTTACAATGGTGCTTTGAGTCACAACAAAGCCCCTTCCTCTCTATTTAGGATTTCTGACATTTTTTCCTTCCACTTAAAATTCTTCTTCCCATTTAAATAAAAAAAATTTTTTAATTAAAACCATAAAGGGGAAAGGAGTTGGCAGGACTAAAGGTCTAAAAACTTAAGAGGGAAGAGAGTTAAGAAAAGTTATAAAACTGCTTTGTGGTTACATCTCTTGCCAACTGGTTTCACTGTTAAAGTAGAGCTAAAGCTCATGCACAGAGAAGTGTTGTAGCTTTACACATCGTGAAAAACTCGCACAACTTCAAACATGACCCCCAAACATTCAAGAACTTTTCTAATTCTAAGCAGAAAAGCGACTGGCACTGCAAGTTATGGGAAAGGATTGACAATATCACACCTAATATAACTGAAGACTATAGGATGAGTTATTTTTTATCTCAGAAAGAATGCTTCATATTATTATATTACTTTCCAAACATAGGGACTTGGGCCAAATATTTAGCTTAAAAAAATCCAGCTTTCCCATCTAGGTGGAATCTAGAGTAAGGGATGGCTTTGCTCCCCATCAGGTCTGTTTATTTCATTATAACGACTGTTGTAACGAACCATCTCCATGTACGAAGCCAGATATATAGGAAAGTATGAGAAAACTGGAAAAATTTACCAGCTCTGTGGCCTCTGGATTGTGTTATAAATCACCAGCATATGTAACTCATTTTCTAGTTAAGTAATTCCCTCTGGGGACGAGGTCTGCAATCCACATGAAGGATCAAATTTCATTAGCAGTTGTAGGAAAACGCAACCCTGTGCATTTGCAAGTCAAAACTCCCGAAAGCTATAGCTAGTCTGGCTATCTTCATTGATTTTGCCTGTGAGAGGATTTTAGCTGATAGAAAACATTTGTTGGAAAGCACAGATGAGGAAGTTGAGAAGAAGAGAAGGGATTCAGCTAGCAGAGACAAGTAAGCCTCAGTCTTAATGTTGAACTCCGGCCTTAACACTCAGTCTGCAGCTGTGTCCAAGCAGAGAGCTATTTGGCAGTTAATTCCACCCCCAAAGCTACAAATGATAAAGAACACAGGAAGACAATTTAAAAGGGCAAGTGTACAAAAACACATAATCCAATCGGTATTAAACTCTCTTCATTTCTAGATACCAATTTGAATCCCAGTGTGAACTTGATTTAACATGAAATTGTGTCAGAGACTCACAAATCTTAGCATCTATGTAAATAATGCATTTGAGACTATTAACTTATCTAACTGGAATCAAAAGACATACTGACCACATATTCGCCTCTACTCAAAATAGCTAGATTGGAAAAACAGCTTTGTTTAGTGCTTGAATTGGCTTTCTCAAGTTTCAAACCCGCCCAATTCTTACCTTAGTTTGAGTTGGTTCACCTTTCTCAAACATCATCTTAAGCCTGTTCAGCGGAACATTATATTTCTCTATTTTGCCTGAAGCTTCTGTGTTTTCACTGATTTCTGATTTTTCTACTTCATGCCTGGATTCTCCTAGACAATTTTCCATTTTTTTACTTTTTGTTGAGTGGTCTTTAAGATCCTCACCGTCCTTGATGTGGGAATATCGACCCTGAATGAGGGCTTCAGGAGGTGACCTGAGTCTAGATCTGGGGTGGATTTGTTCTTCTTGGTCAGCTTTGGTTCCAGAAGCAGCGTGGCTTGTCACTTCAGCAGGAGGATGGTCCACTCTGTGCCTAATCTCAGTGCTGCTGTTCCGTAGAGAGTCTGTGTGAGACTCTGCTCCCAGCCCTGGGTTCTCCCACTTCTTCTTTAACACAGTCAGGGTCCCCTTTCTAAAGTGCTGGGAGAGATTTTCGGTGTTCTAGAAGAACAAGAAGTAGGTGCCAGTTATAACTTGCCTGCTGAAACATTCAAACATGTTGTTCTTTGTAAAATGAAAGTTAAAACTCCAAGCTGCTCCTGGTCCACTGCTGTTTCAGACAGCTGTGAACAGTTACAGCCTTGCCACATGGAGAAAGCATCCACCCGGGAGAGAGAGAGGGAGAGGGGAAGAGAGAAAAAGTCAGGAGCTGAAGCAGGAAGTGATAAAACAGGATGGCCTTATAAGGACAAAATGAGAAGAAAGGCAAGCCCAGCTCTAATGATAGTTACATGTGAGACGAGATTTTTACCCAAAGATTAATGGGGAAAAAAACAAGAAAGAAAAAGCAAAATACAAGTGCTTGAAACACTGTAACTACACATCAGCAAAGTTCATCATTACCTGCCATAAAATAACATGGTAAATTCTGCTGTTTTTTTTTCTTTTCTTTTAAATAAGACAAAGATGCAGGATAGTTGCAGGATAGCTGAAACTATACCATTAATTACGGATAGTGGC
The DNA here is from genome assembly GCF_028885655.2 of Pongo abelii. NCBI lineage: Eukaryota > Metazoa > Chordata > Mammalia > Primates > Hominidae > Pongo > Pongo abelii. The sequence continues at coordinate 47,989,704 of NC_071995.2, forward strand.
AGCAAGGATTGAAACTATTTGTAGAACCCTGGAGAAGTCACCAGACTTTCCAAGTATTTGCATAAATATTTAGTTATATCTGACATAATTTACATGCATATGAGCAGTCAAATTTTATTTTTCATAAGAATTTAATCTTTTTTTTCCCTGCTCTTCTCTACAAGTTTATCTGTGTATAAATTCTCACTTATCAGGGCCGGGCACGGTGGCTCACACCTGTAATCCCAGCACTTTGGGAGGCCAAGGCCGGTGGATCACGAGGTCAGGAGTTCGAGACCAGCCAGACCAACATGGAGAAACCCTGTCTCTAAAAAAAATACAAAAATTAACTGGGTGCAGTGGTGCACGCCTGTAGTCCCAGCTACTCTGGAGGCTGAGGCAGGAGAATCGCTTGAACCTGAGAAGTGGAGGTTGCAGTGAGCCAAGACTATGCCACTACACTCCAGCTTGGGTGACAAAGTGAGACTCCATCCCCTTACCAAAAAAAAAAAAATTCTCAGTTATCAAGAAATTCACTGTTTTACAGATCCTCTGGTTGTAAAATATGCAGGCTTCAAATGCAAATACCACTACTCATCACTCAGATGATCAAAGGACACACATTTACATATCTAAGAGAGTTCACTTTCACTAGGGCCAAAAATGGAATTAATTTATACATATAAGACAGACTGAAAACAACCTGGAAATCATCACTGTTGTTCCATAATAGAGGAAACATGCTTGTTGAAAATTAAATGTCCCGGCTGGGCGCAGTGGCTCATGCCTGTAATCCCAGCACTTTGGGAGGCCAAGGCGGGTGGATCACCTGAGGTCAGGAGTTCGTGACCAGCCCGGCCAATACAGTGAAACCATGTCTCTACTAACCAGCCCGGCCAATACAGTGAAACCATGTCTCTACTAAAAATACAAAAAATAGCTGGGCGTGGTAGCACGCACCTGTAGTCCCAGCTACTCTGGAGGCTGAGGCAGAAAAATGGCTTGAACCCAGGAGGCGGAGGTTGCAGTGAGCCCAAATCGCGCCACTGCACTCCAGCCCGGGTGACAGAGCGAGACTCTGTCTCAAAAAAAAAAAAAAAAATTAAATTAAATTAAATTAAATTAAATGTCCCGTACTTTGAAAGGACTGTACTCCTAAATAAATTGAACAGCACCACCTTCCCAACAAACTGCAAACTCCAATACCTTCTCTCCTGTAGTCTGTGACTCACCGGTCTTTCAACTAAGAAAGAAAGGACAAACAACCTAGGAATTAAACAGGATTAGCAGCTATTTTGGGAATTAAGTCTCTCACCCTATTACTCTTCTGAATATACTCTTGAGAGCCACTTCATCAAGTAGAAACAAGGCTTGAAAAAAAAATTATAGAACAACTGCTTGATTCTAGTGTTTAAATTTTAGCTTACAAAATGATCCACTGGGGGAAGAATGTATGGATCAGAGATATAAGAAGCTTAAAAAGTTTTCTTGCTGGAAAAAAGGGAATTACAAAACAGCTCCAGAAGCTGGTTCTACCCTAACTGCCAGCAGCACTCTTGGCTCTGTAAGGTCTTGTGCGACACAATGGATGAGTCATCTAGGTCTCTGACTTCACCTGCCCTTACTGTAACCACACAGGAGTCCTGACAATCAAAGTGGCACTTTGCCTTGGTAACTGGACACTGTTTTTCTCAGATACCTATCATGTGATCAAAGTATACTTACTGACATGAAAAGATGCTCACAGGATACTTCTGAATGAAGAAAGCAAATTATAAGACAGCATGATCCCATTTTAATTTTTTTTAGAGACGGGGTCTCGCTTTGTCACCCAGGCTGAAATGCAGTGGTGTAATCATAGCTCACTGCAGCTGTTCGACTTCCTGGGCTCAAGTGATCCTCCCACCTCAGCCTCCTGAGTAGCTAGGACTACAGGTGTATGTCAGCATGCCTAGCATTTTTTTTTTTTTTTTTTTTTTGAGACGGAGTTTAACTCTTGTTGCACAGGCTGGAGTGCAATGGCGCGATCTCGGCTCACTGCAACCTCCACCTCTCTGGTTCAAGCAATTCTCATGCCTCAGCCTCCCGAGTAGCTGGGACTACAGGCATGCGCCACCAGGCCTGGCTAATTTTGTATTTTTAGTAGAGACAGGGTTTCTCCATGTTGGTCAGGCTGGTCTCGAACTCCCAACCTCAGGTGATCTACCTGCCTCGGCCTCCCAAAGTGCTGGGATTACAGGCATGAGCCACTGCGCCCAGCCCCAACTGTCTCTTTAAAATGTTCATAACATTATCTTTAATTTATTATTTTTCTCAATTACAAAAGTAATAACTTATTGGGAGGAAAACTCTCAATCAATATAGAAATATGTACCTGACATGAATAGATGCTGTAATACATGCCATTTTCCCTACTTGACTCCCCACCTCTCCCAACCTAGATACCCAATCCTGACAGTTTATATGGTATATATGTTGTCATTTTTTTTCTATTTTGTACACTATATGTATTTTTTTGTACAAAATCATACTGTACTTACTGTTCTACACTTTGCATTTTATCACTTAATGTGCTTTTGATATCTTTTCATGCCCATACATAAAATTTTCAATCTTTTTTCTTTTTGAGACGGAGTCTCACTGTCACCCAGGCTAGAATGTAGTGGCACGATCTCGGTTCACTGCAACCTCTGCCTCCCAGTTTCCAGCAGTTCTCTTGCCTCAGCCTCTCAAGTAGCTGGGCTTACAGGAACACACTACCATGCCGGCTAATTTTTGTGTTATTAGTAGAGACGGGGTTTCACCATGTTGGCCAGGCTGGTCCTGACCTCAGGTGATCTACCTGCCTTGGCCTCCCAAAGTGCTGGGATTACAGATGTAAGCCACCACGCCTGGCCAAAGTCTTAATAACCATATAGTATATTATACTGTATGTGCAATTACCATTCCCCCACTGATGAATATATGTATTATTCAAAATTATTTGCCAACTGTTTAGATTACAATTTATATCTCATTATTACTTTAATTTACATTTATCTGATCATCAGTGAGGCTAAGCATTTTTTTACATTGTTACTTCTTTGTTATCTATTTTATTTATTTATTTACTTATTTATTTTTGAGACAGGGTCTTGCTCTATTGCCCATGCTAGAGTGCAGTGGCATGATCACGGCTCACTGCAGCCTTGACCTCCTGGGCTCAAGCGATCCTGCCACCTCTGCCTCCCAAGTATCTGGGACCACAGGCCCATGCCACCATGCCCAGCTAAATTTTTAAAATTTTTATAGAGAGGGTTCTCACTATGTTGCCCAGGCTCAAACTCCCAGGCTCAAGTGATCCTCCCACCTCAGCCTCCCAAAGTGTGGGGATCACAGGTGTGAGCCACCATGCCCGTCCTCTTCTTTAAATACCTATTCACGTCCACTTACCTCAACTGCTAAAAGTACTGGAGGCTTCTGCTTTATTTTATCTCACTATAGCATTTGACATTACTGACCACTCTCCCTGGTAAAAATTGCTTCCAACTTTTCTGTGATACCCCTTTTTCTTAGATTTCTCCCCATTTTGAGATGCAAGAAGGCTGTAGAAAAAAACAATAATGAAAAAAAGATTTCACTGGGCGCAGTGGCTCACACCTGTAGTCCCAGTACTTTGGGAGGCCGAGGCGGGTGGATCACAAGGCCAAGAGATCGAGACAATCCTGGCCAACATGTTGAAACCCCATCTCTACTACAAATACAAAAATTAGGTGGGCGTGGTGGCATGCGCCTGTAGTCCCAGCTACTCGGGAGGCTGAGGCAGGAGAATCACTTGAACCCAGGAGGCGGAGGTTGCAGTGAGCTGCGATCATGCCGCTGCACTCCAGCCTGGCGAAAGAGCAAGAGTCCATCTCAAAAAAAAAAAAAAAAAAGATTTCTTCTCATTTATCTGGCCACTACTCAGTTTCATAATTTAGTTATTCTTTTTCTTTTTTTTTTTACAGGTTTCTCCTCCTCTGTCCCTCCCTTATATGGTAGGGTCCCTCAGGGTTTTTGTCTTAGGTCCTCTGCTTTGCTTACTTTACATATTCTCTGTATATGATGTTATCCATCCCGATTTCACCCACCATATAGATTATAATATCAACAAATAGATAGATAGATGTATACTGTGTATCTATATAGACAGAGTTATAGAACTTATCTCTAGACAGATATCTCTCCTTTTCTACCAATTCTACCTGGAAGTGCTAGAGGTATCTTAAACTCCTCCTTGATTAAGGTTGAAGTCTTCCCTTTTTTTCTTTTCTTTTTTTTTTTTGAGATGGAGTTTTGCTCTGTCACCCAGGCTGGAGTGCAGTGGTGCAATCTCGGCTCACCACAGCCTCTGCCTCCTGGGTTCAAGAATTCTCCTGCCTCAGTCTCCCGAGTAGCTGGGATTACAGGCGTGAGCCACCACGCCCGGCTAATTTTTTGTATTTTTAGTACAGATGGGGTTTCACCATGTTGGCTAAGCTGGTCTCGAATTCCTGACCTCAGGTGATCCACCCGCCTCAGCCGGGATTACAGATGTGAGCCACCGTGCCCGGCCTGAAGTCTTCCCTTTCTTCCCTTCACTCCTCACTCTCTAACCTGTTTCTTTTCTTGAATTGTCTATCTTGGTGAATGTGACAACCATCTTTTCATCTGTCAAGTAGGCCTGTTCTCTTATGCCTTCATGCTGTGCATGTGCTGCTTCCTCCGTCTAGAATACAAAGCTTCTGCCACTCCTTGTCGCCTCTGCTTAGCTAATTCCTCTTGGTCCTTTAGGGTTGAGTCAGGCACTGCCTCTTCTGGGAAGCCTTCCTAGATGTAGCACAGTTCAGGTCCCTCCTAAATTCTCCCCCAGCCCACTCTGAGTATTTATTTGATATGGTACTTATCACACCTGGGTTGTAATTCTATTTTCCAAATTCTAAACAGTCCCTTTGGAGGCAGAGAATACATCTTATTCTTCTTGTGTCTTCAGGAGCTGGAACAGATGATTGTCTATATTCGTGGGGTCAACTTCTCTTATCCCACTGTCTTGAACCTAGTCCAGTTCAGGCCTCTATGCTACCACTCCCAAACAACACAAGATGACCAATGACCTTCATGTTGCCAAATCCGATGGTCAATTCTCAGCTTACCTGTGTGTTTGATTCTGTTAACTCCCCTTCTAGAAACACTTTCTTCACTTGGCTTCTGGCACTTGTTTCCTCTGCTGGTTACTCCTTATATCTCCAACCTTTAAATACCAAGGTGCTCCTGAGCTAAGTCATGAGACCACTTCTCTGTCTACACTCACTTCCTAGCTTATCTCATGCACCTCATAACTTTAAGTACCACTGACACTTCGACACATGTCCATTTTATCCGCAGCAGGGATCTCTTCCAATTCTAGATTTTTATATAGTATCCAAGTTCCTACTGACATTTCCATTTGGATGTCTTAATAAAACATGTTACAGTTTACATGTGCAAAACTGAGCTTCTACTATTTCTCCCTCTCTAATCTGCTTTTACTGTAGTCTTCCCCATCTCAATTAATGGTATTTTAATTTAATTGTGTTTGGGCCAAAAACATTTTTGCTATTCTTTTATTTTTTATTTTTTTGTAATAGAGATGGGGTCTGCTATGTTGCCCAGGCTGATCTTGAACTCCTGACCTCAAGTGATCCTCCTGCCTTGACCTCCCAAAGTTCTGGGATTACAGGCACAAGCCACTGTGGCAGAGCCACTGCTGCCATTCTTGATTCTTCTCTCTCTCTACCTTCAACATACATCCTGACCACTTCTCAACACCTATACTGCTACTACTGTAGTCCAAACCATATTATACCCGGCCTAAATCATTACAATTGTCTCTTAATTGGTCTCCATGCTTCTGCCATTATTGTTCCTCTACATTCTCTTCCTTCTATTTTTTTACATTTAAAAAATAGAGAGACAGGGTCTCGCTACGCTGCCCAGGCTAGTCTTGAACTCCTGGCCTCAAGCAATCCTCCCGCCTCAGCCTCCTGCGATCCTCCTGCCTTGGCCTCCTAAAGTGCTGGGATTAGAGCCTTCTCTTCAGCCATAAAAAAAGATGAGTTCATGTCCTTTGTAGGGACATGGATGAAGCTGGAAACCATCATTCTCAGCAAACTATCGCAAGGACAAAAAACCAAACACTGCATGTTCTCACTCACAGGTGGGAATTGAACAATGAGAACACTTGGACACAGGAAGGGGAACATCACACACCAGGGCCTGTCATGGGGTAGGGAGGGGGGGAGGGATAGCATTAGGAGATATACCTAATGTAAATGACGAGTTAATGGGTGCAGCACACCAACATGGCACATGTATACATATGTAACAAACCTGCACGTTGTACACATGTACCCTAGAACTTAAAGTATAATAATAAAAAAAGAAAAAAAAATTTAAGTCAGACCACATCACTCCTTTGCATATAAACCCTCTCCAAAGGCCTCCTTGCATTCAGAGTTAAACCCCAGGTCTTTACAATGACACCATTTGACCTTTCTCTTCTATTCCTCAAACACACCAAGACTGTTCTTGCTTGAGGACATCCACACGAGCGGTTCCTTCTGCCTGACTCTTCTCCCAGGCTCATGTCTTCAAATTTCTGCTCAAACGTTTCCTCACCACAGGCCTTCATTGACCACCCTAGACTCTATCCTCCTTACCTGCCTCATGCTGTTCCACAGCACTAATCACTACTGACACAATTTCTTTTTTAAATTTTTTTATTTTTTTTGAGACGGGGTCTCACTCTGTCACCCAGGCTGGAGTGCAGTGGTGCTATCTCGGCTTACTGCAATCTCTGCCTCCTGGGTTCAAGTGATTCTCCTGCCTCAGCCTCCAGAGTAGCTGGGACTACAGGCATGTGCCACCACACTCAGCTAATTTTTGTATTTTTAGTGGAGACAAGGTTTCACCATCTTGGCCAGGCTGGTCTCCCAACTCCTAACTTCGGGTGATCTGCCTGCCTTGGCCTCCCAAAGTGCTGGGATTATAGGCGTGAGCCACTGTGCCCAGCCATACTGACACAATTTCTTTATTGTCTGTCTTTTGCACTAGAATGTAAATTCCACGAGGGCTGGGATGTAGTCTGTGCTTGGCACGTAGTAGGTGCTCAGTGAAAACTTGTTAAATGGATGAGAGTGAAGGGAAGGAAGAAAGAAAGGAGCAAGTGCGGGGAAAAACAGAGGCAAGAGGGAAGGAAGAAAAGAAACCAGAAGTTGAGTAAAGTAATGGTACTTTTTTCTTTTTTTTTTTTTTTTGAGACAGAGTCTCGCTCTGTCGCCCAGGCTGGAGTGCAGTTGCGTGATCTAGGCTCACTGCAAGCTCCGCCTCCCGGGTTCACGCCATTCTCCTGCCTCAGCCTCCCAAGTAGCTGGGACTACAGGCGCCCGCCACCACGCCCAGCTAATTTTTTTGTATTTTTAATAGAGATGGGGTTTCACCGTGTTAGCCAGGATGGTCTCGATCTCTTGACCTCATGATCCGCCTGCCTCGGCCTCCCAAAGTGCTGGGATTACAGGTGTGAGCCACCGCACCTGGCCAGTTTTTTCTTATAATGCACCAGAGGAGATCCATTTTTTAATTACAGGAAAATTAAGCCAAGGACCCCAGCCTTAGAACAAATTTACAGGGACACATTATGCACTAATTTAAATAGGTTAGGTACTGAAAACTGCCAGGAGGATGCTTTTGTAATGCCGTCCAAATTAAGGAATTATTGCCCAAACATATGAGTTTTTTTCCTCACAAGATTAAATCAAGTAAAATTTCAAAAGACATGTATTATTCAGCCTCACTGGAAGTTAGCAAGCACGGAGACTAGAGAATGGGTAGAAGCAGAGAGTTTATTCTGGAGGTTTTTGTTTTTGGTAGATCCTGCAGCTAGGAAACTTGCTAACTAGATCGGGTCAAGAAGTTTGCTTTAAACAGAAAACCCAGACGATGACAACAGCTGCACAGCTACTACCATTTAAATGCACAGATGTAGAAGTTCTGATTGTCTGCTTTGGAAAAAAGGAAGACCACCTAGGAAACCCTGTGTTCTCATTTGAGTAGAAGCCATTTTACTAACCTCAGGCAAGCATTTGGCCTCTTGTCCTTCACTCAACACAGGAAAGAAAATGTGGTTCAAAAGGAGAAACGCAGTGAAAAAGTAAGATTCCCTGCACTGAGCCAAGTTGTCCTGAGCAAATGGCTCACAGATCACACCAGCTGGCACAAATGTCCACTCAGCTGACACAGAACCCAAGCCCCACAGAGGCTGCAGGTGGCTTGGCCACACAATTCTGCTCAAGAAGTGCCACGTGCCCTGGAATTTCTGAATACTTACACTTCTCTTCTTCTCCATGTTTGTTTCTTCAGCCGCTTTTTGGTACCTTCAGAGAAGGGAAGGAAAGAATGTCTCAAATTAAACTTATATTTTTACTCTTTCAATTTTTTATCTTTTTTTGAGATGAAGTCTGTTGCCCAGGCTGCAGTGCTGTGGTGCGATCTCGGCTCACTGCAACTTCTACCTCCTGGGTTCTAGTGATTCTCCTGTCTCAGCCTCCAAAGCAGCTGGGATTACAGGCACCCACCACCATGCCCAGCTAATTTTTGTAGTTTTAGTAGAGATGGGGTTTTACCATGTTGTCCAGGCTGCTCTCGAACTCCTGACCTCAAGTGATCCACCGGCCTCGGCCTCCCAAAGTGCGTGCCCAACTTTTTTTTTTTAACTTTTTTTTTTTTTTTTTTAAGACAAGGTCTCACTCTGTTGCTCAGGCTGGAATCCAGTGGTACAACCATGGTTCATCATGGTTCACTGCAGCCTTGACCTCCCGGTCTCAAGCGAACCTCCTGTCTCGGCCTCCTGAGTGGCTGGGACTATATAAGTGCACACCACCACACCTGGCTTAATTTTTTTATTTTTGTAGGGTTGGGGTCTTGCCATGTTGCCTAGGCTGGTCTCAAACTCCTGAGCTAAAGTGATCCTCATGCTTCGGCCTCCTAAAGTATTGAGATTACAGGCATGAGCCACCAGCCCAGCTACTTTCTTTTTTCTTTTCTTTTCTTTCTTTTTTTTTTTTTTTTTTTGAGATGGGATTTCTCTCTGTCAACCAGGCTGAAGTTTAGTAGCGTGATCTTGTCACACTGCAACCTCCACCTCCAGGGCTCAAGTGATCCCACCACCTCATCTTCCTGAGTAGCTGGGACCACAGATGCACACCACACCTGGCTAATTTTTTGTATTTTTCGTAGAGACAGGGTTTCACCATGTTGACCAGGACAGTCTCAAACTCCTGAGTTTAAGTGATCTGCTGGCCACGGCCTCCCCAAATGCTGGGATTACAGGCATGAGCCACCAGGCCCAGCCCCCCAGCCACTTTTAATCTTTAAGAAAACCAGTTCTGGACTGGGTGAAGTGGCTCATGCCTGTAATCCCAGCACTTTGGGAGGCTGAGGTGGGTGGATCGCCTGAGGTCAGGAGTTCAAGACCAGCCTGGCCAGCATAGTGAAAACCCACCTCTACTAAAAAATACAAAAATCAGCCAGGCATAGTGGCGCATACCTATAATCCCAGCTACTCGGGGGGCTGAGGTACGAGAATCGCCCGAACCCAGGAGGTGGAGGTTGCAGTGAGCTGAGATCACACCACTGCACTCTAGCCTAGGTGACAGAGTGAGATTCAAAACAAACAAACCCAAAAAAACAGTCTGCATACCTATTTCTGCCAGCAGTTGCTTTTAATCAACTCTATCAGAAGAAGCTGTAAAGCAGAGCAGACCTCACTTCCTGCAGCTATTCCAGTCATCTGCTCTGATATAATAAGATCCCCGTGGATAAGGTCAAATGCTGAAACAACTGGATAGAGCAGAAAGTCTGGGCTTTAAGCCCCAGTTTTGCTGCTTATTAACTGTGATCTCTGGCAAGTGACTTAATCTCCCTAAGCCTCAGTTTCCTTATATAGAAAGAAGTTACAATCTATTTTCAGGATTGCCGGGAAGATTAAATGTAATCACGTGTAAAAACATTTTGAAATTAGTTAAGTCCATACAGCAATGCATTAATTCCAACATATACATTTCCCCTCCCATATTTATGCCTCTGATATCTTACAATTGTTCTCAGCCAAATGGTTGAGAGATAGTCACATTGCCTGTACATGTTGAATTTAGTATAAGTTATTGTCATTTTAACTCAGTTAAAAGTATTTGATGGTACTACATGGTTTTGTTTGTTTGACACAGAGTTTCGCTCTTGTTGCCCAGGCTGGAGTGCAATGGCACAATCTTGGCTCACTGCAATCTCCGCCTCCCGGGTTCAAGCATTCTCCTAACCCAGCCTCTCAAGTAGCTAAGATTACAGGCATGTGCCACCATGCCCGGCTAATTTTTGTATTTTTTACTAAAGACAGGGTTTCACCATGTTGGCCAGGCTAGTCTCGAACTCTTGACTTCATGTGATCCGCCTGCCTCAGCCTTCCAAAGTGCTGGGATTACAGGCTTGAGCCACGGCACACAGCTATTATTATATGTTTTAAATGCCACTTAAAAATGTCTTTTAAAAGATTATACTATGTTTGGCATTTAAGGAAAAATTATTTTACGTATGCACAAGAGTGATATGTGAGAAAAGTTTGTAATAAGCACTGATCAGTTTAATCAGCATTTTTTCTTAGAGATGCAAAAATAGTGGCACAGCTATAGTTGATGACATCTTAGATTTCATAAATAATTATTTGTTATTACTTTTATCATTTTGTCATTTCTATTACTTGGATTGGAAGACCTCTGAGAAAAAAATTAAAGTCCTTTTCAAGGAGGAACAGGTTTTCTCCATTTAAAGACTAAGTGGTCCAGGTCCAGAGATTTGTGCAGGTACAAGCTGCACAAACAAATCTACAGACCACCCAGACCACCCAGAACAACCTTTTTTTTTTTTTTTGAGTCTTGCTGTTGCCCAGGGTGGAGTGCAGTGGCGCGATCTCAGCTCACTGCAACCTCCGCTTCCTGGGTTCAAGTGATTCTCATCCCTCGGCCTCCCAAGTAGCTGGGATTACAGGCATGCCCCACCACACCTGGCTAATTTTTGCATTTTTAGTAGAGACAGGGTTTCACCATGTTGGCCAGGCTTGTCTTGAACTCCTGGCCTCAAGAGATATGCCTGCCTTGGCCTCCCAAAGTGCTGAGATTACAGGCATGAGCCACCACGCCTGGTCCTAGAACAACCTTAACCTGGCTTCCTCCAGGCCTCTGAGTCATGCATTGAAGTCAGCACCATCATGTGGAGAATCACCATTATGTGCCTCTCCTTGGGCCTGCCTTAGCAGAACTCAGCCCCACCCCTAGAAAAGGGCACTGTTCAAAGGACACTGTCCTCTGCCTAAAGGTAGAATTTCAGAATTCACAAGGCATTTGGAGTAGGAGGTAAAAGAAGAAAAAAAGCAGCCTCAGGCCTGGTGCAGTGGCTCACACCTGTAATCCCAGCACTTTGGGAGGCCGAGCTGGGCTGATCGCTTGAACCCAGAAGTTCGAGACCAAACTGCGCAACACGGTAAAACCCTGTCTCTACAAAAAACACAAAAATTAGCCAGGTGTGGTGCACGCCTGCAGTCCCAGCTACTGGGGCGGCTGAGATAGGAGGATTCCCTGAGCCAGGGAGGTTGAGGCTGCAGTGAGCTACGATCACGCCACTGTACTCTAGCCTGAGCTACAGAGTAAGACCCTGTAGCTTGCCTTGACCTCCAGGACTCAAGCAATTCTCCTACTGTGTCCGGAATTGGTGGGTTCTTGGTCTCACTGACTTCAAGAATGAAGCCGCGGACCCTCCCGGTGAGTGTTACAGCTCTTAAAGTGGCAAGTCTAGAGTTTGTTCCTTCTGATGTTCGGATGTGTTCGGAGTTTCTTCCTTCTGGTGGGTTCGTAGTCTCGCTGGCTCAGGGGTGAAGCTGCAGTCCTTTGTAGTGAGTGTTACAGCTCTTAAGGTGGCGCATCTGGAGTTGTTCGTTCCTCCCGGTGGGCTTGTGGTCTCGCTGGCTTCAGGAGTGAAGCTGCAGACCTTCGCGGTGACTGTTACAGGTCATAAAAGCAGTGTGGACCCAAAGAGTGAGCAGTAGCAAGATTTATTGCAAAGAAGGAAAGAACAAAGCTTCCACAGTCTGGAAAGGGACCAGAGCAGGTTGCCAACGCTGGCTCTGGCAGCCTGCTTTTATTCTCTTATCTGGCCCCACCCACATCCTGCTGATTGGTAGAGCGAGTGGCCTGTTTTGACAGGGCGCTGATTGGTGCGTTTACAATCCCTGAGCTAGATACAAAGGTTCTCCACCTCCCCATCAGATTAGTTAGATACAGAGTATGGACACAAAGGTTCTCCAAGGCCCCACCAGAACAGCTAGATACAGAGTGTCGATTGGTGCATTCACAAACCTTGAGCTAAACACAGGGTGCTGATTGGTGTGTTTACAAACCTTGAGCTAGATACAGAGTGCCAATTGGTGTATTTACAATCCCTGAGCTAGACATAAAGGTTCTCCAAGGCCCCAACCAGAGCAGCTAGATACAGAGTGTCGACTGGTGCACTCACAAACCCTGAGCTAGGCACAGGGTGCTGATTGGTGTGTTTACAATCCCTGAGCTAGACATAAAGGTTCTCCAAGGCCCCACCAGAGCAGCTAGATACAGAGTGTGATTGGTGCACTCACAAACCCTGAGCGAGACACAGGGTGCTGATTGGTGTGTTTACAAACCTTGAGCTAGATACAGAGTGCCGATTGGTGTGTTTACAATCCCTGAGCTAGACATAAAGACTCTCCACGTCCCCACCAGACTCAGGAGCCCAGCTGGCTTCACCCAGTGGATCCCGCACCGGGGCTGCAGGTGGAGCTGCCTGCCAGTCCTGCGCCAAGCACTCGCACTCCTCAGCCCTTGGGCGGTCGATGGGACTGGGCGCCATGGAGCAGGGGGCGGCGCTCATTGGGGAAGCTCGGGCTGCACAGGAACCCACGGAGGCGGGGGAAGGCTCAGGCATGGTGGGCTGCAGTCCCGAGGCCTGCCCCGCGGGAAGACAGCTAAGGCCCGGCGAGAAATCGAGCGCAGCGCCTGTGGGCTGGCACTGCTGGGGGACCCAGTACACCCTCCGCAGCCGCTGGCCCGGGTGCTAAGTCCCTCATTGCCTGGGGCCAGCAGGGCTGGCCGGCTGCTCCGAGTGCGGGGCCCGCCAAGCCCACGCCCACCCGGAACTCCAGCTGGCCCGCAAGCGCCGCACGCAGCCCTGGTTCCCGCTCGCGCCTCTCCCTCCACACCTCCCCGCAAGCTGAGGGAGTGGGCTCCAGCCTTGGGCAGCCCAGAAAGGGGCTCCCACAGTGCAGCGGTGGGCTGAAGGGCTCCTCAAGTGCCGCCAAAGTAGGAGCCCAGGCAGAGGAAGCGCCGAGAGCGAGGGAGGGCTGTGAGGACTGCCAGCACGCTGTCACCTCTCACTACCTCAGCCTTGCAAGAAGCTGAGTCTAAAGACGTCTACCATCGCACCCGACTAACTTTAAAAAATTTTTTTAGTAGATATAGGGTCATGCTATGTTTCCCAAGCTGGTCTCAAACTCCTGAGCTCAAGTGATCCTCCTGTCTCAGCCTCTCAAAGTGTTGAAATTACAGGCATGAGCCACCATGCCCAGCCAAGAAAGGGTATTATATAAAGGGTCTTCCAATCCTATCACTTTTTTTTTTTTTTTTTTTTGAGAAGGAGTCCTGCTCAGTCTCCTAGGCTGGAGTATAGTGGCGTAATCTCAGCTCACTGCAACCTCTGTCTCCCGGGTTCAAGTGATTCTCCTGAGTAGCTGGGATTACAGGTGTGCGCCGCTATGCCCGGCTAATTTTTGTTTTTTTTAGTAGAGACGGGTTTCAGCAAGTTTGCCACGCTGGTCTCGAACTCCTGACCTCAAGTGATCCACCAGCCTTGGCATCCCAAAGTGCTGGGATTACAGGTGTAAGCCACCATGCCCAGCCCCCAATCCTATCACTGTCTAATTTTAATAATCAGATATTAACAAGCATCTCAGTCGCCATGTAGTACTGCTCTGCAATTGAGCAGAACTCTCTAATGGGGTAGGGTAAAAGGATTACCAAAAATTTCTGGCACTTCGTTGACCATAACTAGGAAGAAAGTGGGATTAGAACTGCTGTGATTCAATTGACAAGCTGAAAATATATTTGCAACTTATATTACAGACAAAAAATTAATTTCCCTAGAATATAAGTAACTACTAATCAACAGGAAAATGACAACTGAATAAATAAAAAGGCAGATATAAACACACTGTTCACAGCTGGGTGTGGTGTCTCACGCCTGTAATCCCAGCACTTTGGGAGATGGAGGTGGGTGGATCACCTGAGGGCAGGAGTTGGAAACCAGCCCCGCCAACCTGGCAAAACCCTGTCTCTACTAAACATACAAAAATTAGCCAGGCGTGGTGGCAGGCACCTGAAATTCCAGCTACTAGAGAGATTGAGGCACGAGAATCGCCTGAACCTGGGAGGTGGAGGTTGCAGTGAGCCGAGATTGCACCACTGCACTCCGGCCTGGGTGACAGAGCCAACTCCATCTCAAAAAAACAAAAACAAAAACAAAAACATACAGTTCACAAAAAGAACATCTCATGACTCTTAAACAGAAAAGATGTTCAACCTCAAAATGCAAATTCAAACAATGCTAAGAACATTTTACCTATTAAGTAGGAAAATATTTTCTTTTTTCTTTTTTTTTTTTTGAGACGGAATCTCACTCTGTCGCCCAGGCTGGAGTGCAGTGGCGTGATCTCGGCTCACTGCAACCTCTGCCTCCCAGGTTCAAGTGATTCTCCTGCCTCAGCCTCCCAAGTAACTGGGATTACAGGCATGCACCACCACACCCGGCTAATTTTTTTATATTTTTTAGTAGAGACGAGGTTTCACCATGTTGGCCAGACTGGTCTCCAACTCCTGACCTCAGGTGATCTGCCTGCCTCAGCCTCCCAAAGTGCTGGGATTACAGGCATGAGCCACCACGCCCGGCCGGAAAAGATTTTCTTAAAAAGCTAATATGCAGGGGGTTCCCTTTCTTGGCTTGGAGTCCTTCTCCCTCTGTCTCTGTATGGGGAAGCTGCTTCTTCCTTCTTTCTTGCCTGTTAAACACTCTCCGCTCCTTAAAACCACACACACACACACACACACACACACACACACACACACACGCATACGCACACGCACATGCACATGCACACGCACACAGCTAAGATGCAGTTGGGTTGGGTACTCATGCCTGTAATCCCAGCGCTTTGGGAAGTGGAGGCGATAGGATTGCTTGAGGTCAGGAGTTCGAGGCTGCAGTGAGCTGTCATTGTACCACTGAACTTCTGTTTAAAACAAACAAATAAACAAAAAAGGCTAATATGGGACATTGGTGAGGGTATGGGGAAACAGGTTCTGTCTTACATTGCTGGTGGGAAGGTAAATTGGTAAAACCTTTATAGAAGGCATTTTGTCTATGTCTTCTTTAATATCTGCCAAAATTATAAAAGCACAAATGTTATAATTTACCAATTCTTTCTGCTCCCAGAATTTATCCTATAGATACACTAAAAAAAGATTTTCATACTGGATTATTTATCATAGCATTAAATATAACAGCAAAAGACTGAGAACAACCTGAATGTCCATTAGCAGAGGAGTGGTAAATTATAATGTATATGTATAATGAAATACTGTGCAGCAACAAAAAGGACAAAGGGAAGGTGGTAGTGATTGTACAATAATATGAATGTACTTAATGCCACTGAACTGTGTTCTTAAAAGTGGTTGGCCAGGTGCAGTGGCTCATGCCTGTAATCCCAGCACTTTGGGAGGCCAAGGCAGGTGGATCTCCTGAGGTCAGGAGTTTAAGACCAGCCTGGCCAAATGGTGAAACCCCATCTCTACTAAAAATATAAAGATTAGCAGGGCATGGTGGCTCATGCCTGTAGTCCCAGCAACTGAGAGGCTGAGGCATGAGAATCCTTTGAACTCGGGAGGTGGAGGTTGCAGTAAGCTGAGATCACACCACTGCACTCCAGCCTGGGCAACAGAGTGAGACTCGGTCTCAAAAAAAAAAAAAAGTGGTTAAAATGGTAAATTTTATGTTATATACTGTGTATTTTACCACAGTTAAAACAAAACAGTATGCTACTGGCATAAAGACAGATATACAGACCAATGGAACAGAACACACAGCCCAGAAATAAACCCTTACATGTATGGTCAAATAATTTTTTGACAAGGGTGCCAAGACCATCCAGTGGGGAAAGGAAAATCTTTTCAACAAATGGTGCTGGGTAAGCTGGATAGCCACATGCAAAAAAATGAAATTGGACTACCATATACAAAAATTAAGTCAAATGGATCAAAGACCTAACTATAAGAGCTAAAACTATAAAACTCTTGGTTGAAACATAGGGGAAAAGTCTCATGACGTTGGATTTGGCAATGATTTTTTGAAATTTATTTTTTGTCATTTTTCTTTCTTATTCTTGTTTTTCTTATTTTTTCATCTTATTTTAATTTTTTATTATCTTTTGATCATCTCATCATTACAAGATTTGGTAATGCCTTATTGGAATACAACACCAAAAGCACAGGCACAAAAGAAAAAACAAACTAGACTTCAGTAAAATTAAAAACTTTTCTGAGGCTTGGCGTGGTGGCTCACACCTGTAATCTCAGCACTTTGGGAGGCCAAGGTGGGCGGATCATGTGAGGTCAGGAGTTCAAGACCAGCCTGGCTAACATGACGAAACCTTGTCTCTACTAAAAATACAAATATTAGCCAGGTGTGCTGGTGGGCACCTGTAATCCCCGCTACTTGGGAGGCTGAGGCTGGTGAATCATTTGAACCCAGGAGGCGGAGATTGCAGTGAGCCGAGATTGCGCCACTGCGCTCCAGCCCTGGCGACAGAGCAAGACTCTGTCTCAAAAAAAACAAAACAAAAAAAAACAAAAAAACTTTTGCGCATCAAAGAACACTATCAACAGGCCGGGTGCAGTGGCTCATAACTGTAATCCCAGCACTTTGGGAGGCTGAGGCAGGTGGATCACTTGAGGTCAGGAGTTCAAGACCAGACTGGCCAACATGGTAAAACCCCATCTCTACTAAAAATACAAAAATTAGCTGGGCGTGGTGGTGGGCACCTGTAATCCCAGCTATTGAGGAGGCTGAGGCAGGAGAATCGCTTGAACCTGGTAGGCGGAGGTTGCAGTGAGCCGAGATTACACCACTGCACTCCAGCCTGGGCGACAGAGCGAGTCTCTGTCTCACGAAGAAAAAAAAAAGAAAAGAACATTATCAACAAACTGAAAAGTTCCTATGGAGTGGGAGAAAATATTTGCAACTCATATTTGAGTTTTAAGTAACAAAAATGAGATAATGTGATACATACTATTCTGCTTCTCCCTTTCTCCATTTCAGAGAGAAATTCAGAGAAGCTGAAATTTTCATTCAAGAAATACTTATTGCTGTCTGCTATGTTCCAAGCACTAGAGAAAAAGTAACGAAAGAAATAACCAAAACAGACATAATATCTGCTCTCAGATGCTTACAGTTTAGACACTAAAAACAGAAGCACACAAATACACACACACACACACACACACACACACACACAGTGGTAAGTCCTTTGAAAAAAAAAAAGAACAGGGTATTATTAAATAACAAAGGAACACAATTGAGAAAGGAAGAGGAAATCAAGGAAAGCCTCACTTATATTAATTAGCCTGATTTGATAATTCCACAATGTATTCATGCATTAAAACATCACATTGGCTGGATGTGGTAGTTCATGCCTGTAATCCCAGCACTTTGGGAGGCTGAGGCGAGTAGATCACTTGAGGCCAGGAGTTCAAGACTGGCCTGGGCAACATGGAGAAACCTCGTCTCTATTAAAAAGACAAAAATTAGCCACCAGGCACGTTGGTGCACACCTGTAGTTTCAGCTACTCGGAGACTAAGGTGGGAGGATCGCTTGAACCTGTGAAGAGGAAGTTGCAGTGAGCCAAGATAGCACCACCGCACTCCAGCCTGGGTGATAAAGCAAGACTCTGTCTCAAAAAACAAACAAAAAGCATCACATTGGACCCCATACATATGTAAAATTATTCTTTGTCAGCTAAAAACAAATGGATGAGTATGATGGCTCAAGCCTGTGATCCCAGCACTTCGGGAGGCCAAGGCAGGCCAATCGCTTGAGCCCAGGAGTTTGAGAACAGCCTAGGCAACATGGCGAGACCCCATCTCTAAAAAAAAAAAAAAAACTAGCAGGGCTTGGTGGCATGTGCCTGTAGTCCCAGTTACTCAGGAGGCTGAGGTGGGAGGATCACCTGAGCCCAGGAATTTGAGGATGCAGTGTGCCGTGATGGCGCCACTGCACTCCAGCCTGGGCAACAGAGTGAGACTCTATCTCAAAATAAAATAAAATAAAATAATTTTTAAAAGGAGTGCCTCACTGAAAAAATGACCTGTAGGCTGAGATGTGAAGTTTGACCAGATGAAGTTAGCCAGACAAAAGGAAGGGAGGAAAGCATTCCAGGAACAGAAAAACACCATGCGCAAAGGCCTAAAGGCAAGAAAGTGTCTCATGTATATAGGGTGCACAAAGAACTCCAGTGTTGCAGAAGCTCACTGAGAGGGGAAAGGGCAGGCGATGAGGTGGGAGGCAGGGATGGGCCATGCAGGTCATGCTAAGGACTTTGAACTTAATGGTAGGATGGTCACTGATTCAATTCGTGTTTTTAAAAGAGTGCTCTGGAGTGTGGAGGATGGACTGGAGGGGGCTGAGAATGGAGGTGGCATTAATGAGAGATAATGCTGGCTGGGCTGCAGAGATAATGGCACTAGAGATAAAAGTGAATAGATTTGAGTAGGGTAGTAATGAGATGGGGAAGAGAGAATGATTCCTAGGTTTCTGGCACCTGAGTCAATGAAGTAATGCTTCCTGGGATGAGGAATTGTGAAGGAAGAGCAAATTTGGAAACGGGGAAGATCAAGAGTTCAATGTTAGCCATGTTAACTAAAACATCCATTTGGTGGTAGCAGTGATGAGATGCATGTGTCCAGAGCTCAGAAGAAAGCTCTGAGCTAGTTGTATGCATTTAGGACTTGTGTGCCCACGGATGGTATTAAAGCCACAGGAGTAGATGACATCTGCAAACAGTGTGTAGTGTGAGAAAATGCCTGGAACTCAGTCCTGGAGACTTGAACATTTCAGCAGTCAGAACAAATGATAAGAGAGACTGACAAGGAAGAGACAGAGAGGGAGGAAGAAAATGATGAGACTGCCAGAGAAGCCAAGAGAAGCAAAAATGTGGGACGGAAAAAGTGGTCAGAGTTCGTGTAAGATAAAGGCCAAGAAACATCCCTTTGATTTAGCAACACGGAAGTGTTTGGTAATCTTGGCAATCCTCTTTCATTATAATTAATTCACCCATATTCCTTTAATGGGCATTTGGATTGTTTCCAGTTTTCACCATTGCAAATAACGCTTTGGGGAATGTCCTTATAGGTATATTTTTCCCACTTGTACTAATATATCTGTCTAAGAGATTCCCTAAAAGTGAGAATTCAGCTATTATAAAAAGCTGGTGGATTATAGCTATTATAAAAAGGAACTTAGAACTGGCCTTGAACTTGCATTTCCACACCCCTTGGATAATTATCTACAGTATATTACAGCAATAATACAATATATGAAAACTAGAACCAATTGGCAGACAGGTTTATATTTAGCCAACTGTTCTCCAAGGCAAGGTATTTACGTTGTGGTTAGTTGAGTAAATAAGCTCAGAGGTTCCCTTCCCTTTAGTGTCTAATAGAAACATAGATTTAAAAAAAATCAAAATAGTTCTCATCTTTAGCCCTGTCCTTTTAGCATGGAGGCATCTGTAAGACCAGGTGTATACACCAAAGGCTGTCTTAAATCCTCTTTCTCAAACCCCTACTCAAATATCTCCACCTTTTATTTGTAATGAAATTCCTGCTAAATAGTAGATAACAGGGAGAAAGGCTCTACACCACCTCTTTCTTCCAAGTTAGATCCCTGGTACTTTTATATTTTGTACTCTTAGATTGCCACAAGACTGTGACTCAATACTTCTGAATTCAGTGTTCAGGCCTCAGACTTTTCTCAAAGGCCCTTACAGCAACTAGCATTCTTCTGACACAAAATGTGAAGGACACAAAATGGGGGCACCATTTTGAAGATCCAAATCTGAGAAAATAAAACATTTGCAATAAAATTTCTGTAATGAAAATCTTGTTCCTCTTTCCTTCCCAGATTTTTTTTTTTTTTTTTTTTTGCGGTCCAGCCTCCTTTTCTTCACATAAGGAATTTAATCTTGCAACTGCTCACTAATGCTCAGCTGTGGGGCGGGCAGCTGATGGAGGATGCTAAAATTATCTGGGGAGTAATAACAGTGTCTCAAATTTTTCTAAGGCCAGAAAACAGAGTTCCTGAGCCATGACTCTTGCTTGTATGCCCTCAAATAGAGCAAAGGGAATGCTGAGCCAAAAAGGGAAAACAGAAACTCCCAAGGTTTAGGCAATGTATTTTCTTCTGGAAAAATTTCACCACTAAAATGTTACAGAGAAGCAAAAGAAAAGGAAGTTAACCAGGCCAACTTGAAGGTCAATTTTTTTCTTATTGAAGGAAGAATAGTCACAGAAAACTAAATATGAACGCTCTTTGTTTTTTTTTTTTAAGATAGGTTCTCACTCTGTCACCCAGGCTGGAAGGCAGTGGTGCAATCATAGTTCACTGCAGCCTTGAGCTTCTGGACTCAAGTGATCCTCTCCACCCGGCCTCCTCCTCTTTCCTGGAACTAGGAATGGGTAAAGTTATAACAAAAACAGGAGAAGCTGTGGTAAGGTGGAGGCATGCTGGCAGGGGGTTAGGTTAGGGATCTTCGTGCTGTGTTCATCAATTCCACCATCTTGGTTATGACCTTCAGTCATAATTGCTAATCCTCAAGCTCCTAATCTGCCAAAGGAGTAGGGCAAATGCTAGCCAGATCAGTGGTTTCAAGCTCTGCTAGCTGCAGAACCCTCTCTTCAAATGCTGTCTTACGTAGAACCTAACCTTTACAAGGGATCAAAGCAGGATCGCTGGAATGGAAAATCTAAAGGGCTGGGCCTGGGATCTGGGCCTGGGTTTAGCCCTTAGGGTGTTCCAATTGCTGGAGAACTGGCCCTGAGATTCCTCTGAAGACCGCAATTAAGATAGTTTAAAAACTACCAGGCTAGATTCTCTTTAATTCCAAAAATGTATGAGTCAAACAAATTCCACCCAAAGAGTCAACTGTTATCAAATGAAGGATCATATTATGCTGAAGTCAGTGATGAGTGAAACCAAAGCTAGCTATTCAAATGGACATATCAATAGGAACTTCTTACCTCAAATTTAATGACTGTTATAGAGGCTTAGTCAGAGAAATAAGCCTGCAGCTATAAAGGACCATGGGACACAAGCTCTGATGCTAGAAAAAGTACTCTTCTATACATATAAACACAAAATGCACTGTTAACAATTAGAAAGTAAAGCTGACTTATCTACAAACATCAGCTAGATTAAGCTTCCTCCAAACACTTTCATATTAATCTCTGATCAGAGACCTCCTAAGTTTTCCTACTGTTTTTAGCTAGGCTTGTATAGGACTCACTATTTGCAAACCCCATACTATAAAGCCACTAGGTGTTGGAAACAGACATTAGTATATGCTTTGTGGAAAATAGTCCTGTAGTCTACAGCCATACCACCCTCAACGCACCTGATCTCAACTGATCTCAGAAAATAGTCCTGCAGTCTTCTCTGGGAAGCTACAGTGAGTGAACCTTACAAACCTTAAGTAATATTAGCAACGTGTTTCCACTGAGTATAAAACCTAGAACAGAAATCCAGGCTGATTCCCTGGTTTTCACTCCTTTCAGTATACACCACCACCTGTCCTACTTCTATGCCTTTACCTCCTGTTGCTCCCCTTCCTCTGGAATGTCTCCAGCATTCTCCAAACCTACCAAATAACTCTATTCATCTTTCCAAACCAGTTCCATATGTTAAGCCCATCAGAAGAAAAATATGTGACAGGAACAAACTCAAATATTAACTTGAGCAGGTTACTTCCTTTACCTCAGTTTTCTCAACTATAAAAGAGGGGTAAAGCCCCTTCCTCATATAGTTTTTGTTAGGATTCAAAATAGTATATATTTTATATATTTCTTTTTTTTTTCTGAGACAGAGTCTCACTCTGTTGCCCAGGCTGGAGTGCAGTGGCGTGATCTTGGCTCACCACAACCTCTGCCTCGCAGGCTCCAGTGATTCTTCCACCTCAGCCTCCCAAGTAGCTGGGATTACAGGCGTGCACCACCACCGCCCAGCTAAATTTTTGTATTTTTTTGTATTATTATTATTTTTTGAGACAGAGTCTCGCTCTGTAGCCCAGGCTGGAGTGCAGTGGCGTGATCTCAGCTCACTGCAACCTCCGCCCCCCGGGTCCCGGTTAAGCAATTCTCCTGCCTCAGCCTCCCGAGTAGCTGGGATTACAGGCATGGGCCACGATGCCCAGGTAATTTTTGTATTTTTTAGTAGAGACAGGGTTTCACCATGTTGGCCAGGCTGGTCTTGAACTCCTGACCTCGTGATCTGCCCGCCTCAGCTTCCCAAAGTACTGGGATCACAGGTGTGAGCCATTGCGTCCAGCCATTTTTTTGTATTTTTAGTAGAGATGGGGTTTCACCATGTTGGGCAGGCTTGTCTTGAACTCCTGACCTCAAATGATCCACCTGCCATGGCCTCCCAAAGTGCTGAGATTACAGGCATGAGCCAGCATGCCCAGCCAAAATAGTATGTGTTTCTATCAAGGGTCTAGCATGGTGCCTGGCACACTGATTGTAATTAATGGGTTCAGGATTGACAGTTTTGCAATCCTTTCAGCCTTCATGGAGAAAAGACAGTGAACCCAGTATACCATGAGAAGGACCTGTGAGATCCCTCTGCACTTTCTCTCTGCAAGATTAAGAAGGCCCTAAAGATGAAGACTTTTCCAACTTCTTAACTCTCCTTAGTGCTACTATAGGACCCAAATCCTAATGAGAACTGGCTGGGCTGGACAATGACAGAATAGAGTTGTGAGAAAGGCACTGGGGAAGAGGTGAGAACCTCACTGAAGTGACTGAGTTGGGCAAGGAAGAAAGTGAGGCCAGGAAGGGGACTGACATCCAGGGCTGGGTGTCCTGGTGAAGTCAAAACACAGGGTCACTGGGAATAAGAGTTAAACAAGTGGAAAAACAGGAGGCTCCAATCAAACAGTAGGTTCTCCAAATGCACCATTTCAGAGAAGGATTCTGAGTGATGATAGGTTGAGACTGGAGGCAGAGGCATGGGAGACAACATGCAGGTTGCAGAAACAGGGAAGATCAAGAAATTATGAGTCCAGGTTGGGTGCAGTGGTTCACACCTGTAACCCCAGCACTTTGGGAGGCTGAGGCAGGAGGATCGCTTGAATCCAGGAGTTCAAGACCAGCCTGGGCAACATAGTGAGATGCTGTCTTTACAAAAATAAAAAATTAGATGGGCATGGTGGTGCATGCCTGTGGTCCCAGCTACTTGGGAGGCTGAGGCAGGAGGACTGCTTGAGCCCGGGAGGTCGAGTCTGCAGTGAACCATAATTGCACCACTGCACTTTAGCCTGGGCGACAGAGTATGACTCTGTCCCCCCCCCCCCCAAAAAAAAAAAAAAAGAGAGAGAGAGAGAGAAAGAAAAGAAATTATGAGCCCAAAGTATCAGACAGGTCACTGATGTGGACCCAGTGATTCTTCAGTGAGGACACCATTGGTGCCAATGGCCCTGAGGGACATTTAGACACGTGTTAGAATCTTGTTGGGTTTTCTCCCCTATCACTTTTTTTTTTTCTTTTTTGGTTGTCATAATGTCATGGGTTCATTTAGAGGAGGGCATGATGATGAATATCCTGCACGGGGAAGATCTGCCTTACCCCAAATGCTATAGCACCCCCAGTGAGAAACACTAAAAAAAAAAAAAATGATGCTAGAAGCCAGCGTCCCCTGGAGGCTGGGACGCCACTGCAATGAAGGGGAGGATAAGAGTGCATTATAGTGAGATGTGAGCCTGAAAGCACATGTCTAGAACTTCAGAAGCAGGCATGAGAAACAATGAATGGGAAACAGTATTGAAGATATAGAAGAGTAGCAACCCTGGCCCCCAAAATATTTCAGGGAAGCATGTGCAGAAGGAGCAGGCAGCCAGGCCAGGCGTGGTGGCTCACGCCTGTAATCCCAGCACTTTGGGAGGTCAAGGTGGGCAGATCATGAGGTCAGGAGTTCAAGACCAGCCTGACCAATATGATGAAATCCCATCTCTACTAAAAATACAAAAATTAGCCAGGCATGGTGACATGTGCCTGTAATCCCAGCTACTCGGGAGGCTGAGGCAGGAGAATCGCTTGAACCCAGGAGGCGGAGGTTGCAGTGAGCTGAGATCGCACTGTTGCACTCCAGTCTGGGAGACAGAGCGAGACTCCATCTCAAAAAAAAAAAAAAAAAAAAAAAGAAAGAAAGAGCAGGCAGCCACTGCTCAAACACAGAATGCATGTCATGCATGTCAAGGGAAAGCCAAGTTTAGTTAAAGACAGGTGGGGCTAAGGAGGGTGAAAAGGGTAAGAAGGTGGAGCAGTTTCTCTGCAGAACAGGGAGTTTCCAAGTCCCATAATCACATCTCAACACCGTCTGATATCCTTCCCTTTCCCTCTATTCCTGTTTCCCCTTGACCCCCAACAGCTTTCACTTGGGTTCCCAAGAGAGCCTCATAAATTGTCTCCATGTTACCAATCTCTCAACTTTCTAATATAGCTTTACACTGTTGCCAGAAGGCTCTTTCTAAAATACCAGTCTGATCATGTCACTCTCCCCACATGAAAACCAATTGCATTCCCTGGTTTTCTTACTAAATCCTAACCTTAGCAGAGCATCCGAGGTCTTCCATCTGGCCCTAAATGAATTACACCAGTTCCTTCTCCCTTTTGTATTTTTCCATGCCAGACTGCTTGCTTTCATATTCCCTTTATTCATGTTCGGCTTCCATAATCCTTTGCTTCAATCTCCTATCTTAGACTCGACTCATTCTACTTCAAGCTCACTGCTTTGACTCCACAAGTCCATCCCTTCCACTACCAGTGCTTCTTAAACTTCCCTGAAGGTAAAAATTACCCAGGATACTTGTTAAAAACATAATTTCCTGGACTCTATCCACACATACCAAATCAGAATATAGGATGATTTTAAAACATGTCCAGGCCGGGCACAGTGGTGCGTGTCTATAGTCCCAGCTACTCAGAAGGCTGAGGTGGGAGGATTGCTTGAGCCCAGGAGTTTGAGGCTGCAGTGAGCTGTGGTCACACCACTGCACTCCAGCCTGGGTGACAGAGTGAAACCCTGTCTCAACATTTTTTTTTAATTAAAAAAAATTAAAATGTCCAAAAAATTCTGACATTCCTCCTATCAGAGAAGGTGGAGTCAAATTGCCCTTCCCCGAAATGAGTCAGCTTTAGTGACTCACTTCTAATGAAGTGAATGTGGTAAAAGTGATACTGTATGACTTCCGAGGCTAGGTCATAAAAAGCAACACAACTTTGAACTCCCTCTTTTGTTCCCTCCTTCCCTCTGTCTCTGGATGCTTGCCCTGGGAACTGAGCCACCAAGCCAAACAGCCACATGGAATGGCCATGTGTAGGTGTTCCTACCATGGCCCCAGCTGAGATCCCAGATGACAGCATCAACCGCCTGACTTGTGAGTGAGCCAGCCTTTTGATGATTACGGCTCCCAGCCTTTGGGCCACCCTGGCTGATGCTAAGTAGAGCAGAGATCCTGCCCAAACTCGAGATTCAAAAGCAAAATAAATGCTGGAATAATAATAATAATAATTATAATTATTATTATTATTATTATTATTATTTAAGACAGAGTCTTGCTCTGTTGCCCAGGCTGTAGTGCAGTGGCACGATTTCAGCTTACTGCAACCTCCACCTCCTGGGTTCAAGCAATTCTCCTGCCTCAGCCTCCTGAGTAGCTGGGACTACAGTACAGGCACGTGCCACCACGCCCGATTAATATTTGTATTTTTAGAAGAGACAGAGTTTCACCATGTTGGCCAGGCTGATCTTGAACTCCTGACCTCAAGTGATCCACCCGCCTCGGCCTCCCAAAGTGCTGGGATCACAGGCATGAGCCACCGCGCCTGACCGGATGTGTTCTAATAAAGTTTTATTTACTAATCAGCAGCCAGTGGGCTGTACTGTGCCTGTGTAGGTTGCACTTTTCAGCAGAACTTCGTGCAATGATGAAATGTTTCTGTGCTGTTCAATACGACAGTCACCAGCAACAAGTAGTTACTGAGCACTTGAAAAGTGATAAATGCAGCTGGTAAACATTTAAAACTAAATTTTAAATGTTATTTAATTTTAATTAACTTAAACTGAAATAGCCACCTATATAGTGGCTACCACATTGGAAAGTGCAGGTATAGAGAGTGCTTAACGCACCATTCAACCAAATCAAAACTTGCCTCAAAACTCATCTCAACCAGAAAGCCTTCCTGACGAGCTCCTGTCCGTGTTGCTCTGTCTCTTATTCTGTACCTAATCCTCACTCCTATTCATTTTAGACTTACTGATATTTTGCTTTATAATTATTTCATAATTATCTTTTAAAAAATAATTTTTGTATCTATAACTGTTTCTTCCACAAACTAAACAAAAATTCAAAGAACAGAATGTATCTTCTGATTATTACCCTCCTCCTCCTTCTCCACAGTGCCTCATATAGTGTTTAAAATCCACGAGGCGCCCAATAAAATTATTTTACATGATGTACTTCCTTCACCAATTTCCCTGACAGGTGGCAATGTGTGCTCCAGACAGATGGTCCTTTTGGACCAGGATCAGCACTTACTTGGAGAATATTTCCACAATAGCCGATGACTTGTTCTTGTTGACAAGAGAAAGTTCTTTGGCTGTTACCCTCAATGATAGTGAGGTCCATTGCCGTCTATTAAATGGAGTTGATTCCATCTTGTCTACAGACACTGAAATACCTATGCAATAAAGAAAGTCAGAACATTAGACACAGAAGAGGATTCTCCAGCATCCAAGGATTGGCAGTGGTGTGGTAGAGCCCTAAACTTGCAGACCACACTCCTCCACTGTTCTCCCGCAAACTGTGTAACCTTAGTCAAATGATCCAATATCTTTGGGTTGTGGTTTCTTATAAAAGGAGGCTACACCAGATGACCTTTAAGGTCCCTTCAAGTTCCATTTTATGACTGATCCCACTGTGCAAACATCAATCAGCCTTTCCCTGAACTGAAGTCTGTTCCAAAGTCAAATTTGGAGTGAAATGTTTCCCTCTTCTGAATTACATCCCAGGGGAGGTACAATCAGCATCTCAGTAGAACCAGGTCCAAATTAGTTTCTACCTACATTCAAGTTTCTTTTGGCTGCCCTCTCTCCCCAAGCTCTGCAGCACTGGCCACTCAGTGCCAGGGAGAGAGCTGGGGGCACAGCGTGGTACAATAGGAAGAGCAGGGCTTTAAGGTGAGACAGACTTCGGGGAAATCCTAACTTTGTTACCTTGAACATATTACGTAATATTTTCCATTTCACTTTCTTCAGCTAAAAAATATGGATAATATCTATCCTTAGGAGGTTTTGATATAGATTTAAGGAGATAATATATTTAAAATACTAGGTATGTTACAGTAGTATTAAGAGCATTTTAAGTATAATTATTATCATTGACTCTTGTTATAATTCTCATTTTATAGCCCTTATCAAGGAGAAGTATAACGTACTTTAAGTTCAGGAGACAAACCCTCTTTTCTAACATCCCTTTCAGCCAAAGAATACATAAAGCCATACCCTTGATATCACCTAGTCCCTACCCATTAATCTGGATCGTTTGGTTATTTTGCCCCACTAATTACCAAAGGAAAGGAGTTCCAACCTTTGTCCAGAAGAGGTGAGATTAGAAATGAGTCAACAGTTTCCTTATCTGAAGAGTGAAAAATATAAAGTACCACTTTGTTTCTGATACAGGAGTCTTGAAAACTAAAAAATAATAATAATAAAGTACTGCTAATTCACAGCTTACCAGAAGTAAAAGAAAAATAAAGTACTACTTGCAGCTCTTGGCAACCGAAGAGCATAACTGATCTGGTAGAATGTATGGTTCATCAGGTACTGCTTTCAATAACCTTGACAACTGTAGAACACAGAGGGTATTTAAATCCAGCAACTCAAGCTGCCATTTCACATTAAAAGTCCTGGGTCAGCTGGGCATGGTGGCTCACACCTGTAATCTCAACACTTTGAGAGGCCGAGGCGGGTGGATCACTTGAGGTCTGAGGTCAGGAGTTTAGGACCAGCCTGACCAACATGGTGAAATCCTGTCTCTACTAAAAACACAGAATTAGCCGGGAGTGGTAGCGCATGCCTATAATCCCAGCGACTTGGGAGGCTGAGGCAGGAAAATTGCTTGAGGCAGAGGTTGCAGTGAACCGAGATTGCACCATTGCACTCCAGCCCGGGCAACAAGGGCGAAACTCCGTTTCAAAAAAAAAAAAAAAAAGGTCCTGGGTCAGACATGGTGGTTCATACCCGTAATCCCAGCACTTTGGGAGGATAGCTTGAGGCCAGGAGTTTGAGACCAGCCTGGGTAACATAGCAAGACCCCCTCTTCTCTACAAAAAATTAAAAATTAGCTGGGCGTGGTGGCACACACCTATAGTCCTAGCTACTAGGCCCAGGAGTTGGTGGCTACAATGAGCTATGAATTGCGCCACTGAACTCCAGCCTGGGTGACAGACCAAGATGTTCTCAAAAAAAAAAAAAAAAAAAAGTCCTGTGATGCAGAATAAGCAATGGACAATTCTAAAAGACCACACTACTACTGTTCCACATGTAATATTTGTTCTTCCAATGAAATCCTTGTCGGAAAATAATACTAGTTTTGTTAATATGTTTTAATCCTCGTGTTGGAAGGCATAGTATGCCCTTTAATGGTAAGGAGCTCTGGGTTAGAGACAGATAAGTCTAAGTGGGAATGTTGGCCTCACCACTTAATGAAAAGTTTCCCTAAAACTTGGATTTCTCATCCATAATAATAGCATTTACTTCACAGTATTCTTATGAGAAATAAATCAGATATAGAAGAAAAGACCCTGATACAGAATAAGTAAGCAATAAATGTTACTGTTTAGTGTTTTTAATGTTTTCTTTTCTTCCTGAACAAAATAATCGTAATTCTATATATGTACTTTGCAATAAACTGGAATGTACCAAATAATACATGATACCTATTTGTCTATCTGGTATTAAACTGACAGACTCACCAAACAATGCCAGCCCCTTCTCTAAGATGAAAAAGACACAGAAGCAACAAACATTTCAGCTAAACTTAACTATATAAAACTATCATAGTTTTTTTTAAACTCTGTAAGGCAAGTTAGGAAATGCTAATGAATGCTTTAAGATATTATTTGGTAGAAATATACTACCAATATAGGTGTGGGTATAAATACTGTCAGTTCTTCCATAAAGATCAACTCTGGATCAAAAGAAAAAAAAATATACAAGATACATTTGCAGGCCAGGCATGGTGGCTCACACCTGAAATCCCAGCACTTTGGGAGGCCGAGGCAGGCAGATCACTTGAGGTCAGGTGTCCAAGATCAGCCTGACCAACATGGTGAAACCCAGACTCTACTAAAAATACAAAAATTAGCCAGGTGTGGTGGTGCACCCCTGTAATCCCAACTACTTGAGAAGCTGAGGCAGGAGAATCACTTGAACCCTGAGGCAGAGGATGCAGTGAGCTGAGATCATGCCACTGCACTCCAGCCTGGGTGACAGAGTGAGTGAGACTCCATCTCAAAAAAAAAAAAAAAAAAAAAAGGTATGTTTCTAAAAAAGGAAAAGGATTTATTATTTGAGATACCGAGCATGATAAAGAAAAAAAAGGTTAACTCCCAAGTCTAAGTCCATGGTTTTGATTACTCCCAGCCAGAAAGTTAAGAAAAGTCAGAACATCTATTTTGTATACAGCTAGGAGAGGCACACCTTACACTCAGGGAATGAGATGACTCTCACCCTGACCACACTTGTCTTCACAGAA
This sequence comes from Pongo abelii, assembly GCF_028885655.2. Taxonomy (NCBI): domain Eukaryota; kingdom Metazoa; phylum Chordata; class Mammalia; order Primates; family Hominidae; genus Pongo; species Pongo abelii. Next base: position 48,019,925 of record NC_071995.2, read on the forward strand.
GCATAATGTTATTTCTTAGCAATGTGATTAGTACCTATGAAACAGATAAAGGTGAGAATCAATACATGATTTTTGATAGACTCTGGTACCAGGTTATTGAATAACCACTTCCTATGAGACGTAGGGAGATGTCCCTGCCTGAATGGTGTACATAATCTACTGTGCTTGCTGACATACACACAGATATTTATAGTACAAGACAGAATGTGGTTAAGAGGCTACACGTGGTCTAGGAATACAAGACCTGATTTTCTGGCTTTGTGAGAGAGAAAGGAAAAGATATCAGATGACTTGGGACTTACAGAATGGGCAGGATTTCATCAAAGTGAAGGCAGGAGGAGGAAGGAGGAGAATAGCATTAGCACCTTTGGGGAGTGAGTTAAACTCTAGGTGCCAGAGAAGTTGAAGACAGACAAGAGTTGGCCGGGTGTGGTGGCTCACGCCTATAACGCCAGCACTTTGGGAGGCTGAGGCAGGCGGATCACCTGAGGTCAGGAGTTCGAGACCAGCCTGCCCAAGATGGCGAAACCCCATCTCTACTAAAAATACAAAAAATTAGCTGGGCGTGGTGGCACGCGCCTGTAATCCCAGCTACTTGGAAGGCTGAGGCAAGAGACTCGCTTGAACCTGGGAGGCGGAAGTTGCAGTGAGCCAAGATTGCACCACTGTACTCCAGCCTGGGAGACAAGAGCCTGACTGGGAAGAAAACCACGCTAAGGAGTTTGGGCCATATTCCAATAGTGGGAAGAAATAATCCGTGAGTGATCGGAGATTAGGTCTAATCTTAATGTGCTATTTACTTAGCACATGCATGGTTTTTATAACAAAAAAAATTTCTGAGCCTCAATATCCACACCTGTAAGATAAGATCGCTGTAGTGGATTAACCACAGTCTCTCTGGTGGAACATAGAAAGTTTCTGAAAAAGCATGTAACATGACTAACATCATATTTTAAAATATTATTCAGCAGTGGTGTGCAACTTGCTAAGAGGAAAAAAGACTGTAGTCTAAATTACTAGTCAAGAAGATCCTAAAACTAAGTGAGAGGTAATCAAGGTTTAAATTCATAAATTAACTAGGGTAGGTGGAAATGGAAAAGTGGGAAGAGAGAAATTGACAGTTCTTAGAATAAAATGAACTTAGGGTAAAAGAGAATCAAAGCTGGCATCATCAAACCTGAATGATGGAAGGCTGTTGATTCCATTAACAGAGACAGTAAATATAGAAAGAAGAGGGAAAATGATGAGTGTTGATTTACACATGTTGAGACATACATCTCAGCAAGAGAAATCCAAATGATATACAATAGGAAACTACAAATTCCAAGCTAAAGTTAGAAATCCGACTCTTGGAAGATTTTAAGACACTAACTTTGTGCTTTGCATATATGTCAATCCTCACAATCATTCTACAGGATTGGTTTTATTGTCTTATATTTATGGTAACGAAATTGAGATTCAGACATATTAACTTTACAAAGATCACTTAGCTATAAAGTAGCAGAGCTGGGATTCAAACGCATATTCTGTTTGATTCCAAAGTCCATTTTCTTTCAACTACAATTAATGAAGAATGATTAAAACCGCCACTTTTAGCCAATGTAGAAAACCAGGTAGAAAAATCCCTGAACCACTTAGCTGAAAACCCATACAAATTATTTTTCAGTAAGAGAATAGTGGTGAGTATCTTCCCAGAGTGGTGAATATCAGAGATAATCATTCCTGCTTTCAGGGAAACTTAAAAGTTATCCTGGGCCCACTTGGAATACCCTCCATTGTAGTAACTGGCTTTCATTGGCCTGCATTAAAGGTGTGGTATTGGGGCTGGCACGGTGCCTCACGCCTGTAATCCCAGCACTTTGGGAGGCTGAGGCAGGCGGATCACCTGAGGTCAGGAGTTCCGGACCCAGTCTGGCCAATGTAGCAAAACCCTGTCTTTACTAAACATATAAAAAATTAGCCAGGCATGGTGGCAGGCGCCTGTAATCCCAGCTACTTGGGAGGCTGAGGCAGGACAATTGCTTGAACCCGGGAAGCAGAGGTTGCAGTGAGTCGAGATCATGCCATTGCACTCCAGCCTGGGCAACAGAGTGAGACTCTGTCTCAAAAAAAAAAAAAAAAAAAAGAAAGAAAGGTATATTATCTCTCCCCACCCACACACAGTCTCTCTCACATATGAGTTCCATTTTCAGACTTTCAGACTCCAAAACCCATTCTCTTCAGTCATATGCATTCTACTACCACATGAACTGTGGAGGAAGAACTGCTGGATTGGAAGACAGTTGGCTGCAAGAGTTAAAGGAAACATATAACAAAAATAAACACAGGTTTTTAGCTTCGGAGACTAGAAGGATCGTCGCATGACAAATAAATGGTATACATAGAAAGGGGAACAGTTTGCTGAGAAGGAAGATGCCTTCAGTTTCAGATACAAATGGTAGATTTCTTTCATTAAGAAAGTAGCTTGGAAATCAAGTAACCAAATCCCCTTTTTTACAGTGAGGAAACTGAGACGTGTAAAGGTCCAATCATTTTCCAAAGTCACCAGCTGGTTAGTATTAGAGCTAGAGTTCTAACTCCCAGGATCAATGTTCTTTTATCAAACCAGGTAGCTTGAGATGAGCCACTAAACTGTCCTAGGGTAAGCTGTAGCTTGGAGATAAAGATCTCTCGAATAAAGGTCCTTGAAAAGTTGAAGAGTGACTCACTGGGAAATCTGCCCCAGGTATCTGCTTCCTCAAGCTATTGCTTAGGGTGAGGCCGGTAACTGCTCCAAGAAACCTATTCTAATAAATTCATTTACAGACTCTCCAGACCAAGGAAACTGTCTCTCAGAAACCAGGCTTGGACAAAAACAGCCGGGCGCGGCGGTTTATGCCTGTAATCCCAGCACTCTGGGAGTCTTAGGTGGGTGGATCACTTAAGTTCAGGAGTTTGAGGCCAGCCTGGCCAACATGGTAAAACCCTGTCTCTACTAAAAATACAAAAATCAGCCAGGCGTGGTGGTGCATGCCTGTAATTCCAGCTACTCAGGAGGGTGAGGCAGAAGAATTTCTTGAACCCGGGAGGCGGAGGTTGCAGGGAGCCGAGATTGTGTCACTGCACTCCAGCCTGGGCAACAGCACAAGACTTGTCTCAAAACAAATACAAAGGCCGGGCGCGGTGGCTCACTCCTGTAATCCCAGCACTTTGGGAGGCCGAGGCGGGCGGATCACGAGGTCAGGAGATCAAGACCATCTTGGCTAACACGGTGAAACCCCGTCTCTACTAAAAATACAAAAAATTAGCCGGGCGCGGTGGCGGGCGCCTGTAATCCCAGCTACTTGGGAGGCTGAGGCAGGAGAATGGCATGAACCCAGGAGGCAGAGCTTGCAGTGAGCCGAGATAGCGCCACTGCAGTCTGGCCTGGGAGAAAGAGCCAGACTGCGTCTCTAAAAACAAAAACAAAACAAAACACACACACACACACAAACAAAACCAAAAAAAAAAAACACCAAACCAAACCAAACCAAAAAATAAATGAGCTGGCCCTGCAACCAGCCCTCCCCAAGCCACTAATAAAATCCTGTTCTTATATATCCGATCTCAGTGGCCTCCTCTCTTTTTTTTCTCCTGAGACGGTTACTTATTCAAGCTGTATGGCTTCCTGAACATAGCCTCAAAAAATTAGAACAAAGTAAAAACTACAAACTCACTTATGAAGAAAAAATGGGCCACATGTGGTGGCTCATGCCTGTAATCCCAGCACTTTGGGAGGCCGAGGCAGGCAGATCACATGAGCTCAGGAGTTTGAGACCAGCCTGGGCAACAGGGTGAAACCCTGTTTCTACAAAAAAAAAAATACAGAAAACTATCTGGGCATGGTGGTGTGTCTGTAGTCCCAGCTACTCAAGAGGCTGAGGTGGGTCACTTGAGCCTGGAGGTTAAGGTTTCAGTGAGCCGTGATCACACCACTGTACTCAACCTGGACTATAGAGCCAGACCCTGTAAAAAAAAAAAAAAAAAAAAGAAAAGAAAAGTAAAGAAAAGAAAGAAAAGAAAAGTAAAGAAAAGAAAGAAAAGAAAGGAAAGAAAGAAAAGAAAAACATTATTTCTAAGAAATAGATTGTAGAGTTTTAAAGTTTTTCTACCAACATCTCTTCCCAATTTGAATGTCATCAGGTAAAAGGGAGCAATTAAAAGAAAAAAAAAAACCTAAAAAACTTCAAGTTGCAAAGGGAATTTTAAATAAAAGCAACATGAAATACATTGCTACATAATGTTTTTTCAGAAAATTACATTTCTAAGTTTATATGTGTGTACAAAAATAGTGACTAAATTCACATTCTTGAACATTTTTTGGAAGTTAATAGTTATTTATTTATTTTTTTGAGATGGAGTCTCACTCTGTCGCCCAGGCTGGAGTGCAGTGGCGCAATCTCGGCTCACTGCAACCTCCGCCTCCCAGGTTCAAGCAATTCTCCTGCCTCAGCCTCCTGGGCAGCTATGATTACAGGCACGTGCCACCACACTCGGCTAATTTTTTTTGTATTTTTAGTAGAGATGGGGTTTCACCATGTTGGTCAGGCTGGTCTTGAACTCCTGACCTCGTGATCCACCCGCCTCGGCCTTCCAAAGTGCTGGGATTACAGGCGTGAGCCACTGCTGGAAGTTAATAGTTCTTTAACCTTTTTTTTTTTTTAAACTTTATTTTTTTAAACATGGACTGCTTCACAAATTTGTGTGTTAACCTCACACAGGGACCATGCTAATCTTCTCTGTATCATTTCAACTTTAGTATATGTATGACTGAAATGAGCACTCACCTTTTTTTCTGAAACAATTTCATACATAAGAGTTGCAAAAACAGTACAAGAGTTCCCATATACATTTCACCTAGCTTTATCTTATATTACCATAGTACAATTAGCAAAACTAAGAAATGAGCACTGGTACAATACTATTAACTATAGACTTTATTGAAATTCCACCAGTTTTTTCATTAACGTCTTATTTCTGTTTCAGGATCATACACTGCATTTAGTTGTCGTGTCTTCCTAAGTCTCCCCCAATCTATGACAGTTACTCTGCTTTTCCTTGTCTTTCATGACCTTGATATTGTTGAAAGTATTGGCCAGATATTATGTAGAATGTTCCTCAATTTGGGTTTCTTGATTTCTCCAATAAAATAGAATCAAGACTCCTTGGAGAAGTGGTTGATTCCAGAGCTGGGGAAGGGCAAATACAAGATCAGCCTGGAACATCTTGCAATACTCAAAAAACAAAAAAAAAAAAAAGAAAGTTTTTTTTAAAAAACATGATGTTTTCTCAGATTAGATTGAGATTATAAATGTTTGAAAGGAATAATCCAGAGTTGATGTGCCCTTCACAGTGCATCATATCAGAGGGTACATGATGTTGATGTGATGTCTTATTACTCATGACATTAGCCTTGATCACATGGTTAATGTGGTATATCAGGTTTCTCCTCTGTAAAGTTATTATTTGTTTTCCCTTTGTAATTTGTAAATATTATGAGGGAGAACTTTGACTCTGTTTCTCCTTAAACTTTTTCCCATTAATTTTAGCACTCATGGGTGTGTCTTGCTTATGGCAATTATTACTGGTATTCTAATGGTGATTTTCTGTTACTCTCATCCTTTCTACATTTATTAATTGAAATTCTTCTATAACGAAGATTTGTTCTCCCTCATTTATTCAACCATTTACTTAGTATTATTATTATAATAATAATAGAGATGAAGTCTCCCTATGTTGTCCAGGCTGGTCTCAAATTCCTGAGCTCAGATGATGTTGAAGGCCGAAAGAGTGAGGGTCGTGATCAACTCAGTATACCACTGGAGGCTGTATGAGTAAACAGCAAACTGTTCTCATGAATGCAGAATGTTGGCAAACTGACAAATTGCATCTGCCACCCAGAAGGAATGCTGAGGGCAGTCACACCAGCAGTGTTTCTTGTGATTAGGCATAATTGATACCTGTTAACAATAATATGAACCTGTGATCAATTAAGCAGCTGACCAATCATTACCTCCTCCTCCCTGCTCTTTCTACCCAATAAATACAAAGGGCTGTGGAAGCTCAGTGGGCTGCCTTTGCTCACTAGAAGCAGGGAACTCTCTTTTTCTTCCTCTGGCCCCTTCCTTTAAAATAGTTACTTTTAAGTTTTCATTTCTGCTTTCCACACCCTTAGTTCAGTCTTATAATGACGGTCTCAAGTAGTAACAGTAGTAACTGTCATAGTGATGGTCTCAAGTAGTAACCTTGGCAGTATGCCACAAGATGATCTTCCTGCTTTGGCCCCCCAAAGTGCTAGGATTACAGGCATGAGCCACGATGTCCAGCCCAACCATTTATTTATATTAGGATGGTTTCATAGATAGTTATTTTATTTCCTGTGTTATAATCCAATACTATCCTTATTTTATTGCTCAAATTGTACCAGCTCTTGGAGTTTTTTGGCTTGGCTCCAGTGTTATCTCAACTTGCCCTGTTTTTTGTTTGTTTTGTTTTTAGCACTTCCTTACTTTCTAGCACTACAAGATGTTCCAGGCTCATCTTGCATTTACCATGCCTCAGCCCTGGAATCAACTATTTCCCCAAGGAGCCCTGTTTTCTTTTATGGGAGAAGTTAACATCTGGGCATGCTAGTTATGCTCATTGCCACTGAGATGTCACTGCTTCTAGGCTCTCTTAGTGGACAAAACCAAGAATTATATGTATGTATGCTGGCCCATGTATACACACTGTGTGTGTGTGTGTGTGTGTGTGTGTGACAGAATCCACTGTCACCCAGGCTGGACTGCAGTGGTGCAATCACAGCTCACTGCAGCCTACCTCCTGAGCACAAATGATCCTCCCACCTCAGCCTGCCAAGGAGCTGGGACTAGACACATGCCACTGCGCCTGGCTAATATTTTAAATTTTTTTGTAGAGACAGAGTCTCCCCATATTGTCCAGGCTGGTGTCAAACTCCTGGGCCTAAGTGATCCTCACGCCTCAGCCTCCCAAAGTGCTGGGATTATAGGTGTGAGTCACTGTGCCTGGCCTATACGCACACATTTCTTTGTTTAGCTCTATATCTACCTATCCTTTTTTTTTTTTTTTTTTTTCTGAGACGGAGTCTCACTCTGTCACCAGGCTGGAGTGCAGTGGTGCAATCTCGGCTCACCGCAACCTCTGCCTCCCGGGTTCAAGCGATTCTCCTGCCTGAGCCTTCCGAGTAGCTGGGACTGCAGGAATGCGCCACCACACCCGAGTAATTTTTGTATTTTTAGTAAAGACAGGGTTTCACCATGTTGGCCAGGATGGTCTCCATCTCTTGACCTCATGATCTGCCTACCTCAGGCTCCCAAAGTTCTGGGATTACAGGTGTGAGTCACCACGCCCAGCCCTATACAAATTTTATAAACTATAAATTCATACTGATATTTCTGACTCCAATCCAGCATCACAAGGTTCATTCTAGTATTCCCTCTTGGCTTATTTGTAACTTCTTTCTCTGATAGTAAAAAGCCTAACTCCACAGAACTTTGATTTCTGAAAAGAGATCTAGAATCTCTAAAATTATGCCATAACCAGCTTCTCCTCCCATGATACACCATATATTTTTTTCACTCCATTTGAAATGTTATCCCATACTCAACCTATTCACCTTAAAAGACTCAAGTGAAATAACACACATAGCCCTTTTCCAAACTGCGCTAGCCCTATTCCTAATCAGCATAAGTCACTTCCCCTGCCGTATAATAATTTCATAATTCCTAGTCAATAGCAAGATATTTGAAGTCAGAGGACAGATCTACTTTGTCTTTTAACCTTCTGACATTTAGTATTTAGTACATTGTTTTCTAAATAGAAAGAACCCTATAAATATGCCTTCCATAAAATTACACATAGCTTTAAGTTTCATCTGAAACTGAATGCTTATCCCGCAGTCCCAAGACTAGTTATGAGGAAGCATATATTTTTCAGAACTGTGAATTACCCAGTAATTTTAGCTTATCCAAACTCTCATATAAACTCACAATATAAAAAAATGGAACCACTAAATAACATCAAATATTATACATAAAAAGCTCACTACTCTATTATTCAGAAACATGATGATAGACAAGTCTGCAGGCATGTTAGAATAATCACTGCTACTGTTCTTGGAAGAGCTTCAGGTATGTGTAGAAACATGAATCTAGACAATAGGACAATTGTAACACTGACCAAATTCCCAGGGGTCAACAAGAATGTAAATGTTTACATCAGGACAGACTCACTTCAATAATATTTGATCTCTTTATCTCCTTTTAAGGATATTCTGTGCCTTCAAAAACACTAAGACCCAGAGCAAAAGCAACAAAAACGAGGCTGTGTAATTGAGAAGCAATTCCACTTTTCTGTTTTCTTGCAGAATCCTCTTTTCCTACCTCCACTCTTACTCCCAGGAATCAATAAAGGGTCAGTTTCTCTCCCTTCTCTGAGCAAGCTCACTTACTCTCAACTCATCAAAAGTCACTTATTCCACATGATTCCCAAAGCTGGATCCTAAGGCCTAACTTTCCTGGCTTCCACTCCTAGAGTTTCTTTTTTTTTTAGATGGAGTTTCACTCTTGTTGCCCAGGCTGGAGTGCAATATCGCAATCTTGGCTCACTGCAACCTCAGCCTCCTGGGTTCAAGTGATTCTCCTGCCTCAGCCTCCTGAGTAGCTGGGATTACAGGTGCTCACCACCATACCTGGCTAAGTTTTTGTATTTTTGGTAGAGATGAGGTTTCTCCATGTTGGCCAGGCTGGTCTCGAACTCCTGACCTCTAGTGAGCCACCTGCCTCGGCCTCCCAAAGTGCTGGGATTAGAGGCGTGAGCCACCGCGCTCAGCCCAGTCCTAGAATTTCTACTCCATGCTGGATAGTTTCATATGTCCAATATGCAACATAACATAACCCAAATCATATGTATTATCCTTTCTTAACCTCTACTCTTCAAATTAAGTTCATTTAATTACAAATCATTTTTCTGCAAAGAATTGGTATATGAATTTTTGCTTACATCAAATAAAATAACACAGAACATAGTATAACAAAATGTACACAAAGTTTGAAGTTAAAAAGAGAACTTACAGGTTCTCACTGGGCCTCTAATTGTGGTGACATGTGCAAATTTCTTTACTTCTCTGAGGCATATACCACCACCTACCCTAGCTAGTCAAAAATTCTATATAAAATGCCTAACACAGGGACACATTTTGGAAAGAAAATAGCAAGAGGCTAAGGGCATGGGGCATGGATTAGAATCTAGCTGTTAAGATCTCTCACCACGAACTAGCTGAGTGATCTTGGGCAAGTTATTAAACTCTGAGTTTCCTCATCTATAAATTGAGGATAAAAGAAACTCCTTCATTGCGGCAAGAATTAAACAAGTTCTTAAGTGTCAAGTATGTACAACTCTACCCAGCACCCAATAAGAGCTTAAGAAGTCATTTATTGGCCGGGCGCAGTGGCTCACGCCTGTAATCCCAGCACTTTGGGAGGCTGAGGCGGGCGGATCACGAGGTCAGGAAATCGAGACCATCCTGGCTAACACGGTGAAACCCCATCTCTACTAAAAATAAATTAAAAAATTAGCTGGGCGTGGTGGTGGGCGCCTGTGGTACCAGCTACTCGGGAGGCTGAGGCAGGAGAATGGTGTGAACTCGGGAGGCAGAGCTTGCAGTGAGCCGAGATCGCGCCACTGCACTCCAACCTGGGCGACAGAGTGAGACTCCGTCTCAAAAAAAAAAAATAAAAAAAAAATAAGTCATTTATTTACTTACTTATCAATAAATGCTATTTTACCCCTCTCCCTGCTTTATTTTGTCTTTTGCTTTTCTGACATCTAGTATATTGTTTTCTTTTTTTTTTTTTCTTTTGAGATGGAGTCTCGCTCTGTCGCCCCCAGGCTGGAGCGCAGTGGCGTGATCTCGGCTCACTGCAAGCTCCGCCTCCCGGGTTCACGTCATTCTCCTGCCTCAGCCTCCCGAGTAGCTGGGACTACAGGTGCCCGCCACCATGCCCGGCTAATTTTTTGTATTTTTTAGTAGAGATGGGGTTTTACCGTGTTAGCCAGGATGGTCTCCATCTCTTGACCTCGTGATCTGCCCGCCACGACCTCCCAAAGTGCTGGGATTACAGGCGTGATAGCATATTGCTTTCTAAATAGAAGGAACTCTATAAATACAGCTTGAATAAAATTGGACAAAGCTTTGCACATATGGACTTTGCACAAGGTTTTCCTCACATCTTTAGGTATGTCAAGTTGTTTCTTGATGCAAGCCATTCTCTGAGCACACTACTCCCCCCGAGGACACTGCTACCCTCTGTCTGAAAATGCTTGAGCCTCCCTAGCCTTCTGCTGTGGGTCCCAGCTTGGGTGACACTTTGTTCCAGATGCCTTCCCTGACCCCTCAAGCTTGGGCTAAAAGGTTCCCTGTAAGTTCTCAAAGTATTAGACCTATCCCTACCTGATCAGATTGTAATTTTTTTTCTGAGACAAGGTCTCACTCTTATCTCCCAGGCTGGAGCGCAGTGGTGTGATCATAATTATTGCAGCCTCGAACTCCTGGACTCAAGCGATCCTCCCAGCTCAACCTCCCAAAGTGCTGGGATTACAGGTGTGAGCCACTGTGCCTGGCTCACACTGCAATTTTTTAAAATCACACTGTATTTTAACTTGTAGAACAGTGCCTGACACATGGGGGGCACTCAAGTATTTGTTAATGAAGAGAGGGATCCCAGGCATCTGAAATAATTTTTTGGATTCAGCTATTTTTAGAGACTAGTGTTTTTGGGGAAAAGAAGTCAAACAATAGAGTAAGTTGTATATGTTTATTCCAAAATAAATCATCCCAAGGTATGGGAAACCAGTGGAGACAGCCATCAAATAAATGGTCTCCAGTATTCTACTAAGGTAGGATAAAACTGAAATCCATCAATATTGTTTTAGGTAACTTCCTCTACTGAGATAATTTAGGTGTTTTCTTATAAATGCTAATGAATAACTGTTTGGCTCTACAGGTAACAAAGCCAAATAGTAATTTTAGAAACCAAAAGGAAGATGAGAATTAAAGGGGTAAAAACACTTAATTCAGTTGGTCACAAATTTGAGTGTACATAGAATCACTTAGGAAACTTGTATACAATACTGATTTTTGAGGTCCCATCCCATGAGTCTGATTCATTAGGTCTGGAGAGGGGCTCAAAAAACCCACATTTTAATAATAAGAACCTTGAAGCAACTCTAGTGTCAGAGGTTCCCTCATCAAATGCTGGAAAACACTGAATTAAAGGGTTTAAGGCTGGGCACAGTGGCTCATGCCTGTAATCTTAGCACTTTGGGAGGCTGAGGAGACAGCACCACTTGAGGCCAGAAGTTCCAGACCAGCCTAGGCAATATGGCAAGACCTGTTCTCTGCCAAAAAATAAAATAAAGTAAAATAAAATAAAATAAAAATTAACTGGGCATGGTGGTGCATGCCTGTGATCCTTGCTACTTGGCTGAAACAGGAGGATCGCTTGAGCCCAGGAGGTCGAGGCTACAGTGGGCCATGATCACACCATTGCACTCCAGCCTGGGCAACAGAGCAAGACTCTGACTCAAAAATAAATAAGTAAAGGGTTTAAGACCTACATGTATTCTAAGAAAAATGGAAAGACAGCAACATAAAATATTTTTATATTGCCCACTTCAATTTTATGTTGTCATTCAAATTTGACAGTGTAAGGAAAATGGCTGCTCTTTAAAAGTACACTGAGGTTTGGACAAAAATGAATCTGAGACACTGCACTGATTAATTCAATCTGCCTAATTTGATGCCCATCATCTAGGTTTGCCTAGTACTTCTCTGTCCAGACGGCACAAAATCATTGTGTTAAAGCAATGACTCATGATAATAAAATTGAGTTATTCTCATTCTTTTTTTTCTCTAGCCAGGTTTGTTGCTGAATTTAAAATGCTGCTTGAGAAAGATAAGAAGGTTAAAAAATAGAAACTATTTTATTTTTATCTACTGAATAAGAGGGCAACTATAATTTACTGAGAGGTCAAAGTTAAAGCAGGGAGCCAACAGGCTTGTGCTCTCATCTTGAATCTGCCACTAATTAGTGGTATGGCCATGAACAAGCCACTTCTCTGGGTCCTCTTTCTTCTTGTGCAAAATGAAGGGGTTAAAATAGCCTAGTGTTTTTCTAGCTGCAGGTCACAATTAGTGAGTTGTGAAAGCAACTTTAGCGGTCAGAACCAACATGTTTGTTTTGATGAAAAAGAACAGAATGCAATCGAAAATGTCAAAGTGCATCAGACATAGTACAGGTAGATTTTTTTAAAAGTTTTTGTTTCAGTTATTCGTATGTATATAAATTGAGTAGGAATGTAAAACATTTCTTATTGTGAGGTATAGTTAAAATATAGTTTGACAAGTGTTAGCGAGGATGTGGAGAAACTGGAACCGTTATACACTGCTGGTGGGAATGTAAAATGGTGCAGCCACTTTGGAAAACAGTCTGGTGGTTCCTCAAAAGATTAAACACAGAGTTACCATGGGATCCAGCAATTCCATTCCTCTGTGTGTGTGTGTGTGTGTGTGTGTGTGTGTGTGTGTATATGCAAGAGAAATGAAAATACATGTCCACACAGAACTTATACACAAATGTTTGTCAACTGATGAAAGGATGAACAAAATGTGGTATACCCATACAAGGGAATATTATTCAGCTATAAAGAGTAATGTAGTGCTGACACATGCTACAACATGGATGAACCTTGAAAATATTAAGCTAAGTGACAGGAACCAGCCACAAAAGACCATTTACTGTATGATTACATTTATATGAAAGGTCCAGAACCGGCAAATCTATAGAGACAGAAAGAGAATTAGTGGTTGCCTGGAACTGGCAGTAGGAAGACAAGGAACTGACTGCTGATGGGTATGAGTTTTCTCTGGAAGGTGATAAAATGTTGTAAATTGATTATGGTGATGTCTGCACAACTGTGTGACCATATTAAAACTGCTGAACTGCGCATTTTAAATAGGTGAATTGTATGGTATATAATTTTTCAATAAAACTTTATAATTTTTAAATGATGGCTTGAAAATCATTAGACTAGATGACAGATGATCACTGAGGTCCCTGAGAGTTCTCATGTGGCCCCCACAGGGCTCACCTTGCCCACCCTTACCCCATGACCCTCTGGAGGCAGGACAGTAGAATGGAAATACCAGCTGGTTCCAATTCCCATTCTAGTGCTCACCAGATGCATGGCAACCTCTCTGAACTTTACTTGCCTTCTATGTAAAAGGAAGATGATAAATCTGCCTTACGGGGTTGTTTTAAACTAAAGGAGACAATAAATGTAAAACAGTGCCCAGCACATTGCTTGAGGTCAGAGGCAGATCTTGTCAGTCTTCGCATGCTTCAGAGTCTAAGCCACATTCAATAAACATTATTCTAAAGGTTCAGTTACTAGAACTCCTATTTGGATTTAGCTTATTTTATGTGTCATATTGACTTAACAAGGTTTAGATCAATAAGGCTGTGATTAAAAATAATTCATGGCCAGGCACAGTGGCTCACACCTGTAATCCCAACACTTTGGGAGGCTGAGGTGGGAGGATCACTTGAGTCCAGAGTTCAAGATCAGCCTGGGCATGATGGTGAGACTCCACCTCTACAAAAAATTTTAATAATTAGCCGCGTGTGGTGGTGGGCGCCTGTGGTTCCAGCTACTTGACAGGCTGAAGTGGGAAGATTGACTGAGCCTAGAAGATTGAGGCTGCGGTGAGCTGTGATGGTGTCACTGCATTCCAGCCTGGGCAACAGAGTGAGACCCGTCTCAAAAAAAAAATAATAAAATAAAAAAGTTACATTTGCTTCAGCTGTTTGACTTTTTAGCTTGAAAGTTGCTCTCATTATTTAAAACATGGCTGGCCAGGGCAGTGGCTCATGCCTGTAATCCCAGCACTTTGGGAGGCCGAGGTGGGCAGATCACCTGAGGTCAGGAGTTCGAGACCAGTCTGACCAACATGGAGACACCCCATCTCTACTAAAAATACAAAATTAGCCAGGCATGGTGGCGCATGCCTGTAATCCCAACTACTTGGGAGGCTGAGGCAGGAGAATTGCTTGAACCAGGAAGGTGGAGGTTGTGGTGAGCCAAGATCACGCCATTGCACTCCAGCCTGGGCAACAAGAACAAAATTCTATCTCAGAAAAAAAAAAATTGCTCATCACTATATAATGGAAGTAGTAACATTAGTTGAAGAGAAATTGTTTCTTTAAAATATCAACATTATTATTTCATAATTATTAGAAAAACTACCCATTTTTTTAAATGTTTGTTTTGAGCACTTTGACCAATTATTTTCTGTAGTTTTTATTCAAAAGTCAAATTAAACACAAATCACTTTTTTAGTATAAATATAACTTAGTGAATTATAAAAAGGATAAGTCCAAATACATGCTGGCCTTTGTAAAGTTCTTGTGCAATGTAAATTTTTTAAATCTTTAATTAGGTCATGTGGTTTTCAAAAAAAACTTCAGTAGCCATGGTGGAATCCACAAACATCCTTCCCATCTCCACACAGCACCACCCTTCCTTACCCTCCTCCTTCCCGTGGGGAACCTTCTTCTGCAGGTCTCAACAAGCCTACTGAACCAGAGCTGCCACTTCCTTCACTGTCTAGGCTCCTCGGTCAGTGACTGGTCAAGGATGGGCCTGCTCCATACAAACAATGCTATGGAAATACACAATGTAAGAAGTAGAAGTCCCTGCCAGCTCTTGTCTGCCCTCCCCCCAAACCAATTCTACTTCTCAAAGGTAACCTCTGTCAAAGTCTGGGGCATAAACTTTCTGATATTACCTATACAATAATAATTGCCACCACAAAGCACTATGTGTCAGTCACTGTACTAAGCACTCTACATATGTTATCTCAGTTTACCCTTGCAACAAGTCATGAGGTACGTACCATCAGGATGCCTATTTTACAGATGAGAAAACTGAGGCACAGAGAAATTGACATACAACATGCATAAATACAGACATGTTTTAGAAATACAATGGTTTCATGTTAATGTGCTGTTCAGCAATTATTTATTTCCTCTTGGACATCTTCCCACCTCAGGACATACAGATCTATCTCAACCTTTCAGTACCTCATAATATTTCATTCTGTAATAGTTTAAAAACTATTTAACAAGGCCCCTGTGGATGAACATGTAGGTTGCTTTTGCTTCTTCATTGTTATGAATAAGAATGGAACGAACATGCTTGCACTATTGCCTACCTGGGGTGGGCTGCGTCTATGGCATAAATTCCTAGAAGGAGCATTTCTAGTTTAAAAGGCCTATGCATTAAATTTTTAAATAGATATTATGAGATTTCCCTCAAAAAAGTCACATCCATTTATATTTGAATCTTTCTCCACATTCTTGTCAGTAGTAAGCATTATTTTTATTTTTTCCAATCTGATAGGAGATGTTTGAAAATGGTACATTATTGTTTTAGTTTTCACTCCTTTAATCATGAGTGAGGTTGAGCATATTTTCAAATATGTGTTGGCCACTCAATACATTTACTTTTTTTTATTCTGAGACAGAGTCTCACTCTGTCACCCAGGCTGGAGTGCAATGGCCTGATTTTGGCTCACTGCAGCCTCTGCCTCCTGGGTTCCAGTGATTCTCCTGCCTTAGCCTCCTGAGTAGCTGGGATTACAGGGGCGTGCCACCACGCCCAGCTAATTTTTTTATTTTTATTATTTTTTTTTGAGATGGAGTCTAGCTCTGTCACCCAGGCTGGAGTGCAGTGGCGCAATCTCGGCTCACTGCAAGTTCCATCTCCCAGGTTCACGCCATTCTCCTGCCTCAGCCTCCCGAGTAGCTGGGACTACCGGCATCCCCCACAACACCCGGCTAATTTTATATGTATTTTTAGTAGAGATGGGGTTTCACCGTGTTAGCCAGGATGGTCTCGATCTGCTGACCTCGTGATCCAGCCGCCTTGGCCTCCCAAAGTACTGGGATTACAGGCGTGAGCCACCACACCTGGTCACGCCCAGCTAATTTTTGTATTTTTTTTTAGAGATAGGGTTTCACCATGTTGGCCAGGCTGGTCTCGAACTCCTGACCTCAGATGATCCGCTCTCCTTGGCCTCCCAAAGTGCTGGGATTACAGGTGTGAATCACTGTGCCCCCTCAGCCACATTTACATTTTTTTTTTGAGACAGAGTCTTGCTCTGTCGCCAGGCTGGAGTCCAGTGGTGCAATTTTGGCTCACTGCAACCTCCACTTCCTGGGTTCAAGCAATTATCCTCCCTCAGCCTCCTGAGTAGCTGGGACTACAGGTGCATGCCACCATGCCCAGCGAATTTTTGTATTTTTAGTAGAGATGGGGTTTCACTATGTTAGCCAGGATGGTTTTGATCTCTTGACCTTGCAATCCACCTGCCTCGGCCTCCCAAAGTGCTGGGATTACAGGCATGAGCCACCACACCCAGCCTGCCTATTTTTTCTTTTTGTGAAGAATGAGGTCTCACTATGTTGCCCAGGCTGGCCTCAAACTCCTAGCCTCAACCTATCTCTCACCTCTGCCTCCCTAACTGCTGGGGTTACAGGCGTAAGCCACCGTGCCTGGCCACATTTATTTTTTTTAACGTCATTTATAAATTATTTATTATCTCTACAACTTACTTTTTTCTTAATTACACAAGGACTTTCTGAATATCATGTGTAACTCCTTGTACAATTGGATTTGCCTCTCACAGCAGCTGTCCTTTCCTGGTGTCTGATTCTTATCCAGATCTCATTAATATTCTTTCCAAACAAAAATGCCGCTTGACTATACAGATGAGAGCCTCGTTTCTGTGGAGTTCCCTTTTGCAGGACACCCACCCCTGACTGCTCATTAATATTCTAAGCAGAGCACAGCCCTGTAAGAAGCCTGACTGACACTGACAGCCCAGGCATTGAGAGAGGATCACTGCTGCTACCCTCCACCATCCAGTCTAGTGCTTTCAGATAACGGTGGCACTCTGAGTATCAGGATCACCTATGGAATCTGAACCTCTCATATGGAGTCCAAACATGTTAATTTTTGCAGACCCAGACCCTAAATGCTCACCATCTAGACAGATAATGTCAGAATCAGGTACAAGTTTGAACCCCTTGAGCATAAGCCTAAGGATTGGTTATTGAGTACTGGCCATATGCCAGGTGCTTTACATGTTATCTCATTCCATTTGATCTTATTCACTTAATTCTTACACTGCCACGAAGCAATTATTATTATTATTATTATTGTAAGAGACAGGGTCTTTCTATGTTGCCCAGGCTCGTCTCGAACTCCTGGGCTCAAGCGATCCTCCCACCTTGGCCTCCCAAAGTGCTGGGATTATAGACATGAGCCGCCGCACCTGGCCAGCAAATATTTATTATTCTCATTTTACAGAGGAAGAAACTAAGGTTCTAGAAATGTTCAATAACTTGCTCAAGGTCACAGAGCTAATAACTGATAGAACTAGGATTTGAAACAATCCCACAGACCGTAATGTCCATGTTCTAATGACATATTACAAACCACATCTTCCTGGTATTTAGGGGCTGTCTGGACCGGTCTTATCCTTTAAGATTCTTGAAACCAGGAATATTAAAGGCTGGGCCAGATGCCCCAGTCTGTTCCACATCTAAGCCAACTCTGCCCAAGGCTCCTTTTGGCTCAAGTCTACATATTAAGTCTACCACACACTTACTGGGTAACATGAGGAAAATTACTCTAAGCCTTAGTTTCATCATCACTAAAATGTTCTCTTAGCACATTGCTAAAATAAGTACTTAATAATGATAGCAGTGGTGGTAATAAAAATACCTAACATTTATTGACCATTTACCATGTGTCAGATACTGTCTTAATTGTTTTGCATATGTAACTTATTTAATCTTCACAGTAACACACTCAGAAGTATTACCGACTCACTTTATGTAATTGTATTATTGAATAATATTCAGATGAAGAAACTGAGGCCCAAAGAAGTTAAATAAATGTTAGCTCTTTTCATTTTTTAGGAGGCTGGCCTGGAAACAAAATGATCTCCAGCACGGAAAATAAACCAGAAAAGCAGTTCTAGCGTACGTGATATTTCAGGGTCAGCTTATTTCTGTTAAATCACTGATAAAAAGAGAATATCTCTAATGTAATAATCTCTGAGAAACTGATGGTTACTACCAGGAACACCAGATCTGATCAAAGACCTGACACCATTTCTCTGCACCATAAAGTCTAAATTGGTAAAAGTTATATCTCTTAAGGATAAAATTTTAGGGCCGGGCGCAGTGGCTCATGCCTGTAATCTCAGCACTTTGGGAGGCCGAGGCGGGAGGATCACCTGAGGTCACGAGTTTGAGACCAGCCTGACCACCATGGAGAAACCTTGTCTCTACTAAAAATACAAAAAATTAGTCGGGTGTGGTGGCGCATGTCTGTAATCCCAACTACTTGGGAGGCTAAGGCAGGAGAATCGCTTGAACCTGGGAGGCAGGGGTTGCAGTGAACTGAGATCACACCATTACACTCCAACCTGGGCAACAAGAGCAAAACTCTGTCAAAAAATAAAAAATAAATAAATAAATAAAAAGCCTGGGCACGGTGGCTTATGACTGTAATCCCAGCACTTTGGGAGGCCGAGGTGGGCGAATCACCTGAGGTTGGGAGTTCGAGACCAGCCTGACCAACATGGAGAAACCCTGTCTCTACTAAAAATACAAAATTAGCCAGGCGTGGTAGCACATGCCTGTAATTCCAGCTACTCGGGAAGGCTGAGGCAGGAGAATCGCTTGAACCCGGGTGGCAGAAGTTTCAGTGAGCCGAGATCGCGAGATTGTACTCTAGCCTGGGCAACAAAAGTGAAACTCTGTCAAAAAAAAAAAAAAAAAAAAAGAAAAAATTTTAGGTATTATCAGCACATCAACACCTCTGTAAGAACTCTTAAGTTGGGCCAGGCACAGTGACTCTCACACCTGTAATCCCAGCACTTTGGGAGACCAAGGAGGATAGACTGCTTGAGTTCAGGAGTTCAAGACCAGCCTGGGAAAAATGGCAAAACCCCATCTCTACAAAAAATACAAACAAATAAAAGTTAGCCAGGTGTGGTGGCTTGAGCCTGTAATCCCAGCTACTCAGAAGGCTGAGGATTGCTTCAGCCTTGGAGGTGGAGGTTGCAGTGAATCGAGATCACGCCACTGCACTCCAGCCTGGGCAACAGAGTGAGACCCTATCTCAAAAAAAAAAAAAAAAAAGAACTCTATGTTGAAGAGAATATAACTAAAACCTTCCCACAGGGCTTCTATTACCTTATTCATTCATGTGAATATCTTATCTTCTTGTGCTTATGAACCCCAAATTAATTTTTTACATAATTGTGGTAATCTTCACATATTTAGACAGGTAAAAAAGAGTAACCCCAGTTACAGCCTTTGAAAACTGACTTTGGGCGCCTGTAATCCCAGCACTTTGGGAGGCTGAGGCGGGCGGATCACGAGGTCAGGAGATCAAGACCATCCTGGCTAACACAGTGAAACCCCGTCTCCATTAAAAACACAAAAAATTAGCTGGGCATGGTGGCGGGTGCATGTAGTCCCAATTACTCGGGAGGCTGAGGCAGGAGAATGGCATGAACCCGGGAGGCGGAGCTTGCAGTGAGCCGAGATCGTGCCACTGCACTCCAGCCTGGGCGACAGAGCGAGACTCCGTCTCAAAACAAACAAACAAACAAAAAACTGACTTTGGGCCAGGTGCTGTGGCTTACGCCTGTAATCCCAGCACTTTGGGAGGCCAAGGTGGGAGGATCGCTTGAGCCCAGGAGTTTGAGGCTGCTGTGAGCCGTGACTAATTGCACTCCAGCCTCGGCGACAGGGCAAGATTCTACCTTGAAAAACAAAAACAACTGACTTTGGTCTAAAATGTGTAGGTCATGAAGAACCACCCAAGAACTTTCCTAGTCTTTTTTTTTCCCCTTTAAATTAAAAAATTACCAGATCAAATTCAAGTCTAACTCCACCTAGAACTTTCCTAGTCTTTTTTTTTCCCCTTTAAATTAAAAAATTACCAGATCAAATTCAAGTCTAACTCCACCTCTCTCCCAATTAATAAAATTTGTTATTTGTTCATTTGGTTCCTTCCCTCCCCATCCCAGCTGATCACTAACTTATTCTAAGGGCAAACGTAATCCAACGAAGTGAGGTTTTCTTTTTTTTTTTTTTTTTCAGTAGTTTTTTTTCACACATAGTAAGAAAAATCTCCTTCAGTAAGTAGAAAAACAGATCATTAACTCACTAGCTTCAAATTTAAGGTAAAGAGTAGAGAAAAACATAGCTAATTAGAAAAAGAATGTGGAAATTTACAATTGACCAAGACCATTACAACAAAGCACAGCCTTCCTCTGAACAGCATATTTCTCCTTTAACCTTTGTATCTTTCCACACTTTAACATCAGATGTACCAAATACCAGTGCCTGGAACATGTAGGGGCTCAATAAATATCTGTTATATGAATGAAAAACAGTGTTACACTAGTACTGAATTGCCACACATCTCAGCAAAGGCCCACCTACATAACTGAAAATCTGCCTAGAAACTACATGCTCACAAGTCTTGCCAATTACATGCTTAATTAAGGCAAAGTAGCTAATTAAGGAGTCTTCTTTACAATCTCAAAGCAAAAGAAACACATACGCTTATTTTAGGAAGGCTCCTTCTGTTAAAGATATAACCTTCTTATAGCAGCCCTTTGTCCTTAATAACTAATCAAGTTTTCTCCAAATACAGGGCTTCTTAGTTTCACTTCTGGACATTTCCAAGAAGGGCCTGGCTTCCATTCTTATCTGAAATTTTAGACGATGTGCTTTTTTTCAGGACTTGCTCAATCTGAAGAGTCAGTTCAGATCAGTTTAACCAACCCCTTCAAGCAGGAGAATTAAAATGGGTTTACTGAAAAGTTGACTCTTCTCTAGGCAAGTTCTTTAATCCTTCCTTTCTTTAAAAGAGAAGCTGGCTGGGTGCGGTGGCTCATGCCTATAATCCCAGCATTTTGGGAGACCGAGGCGGGCGGATCACCTGAGGTCGGGAGTTTGAGATCAGCCTGACCAACATGGAGAAACGCCGTCTGTACCAAAAATACAAAAAAATTAGCTGGGCATGGTGGTGCATGCCTGTAATTCCAGCTACTCAGGAGGCTGAGGCAGGAGAATTGCTTGAATCCGGGAGGCGGAGGTTGCAGTCAGCCGAGATCGTGCCATTGCACTCCAGCCTGGGCAACAAGAGCGAAACTCCGTCTCAAAAAAAAAAAAAAAAAAAAAAAATCTGAGAAGCTACCACATAACAATGCCTTAATCAAGGACAAGCATCACTGAGGCTGATCACATAAAGATGTACCGAATCACACAGCCACACAAGTGATAAAATTTGGCTACTTATCTGGACCAATGCTAGGTATCTTATTAAGAATTGGTTATAGGGCTGGGCGTGGTGGCTCATGCCTGTAATCCCAGCACTTTGGGAGGCCGAGGCAGGCAGATCACGAGGTCAGGAGATCGAGACCATCCTGGCTAACATGGTGAAACCCCTTCTCTACTAAAAAAAAATACAAAAAATTAGCCGGGCGTTGTGGCGGGCACCTGTAGTCCCAGCTACTCGGGAGGCTAAGGCAGGAGAATGGCATGAACCCGGGAGGTGGAGCTTGCAGTGAGCAGAGATCACACCACTGCACTCTAGCCTGGGCAACAGAGAGAGACTCTGTCTCAAAAAAAAAAAAAAAAAAAAAAATGAATTGGTTATAAACATTTTTTTTTTTTTAAGAGGGAGTCTTACTTTGTCTCCCAGGCTAATTTTTGTAATTTTAGTAGAGACAGGGTTTTGCCATGTTAGCCAGGCTGGTCTCGAACTCCTGACCTCAAGTGATCCGCCAGCCTTGGCCTCCTAGAGTGCTGGGATTACAGGCGTGAGCCACTGCACCTGGCCTGGTTATAAACATATTAATGTTACTGTTTCAATTGAATTTTAATGTTTAGCTTCTAAAAACTACATCTAATTCGGGACTGTAGAAAACAGTTACTGAGAGGCATTTGCTGGGTAGTGGTCTTTCAGTTGGCAGGGGAAAGATCATCACTGTCTTTGGGTCTCAATTTCTTCATCTCAAAAACAGATATTGATTCACACAGGATGGTTATGAGGACCAAATGAAAGGATAAAAGCAAAAGTACTTTGAAAACTATCAGCTACTATACAAAGCATTATTTTAAATAAAACTTCAAGCCAGCATTAAGAAAAAAAATGGAATTAAAAAAGACTAACCAATGAAAAGAAATAGAAATTAGAACTAATTCGTTATAATGTCTGGTTCAACTAGATGTTAATAAGAAACTTTTGTTTAAAGCTGTTGCTGAAAATCTTTCTAATCAGCACACTGTCCTATTTCAGAGCATGTGTTAATAGTAAGTATAATGAAAATCATTTCATTTTTTCTTGAAGATTCTAGATAGCTTTCTAATTTTTCTCCTAGAGAATGAAAACAGAAGAAAACTTCTGGTTGTTTGTGGATTGCAGTAATTGGGTTTTAGTTTTGCCACACTGGCTTTTAAAAATGTAATAGGAGTTGATAGACTAGTATAATCCAGAGTAACAACCTGGGAAGTAGATGGCTATAGTGGTAGGAAAATAGTGGCCTGGATCCTGGAAACACCTTGGAAAACTTGCACTCAGATGGAACTTAATCCTGGTTGTGACAGTATCCAAACTTTTGTCCTGCTACCTTCCGAACTCCTCAGAGACTGCTACCTGATTTGAACCCAGATGGACCGACCTCAGCTGTTGTCCAGTTAAAAAAAATACAACACTTTGGATTGCAAACCAAAACAAGACTTGTCCAAATGAAAAGTCCATCTTCAAGGCTTATTCACTCATTCAACAAATATTTATTTAGCATTTACCAAGTCTTCGGCAGTGTTCCAAGTGCTGAAGAGATAATGTTAAAAATGACAGACAAGGCCGGGCGCGGGGGCTCACGCCTGTAATCCCAGCACTTTGAGAGGCCAAGGCAGGTGGGTCATGAGGTCGAGAGATGGAGACCATCTTGGCCAACATGGTGAAATCCTGTCACTCCCAAAAATAAAAAATTTAGCTGGGTGTGGTGGCGGGCACCTGTAGTCCCAGCTACTTGGGAGGCTAAAGCAGGAGACTCTTGAACGTGGGAGGTGGAGGTTGCAGTGAGTCAAGATCATGCCATTGCACTCCAGCCTGGGTGACAGAGTGAGGCTCCATCTCAGAAAAAAAAAAAAAGACAGACATGGTCTCTACTCTCATGAAATTTCCATTCCACTGGAGAAGCAGGACAACTAAAGGCTGTGATTAGTGGTGTGAAGGAAATACAAAAAGAGTAACTGGAGTTGTGGTAGGAACAGGGACACAAACAGCTTCTTTAGGCAGTGATCAGGGAAGGCCTCATTGAGTGAATGACATTTGAACTGAAACCTGAATGATGGGGAGAACATATGCAGCCAGCAAGGTGAAGAGAATAGATGGGGGAGTTTTCCAGGCAGAGAAAAGCAAATGCAAAGGCCCTTAGGAAGGAATAATACAGCTAGGAAGTGAGTGAGAAGTATGCGATGACAGAGATGAGTAGTAGTCAGATTAAATAAGGATTAATAAGCAATGCTAAAGGATTTTAATTTTATTCTATGTGTGATACAAAGCCAAACATTATTATATAAAAGTGTGTTTGCAAGATCAGATATATTTCATGTACTAAATGAGTACTTTGGCCAGGTGCGGTGGCTCACGCCTATAATCCCAGCACTTTGGGAAGCTGAGGTGGGCAGATCACTTGAGGCCAGGAGTTCGAGACCAGCCTGGCCAACATGGTGAAACCCTGTCTCTACTAATAATACAGAAAAAAAAAAAAAATTAGCCAGGCGTGGTGGCACGTGCCTGTAGTCCCAGCTACTCCAGAGGTCTGAGGCATGAGAATCACCTGAACCCAGGAGGTGGGGGTTGCAGTGAGCTGAGATCGCGCCATTGCACTCCAGCCTGGGACAGAATGAAACTGTGTCTCAAAATAATAAAATAAAATGAGTTCTTAATTGTTTATATGTGCATAATGACCACAAAAATGAAAAGGAAGGGAAAGGTTCTCATACCTAAAAGGCTTGTAATCTTACAAGGAAGCAATAATTTATAAATAGTGACAACATTAAGTAAGGTAAGAAATGAAGCAAAAATCAAGTGTTAAGTATAAAGACTGGGGAGGGAGCCACTGATTCAAGTAGAAGAAATTAGAAAAGGCTTTTTTTTATTAAAAAAATTTAAGAAGGTAGCATTTGATTTGGGCTCTTAAGGAAAAGGATTTCAACAAGAGGGTGGGGAAGGGGAGGAGTATGAGGCTGTGGGAACTGCATGAGCAAAGGCACAGAGGCAGGAAAGAACTGGGCAGGTCCAGGAAACAGAGAATTATTGTAGGGTCACAGTGCCAGGTGGGTGGGTAGTCTTGTGGGAGATAAGCCTAAAAGAATAGGCTGTCAGAGTGGGGTGTGGGTGTCTTGAAGAGCATGTCAGAAAGTTAGACTGAATTTACTTAGGCATTGTCTCCCCTTAAGTTTGCATATAAATCTCTCGAGGTACTTGATAAACTTCAGGTTCCTAGGCCCATCCCTCAGACACACTGATCTGCAGGTCTAGGTGGGACCTGAGACTCTACCTTTTTAACCACTGCCAGGTAATTCTAACACAGGCAATTAAAGGAACCATATTTTGAAAATCAGTGCTTTTTTTTTTTTTTTTTTAATGACAACTCTGATAACTTTTCTGCAAGGGAAAAACTGAAGCCAACTCTAAGGATTACTCAAGGACTCAAGGACTCAAGGACTCTGGCAAAAAAACAAAAAAGGGGAATCTGAATTAGAAGACTAATTAAAGAACCCTTATCACTCCTGGGGCAGAATCAGCCAAACTTGGGGATTGATTAAATGTGGGTGGAGAAAAGTATTAAGGTGGTAAGTACAACCTCAAGCTTTCTCCTTAGGGAAACTGGGTGTATGCAGATGCATGGCGTACAGGGACTATCCACATAGCCTAACAGGTAGCTGGAAATACAGATCTGGAGCTCAGATGTACAAAGGCATTAAACATATTGGTTTGGTACTTCAAAGTAAGTTCAATACAAATTAAAGAATTAAATATAAAGTGTAAAATGGTAAAAATCAGAAGGAAATGAAAGTGAATACTTAACCAATCTCTGCATGGTGAAGGCCTTCTAAACATCACAGCACCAGAAGAAATCTCAAATTTAAAAATCCAGGCTGGGTGCGGTGGCTCACGCCTGTAATTGTAACACTTTGGAAGGCCAAGGCGGGCAGATTACCTGGGTCAGGAGTTCAAGACCAGCCTGGCCAATATGGAGAAACCCTGTCTCTACTAAAAATACAAAAATTAGCTAGGCGTGGTGGCATGTGCCTGTAATCCCAGCTACTTGGGAGGCTGAGGCACGAGAATCACTTGAACCCTGGAGGAGGAGGCTAAAGTGAGCCAAGATCGTGCCACTGCACTCCAGCCTGGGTGACTGAGTGACACCCTGTCTCAAAAAAAAAAAATCTATAGATAAGTAATAATATACTATATACAAAATTAAAAGGCAAACTGGTTAAATATTTGACCACAGGACAAAAAATTAATATTCTTAAAATAGAAGAGTTTATACAAATCACAAAGAAAAACACTAAGAATGGTTCTGTATGAAGTAGAAGAAGTTGTTAAATAACTTGCCTTGGAGACGTACACCCTCTAGTCACAAAATGAGACATTTTTCACATACATTGTAGATAATGGAGTTTTGTGGCACAGGTCAGCAGAGCTTCTGTGATTTTATCTTACCAGTTTCCAAGTGTCAGTCTATGGGAATGCCTAAAAAAATACTAATCTTTTTGACTTCTTTTTTTTTCTTTTCTTCCCCCAACTCCCACAGCAAGAACCCCATTCAATATTTTTTTATACTTCTATTTTCCTGAAAGTTAAAGGGCACAAACAAATTAAACTGTCCCCAGGCTCCCCTTGCTACTCCGGTGGAAACTGCCTTTACTGCATCCAGTCTTTCCTCGGGCTCTATATATCTAAAATTAGGTGAAAGGTTAGAGATGAGACAGAAAGTAATTCCAGAATGTCTAGTGAACAGTAGTAGCTCCAAAGGCATCCTTTCAGCACAGAGGTTGTCCGGTCTTGGGGATCAAAAGCCCAACCCTCTCATTTTACAGATGAGGCTCTGAGTCAATGAATCAATGACTTGTCCAAGATCACCTGATTGGCTGATGACAACATTAAGTTGGGAATCCTGACTCTCAAACAGCACCCTTTCCATTCTGCAGTACTGCTTCATTGATCACAAGCTCTGGCCCCTCAAAACAATGGGCATTTATAACACCACAATTCCAACTTCTGTATACTTTCCACTTTATCACTCCACTCACTCTATTTGGTCTAATAAAAGCCTGTGCTTCCCCCACAAAACGCTCCAAATAAAAGAATACCAAACAAAAAACCAACATAATTAAAATGTTAACGCCCAAATAAAAATAGGAATGGGATTAACCCAGACATAATTCACAGAAGAAACAGAAATGAATGTATGAAAAATGTTCTCTCTCACTAGCAAAGAAATACAAATTAATTCACTTCTGCCTATCAAATTAGTAAAGATTAAAAAATAATATTCAGGCCGGGTGCAGTGGCTCATGCTGTAATCCCAGCACTTTGGGAGGCCGAGGTGGGAAGATCTCCTGAGGTCAGGAGTTTGAGGTCAGCCTGATCAACATGGTGAAACCCTGTCTCTACTAAAAAACACAAAAATTAGCCAGACAGGCTGGGCGCGGTGGCTCATGCCTGTAATCCCAGCACTTTGGAAGGCCGAGGTGGGCGGATCACGAGGTCAGGAGATTGAGACCATCCTGGCTAACACGGTGAAACCCCGTCTCTACTAAAAATACAAAAAAAAAAAAAAATAGCCAGGTGTGGTGGCGGGCACCTGTAGTCCCAGCTACTCAGGAGTCTGAGGCAGGAGAATGGCGTGAACCTGGGACGCGGAGCTTGCAGTGAGCAGAGATTGTGCCACTGCACTCCAGCCTGGGCGACAGAGAGAGACTCCATCTCAAAAATAATAATAATAATAATATTCAATGTTACCAAGGCTGCACTAAGATGGGCACTCACAATCACTGCAGTTGAGAATGTTAATTAGTCTAATCTTTACAAAAAGCAATTTGGGAGCAGGTTTAGTATTTTTAAATTTTCACACCCCTTGACTGGTAATTCAACCTCTGGGAATCTAACCTAAGGAAATAATGAGTGATTTGCACAAAGATTTATGCATAAATTTGTTCTCAATTGTTTTCATTTAATGTAAAACCAAAACAATTAAATTATGCAACCTCAATATAATAAATTATTAAATAGATTACAATGGAGATTAAATATCCATTTAAATGTTTTCAAAATTTTTTGATGCTATGAAAAATAATATAAAGCAAAAAAAGCAGACACAAAACTATATCTACTGCAACAGTATGAGTTCAATTACCTTTGTGTTTATGTGAGTGTGTGTATATCAAAGAAAACAAAACCACTGAAAGGAAATATATCAAATGATAGATCTCTCTGGAGCAGATTATGGAATATGGGTTATTTTGTCTTCTTTATAATTTGTTTTTTCCACATTTTCTTTTTTTTTTTTTTTTTGATATGGAGTCTTGCTTTGTTACCCAGGCTGGAGTGCAGTGGCATGAGCTTGGCTCTCTGCAGCCTCTGCCTCCTGGGTTCAAGGGATTCTCCCGCTTCAGCCTCCTTGGTAGCTGGGACTACAGGCGTGCGCCACCACGCCCAGCTAATTTTTGTATTTTTAGTAGAGATGGGGTTTCACTATGTTGGCCAGGCTGGTCTCAAACTCCTGACCTCAAGTGATCCACCCGCCTCAGCCTCTCAAAGTGCTGGGATTACAGGCATGAGCCATCACACCCGGCCTGTTTTT
This sequence comes from Pongo abelii, assembly GCF_028885655.2. Classification (NCBI taxonomy): domain Eukaryota; kingdom Metazoa; phylum Chordata; class Mammalia; order Primates; family Hominidae; genus Pongo; species Pongo abelii. The sequence goes on from NC_071995.2 coordinate 48,048,003, forward strand.
TCCACATTTTCTATAATAAACATATATAATTTTTATTTTATAATAATCTATAATTTTTATTTTTAAATGTGTTGGCATATATGAAAATAAAACAAGAATTATACATACAATATGAAAAAAGTTTTTTAAAAAGATAAATTTTCAGGCCACTTACATGGAGGTGATAGTGGAAGTCATGGAAAGAAATCAGATTATACAGGGAGAAAGTATAGTGAGAATAGGAAGCTGAGCAGGGCTATGGTGAACCCGGCATTTAAGGGGCAAAAAGACTGAGTTAATGGAGTATGGGAGTAAGTGGTTAGATTAGAAAATGGAGAACCAGATAGTAGTCATGTCAAGAAAAGCAAATGAAAGGAAGAACTAGACAAGTTGTTCACTTGGTCAATTATTGCCAAGGGGTAAGGAAGATGACAGCGAGGGGCCATTAGACAGAAACCACTGGATACTATGCACGGACAGACAGCTTTCCTGTAGTGCTGGAAGCCAAATTTTTGCTCAGGCGCCAAATCTGAGCAAATGTTAGTAAAACTGACTATGAAATAAAGAAGTCCCGGGGCATTAGCCTGAATTTCAGTTTATGGAAAAAAAAAAAAAAGATTGTGGAAATCTAAAACTAAGTAAAACGGATATTGGGACTAATTTATGGGTAATGAAACAAGAATGGCAATACTTTGTGCAAGACAAAACATATTTGAAGGACTGTAAAGTTTTCCATATCATAAGCTCTGTTACAGAATAATTAAGGGGCAAAATAGATCCACACTTGTTATCAGAAGTACAAAAAAGTTGCATCTTTTTTTTCCCTAAAGATGAAAGTTCTTAGTTTCAGAGTAGTAGTATTTTTTTTTTTTTTTTTTTTTTTTGAGACGGAGTCTCACTCTGTCACCCAGGCTGGGGACAGTGGCGCGATCTCGGCTCACTGCAAGCTCCGCCTCCCGGGTTCACGCCATTCTCCCACCTCAGCCTCCCGAGTAGGTGGGACGACAGGCGCCCACCACCACGCCCGGCTAATTTTGTTTTTGTATTTTTAGTAGAGACGGGGTTTCACCATGTTAGCCAGGATGGTCTCGATCTCCTGACCTCGTGATCCGCCCACCTCGGCCTCCCAAAGTGCTGGGATTACAGGCGTGAGCCACCGTGCCCGGCCCAAGGTAGTAGTATTAACAAATTATTTAAAAGAAAATCAAAAGAATGTAAAATTTTCATGGTATCATGTTAACTTCTTATGAGTGGACACAGGAAGTCTCTAGAAAGTTTTCACATGTCAAAAAATCATCTGACATGCTGAATAATGGATTGCTTGTTAGGTCAAACTCCATCCTTTTTATGAAAAGAGGTCTTTAGTAGCACAATAATTTGACTGAGTCCTGAGGACTCTGCACCCAGCTTCAGAATAAACTCATCAGTATGGTCCTACCTTATCATCCACCATAGAATCTCAACTCCATAATCATTAAGTAGAAACTACTTCATTTACAACCACTGGTTTGTTAATAACCTGAAGAGGCTGTGTTAAGTAACCTCACCTGGAGATTACTGTATGCAATCTAAAATGAAGTACCTTAATTTTCTATCAAAAAACATACAGTGAAAGACAATAGCAAACTTAAAAAACAATTGCCTTTTCTAATGGAAATTACTGACTCAGGACTCAAGTTATACATTTTCCTAACTGCAGAAAGGGTACAATTCTAATCTAAAAGTCATCTATCTAATAGTGTATGGAATTACGAATGCCTGAAACTAGTTTCACTGTCAATTTAAATAATAACAAATTCTTCCAATTTGTGGTTAGGTGCCCTATTATGCCAAAGATGTCTAATGAACTCCCACACTCTCAATATTCTTTTGTGTCTGTGTGTGTATGTCTTTGATAAATTTTTTTGGTACAGGGGCTCTAAGTTAATTGCAGTTAACTGGTGAAAAATACCAGAGAAAATATAAGAATTTGAAACCTGAAGAAACAGTAGTCAAAATTATACTTAAAAACATTTTTCCCCACCCACCTATCTACCCTGTCTTCCCCACCCAAGAAAAAAAGAAAGAGAAAAACATTTTGAGGGCACCTTAGCAGGAAAAAGTATCCGCTGTCACCAAGATGTGAATTGTTTTAGCTTCTGAAGCTTTCTCTTAGAATTATTAGGTTGAAATTAGCCCCACCTTTAACCAGAGTCTGGAACAAAGCTTGAGTGTACCAAGTTAAAGAAAGTTATACAATGAGGTAATTTTTACAAAATGGCACTCCTTTGCTAATGTTGCCAATATACTGTTCTCTTCCCAGGGACTACCTGATAACAACACTTCCCAGCGCAATACAGAACAGTGGAAACAGATCCAACTATTTACTAAATGCCACATTAACAACAGGGTCTAATCCCATTTTCCATAGGCCATAGAGTTGGAGGGAGAGGGTAAGAAATATGAAGTGATACAAACACATAGATCGAAGAGAATCACTCATTATTACTCAGAGGTTTTTGTTTTTAAGGAAAAGCAGAAGAGAGAATTAAAAAACAAAACAAAACACCTATATTCCTCATGCTCCTACAGTACCCTGGGCTGACCTCTAGTATAGAAATGACCTCACTAATACCATAAATTGTATGTGGATCTGTCTAACCCACTAGATTTTAAGTTCTTTTAGGGTAAAGACGTTTGGCACTTTGAATCTACAGTAGGACTGACAGGAAAGGCACTCAATATTTTGTCCAAAGAATGAAATAAGTTCCTAAACTAATTACCTAGTACATTATATGTTGTTCTATCAATGCAAAACAAGAAAACATATATGAACACACACTTTTTTTTGCCTTCTTTCACGCCAACTCTATAATTTTTTGAAGATCTATCTAAAACGTGATCATCCTGCACCCAGGTTATACCTCTACAGGAACTTAGAACATGTTGTTGGGGGTCATGTTCTTTTGTGCCTACATCATACCTCAGAAGAAAGGATTGGTGTTATTTCATGGCTCCTGAAATATTTAGCATTTGTGAATAGTATTGGTAACTAAGCAGATAAAAGGTACTCTGTTAAACCATTTAAAACAAGAGCAAAAGAATACTTAATGCAAAACAAAACCTCTCCCCAAAATGGGCATTGTCTTAAAAACTGACAACTCCTTAAGTACCTTTGACTAACCTGAAAAGTCAAGTCAATTGAACCATCTGGATTAGGCAGATCTGGATTAGGCAGACTTATCTTTTATTTTTATTTTTATTTATTTATTTATTTCTTGTAGAGACAAGGGTCTCGCTAAGTTGCCTTGGCTGGTCTCAAACACCTGGGCTCAAGCGAGCCTCCCGCCTCAGTTTCTCAAAGTGTTGGGACTATAGGCGTGAGCCACTGCGCCCGGCCAAGGCAGACTTTTGAAAGCTGGAGTTAGGTACAAGACAATAGTAGTTCAAATATCTCTCACTAGGATCAGCTAAACCGTTCTTGCAAGCATCAGTAAGGAGGCTAGGAAGGGTGCCAGATGGTTCTTTCCTAGCAGCTACAACTTCAAGCTTTAGTATGTGTAGCCAGGGGTGTACAATTACCTTACATTAACACCTACATATGTCGGGGGCAAGTGCCAGCGATATATACACGATAGCGATTCGGGGATGACACATCGGCTGCAAGGACTGCTATATTCTCAACATTCCTCAAAAGGGTGTAAGTGTCTTAAACAGAGTTCAGCTGGCGTAATGGAAGGGGAGAAAAAATCGAAGAGAGGGAATGGCTGAAAATGAAGGAAAAAGTGCAGTTGAATATTAGAGTATTTCCCTGGAAGGAGCGTATTTGGAGTTTTAATGAATTGCCACCTTCCTCCACCACACCAGAAAGTATACAGTTAGAATGGAGTGTTCTCGGTGGGAGAGGACGGGGTATTTGCAGCTCCCGCCCTTGGGCAGCAAAGGCTCAGCCCGACGTAAGCACTCCCCACCCAGCGCAGGCCCCAGAAGTGAGGAAAGAACGGAGGATCAGCGTCCCTCGACCCCTTATCTCGAGGGGGAGGGACTCACACTCCTTGCACTCCCCCCACCCCAAAAGTCGAAGGAGAAAGAGGGTGTGGAGAGAAGCCGGGGTCTTCGCGCACTCTCCGGTTGTGGAGTGAGAAGGCCCTTACCTGGCTAAAAGCCGCCTTTCCTCTGCGCTGCTACCACTCCTGTCACAGGTCCCGGCGCTCTACCTAGCGCACCTGTCGCGACCAAGCTGCGAACACCTACTGCTCCTGCGGCCCCGCCCCGGACCCCGCCCATCGCCGCGGGGGCGCGCACGCCAGCCAGCCTCCCGTGCGGCCTTGGGCTGAGCGTGCGCGCCACCGGCTACGTGCCCAGCGCTCGCGTCTGCTCCAGTCGCTCTGGCAGTGCGGGACGCTGGCGATGGGATAAGGTGTGTTGCTGTCCGGGGCCTAGTCTACCTCGGCACGCCTTTCTCTGAAGGAGACAGGCGCTTGCACGACGTGGGCCTCTGTGCAGCTCTACTTTGGCCTTAACTCCTTCAGACTCAAAGTTACCGCAGTTTGACTCTGGAGCCACTCAGGTTTTTCCTAAGCTCAACTTTAGCCAGCTAGGTTCCTGGTGCTTTGGGGGTAAGTTTTGTGCAGGGAGGGTGTTTTAGAGGAGGCTGTGTGGTGTAGTGGAAAAAGCTGAATTAAGTTCATTAATCCTGAAAACGGTTTGACAAGGGCGGATGACGTCCAAGTTCTCCAATAGCTGTTTTTACTCTTCCACTCAGAATAGGAACTGTGCTAATAATGGTTTGGAGACCGTCAATTGGCCTAGCACTTGGCCATCCTGCCCCCAAATTCTTGTCCCACTTCCGTGCCAGCTGAATGATGCCTTTTGATAGTATCCTTCTTTCCTGTACCTCAAGCATAGTAGCGTTTCAGACTACAAGTTTTCTGAAGCTTTTCGGAATTCATGCAGCTTGATGCGTTATTAGTAGGGGCTGCTCGTGGGAAAACGCTTGTAATTACACTTCCTAAAGAAGTTAATGAAAATGTGTAAGGAGAAGAGAGATTTCCAACAGATGATGAATATGCCAGCCAGTTATTCCTTTCTTCCTTCAAATATCCAGCCTAGACTGATTTCTGGATAGGTATTGTAGAAATAAAAATTTCAGACAAAACAGACTTAGATTTTGTATCGGACAACAGTCAAAACCAGAAGAGGCTCAGACACCCCTGCTCTAGCTGCCTAGGCATCAAACTTTATAGGCTGAACACGAAAGTAAAGAAATTTGATTGGCTACAGCTAAGCGTTTGCCTTATTTGGCTGTGGTCACATGGGAGGTCCCTAATTATATAACCACTTGGCTGGTTGTCTGTTTGTGATTGGTTGAAACTCCATTCAAAATCAGGTACAAGGGGCCGGGCGCGGTGGCTCACACCTGTAATCTCAGCACTTTGGGAGGCTGAGGCAGGCGGATCCTCTGAGGTTAGGAGTTCGAGACCAGCCTAGCCAACATGGTGAAACGCCGTCTCCACTAAAAATACAAAAATTAACTGGACGTGGTGGCAAGTGCCTGTAATCCCAGCTACTCGGGAGGCTGAGGCGCGAGAATCACTTGAACCCGGGAAGTGGAGATTGCAGTAAGCAGAGATCTCGCCACTGCACTCCAGCCTGGATGAGAGAACGAGACTCCCTCTCAAAAAAACAAAACAAACAAAAGGTACAAGGAATAACTCTAAATTTTGGGTTGCTTTCTGGGTACAAAAACAACTCCAAACTAATGGCCTGCTACTTATTTTGCATTAACAGTATCAAGTATCAAGACTCCAGCAAAAGTGGCAGGCAGCATGGGAATGCTAAAGAGCATACAATATCAATACAGGATAGTACTCCAGAAAATACCTTACCCTGCATGTGGCGTTCCCTCAATAGATGTCTCCCCTCCCCCCAATATTTTTTTTAGCTCTGTGCTTTAGTGGATACAAAAATTACTTGCTTTCCCAAAGCCTCCTTTTGAAGATAGAGCTAGCATTAGGTTGATTGCTAAATTTTCAGGGATTTTATGAGCCAGTTCATAAGCACAACCATTATTAGAAATCAAATTATATAAGCTACAATTAAATTATCTTAAAAATAAAAGTAATAGGCCAGGCGTGTTGAGTCACATTTGTAATCCCAGTGCTTTGGGAAGCTAAGGCGGGAAGATGGCTTGAGGCTAGAAGTTTGATGTTGCAGTGAGCTATGATCACACCACTGCACTCCAGCCTGGGCAACAGAGTGACACCCTATTTCTAAAAAAATTTTTTTAAATAAAGATAATAAATACTAAAAACTCATCACTTTGTGGTTTTTTTCTTCATTTTACTAATAATTCTGCTCTTGAGGTTATTTGTCCATTGTATCCCCATGTGGAAATACTGCATATGTTGTATGCATCTCTTCCCAACTCTATTCAGAAATGTCACATTGGTAGCACGAAATTGGCTGTAATGGGAGTATTTACACCACGGAAATGGGCAAATGCAACAAGTCAGGGCGTGATTTATTGTTTTGTTGATTTTTCTAGACCATATGTTAGCAAACCTTTTGTGTAAACAGCCAAATAGTAAATATTTTAGGCTTTGTGGGACTTATAGTCTCTGTCACAGCTACTCAGCTCTCACTGTAGTGCCAAATGTGCCAAAGTAGCCATAGACAATACATACAGAATGGGCATGGGCCAGGTGCAGTGGCTCACGCCTGTAATCCCAGCACTTTGGGAGGCCCAGGCAGGGATCACTTGAGGCCAGGAGTTAGAGACTAGCCTGGCCAACATGGCAAAACCCTGTCTTTACAAATAAATACAATAAACAGACAAAAAAGCTGGGTGTGGTGGTGCGTGCCTGTAATCCCAGTTACCTGGGAGGGTGAGGTGGGAGGATGCCTTGAGCCCAGGAGTTGGAGGTTGTAATGAGCTGAGATCACACCACTGCACTCCAGCCTGGGCGACAGAACAAGACCCTGTCTCAAACAAAAAACTCATAGGCCTTTATCTGATAGTGAAGGGAACAATAGAGTTGAAAGGGAAAAATGGAGTAGATACAGGCAAATGTTTACATACATGATACAGTGCAACAAGAATAGCAGAACATACTGCAAAAGAAATTATGTCAACATATTTAAGAATCTTGGAAGAGAATGGCAAATATGCACTATAATTGATGAGACATCTACATATTGGAAGAAAATTACCTAGAGATTCATCTCCAGTACACAGTTGAATAAGCTTCTGTACGGGTAAAGATATTTGTTGCTTTAAAAGAATTGGTGTCAGCTGGGCACGGTGGCTCACGCCTATAATCCCGGCACTTTGGGAGGCTGAGGTGGGCAGATCACAAGTGGGCGGATCACAAGGTCAGAAGTTCGAGACCAGCCTGGACAACATGGTGAAATCCCATCTCTACTAAAAATACAGAAATTAGCCAGGTGTGGTAGTGTGCACCTGTAGTCCCAGCTACTCGGGAGGCTGAGGCAGGAGAATTGCTTGAACTCCAGAGGCACAGGTTGCAGTGAGCAGAGATCGCACCATTGTACTCCAGCCTGGGCAACAGAGTGAGACTCCATCTCCAAAAAAAAAAAAAAAAAAAATTGGTGTCTGCTACACAGATTATATTTCTACTACATTATTGTCTATTTTACTTTTTTTCTTTTGAGGCAGTCTTGCTCTGTCCCTCAGGCTGGAGTGCACTGGCACAATCTCGGCTCACTGCAACCTCTGCCCCCTGGGTTCAAGCGATTCTCCTGCCTCAACCAAGTAGCTGGGATTACAGGCGTGCACCACCAAGCCCAGGTAATTTTTGTATTTTTAGTAGAGACAGGGTTTCACCATGTTGGCCAGGCCGGTCTCAAACTCTTGACCTCTAGTGATCGACCAGCCTTGGCCTCCCAAAGTGCTGGGATTACAGGTGTGAACCACCGTGCCCAGCCGATATTGTCTACTTTAAATGTGGCTTCAGTAATGAATATTTGAAATTTAATAATGAATAGTTGAAAGTAAACTGCATTTTGTTTTAATGGTGCTTTTACAATAATGGGAAAGAAGACTGGAGTGGCTACAGATTTGTTAGAAAAATTTCCTAATGTCATCATTTGGTTCTATTACCAATTATAATTCAGTATCTGAAATAAAACAAGTCAATCATTTAAAAATATTCTGGATAGGCTGGGCACGGTAGCTCATGCCTGTAATTCCAGCACTTTGGAAGGCCGAGGCAGGTGGATAACTTGAGGTCAGGAATTCAAAACTGGCTTGGCTAACATGGTGAAACCCTGTCTCTACTAAAAATACAAAAATTCACTGGGCGTGGTGGTGTACACCAATAGTCACAGCTACTCGGGAGGCTGAGGCAGGAGAATCACTTGAACCCAGGAGGCGGAAGTTGCAGTGGACTGAGATTGTGCCACTGCACCCCAGCCTGAGACAGAGTGAGACTCCGTCTCAAGAAAAAATAACAATATTATGGATAAAATTTATTCTGTTTACCACCAACCCAAAAAAATGAAACAGTTGGAAATTATAGCTAAATAACTTGAAACTGAAATTATTAAAATTAGCCAAGTACTTAGGTTGAGATGGGTGGACATGTACTTTACCAACCGCTAATGCTACATGGCACACATATCCTACATTATAAATGCATTTTTCTCATTCTTTTTATTCTGGCCTGGCAACAAGATTAGCTAATATTAATTTCTTGCAATACCTTACTTTAATGATTGACATTCTTAAATAATTTTCATTACTTTCAGTTGCACTGCAGTTAAGATCAACTAACATTCAGAAAATTAAAAAATTAATAGAATGTACTACAAAAGCTTTGGAAAATTAAAGATTGGCATTAGAAAGCATGACTCTCAAGTTGAATATTTGGTTGTCATCAGTTTGAAGTCATTCCATTTAATAATTTTTTTTTGAGGCAGGGTCTCACTCTGTTGCCCAGGTTGGAGTGCTGTGGCACAATCATAGCTCATTATAATCTCAAACTCCTGAACTCAAGTGATTCTCCTGCCTCTGCCTCTCAAGTAGCTGGGACAACAGGCACATGCCACTACACCTGGCTACTTTTTAAAAACTTTTGGTAGAGATGGGGTGTCACATGTTGCCCAGGCTGGTCTTGAACTCTTGGCCTCAAGCGATCTTCTCATCTTGGACTCCCAAAGCGCTGGGCTTACAGGTGTGAACTGCCACACCTAGTCAAAAATAGATTTAAACCTCTGCCTAAGAATGTATTACTAAAAAGTAATGAATACATGTCTTTTATTAGAAACATCATTTTAAGTTGTTTTTATTTGTTAAAATCACCTCCTTGGACTTATAAAGAACAAGCTTCACTGTGGAAAATAATATCATTTAAGTGAAATTTTAAAACATGTATTTCGAATTATTTTCTTTCTTTTTTTTTTGAGATGGAGTCTCGCTCTGTCGCCCAGGCTAGAGTGCAGTGGCGTGATCTCAGCTCACAGCAACCTCCACCTCCCAGGTTCAAGCGATTCTCCTGCCTCAGCCTCCCAAGTAGCTGGGATTACAGGCGCCCGCCACCACGCCCAGCAATTTTTTGTATTTTTAGTACAGACAGGGTTTCATCATGTTGGTCAGGCTGGTCTCGAACTCCTGACCTCAAGTGATCCGCCCACCTCAGCCTCCTAAAGTGCTGGGATTACAGGTGTGAGCCACCATGCCTGGCCTTGAGTTATTTTCAAGATTTTGCAAGTAATAATGTAGAATCAAACAAAATTACAATCCCTGCAATTATACAAAAAGCTAAAAAGATAGCATTATTGCAATCAATAGTGCTAAAACCGAAAGAAGTTTCATTTTAATAAGTTTGTATGAGGTTGAAAAATGGTAATGGATGAGGAATGGTAGTTTAATAGTAAATCAAATGTCAGACTTAAGGACAAGAAATATGTTGGGAAAAGATTAGCAGATTGAAAACATCGAATGATGGTTGAATTGCCATCATAAATTGGCTGAGGTAGAAGAGTTTGGAAAAAATACTGAAAGCTTGTGGAATCAACTGGCTGTGTGGAATTCACAAAAAGAGTATTTTATATTTATTATTTGTAAGCTGTAAGCTACATATGCTTTATATTAGTAACATTTTTATAGATTTATATAGATAGATATAGATATGCACACATTATCTTCCCAGGGAGCTGGTTGTTTATTAGCACATTAATGAGTAGTATATATTTTTAGGGGTAATGTGAAGCTCAAACAAGAAAATGTATGTAAAATACTTGGTATTGCTTACTACAGACTTGATAATAAATGTTAACTCTGTTCCCACTTTCCACCCTACCTGCTTTGTTCTTTCCTGGACAAGTTACTTAACCTTTCAACCATAGTTTCCTAATGAACCTGTAAAGGTTCATTCCTAATTGACTTTTGGGGATTCAATAAAATGGCATGTCTTACTTAGCTGACAAACTAGGAGCTTAGATTTCTGTTCCTCCTTCTTCTTTTAGTATATAAAGGTGTAATTCATTAAGCATTTGGTAAAATGAAATTTCTGCCATGTCCTTAGGAATAAACCAAAGAAAAATGTTCCAAAATTATTTATAGTTAATAATCTCATATATTGTTATTTATCTGGATCTAGTCTACTTACTGACAAACTTTTTTTTCATTTCAGTTTATAGTTATAGTTGATCAATCAGATGTCTTTTTGTTAGGTAAACATTCTTGTTTTTTATTTTGTTCTTATTCCTGGCAAGCTATGATAAATAGGTAAACATTCTTTTTTTTTTTTGAGACAGAATCTTACTTTGTTACTCAGGCTGGAGTGCAGTGGCACAATCTCGGCTCAGTGCAACCTCCGCCTCCCAGGTTCAAGCGATTCTCATGCCTCAGCCTCCCCAGTAGCTGGGATTACAGGTGTGCACCACAACGTCTGGCTAATTTTTTTTGTAAAGACGGGGTTTTGGCCATTCGCCGTGGCTCACACCTGTAATCCCAGCACTTTGGGAGGCCAAGGTGGGTGGATCACCTGAGGTCGGGAGTTTAAGACCAGCCTGACCAACATGGAGAAACCCCGTCTCTACTAAAAATACAAAATTAGCCGGGCGTGGTGGTACATGCCTGTAATCCCAGCTACTCGGGAGGCTGAGGCAGGAGAATCACTTGAACCCGGGAGGCAGAGGTTGAGGTGAGCTGAGATTGCGCCATTGCACTCCAGCCTTGGCAACAGGAGCAAAACTCTGTCTCAAAAAAAAAAAAAAGAAAGTGGGGTTTCACCATGTTGGCCCGGCTGGTCTTGAACTCCTCACCTCAAGTGACTTGCCTGCCTCGGCCTCCCAAAATGCTGTGATTACAGGCATGAGCCACCACACCTGGACAGTAAACATTCTTGAAAAAATATTGTTTACCTTAGATTATAAACTTGAGAATCGAGATCTGTTTAACCATAGTTGGAAGAATTGAGTCAACCGAAGAGTACTATCCACTTCCAAATTATTTTTTACTCTTACCAAAATATGAACTTCTAGGGGGTTTTGTTTGTTGTTTGTTTTGAGACAGGGTCTCACTCTGTTGCCCAGGCTGGAGTGCAGTGGTGTGAACGTGGCTTACTGCAGCCTCAACCTCTGAGCTCAAACAATCCTCCCACATCAGCCTTCTGAGTAGCTGGGACTACATAGGCACATGCCACCACACCCTACTAATTTTTGTATTTTCTGTAGAGACAAGGTTTCACCACGTGGCCCAGGCTGGTCTCAAACTCTTGAGCTCAAGTGATCCACCTGCCTTGGCCTCCCAAAGTGCTGGGATTACAGGTGTGAGCCACTGCACCCATGAGATCTCTCTTTTTTTTAATGGCTGAATAGTACTCCATTGTGTATATGTACCACATTTTCTTTATCCATTCATCTGTTGATGGACACTTAGGTTGCTTCCAAATCTTGGCTATTGTGAATAATAGTGCTGCAATAAACATGAGAGTGGAGACATCTGTCTGACAAAGTGATTTCCTTTCTTTTGGGTGTATACCTAGGAGTGGGATTCCTGGATTGTATGGTAGCTCTATTTTTAGTTTTTTGAGGAACCTCCAAACTGTTCTCTGTTGTAGTTGTACTAATTTATATTCCCACCAACAGTGTATGAGGGTTCCCTTTTCTCAACATTCTTGCCAGCATTTATTATTGCCTGTCTTTTGGGTAAAAGCTATTTTAACTGGGTGAAATGATATCTCATTGTAGTTTTCATTTGCATTTCTCTGATGATCAATGAATGATGTTGAGCACCTTTTCATAAACCTGTTTGCCATTTGTATGTCTTCTTTTGAGAAATGTCTGTTCAGATGTTTTGCCCATTTTTAATTGGGTTATTAGGTTTTTTTTTCCTATACAGTTGTTTGAGCTCCTTATATATCCTGAGAAAATATTTGCAAATATTTTTCTCCTATTCTGTGGGTTGTCTCTTCAGTTTGTTCATGGTTTCCTTTGCTATGCAGAAGCTTTTTTACTTGATGTGATCCCATTTGTCCATTTTTGCTTTGGTTGCCTGTGCCTGTGGGGTATTACTCAATAAATCTTTGCCCACTTCAATGTCCTGAAGAGTTCTCCCAATGTTTTCTTTTAGTAGTTTTCATAGTTTGAGGTCTTAGATTTAAGTCTTTAATCCATTTTTATTCGGTTTTTGTATATGGTGAGAGGTAGGGGTTAAGTTTCATTTTTCTGCATATTGGATATCCAGTTTTCCCACCACCATTTATTGAAGAGACTGTCTTTTCCCCAATATGTGTTCTTGGCACCTTTGTTGCAAATGAGTTTACTATAGATGTATAGATTTGTTTCTGGATCCTCTATTCTGTTCCATTGGTCTGTGTGCCTGGTTTTATGCCAGTACCATGCTATTTTGGTTACTATAGTTCTGTAGTATAATTCAAGGTAAGGTAATGTGATTCTTCCACTTTTTTTTCTTTTTGCTCAGGATAGCTTTGGCTAAAATATCTAAAATATAAATTTTAGATATAAATAAAATAAAATATATTTTAGATTTTATTTATTATTTATATAGATATAAATAAAAAAATATATATTTTATTTTAGATATAAATATAGATATTTATTTATATCTAAATTATAGATATAATATAGATATGTTATACCTAAAATTTATATTTTAGATATAAATTTATCTAAAATTTATATTTTAGATATAAATATATATCTAAAATATATCTAAAATATAAATATATCTAATATTTATCTAAATATATATCTAAAATATATTTAATCTAAATATATATATCTAATATAGTATAGATATATATATTTAGATATATAGATATATATATTTAGATATATATATTTAGATATATAGATATATATATTTAGATATATATATTTAGATATATTTTTATATATATTTAGATATATATATTTATATATATATTTTAGATATATATATTTATCTATATATTTAGATATATAGATAAATATATATATCTAAAATATATATCTAAAAATATATCTAAAATATAAATTTTAGGTAAATTTATATCTAAAATATAAATTTTAGGTAAATTTATATCTAAAATATAAATTTTAGGTAAATTTATATCTAAAATATAAATTTTAGGTAAATTTATATCTAAAATATAAATTTTAGGTAAATTTATATCTAAAATATAAATTTTAGGTAAATTTATATCTAAAATATAAATTTTAGGTAAATTTATATCTAAAATATAAATTTTAGGTAAATTTATATCTAAAATATAAATTTTAGAATTGCTTTTTCTATTTTTGTAAAGAATGTCATTGGTATTTTGATAGCATTGCATTGAGTCTGTAGATTGCTTTGGGTAGTATGGGTATTTAAACAATATTGATTCTGCCAATCCATGAACATGGAATATAATTTCCATTTTTTCATGTTCTCTTCAATTTCTTGCCTCAGTGTTTTATGATTTTCACTATAGAGCTCTTTTATTTCTTTGGTTAAGTTAATTCCTGGGTATTTTGTTTTATTTGTAGCTATTGTAGATAGGATTACTTTCTTTTTTCTTTTTTTTCCTGAGACGAAGTCTCGCTCTTGTCCCCAGGCTGGAGTGCAATGGCATGATCTTGGCTCACTGCAACCTTCGCCTCCCAGGTTTAAGCAATTCTCCTGCCTCAGCCTCCTGAGTAGCTGGGATTACAAGAGTGTGCCACCACGCCTGGCTAATTTTTATATTTTTAGTAGAGACAGCATTTCACCATGTTGGCCAGGCTGGAGTAAGTACAATTTTTAAATTCTGCTTCCCTTACTTCATACTTCTATAAGTAAAAGCCATTCATTTTTAAATACAATAAATATTTATTGAGTACATACAATATGCCAGGTACAGTGTGAAGCACTGAGGATTCACTGGAGAACAAGACAGTGATTCAGTGGGATGAATAATTAAATAGGTGGAATACTTTAGATAACTGTGTTATGGTAAGGGAAATACAGGAGGCTAGTAGCCTCTAGGAGGGGTACTCATCCCAGAGTTGGGAATCAAGGATGTCTTCGTAGTAGAGGAATTGATGTCTAAATTGAATGGTAAATAGGTATTAGCAAGGCAGAGGTGTGTATCATTATGTGTGTGTGTGTGTGTTTGGTTGGCTCGCTGAAAGGTTAGATGGGGTAGGATCAACAGGGGAGAACAAAGCATTATAGGGCTATGTTTACTTTAAAAATGGGAAAATACAGTATAGCTTAAGTCTAGGTTTAGGAGGTGGTACTTACGGATGAAGGTGAAAAGCTAAGCAGGGACTAGATCTTATAAGGCATTGGAAGACATGTTAAGGAGTTTGAGTTCTATCTTAGGAGAACTGGGGATGTCTTAACCTTGTGCCTTAAAGCTAAAGACTATCTATATCAGAATCACCTAGAGGTCTGATTAAAAATGCTCATTTCTGGCTGGGCATGGTGGCTCACGCCTGTAATCCCAGCACTTTGGGAGGCGGAGGCAGGCGGATCACAAGGTCAGGAGATCGAGACCATCGTGACTAACACGGTGAAACCCCGTCTCTACTAAAAATACAAAAAAATTAGCCGGGCGTGGTGGCGGGTGCCTGTAGTCCCAGCTACTGGGGAGGCTGAGGCAGGAGAATGGCGTGAACCTGGGGGGCGGAGCTTGCAGTGAGAGGAGATCGCACCATTGCATTCCAACCTGGGTGACTGAGCGAGACTCCGTCTCAAAAAAAAAAAAAAAAATGCTCATTTCTATTTTCTGCCCCAGATCTAAAAATCAAAATCACTGGAGTGAAGTCCCCAAATCTGTATTTTTAACAATACTTCCAAGTAATTTCTATTTCTTTTTTTTTTTTGAGACGGAATTTTGCTCGTCACCCATGCTGGAGTGCAATGGCTCTCAGCTCACTGCAACCTCCACCTCCCGGGTTCAAGCGATTCTCCTGCCTCAGCCTCCTAAGTAGCTGGAATTACAAGAGTGCGCCACCATGCCCGGATAATTTTTGTATTTTTAGTAGAGACTGGGTTTCGCCATGTTGGCCAGGCTGGTCTCAAACTCCTGACCTCAGGTGATCTACCCACCTTGGCCTCCCAAAGTACTGGGATTACAGGCATGAGCCACCGTGCCCAGCCCCAGTTAATTTTTTTATTTTTGTAGAGATGGGGTATCAGTATGTTGCCCAGGCTGTCTTGAATTCCTGGGCTCAAGTGATCCTGCCTGGCCTCCCAAAGCACTGGGATTATAGGCATGAGCCACCACGCTCAGCCAGTTCATCCCTTTCTAATGCCAAGTAAAATATTCCATTACAAGCACATATCACAATTTATCGATTCACCAGTTGATGGACATTTGGGTTGTTTCTAGTTTTAGGCTATTTATTAATAAAGCTGCTGTGAACATTTACATAACAGTCTTCATATAGATGTGTGTTTTTATTTCTCTTGGATAACTACTTACGAGTGGGATTGCTGGATTGTATAGTAATGTACATTTAATTTTTAAAACATTGCCAAATTTTTCCAAAGGTGGTGTACTATTTTGCATTCCCGCCAGCAATGCATGAGAGTTCTAGTTGTTCCCCATCCTCTAATGTACTTGATATTGCTGGTCTTTTAAGTTTCAGCCATTCTGTTGGGTGCCATGATAGCCCATTGTGGTTAATTTGCATTTCACAAATAACCAATGATGTTGTACATCTTTTCATATGCTTATTTGCTTTTAATATATTTTATTTAGTGGAGTATTTGTCCAGTTTTTTTGCCCATTTATTAATTGGGTTATTTGTCTTATTATAGAGTTGAAAATATTGTCCATATAGCCTGGATACAAGGCCTTTATCAGATACATGCTTTGAAAGTGTTTTCTCCCAGTCTGTAGCTTATTTCTTAATTTTTCTTTTCTTTTTTTTTTTTTTTTTCAGATGGAGTTTCACTCTTGTTGCCCAGGCTGGTGCAACGGCGCGATCTCAGCTCACTGCAACCTCCACCTCACAGGTTCAAGCGATTCTCCTGCCTCAGCCTCCCTAGTAGCTGGGATTACAGGCATGCGCCACCACACCTGGTTAATTTTGTATTTTTAGTAGAGACGGGGTTTCTCCATGTTGGTCAAGGCTGGTCTCGAACTCCCGATCTCAGATGATCCGCCTGCCTCAGCCTCCCAAAGTGCTGGGATTACAGGCGTGAGCCACCATGCCCGGCAACAGTGTGTTTCAAAAAGCAGTTTAGTCTGGGCGTGGAGGCTCACGCCTGTAATCCCAGCACTTTGGGAGGCCGAGGCAGGTGGATCACCTGAGGTCAGGAGTTCCAGACCAGCCTGGCCAACATGGTGAAACCCTGTCTCTACTAAAAATACAAAAAAATTAGCCAGGCGTAGTGGTCTGCGTCTGTAATCCCAGCTACCAGGGATGCTGAGGCAGGAGAATCGCTTGAACCCGGGAACTGGAGGTTGCAGTGAGCCAAGCTTGCACCACTGTACTCCATCCTGGGCAACAGAGTAAAACTCCATCTAAAAAAAAAAAAAAAAAAAGCAGAAGTTTAAAATTTTCAAGTACAAATTACCAATTTTTTTTTATGGCTTGTGCTTCTTGCATCCTGTCTTATTTTATTTTTAAGACATGGTCTCATCCTGTTGCCCAGGCTGGAGTACAGTGGTATGATCACGGCTCACTGCAGCCTCAACTACCCAGACTCAAGCAATCCTCCTACCTCAGCCCCCCGAGTAACTGGGACTACTGGTGCACACCATGACGCCCAGCTAATTTTTGTATTTTTTTGTAGAGCCTCCCAAAGTGCTGGGATTACAGCATCCTACCTAGGAAGTCTTTTTCTTGTCCAGGTTTGGTGGCTCATGCCTATAAGCCCAGCACTTTGGAAGGCTGAGGTGGGCAGATCACTTGAGGCCAAGTATTTGAGACCAGCCTGGCCAACATGGTGAAACCCCATCTCTACTAAAAATACAAAAAAAATAGCTGGGTGTGGTGGCGCGTGCCTGTAATCCCAGCTACTCGGGAGGCTGAGGCAGGAGAATCGCTGGAACCTGGGAGGCGGAAGTTGCGGTGAGCCGGGATCACGCCACTGCACTCCAACCTGGGTGATGGAGGGAGACCGTCTCAAAAGAAAAGAACAGAAATCTTTGTCTAACCCAAGGCCCCAAAGATTTTCTCCTATGTTTTATAGTTTAGAAGTTTTATAGTTTTAGCTCTAACCTATAGTTAAGGGTCAGAGTTTTTCCATGTGAATATCCAGTTGTTCCAGCACTGTTATTGAAAAGTCTTATCTTTTCCCTCATTGAATTACATTGGCTGCTTTGTTGAAAGTTAAATAAATATATTTGTGTGGGTCCATTTTTGGAAATTCTGTTCTATTCCATTTTACTATATGTCTATGATAATCTTTTTAATAAAGAAAACTATTTTACTTTGGTGAAAAGAGCTCTGAAGTTATTTTTAGGTATTATGAAAAAAGGCTGAATCTTTTTTTTTTTTTTGAGATGGGGTCTCGTTTTGTTGCCCAGGCTGGAGTGCAGTGGCACAATCTTGGCTCACTGCAGCCTCTGCCTCCCGGGTTCAAGCAATTTTCCTGCCTCAGCCTCCTGGGTAGCTGGGATTACAGGCATGTGCCACCACGCCTGGCTAATTTTTTATTTTTAGCGAAGGTGGGGTTTCACCATGTTGGCCAGGCTGGTCTTGAACTCCTGACCTCAGGTGATCTGCCCGCCTCAGCCTCCCAAAGTACTAGGGTGACAAGCTAGAGCCACCACGCCTGGCCAGGCTGAATGTTATACATGTGAACAATTTGCCTTCTTCCCAAACATCTCTTACTCTAACCGGAAATATATGTGTATATTAAAGGTATTTTCTGTAACTAATTTCTAGGATAGTAAGTTATCATTGTATTGAATGTGCATTTTTATGCGTAAGAAGTAATTAGGCATTCTTTGCCTGTAGCTTCGCTTTTCTCCAAATATAAAAAAGGGAGTAAAATAAACTCATCATGTGGAAATCTTTAAAATAACCGAAACCAGGTTCTATTAAAGAATAATGAAAAAATATATAGAACATTTCAAAGGGTAAATCAGAATAAATTCTGTTCTTTGGGAACAACAGTTAGCCACATGAATACCACAAATCAAGGAAGGGGATTTCCTGACTTCTGCTTCCAAGCAATTCCAATAAATGAAGGAGGAAGTGATTTTCCTTTTTAAAAAACTTATTGTTGGCAAGATTAGTGTACTTCCTTTCACTCTTTTAGGATGTTAAACACACGTACACGAATATTCCTGTACTTCATAAACCTTTGGGATTTTGTCAGGTTCTGAGTATGCAGATTTTTTATTTATTTATTTTTTTGAGATGGAGTCTTGCTCTGTCACCCAGGCTAGAGTGCAGTGGCACGATCTCAGCTCACTGCAACCTCCGCCTCCCAGATTCAAGTGATCCTCCTGCTTCAGCCTCCTGAGTAGCTGGGATTACAGGCATGCACCACCATGCCTGGCTAATTTTTGTATTTTTAGTAGAGACATGGTTTCACCATATTGGCCAGGCTAGTCTGGAACTCCGACCTCAAGTGATCCTCTGGCTTCAGCCTCCCAAAGTGCTGGGATTACAGGTGGGAGCCATGGTTCCCAGGTCAGAAGGTTAAATTCTTTCGGTAAAAAGTCATTCTGTTGTGGAAATGTTACAAATGCATTACTAAAAGGGAGAGAAACATCCAGGCATAAACACTTATTGTCAGGGATCCCTTATCCTGATGGAATAAGTATAAGCTTTGGAGTCAGAATTAATTTGCATTCTCTTTTACTTATTATGAGTCAGGGGACAAGTTTCTTAGCTTCTCTAAGCCTCAGCTTCTTCCTTTGCAATAATAACACTTGGCTGACAGTGTTATCATGAGGATTAAATTAAATGACATCTAGTATTCTGCTTGGCCTAGAGTACACACTCAGTAAAACTGATCCCTTTCTCACTTCTCCCAGGCTTAGAAGTTTTCTGGAGGTAAATTGCGTAGCCCACAGCTGAAGTTGATCTCTTGGTTCTTCCTCATTCTTTTTTAGTAACAGAATGATAGAAGTTTGAAAAGTACTGGAGGACAGGAGAACACCTGAGCTCAGGAATCAGACTCTAGGATAAGAAACTAGTTCAGCAGGAAGTGTGCACTGTCAGCCCCTTAAGGATCATATGCTCAAGGTGTCCAATCCTATCGCACATGTTTAATACCTCAAATGTCACTTGATGGTAGAAGACTCTCTAGGGAACTCTTTGAGAACAGTACCCAGCTGTAGTGGAAGGCTCACCTGAGAGCACCTTTTAGTCTTTCTCTATCCTTCTTTGTCCTCATGTAATTTAATTATGTCCTTTCTTGCTGCAGCTTTTAAATTCAAAGACCCTTGTTATTAGTGTCTGTCACCTTAAATTACCAGATTTGGGCTCTCTTCACCTCCTCCCACCCTTATCCTGTGAAACAGACAGTGGTACTGCCTAATTTGTTTCTGGTTGTTCCTCCCATCTCCCCAACACACCTGATATTTAACAATTAATTTTATTCCAAAAAGCAGAAAAAACATTTTCCAAATGCCCTAGCTATTTATTGAGAAGCTCTCCACATCCATATTAGCAAATAACAGATTTTCAGTTACGTGTGCAAATATCTCAATGTACTTTAGGGATCGTACAGAATAATTGTCAATTTTTATATTCAAAATATTGGCCAAAACATAAAATAGTCTCAATTGGACTGGTCATACTAATTTATAGTTATATCTGTATCACAATTCCCATTTTATTGAAGAACAAAATGAAGATTAGACTTTTATATACTGTTTGTGTACTATATGCTATATACTGTTTATGCCCTGAGAATATAAAAAGTACAATATTTGGACCTTATACTTAAGTTTCAAGGAAGTCAACCTAGTGTTAGAACTTAAAGTTCCTAATTCTGTTTTTCATTTTGTTTTGTTTTGAGATGGAGTCTCACTCTGTTGCCCAGGCTGGAGTGCAAATGGTGCAATCTTGGCTCACTGCAACCTCCGCCTCCCGGGTTCAAGCGATTCTCCCACCTCAGCCTCTTGAGTAGCTGGGATTACAGGCACCCACCTCAGCTAACTTTTTTTGTATTTTTGTAGAGATGGGGTTTCACCATGTTGGTCAGGCTGGTCTCGAACTCCTGAACTCAGGTGATCCCCCCTCCCCGCCTCGGCCTCCCAAAGTGCTGGGATTACAGGCATGAGCCACCGTGCCCAGTCCCTAATTCTGTTTTTTTGCATGTACAAATATTTTGTCCTATAGTGCATTGGATCTATCTCAAGCATAAAAATGCACAGAACTATTTCTCTGATTCTATGTAAATAAAATATATTCATTTGTATGTATGTACATCCACCTTACACTATAACACCTAACAATATTTAATTGGCCAAGCCTGGTGGCTCATGCCTGTAATCCCAGCACTTTGGGAGGCTGAGGCAGGTGGATTGCTTGAACCCAGGTGTTTGAGACCAGCCTTGACAACATGGCGAAACCCTATCTCTATAAAAAATACAAAAATTAGCTGGGTGTGGTGATGCACACCTGTAGTCCTAGCTACTCAGGAGGCTGAGGTAGGAGGATAGATTGAGCTGGGCAGGTCCAGGCTGCAGTGAGGTGTGATTGTGCCACTGCACTCCAGCCTGGGTGACAGAACAAGACCCTGTCTCAACAAATAAAAATAAATAAATAGATAATATTTCATTGATTGATTGATTTCCAAAAGCTCTTTCTTTATGGGCTTCTTTTGTTCAGGCATAAATTTGAACCTGATCAGATGTGTAGTATAAACTTTTTTACACTTTCTGTTACAGTGCCATGCAGGTGCTGCACCACTGAGAGTAGAACACTCAGATGTTAATACTGTTTCTGGAGAGACTTCTTGTTAGGGAAATACATAAATGTCTTCATTGATCAAGCCATTGTTAAAAGGGTATTCTGCTATATGTTACTGAAAGCAACATTAAAAGAAATTTTGTTTGCAGTTAAAGCACCTGACTTTATTTAGGCGTTCGTTCAAGTTTTCAAAGATCTGATTATTTAAATCTTATATAAAATTTTCTGGAACAGAAAAAGTAGAAATATTCTCCAGCTCTTTCTATAAAGTTGTGATAACTTGAAACCAAACCATCAGTGTGGCGATTCCTCAGGGATCTAGAACTAGAAATACCATTTGACCCAGCCATCCCATTACTGGGTATATACCCAAGGGATTATAAATCATGCTGCTATAAAGACACATGCACACGTATGTTTATTGCGGCACTATTCACAATAGCAAAGACTTGGAACCAACCCAAATGTCCAACAATGATAGACTGGATTAAGAAAATGTGGCACATATATACCATGGAATACTATACAGCCATAAAAAATGATGAGTTCATGTCCTTTGTAGCGACATGGATGAAGCTGGAAACCATCATTCTCAGCAAACTATCGCAAGGACAAAAAACCAAACACTACATGTCCTCACTCATAGGTGGGAATTGAACAATGAGAACACATGGACACAGGAAGGGGAACATCACACACCGGGGCCTGTTGTAGGGTAGGGGTAGTGGGGAGGGATAGCATTTGGAGATATAACTAATGTTAAATGACAAGTTACTGGGTGCAGCACACCAACATGGCACGTGTATACATATGTAACTAACCTGCATGTTGTGCACATGTACCCTAAAACTTAAAGTATAAAAAAAAAAAAAGAACAAAAGAAACCAAACCAAACAGGGAGCAAAAGAAAATGAAAGGCCAATTTCACTCATTAACATAGATACATCAGTTCTAAATAAATTGTTATGGTGAGTGTGCTTGGAAATAAAAATAAATAAATAAATAGTAAACTGAATCCAGCAGTATATTAAATAGATAATATGCATGCATGATCTAGGTGGATTTATTCCAGAATATAAGAGTGGTTTCACATTAAAAAACAAAACCAAAAAAGTATCAATGTTAAGTTGCCTATTAACAGATGGGGGTATCATCATCTCTAAAGATGTAGAACAAGCATTTGAATTTATCACCCATTCATGATAAAAGCTCGTAGCAAACTAAAAAGGAAAATTTCCTAATTTGTTAAGGGGAATCTACAAAAAACTTAAACAACATTCATAACATTAAACTTTAGAAAATTTTATCTAAAACTAGGAAAATATAGGGATGTCCACTATAATTACTACTTCTATCAGCATTTTATAGGAAATTCTAGACAGGGCAGTAAGTCAATACAAAGAAATAAAAGATATAAGAACTAAAAAGGAAGAAACATTGACAGAGAATATGCTTGTCTTTGTGGAAAGCTCCAAATTATATAACCATAAATTATTAGAAATAGTAATTGCACTTAACAAGGAGGCTGGGTTTACAATCAACATACAAGGCCAGGCGCAGTGGCTCACGCCTGTAATCCCAGCACTTTGGGAGGCTGAGGCAGGTGGATCACCTGAGGTCAGGAGTTCGAGACCAGTCTGGCCAACATGGTGAAACCCTGTCTCTACTAAAAATACAAAAATTAGCTGGGCGTGGTGGCAGGCACCTGCAATCCCAGCTACTCGGGAGGCTGAGGCAGGAGAATTGCTTGAACCTGGGAGGTGGAGGTTTCAGTGAGCCGAAATTGCGCCACTGCACTCTAGCCTGGGTGACAAGAGCGAGACTCCATCTAAAAAAAACAAGGAGGCTGGGTTTAAGATCAACATAAAAGGCCAGGCACGTGGTGGCTCACGCCTGTAATCCCAGCACTTTGGGAGATCGAGGTGGGCAGATCACTTGAGGTAAGAGTTAGAGACCAGCCTGGCCAACATGGTGAAACCCCGTCTCTACTAAAGGTACAAAAATTAGCCAGGCATGGTGGCATGCGCCTGTAATCCTAGCTACTCAGGAGGCTGAGGCAGGAGAATCCCTAGAATCCAGGAGGTGGAGGTTGCAGTGAGCCGAGATTTTTCCAGGTGCAGTAGTGGCTTATGCTTATAATCCTAGCACTTTGGGAGGCTGAGGTGGGGAGATCACTTGAGGCCAGGAGTTCAAGACCAGCCTGGCCAACATGTTGAAACCCAGTCCCTACTAAAAAATACAAAAAATTAGCCAGGAGTGGAGGCAGGTGCCTGTAATCGTAGTTACCTGGGTGGCTGAGGCAGGAGGATCGCTTGAACCTGGGAGGTGGAGGTTGCAGTGAGCTGAGATCGTGCCACTGCACTCCAACCTGGGTGACACAGTGAGACTCTGTCTCTAAATAAATAAATAAAAGAGTGTTGAGGAAATTGGCTATTCGTATGGAAAAATAGAAAATACCATCTCTATCTCACATCAAAATAAATTCCTGACACAGTAAATTCCTAATATACACAGTACCACAAAGCAGCATATAGAAGGATTTGCAGCTAAAAAAAAAGTATATATATTTATTTTTATTTTTATAATATAATATAAATATTTATATATATACACATTTTTTTTTGAGATGGAATGTCGCTCTTGTTGCCCAGGCTGGAGTGCAGTGGCACTATCTTGGCTCACCACAACCTCCGCCTCCCCAGTTCAAGTGATTCTCCTGCCTCAGCCTCTCAAGTAGCTGGGATTACAGGCATGTGCCACCATGCCCCGTAATTTTGTATTTTTAGTAGAGATGGGGTTTTTCCATGCTGGTCAGGCTGGTCTCAAACTCCCAACCTCAGGTGATCTACCTGCCTTGGCCTCCCAAAGTGCTGGGATTACAGGTGTGAGCCACTGCGCCCTGCCCAAATGAATGGTTTCTAATGCAATTTCCTCATTCTTTTTTTTTTTTCTCCTTTACCTATAATATACCTTTGGAATGTATACCTTTTGATTTACATTTATTGAAAAATATTATTTCTAAAAATGTTTTCATGATAGCTGAATCCATGAGAACAAGGGTCAGCAAATTATTTCTGTAATGGGCCAGTTATTAAGTATTTTAGACTCTTACGGCCACATACAGTATCTGTACACCCCCTACTCTTCCTTTCTTTTTTTTTTTGACATGTAGTCGTGCTCTGTTGCCCAGGCTGGAGTGCAGTGGCACCATCTCGGCTCACTGCAAGCTCCGCCTCCCACGTTCATGCCATTCTCCTGCCTCAGCCTCCCAAGTAGCTGGGACTACAGGCGTCTGCCACCATGCCCGGCTAATTTTTTGGTATTTTTTAGTAGAGACAGGGTTTCAGGGTGTTAGCAAGGATAGTCTCGATCTCCTGACCTCATGATCCATCCACCTCGGCCTCACCAGAGTGCTGAGATTACAGATGTGAGCAATCGCGCCTGGCCTCTTCCTTTCTTTTTCTCCTCTTTTACCTTCTCTTTTCACTTTACAATCCTTTAAAAGTATAAAATCCATTTTAGCCTTTGGGCCACACAAAATAGGTCATGGGCCAGGTTGGCTCACAAGCTACAGGTTGCCAACCCCTGCACTAGAACATATGTTCTGAGCTCTATAGATTTTGTTG
The DNA here is from genome assembly GCF_028885655.2 of Pongo abelii. NCBI lineage: Eukaryota > Metazoa > Chordata > Mammalia > Primates > Hominidae > Pongo > Pongo abelii. Next base: position 48,072,908 of record NC_071995.2, read on the forward strand.
AAATGAGCTCAGCCAACATTAAATCATTAATTGCTTAATGTAACCTGATAATGCCGATTAAATATTACTGTTGCCATTTTAGAAATTGGAAAATTGAGGCCAGGTGCGGTGGCTGACGCCTGTAATCCTAGCACTTTTGGAGGCCAAGGCGGGCGGATCACAAGGTCAGGAGATAGAGAACATCCTGGCTAACACAGTGAAACCCTGTTTCTCCTAAAAAATACGAAAAATTAGCCAAGTGTGGTGGTGGGCACCTGTAGTCCCAGATACTCGGGAGGCTGAGGCAGGAGAATGGTGTGAACCCAGGAGGCGGAGCTTGCAGTGAGCCGAGATACTGCCACTGCACTCCAGCCTGGGCAAAAGAGCGAGACTCCATCTCAAAAAAAAAAAAAAAAAAGAAATTGGAAAATTGAAACAAAGAGAGGTTAGATGACTTACCTAAGACTATACTCTGTAGGAGACAACAGACTTGTTACTCTATTATGTCATATGTGTTTTAAATTGGCCCTTAAGTATATAATTTTTTATATATATATATATATTTATTTTTTAGATGAGACCTTGCTCTATCGCCCAGGCTGGAGTGCTATGGCACAATCATGTCCCACTGCAGCCTCAGCCTTTTGGGCTCAAGCAGTCCTCCCCCTTCAGACTCCCAAGTGGCTGGGACTCCAGTGATGCACCACCATGCTTCAAAATATTCTATCTTGGTAAAGAAACTGGGAAAAGTAGAGTGAAAATAACTAAAAGTTTTAGGTATTGTAGTTGTCAAAAACATCGTTAACATTTTCCAGATCCTAACATTAAAAGAATACCACCGAGCTAGGTCCATCGGGTGAGAGGACTATGTGGAACACTGAACCATGTTAAAGAATGTTGGCGGCCAGGCACGGTGGCTCATGCCTGTAATCCCAGCACTTTGGGAGGCCGAGGTGGGCAGATCACCTGAGGTCAGGAGTTTGAAACCAGCCTGGCCAACATGGTGAAACCCCGTCTCTACTAAAAATACAGAAATTAGCGAGGCATGTTGGCAGGTGCCTGTAATCCCAGCTACTCAGAAGACTGAGGCAGGAGAATCGCTTGAACCTGGTAGGTAGAGGCTGTAGTGAGCCAAGATTGAGCCATTGCATTCCAGCCTGGGCAACAAGAGTGAAATTCTGTCTCAAAAAAAAAAAAAAAGGGTGCTTTGGAATGAATATGTACAATGCCTTCCCAAGGAGTGAGAAAAGGTCAGCAGTCTCATCCAGGCCACATCCTTGTGAGAACTGACCTCATCTGGAAAGCAAACTGTTTATTCCAGTCGTTTAAATGTGATGGAAGTTCATGATAATTGAGCTCTGGGAGCTGGTTCTAAAAGAGTCATCCACAGATTCTTTACCCTGAAAGGAGTCCCAGATGTGTTCAGTTTATCTCCTTTCATTGGGAGATTTTTTTCATTAGATTTATTAGGGAAGTATAGTATTGTGCTTTAGGGTTGCTTGATTTGTTTTCATAATTATTAGACAATGTCAGGAGCTGCTAAACCTGGATTTTTGTATAGCAGGTGAATAGAATTAGAACCATGGCCAGGCGCAGTGGCTTACACCTGTAATCCCAGCACGTTGGGAGCCTGAGGCAGATGGATTGCTTGAATCCAGGAGTTTGAGATCAGCCTGGGCACATGGCAAAACCCCAACTCTACAAAAAAATGCAAAAAGTAGCCAGAAGTGGTGGCACATGCCTGTAGTCCCATCTACTTAGGAAGCTGAGGCAGAAGGATCATTTGAGACTAGAATATGGAGCCTGCAGTGAGCTGAGGTCACGCCGCCATTGCACTCTGGCCTGGTGACAGTTAAGACCCTGTCTCAAAAAAAGAAAAAGAATTAAAACTATGAACTCTAGTAAGTTCATTTACATAGCAGAATTGGGAGCCAAGGCTTTGGTTTCTGCACTCTTGTAATTATAAATTACTACTTGAAATAAAGGCTGACCATATTTTAAAAATATTTATTTCTGTTAGGCAGTTCTTTTTTTTTTTGAGACAGAGTGGTGTGATCTCGGCTCACTGCAACCTCTGTCTCCCAGATTCAAGCAATTCTCCTGACTCTGCTTCCTGAGTAGCTGGGATTATAGGCACGTACCACCACATCAAGCTAATTTTTGTATTTTTAGTAGAGACGGTTTCACTGTGTTCGCCAGGCTGGTCTTGAACTCTTGACTTCAAGTGATCCACCCACTTTGGCCTCCCAAAGTGTTGGGATTACACGCATGAGCCACCACGCCTGGCCAGGCAGTTCATTTATTGAGTAGCTAAAGTAGATAAAAGAAGAAAAGATATCGTCTTCCTTTTTTTTTCTTTAGAGATGGGGTCTTGCTCTGTCGCCCAGGTTGGAGTGCAGTGGCGTGATCTCAGCTCACTGCAAGCTCCGCCTCCCGGGTTCACTCCATTCTCCTGCCTCAGCCTCCTGAGTAGCTGGGACTACAGGCTCCCACTACCACACCCGGCTAATTTTTTTGTATTTTTTAGTAGAGACGGGGTTTCACCATGTTAGCCAGGATGGTCTCGATCTCCTGACCTCCTGATCCACCCGCCTCGGCCTCCCAAACTGCTGGGATTACAGGCACGAGCCACCGCACCTGGCCCCGATATTGTCTTCTATAAGTAGTTTTCATCCTAGTTGGAGATAATCACCACATACTTGCAAGAAAGACTTTATCCTTATCCTCTTGTTCTGTCTTCTGCTTGAGGCTTTGGATAAAGGCAAAGCCCTTTTAAGCCCAAGCAGGACGAAGCCCAAATCTGAAAATTGCACTATCCTCTAAAGGTCTTTACCTTCCAAATGAGTCAGATAATTTTGGAGCATTCCCATTAATGAGTCATGCTGACCAAATGTAGTTTTTGTGTATTTCTTGCTACAACTTTTTAATATTCCCTTCCTTCTCTTTCTACATTTGTTGAGTGACTACTGTGGAAACAAGACTCAAAAAGTTAACAGGCTCTTGTATAAAAGTATTTTAGTAATTTAACAAACTAGTGTTGCTGGGCGCGGTGGCTCATGCCTGTAATCCCAGCACTTTGGGAGGCCGAGGTGGGCGGATCACCTGAGGTCAGGAGTTCGAGACCAGCCTGGCCAACATGGCGAAACCCCATCTCTACTAAAACTACAAAAAATTAGCTGGGCATGCTGGCAGGCGCCTGTAATCCCAGCTACTCAAGAGGCTGAGGCAGGAGAATCGCTTGAACCTGGGAGGTAGAGGTTGCAGTGAGCTGAGATCATGCCAGTGCACTCCAGCCTGGGTGACAAAAGCAAGACTCCGTCTCAAAAAAAAAAAAAAAAAGAAAAGAAAAGAAACTAGTGTTATCTGGGCATTGACAGCAAACTATATACTCAAGGATCAATTTTCTATTTTAATAAAAAATCCAAATTTTTACTTTTAGTATACCATCTGTGATGGTTTTAAAACTACAAATTCCAGGCCGGGTGTAGTGGCTCACGTCTGTAATCCAAGCACTTTGGGAGGCCGAGGCGGGTGAATCACCTGAGGTCAAGAGTTTGAGACCAGCCTGGCCAATATGGTGAAACCCCATCTCTACTAAAAATACAAAAATTAGGCCAGGCAAGGTGTCTCATGCCTGTAATCCTAGCACTTTGGGAGGCTGAGGTGGGCGGATCATGAGGTCAGGAGTTCTAGACCAGCCTGGGCAATATGATGAAAACCCATTTCTACTAAAAAATACAAAAATTAGCCAGGCATGGTGGTTCACACTTGTAATCCTCGCTACTCAGGAGGCTTAGGCAGGAGAATCACTTGAACCTGAGAGGCAGAGGTTACAGTGAGTCAAGATCACGCCACTGTATTCCAGCCTCGGCAACAAGAGTGAAACCCCATCTCAAAAAAAAAAAAAAACCCACAAATTTTTTGATGCTTCTCCCTATAAAATGTGAAACGCCCCTTCCCTTGAACATGGGTGGAGTTTATGGACTTTGTTTTTTTTCTTTTTTCTTTTTCTTTTTTGAGATGGAGCTTCGCTCTTGTTGCCCAGGCTGGAGTGCAATGGCGCCATCTCGGCCCACTGCAACCTCTGCCTCCCGGGTTTGAGCAATTCTTCTGCCTCAGCCTCCAGAATAACCAGGATTACAGGTGCCTGCCACCATGCCCGGCTAATTATTTTTGTATTTTTAGTAGAGGCAGGGTTTCACCATGTTGATCAGGCTGGTCTCAAACTCCTGACCTCAGATGATCCACCTGCCTCAGCCTCCCAAAGTGTTGGGATTACAGGCGTGAGCCACCGCGCCCGGCCTGGACTTTCTTCTGAGTAAAATGACAGTATGTCACTTTTTTTTTTTCTTTTCATGGCTCATTGCAGCCTCGACCTTCCAGGCTCAAGTGATTCTCCCACCTCAGCTTCCTGAGTAGCTGGAACCACAGGCACATGCCACCATGCCCAGCTAATTTTTTTTTTTTTTTTCAGAGATACGGTCTCACTATGTTGCCCAGGCTGGTCTTGAGTGCCTGGGCTCAAGGGATTCTCCTGCCTCGACCTCCCAAAGTGCTGGGATTACAGGTGTGAGCCACTGCGCCTGGCCTGACAGTGTGTCACTTCTGAGACTAGGTCATAGAAAGGCATTGTGGCTTCATCCTTCCTCTCTTGGACCATTTATTGTGAGTGAAACCAGTCACCATGTCATAAGGATACTCAAGAAACTTTATGAAGAGGTCCCTGTGGCCTCTAGCCAAGAACTATGTGAGTGAGCTAATTTGAAGGCAGATCCTCCAACCTCTTCCCCTACTCTCTACCAAGCTTTTGGACGACTGCAACCCCGGCCAACATCTCGACTCCAATGTCATGAAAGACCCTGAGCCAGAACCTGCCAGCTAAACTGCGCTAAATCATGACCCACAGAAATTATAAGATATATGTATGTTGTTTTAAGCTGCTAAATTTTGGAGGTAATTTGCTATGCAGTAATAGATAACTGATACACCATCACGTACAATTTTACAATAAAGAATTCACAAACTTTTTACCCATCTTATAAATAAGCTCACCAGACTGGGCACAGTGGCTTACACCTGTAATCCCAGCACTTTGGGAGGCCGAGGCAGGTGGATCACCTGAGGTCGGGAGTTAGAGACTAGCCTGACCAACATGGAGAAATCCCATCTCTACTAAAAATACAAATCTAGCTGGGCGTGGTGGCACATGCCTGTAATCCCAGCTACTCGGGAGGCCGAGGCAGGAGAATCGCTTGAATTGGGGAGGCGGAGGTTGAGGTGAGCCGAGATCGCACCATTGCACTCCAGCCTGGGCAACAAAAGCGAAACCCCATCTCTAAATAAATAAATAAGCAAGCTCATCAACATCATTGTTTAGTTCTCCTAAATTCTTGTTTGTTATTGCTTGTTCTTTTTTTTTTTTTTTTTGAGACGGAGTTTCACTCTTGTTGCCCAGGCTGGAGTACAATGGCGTGATCTTGGCTCACTGCAATCTCTGCCTCCCAAGTTCATGTAATTCTCCTGCCTCAGCCTCCTGAGTAGCTGGGATTACAGGCATGCGCCACCACGCCTGGCTAATTTTGTATTTTTTTTTAGTAGAGATGGGGTTTCTTCATGTTGATCAGGCTGGTCTCAAACTCCTGACCTCAGGTGATCTGGCTGCCTCGGCCTCCCAAAGTGCTGGGATTACAGGCGTGAGCCACCTCACCCAGCATTTTTTTTTTTTTTTTTTGAAACAGGGTCTCACTCTGTCACCCAGGCTAGATCTTGGCTCACTGCAACCTCCGCCTCCTGGGTTCAAGTGATCCTCCCACCTCAGCCTCCCAAGTAACTGGCTCTACAAGTGTGCACCACCATACCTGGCTAATTTCTGTATTTTTTGTGGAGATGTTGGCCAGGCTGGTCTCAAACTGCCGACCTCAAGTGATCCGCCCACGTTGGCCTCCCAAAGTGCTGAGATTATAGGCATGAGCCACCCCACCAGGCCTGTAATGATTACCTTTGTATCAGTATTCATATAACACCTCAGTCCCCTTTTTCTTTAGCCGTTGACTATTAGTTTCCTATTTGGAGCAACAATGAAAGAACTTGAAACCACCTCATTCTCTCCTCTGTGCCCTTCACCATCCAATTTTAGTTAATAGTATTATCTTTCTTAGTATTTATTTATTTTATTGTATTGTATTTATTTATATTTTTTTTGAGATGGAGTCTCGCTATGTTGCCCAGGCTGGAGAGCAGTGGTGTGATCTCGGCTCACTGCAAGCTCCTCCTCCCAGATTCATGCCATTCTCCTGCCTCAGCCTCCTGAGTAGCTGGGACTACAGGAGCCCACCACCATGCCCAGCTAATTTTTTGTATTTTTTTTTAGTAGAGACAGGGTTTCACCATGTTAGCCAGGATGGTCTCAATCTCCCAACCTCGTGATCTGCCCACCTCGGCCTCCCAAAGTGCTGGGAATACAAGCGTGAGCCACCATGCCTGGCCTATTTTATTTTATTTTTTGAGTTGGAGTCTTGCTCTGTCACCCAGGCTGGAGTGCAGTGGTGCGATCTCGGCTCACTGCAACCTCTGCCTTCCAGGTTCAAGTGATTCTCCTGCCTCAGCCTCCTGAGTAGCTGGGATTATAGGCTCGCGCCACCATGCCTGGCTAATTTTTGTATTTTCATTTTTATTTATTTATTTATTTGTTTATTTATTTTTGAGATGGAGTCTCACTCTGTCACCAGGCTGAAGTGCAGTGGCACGATCTCGGCTCACTCCAACCTCCGCCTCCCAGGTTCCAGTGATTCTCCTGCATCAGCCTCCTGAGTAGCTGGGACTACAGGCGTGCGCCACCAAGCCCAGCTAATTTTTTCGTATTTTTAGTAGAGACAAGGTTTCACCATGTTGGCCAGGATGGTCTCGATCTCTTGACCTCGTGATCCACCTGCCTCGGCTTCCCAAAGTGCTGGGATTACAGGCGTGAGCCACTGTACCTGATCCTTAGTATTTATTCTTATCCTCTTTAATATATTTTGGTTTATAATACTCAGTTTGGCTGGGTGTGGTGGCTCATCATGTCTGTAGTCCCAGCTACTTGCTACTCAGGAGGCTGAGGTGAGAGCGTCACTTGAGCCTGGGAGGTCGAGGCTGCAGCGAGCCATGATCATGCCACTGCACTCCAGCTTAGGTGACAGAGCGAGACTCTGTCTCTAAAAAATAAATAAGTAAAATAAAATACATAATATCCAGTTTCTTGGCCTTAAATGACATCATTTATCCCTACTTTTTATTTATGAGATAATCAATGAGCCAATTCTACTTTTTTTTTTTTGAAATGGAGTTTCCCTCTGTTGCCCAGACTGGAGTGTAGTGGTGCGATCTCAGCTCACTGCAACCTCTGCCTCCCAGGTTCAAGCGATTCTTCTGCCTCAGCCTCCCTAGTAGCTGGGATTACAGTCACATGCCACCATGCCCGGCTAATTTTTTTTTTTGCTTTTGAGGCGGGGTCTCACTCTGTCACCCAGGCTGGAGTGCAGTGGTGTGATCTCGGCTCACTGCAAGCTCCTCCTCCCGGGTTCCCGCCATTCTCCTGCCTCAGTCTCCCGAGTAGCTGGGACTAGAGGCGCCCGCCACCGCGCCCGGGTAACTTTTTTTGTATTTTTTGGTAGAGAAGGGGTTTCATCGTGTTACCCAGGATGGTCTCGATCTCCTGACCTCGTGATCCGCCCGCCTTGGCCTCCCAAAGTGCTGGGATTACAGGCGTGAGCCACCGCGCCTGAGCAAATTTTTGTATTTTTAGTAGAGACAGGGTTTTACCATGTTGGCTGGGCTGGTCTCAAACTCCTGACCTCAAGTGATCTGCCCACCTTGGCCTCCCACAGTGCTGGGATTTCAGGCAGGAGCCACTGTGCCCAGCCTCAATTCTACTTCTTTATACTCCTTTTTTTGTTTTGTTTTGTTTTTTGAGACAAAGTTTTCGCTCTTGTCCCGCAGGCTGGAGTGCAGTGGCATGATCTCGGCTCACTGCAACCTCCACCTCTCAGGTTCAAGCAATTCTCTTCCCTCAGCCTCCCGAGTAGCTGGGATTACAGGCGTCTGCCACCATGCCCAGCTAATTTTTTGTATTTTTAGTAGAGACGGGATTTCATCATGTTGGCCAGGCTGGTCTTGAATTCCTGACCTCAGGTGATCCACCCACCTCAGCCTCCCAAAGTGCTGGGATTACAGGTGTGAGCCACCGCACCCAGCCTATACTCCTTTTCTCTCTCTCTCTCTTTTTTTTTTTTTTTTGTTTAATTACTAAATTGTCAGAGCATATAAAATTTATATACAATTGCAGGGGAAGAAAGATTTATTTTCTCACCTGTCACTGGGTACATGGCTGAGATCCCTATAACAAAAGCCAGATCAACAAGAGAAAAGCATGGAAATTTATCTCACAAGTTTTTACATGACACAGGAGGCTTCAGAAATGAAGACCCAAAGAAACAGGGAAAATTGTATGTTTTATGCTCAGTTTGATGGAATGTGAACAGTCAAGGGGAAATATGATTGGAGGAGAAAGGGGTATGAACTAATGGGAAAAAACTTGGAGGAACTCAGCAAGATCTGTTTGTTCAGATTCTCTCCTGTGTCCCTCTGTCTTCAGAGATAAGGATGTTCCCTTCCTCTGGGCATAGGGAGGGTACCTCTCACATGAGGGTTTTGTGACCTGCTTCTGGGGAGAAGGGTGAGAGAAAAGTGAGAGTGCTCTTGTTTCTGCTGTTTTCTCAAATGCCAAGAGGTAGAGTGTTCTGAACCCCATCACTATTCATACCTCCACTTGTGTTTTAGTCTTGGATATTCAGCTAAATATATTCAACACTCGCCATCAGTCTCTTTGCTGAAGTTTTCTCAGTCCTTTCTTAGTTAGGTGCAGTTTGTTTGCATGAAGGACTAATGAGTTTAATAGTCCCTGATGTTTAGCATACTGAAGACTTTTTTCTATAGCCTTGCTACTTGTAGGACAGTTTGTTGGCATTTAGAATCCCTGGTGCACATTTTTTCCTTTCATTTAATTGTAGATGTTGCTTTACTATTTTCTGGCTTTGAGTATTGTTGAGAGCTCTGATGCCAAACTGGTTTGATATCCTTAGAAGGTAACTTGATCTTTTTGCCAGGAAGCACAGGTAATTTTTTTTCTTTGTGTTAAAGTATAATAGTTGGCCAGGTGTGGTGGCTCATGCCTATCATCACAGCACTTTGGGAAGCTGAAGCAGGAGGATCGCTTGAGCCCAGGTTGAGACCAGCCTGGGCAACATAGGAAGACCCTGTCTCTACAAAAAATTTAAAAATTAGGCCGAGTGCTGTGGCTCATGCCTGTAATCCCAGCATTGAGAGGCTGAGGTGGGAGGACTGCTTTAGCCCAGGAGTTCAAGACTAACCTCGGCAACATAGCAAGAGTAAAAATAAAAAAAAATTAGCTGGGTGTAGTGGCATGTGCCTGTAGTCCCAGTTAGTTAGGAGGCTGAGGCAGGAGGATGGCTTGAGCCTAGGAGTTTGAGGTTGCAGTGAGCTATGATCACACCACTGCACTCCAGCCTGAGCAACAGAGTGAGACCTTGACTTAAAAAAAAAAAAAAAAATTAGCCAGGCTGGGCACGGTAGCTCGCGCCTGTAATCTCAGCACTTTGGGAGGCTGAGGTGGGTGGATCACGAGGTCTGGAGTTCAAGACCAGCCTGGCCAATATGGTGAAACCCTATCTCTACTAAAAATACAAAAATTAGCCAGGCGTAGTGGCGGGTGCCTGTAGTCCCAGCTACTCAGAAGGCTGAGGCAGAGAATTGCTTGAACCCGGGAGGTGGAGGTTGCAGTGCCGAGATCGCAGCACTGCACTCCAGCCTGGGTGACAGAGTGAGACTCCGTCTCAGAAAAAAAAAAAGGAAAGAAGAAATGAAAAATTAGCCAGGCCTGGTGGCATGGACCTGTGGTCCCAGCTACTTGGGAGGCCGAGGTAGGAGAATCACTTCAGCCTAGAAGGTTGAGGCGGCAGTGAGCCATGATTCTGCCACTGTACTGTAACCTGGGCAATACAGCAAGACCCTGTCTTAAAAACATAAAGGACTAAAGAATAATAATTTTCTAGGATACATCTTAGAGTTAACCAATTTGGGTTTATTTAATTTGGTGCATGGTTTGCTCTTCCAATATGTAGAGTCATGTCTTCCCCCACCTCCACCCAAAGTGTTAATTGAATTATAGTTGTAAATATTAATTCTATTCCATTACTTTTGTTTTCTTCTTCATGGCATCCAGAAATATGTATGTTGGATCTGGTTTGATTATTTTATCACTTTGTTTTTAATCTTTTTAATCTCTTTAATTTTTCTTGGCCTTTCTTATTTCCACACTCTATATCTCAAATTATATATTTGGTCCTTACTATTCTTTTTGTTGATTGAGGTCACATTCTCTGGGACGCAGATTCTAAGACAGAGACATGTGCACATTTGGAATCAACAGTTGTGACAAACTGAAAGAAGGAGGATTGGACAAGAGGAACAGCTGAACTATAATCAGTGATGTGCTAGTGAATAGTTAACAACTGGCTCTTGGGGGAGGAAAGCTTTGATTTGACAATTGATTACAGGCGGTGACTCACGCCTGTAATCCCAGCTCTTTGGGAGGCCGAGGCGGGTGGATCACTTGAGGTCAGGAGTTTGAGATCAGCCTGGCCAACATGGTGAAACCCTGTCTCTACTAAAAATACAAAAAAAATTAGCTGGGCCTGGTGGCGGGTGCCTGTATGGAGGCAGAGGCCAGAGAATCTCTTGAACCCCGGGGGCAGAGGTTGCAGTGAGCCAAGATCGCGCCACTTCACTCTAGCCTGGGCAAAAGAGTGAAACTCCATCTCAAAAAAAAAGAAAGACATATTTATACACTGGAAATTGTCAAATGTTACAAATCAAAGCTTTCCTTCCCCAGGAGCAGTGAGCTGAGATTGCGCCACTGCACTCCAGCCTGGGCATCAGAGTGAGACTCCATCTCAAAAAATAAATAAATAAAATTTAAAAAATAAAATAAAATAATTAGCCGGGCATGGTAATGCCTGCCTGTAGTCCCAGCTACTTGAGAGCCTGAGGTGGGAGGATTGCTTGAGCCTGGGTGGAGGGGATTGCGTGAGCCATGATTGTGCCACTGCACTCTATCCTGGGCAACAAAGCAAGAACCCATCTCAAAATAAAATAAAAATGCATAGTAGCACCCATTCAGGTATATTATAGACAATCTCTAAAGAACAGATAATAGTACATGTAGTAAAATAATTAGAAAGTAATACGCATTGAGTGTTTATTACCTTGGTTTTGAATATTATTTAGTTTTAAGTATATGTAATTTAAGTTTTAATAATGGCTGTATTTAACAACCTGCTTGCAAAATTCCTAAAACCGTTAACAATTAGTTCTTACAAGCCAGTAGGAGCCAGTTCCAGCACACCACTGACCATGATGCAGTTGCAATAAAGGTCTCAGCCAATCCCGTGGGGAGCTTTCAAGTCAGAATCGCCCGTCAGAGTTGTCTCACCCTGAGGCAAGGGCTTCTATATCTTGGCATGGACCTGTCACTACATGCAGGTGGATCTTTGGGACAGGGTGTTGCCTTGGGTGAAGGGATTCTCTTTGAGTCCCAGAGAAGGATTCAGCCACCATTACCAGCAACTTGAAGTATGAGTGCTCCAGTCCTGAAGTGGGTATTTAGGAAACATACCATAGCATCCACTACACTTAAGTATCCTGTAGTTTGTCTTGGTTTCTGCTTTGCGATAGTATTTTTTTCTGGTATAGTTTCATCTGTCATAACTTATGATTCTTGTTTCTGTGGGGTTTTGTTCTTACTGTAACTGTGTGGATACTGAATTTTTTTGTTGGTTTGTTTTGCTTGTTTGTTTTTTTGAGACATAGTCTTGCTCTGTCACCCAGGCTGGAGTGCAGTGGTGCAATCTCAGCTCACTGCAACCTCCATCTCCCAGGTTCAAGTGATTCTCCTGCCTCAGCCTTCTGAGTAGCTGGGATTACAGGTGTGTGTTGCCACACCAGGATGATTTTTTTGTAAAGATGGAGTTTCAACATGTTGGCCAGGCTGGTCTCAAACTCCTGACCTCAGGTGATCCACTGGCCTCAGCCTCCCAAAGCACTGGGATTAGAGGCGTGAGCCACCACGCCCGGCCAGGATACTGAATTTTGGTTGTGATTATTATTCATGTTTGAGTTTATTTATTATTTGTTTATTTCTGAGACAATCTTGCTCTGTCACCCAGGCTGGAGTGCAGTGGCGGCGATCTTGGCTTACTGCAACCTCCATCTCTTGGGTCAGGCGATTCTCATGCCTCAGCTTCCTAAGTAGCTGGGATTACAGGCACCTGCCACCACACTCGGCTAATTTTGTATTTTTAGTAGAGACAGGGTTTCACCATGTTGGCCAGGCTGGTCTGAAACTCCTGGCCTCAAGTGATCCTCCCACTTGGGCCTCCCAAACTGCTAGGATTACAGGTGTATGCCACCATGCCTGGCCTCGTATTTGAATATGTTGGATTTTTCTGGACCAGCTTTTTTTTTTTTTTTTTTTTTTTTTGAGACAGAGTTTCACTCCTGTTGCCCAGGCTGGAGTGCAATGGTGCGATCTTGGCTCACTGCAACCTCCGCCTCCCGGGTTCAAGGGACTCTCCTGCCTCAGCCTCCGGAGTAGCTAGGATTACAGGCATGCGCCACCACGCCCAACTAATTTTGTATTTTTAGTGGAGATGGGGTTTCTCCATGTTGGTCAGGCTGGTCTCGAACTCCCATCCTCAGGTGATCCCCCGCAACCTCTGCCTCCCAAAGTGCTGGGATTACAGGCTTGAGCCACTGCACCCAGCCTAGACCAGCTTTTAATAGATGGATCTTCAGAAGAGAATGTGTTTTGAGGGTCTTTCCTGGTTTGGTTTTTAGCTCAAGAGCTCCCTCTCCTGTTGTCATAGTGTACCTTTCTTGTAGTCAAACTTTCTCTGATTTTCCTAGTGTTTTTTTCAGTGGGATACTTATTTTTTTTATTTTTATTTTTTTTTTGAGACGGAGTCTCGCTCTGTCGCCCAGGCTGCAGTGCAGTGGTGCTATTTCAGCTCACTGCAACCTCCGCCTCCCGGGTTCATGCCATTCTCCTGCCTCAGCCTCCCGAGTAGCTGGGACTGCAGGCGCCCGCCACCACGCCCGGCTAATTTTTGGTATTTTTAGTAGAGTCAGGGTTTCACCGTGTTAGCCAGGATGGTCTCGATCTCCTGACCTCATGATCCACCCACCTCGGCCTCCCAAAGTGCTGGGATTACAGGCGTGAGCCACTGCGCCCGGCCGGGATACTTATTACCAGGAATATTTATTTTATTTTCCAAAGTGCCTCTTTATCCCGAATGACACACTTTCGCAAGACTGCCACTGTTGTTCCTATGAATTCTCCAAGCCTTATGACTCCTGTTGCCAGTGCTGATACGCCAGGTTTCAGACCATTTCTTGGCTGTTCCCACTAAGGGTTGGGCACCTTCTTTCTGGGAGTGAAACTTGTTGATGTTATCAGGTTCCATTAATGTTTAAGACCCTCCATATTCCCTCCTCTTTCAAGCAGCTCCAGTGATGTCTACACACTTGTGGGGGTTCTGGCTGGTTTCCAGGGTATTTTTTCCAACTTGTATGTATATTGGAGATTGTAGCAATTTTTTTTGCTTGTCGATATATATTGTAGGAATTTTTATTTGCTGTCCTTTTTGCTCTGTATAGTTTTTAGGAAAAGATTGGGAAGAGTCACCGGAACCCAGAAGGTGTATTTCTTTCTTTTTTTTTTCTTTTTTTGAAACTAAGTCTCACTCTGTCGCCCAGGCTGGAGTGCAGTGGCACAATCTCGGCTCACTGCCACCTCCCCCTCCCAGATTCAAGCCATTCTCCTGCCTCAGCCTCCCAAGTAGCCGGGATTATAGGCCTGTGCCACCACGCCCGGCTAATTTTGTGTTTTTAGTAGAGACGGGTTTTCGTCATGTTGGTCAGGCTGGTCTGGAACTCCTGACCTCAGGTGATCTGCCCGCCTTGGCTTCTCAAAGTGGTGGGATTACAGGCGTGAGTCACCACACCCGGCCTTTCTATTTAATATGTATAAATAATATTGTGCTTTAAATATCCTTTTTTTCTTTTCCTTTTTTTTTTTTTTTTTAAGACAAGGCCTTGCTCTATCACCCAGGCTGGAGTGCACTGGTACAATCATGGCTGACTGCAATCCCCTCTTCACAGGCTCAAGTGATCCTTTCACCTCAGGCTGCCGAATAGCTGGGATTTCAGGCAAGCACCACCAAGTCCGGCTTATTTTTTTTATTTTTTGTAAAGACAGGACCTTGCCACGTTATCCAGGATGGTCTCGAACTCCTGGACTCAAACGGCCTCCCAAAGTGCTGGGATTATAGGCGTGAACCACCGCGCCCAGCCTGTTTTCATTTAGCATTTGTGTTTACATCTGTGTTCCATATGTACACCTACTTTGTTACTTTTAGTTGTTACATTTCTCTCACAGTTTGCATCCACCTATTTTAGGTACCCATTCTTGGTTGGTTAAAACGCTTGGGCTGGCCGGATGCAGTGGCTCACATCTGTAATCCCAGCCCTTTGGGAGGCCGAAGTGGGCAGATTACAAAGTCAGGAGTTCAAGACCAGCCTGACCAACATGGTGAAACCCTGTCTTTACTAAAAATACAAAAATTAGCCGGGCATGGTGGTGCACGCCTGTAATCCCAGCTACTCAGGAGGCTGAGGCAGGAGAATCGCTTGAACCCAGGAGGCAGAGGTTGCAGTGAGCCAAGATCATGCCACTGCACTCCAGCCTGGGCGACAGAGTGAGATTGTCTCAAAAAAAAAAAAAAAAAAAAGACGCCCAGGCACGTTGGCTCATGCCTGTAATCCCAGCACTTTAGGAGGCCGAGGCAGGCGGATCATGAGGTCAGGAGATCGAGACCATCCTGACTAATGCAGTGAAACCCCGTGTCTCTAAAAATACAAAAAATTAGCCAGGCGTGGTGGCACGTGCCTGTAGTCCCAGCTGTTTGGGAGGCTGAGACAGGAGAATCGCTTAAACCTGGGAGGCGGAGGTTGCAGTGAGCGGAGATCACGCCACTGCACTCCAGCCTGGGCAACAGAGCGAGACTTCATCTCAAAACAAAAACAAAAACAAAACAAAACAAAACAAAAAACACTTGGGCTGGGCCAGGCACGGTGGCTCACACCTGTAATCCCAGCACTTTGGGAGGCTGAAGTGGGTGGATCACTTGAGCCCAGGACTTTGAGACCAGCCTGGGCAACATGGTGAAATACTGTCTCTGCAAAAAATAAAAAAATTAGCCCAGTGTGCTCGTGTGTACCTGTAGTCCCAGCTATTCAAGAGGCTGAGGTGGGAGGATCGCCAGGAGGTCAAGGCTGCAGTGAGCCAAAATTGTGCCATTGCACTCCAGCCTGGGAGACAGAGGGAGACCCTCTTTCAAAAAACAAACAAACAAACAAAAAACACCTGGGTTGCTTCCACTTCCCTGCTATCATTGGGAGAGCTGTATAAACACTTGTATATGTTACTGTGGTAAGCCACATGACAATTTTTCTAGGACATATACCCAGGAGATGGGATCTTGGGGTGACAGAGCACACACACACACACACACAAACACACACACACTCTCTTAACTTTACCAAGCACATCCAGAGTATTTCCCAGAAGAATTAAGATAGTTTACAGTTCCCTCTGCAGTGCACAAGAGGTCAGTCTCCTCCCAAATTCATGCTAAGATTTGGTATTAACCACCTCTTAAATTTGCCATGCTAGTAAATAATTCATTAACTTTCAGCCTTAAATTTTGTATTTTGGTATCTTGTTTAAGAAACCTTTCTTCATGCTAAGTCACAAACATATACTTTTTTACCCACGGATAAGAATTCATTATCTTCCATTAGCTTTGTGGTTTACTTTTTCCTTTATTTTTTTTTAAATTTAATTTTTTTCTTTTTAATAGAGATGGGGTCTCACCATGTTTACCAGGCTGGTCTCAAACTCCTGGCTTCAAGTGATCCTTCCCCTTCAGCCTCCCAAAGTGCTGGGATTACAGGCTCAAGCCACTGTGCCCCCGCCTGTTTCTTTATATCTTTTTTTTTTTTTTTTGAGATGGAGTTTTGCTCATGTTGCCCATGCTGGAGTGCAATGGCATGATGCCGGCTCACTGCAACCTCCGCCTCCTGGGTTCAAGCGATTCTCCTGCCTCAGCCTCCTGAGTAGCTGGGATTACAGGCACCTGCCACCACACCCAGCTAATTTTTTGTATTTTTAGTAGAGACGGGGTTTCATCATGTTGGCCAGGCTGGTCTCCAACTCCTGACCTCAGGTGATTTGTCTGCCTCGGCCTGCCAAATTGCTGGGATTACAGGTGTAAGTTACCATGCCCGGCCTGGTTCTTTATAGCTTTAATCCATCTGAAATTCACCTTTAGTGTGAGGTAAGGCTCTAACTTAATTTTCTTCATATTATGAACCAGTTTTATCAACATAATTTCTATTCTTTTCTTTTTTTTGCAACAGAGTCATGCTCTATCACCCAGGTGAGAGTGCAGTGGCACTATCTTGGCTCACTGCAACCTCCGCCTCCCGGATCCTCAAGCCTCAGCCTCTCAGGTAGCTGGGATTACAGGCATGAGCCACCACACCCAGCTAATTTTTGTGTTTTTAATGAAGATGGGGTTTCACCATGTTGGCCAGGCTGGTCTTGAACTCCTGACCTCAGGCGATCCACCTGCCTTGGCCTCCCAAAGTTCTGGGATTACAGGCATGAGCCACTGCGCCCGGCCTATCGACGTAATTTCTAAACAATCTGGGTTTTTGTCATAAAGACGCCTTTGCCACCTTTATGATGCCACCTTTTTCATGTGAAGTTCTACGTATCATGGATCTATCCTGAGCTTTCTATCTGTTCCATTGGTTTATTTGTCTTTGTGTCTATCTCACTGGGTTTTAAAAAATTTCTATAGTGTGTTAGGTCTTAATAGTTGTTATTATCACCCCCCTGTTTTTTGTTGTTGTTGTTGTTTTTGAGACAGAGTCTCACTCTATTGCCCAGGCTGGAATGCAATGGCACGATCTCAGTTCACTGCAACCTCAGCCTCCTGAGTAGCTGGGATTCCAGGCACACACCACCATGCCCGGCTAATTTTTGTATTTTTAGTAGAGTCACCATGTTGGCCAGGCTGGTCTCGAACTCCTGACCTCATGATCCGCCTGTCTCAGCCTCCCAAAATGCTGGAATTACAGGTGTGAGCCACCACACCTGGACTATTATCCCCCTTTTAACCTCCTTTTTCAAAATTGACTTATCTTTTCATTGACTACTTTTCCATAATCATTTTAGAAAGAGTTTGTCACAGCTAGAAAAAGTTCCAGCTAACATTTTTAACATTTAAAAACATTTTCTGGCTCATGCCTGTAATCCCAGCACTTTGGGAGGCCGAAGCAGGCTGATCACTTGAGGCCAGGAGTTGGAGACTGGCCTGACCAATATGATGAAACCCCGTCTCTACTAAATATACACTAATCACAGCTACTCAGGAGGCTAAGGCTGGAGAATCACTTGAACTTGGGAAGCAGAGGTTGCAGTGAGACGAGATCATACCACTGCACTCCAACCTGGGTGACAGAATGACAGTCTGTCTGAAAAAAAGAAAAAAAAATCCATTTTCTATATATTTAATATATTTGAATTTATAGATTAATTTGGGGAGAATCGTTATCTTTACTAAGATAAGGTGTCTTATCTAAGAATGTAGTTTTTTTGTGTGTGTGTTTTTGTTTTTTTGTTTTGAGACGGAGTTTCGCTCTTGTTGGCCAGGCTGGAGTGCAATGGTGTGATCTCTGCTCACTGCAACCTCTGCCTCCCGGGTTCAAGCAATTCTCCTGTCTCAGCCTCCCAAGTAGCTGGGATTACAGGCGCATGCCACTACACCTGGCTAATTTTTGTATTTTTAGTAGAGACGAGGTTTCATCATATTGGTCAGGCTGGTCTCAAACTCCTGACCTCAGGTGATCCACCCACCTTGGCCTCCCAAAGTTCTGGGATTACAGGTGTGAGCCACCACGACTGGCCTGTTTTTTTTTTTTTTTTTAAGATCTTTTTTCATTTCACAAAGTTAAAAAATTTTCAGGATAAAGGTATTGTGCTATATATAGTAATATTTCTGTTTTTCTAAAGATTTTTCTTTTTTTTTTTTTTGAGACAGAGTTTCACTCTTGTTGCCCTGACTGGAGTGCAATTGCACAATCTCGGCTCACTGCAACCTCCTCCTCCCAGGTTCAAGCAATTCTCCTGCCTCGGCCTCCTGAGTAGCTAGAATTACAGGTGCCCGCCATTACTCCTGGCTAATTTTTTGTATTTTTAGTAGAGACGGGGTTTCACTGTGTTGGCCATTTATAAAGAATTTTAAAACATAAATGTTTATTAGATGTTTTTATTTTGTACCTCTTGGGATGATCACGTGATTTTCCTTCTTTAATTCATAGATCCAATTAATTAGATAGATAGTTTTCTCATGTTAAGCCATTCTTGTATTCCTGGAAGAAAACCTTAGTTGTTGAGTTCAGTTGGATATTTATGTGCATCTTTTTAAAAAATATATTTCCATTGGTAACTTCAGTTTATTTATTTATTGTTTTAGATAGAGTCTCGCTCTGTCACCCAGGTTGGAGTGCAGTGGCGAGATTTCGGTTGACTGCAACCTCGGCCTCCCACGTTCAAGCGGTTTTTGTGCTTCAGCCTCCTGAGTAGCTAAATTTTGTTTCGTATTTTTCATAGAGACAGAGTTTCACAATGTTGGCCAGGCTGGTCTTGAACTTTTGGCCTCAAGTGATCCACCTGCCTAGGCCTCCCAAAATACTGGGATAACAGGGGTGAGCCACCGCACCCAGCCAGTAACTTGAGTTTATGATTTTCTTTTCTTATATGGTCTTTATCTGATTTTGAAATAAAGAGTAAAGCAGCTTTTCCTCTTCTCTAGAACAATTTATTTGTTAAAAGGATTATTTGTTCTTTGAAGTCTTGGTAAAACTCACTGTAAAACCTGATACGCCTAAAGCTTTTGTCTTTGGATAAGGTCTTTAATTACCAATTTATTTATAGATATTTATCTGTTCATATTTAATTTATTTTCCCAATTTTGACATTTTATATTTTCTAAAAACCATCTATTTATTTTTATTTTTTATTTTTTCTTATTCTTCTTACCAAAAACCATCTAATTCATCTATTATTAAATGTATTAGTCTATAATTGACCATCATATGGTTTTCTATTTCTGTTGTATCTGTAGTAGTTCTCTTAATTTCATTATGTAATTTGATTATTTTCCTTCCTCCTTTTTTTTTTTTTTTTGAGATGGAGTTTTGCTCTTGTTGCCCAGGCTGGAGTGCAATGGTGCAATCTCGGCTCACCGCAACCTCTGCCTCCTGGGTTCAAGTGATTCCCCTGCCTCAGCCTCCCGAGTAGCTGGGATTACAGGCATGCACAACCACACCCGGCTAATTTTGTATTTTTAGTAGAGACGGGGTTTCTCCATGTTGGTCAGGCTGGCCTCGAACTCCCCACCTCAGGTGATCCTCCCGCCTCAGCCTCCCAAAGTGCTGGGATTACAGGCATGAGCCACTGCGCCCGGCCATCATCTTTCTTTCTTAAGAAATCTTAGAGATTTTTTAGGCCGGGCGTGGTGGCTCATGCCTGTAATCCCAGCACTTTGGGATGCCGAGGCGAGGCAAGCGGATCATGAGGTCAGGAGATCGAGACCATCCTGGCTAACACGGTGAAACCCCGTCTCTACTAAAAATACAAAAAATTAGCCGGGCATGGTGGCACACGCCTGTAACCCCAGCTACTCAGGAGGCTGAGGCAGGAGAATCGCTTGGACCCAGGAGGTGGAGGTTGCAGTGAGCCCAAGATTGTGCCACTGCACTCCAGCCTGGGCGATAGAGTGAGATTCTGTCTCAAAAAAAAAAAAAAAGAAAGAAATCTTAGAGTTTTTAAAATCTTACTAATCTTTATAAATAAGATAACAAAAATAAGTCCCAATATAACTGAAATTACAATAAATATTAATCAGTTATGTTGATCAATAAGAAAGCAGAAACTCAGATTGGATCTCAGACTGGATTTAAAAATTGAGGTCTAGCAATACACTATCTCTATACTATGAGATACACTTAAAATGAAAGTATATGGGCAAGTTGTAAGTAAAAAGATGTAAATAATCCCAGCACTTTGGGAGGCCGAGGCGAGCGGATCACGAGATCAGGAGTTCGAGACCAGCCTGACCAACATGGTGAAACCCCGTCTCTACTAAAAATACAAAAATTAGCCAGGCATGGTGGTGTGCACCTGTAATCCCAGCTACTCAGGAGGCTGAGGCAGAAGAATCGCTTGAACCCACGAGGCGGAGGTTGCAGTGAGCCGAGATCGTGCCACTGCACTCCAGCTTGGGTGACAGAGCGAGACTCTGTCTCCAAAAAAAAAAAAAAAAAGATATAAATAGACATTTCATCCTAATATGAACACACACTCACATACCAGGAACAAACCAGGTAGCTATTTCCTATCAGACAAATTCAAATTAGAAATCAAGGCAAAAAGTATATCAGGGATAAAGCATAAGAAATAGGCTTGGTGCTAACTATCAGGAGCTCAGCCAAGTGGAGATATCAAGTAGATAGTCAGATATACAGCACTAGAATTCAGGGACAAAGCTCAGTGGCAAAGTCAAAGCTGAGATATACATTTGGAGTCATCAGCATGTATACGGTATTTAAATCTATAAGACTGGGTGAGATGCTGGGCGTGGTGACTCACACCCAGCACTTTGTGAGGCTGAGATTGGAAATAAATCAGACTAAAACTCAGGGAACTTCTACCTCAGTAAAATTTCTAGGGGGTCCATTGGTGTGGGGTCTGTCAAGATATTCCTTCTAAGGTGAAGGATAAGTTGTTGCATTTGGCCCCTCCTACAACCAAGAAAGAGTCACAGTGCCTAGTGGGCCTATTTGGATTTTGGAGGCAACACATTCCTCATTTGGGTGTGTTACTCCAGCCCATTTATTGAGTGACGTGAAAGGCTACCAGTTTTGAGTGGGTTCCAGAACAGGAGAAGGCTCTGCAACAGGTCCATTTTGCTGTGCAAGCTACTCTGCCACTTGGGCCATATGACCCAGCAGATCCGATGGTGCTTGAGGTGTCCGTGGCAGGTAGGGATGCTGTTTGGAGCCTTTGGCAGGCCGCCATGGGTGAATCACAGTGGAGGTCTCTAGGATTTTGGAATAAGGCCCTGCCATCTTCTGTAGATAACTACTTTCATTTTGAGAGTCAGCTCTTGGCCTGTTACTGGGCTTTGGTGGAAACTGAACATTTGACTATGGGTCATCAAGTCACCATGTGACCTGAACTGCCTGTCATGAACTGGGTGCTTTCTCACCCATCCAGCTTTAAAATGGGTCATGCAAGCAGCATTCTATCATCATATGGAAGTGGTATATACATGATCGGGCTCGAGCAGGTCCTGAAGGCACAAGTAAGTTACATGAGGAAGTGGCTCAAATGCCCACGGCCTCCACTCCAGCCACCCTGCCTTCTCTCCCCCAGCCTGCACCGATGGCCTCATGGGGAGTTCTCTATGATCAGTTGACAGAGGAAGAGAAGACTAGGGCCTGGTTCCAGATGGTTCTGCACAATATGCAGGCACCACCTGAAAGTGGACAGCTGCAGCACTACAGCCCCTTTCTAGGACATCCCTGAAGGGCAGCAGTGAAGGGAAATCTTCCCAGTGGGCAGAACTTTGAGCAGTGCACCTAGTTGTGCACTTTGCATGGAAGGAGAAATGGCCAGATGTGTGATTATATACTGATTCATGGGCTGTAGCCAATGGTTTGGCTGGATGGTCAGGGACTTGGGAGAAGAATGATTAGAAAATTGGTGACAAAGAAATTTGAGGCCGGGCGTGGTGGCTCGTGCCTGTAATCCCAGCACTTTGGGAAGCCAAGGTGGGCAGATCACGAGGTCAGGAGATCGAGACCATCCTGGCTAACATGGTGAAACCCTGTCTCTACTAAAAATACAAAAAATTAGCCAGGCTAGGTGGCAGGCGCCTGTAGTCCCAGCTACTCGGGAGGCTGAGGCAGAAGAATGGCATGAACCCGGGAGGCAGAGTTTGCAGTGAGCCGAGATTGCACCACTGCACTCCAGCCTGGGCGACAGAGCGAGATTCTGTCTCAAAAAAAAAAAAAAAAAAAAAGAAATTTGGGGAAGAGATATGTGGATGGACCTCTCTGAGTGGTCACAAACTGTGATGATATTTGTATTCCATGTGAGTGCCCACCAGTGGGTGACCTTAGCAGAGGAGGAATTAAATAATCAAGTGGATAGGATGACCCGTTCTGTGGACGCCACTCAGCCTCTTTCCCCAGCCACCCCTATTATATCCCAATGGGCCCATGAAGAAAGTGGTCATGGTGGCAGGGCTGGAGGTTATGCATGGGCTCCGCAACATGGACTTCCACTCACCAAGGCTGACCTGGCTACAGCCACTGCTGAGTGCCCAATTTGCCAGCAGCAGAGACCAACACTAAGCCCTCGATATGACACCATTCCTCCGAGTGATCAGCCAGCTACCTGGTGGCAGTTTGATTATATTGGACTGCTTCCATCATAGAAAGGGCAGAGGTTTGTCCTCACTGGAATAGACACTTACTCCGGATATGGGTTTGCCTATCTTGCACGCAGTGCTTCCGCCAAGACTACCATCTGTGGACTCACAGAATGCCTTTTCTACCATCACGGTATCCCACACAGCATTGCCTCTGACCAAGGCACTCACTTTACAGCTAAAGAAGTGCAGCAATGGGCTCATGCTCATGGAATTCACTGGTGTTACCATGTTCCTCATCATCCTGAAGCAGCTGGATTGATAGCATGGTGGAATGGCCTTTTGAAGTCACAATTATAATGCCAACTAGGTGACAATACTTTGCAGGGCTGGGAAAAAATTCTGCAGAAGGCCATGTATGCTCTGAATCAGCGTCCAATATATGGGACTCTTTCTCCCATAGCCAAGAGTCACAGGTTCAGGAATCAAGGTGGAAGTGGAAGTGGCACCACTCCCCATCACCCCTAGTGATCCACTAGCAACATTTTTGCTTCTTCTTCCCACAACATTATGTTCTGCTGGGCCTAGAGGTCTTAGTTCCAGAGGGAGGAACGCTGCCATCAGGAGACAGAACAATGATTCCATTAAACTGGAAGTTAAGATTGCCACCTGGACACTTTGGGCTCCTCCTACCTTTAAGTCAACAGGGAGTTACAGTGTTGGCTGGGGTGACTGGCCCGGACTATCAAGATGAAATCTGAAATAAGTCTACTGCTCCACAATGGAGATAAGGAAGAGTATGCATGGATACTGGAGATCCATTAGGGCATCTCTTAGTATTACCGTGCCCTGTGATTAAGGTCAATGGGAAACTACAACAGCCCAATCCAGGCAGGACTACAAATTGTCCAGACCCTTCAAGAATGAAGGTTTGGGTCACTCCACCAGGAAAAAAACCATGACCTGCTGAGGTGTTTGCTGAAGGCAGAGGGAATACAGAATGGGTAGTAGAAGAAGATAGTCATCAATACCAGCTACAACCATGTGACCAGCTGCAGAAATGAGGACTGTAATTGTCATGAATATTTCCTCCTTCTTTTGTTAAAAACATGTTTGTGTGTGTATACACTTGTACTAAGAAACTATTTTCATTTTATTTCCTTTTCTTTTATCATGTGATATAAGATTTATTGACTTCATATCAGCATTTAAGTATTGTTAACTTTATGTAATAGTATTTGGGTTGGGAATTGGTGTCTTTCCGGTTGTACAAGGGATGGTCATATTATGTTAAGTGTAATTATGACATTATTGTTTTTATTTGAAGGTTATGTATGATCTCAGGAGATGTGTCAAGTTGACAAGGGGTGGACTTGTGGTGGTTAATACTGAGTGTCAACTTGATTGAATCGAGGGATGCAAAGTACTGATCCTGCCTGTGCCTGTGAGGGTGTTGCCAAAGGAGATTAACATTTGAGTCAGTGGGCTGGAAAAGGCAGACCCACCCTTAACTGGGTGGGCACAATCTAATCAGCTTCCAGTGAATATAAAGCAGGCAGAAAAATGTGAAAAGGAGAGAGACGAGAGACGGGCCTAGCCTCCCAGCCTACATCTTTCTCCCATGCCGGATGCTTCTTGTCCTTGAACATCAGACTCCAAGTTCTTCAGTTTTGGGACTTGGACTGGCTCTCCTTGCTCCTCAGCTTGTAGACAGCTTATTGTGCGACCTTGTGATCGTGTAAGTTAATACTTAATAAACTCCCCTTTATATATATCCTATTAGTTCTGTCCCTCTAAGAGAAGCCTGACTAATACAATCCCCGTGTTGGAAGCCTGGCCCTCTGCTGTACAGTTATTGAGGAAGGAGAACAGGGTCTGAAGGCAGCAAACCTAAGGCTGCACACCAACTTCCTAGAACTAAATGAAAAGGAAACCCTTAACTTTCCACACACCTAAGTAACAAAAGGACCAGAGGCTACTCCCTTTGACCTTTTTCTGTGAGGCAGTTGGGAAATTGACTGTCCTCAATGAATCAGACTGATTGCAGGCCAGTCTTTGTTTGCATAAAAGTATAACTTTGAGACCGGACATGGTGGCTTACGCCTGTAATCCCAGCACTTTGGGAGGCCAAGGCAGGTGGATCACCTCAGGCTGGGAGTTCAAAACCGCCTGACCAACATGGAGAAACGCTGTCTCTACTAAAAATACAGAATTAGCCAGGCATGGTGGTGCATGCCTGTAAACCCAGCTACTCGGGAGGCTGAGGCAGGAGAATCGCTTGAACCTGGGAGGCGGAATTTCAAGAACCGAGATCACACCATTGCACTCCAGCCTAGGCAACAAGAGCGAAACTCTGTCTCAAAAAAAAAAAAAAAAAAAAGAAGTATAAGTTTGTAACTTCACCCTAGCCTCTGATTGGTTGTTTTTTGCTGCAACCAATCAGACTGATTGCGGGCTACCGCTTTATTTACATGAGGTGAGCATGAAGTGATCAATAGGCAACTTCTAGAGGGTATTTGCACCCAAGAAGATTCTGTATCCGGGCCCTTGAGCAGCTGCTTGGGCCACTCCTGCACTGTGGAGTGTACTTTTGTTCTCAATAAATCCCTGCTTTCGTTCTTCTGTTGCTTCATTCTTTCTTTGCTTTGCTGGGCATTTTGCCCAATTCTTTGTTCAAAATGCCAAGAACCTGGACAACTTGCAGTCACAACCCTCTACTGGTAACATTATGATTTCCCTTCATTACCAATCATAACCACCTTCTAATTCTTCAGGGGTGTCTGCTGGTTTTTAGTTTCCTTCATTATACTCATTTATTTCTTCCTTCTGAGGCATCTTCGGGTTTAGACTGGGGGAGGCAGATTGTGCCACTTTGCCATCATGTTAGGGGCCCATAATGATGTCCCTTTCATGACTCAGCCTACCCCAGGGTTGTTGCTTTGTGTTTCCAGTAATCTAGAGCAGAAGATACTCTTTCTTGAGTGGTCATAGTAGTAGTCCAGAAATGAAGATGTTCAACCTGAAGAACTACAGGGAGAATATAAAAGCAAAGGAAAGACAAAGCAATATATACGCACAAAAGAGAACAAAATAGGCATTTTACTGAAAGATACTGGAATGTACTTTCAACATGCTTGTATTTAATTTTACAGTCATTTGGGAATCTTCTTAACCCTGGAAATGAGACAAGAAAATTAACCTCATTATAAACTGCTTTAAACACATTTGTGGGAATATAAGTGAGTCATAGGGAAAATAAAAGTGCCTCCAGAACTCACAAAGATAAACTAGTAAAATCTGTATGTAATCCTTTTTTTTTTTTTGAGACAGGATCTCCTACTGTCACACAGGCTGTAGTACAGTGGTGCCATCTCAGATCACTGCAACCTCTGCTCCCTGGGCTCAAGCAATCCTCCCACCTCAGCCTCCCAAGTAGCTGGGACCACAGGTGCACACCACCACACCTGGCTGTTTTTTTTGTACTTTTGGTACAGACTGGGGTCTTGCCATGTTGCCCAGGCTGCTCTTGAACTCTTGAGCTCAAGCAATCTACCTGCCTTGGCCTCCCAAAGTGCTGGGATTACAGGTGTGAGCCACTGTGCCTGGCCTGCAATCCATATATATAAAGTTACATAAAGGTGACAGAACACCTTGAAGACCCAAAATCAAGAAGAAAAGGACTTGAAAATAGCTTATTGCTTATTAGACTGTATTCTTAAACCTAAAGTTAGAACATGGCTTAAATATTGATAATTAATGATTGTTATTTCCAAGGATAGACCTGTCTGTATTTTTTAAATTTTCAGTGAACATGCATTACTTATGCAATTGGAAAAAACTGAATATTATTTTAATGGAATTTTCATAGGAAAATAATTATATAAATATACAAAGTACTTCAAAGATATTTGGTGTAGCATTGTTTGCAATGTTGAAAAATATCCAAATTTCTATCAGTAGGAGAACAATTCAATAAATTACAATATATCTATACAATGGGCCAGGTGTGCCTGTAATCCCAGCTACTTGGGAGACTAAAGCAGGAGGGGATCACTTGACCCCAGAAGTTCAAGGTTACAGTGAGCTATGATTGTGCCACTGCACTCTAGCCTGAATGACAGAGCAAGACCACATCTCTAAAAACAAACAAAAATACAGATCTACAATGAATATCACGCAACCAACAAAATGATGATGTAGCTCTATATTTATTAGCATAGAAAAATTTCAAAGATGTACTGTTTAATGAAACATACAGTAGGTTTTATTTTTTATTTTATTTTATTTTTTATTTTGAGAGAGTCTTTGTTGCCCAGGCTGGAGTGCAGTGGCGCGATCTCGGCTCACTGCAACCTCTGCCTCCCAGACTCAAGCCATTCTCATGCCTCAGCCTCCTGAGTAGCTGGGACTACAGGTGTGTGCCACCATGCCCAGCTAATTTTTTGTATTTTTAGTAGAGACAGGGTTTCACCAAGTTGGCCAGGCTGGTCTCAAACTCCTGGCCTCAAGTGATCCACCTGCCTCAGCCTCTCAAAGTGCTGGATTACAGTCATGAGCCACCACTCCTGGCCTCGAAGTAGGTTTTAAAACATGTCCAGGCCGGGCACGGTGGCTCACGCCTGTAATCCCAGCCCTTTGGGAGGCCAAGGCAGGTGGATCACCTGAGGTCAAGAGTTCAAGACCAGCCTGGCCAACATGGTGAAACCTCATCTCTACTAAAAATACAAAAAAAATTAGCTGGGCATGCTGGCATGCACCTGTAGTCCCAGGTACTTGGGGAGGCTGAGGCAGGAGAATTGCTTGAACCCAGGAGGCAGAGGTTGCAGTGAGCCGAGATTGCACCACTGCACTCTAGCATGGATGACAGAGGGAGACTCTGTCTCGAAAATAAATAAACAAATAAAAATAAAATAGTAAACTGGAAATAAGAGTCTGCAGGGATTTAGCATGAGTAAGAAGTGGTTAGGTCAGAAGGATATCTGACACTTGAAGCTAGTAATGCAATGTAAGGAAAATGAAACTTAAAAACTTATGTATTTTGTCCCAAAGCCCTATAATCATTAAATTAGCAATATTATCCCTCAAAATAACCTAAATTAATTAATTTAATCGCTATAAAAGGGAAAATCGGAGACCAGAAAAAATGTTGCTTTCTGATTATAACCTATGAGTCATGCTTATTCAACTTAATGGTTACATTTGGTTTAATAACTTTTTTCCATAAACTCATGCTCATGATATATGACTTTATACTGTATACATCAAATAGTAATATTTTGCTGTATTATAGAATTTTAAATGTCTTATTTTATGATGTCTGCCACCTGGACAAATTTGTGAATTAACACTACTTTTTTTTTTTTTGAGACAGAATCTCACTCTATTGCCCAGGCTGGAGTGCAGTGGCACAGTCTGGGCTCACTGCAAACTCCGCCTCCTGGGTTCAAGCAATTCTCCTGTCTCAGCCTCTGAGTAGCTGGGATTACAGACGTCCACCATCATGCCCGGCTAATCTTGTATTTTTAGTGGAGACAGGGTTTCACTATGTTGGCCAGGCTGGTCTGAAACTCCTGACCTCAGGTGACCCACCCGCCTTGGCCTCCCAAAGTGCTGGGATTACAGGCATGAGCCACCGCACCTGGCCTAACACTACTTCTTACGTGAGAACTTAGATTTCACCAAAATAAATCAGACTGCTCCTGTGAACTCTTGCAGATTAACAAAAGTTCAATTTTCTAAATTCTTGATTTAGAATATTAAATAATTATCTGTCCTGAAAGAGTTAATGCAAACTCTAAAGCCCTTATTTCGTCTGGAATAATTTCTAGTGGTTTAAGTGAGAATCTGGTTCAACAGATTTTGGAAATGTGGAGTCATCTCTTCAGTGTATCCTAGGAAATAAACACCTAATTTACTCAATTTGGGTCTAGATATGATAATTGCACCTAAGGTCATGTCACTGAATCATAATATGGAGAAAAACATTCTACAATGGTCTTTCTGGTACTTCTATTAACAAATCCCTAAGGATGGAATTAAAAGTGGACCTAGCTAGTGTTAGATTAGGTTCATGGTACTATAACTGGTTTTTTGTTTGTTTTACATTATTCAATGGTGACATCTATAGGCCTATGATGAGAAACACTAACAGACTAATGCTGAATTTACCTGTACTATTTTATGACTGGTGTGAGTCTAACCTCATACCAAACATTACTTTTGGCTGATGTACCTGGTGCTACAGGAGAAAGTCAAGTTAGGGAACCAAAAGGTATATGATCAAAGGCCCAATTACCAGAGTGCTTCCAGTCCACAACTTACCGTGATTGGAGGGATGCAAGAGATTTTCGGAAGGTAGACTGCACTTCTAACTGAAGCAGCCTGGGAATATCTGGGTACCCACCCAGCTGGGCCCAGAGTGAATGCATAGATGTCTTCTCTGCTATTGGGAAGCTTGAAGTGGACAGATCAACATTCCAGATGGCCTCTGTCTGGTCCTCTTGTTGTCTACAGAATCAGAGAGCATAAATTGGGAACGCCAAATTCTCCTGAGCTCCATAGCCCATCAAAATATATCTTATTCTCCCCTCTTCACTGCCACCTCGTCCTATAATGCCCTCCCCTTGCACTGACCAGCATTAGCTATGCCCACTTTGACAGAGAGATGGATGAAAAAGCAGAATTTGCTGAGTTACCAAAGCTGCATTTTCATGGCTTAACCTAGTAATCCATTTTAAAACTACCATTTTAGTTTCATGGCATAGAGAGACCACATAATTTTCCCCCTTCCTTCCCAAAGCTCCTGCCTCCTTAAAAAAAAATAGAAGAAAAAGAGAAGATAATGCTTCTAAATTTCTTTATTAAATATTCTTAAAAGAATTTGTTTTTTAGTAAGAAAGAATCAGCTTTATTTTTAGAGGAACTCAAAATCCAATGTTAAATATTTAAGTAGAAATATATGTAAATTAACCTCTTGCCAACTTAGCTAAGGGAATTAATACTCCTTTTTTTTTTTTTTTTTTTTGAGACAGAGTTTCGCTGTTGCCCAGGCTGGAGTGCAATGGCACGATCTCGGCTCACCGCAACCTCTGCCACCCAGGTTCAAGCGATTCTCCTGCCTCAGCCTCCTGACTAGCTGGGATTACAGGCATGTGCCACCATGCCAGGCTAATTTTGTACTTTTTTTAGTAGAGATGGGGTTTCTCCATGTTAGTCAGGCTGGTCTTGAACTCCCAACCTCAGATGAGCCACCCACCTCGGCCTCCCAAAGTGCTGGGATTACAGGCGTGAGCCTACGCGCCCAGCCTAATACTCCTTTAGACTCTCCCTTGCACCATTTGATGATTGTGGAGAAAGGGAAGTTCTTGGGCAGGGAAAAAAAATTAGGTCCCACATATCATCCAAACAAAGTTTAGTATCAGTCTTTCTAGCACATACCTAAATTTCTTGAATATGTCAGAGGTTCTGTCGTCTTCCATTAGTAATTTTAAGAATGGCTTTTGAACAAATGTGGTAGAGGCAGGTATCTGCTTTTCTTCAACAATTAAGGGGATAGGTTGACTAAGATTCAATTCATATATCTTTTTGAGCTATAAAAAAGAATAGATCAGAAAAAGGAAACCACAAAAAGAGACAGAATCTTTAGAAGGGTCTTCAGAGCTGGCCCTAGACTAAACTGTGACTCCTCCTTTTCCATGGATTTGCAAATCCTCTCCCTACTCCACCCACCTCCAACATGCATCATTTCAGAGGTGGCAGCTCTGCTACGTAAAAATCTTGGTCCTACTTAAGCTCAAGTCCTGGTCCTCTCATTTTCTTGCTGTGAGACTTTGAGATAGTTGCTTAATTTAGCTGCACTTCTTTCTCCTCATTTCTACAACAGGGATAATAACACAAGGTTGTTGTGAGAATTGTAAAACACAGTATATATGGAAGCACTTTATAAATTGTGAAGCAGTATGCAACTGTAATGACAGCCAGCATTTACTAAATACTTACTGAATGTCAGACACTAAACTAAGCATTTTCCATATATTAGCTGATTTGGTATTTATAACAACCTTATGCGGTATGTATTATTATTACCCTTGTCTTACAGCAGGAGAATCTGAGCCTCAGAAAATGTAAGCGGCTTGCATAAAGTCACTTAGCTAGTATGTGGCTAGCCTGATTTGAACCCAGACAATCTGGTAGCGGAGCTAGCCATCTTGACCACTATGCTGATTCAGTGCAAAGTATTCATTCATATCTAACCTCTTATCCCTTTTGCTTTTTTTGTCTCCTGTCTCCAAGCCTTGATACCCATACCTCATCCTGTGGATTCTGGCTTCCCTGGCCCCAGACCCTTATTCCTCCTCTGAAATGCCCTAGGCATTGTGATTCCTGTTAGGTAACGCATGTTGCTGCCAACCCATCTTGTTTTACTCTATGTACATTGGCCATATTTGCCAAATCAAAAAAAAGGAGCATATTTATTTTTTTTTACAAAGAGCTGTAATATTTAGAATATAACTGTTCTGGGCTGAGTGCAGTGGCTCACACCTCTATCCCAGCACTTTGGGAGGCTGCCGTGGGCGAATCACTTGAGGTCAGGAGTCCAAGACCAGCCTGGCCAACATGGTGAAACCCCATCTCTACTAAAAACACAAAAATTAACCAGGCGTGGTGGTGGGCACCTGTAATCCCAACTACTTGGGAGGGTGAGGCAGGAGAATCACTTGAACCCAGGAGGCGAAGTTTGCAGTGAACCAAGATCATGCCACTGCACTCCAGCCTGGGTGACACAGTGAGACCTCGTCTCAAAAATAAATAAATAAATAATAAAATAAAATATAACGGTCCTGGAAAATTTACAATATATTTTTGACTTGGATTAGACTCTGATGAGAAGCCTCTCTGTACCTTCCAAAGTAGCAAGTAAACTAATCTTATAAATTAATCGATGTTATGGAAAGAGAAGGATATACAGATATAAAATGTTTCTAGAACCACAGCTTGTAATATTTATTATTAGAACTCAGGCCAGGCGTGGTGGCTTACGCCTGTAATCCCAACACTTTGGGAGGTCGAGGCAGGTGGATCACCTGAGGTCAGGAATTCGAAATCAGCCTGGCCAACATGGTGAAACCCCATCTCTACTAAAAATACAAAATTTAGCTGGGCATGGTGGTGGGCGCCTGTAATCCCATGTACTCAGGAGGCTGAATCAGGAGAATCGCTTGAACCCAGGAGGTGGAGGTTGCAGCGAGTCAAAATAGTGCCACTGCACTCCCTGGGAGACAGAGCAAGACTGTCTCAAAAAAAAAAAAAAAAAAAAAAGAAGGCCATTTGAAAAGACCGAGGTGGAGATTGGAATTATGTGGCTACAAACTGAGGAATGCTAAGGATTGCCCATAGCCACCACAATCTAGGAGAGAAGCATGCAACAGAATGCCCTCTCAGAGCTTCTAGAAGGAACCAACCCGGCAGACACCCTGATTTCACTAACTTCTGGCCTCTAGAACTGTGAGAGAGTAAATTTCTGTTGTTTTAAGCTATGAAGTTTGTGGTAATTTGCTACAGCAGCCCAGGAAAGCAATATGACATGGTGTCTCCAGGTAAATGTCATTTACAAAGCTTACCACTTTCATGTTTTTACAATATGCTGGACGGAGGGAATGGAAAGCAGGTTACCTGATTGAATACATGTATCATTTTCTTCAGGCACTGATTCCGTTTCTGCCCTAGAGACTTCTGCTTCTCAGTCCAGACCTGCATCACCTTTTTCCCGTAGTCATCAAGTCTGCTCAGCATCACGTGGAGGTTCCTGGCCTCATAGCCTTTCCCAGTATTTTGGATGGCTTTTAGCCGTTTCACTATGTTGTTCCTTGAAAAGATTAATAAAAATTAGAATGATAATAGTTGCAGACCCTACTTCAGCAAACTTGTCCTCAGTTTCTTTTTTTTTTTGAGACGGAGTTTCGATCTTGTTGCCCAGGCTGAAGGTGCAATGGTGCGATCATGGCTTATTGCAACCTCCACCTCCTGGATTCAAGAAATTCTCCTGCCTCAGCCTCCCGAGTAGCTGGGACTACAGTCATGCACCACCATGCCCAGCTAATTTTTGTATTTTTAGTAGAGACGGGGTTTCTCCATGTTGATCAGGCTGGTCTCAAACTCCTGACCTCGTGATCCACCTTCCTTGGCCTCCCAAAGTGCTGGGATTACAGTCGTGAGCCACTGAGCATGGCCTTTTTTTTTTTTTATTTTATTTTTTTGAGACAGTCTCACTCTGTTGCCCAGGCTGGAGTGCAGTGGTGTGATCTTGACTCATTGCAACCTCTGCCTCATGGGTTCAAGTGATTCTCATGCCTCAGCCTCCCAAGTAGCTGGGAATACAGGTGTGCACCACCACGCCCAACTAATTTTTGTATTTTTAGTAGAGATGGGATTTTGCCATGTTGTCCAGGCTGGTCTTGAACTCTTGACCTCAAGCGATCCTCCCGCCACGGCCTCCCAAGATGTTGGGATTACAGGAGTGAGCCACTATGCCCAACCTGTCCTCAGTTTCTTTCAATTCTCTCATCATCCCCAGTAAGTAGAGAAGGATGGGAAGCTTGCTTAATAAGACTTTAATCCAGTTCCTGTGAACGAACCTTCAAAAATCTATATGATTATCAAAATTTTCACTAAGTCTTCACAAAGTTTCCAGTGTTAAAATAGTGTTGCTTACAATTATTTTAATATATTTTAAAAGTTATGCCAGGTGAAGTGGCTCATGCCTGTAATCCCAGCACTTTGGGCGGCTGAGGTGGGAGGATCGCTTGAGGCCAGGAGTCTGCGACCAGCTTGGGCAATATAGTAAGACTCCATCTCTACAAAATAAAAATAGCTGGGAATGGTGGCACATACCTGTAGACACAGCCACTCAGGAGGCTAAGGTGAGAAGGTTGCTTGAGCCTAGGGAGTTCGAGGCTGCAGTGAGTTATGATCACGCCACTACATTCACCTTTTTGTTAAGGGCAAGACTCCAACTCCTAAAAAAAATAGTTAAATGTGGCTATTTGTAATAAAAATTACCTTAGGGGATAAGATAGATCATTTTTTTCATATGTATAGATATGTGTAAGACACATAGAAGGTAAGGCCAGGTGCAGTGTCTCACGCCTGTAATCCAAGCACTTTGGGAAGCCAAGGCTGGCGGATCACAAGGTCAGGAGTTCAAGAACAGCCTGGCCAACATGGTGAAACCCTGTCTCTACTAAAAACACAAAAATTAGCCAGGCGCGGTGGCAGGTGACTGTAATCCTAGCTACTCGGGAGGCTGAGGCAGAAGAATCACTTGAACCCAGGCAACAGAGGTCGCAGTGAGCCGAGATCGTGCCACTGCACTCCAGCCTGGGCAACAGAGTGAGATCCTATCTTAAAAAAATGACACATAGAAAGTACTTAATACAATTAGGGAAAAGACAGTGTCCTTGCCTTCAAAAGCACTTATAATCCAGAACAGGAGACTACATTACTTGTAAAAAAAAAGAAATAGAATGAAATAAATGCTAAATAAATAGGCTGCAGGAGCAAAAAGGAAAGCATAGTTAATTCTAGTAAGGGTAATAAGGCCGGGCGCAGCGGCTCACGCCTGTAATCCCAGCACTTTGGGAGGCCGAGGTGGGCAGATCACGAGGTCAGGGACTCGAGACCAGCCTGACCAACATGGTGAAACCCTGTCTCTACTAAAAAATACAAAAATTAGCCGGATGTGGTGGCAGGCGCCTATAGTCCCAGCTACTCAGGAGGCTGAGGCAGGAGAATCACTTGAACCTGGGAGGTGGAGGTTGCAGTGAGCCGAGACCACACCATTGCACTCCAGCCTGGGTGACAGAGTGAGACTCCGTCTCAGAAAAAAAAAAAAAAGAGTAATAAAGAAGGCTTTATAGGAAGGTGTCAAGCAGAATTTTGAGGGACAGTCATAAAAAGATTCTCCCTTTCTCTCTCTCCCTACTGCCCTCCTATAATGTATTCCACCACATTTTGGTGGTCCTAAACAGAGTTTTGCCATCCTCATTCTACAGAAGAGGAAAAGAAATCTGAGCAAAGTTAAGTATTTTTTCTAATGTCCCAGAATTCATAAATGGTAGATTTGAGAAGCAAGCCCAGAACTTCTTTCTTCCACAATGCCAATATTTTTCAAGGTGCGGACTCTGATCACCTAGACTGAATCATACGGGGGAGACGGGTGGGGTGCTTGTTGAAAATGCAGGTTCCAAGGTACTTCTCCATACCTTTTGAATCAAAATCTTAGTGGTAGGCTTCAGGAATCTGCATTTTAAAATCTCAGGTAACTCTTACTTTACTAAAGTTTGAAAACCATTGTGCTTACAAACAGAACAGGAGAGAAGGGGATGAGGAAGTCCAGGTGGAGAAATCCTATAAACAAAGGTAAGAAAACGAAAGTTATATTTTGAGAGTGATGAGCAGTCTGGGGTTTTTGACCACAGATATGTGAAAGGATATAGTGGGGGATGAGACTAGAATGGATGGATTATGAAAGATGAAAGGCTTTCTTTTTTTTTTTTTTTTGAGACGGAGTCTTGCTCTGTCGCCCCGCTAGGAGTGCAGTGGCGGGATCTCGGCTCACTGCAAGCTCCGCCTCCCAGGTTCACGCCATTCTCTTGCCTCAGCCTCCCAAGTAGCCGGGACTACAGGCGCCAGCCACTACGCCCGGCTAATTTTTTGTATTTTTAGTAGAGACGGGGTTTCACCGTTTTAGCCAGGATGGTCTCGATCTCCTGACCTCGTGATCCGCCCGCCTCGGCCTCCCAGCGTGCTGGGATTACAGGCGTGAGCCACCGCGCCCGGCCGAGATGAAAGGCTTTCAAAGGTATGTTAAGGAGTTTGGATCTTCTCTTTTTTTTTTTTTTTGGTAGATGATGGGGACTCAAAGATATTTTTCTGAATATATGTATTTTATATACATGCATATATATATAGCGCCTCAGGTGAATCAGTAAGATTTACCTGAGATTTTATTTATCTATCCATCTCTATCTATATTGAGAGAGAAGAGAGAAAGAATAATTCTTAGCTCTTAGGTTTCTTTTGTGGGTTATAATGAATACTTTAGAACCTACTATATATATGGATCATTTAATACTTAAATTATTATCTTTGTATTTAATATTTAAACATATCAGATTTTTTAATTTTCCAATAAGCCCCTTCACACCAAATATTTCCTGACATTTTTCTGTCTAATTACACAGGCTTTTGAGATTTCCTTATCATTTTTTCTTATTGAAATCATATTTCACTGCTTGGAAAAGTTTAACTTCAAACTTAGGGACTTTATTGTTGGATGTAGTTTTAGAGATAATTCTTTTTTTTTTTTTTTTTTTTTTTAGACAGGGTCTCTCTTTGTCACCCAGGTTGGAGTGCAGTGGCATGATCTTGGTTCACTGCAGCCTTGACCTTGTGAGCTCAAACCATCCTCCCGCCACAGCCCCCTCGGTAACTGGGACTACAGGCACACCGTCAGGCCTGCCATTTTTTTTTTTTTTTTTTTTAAGTAAAGATGGGATTTTACCATATTGCTCAGCCTGGTCTTTAACTCCTGGGACCAAGTGATCCGCCCACCTCGGTTTCCAAAGTGCCGGGATTATAGGCATGAGCCTGGTGAGAGAATTCATTTTTAATAATCTGAAGGCCGGGTGCGGTGGCTCATGCCTGTCATCCCAGCACTTTGGGAGGCTGAGGTGGGCAGATCACAAGGTCAAGAGATCGAGACCATCCTGGCCAACATGGTGAAACCCCGTCTCTACTAAAAATACAAAAATTAGCTGGGCGTGGTGGCAAGCACCTGTAGTCCCAGCTACTCGGGAGGCTGAGGCAGGAAAATTCCTTGAAACTGGGAGGTGGAGCTTGCAGTGAGCCGAGATGGTGCCACTGCATTCTAGCCTAGCGACAGAGCAAGACTCTGTCTAAAAACAAACAAACAAACAAACAAACAAAATCTGAATATTCAATCCAGTAGTAACCATGGGGGTATCTTATTATTTAAAAGCCTCTGTCTAGAATCATGGCTATTCATCCTCCTTACCTTTTGTTTCCACTGTCTTAGCCAATCCCACTTACATTGATAAAACATTGCCCCGTCCTAAGGAATATTGATTTTTAGATAGAGATTCTTTATATTACTGAGCATCTACTCTGGTAATACTACCACTCTACCACTGCTGTTGTGCTGCAAACTACATATGTTATTTTATTTAACCCTTTCAACCTTTCATTTTATTTTATTTTGAGACAGAGTTTCGCTCTTGTTGCCCAGGCTGGAGTACAATGGTGCAATCCCAACTCTCTGTAACTTCCACCTCCAGGGTTCAAGCAATTCTCTTGCCTCAGCCTCCCGAGTAGCTAAGATTACAGGCTGCACCACCACGCCCATCTAATTTTTGTTATTTTTAGCAGAGACGGGGTTTCACCGTGTTGGCTAGGCTGGTCTCGAACTCCTGACCTCAGGTGATTCACCTGCCTCAGTCTCCCAAAGTGCTGGGATTACAGGTGTGAGCTACCATGCCTGGCCTCAACCATTCTTTGAAGTAAATATTATTATATCCATTTTACATGCAACACATTGAAGTCTCAGAGAAGTTCTGGAAATTTGAACCAAGATCTGCTTGACTTCAAAGTCTATGTTTAAGAGAAAGCATGATTAGGATTTGAATATAAAAACCATTACAGTTACTACTTTAAGACAGTGTAGTACAATAGGTAGTATAGTATACTATATAGACTTTGGAAATGGATTTTTAAAAATTCACTTCTACCACTTATTAGCTGTGTGATTTGGGCAAATAGGATGAACTTTCTGAACCTGATTCCCGTTCTTCCAGTTAAATGCAATAATATATCTGAAGTTTGTGTTTGTTGTAGATGCATTATAAGCCCCTGTATGCACATAACTAAATTTACATAATTTATTTTCATTTAATTTCTCCTTGTCCATACAGTGTTTCCTCCAACAGTTCCAGATTAGGTTAGCATGATTCTCCTACAAAATTTATATTTCCTTTAGTCTATCCATTTTTACTGTTTCAAGACTGTAGTAATTTTTTTTTTTGAGACAGGGTCTCACTGTGTTGCCCAGGCTGGAGTGTAGTGGTGCATCCACGGCTCACTGCAACCTTAACCTCTCAGGCTCACGTGATCCTCCCACTGCAGCCTACCAAGTAGCTGGGACCACAGGCATACATACCACCACGCCT
Organism: Pongo abelii; assembly: GCF_028885655.2. Classification (NCBI taxonomy): domain Eukaryota; kingdom Metazoa; phylum Chordata; class Mammalia; order Primates; family Hominidae; genus Pongo; species Pongo abelii. The sequence goes on from NC_071995.2 coordinate 48,110,808, forward strand.
GGCTAATTTTTATAATTTTTGTAGAGACAGGGTCTCACTATGTTGCCCAGGCTGGTCTCGAACTCCTAGGCTCAAGCAATTCCTCCACCTTGGCCTCCCAAAGTGCTGGGATTACAGGTGTGTGCCACCAGACCGGGTTGATTTTACTTTTTATTTAGACTTCACCAGTTTGCCTGGCATGGATGCCCTTGTTTGGTAGGAGTTACACTGTTCATATATCACCTTAGCATAGAATCCTTTTAAAACAACTGTAAATATTTTCCTAGTAATTCTACTCTCACCCTTATATTCTTTCAAAACGTTTAGGTAGATGCCATCTAGTCCTAATTTATGCCTCTGTATAAGCTTTACTCTTCTTAAATCTGTCTTCCACATTACTGGCATTTTACTTCCCTTGCTAAGAATTCTTTAGTTATCCTCTATTAAGTACGGAATGAAATATAGGTTCCTTAGCATGTGATTTAGGATTTTCTTTTATCTTGCCTCTTTTATCTTTCCAGTCTCATCTCTTACTACATTTTGCTTATTCTTTGTGTTCTAAGTACCAGCCACAAAGTACTTTACACACATACACACACACACACACACACACACACACACACACACAGCTTCTTCCTGCTGCCTTTCTTTACTCTGCTACACTCTCTGACTTCTCTGTTTTCCTGACTTTTTCTTTTTTTGAGACAGAGTCTTACTCTGTCACCCAGGCTGGAGTGCAGTGGCGCAACCTCGGTTCACTGCAACCACCGCCTCCTGGGTTCAAGTGATTCTCCTGCCTCAGCCTCCCAAGTAGCTGGGATTACAGGCACCCGCCATCGTGCCTGGCTAAGTTTTTTATTTTTAGTAGAGACAGGGTTTCACCATGTTGCTCAGGCCAGTCTCAAACTCCTGACCTTAAGCAATCCACCCACCTCGGCCTCCCAAAGTGCTGGGATTACAGGTGTGAGCCACAGTGCCCTGCCTGTCTTACTGACTTTTACTGGTTCTTTGAGGCACAGTTCAGAGGTCTGAACTCCCAGAAGCTGTACCTAACTCCCGCCTCTCCTCAGTCCTCTTCTATAACTGCACATGCGCCATTATTGTGCTTTCCACATCATACGATATAATCATCTCTTCGTGTGACTGTCTCTCTGAGGAGACTAGGTGCATTGAAAACAGAGATGTAGCTTATCCATTTTTGTATCCTTCTACCTTCTAGTCCCTGCACCTAACACAGTCCCCACAAGTAGTGGATATTTTTTAAATGTTGATGGGCCGAGCTCGGTGTCTCACACCTGTGATCCCAGTAACTTGAGAGGCCAAGGCAGGAGGATTGCTTGAGCCCAGGAGTTCAAGACCAGTCTGGGCAACAGAGGGAGATCCATCTCTTAAAAAATATCAAAAATTAGCTGGGCATGATGGCACACACAGGTCGCTTCGGCCCAGGAGTTTGGGGCTACAGTGAGCTATGATCACACCACTGCACTCCAGCCTGGTTGATAGAGCAAGACCCTGTCTCTTTAAAAAAAAAAAAAAAGTTGATGAATTAAGTGATGCTATCTAAAGAGCACAACATCTAGTACTATTGAGAACTTTCTTCAATATATATGGAAACAAATGTCTAATTATCATCATCTTTTCTAATTTTTTTTTTTTGAGACAGAGTCTTGCTCTGTTGCCCAGGCTGGAGTGCAATGGTATGATCTTGGCTCACTGCAACCTCTGCCTCTCAAGTTCAAGCGATTATCCTGCCTCAGCCTCCCAGGTAGCCAGGATTACAGGTGCATGCCATCATGACCAGCTAATTTTTGTATTTTTAGTAGAGATGGGGTTTTGTCTTGTTGGCCAGGCTAGTCTCAAACTCCTGACCTCAGGTGATCCGCCTGCCTTGGTCTCCCAAAGTGCTGGGATTACAGGCATGAGCCACTGCGCCCAGCTCATCTTTTCTAATTTTACATCTTCCCTGTCATCTCTTCTCAGATATATTTCACCGATCCTGTAGGAATACAATTCTAAAACTATATTTTAGCACTTAAATGTAGAATTCTTCACTTACAGAGGCTCTACAGAAATCTTTATTCAAAAACAGTTTATATTACTGTAATATTTTTCTCTCACATATAATATTAGAATCTTCTTGACCTAGCCATCCTTGTCATAAAATTTTTAATCTGTCAGTATTTTATTTGTTGTTGCATCTGTCTGTGATTTTGTTATTATAACATTAAATATTAGAGAAGAGCTTTCTGAAAAAATGAATTGATCCTCGATGGGATTAAGATTATGATCGTATAAAGTCATATTTTTAAATGATTTTACTGAGACAGGTCAGACTATGCTACTTAGGTTCTCAAAGTCTTCAATAAATCTAAATGAATCCTAAAAATTGAGAGAGCGACCTGACGCAGTGGCTCATACCTGTAATCCCGGCACTTTGGGAGGCCAAGGTGGGCAGATCACGAGGTCAGGAGTTCGAGACCAGCCTGGCCAACATGGTGAAACCCTGTCTCTACTAAAAATACAAAAATTAGCTGGGCATAGTGATGTGCGTCTGTAATCCCAGCTACTCAGGAGGCTGATGCAGGAGAATTCCCTGAACCCAGGAGGCGGAGGTTGCAATGAGCTGAGATCGTGCCCCTGCACTCCAGCTTGAGCAACAGAGCAAGATTTCATCTCGAAAAAATAAAATAAAATTGAGAGAAAGCTGTCAAAGAACTCCCTTCAAAAAGTACTAAGCCAGTGTAATATCATAGGGGAAATCTGCCAAACCTTAAAAGAACAGCTGATTTTACTATTAAATTGTTTCAGAGCACAAAAGATAAACTTCCACATTTTTTAAGGATGCAAGCTTAAGATTATACCAAAACTTCACAAAGATAATACCATAAGAAGTAAACCACCTGCCAAACTTAACTCATGAATATGAATGAGAAAAATCCTTAATAAAATATAGTGATTCTACAATACATTCAAAGAAGGAAAAAAAATAGCCAGGCATGGCGGCAGCGCACCTGTAATTCCAGCTACTCTGGAGGCTGAAACAGGCTGATGCAAGAGAATTGCTTGAACCTGGGAGGCATAGGTTGCAGTGAGCTGAGATCATGCCACTGCACTCCAGCCTGGGCAACCAAGTGAGACTCTGTCTTAAAAAAAACAAAAACAAAACAAAACAAAAAAAACAAAGAAGGTTACATGTAGAACAAATAGGATTTATGCCAGGAATGCAATGATGGTTTAATATAATTATATTAATAGAACTAAGGAAAAAAAATCTCCTTTTTTTTTTTTTTTTTTTTTGAAGACAGAGTCTTGCTCTGTTGCCCAGGCTGGAGTGCAGTGAGTGGCATGATCTTGGCTCACTGCAACCTCTGCCTCCTGGGTTCAAGCAATTTTCCGGCCTCAGCCTCCCGAGTAGCTGGGACTACAGCTACATGCTATCACATCTGGCTAGTTTTTTTTGTATTTTTAGTAGAGACAGGGTTTCACCATGTTAGCCAGGATGGTCTCGATCTCCTGATCTCGTGATCCAGCCGCCTCAGCCTCCCAAAGTGCTGGGATTACAGGCGTGAGCCACGCTCCTGACTTTTTTTTTTTGAGACAAGGTCTCGCTCTGTCACCCAGGGTGGAGTGCAGTGGCACAACATGATCGTAACTCACCACATCCTTGAACTCCTGGGCTCAAGCAGTCCTCCTGTCTCAGTCTTCCAAGTAGCTGGGACTACAGGTACACACCACCAAGACTAGATAATTTTTTTTTTTTAATGATGGAGTCAGGCTGGGTGCAGTGGCTGACAACTGTAATCCCAGCACTTTGGGATGCCAAGGTGGTAGGATCATTTGAGCCTAGGAATTCAAGACCAGCCTGGGCAACAGGAGACCCTATCTTTACAAAAAGTTTAAAAATTAGCCAGGTGTGGTGGTGCGTGCCTGTAGTCCCAGCTACTGGGGAGGCTAAAGTGGGAGGATAACTTAAACCTGGGAAGTTGAGACTGCAGTAAACAGTGATCATGCCACTGCACTCCAGCACGGGCAACATAGCGAGACCCTATCTCAGGAAAAAAGAAAGACGGGGCCCCATGTGTTGTTCAGGCTGGTCTCGAAATTCCTGGCCTTAAGCAACCCTCCCGCCTTAGCTTCCCAAGGTGCTGTGATTACAAGCATAAGCCACCTTCCCAGCCCACATTTTCTTTAATACATGTGAAAATAAAGTGTTCAAATCACATTATTTCACAAAATTGAACATTCAGGGTTTTTTTGTTGTTGTTGCTGTTGTTGCTGTTTTCTGAGACAGAGTCTCGCTCTGTTGCCCAGGCTGGAGTGCAGTGGTGCAGTGGTGCGATCTTGGCTCATTGCAACCTCTGTCTCCCGGGCTCAAGCAATTCTCATGCTTCAGCTTCCTGAGTAGCTGGGACTACAGCGAACCCAGCTAATCCATGGGTTTTTGTTTTCTCTCTCTTTTTTTTTTTTTTGAGACACAATCTCGCTCCGTCACCCAGGCTGGAGTGCAGTGGTGCAATCTCGGCTCACTGCAACCTCCACCTCCCGGGTTCAAGCCATTCTCCTGCCGCAGCCTCCAGAGTAGCTGGGACTACAGGCGCCCGCCACCATGCCCAGCTAATTTTTTGCATTTTTAGTAGAGACAGGGTTTCACCGTGTTAGCCAGGATACTCTCGTTCTCCTGACCTCGTGATCTGCCTGCCTTGGCCTCCCAAAGTGCTGGGATTATAGGTGTGAGCCACCACACCCAGCCTTTTTTTTTTTTTTGTAGAGATGGGGTTTCACCATGTTGGCCAGGCTGGTCTCAAACTCCTGGATTCAAGTGATTCACCCACCTTGGCCTCCCAAAGTACTAGGATTACAGGATAAGTCACCACACCCAGCCAGTCTTTTTTTTTTTTTTCAAATTGAATTTGGTTTAATTCAACTTTTCTTTTTTATTTTAGTAAGTTCAACTTTTACTTTAGATTCAGAGGGTACATATGCAGGTTTGTTACATGGTTATATTGCATGATGCTGAGATCCCATCACACAGGTTATGAGCATAGTACCCAATAGGTAGTTTTTCAACCCTTGTCCCACTTCCTCTCTCCCCTACTAGTGGTCCCCAGTGTCTGTTGTTCCCATCTTTATGTCCCTGTGTACCCAACATTTAGCTCCCATTTATAAGCAAGAATGTCGGTATTTGGTTTTCTGTTATTCTGCTAATTTGTTTAGGATAATGGCCTCCAGCTGCATCCATTTGCTGCAAAAGGACATGATTTTGTTCTTGTTTATGGCAGCATAGTATTCCATATGTTGTATATATATCACATTTTCTTTATCCAGTCCACCATTGATGTGTACCTAGGTTGATTCCATGTCTTTGTGAATAATGCTGCAATGAGCGGACAAGTGCATGTGTCTTTTTGGTATAATAATTTATTTTCCTTTGAATATATACCCAGTAATGGGATTGCTGGGTCAAGTGGTAGTTCTATTTTAAGTTCTTTGAGAAATCTCAGCTGGGCATCTTGTCTCAGGCCTGTAATCCCAACATTTTGGGAGGCTGGGGCAGGAGGATAACTTGAGCCCAGGAGTTCAAGACTAGCCTGGGAAACATAGTAAGACCCTATCCCTACAAAAAATAAAAATTAAAAAATTAACCAGGCATGATGGCATAGGCCTGTAGTCCCAGCTACTCGGAAGCCGATATGGGAAAATTGCATGAGCCCAGGAGATCTTAACTGCAGTGAGCCATCATTGCGCTGGGCAAGAGAGTAAGACCATGTCAAAAAACAAAACAAGGCCGGGCGCAATGGCTCACGCCTGTAATCCCAGCACTGTGTGAGGCCAAGGCGGGCAGATCACCTGAGGTCAGGAGTTCGAGACCAGCCTGACCAATATGATGAAATTCTGTCTCTACTAAAAATACAAAAATTAGCCAGGAGTGGGCAACAAGAGCAAAACTTCATCTAAAAAACAAAACAAAACAAAAAGCAAAAACAAAACCACCACCACCACAAAAACAAGAAATCTTCAAACTACTTTCCACAGTGGCTAAGCTAATTTACATTCCTATTAACAGTGGATAAGCATTCCTTTTCTCCGCAGATGTTAGCAAGGCTGAGGCAGGAGAATGGCTTGAACCCAGGAGGCAGAGGTTGCAGTGAGGTGAGATCGAGCCACTGCACTCCAACCTGGGCAACAGAGCAAAAACTCTGTCTCTAATACATAAATAAAAATAAAAATAAAAAAGAAACAGAATGGTATTTCCTAGGTTTTCTTCTAGGATTTTATAGTTTGAGGTCTTACATTTAAATCTTTAATCCATCTTGAGTTAATTTTTGTATATGGTGAAAGGTAGGGATGCAATTTCATTCTTCTGCATATGGCCAGCCAGCTGTCCCAGCATCATTTATTGGATAGAGTCCTTTCCTCATTGCTTATTTTTGTTGACTTTGTCCACGATTAGATGATTGTGGGTATGGGGCTTTATTTCCGGGTTCTCTATTCTGTTCCATTGGTCTATGTGTCTGTTTTTGTACCAGTACAATGTTGTTTTGGTTACTGTAGCCTTATAGTATAGTTTGAAGTTGGATAATGTAATATGCCTCCAGCTTTGTTGTTTTTGCTTAGGATGGCTTTGGCTATTTGGGCTCTTTTTTGGTTCCATATGAATTTTACAATAGTTTTTTCTAATGTAGTGAAAAATGACATTGGTAGTTTAATAGGAATATCATTGAATCTGTAGACTGCTTTGAACAGTATTATATCGTGCCATTGCACTCCAGCCTGGGGACAAGAGCCAGACTTTGTCTCAAAAAAAAAAGTTAGCTGGGTGTGGTGGCGTGTGCCTATAGTCCCAGCTACTCAGGAGGCTGAGTAGAAGGATTGCTTCAGTCTGGGAGGCAGAAGTTGCAGTGAGCCAAGATTGCACCACTGTACTCCAGCTGAGCAACAAAGCCAGACCCTGCCAAAAAAAAAAAAAAGAAGAAAGAAAAGAAAAGAAAAGAAAAGTAATACAGAATGGAATGTAGTGGTGGCACCATCTCAGCTCACTGCAACCTCTGCCTCCTGGATTCAAGCAATTCTCCTGCCTCAGCCACCCGAGTATCTGGGATTACAGGCATACGCCACCATGCCCAGCTAATTTTTGTATTTTTATTAGAGACGGGGTTTCACCATGTAGGCCAGGTGAACTCCTGACCTTGGGTGATCTGCCCACCTCAGCCTCCTACAGTGCTGGGAGATTACAGGCGTGAGCCATCGCGCCCAGCCCTGTATCTGTTTTATACATTTATTTAAACATACAAAAATCGCCGGGCGCGGTGGCTCACGCCTGTAATCCCAGCACTTTGGGAGGCCGAAGCGGGTGTATCACGAGGTCAGGAGATCAAGACCATCCTGGCTAACACGGTGAAACCCCGTCTCTACTAAAAATACAAAAAATTAGCCGGGCGTGGTGGTGGGCGCCTGTAGTCCCAGCTACTCTGGAGGCTGAGGCAGGAGAATGGCGTGAATGCGGGAGGCAGAGCTTGCAGTGAGCAGAGATCACACCACTGCACTCCAGCCTGGGCGGCAGAGCGAGACTCTGTTTCAAAAATAAAATAAAATAAACATACAAAAATCAAAATTTTGTGCATATGTGGTCACACACACACACACACACACACACAAACCCGAACAACAAAAAAAATGATGTATAATTGGCTTGGGTGACAGAGTAAGACTGTCTCAAAAAAAAAAAAACAAAAAGAGATATACCATATTCTTGGATAGGAAGGCTCTATTAGTGAAGATAAGCTAGGTTTTGCTATTTTAACAAAACTCCCAAGCCTCAGTGGCTTAAAACAACAAAAAAATTCACTTGTTGCTCATACTACGAATCCATCATGGCTTGGCAGGGAGTGAACTTCACTGTATTCTTTCAGGGACATGTATAAAGGAACAACAATCACCTTGAACATTGTGGGTTATTAAGCCAGAGGAAAAGGAAACTCTGTAGGTCATCAAACCAACAATGACAAGCTCAGCACAGAAATAGCATCTCAATTCTGCTCACATCTCATTGACAAGTGCTGACAAACAGCACTAATAACAACCTCAGAGACTCAGCATCATAAAAATAAAACAAAAATAACAGAGACTGGAAGTGACTTATCAATAGGCAGATCAATAGAAAATAATAGCTGGGCACAGTGGCTCACACCTGTAATCCCAGCACTTTGGGAGGCTGAGGCAGGTGGACCACCTGAGGTCAGGAGTTCGAGACCAGCCTGGCCAACATGGTGAAACCCTGTCCCTACTAAAACTACAAAAATTAGCTGGGCATGGTGGCACACACACACCTCCAGCTACTCTGGAGGCTGAGGGCAGGAGAATCGCTTGAACCCAGGAGGCAGAAGTTGCAGTGAGCCAAGATCGTGCCACTGCACTCCAGCCTGGGCAAAAGAGGGAGACTCCATCTCAAAAAAAAAAAAAAAAAAAAAAAATTCGCCGAAATAATAGGTTGGTAACTTCAAATGCAAATGTTAAGAATGGCAGGAAAATTGTTACCTGCCCTAATCCATTTCTGATATTTGCAACTTTTAAAAATCAGGACCAGGACCTGCTGCCTGCTGCCTCCAGGTCACCCCAACAGCAAATTTGCCATGGCAACAACCTCCTACATAATCTGCCATCTCCCTTTGTTTCTTTTGTTTTGTTTTTTTGTTGTTTTTTTGAAATGAAGGCACAGTCTTGCCTCACTGCAACCTCTGCCTCTCGGGTTCAAGCAATTCTTCTGCCTCAGCCTCCTGAGTAGCTGGGACTACAGGTGTGAGCCACAGTGCCTGGTAATTTTTTTTTTTTTTTTTGAGATGGAGTCTCGCCCCGTTGCCCAGGCTGGAGTGCAATGGCGCGATCTCTGCTCACTGCAACCTCCACCTCCCGGGTTCAAACGATTCTCCTGCCTCAGCGTCCTGAGTAGCTGGAGGTGTGTGCCACCATGCCCAGCTAATTTTTATATTTTTAGTAGGGACGGGGTTTCACCATGTTGGCCAGGCTGGTCTTGAACTCCTGACCTCAGGTGGTCCACCTGCCTCAGCCTCCCAAAGTGCTGGGATTACAGGCGCCCACCACGCCCAGCTAATTTTTGTATTTTTAGTAGAGAAGGGGTTTCACCATGTTGGCCAGCTGATTTTTTGTATTTTTTTTTTAATAGAGATGAGGTTTCACCATGTTGGCCAGGGTGGTCTTGAACTCCTGACCTCAAGTGACCCACCTGCCTTGGCATCCCAAAGTGCTGGGGTTACAGGCATGAGCCACTGCACCCTGCCTGTATTTACTTGTATTTTTTTTTCTGTTTATTTTTTATTTTTTCCTGAGATGGAGACTTGCTCTGCCCCCCTGGCTGGAGTCCAGCGGCTCAATCTCGGCTCACTGCAAGCTCTGCCTCCTGGGTTCAAGCAGTTCTCCTGCCCAGCCTCCCAAGTAGCTGGGATTCCAGGCACGTGTCACCATGCCCGGCTAATTTTTGTAGTTTAGAAGAGATGGGGTTTCACCATATTAGCCAGGCTGGTCTCGAACTCATGAACTCGTGATCCATCTGCCTTGGCCTCCCAAAGTACTGTGATTACAGATGTGAGCCACCACGTGTGGCCATTTTTTTGTTTGTTTTTCATTAAAAAATTTTTTTATGGGTACATAGTAGGTATATATATTTTGGGGGTACAGGAGATGTTTTGATACAGGCATGCAATGTATAATAATCATATTAGGGTAAATGGAGTATCCATTGCATCAAGCATTTATCCTCTGTGTTACAAACAATCCAATAATCCAATTATACTCTTTGTTATTTTTAAATGTACAATTACATTATTATTGACTATAGTCACCCTGTTGTTCTTTCAAATGCTAGATCTTATTCATTCTTTCTATTTTTTTGTGCCCATTAACCATCCCTACTTTCCCCCCACCACCACTACCCTTTCTAGCCTATGGTAACCATCCTTCTCTTTTTTTTTTTCCTGAGACTGGGTCTTGCTCTGTCACCCAGGCTGGAGTGCAGTGGCACGATCTTGGTTTACTGCAGTCTTGACCTCCTGGGGCTTGAGTGATCCTCCAAGCTCAGCTTCCTGAGTAGCTGGGACTACAGGCATGCACCATCATGCCCAGCTAATTTTTTGTATTTTTTGTAGAGACAGGGTCTCAATTTGTTGTCCAGGCTTGTCTCAAACCCTTGGGCTCAAGTGATCCTCCCCCCTCAGACTTCCAAAGTGCTGGGATTATAGGTGTGAGTCACTGCACCTGTCCCATCCTTCTACTCTTTATGTCCATTAGTTCAATTGCTTTAATTTTTAGCTCCCACAAATAAGTGAGAGCATGTGAAGTTTGTCTTTCTGTGCTCGGCTTATTTCACTTAATATAATGACCTCTAGTTCCATCCATGTTGTTGCAAATGGCAGGATCTCTTTTTATTATTATTATTATTATTTTGAGACAGAGGCTGACTCTCTCACCCAGGCTGGAGTGCAGTGGCATGATCGGCTCATTGCAACTTCCACCTCCCAGGTTCAAGCGATTCTCCTGCCCTAGCCTCCCAAGTAATCCTGGGGTTACAGGTGCACACAACCATGCCTGTCTAATTTTTGTATTTTTTGCAGAGATGAGATTTCACCATGTTGGCCAGGCTGGTCTTGAACTCCTGGCCTCAAGTTATCCACCTGCCTCAGCCTCCCACAGTGCTGGGATTACAGGCATGAGCCACCATGCCTGGTCTCACTCTTTTTTTATGCCATCTCCCATTTTAAAAATTATACATTTCTGGTGAACCAAAAATGATGAAAGAAATTCAGAATAACTGGAAACTTTTGAAGTTGATGTTTTGGAGACCAACCATGATCCACAAAATATACTTGGCATCTCCGCTGGTGATATATATGGATGAAATGGATCATGTTATATGTCATTTCTTATTTTCCAAAAAATATATCTCCTTTTGATCTTAAACAGGCTTCCTTCCCATAGACCTTATATAAGACAGTCTTTTAGAACATATGGCCTGACAAATATGAATATACTTCTGGGACAATGACAGAAAATATTTGCAATCAGAACTAAATCAGAAAACTAGACATATAATAATTATATCTACCTGGCATACTGGATCAGCCTATAGGCAATGTACTTGTGGAATAAGTATCCCAACTGAACCGTGTCCATATGAAGTATCTCAATTATGAGAGTCCTAGCCGTTGTGTGTAGCTGTGAAGGGAGTCCACAAGTTTTTATAGCCTGATTTAATAGTATCAGGTTCTTCTTCTGAGCCTCCACATCAACAAAATACCTCTTTTCTTCAAGTTCTTGAGGAGAGGAAGGGGGCACCATTATTTTGGGTTTCTTGGTACCTGAAACTGAACTCAGTATCCAGGGCTTGTCTATAGGAGGGAATCGGGATTTCTGGTACCATTCCAAAGGTGAAATCTGTGATGTTTTAAGTAGAGTAGTGAGAGAAGATGGTGATGTTGTAGGCTTCATGAGAGTGGGAAGGGCCCCTTCATCAGTGTAAGGGGTTTGGGATACTGGTGTCCTGTATTTGGTGAAATGGGACTGAAATGTTCTAAATGATTCTATAGCAAAAGTATCTCGAAGTATCTGGGTTTCTTCGGAAGTGTCAGAGACCTCCGACATTTGGAACTTCTTAGTGGTGAAAGGAAGTTGAGCTACCTTGAAATCTGGAGCACTAGGATGGATCAATGCTGATTTAGATTTCAGAGAAGAAATAATTGCCAATCTTTTCTTAACAACAGAAGCGGACCAACTTTTCTGGGGCTTTCCAGGGGCTGGGGACGGCCAGAGTGTGGGAGGATGTCTAGAGGTGGGAGGGATCCATAATGAAGAAGCTCGCCCAGGAAGGGTCCATGGTGCCAGATGCTGCCCAGGGGTAGAAGGAGCCTGCAGATAGGGAGATTGCTCAGCAGTGGCAGGAGGCTGGAATTCCTGGAGCTGCTCAGAGAAGGTTAAGGGTCCAGATTCCAGGAGGTCCCCAGGGATGGAAGAGGCTTCAGGAACTAAGGGCTGCCCAGGAGAAAGAGGAGCCCAGAGACTTGGAATCTGTCCAGAAGTGGGTGGGACTCCAGCTATAAAGGGCTGCCCTGGAGTGGGAGGGGCCCGAGATATTGGGAGCTGCCTAGGGGTGGGAGGGGCTTGTGGTGCTGGGAGCTGCACAGAAGTGGATTGACCTCCGTATACCAGGGTCTGTCCAGAGGAACGAAGAGTCTGTGGTGCCCTAAGCTTCCCAGGCTCAGAAAGAATCCCCATTTCTAGGGGCTTCCCAGGGGCAAAGGGGCCTTGGTTGAGGGGAACCCTTGATATCTGCAAAGGAGTAGAAGAGACCCCGAATATAGAGGACTTCTCAGCAGTAGGAGCTGATGATGCCAGGGACAGCCTGAGGCTTGGAGACAATCTTGATATGATGGATTGCCCAGTGGAGAGAGAAGCCTTCGATTTCTGAAATGGTCTATGGGACCACTGGACTTGCTTAAGGGTGAGGGGCGATCCCAAGGTATGGGCTTTATCTAAGGTGAGAGGAACCCCTAACTTCAATAACTGTTCTTGAGCCTGTTCTAAGTTCACAGGGGACTCCAAAGCCTGGGTTTGCTCAGAGGTAAGAGTGACAGCTGACACCCGGGCATTTACTGGGGTGATGGGGACTCCCAGTGCCTGGGCCTGCTGAGGGGTGAGAGGGATCCCCAGGGCCTGGGCCTGCTGAGGGGTGAGAGGGATCCCCAGGGCCTGGGCCTGCTGAGGGGTGAGAGGGATCCCCAGTTGCCGTGCCTGCTGAGGGGTGAGAGGGATCCCCAGTTCCCACGCCTGCTGAGGGGTGAGAGGGATCCCCAGTTCCCACGCCTGCTGAGGGGTGAGAGGGATCCCCAGTTCCCGCGCCTGCTGAGGGGTGAGAGGGATCCCCAGTTCCCGCGCCTGCTGAGGGGTGAGAGGGATCCCCAGTTCCCGCGCCTGCTGAGGGGTGAGAGGGATCCCCAGTTCCCGCGCCTGCTGAGGGGTGAGAGGGATCCCCAGGGCCTGGGCCTGCTGAGGGGTGAGAGGGATCCCTAGGGCCTGGGCCTGCTGAGGGGTGAGAGGGATCCCCTGAGCCTGCGCCTGCTGAGGGGTGAGAGGGATCCCCAGTTCCTGCGCCTGCTGAGGGGTGAGAGGGATCCCCAGTTCCTGCGCCTGCTGAGGGGTGAGAGGGATCCCCAGTTCCTGGGCCTGCTGAGGGGTGAGAGGGATCCCCAGTTCCTGCTTCTGCTGAGGGGTGAGAGGAATCCCCAGTTCCTGCTTCTGCTGAGGGGTGAGAGGAATCCCCAGTTCCTGCACCTGCTGAGGGGTGAGAGGGATTCCCAGGGCCTGTGCCTGCTGAGGGGTGAGAGAGACCCCCAGGGCCTGAGCCTGCTGAGGGGTGAGAGGGATCCCCTGAGCCTGCGCCTGCTGAGGGGTGAGAGGGATCCTCAGGGCCTGCGCCTGCTGAGGGGTGAGAGGGATCCCCAATTCCTGAGGCTGCTGAGGGATGAGAGGGATCCCCAGGGCCTGGGCCTGCTGAGGGGTGAGAGGGATCCCCAATTCCTGAGCCTGCTGAGGGGTTAGAGGGATCCCCAGTTCTTGAGCCTGCTGAGCGGTAAGAGGCATCCCCAGGGCCTGGGCCTGCTGAAAGGTGAGAGTGATCTCCTGAGCCTGCGCCTGCTGAGGGGTGAGAGGGATCCCCAGTTCATGCACCTGCTGAGGGGTGAGAGGGATCCCCAGTTTCTGGGCCTGCTGAGGGGTGAGAGGGATCCCCAGGGCCTGTGCCTGCTGAGGGGTGAGATGGATCCCCAGAGCCTGGGCCTGCTGAGGGGTAAGAGGGATCCCCAATTCCTGAGCCTGCTTAGGGGTGAGAGTGACCCCGAGAGCCTGCGCCTGCTGAGGGGTGAGAGGGATCCCCAATTCCTGGGCCTGCTGAGGGGTTAGAGGGATCCCCAGTTCCTGAGCCTCCTGAGGGGTGAGAGGGATCCCCAGGGCCTGGGCCTGCTGAGGGGTGAGAGTGATCTCCTGAGCCTGCGCCTGCTGAGGGGTGAGAGGGATCCCCAGTTCCTGCACCTGCTGAGGGGTGAGAGGGATCCCCAGTTCCTGGGCCTGCTGAGGGGTGAGAGGGATCCCCAGGGCCTGTGCCTGCTGAGGGGTGAGAGGGACCCCCAATTCCTGAGCCTGCTTAGGGGTGAGAGCGATCCCCAGGGCCTGGATCTGCTGAGGGGTAAGAGGGATCCCCAATTCCTGAGTCTGCTTAGGGGTGAGAGTGACCCCGAGAGCCTGCGCCTGCTGAGGGGTGAGACGGATCCCCAATTCCTGAGCCTGCTGAGGGGTTAGAGGGATCCCCAGTTCCTGAGCCTGCTGAGGGGTGAGAGGGATCCCCAGTTCCTGCACCTGCTGAGGGGTGAGAGGGATCCCCAATTCCTGGGCCTGCTGAGGGGTGAGAGGGATCCCTAATTCCTGAGCCTGCTGAGGGGTGAGAGTGATCCCCAGGGCCTGGGCCTGCTGAGGAGTGAGAGGGATCCCCAATTCCTGAGCCTGCTGAGGGGTGAGAGAGACCCCCAGGGCCTGAGCCTGCTGAGGGGTGAGAGGGATCCCCAGTTCCTGCACCTGCTGAAGGGTGAGAGAGACCCCCAGGGCCTGAGCCTGCTGAGGGGTGAGAGGGATCCCCAGGGCCTGGGACTGCTGAGGGGTGAGAGGGATCCCCAATTCCTGAGGCTGCTGAGGGGTGAGAGTGATCCCCAAGGCCTGGGCCTGCTGAGGGGTAAGAGGGATCCCCAGTTCCTGGGCCTGCTGAGGGGTGAGAGGGATCTCTAGTTTCTGAGCCTGCTGAGTGGTGAGAGGGATCCCTGGGGCCTGGTCCTGCTGAAGGGTGAGAGTGATCCCTTGAACCTGGGTCTGTTGAGGGGTGAGAGGGATCCCCAGGGCCTGCGCCTGCTGAGGGGTGAAAGGGATCTCCAGGGCCTGGGCCTGCTGAGGGGTGACAGGGATCCCTAGTTCCTGGGCCTGCTGAAGGGTGAGCGTGATCCCCTGAGCCTGGGCCTGCTGAGGAGTGAGTGTAATCCCCACTTCCTGGGCCTGCTGAGGTGTGAGATGAATGCATTTAGTGAGAGGCTGTCCAGAAATAGGAAGAGCTCCAGGTGGGGAGGATTGTAGGGAGGGGGGAGGTGTGATTGATATGGGCTCCTTTTCATCAGGAAGGTTCTCTAATGTCTTCAGATTCCTCTGAAACTCTTTTCCTTCATATGACCGCTGTACATCTTCCAATACACTCTTCCACCTGGGAGATAATGTCATTGGAGTTTGGATGACCATTTTTTCTAGCTCTTTAGGTTGTATTTCCTTCATCTGCATCTGATCCTTTGTTTTGATCTGCCTTTCGAGGTCCTCTAGCCCTCTCTCTGGCTTCTGCTTTTCCTTCCCTTTCTCCCTTCTCCTGTGTGGCCCCAGATGTTTCACTTCCTTCTGACCCATTTTTTGGGTCCCTTCTTCCAGCCGCTGCAGGCTTGACTTTGGAAGCTCTTCTTCCTCCTGTCCTCTTTGCTTTTGCTTCTCCTCTTGCTCAGCCTGCTTTGGAGTTCCCTGTTTTTGCTCTTCCTTCCACATCTCTTCTTCCTGCCACTGTTTCTGGCTCTGTTGTTCTTGCTTTCCCTCCTTCATCTGGAGCTGTGCCTTTTTTTCTTCCCAATTCTCACCTATCTTCTCGTAGTGCTCCTTCAAAAGATTTCTTTCTTCCAGCAACTGCTGTTTGAGACTCATGCCAGACATTTGTTCTTGATCCTCTTGCAAATATTGCTCCCGCCTTTGTTTCTCCTTCTCCTTGTGGTCTTTCTGTACTGTTGAGACTGTTGGAATATCTCTTTCACTTTCTATTTCAGCCAAGATCATTTGTATTAAATTGTTAATTACTGGATCTGTGCTCTCATATGAGAGGAGGGTACTGCTTTCAGACTTTGCACTAATTGGTGACTTCTGAAAATGCAATCCTGGCATAAATGAGACTACCTTTTTTTGTTTTATAGGTTTCTCTCCAACTTGTTCTTCCTTTTTTATATCTTTGTATTTTCTCAAGATTTTAGTCACAGTTTCAGCCACTTTTTGGAAGTATTCCTCCATTTTTGCCTTTATGATTCCTAATTTTTCAGCTTCTGCTCTTTTTAATAACTCCTCTTCCTTCGGAACAGTCTTTTTGTCAAAAGGCTTTCCTATGTTATCAGTTTTCTGTTTTAGGAAAGCCATTATGGCTTCCTGAAATTCTTCGAGGTTACTCTGTTCACCTTTGCCATCTGGACTTTCTAGAACTCTGGTAGATTCTGAAGTCTCTTTAGCCACTCTTGAGAGTGATTTAACAAGTTGATGAGACTTGACTTGTTTGATCAACTCTTCCTTCTCTTCAGTTTTTTCTTCTCTGCTTGTGATAATTCCTGAAGAGATACGGTGTTTCTTTCCTTTTATCTTTCTTTTCTGTGGCCCAGCGGTATCATCAAATTGGATCATTGTGAGTGGCCCCACTAGGCTTCTCATTTCACCTTTGCCCTCTTTGTCCAATGACTCAGTGGTGGGTTCCACTTTAATCTCTGGTGCAGTTGGGCGTTTGTCAAATGGAGATTCACGTTTGACCTTCCTAAATTGCTCCAACATCATCATACTTGTTTCACTTTTGCCACCTTGGCTCTCTGTTTCAGTTAAAGAGAGATGTTTTCTTTTTGCTTCAGTGGGTAACTTTGATTTGTCTTCAGAAAATGATTTCATTTCTTTTCTTTTCTTTTTCAGTACTTGTAGCTCATAGTATTGACTAGGTTTGGCCTCTGAGACTTTCTGTCCACTTTTATTATCACTCAGATTTGGTCCAGAGGTCTTATACACATATGTGCCTTTTGTGTGCCTTCTTTTCCATGATTGATACTCGTCAGTCTCATCGTCCTGATAGACATCACCTTTCTTCAATGATATGTTATCTTTAGTGCTATCTTCAGAAATATCTTCAGAAGCAACAGGTTGCTGTTGCAGTTCAGTTAAATCTGGAGTTCTTTCAGCTTGGGCTGTATATGAAATAGTGGAGTCCCATTTTATCCCAGAGTCCTTGGTCTCTTTTCTTTGGACTTCATCTACAATACTTTCAAGTTCCTTGTCTAAAATATTGTCCATATTGTCCTCAGTATCACCAACTTTGATAATCGCCCTGGATGACTGTGGAGAAGGTCCGGGTAACATTTTCAAGGTTGATGATGTGGACAATTTTGCATATAGTTGTTCTATAACAATTTTGGATCGAATAAGTTGTTCACATTTTTCTTGTGCATCTTGAAGTTTCTGCTGAAGCATTTCATTTTCGTTACTGAGATCTTGTATTATCTTCAGAGAGAGCTCCTTTTCTGCTTCACTTTCCTCATGTGCATACACAGTGGAACTTTGGAAGTTAACACATTTTAATTCGTCATTTAGCATACTCAAAGCTTTAGAAAGGTTTACTATTGTTGATGATATATATTTAATAGCATTGTTTTCCAATGTACTGAACATTGTGGTGCCTATGAGTTCCTGTAGCATACCTTGGATTTCTGAAACCTTTGTATTTGTTGCAAGTTGATCACTAATCATCTGATCTGGTCTTAAAGCATGGGCTGTTGAAGGTCGTTTTATAACTCTTTCTTTCCAAGATTTCCATAGAGTACCTCTAGATACTGAAGAAAAAAACATAAAACAGTGAGATTGCATTTTTTTCTTTTGCATTGTGTTCTATCTATGTTTAAACCTAAGGAATTTAGCCTAGATTAACTATAACTAATTAAATATAAGATAAAGATTAATCTGAAAACTTTAGCTCTAAAATAAACAGTATTATTTTTAAAGGAATGACTCTTTTCACATAATCACCTAGAAGTTTTTCTTTCTTTTGTGTTGAGAGGGGATCTCCTTGTTTCCCAGGCTGGAGTGCAGTGGCACGATTACTGCAGCCTCAACTTCCTGGGCTCAAACAATCCACCCACCTCAGCCTCCCTGCCTGAGTTGCTGGTGTTACAGGTGCAAGCCACAGTACCTGGCAATCACCTAGAACTTCTGCCTCCAGAGTTTAGGACATGAACTCAGCTGTGACTTCAACTTAATTTTAGTTACAAGTTTGGGGTTAGATATAATGTATCTAAGACAAGGCCAGGGCTTGGTGGTTCACGCCTGTAATCCCAGCACTTTGGGAGACCTGGGCGGGCAGATGACCTGAGGTCAGGAGTTCAAGACCAACCTGGCCAGAGACCAGCTTGGCCAACATGGTGAAATCCTGTCTGTACTAAAAATACAAAAATTAGCCAGGCGTGATGGCACATGCCTGTAATCCCAGCTACTCAAGTGGCTGAGGCAGGAGAATCACTTGAACCCGGGCGGAGGTTGCAGTGAGCCGAGATTGCGCCACTGCACTCAAGCCTGGGTAGGAGAGTGAGACTTCATCTCAAAATACATACATACATATGTACATAAAATAAAATAAAAGATGTAATTCAAGACAAAACTTTTCTCTAGCTTTGGTTATGCTAGTGCTTTCCACTTTCTTTCTCAGATTCCTGTCTCTCTTTTCTCTTTTTTCTGAATCAAAGCTTGCCTTGATTCTTTCAAAAGTGTCATAAATTAACAGATAAAAAAGACACACATTTGGCCAGGTGCAATGGCTCATGCCTGTAATCCCAGCACTTTGGGAAGCTGAGGCAGGTGGATCACTTGAGGCCAGGAGTTCGTGACCAGCCTGGCCAACATGGTGAACTCTACTAAAAATACAAAAATTAGCCAGGCATGGTGGCACATGCCTGTAGTCCCAGCTACTTGGGAGGCTGAGGCAGGAGAACCACTTGTACCCGGGAAGCGGTGGTTGCGGTGAGCCGAGATCACACCACTGCACTTCAGCCTGGGCAACAGAGTGAGACTCTGTCTGAAAAAAAAAAAAAAAAAGACACACATTTGAAAAGATTTGCAGAATGGCTGAGTGAGAAAATCAGCAATCTTTTTCTTCCCAAAAAGCAAAGATAAAACAGGGCAAAACTGCCAAAACAACTATTTAGGACTTTGAAATTGACCAAAGGCATACAACACATTGAGAAGCATTTGTTCACGAGAAACTACTGAACCTCAGTAACAAACAGTGAAAGTCTGCAAACTTGAAGTTGCGTCCATCCTCAACCGCCAGATCCATGGCCTGGAACTTCTATCAGAGTGAGGCAGGCTGTGAGGACTGACAACTCTACTGCCTACGGGGATGATTTGATTTGGAGCAAAGCCTGGAAAAACCCATGCCTAGTGGCATTGTCGGCTGAGGCAGGAGAATCGCTTGAACCCAGGAGGCAGATATTGCAGTGAGCCGAGATCACGCCACTGCACTCCAGCCTGGGTGACGGAGTGAGACTGTTTCAAAAAATAAATAAATAAATAAATAAATGAAAAGAAATCATACAAAGTATGTTTCCCAATTGCAATGGAATCTACATATAGGTAAGGATTATATATAATGTCATACTAATTCTTCTGCCTCTCTTATTGAACCCTGAGTGATACGAGTTCTTAGTACAATACTAAAATCATGATTCATAAAAAAACAAAATTGATACATTTATTGGATTTCATCAACATTAAACACTTTTAGGCTTCAAAAACACCACTAAGAAAATGAAAAGACAAGTCATAGGCAGGGAGAAAATATTTGCAAATCACTTTTCTGGTAAAGGACTTACATCCAGCTAGGTGTGATGACTCATGCCTATAATCACAGAACTTTGGGAGGCTGAGGCAGGAGGATCATTTGAGCTCAGGAGTTTGAGACTAGCCTGGACAACACGATGAGACTCTGTCTCTACAAAAAGTTTTTAAAAATTAGCTGGGTGTGGTAGCACACACCTGTAGTCCCAGCTACTCAGGAGACTGAGGCAGGAGGATCCCTTGAGCCCAGGAATTCCAGGCGGCAGTGTACTATTATTGTACCAATGCACCCCAGCTTGGATGACAGAGCAGGATCCTGTCAAAAAAAAAAAAAAAAAACCCTATATCCAGAAGCTGTAAAGCAATGTTAAAACTCTGCCAAGCGCGGTGGCTCATGCCTATAATCCCAGCACTTTGGGAGGCCGAGGAGGGTGGATCACGAGGTCAGGAGTTCAAGACCAGCCTGGCCAAGATGATGAAATTCCATCTCTACTAAAAATACAAAAATTAACCAGGCATGGTGGCATGTGCCTGTAATCCCAGCTACTCTGGAGGCTGAGGCAGGAGAATTGCTTGAACCCAGGAGGTGGAGGTTGTAGTGAGCTGAGATCGCACCACTGCACTCCAGCCTGGGCAACAGAGTGAGACTCCGTCTCAAAAAAAAAAAAAGAAAAAAAAAGTTAAAACTCAATTTTAAAAATGGGCAAGTACTTGAATAGATATTTCACCAAAAAATGTATGGAAATAGCTTAATAAGCACATGAAACATGCTCAGCATCATTTGCCATTAGGAAAATGCAAACTAAAACCACAGTGGATACCACTTCACATGTACTAGGATGGCCATAATTTAAAAAAAAGACAGACAGAGGCCGGGTGCCTGTAATCCCAGCACTTTGGGAGGCAGAGGTGGGTGGATCACCTGAGGTCAGGAGGTTGAGACCAGCCTGACCAACATGGAGAAACCCCATCTCCACTAAAAATACAAAATTAGCAGGGCGTGGTGACGCATGCCTGTAATCCCAGCTACTAGGGAGGCTGAGGCAGGAGAATTGCTTGAACCCGGGAGGTGGAGGTTGCAGTGAGCTGAGATCACGCCACTGCACTCCAGCCTGGGCAACAAGAGCGAAACTCCGTCTCAAAAAAAAAAAAAAAAAAAAGACAGACAATAACAAGTGTTGTTGAGGAAATGGAGAAATTGGAACCTGCGTACATTGCTGATAAGAGTGTAAAATGGTACAGTCACTTTGGAAAACAGTTAAGAGTTTCTTTAAAAGTTAAACATAAACTTACCATATGTCCTAGCAATTCGACTCCCAGCTATCTACCCAAAAAAAATGGGTAAATAATGGCATTATTTATAAAAGCCCCAAATGGAAACAATTCATATGTATATCACCTGGTGAATGGGTAAACAAAATGTGGTATATCCAGACAACTGTGTAAACTAACAATGAAAAGAAATTACCAAAATGCCCTATAACATGGCTGAATTTCAAAAACATTATGCTAGTTGAAAGAAAATAGACAGAAAATACCGCATATAATATGATTCTGTTTGTGTGAAATATCCAGATAAAACAAATGTAGTGTGAGAGAAAATACATTAGTGACTGTGAAACCTGGAGGTGGAGGTTGCACTGAGCTGAGATCAGGCCACTGCACTCCAGCCTGGGTGATAGTGTGAGACTGAAAAAAAAAGTTGTTTCTTTAAGAAAAAGTCAAACTCCATCTACTCCAACTCCAAAATCATAAAGCACCCTTACATATTTTTTTCTTTTGTTTCTTCTTTTCATCGAGGAAAGATGTACTAAATCTGCTTAGTATCTTGACATTGTTCTCAATAGCTTTTAACGTGTCCGGTAACAACTCCATTTGTGCTATCCAGTGGTGGTGTTCATCAACATCCATTAGAGTCATCTCAGACAAAACAGCATCTTGAAGAGAGTAAAAAAAAAAAAAAATCATTTTTGTGCAGAAAAATAAATAACTATAGCTACATAGGATTATAATATTGGGTAATTACTCAATATAGTAATATTGGGAAATATCGGTATCTCACACTTACTGCCATTCTGAGGTTTTTCTCTATGAAGAAATTAAAAAGGAAGAAACTTGGAATAGAAGGCTAAAAAGTAAGTCTTAGACATAAAGACATGAATCAGGTTAAAAAGTGTCTGTTTGGTTTGCTACCTAAAATGTGTGTGTGTGTGTTTTGTTTTGTTTTGTTTTGTTTTGAGACGGAGTCTTGCTCTGTAACCTAGGCTGGAGTGCAGTGGCGTAATCTCCACTCACTGCAACCTCTGCCTCCCGGGTTCAAGCGATTCTCCTGCCTCAGCCTCCCGAGTAGCTGGGATTACAGACATGTGCCACCATGCCCAGCTAATTTTTGTATTTTTAGTAAAGACGGGGTTTCACCATGTTGGCCAGGCTGGTCTTGAACTCCTGATCTCAGATGATCTGCCCGTCTCAGCCTCCCAAAGTGCTGGGATTACAGGCATGAGCCACCACACCCGGCCTATGTGTGTGTGTTTTAATATTGGAGATCTAAGCCCCAATTAACTCATTTGGCAAGTTATCCAGGTTTGGTTTTTTTTTTTAAGAACGAGTCTGGCTCTGTCACCCAGGCTGGAGTGCAGTGGTGCGATCTCAGCTCAATGCAACTTCTACCTCCCAGGTTCAAGCGATTCTCCTGCCTCAGCCTCCCTAGTAGCTGGGACCAGAACTGTGTGCCACCACACCCAGCTGATTTTTGTATTTTTAGTAGAGATGGGGTTTCAACATGTTGGCCAGGCTGGTCTCAAACTCCTGACCTGGGGTGATCGGCCAGCCTCGGCCTCCCAAAGTGCTGGGATTACCAGCATGAGCCACTGCGCCCGGCCATTATCCAGTATTTATAACCCTCACTGCATGAAATTTCTAGCAACAAATAAAATTCCCTTTTTTGGTATTCTTAGTTTATTAATTCTTTTTGTTGTTGTTGTTGTTTTTGTTGTTGTTTTGGAGACAGTCTCACTCTGTCACACAGGCTGGAGTGCAGTGGCACGACCTTGGCTCACTGCAATCTCCACTTCCCGGGTTCAAACAGTTCTCCTGCCTCAGCCTCCTGAGTAGCTGGGAATAGAGGTGCATGCCGCCACACCCAGCTAATTTTTTGTATTTTAGTAGAGATGAGGTTTCACCGTGTTGCCCAGGCTGGTCTTGAACTCCTGAGCTCAGGCAATCCACCTGCCTCGGCCTCCCAAAGTGCTAGGATTACAGGTGTGAGCCACCAGACCTGGCCAGTTTATTCATTCTTTCATTCAACCAGTGTCTACTCTGACGTGTGCTAGTCTAGATGCCGTGGATACTTTAAGTAAAACAAGCTCCCTGACTTCATACTGCTTACCTTCTGGTGAAAGGAGAGAGAGAAAAGGTTAATTATATGGGAAGTCAGATACTAATGCTATAGACAAAAATAAAGAAAGGTAGGCTAGGCGCAGTGGCTCATGCTTGTAATCTCAGCACTTTGGGAAGCCAAGGCAGGTGGATCATTTGAGGTAGGAGTTCAAGACCAGCCTGGCCAACATGGTGAAACCCTGTCTCTACTAAAAATACAAAAATTAGCTGGGCGTGGTGCTGCATGCCTCTGGTCCCATCTACTAGGGAGGCTGAGGCAGGAGAATCACTTGAGTCTGGGAGGCAGGAGTTGCTGTGAGCTGAGATCGCGCCACTGCACTCCAGTCTGGGTGACACAGTGAGACCCTGTCTCAAAAAAAAAAAAAAAAAGAGTAAAGTGTAAGGAAAAGTGCCAGGTGTAGGGAATGGGGATGGTCAGAGAACATCTCATTTTAAAGTGGAATTTAAGCAGGGAATGAGCCGTGTGTCCATCTGGTGGAAGATGCTCCAGATAAGGGAATAGTATGCATAAAGAGACACTGCTGGCATGCTTTAAAAAAAGCAAGGGGGCCAGCATAGCTGGCACTAAGTGAATAAGCCTATATTTTTCCTATTTTATTCCTACTGGAATAGAGGATAACCATTCTCTGAATAACCTCCTTAGTCTTTTCTTCTTTAATCTGATTAATCCTTCAAAATTTACTTATATATTCTCTTCTCTTTTTCATTAACTTTATGGTTTTCCTCTGAACCGCTTCTGTAAACTTACTCCATTCTTCCAACCAGGCCAGAATGTTGGCAAGAGTCTTTTCTCTTATTTCAACAGTCTTAGCATAAGTAGCCATTTTCTCAAGAAAATTGGTTCTCTGTTTTGTCTTATGTTCTGTAAGGGAGACGTTCCTTTCAGAGGACGAGTTAAAAACAAGAGTATAGCGAGTCATTATCCGATGCACATTGTTCATTATTTCACTCAGCTGCATATCAATGTCCTGTCAGAATAAGAAAGGGGCATGTATTAATCTTCAGTTTGAAAAGAAGCTTTGGTCACCTTTCTTCTCAGAATGTCAGTGACAGTTAATTTAAAGCTATCCAATTAAAGTCCTGCTAATTCTGGCTTTTATTGTGAGTCTCAAATTTTCCCTCTTAAAAAAAATTCCTTTTTCTGCCGTCATCATCCTAGCAATGCTATGATATAATGGAAAGAGCACTGGGTTTGAAGCCATATCTGGATCTTAACTCTAGGTCTTTCATTAAAATGACTTTTAATAAATCACAGCATTTCTGAGCTCCCTCTGCCGCCTCTGTAAAATGATGGAGATACTAAATACACAGTTGATGTGAAGTGTATAAAATTTGTGAAAATGCTTTATAAGCTGTAGCTGCTAAAAATAAAAAAAAAAGAAAGAAAAAGAAAACAGAAAAAAATGCAAGTTGCTTCTTTTTTCCTTTCTTACCTGGAAAGCAGTTATCAGACTATGCCTCAAACATACTTTTCTTTCATTATCTCCTTCGCTCAAGAATCTTATCACTTATTAGCTGAGTACATTGAGTATATGGGGAAGAAAAAGAATTTTATCAGCAAATCTCTTTTCTTCACTCTATCCTAGAAATTTTTTATGGATGTAATTACTACCTCATATATGGCATTTGGAAATTTGTGAAATCATTTTTGGTTGTCATAATAATTGTGAGGGTGGACTACTGGCATTTAGTAGAGGGTACTAAGGAATGCTAGCCCACCCTACAGTGCAGTGGACAGTATCACACAGTGAAGAACTGTCTCAAATCCTGTGTGACTTTTGAATGTCTCACCGGAATTCATGTAGAAAAAAAAAACCTGTTTATAATTATCCAAGCCTTAAACCAAACTCCTTTTAAAATATAAACACAAGGCTGGGTGCGGTGGCTCACGCCTGTAATCCCAGCACTTTGGGAGGCTGAGGAGGGCAAATCGCAAGGTCAGGAGATCGAGACCATCCTGGCCAACACGGTGAAACCCCGTCTCTCCTAAAAAAAAATACAAAAAATTAGCCGGGCATGGTGATGGGCGCCTGTAGTCCCAGCTACTGTGGAGGCTGAGGCAGGAGAATGGCGTGAACCCGGGAGGTGGAGCTTGCGGTGAGCCGAGATCGCGCCACTGCACTCCAGCCTGGGCGACAGAGCGGGACACTGTCCAAAAATAAATAAATAAATAAATAAATAAATAAATAAAATAAAAATAAAAATAAAAATAAAATAAAATAAAATATAAACACAGACCAAGAGCAGTGTCTCACGCCTGTAATCCAAGTGCTTTGGGAGACCAAAGTGGGAGGATCTCTGGAAGCCAGGCATTCAAGACCAGCCTGGGTGACAAAGTGAGATCCAGCCTCTTAAAAAAAATTTTTTTTTGGCCAGGCATGGTGGCTCCGGCCTGTAATCCCAGCACTCTGGGAGGCCGAGGTGGGTGGATCACCTGAGGTCAGGAGTTCGAGACCAGCCTGGCCAACATGGTGAAACCCCGTCTTTACTAAAAATACAAAAAATAACCAGGCATTGTGGTGGATGCCTGTAATTCTAGCTACTCAGGAAGCTGAGGCAAGAGAATGTCTTGAACCCAGGAGGTAAAGGTTGCAGTGAGCCGAGATCGCGCCATTGCACTCCAGCCTGGGCAACAAGAATGAAACTCCGTCTCAAAAAAAAAAAAAAAAAAAAATTAACACAAAGTGTTTTTTGCCCAATTTAATGATACACTGCAATTTCCAGGAATACAAATACTACGTAAATCAATAAAAAAAGCTCTTTAAAATTTCTCCAGGGAAATTTCGCCATTCTGGAACACCACAGTACCAACAGCAATGCACTAGTGATAATAGTATTTAGTGCCAGTACAGTAAAACTGAATTTGTATCAGCCTCCATTTATATCTTTCATATTTATTTTAATTTTATGTATCGATGCAAGCCTCTGTCTACTTCTAGTGAAGTTTGACCTAGGATTTACACACTGAAATGCATGTTATTATAAATTGCTTTCCTTTTACTTATACTCACACATATTAATTTTTAAAGTATAGGTAGTTTAACTATGAATATCATTTTAGAGGAATAAAGAAAATGTTAAAAATATTTTTTAAAGGCACAGTAAATCTGACAGTTAAGAGCCACTGGTTCACCCCTTCCAACTTTATTATTCTTTCATTTTGGCTTTCAGACAAACTGAACTTTCTCTACAGTCCTTATAATAAGAGTAAGATGAGTGTGTAGTTCTCTTCCCTTTTTCGGCCATCTCCAAAGCCAGGGTGGCCAAAATGAAGTTCAATCCCTTTGTGACTTCCGACCGAAGCAAGAATCACAAAAGGCATTTCAATGCACCTTCCCACATTCACAGGAAGATTATGTCTTCCCCTCTTTCCAAAGAGCTGAGACAGAAGTACAACATGCGATCCATGCCCATCTGAAAGAATGATGAAGTTCAGTTGTATGAGGACGCCATAAAGGTCAGCAAATTGGCAAAGTAGTCCAGGTTTACAGGAAGGAATATATTATCTACATTGAACGGGTGCAGTGGGAAAAGGCTAATGGCACAACTGTCCATGTGGGCCCTCGCCCCAGCAAGGTGGTTATCACTAGGCTAAAACTGGAGAAAGATCACAAAAAGATCCTTGAACAGAAAGCCAAATCTCACCAAGTAGGAAAGGAAAAGAGCAAATACAAGGAAGAGACAATTGAGAAGATGTAGGAATAAAGTAATCTTACATACGAGCTTTGATTAAAACGAAACAAAAAAAAAAGAGTAAGATTTGGATTTTGCCAAACAAATCATCATGCAAAATGAGTATTCTGATGTTAGGTGTATTTGCTGTTACAGCAAATAATAATTTAAGTCAGCAACACAGGTGAGCCAAGGCAAAGTTTGCTCAGCCAAATGATGAAGAATAACATTACAAGCTAACACATAGCACAGTGAACAAAGAAAAGATACTACCAACTCCTCATAAATTCTCCCAGAAAGTGAAGAGGAAGAAACACTTCCCAACTCTCCTTTGAGGCCAACGTATATCGAAGACAGACAAAGGCACTACAAAATAAGAAAACTAAATACAAACATGCCTGATGTATATTGATACAGAAAACCTTAGCAAAATACTAGCGAACAGAATTCAACAGCACATTAAAAGGATTATACACCACGATCAAGTAAGATTTATTTCTGGAATGCAAGGATGGTTAAATATATGTAAATCAATCAATGCAATGTGCCGAATTAACAGAATGACCAAAAAAAAAAAAAAAAACAACCCATGTGATCATCACAATTGATGCAGAAAAACCCTTTGACAAAATTTAACACCCTTTCATTATTAAAAAAAAAAAAACATACACAAGAGGCTGGGCACAGTAGCTCATGCCTGTAATCCCAGCACTTTGAGAGGCCAAGGCAGAAGTTTCACTTGAGTCCAGGAATTCGAGACCAGCCTGAGCAACATGGTGAAACCCTGGCTCTACAAAACATAAAAAATATCAGCCAGGTATGGTGGTGTGTGCTTATAGTTACAGCTAGTCAGGAGGCTGAGGTGGGAGGATTGCTTGAACCTGGGAGGTCAAGGCTGCAGTAAGCCATGATTATGCCACTGCACTCCAGCCTTGGTGACAGAGTGAGCCCCTGTCTTAACACAAACAAAAAACACACACAAAAGAAACTAGAAAACTTCTTCAACATAATAAAGGCCATATATGAAAAGCCCACAGGTTATAATATACTCAATAGTGAAAGACTGAAGGCTTTTCCTCCAAGATTAGGAACAAGGCAAGGATGCCCACTTTCACCGTCTATCTAACCTGGTATTGGAAGTCCTAGACAATTAGGCAAGAAAAAGAAATAAAGTCCGGGCATGGTGGCTCACGCCTGTAATCCCAGCACTTTGGGAGGCCGAGGCGGGTGGATCATGAGGTCAGGAGATCGAGACCATCATGGCTAACACAGTGAAACCCCATCTCTACTAAAAATACAAAAAAATAGCCGGGCATGGTGGCGGGCGCCTGTAGTCCCAGCTACTCGGGAGGCTGAGGCAGGAGAATGGCGTGAACCTGAGAGGTGGAGCTTGCATGAGCCGAGATCGTGCCACTGCACTCCAGCCTGGGTGACAGAGCGAGACTCCATCTCAAAAAAAAAAAAGAAATCAATAAAAGGCACACAATCTGGAAAGGAAAAAGTAAAATTATCTCTGTTCACAGATAACATGATCTTAAATTGTAGAAACCCTACATATGTAGAAAACTCTATATATGTAGAAAGCCCTAAGGATTACCCTCTGTGTGCGTGTGCGCACACACACACACACACACACACACACAAACACACTATTAGAATAATAAATTCAGCAAAGTTGCAGGGTAAAAAATACATACAAATCAGTCACTTTGCTGACTACAGTAACACTGAGCAATATGAAAAAGAAATTAATAAAACAATGCCATTTATAATAGCATCAAAAATAATAATATATTTAGAAATCGCAGCTCATGCCTGTAATCCCAGCACTTTGGAAGGCCGAGGCGGGTGGATCACCTGAGGTTGGGAGTTCAAGACCAGCCTGGCCAACATGGTGAAACCCTGTCTCTATAAAAATACAAAAATTATTCAGGTATGATGGTGGGTGCTTGTAATCCCCGCTACTCGGGAGGCTGAGGTGGGAGAATCACTTGAACCTGGGAGGCAGAGGTTGCAGTGAGCTGAGATCAGCCACTACACTCCAGCCTGGGTAACAGAGAGAGACTCTGTCTCAAAAATAATAATATTGAGAGGCCGAGACAGGCGGATCACTTGAGGTCAGGAGTTCATGACAAGCCTGGCCAACATGGTGAAACCCCATCTTAACTAAAAATACAAAAATTAGCCGGCATGGTGGTGGGCATTTGTAATCCCAGCTACTCAGGAGGCTGAGGCAGGAGAATTGCTTCACCTGGGAGGTGGATCTTGCAGTGAGCCACGATCACGCCACTGCACTCCAGCCTGGGCAACAGAGCAAGACTCTGTCTCAAAAATAAATCAATCAATCAATAAATAAATAAATAAATATTTTAAATAATAATAATAAATTTAGAAATAAACTTACCCAAGGAGGTAAAAGACTTGTTTTCACTACAAAATGTTACTGAGAGAAATTAAAGAAAACACAAGTAAATGGAAAGATATCACATGTTTATGGATTGGAATATTTAATATTGTTAAGATGTCAATACTACCCAAACCAATCTACAGATTAATGCAGTCCCTATCAAAATCCCAATGGCTTTTTTTTCTTTTGCAGCAATAGAAAAATTCATCCTAAAATTTCCATCTCAAGGGATGTAATGTAATGTAATCTCAAGGGAATCTCAAGGGATCCTGAATGGCTGAAACAATCTTGAAAAAGAATAACAAAGTTGGAGATCCCACATTTTCTGATTTCAAACTTATTCCAAAGCTACGTTAATCAAAATAATGTGGTACAGGCATAACGACAGACATATAACCTGATGGAATAGAATAGAGAGCCTATAAATAAACACCAAGTTAACAGTATGTGTATAGTATAGTATATTCATAGCATAAGGTCAAATTATTTTCCGTAAGGATTCTAAGGCCATCCAATGAGGAAAGGACAGTCTTTTTTTAAAAAAAACAACACACAAATGTTGGTGGGAAAACTGAATACCTACACACGAAAGAATGAAGTTGGATCCTTATCTTATATCATATAAAAAATTAAACTCAAAATAGATTAAAGACCTAACACTTATAAAACACTTAGAAGAAAACATAGGAGAAAGGCTTCATGGCATTGGATTTGGCAATGATTTCTTGGACATGACACAAAATCACATGCAATAAAAGTAAAAATAGATAAATGGGCTGGGCAGGGTGGCTCACTCCTGTAATCCCAGAACTCTGGGAGGCTGAGGCAGGCAGATCACGAGGTCAGGAGATCGAGACCATCCTGGCTAACATGGTGAAATCCCATCTCTACTAAAAATACAAAAAAAATTAGCCAGGCATGGTGGTGGGCACCTGTAGACCCAGCTACTCGGGAGGCTGAGGCAGGAGAATTACTAGAACCTGGGAGGCAGAGGTTGCAGTGAGCTGAGATCGAGCCACTGCACTCCAGCCTCAGCCTGGGCGACAGAGCGAGACTCCGTCTCAAAAAAAAAAAAAAAAAAAAAAAGATAAATGGGCTATATAAAAGTTAAAAACATTTGTTTGTCAAAGGACAAAAATCAACAGATTGAAAAGTCAGCCTAGGAAATGGGAGAAAATATTTGCAAATTGTATATCCACTAAGGGTTAATATCCACAATATATAAATAACTTGTACAAACTCAATGTCAAAAAAAAAAAAAAACACAAAACAAATAGGCTGTGTACTGGTGGCTCACCCCTGTAATCCCAGGACTTCGGGAGGCTGAGGTGGACAGATCAGTTGAAGTCAGTAGTTTGAGACCAGCCTGGCCAACATTGTGAAATCCCGTCCCTACTAAAAATGCAAAAATTAGGCTGGGTGCAGTGGCTCACGCCTGTAATCCCAGCACTTTGGGAGGCCAAGGAGGGCGGATCACGAGGTCAGGAGATCGAGGCCATCCTGACTAACACAGTGAAACCCCGTCTCTACTAAAAATACAAAAAATTAGCTGGGCGTGGTGGCAGGCGCCTGTAGTCCCAGCTACTTGGGAGGCTGAGGCAGGAGAATGGCGTGAACCCGGGAGGCGGAGCTTGCAGTGAGCAGAGATCGCACCACTGCACCCCAGCCTGGGTGACAGAGTGAGACTCCATCTCAAAAAAAGAAAAAAAAAATGCAAAAATTAGCCAGGCATGGTGGCACACTCCTGTAATCCCAGTTACTCGGGTGGCTGAGGCACAAAAATCACTTGAGCCTGGGAGGTAGAGGTTGCAGTGAGCCAAGATGGTGCCACTGCATTCCATCCTAGGTGACAGAGTGACACTCCATACCCCCAAAAAAACAAAAACAAAAACCCAAATAAACCAGTTTTAAAATGGGCAAAGGATCCAAAAAAGATATACAAATGGCCCAAAAATATATGAAAATATGTTCAACATAACTAGTAATTAGGAAAATGTAAATCAAAACCACAATGATATACTACTTCATACCCATTAAGATGGCTACTATGAAAAAAACAGAAAATAACAAGTGTGGGTGAGGCTGTGCAAAA
Organism: Pongo abelii; assembly: GCF_028885655.2. Classification (NCBI taxonomy): domain Eukaryota; kingdom Metazoa; phylum Chordata; class Mammalia; order Primates; family Hominidae; genus Pongo; species Pongo abelii. The sequence continues at coordinate 48,142,061 of NC_071995.2, forward strand.
TTGGAACCCTGTGCACTGTTGGTAGGAACGTAATATTGTGCAGCTGCTATAGAGGAAAGGATGACAGTTCCTCCAGATATTAAAAATAGTATCACCATATGATCTAGCAGTTGTTCTCTGTATATCCAAAAGAATTATAAGCAGGGTCCCTAAGAAATATTTGTACACTCATGCTCATAGTGTCGTTATTCACAATAACCAAGAGGTAGAAGTAACTCAAGTGTCCATTGACAGATAAATGGATAAACAAAATGTGGTATATATTTATATATATACACAATGGAGGCCAGGCACAGTGACTCATGCTTGTAATCCCGGCACTTTGGGAGGCTGAGGTGGGCAGGTCACTTGAGGTCAGGAGTTTGAGACCACGTTGGCCAACATGATGAAACCTCATGTTGCACTAAAAAATATAAAAATTAGCCAGGCATGGTGGCAGGTGACTGTAATCCCAGCTACTTGGGAGACTGAGGCAGGAGAATCGCTTGAACCCAGGAGATGGAGGTTACAGTGAGCCAAGATTGCACCACAGCACTCCAGCCTGAGCAATAGAGAGAGACTTCATCTCAAAAAAATAAAATTTAATTCAATTTAATTTTTTTTTTTTTGGCAGAATCTCACTCTGTCACCTAGGCTAGAGTGCAGTGGCATGATCTCGGCTCACTGCAAACCCCACCTCAGGGTTCAAGTGATTCTCCTGCCTCAGCCTCCAGAGTAGCTGGGGTTACAGGTGCCTGCCACCACGCCCAGCTAATTTTTGTATTTTTTAGTAGAGACGGGTTTTCACCATCTTGGCCAGGCTGGTCTTGAACTTCTGACTTCATGATCCATCTGCCTCTGCCTCCCAAAGTGCTACGATTACAGGCGTGAGCCACCGTGCCCGGCCAACTTAATTTAATTTTAAAATATACATAATAGAATGTTATTCAGCCTTAAAATAGAAGGATATTTTGACATACACTACAATGTGGATGAACCTTGAACAGACTATGCTAAGTGAATAAGCCAGTCATAAAAAGACAAATACTTTATGATTCCACTTAAATGAGGTATCTAGAATAGTTGAATTCATAGAAACTAAGTACAGTTTTGGTTTTCAGGGGATAAGGAGAAAGGGAAATGGATATTGTTGTTTAATGGATATAGAACTTCAGTTTTGAAAGGTGAAATAGTTCTGACTTTAGTTGCAAAATAATGTATAGCAATATATATTCACACTTAAAACGATTGTACTATATACTTAAAAATAATTAAGGCAGTAAATTTTATGTATATTTTACCACAATTAATTTTTTTTTTGAGACGGAGTTTCGCTCTTATTGCCCAGGTTGGAGTGCAATGGCATGATCTTGGCTCACCACAACATCCGCCTCCTGGGTTCAATCCATTCTCCTGCCTCAGCCTCCCAAGTAGCTGGGATTACAGGCATGCGCCACAATACCCAGTTAATTTTGTATTTTTAGTAGAGATGGGGTTTCACCTTGTTGGTCAGGCTGGTCTCAAATTCCTAACCTCAGGTGATCCGCCTGCCTTGGCCTCCCAAAGTGCTGGGATTACAGGTGTGAGCCATCGTGGCTGGCCCAATTAATTTTTTTTAATTTAAAAAGGAATAATCAAACGTTAAGTGATGGAAATATTGGAATCAGAAAAAGAGGTGATGGAGTTGTAGCAAATCTAACTTAAGTCAAGAACACAGGAGACGGGAGACAAAGTTGGCCAACCAAGTGATAAAGAATAACATCACAACTAACACATAGTATGGTGGTTAAGAAATAAATACGCCGGGTGCAGTGGCTCAAGCCTGTAATCCCAGCACTTTGGGAGGCCGAGGAGGGTGGATCATGAGGTCAGGCGTTCAAGACCAGCCTGGGCAACATAGTGAAACCCCGTCTCTACTAAAAATACAAAAAGTTAGCTGGGCATGGTGGTGGGCACCTGTAATCCCAGCTACTTGGGAGGCTGAGACAGGAGAATCGCTTGAACCTGAGAGGCAGAGGTTGCAGTGAGCCAAGATTGTGCCACTGCATGCCAACCCAGGCGACAGTGTGAGACTCTGTCTCCAAAAAAAAAAAAAGAAAAGAAATAATACTAGGCCGGGCGCGGTGGTTCACACCTGTAATCCCAGCACTTTGGGAGACCAAGGCAGGTGGGTCACTTGAGGTCAGGAGTTGGAGACCAACCTGCCCAAGATGGTGAAACCCCGTCTCTACTAAAAATACAAAAAATTAGCTGGGCATAGTGGTAGGCGCCTGTAATCCCATGTACTTGGGAGTATGAGGCAGAGAATTGCTTGAACCCGGGAGGCGGAGGTTACTGTGAGCCGAGATGGTGCCACTGCATTCCAGTCTCCTGGGTGACAGAGCAAGACTCTGTCTTAAAAAAAAAAAAAAGAAAAAAGAAAGAAAGGAAGAAAGAAAGAAAGAAGGAAGGAAGGAAGAGAGAGAGGGAGAGAAAGAAGGAAAGAAAGAAAGAAGAAAGAAAGAAAGAAGAAAGAAAGAAAGAAAGAAAGAAAGAAAGAAAGAAAGAAAGAAAGAAAGAAAAAGAAAAAAGAAAGAAAGAAAAAAAGAAAAAAAGAAAGAAAGAAAAACTAGGCTGGGCAGTGGTGGCTCCTACCTGTAATCCCAGCACTTTGGGAGGCCGAGGTGGGCCTATCACGAGGTCAGGAATTCAAGACCAGCCTGGCCCACATAGTGAAACCCCGTCTCTACTGAAAATGCAAAAATTAGCCGGGTGTGGTGGCATGCACCTGTAGTCCCAGCTTCTTGGTAGGCTGAGGCAGGATAATTGCTCAAACCCGGCAGGCAGAGGTTGCAGTGAGCCGAGACCACACCATTGCACTCCAGCCTGGGTGACAGAGTAAGACTCCATCTCAAAAAAACAAAACAGAAAAAGAAATAATACTAATTGCTCACAAACTTTTCCAAAAAGTTGAAGAGGAAGGAGCAATTCCTGACTCATTCTTTGATGTCAGCGTTACCCTGATATCAAAATCAGACAGATATAAAAGAGGAAAACTACAAACCAATATCCCTCACCTCATGAAAATAGTCACAAAAAATGCTTCATAAGATTTTCAAAAATTCTGGGACAGATAGGTGCCAATAAAATAAAATAGAAAATAGAAACAAACAATATCCTTAAAAAATAGTATCATGAACAAGTGGGGTTTACCTTGGTATGCAAGGCTGATTCAAAATTTGATAATTTCTAAATGTAACTCACTATGTCGACGGATTAAAGAACCATTTATTGCCTCGGTATATACAGAAAAAGAAGTTGACAAAATTCAACATTCATTCATGATTTCTAAAAGAAGCTCGATAATAAATGAGGAATAGAGGGTAATTTCCTCAACCTGATAAAGAGCATTTACAAAACATTTACAGCTAGCATCATACTTAATGGTGAAAGTCTTAAATGCTCTAAAGGTTCTGTTCTAATCACTTCTGCTCAACATTGGATAAATGCCCTAACCAATTCAATAAGGTCAAAAAAAGAAATATAAGAAAATGGATTGGAAAGAGAGAAGCAACATGGTTTCTATTTACAACAAAAAGTTTGTCCATGTAAAAACTCCCAAAGAATTTACCAAAGAGGCCAGGAGCAGTGTCTCACACCTGTAATCCCAGCACTTTGGGAGGCCAAGGCTGGCAGGTCACTTGAGTCCAGAAGTTCAGGACCAGACTGGCCAACATGACGAAACTCCCTTTCTACCAAAAATACAAAAATTGGCCGGGCGTGGTGGCATGTGCCTGTAGTCCCATCTACCTGGGAGGCTGAGGCATGAGAATCGCTTGAACCCAGGAGGCAGAGGTTGCAGTGAGCCAAGATTGCTTCACTGCACTCCAGCCTGGGCCACAGAGTGACATTCCATCTCAAAAAATAAATAAATAAATACAAATAAAATAAAACAAACCAAAAACCATTTATTTACACTAGCGATATACAATTACAAATTGAAATTTGGCCGAGTGCGGTGGCTCATGCCTGTAATCCCAGCAATTTGGGAGGCCAAGGCGGGTGGATCACCTGAGGTCAGGAGTTTGAGACCAGCCTGGCCAACATCATGAAACCCTGTCTTGACTAAAAATACAAAAAATTAGCCAGACATGTTGGCACACACCTATAATCCCAGCTACTTAGGAGGCTGAGGCAAAAGAATCGCTTGAACCCGGGAGGCAGAGGTTGCAGCGAGCCGAGATTGTACCATTGCACTCCAGCCTGGGCAACAAAAGCAAAGCTCTGTCTCAAAAAAAAAGTAGCCAGGTATGGTGGTGCATACCTGTAATCTCAGCTACTCGGGAGGCTGAGGCAGGAGAATCGCCTGAACCTGGGAGGCAGAGATTGCAGTGAGCCGAGATTGTGCCACTGCACTCCAGCCTGGGCGACAGAGGGAGACTCCGTCTCAAAAAAAAAAAAAGAAAAAGAAAAAGAAAAAGAAATTGAAATTTAATAAAGCAGTGTCACAGGATCCTATGGGTGTCACTTTGCCGGCCAGAAACCTCTGTGGCCAGCGACGCCTCTGCTTGCGTTTTGCTCATGCCCACTGGGCTCATTCCACCTACTAGGCCCAGCAGGCTGCCCTCAGATCATGATACCGGCCCGGATCCCATGCCTGCCAAGGGTGAGCCAGGCATGGAGTAGCGAGGGGTGTGTGAGCAAGCAAGTGCAGGGTCTGGCCACTGTGCACCCCTGCTGTAGCAGCAGGGCAGGCATCTCCAGGTGCTGGCACAAGCACTGGCTCTGGGAGAGGCTGTGGCTGGACCAGACATACCACAAGCAGGTTCTGCTGCAGGCACCAGTGTCTGGATGAGGGAAACTCAGTGGTGCCCAAAAGTTCAGAGGTCTGGGCCCTCAGAAGGATCACCACTTTTCACTCACACAGTCCGGGGGCATGTCACAACTCGTAGCTCAGTCAGCCAGCTGGGGATGTGTTACAGCTCTTTTAGCTCCCGCTATTCAGTCCCAAGTTCCTGTCTCATGTCTAGGAAGAATGAGGTTACATGGACAACTGAAGGGTGAGCAAAGTGGAGAGGAGCTTTACTGAGCAACAGAACACCTCTCAGCAGAGAGGATACCTGAAGTGAGTAGCTCCTATCCGTAGGAAAGTCATCCCAACGAGGGTAGAGGAGACTTGAAGCAGGTAGCTGCTATCCAAAGGCAGGTAGGCCTGATGAGTATAGGCCACTCAAAGTGGATAGCTTCTGTCTGCAGGCAGGTAGTCCCCAGGAGTCTCTGAGTCTGGCTAAGTCTGGGGTTTTTATGGGCTCAAAAGGGAGGAAGTGTATGCTGACTGGTCCATGAGCAGCCATGGTGGGCCTGGTAAAAGTACCATCTGATTGGCCGAAAGGCATCAAGGAAGTTCTCACTCTGGTCCTGGACTCCACCCTAAACTGGCAATGTGGGTCGAATCTCCTTTTACCTCTATCTCTCTCTCTCTTTCCTTTTTTTTTTTTTCAGACAAGGTCTTATCCTGTTGCCCAGGCTGGAGTTCAGTGATGCAGTCATAGCTCACTGCAGCCTAGGACTCCTGGGCTCAAGAGATCCTTCCACCTTCACCTCCCAAGTAGCTGGGACTACAGACGAGTGCCACCACGGTCAGCTAATTATTTTTTTATTTTTATTTTTTTTAGAGATGGGATCTCACTGTGTTGCTCAAGCTGGTCTGAAACTCCTGGGCTCAAATGATCCTCCCACCTCAGCCTCCTGAGTGCTTGGGATTATAGGCATGAGCCACTGCACCCAGCAGAACTGTGTTTAAAGATGCACAATTTAAAGGGGCAATCTTCTGGAAGTGGAAAAAACACAAGGTTGGAAGAAACACCATTTGGCAATTAGGTAGTAAAAAGGGGGAAAAAAGAGAACTACAATCATTAGGACAGTATGGTATTGGTGTAATGACGGACAAATACATGAATGGAATAGAATAGAGTGTTTAGAAAAGGGCTCACATATATGTGGTCAATTAATTTTTGACAGAGGTGCAAATGCAACTCAGTAAAGGACAGTCTTTAACAAGTGGTGTTCAAATAATTGAATATCCACAAACCAGAAGTGAAAAACAAGCTATTATTCATATCTTGCACAATATTTCAAAAATTTAGTCAAATGAATCTATGAGCTAAATATAAAATTTAACACTATAAAACTTCTAGAAGAAAACATGGGAGAAAATACTTACGACCTTGGGTTAAGGCAATGATTTCTTTGATATGATAACAAAGGCACAACCAATGAAAGTACAACACAAGGCCAGGCACAGTGGCTCACGCCTGTAATCCTAGCACTTTGGGAGGCCGAGGCAGGTGGATCACCTGAGGTCAGGAGTTGGAGACCAGCCTAGCCAACATGGTGAAACCCTGTCTCTACTAAAAATACAAAAATTAGCCGGGCATGGTGGCTGGCACCTATAATCCCAGCTACTTGGAAGGCTGAGGAAAGAGAATTGCTTGAACCCGGTGGGGGCAGAAGTTTCAGTGAGCCAAGATCGCTCCACTTCACTCCAGCCTGGGCAAAAGAGCAAAACTCCATCTCAAAAAAAAAAAAAAACAAAAAAAGAAAGAAAGTACAACATGATATATTAGATTTCACAAAAATGTAAGACTTCTGCAATATGAAAGATACTGTTAAGAAAATGAAAAGTCGGCGAGGCGAGGTGGCTCATGCCTGCTCATCCCTGCATTTTGGGCGGCCAAGGCGGGTGGATCACCTGAACTCGGGAGTTCGAGACCAGGCTGACCAACATGGAAAAACCCTGTCTCTACTAAAAATACAAAATTAGCCGGCATGGTGGCCACATGCCTGTAATCCCAGCTACTCTGGAGGCTGAGGTAAGAGACTTGAACCGGGAGGCGGAGGTTGCAGTGAGCCGAGATTGCGACATTGCACTCCAGCCTCGGCAACAAAAGCGAAACTCCATCTCAAAAAAAAAAGAAAATGAAGTCAGCCGAGCACGGTGGCTCATGCTTGCGGTGGCTCACGGAGGCCGAGGTGGGTGGATCACGAGGTCAGAAGTTCAAGACCAGCCTGGCCAAGATGGTGAAACCCTGTCTCTACTAAAAAGTACAAAAATTAGCCGGGTGCAGTGGCAGGTGCCTGTAATCCCAGCTACTCGGGAGGCTGAGGCAGGAGAATCGTTTGAACCCCAGGGGCAGAGGAAACAGTGAGCCGAGATTGCACCACTGCACTCCAGCCGGGGTGACAGAGTGAGACTCCATCTCAAAATATATATATGCATATATGTAAATTGTATATATACACACACACACATATATATACACACACACATATATATATATAATTAAATTTAAAAAAAAAGAAAATGAAAAGTCAAGCCACAGTCTGGGAATAAATATTTACAAATCATATCACTAGTGGGAATACAAATTGGCACAACTATTCTGGAAGAAAATGTGTCAGTGCTTAAAAGAACTTCAGGTACACTTAAATTTTAACCCAGCAATCCGATTTCTAGGAATATACCTTGGAGGCACACCTTCAACCATATGAAAATGTCTATGTATAAGGTTACTTTCTGCAGCATTGTTTGTAATTATGAAGTATTGGAAATAACTTAAATGTCCATACATAGGAAAGTGGTTGAATTAACTATGGTATAACTGCACAATGGATTATTTAAAAGAATAAAGAAGGCTGGGTGCAGTGGCTCACGCCTGTTATCCCAGCACTTTGAGAGGCTGAGGCAGGCGGATCACCTTAGGTTAGGAGTTTGAGACCAGCCTGGCCAACATGATGAAATCCCATCTCTACTAAAAATACAAAAATTGGGCTGGGCACGGTGGCTCACCCCTGTAATCCCAGCACTTTGGGAGGCCGAGGTGGGTGGATCATAAGGTCAGGAGATCGAGACCATCCTGGCTAACGTGGTGAAACCCCGTCTCTACTAAAAATACAAAAAATTAGCCAAATGTGGTGGTGGGCGCCTGTAGTCCCAGCTACTCGGGAGGCTGAGGCAGGAGAATGGCGTGAACCCAGGAGGCAGAGCTTGCAGTGAGCCAAGATGGTGCCACTGGACTCCAGCCTGGGCGACAGAGCGAGACTCCGTCTCAAAATAAATAAATAAATTAATTAAAAATACAAAAATTAGCTGGGCGTGGTAGTGCACACCTGTAGTCCCAGCTACTTGGGAGGCTGAGACACAAGAATTTTTTGAACCTGGGAGGTGGAGGTTGCAGTGAGCCGAGATTACGCCACTGCACTCCAGCCTGGGTGACAGAGCGGGATTCCATCTCAAAAAAACAAAACAAAACAAAAAGTATAAAGATCTCTATGAACTGATATGAAGTAATCTCCAAGACAGATAGTAAGTTAAAAAAAAAGTAAAGCACAGCCGGGCGTGGTGGCTCATGCCTGTAATCCCAGCACTTTGGGAGGCCAAGGGGGGGTGGATTGTGAGGTCAGGAGTTCTAGACCAGCCTGGCCAATATGGTGAAACCCCGTTTCTACCAAAAATACAAAAATTAGCTGGGTGTGGTGGTGCGTGCCTGTAGTCCCAGCTGCTCGGGAGACTGAGGCAGGAGAATTGCTTTAACCCAGGAGGCGGAGGTTGCAGTGAGCCGAGATAGTGCCACGGCACTCCAGCCTGGTCAACAGAGCGAGACTCCCTCTCAAAAAAAAAAGGAAAGAAAAAAGAGGGGAAAAAAAAACAACAAAAAAAAAACTAAAGCACAGGCCAGGCTCAGTGGCTGATGCCTGTAATCCCAGCACTTTGGGAGACCAAGACACGTGGATCACCTGAGGTCAGGAGTTAGAGACCAGCCTGATCAACATGGAGAAACCCCATCTCTATTAAAAATACAAAAGTAGCCGGGCGTAGTGGAGCATGCCTGTAATCCCAGCTACTTGGGAGGCTGAGGCAGGAGAATCGCTTGAACCCGGGAGGCAGAGGTTGCAGTGAGCCAAGATCGTGCCATTGCACTCCAGCCTGGGCAACAAAAGCAAAATTCCGTCTCAAAAAAAAAAAAAAAAGTAAAACACAAAAGAATATAGCTATTGTGTTACCCTTCATGTAAGAAAAAATGAGATATGAAAAACTATGTATGAATCTACTCATTTGTGCAAAATAAATACAAGAGGGATAAGCCAGAGGCTAGAGAGATTGGTTACATATAGGGTGTATGTGGGGAAAAGGTGGAAAGAAAGAAGGAATGACAATAGGGTAGCAAAGATAAGAAAGGAGTGACATTTTTCTGCATATAGCTCTGACTTTTATCAGCACAGTAACGTTTCACATACCTTTCATATACTCAATAATAAACTGTTAAAACCAACCTGTATTTGGGCTGACCCAAAATGGAATACGAATACTAACGATTGAAATTAAGTGTATACAAATGAATAACATAACTTCACTTAGAAGAAAATAAATAGGTAGCAACTTTGAAAACAGTATATTGAGTGGACAATGTAAGGTTAAAATAAAACAATGGTACATAAATGCAGTATTACTTAGTAAATGTGCTTCTTATATGCTTATGGATTAGTAATTCTGAAATTACATTATGTGTGTACTGGAAATCAACTAATAAATTTATTGTATATAATAAGAACTGGTGTTGGCCGGGTGCGGTGGCTCACGTCTGTAATCCCTGCACTTTGGGAGGCTGAGGCTGGTGGATCACCTGAGGTCAGGAGTTTGAGACCGGCCTGGCCAACATGATGAAACCCTGTCTCTACTAAAAATACAAAATAAAAAATTAAAAAATTAGCTGGGCATGCTGGTGCGCGCCTGTAATCCCAGCTACTCAGGAGGCTGAGGCAGGAGAATCGCTTGAACCTGGGAGGTGGAGGTTGCAGTGAGCTGAGATCATGCCACTGCACTCCAGCCTGGGCAACAGAGTGAGACTCTGTCTAACAAACAAAAGAACTAGTGTCATGGGATCTTTGGGGTGTCGCTTTTCTGGCCAGAAACCCCTGTGGCCAACTTTTGCCCAAGTTTTGCTCAGGCCCACTGGGCTCATTTCGCCCATTCAGCATTGCAGGCTGCACTCAGCTCATGCTACTGGCCTGGATCCCATGCCTGCCAAGGGTGAGCCAGGCGTGGAGTGGCGAGGGGTATGTGAGCAAGTGAGCATGGAGCCCGGCCACTGTGCACAGCCAGGCATGCCACCTGTGGCAGGGTGGGCATCTCCAGGCACAGGCACAGGCGCCGACTCCCTGTGAGGCTGCGGCTGGACCAGGCATACTGCAAGCAGCTTCCACAGCTAGCACTGGGCAATGTGGTGGCACCCAGAAGCTTGGAGACACCAGGAACCACAGAGCCCCAAAGAGGGTGTTGCAGCCCTGGCTTAGGGAGTTTCTAGGTCTGGGCTCCCCGAAGGGCCACAGCTCTTCTCTCTTTCTCTCTTCTTTCCTTCTCTCTACTCTCCTTCTGGTCACCTGCAACATGGCAAGCAAGGGGGGTGTTTCAGCCCTGTTTGTGTTACAGCTCTTTCAGTTCCACCATTCGGCAGGTCCCAAGTTCTTGTCTTGCATTCAGAAAGAATGAGCTATGAAGACAAGTGGAGGGTTAGCAAGGCGAAGAGGTGCTTTATTGAGTGACAGAACAGCTCAGAGGAGACCCTCAGTGGGTAGCTCCTCTCCACAGGTAGCTCATCCCGATAAGTGTCCAGCTGTCAGCAGAGAGGAGACCCACAGTGGGTAGCAGTGGGCCAAGGTTGCACCACTGCACTCCAGCCTGGGCAACAGAGCAAGATTCCGTCTCAAAAAAAAATTGATTAATTAATTAATTAAATGTAATGAAGAGATGGAAAGATATTCTGTGTAAATGGAAACCAAAAAAGAACAGGAGCAGCTATACTTACATAACCGAACATAAACTTTAAGTCAAAAACTAATAGAGCCAGGCAGGTTTACATGCTTGTAATCTTGGAACTTTGGGAGGCCAAGGTGGGAAGATCACTTGAGGACAGGAGTTTGAGACCAGCCTGGGCAATATTGCAAGACCCTGTCTCTACAAAAAATTAAAAAATTAGCCAGCATGGTGGCTTGTACCTGTAGTTCCAGCTACTGAAGGGGCTGAGGTGGGAGAATCACTTGAGCCCAGGAAGTTAAGACTGCTGTGAGCCATGATCGTGCCACTGCACTCCAGCGTGGCTGACAAGGAGAAAACCATCCAGGTCAAAGGGCACCACATATGAAGCAAACAGAAATCAAGTATCCCCTTTTGAGCAGGGAGTGGGGAAGAAGTGCTTGGAAAGTTGGTGATTTGGGGTTAGTCCCTAAAAACCACTTTAGGGTTTATCTGCTCTGTTCACCCTCTGGAGAAGGTGGACACTGGTCAGTTAACAGATGACATGTTACTTGATGAGCAGTCACTTGATGCCCATGGCTTTTGTTTTAAAGACACATACACATATTGTGCCACTGCACTCCAGCCTGGGTGACAAGAGCAAAACTCCAACTCAAAAAGAAAAAGACACACTCTTGTCCACACATGCTTAGAGATACGAGTGGGTTGGTCAACTTAAGCATGTTACTGGCAGAGGGGGTATTGGGGTTATTTTCTAGGGGGAATAGCATGTCACTTCAGCATGCTTTTTAATATATTAATTTAAAAAATACATATATATGGCCAGGCACAATGGCTCACGTCTGTAATACCAGCACTTTGGGAGGCTGAAGTGAGCAGATCACTTGAGGTCAGGAGTTCAAGACCAGCCTGGCCAACATGGTGGAACCTTTCTCTACTAAAAGTACAAAAATTAGCCAGGTGTGGTGGCTCACACCTGTAATCCCAGCTATGCAGGAGGCTGAGGCAGGAGAATCACTTGAACCCGGGAGGTAGAGGTTGCAGTGAGCTGAGATCGTGCCACTGCACTCCAGCCTGGGCAACAGAGCAAGACTCTGTCTCAAAAAATAAAATTAAATAAATAAATAAGTAAATAAATAAATAAATAAATAGCAAAACAGAAGTTTAGATTTTAATAAAATTTGTAGGGTTTCCAAGTAATTTTTACAGAATTTACTTGTTTGCTTCAACTGTCTCCTTCTACCTCTGCTCTTGAAGGAGATGAGGACAGGCCTGGATTTAAAATACTTGTAGTTTTGTATCCTAACATCTCTTTGATCCCTTTCTTTTAAGACTGCTGAGGAGTTATTTTTTTCTTTTATAGTAAGAAACAAGGTCGGGCATAGTGGCTCATGCCTATAATCCCAGAACTCTGAATGGCCAAGGCTGGTGGAATTCAAGACCAGCCTGGACAACATGGAGAAACCCCATCTCTACAAAAATACAAAAAGAAAAACAACAACAACAACAAAACAAAAAACAATAGCCCCCAGTGTGGTGGCATATGCCTGTGATCTCAGCTACTCTGGAGGCTAAGGTGGGAGGATCACTTGAGCCTGGGAGGTGATGGTTGCAGTGACCTGAGATTGCAGCCACTGCACACCAGCCTGGGTGACAGAGCAAGACTCCGTCTAAAAAAAAAAAAAAAAAGAGAAAGAAAAGAAATGGCTGGGAGCGGTGGCTCATGCCTATAACCTGTAATCCCAGCACTTTGGGAGGCCGAAGTGGGTGGATCATGAAGTCAGGAGTCTGAGACCAGCCTGGCCAACATGGTGAAACCCCGTCTCTACTAAAAATACGAAAAATTAGCTGGGCGTGGTGGTGCACACCTGTAGTCCCAGCAACTTGGGAGGCTGAGGCAGAAGAATCACTAGAACCCAGGAGGCAGAAGTTGCAGTGAGCCAAGATCACGCCACTGAGCCTGGGCAACAGAGTGAAAATTTGTCTCAAAAAAGAAAAAAAAGAAAGAAACAAACAAACCCCACCTTTATCCCTACATTCCCCCTACTGGTCTATGATTGTTTTTCTGTTGGCTGCAGCAGGCTGGCTGTGGTTTTTCTCTTGCCATGACAACTTCTAATTGCCATGTACAGTATGTTCAAAGTCAGGTCACTCCTCATTGTAAGCAAACTATGTAACTGCCCAGAGCAGCACATATAAACCAGCCTAATGTAAAAAAGAAAGAAATAGGCCGGGCATGGTGGCTCACGCCTGTAATCCCAGCACTTTGGGAGGCCGAGGCAGGCAGATCACAAGGTCAGGAAATCGAGACCATATTGGCTAACATGGTGAGACCCCATCTCTACTAAAAATACAAAAATTAGCCAGGCGTGGTGGCACATGCCTGTAGTCCCAGCTACTCAGGAGGCTGAGGCAGGAGAATTGCTTGAACCCAGGATGTGGAAGTTGCAGTGAGTTGAGATCACACCACTGCACTCCAGCCTGGGCAACAAGTGAGACTCTGTCTCAAAAAAAAAAAAAAGAAAGAAAGAAATCCTAAGATACGTATAAAGGCCAGGTGTGGTGGCTCACACCTGGAATCCCAGCATTTTGAAAGGCCAAGGTGAAAAGGTTACTTGAGGCCAGAGTTCAAGACCAGCCTGGGCAACATAGGAGACCCTGTCTCTACAAAAATAAAAATAAAAAAATCAACTGGGTGTGGTAGTCCTCGATGCTCGGCAAGCTGAGGCTGGAGGATCCCTTGAGCCCAGGAGTCCAAGGTTTCATTGAGCTATTATTGTACCACTGCATTAGCCTGGGTGACAGAGCCAGACCATGTTTCTAAACAAAAATAAATAAATACACTAAAACATGTATGGAGCCATAACAGACCCTGAATATCCAAAGCAATCTTGAGTAAAAAGAACAAAGCAGGAGGCATCACCGTACCTGATTTCAAAATCCAATACAAAGCCATAATAATCAAAACAGCATGGTACTAGCATAAAAACAGATACACTAGGCCAGTGGAACAGAGAAGAGGGCCCTGAAATAAATCCACACATTTCACAGTCGATTGATTTTCAGCAAAGATGCCAAAAACAATGTGGAAAGAAGAGTCAGTCTCTTCAATAAACAGTGTTAGAAAAACTGGATATCCACATACAGAAGAATGAAATTAGACTCTCAACTTACACCATATACAATAATCCACTCAAAATGGATTAGAGTTTTTGTTTTTTTTGAGACTGAGTCTTGCTCTATTGCCCAGGCCGGAGTGCATTGGCGCGATCTTGGCTCACTGCAAACTCTGCCTCCCAGGTTCAAGTGATTCTCCTGCCTCAGCCTCCCAAGTAGCTGGGATTTCAGGTGTCTGCCTCTATGCCCAGCTAATTTTTGTATTTTTCGTAGAGACGGAGTTTCGCCATGTTAGCTAGGCTGGTCTCGACCACCTGACCTCAGGTGATCCACCTGCCTTGGCCTCCCAAAGTGCTGGAATTACAGACATGAGCCACCATGCTCAGCCTGGATTAGATTTAAACATAAAATGTGAAATTATGGCCGGGCATGGTGGCTCATGCCTGTAATCCCAGCACTTTGGGAGGCCGAGGTGGGTGGATCATGAGGTCAGGAGTTCAAGACCAGCCTGGCCAACATGGTGAAACCTTGTCTCTACTAAATATACAAAAATTAGCTGGGCGTGGTTGTATGCACCTGTAGTGTCAGCTACTCAGGAAGCTGAGGCAGGAGAATTGCTTGAACCTGGGAGGCAGAGGTTGCAGTGAGCTGAGATTACACCATAGCACTCCAGCCTGGGTGACAGAGCAAGACTCTGCCTCAAAAAAAAAAAAAAAAAAAAAAAGAAAGAAAGAAAGTATAAAACTACTAGAAGGAAACAGGGGAAAAGTTCCATGACATTGTTCTAGACAATGATTTTTGTATATGGTTCCAAAAGTATAGGCAACAAAAGCAAAAATAGACAAATGGTATTACATCAAACTAAAAGGCTTCTTCATGATTTCACTCATATGTGGAATCTAAAGAAGTCAAATTACAGGCGGTGGCTCAGGCCTGTAATTCCAGCACTTTGGGAGTCCGAGGTGGGTGGATCACAAGATGGATCGAGACCATCCTGGCTAACACGGTGAAACCCCCGTCTCTACTAAAAATACAAAAAATTAGCCGGGCGTGGTGGCGGGCGCCTGTAGTCCCAGTTACTCAGGAGGCTGAGGCAGGAGAATTGCTTGAACCCGGGAGGTGGAGCTTGCAGTGAGTTGAGATCGCACCACTGCACTCCAGCCTGGGCGACAGAGCGAGACTCCATCTCAAAAAAAAAAAAAAAGAAGAAGTCAAACTCATAGAAGCAGACAGTGTAGAACAGTGGTTAGCAGAGGCTGGGGATGGGCAGATTGTGGAGATGTTAGTCAAAGGATACAATTTTTCAGTTAGACAGGAGAAATAAGTTCAAGAGATTTATTATACATCATGATAACTATAGTTAGTAACAATACATTGTATACTTGAAGATTGCTGAGAGGAGATATTAGGTGTTCTCACCACAAAAAGAAATGTGAGGTGGCCTGGCAGGGTAGTTTACGCCTGTAATCCCAGCACTTTGGGAGGCCAAGGTGGGTGGATCACCTGAGGTCAGGAGATCGAGATCAGCCTGGCCAACATGGCGAAACCCTGTCTCTACTAAAAATACAACAATTAGCCAAACGTGGTGGCGCCCACCTGTAATCCCAGCTATAGGGAGGCAGGAGAATCACTTGAACCTGGGAGGTGGAGGTTGCAGTGAGCCGAGATCATGCCTGAGAGACAGAGTGAGATCCTGTCTCAAAAAACAAACAAACAAAGAAACAAACAAAAAAGATATTTGAGGAAATGCATGCATTAAGTAGTTGGATCTAGCCATTCTACAATGTATAAATATATCAAAACATAATGTTGTACACCACACATAAACAGTTTTGGTCAACTCAATATAGAAAAAGAACATTTTAGCCAGGCTTATGCCTGTAATCCCAGCACTTTGGGAGGCTGAGGCAGGCAGATCACTTAATGTCAGGAGTTCAAGACCAGCCTGGCCAACATGGTGAAACCCCGTCTCTACTAAAAATACAAAAATTAGCCAGGCGTGGTGGCAGGCGCCTGTAGTCCCAGCTACTCAGGAGACTGAGGCAGCAGAATCACTTGAACCGGGCTGCAGTGAGCTGAGATTGCGCCACTGTACCCCAGCCTGGGTGACAGAGCGAGACTCCATCTCAATAAAAAAGAAAGAAAGAAAAAGAACATTAATGAATTACGGCTATGTACAACAATGTGTATTGGCCGGGCGCGGTGGCTCACGCCTGTAATCCCAGCACTTTGGGAGGCCAAGGTGGGCGGATCACGAGGTCAGGAGATCGAGACCATCCTGACTAACACGGTGAAACCTTGTCTCTACGAAAAATAAAAATAAAAGAAAATTAGCCAGGCATGGTGGCGGGTGCCTGTAGTCTCAGCTACTCGGGAGGCTGAGGCAGGAGAATGGCGTGAACCCGGAAGGTGGAGGTTGCAGTGAGCTGAGACTGCACCAGTGCACTCCAGCCTGGGTGACAGAGTGAGACTCTGTCTCAAAAAAACAAACAAAAAAAATGTGTATCAATCACATGAACTTAGAATGAAGCAAAAGAAGCCAGACATTAATGAATACGTATCATATGATTCCATTTATCAGGCAAAACTGACCTACAGTGTTAAAAGTCATAATAGTGGTTGTTTTGTGAGGAACCAGAGGCTTCTGTGATTCTTTGAGATAATTCTTTGAGCTTTTCACTTTTGAATTTTCATTCATATATACTCTAATTTTTTTTAAGTTAACAAAAAGAATTCAACTAGGCCCATGTGGTGGCTCACGCCTGTAATCCCAGCACTTTGGAAGGCTGAGGTGTGCAGATCACCTGAGTTTGGGAGTTTGAGACCAGCTTGGCCAACACTGTAAAACCATCTCTGCTAAAAATACAAAAATTATCCAGGCATGATGGTGTGCACCTGTAATCCCAGCTACTTGGGAGGCTGAGGCAAGAGAACAGTGTGAACCCAGTTGGGGGGTAGGGGGGTTAGGGAGAGGTTGCAGTGAGCCGAGATAGTGCCACTGCACTCCAGCCTGGGCAGCAGAATGTGACTCTGTCTCAAAAAAAAAAAATTCAACTTATGATTTCATCCCAGATGGATATTGGAAAAAAACTTTCAGTTTCTTTTTCTATTCTATTTTTTTCTATTCAGCAAAACAGTTATCAACTTATCAACACAGAAGACTTCCATGATCAGACCAAATATGGGATCGGAGGAGCAGATTCTCCCCACCACCAAGCAGGGAACCATTTCTGCAATGGACATCAGTTGGGTGTCTTTTATTTCAATTCAGACACTATCTACCTAGATACAGTATCAGATCCCATAGGTCGAAGTCTCAGTCCCCAAAACTGCCCCCCACTTAGACACCAGTCACAAATCCAGGCCTCCAGAATTTCTGACCAATCAATTTCAAGTTGGGGTTCCTAAGACCCCCTCTTTTGGTTGGATTAATTTGCTGGAGCAGCTCACATAACTGGTTTATTGAAGAGATGCTAGAGCAAGGTATTGTGGAAGGGGAATGGAGCTTCTGAAGCAGCTACATTGTCTTGTTGTATACCTGGGGTTCATCGTCTGGTGCCAGGAAAATTTAGGACACGAATACACACTAGGAGTTTAGGAGTGGAGGTTTAATAGGCAGAAGAAAAGAGAAAGAAAAACAGCCCTCTCAATAAAGAGAGGGAGATCTTCCCAGAGGAAAAGACCGGCTGGTGGTGGATGTGCTAGATTTTATAGTGTGGCTTGAGGCGCTAGCTGGTGTCTGATTTACATAAGGCTCACAGATTGGATCAATCAGACATGACGTTTACATAGCGCATATGGAAGGCTGGTTGCTTCACCCTAATATTACTATGCAAATGAACTCTCCTTGGCCAGCACCACCTTGTCTCCTCCTTACTGTACACAAGGCTGGCAGAGAAGGAAAGATGGAATCGCCCTCTTGAACATGTCTAGTCCCTAGTTTCTGCTGGCATTCACCCCTGCAAGCTCCCAGCTTGCTGGTCTGTGTCTGCAGCTCGACTTTACACGCTGCTCTTTGTTAATGATTTGGGGCTGCTTTTCATTAAAAAGAAAAGCCTTACCAAGGACTCCCATACCCTCACTATCTGCCCAAGTGATTTCTTCTTAACTCCTATATCACTTTCATATTCTCTCTGGGCACACCACTCTCCAGGAACCTCCATGTTTTCAACTCTCTGTAAGCTCTCCAAACCCTGTCCTTTGGGTTTGTATGGAGGTTTGATTACATAGGCATGGTTGATTAAACCATTGGCCATAGATAAGCAGCTTGACCTTCAGCCGCTTTCCCCACCCCTGAAGGTTGGGGGGTGGGGTTGAAAGTCCCAACCCTCTAATCAGGGCTTTATCTTTCTAATGACCAGTCCCATCCTGAAGCTAGCTGTCAATCATTAGCATACAAAAAGACATCACTTTGGAGATTCCGAAGATTTTAAGAATTGTTATATTTCACAACATCCCAATGGAATAACAGGGTCAAGATTTATCCTCTCAGCCGGGCACAGTGGCTCACACCTGTAATCACACACTTTGGGAGGCAGAGGCGGGAGGATCCCCTGAGGTCAGGAGTTCAAGACTAGCCTGGACAACACAGTGAAACCCCATCTCTACTAAAAATACAAAATTTAGCCACGCGTGGTGGCATGTGCCCATAATTCCAGCTACTTGGGAGGCTGAGGCAGGAGAATCGTATGAACCTGGGAGGCGGAGGTTGCGGTGAGCTGAGAATGCACCATTGCACTCAAACCTGGGCAACAAGAGCAAAACTCCGTCTCAAAAATAAATAAATAAATAAATAAATAAAAAGATATATCCTCTCATCCTGTCAACTAAGTGACAGTTGACAGTTACCTAAAAGGATTAGTGAGAACAATTCACAGACCTCACCTAGGAAGGGGCAATAGTTTCTCCCTAGGAAAAATTAATTTCTTAAAATACAGTGCCTGGGCACAGTGGCTCATGCCTGTAATCTTAGCACTTTGGGAGGTCAAAGCAAGCAGATCACTTGAGATCAGGAGTTTGAGACCAGCCTGGCCAACATGGAGAAACCCCATTTCTACCAAAAATACAAAAATTCGCTGGGCGTGGCACATGCCTGAGGTCCCAGCTACTCGGAAGGCCGAAGTGGGAGGATCACTTGAGCCTGGGAGGCATAGCGTAGGTTGCAGTGACCCGAGATCGCGCCACTACACTCCAGCCTGGGCAACAGCAGAGGGAGACTGTCATTAAAAAAAAGAAGAAGGAAAAAAAAATCAGGTGTAATGGCTCATGCCTGTGATCTCAGCATTTTGGGAGGCTGAGATGGGAGGAATGCTTGACTTCAAGAGTTCAAGACTAGCTTGGGCACAATAACAAGACCTTATCTCTACTAAAAATAAAAAAAATAGGCTGGGCACTGTGGCTCACTCCTGTAATCCCAGCACTTTGGGAGGCCGAGGTGGGTGGATCATCTGAGGTCGGGAGTTCGAGACCAGCCTGACCAACATGGAGAAACCCCGTCTCTACTAAAAATACAAAATTAGCCGGGCATGGTGGTGCATGCCTGTAATTCCACTACTTGGGAGGCTGAGGCAGTAGAATTGCTTGAACCTGGGAGGCGGAGGTTGCAGTGAGCTGAGATCGCGACATTGCACTCCAGCCTGGGCAACAAGAGCGAAACTCCATCTCAAAAAAAGAAACTTCCGTGGGCCAGATGGTTTTGCAGGTAAATTCTACCCACCTGGCGAATTAATATACTCCTGAGATAGAAGACTGAAGCTGTATTGTTGGCCTTCCCAGATGAAAGCAAACTACTTCTGGTGTGCCTTATTGACAGATTGGAAGAAATAATCATTTGCCAGATCATAGCGGCATACCAGGAATCAGGGAATGTGTTAATTTGTTCAAGCAATGAAACCACATCTGGTACAGAAGCTGTGACTGGACTTAGTACCTAGTTAAGCTTACAATAATCCGCTGTCGCTCTCCAAAATCCATCTGTATTCTTTACAGGCCAAACAGGAAAGTTGAATGAGGATATGGTTGAAATCACCACTAAGGAATCTTTGAAGTCCTTGATGATGGCACTAGTTCTTCCAGGAATGGGATATTTGTTTTATTTTTACTGATTTCCTAGGTAGAGGTACCAGTGGCTCCTATTTGGCCTTTCCCATCATAGTAGCCCTCACTCCACAGGTAAGGGAGTCAGTGTGGGGATTCTGCCAGCTGCTGAGTATGTATATTCCAATTATACATTTTGGAACTTGTGAAATAACCACAGGATGGGTTTGGGTACACACTAGGTTCACTGTGAGATGGGCCTGAGCTAAAGCTCTTTTGATTAATGGGTAGACCACAATAACATTTTGGATCTCCTGGAATTAATGTCAGCTCAGAGCCAGTGTCCAGCAGTCCCCCAAAAGGTCTGATTATTTCCTTTTTTCCAATGCACACTCTGGTACAAGGTCATAGGTCCCCTTGGGGAAGGTCAGGAGAAAAAGTAATAGTATAAAAGTAGACCCAGGGTCCTTCTTCAAGGGAACTTGAAGTCCTGTTCACTCAAGGAGCTCTGAGTCTGTCAACTGGCTCAAGTTTGGGAATTGACTGATGGACTCTGACTCGTTTTCATAATTCATGATTCAGGTAGTTATGTTCATTCGACCTAGGAATTTCCTACTTGTTCAGATTAAGTAAGAATTTAGTAGGCTTCCTATCTATTCATTTCTGGGAACACCATGATCAATTAGCCAATGCCATAGGTCAGTACGAGTCAGACTATTTTGATTGCTGCTTTCATGCTGCTGTCCATTACAGTAATCATATCCACCTTGCCTTTGGTGGTTGGGTGCCACTACTGGGTCCCAGTTAGGTTTACAAATTCAGTGACTACAGTTCCCACTGTTAAGGTCTGAACTCTAGAGAAGAGTGATCACAGAGCTCTTCAAGGATGCCGGGGCTTCCTTCACTACATTTTTTCTCATACTGTTGGTGAAAGGGCCCAGCACAATGGCTCATGTCTATAATCCCAGCATTTTGGGAGGCTGAGGCAGCCACCACCCCTGGCTAATTGTTGTATGTTTTGTAGAAACAGGGTCTCGCCATGTTGCCTAGGGTGGTCTCAAACTCCTTAGCTCAAGCAGTCCTCCCACTTTGGACTCCCAAAGTGCTAGGATTACAGCCATTAGCTACCATGCCCTACCTCCTTTTTTTTTTTTTTTTTTGAGATGGAGTCTTGCCCCGTCGCCCAGGTTGAAGTATAGTGGTGTGATTGCGGCTCACTGCAACCTCCGCCTCCCATGTTCAAGCAATTTTCCTGCCTCAGCCTCCCGAGTAGCTGGGATTACAGATGCCTGCTATCATACCTGGCTGATTTTTGTATTCTTAGTAGAGATGGGGTTTCACCATGTTGGCCAGGCTGGTCTCAAACTCCTGACCTCAGGTGGTCTGATCCACCCTTGTCGGCCTCCCAAAGTGCTGGGATTACAAGCATGAGCCACCATGCCAGGCCTTATTTTATTTTTTTAATTTTATTTTTTATTTTTATATATATTTTTTGAGACAGTCTCGCTGTCACCCAGGCTGGAGTGCAGTGGCGTGATCTTGGCTCACTGCAACCGCTGCCTCCCAGGTTCAAGCAATTCTCCTGCCTCAGCCTCCCAAGTAGCTGGGACTACAGGTACCTGCCACCATGCCCGGCTAATTTTTGTATTTTTAGTGGATATGGGGTTTTACCATATTGGCCAGGCTGGTCTCAAACTCCTGACCTTGTGATCCGCCTGCCTCAGCCTCCCAAAGTGCTGGGATTACAGGCGTGAGCCACCACGCCTGGCCTATTTTATTTTTTTGAGACAGTCTCACTGTCTCCAGTCACCTAGGCTGGAGTGCAGTGGCTCGATCTTGGCTCACTGCAGCCTCTGCCTCCTAGGCAGATTCTCATGCCTCTGCCTCCCAAGTAGCTGGGATTACAGTCCTGGGCAACTGCACCTGGCCTAGTAGTTTATTTTTAAAAATGAACATTTACTACCTTTAGACTTAGCCATTCCAAGCTTAGGTATTTATTCCAGAGAAATGAAAGCATATATCTGTATAATGACTTATACATGAATGTTTATAGCAGCTTATTTGTAATAACCCAAAACCAGAAACAGCCCATGCCATGCCATGGAAAAACACTCAACAATAAAAAGGAATCAACTATTCATATATGCAAAAGTGTGGATGAATCTCAAAATAATTATGCTAAGTGAAAGACGTGAGGCAGAAGAAAGCAGATACTGTATGGCTCCACTTATATAAAATCTAAAATATGCAAACTAGTATACAGTGACAGAAGCAGATTGGTGGTTAGCTGCGGATTGAGGTGAGGGTCGGGGAACAGCATGTGGGAGGGATTATAAAGCAGAATGAAGAAACTTTTGGGGGAAATGGGCAAAATCATTATGTCGATGTGGTGAAGGTTTCACAGGTTTGTTTGTTTGTTTGTTTTGAGACGGAGTCTTGCTCTGTCGCCCAGGCAGCAGTGCAGTGGCACGATCTCGGCTCACTGCAAGCTCCGCCTTTCCGGGTTCACGCCATTCTCCTGCCTCAGCCTGCCCGAGTAGCTGGGACTACAGGCACCCTCCACCACGCCCGGCTAATTTTTTGTATTTTTAGTTGGAGACAGGCGTTTCACCGTGTTAGCCAGATGGTCTCGATCTCCTGACCTCGTAATACGCCCGCCTCGGCCCCCCAAAATGCTGGTATTACAGGCGTGAGCCACCGCGCCCGGCCGGTTTCACAGGTATTTATGTATATCAATAGTTTTTTTTTGAGACGGAGTCTCGGTCTATTCCCGGGCTGGAGTGCAATGGCGCGGTCTTGACTCACTGCAACCTCCGCCTCCTGGGTTCAAGCAATTCTACTGCCTCAGCCTCCCGAGTAGCTGGGACTACAGTCGCCTGCCACCACACTCGGCTAATTTTTTTTTTTTTTTTTTTTTTGGTATTTTTAGTAGAGACGGGGTTTCACCATGTTAGCCAAAATGGTCTCTATCTCCTGAGCTCGCGATCCGCCCGCCTCAGCCTCCCAAAGTTCTGGGATTACAGGCGTGAGCCACCGCGCCCAGCCAGTATCAATCCTTGTATACTTTTTTTTTTTTTTGAGACGGAGTCTCGCTCTGTCACTCAGGCTAGATTGCAGTGGCGCAATCTTGGCTCACTGCAAGCTCCGCCTCCCGGGTTCACGCCATTCTCCTGCCTCAGCCTCCCGAGTAGGTGGGGCTACTGGCGCCCGCCACCACGCCCGGCTAATTTTTGGATTTTTAGTAGAAACGGGGTTTCACCGTGTTAGCGAGAATGGTCTCGATCTCCTGACCTGATCCGCCCGCCTCGCCTCCAAAGTGCTGGGATTACAGGCGTGAGTCACCGCTCCCGGCTCGATACTTGCGTAGTTTTAAAATATACATTTTGGCTGGGCGCGGTGGCTCATTTCCGTAATCCTAGCACTTTGCGAGGCCGAGGCGGGCGGATCACCTGAGGTCAGGAGTTCAAGACCAGCCTGGCCAACACGGTGAACCCTTCACCTTCAACATGGTGAAACCCTGTATCTACTAAAATACAAAAATCAACCGGGCATGATGGCGGGTGCCTGTTGTCTAGTCTCAGCTGCTCGGGGGGCTGAGGCAGGAGAATTGCTTGAGCCTGGGAGGCGGAGGTTGCAGTGATCCGAGGTGGCGCCATTGCACTCCAGCCTGGGTGACAGAGCGAGACTCCATCTCAAAAAAAAAAAAAAAAAAGTGTATTTTAGGCCAGGCGTGGTGGCTCAAGCCTGTAATCTTAGCACTCTGGGAGGCTGAGGCAGGCAGATTGCTTTAGCTCAGGAGTCCAAGACCAGCCTGGGCAGCATGGTGAAACCCCGTTTATACAAAAAATACAAAAATTAGCCGGACGTGGTGGTGTGTGTGCCTGTGGTCTCAGCTACACTCTGGGAGACTGAGGTGGGAGGACAGCTTGAGCCCTGGAGGCAGAGGTTGCATACATTTTATTGTATGCTAACTGTACCTCAATAAAGCTGTTAAACGCAAACACTGTGTTATTGTTGCTAGTTGCCAGAAGTTGGAACAGGAGAAAGTCTGTGTGAAGAGTGGGAACTTATCGATATTCAGCACTCTTTTTTTCTGTGAGGCAGAGTCTTGCTCTGTCACCCAGGCTTGAGTGCATTGGCATGATCTTGGCTCACTGCAACCTCCACCTTTCGGGCTGAAGTGATTCTCTTGCCTCAGCCTCCTGAGTAGCTGGGACTACAGGCAGGAGCCACCACACCCGGCTAATTTTTTGTATTTTTAGTAGAGACGGGGTTTCACCATATTGGCCAGTTGGTCTTGAAATCCTGAGCTCAAGTGATCCACCTGCCTCTGCCTCCCAAGATGCTAGGATTACAGGCATGAGCTACCACACCTGGCTGAGCACTCTGTTTTTTCGTTTTTGTTTTTGTTTTTCTAAAGAATCTATAAAATGGGCTGGACGCGGTGGCTCACCCCTGTAATCTCAGCACTTTGGGAGGGGGGTGGATCACGAGGTCAGGAGATCAAGACCATCCTGGCTAACATGGTGAAACCCTGTCCCTACTAAAAATACAAAAACAATTAGCCAGGCGTGGTGGCCGGTGCCTGTAGTCCCAGCTACTTGGGAGGCTGAGGCAGGAGAATCGCTTGAACCCAGGAGGTGGAGGTTGCAGTGAGCCAAGATGGTGACACTGCACTCCAGCCTTGGCGAGAGAGCAAGACTCGGTCTCAAAGAAAAAAAATATATATATATATGTATATATGTGTATATATATATGTATATATGTGTATATATGTGTATATATGTGTGTATATATATGTATATATATGTATATATGTATATACTAGTTGGGTGTGGTGGTGCATGCCTGTAATCCCAGCTACTCGGGAGGTTGAGGCAGGAGAATCACTTGAACCCAGGAGTTGGAGGTTGCAGTGAGCCAAGATCGCGCCACTGCACTCAGCCTGAACAATAGCATGATAGTCTGCCTCAAAAAAAAGAAATCTATCTATCTATCTACTTACCTATGAAGAGAGAGAGAGACAGAGGCCTTACTATGTTGCCCAGACTGGTCTCGAACTCCAGGACTCAAGCGATCCTCCTGTCTTGGCCTCCAAAGTGCTGGGATTACAGGAGTGAGCCACTGTGCCTGGCTAATACTCTTCTTTTTTTTTTTTTTTTTTTTTTGAGATAGACTCTCCCTCTGTCACCAGACTGGAATGTAGTGGCACAATCCATAGCTGACTGTAACCTCAAATTCCTGGTCTCAACGGACCTTCCTGAGTAGCTGGGACTGCAAGTGCATACCACCACTTCCCGGCTAATTTTTAAATTTTTTGTAGAGACAGGGTCTTGCTTTGTTGCCTGGAATGGTCTCAAACTCCTGGGCTCAAGTGAGCCTCTCACCTTGACCTCCTAAAGTGCTGGGATTACAGGCATGAGACACTGTGACCAGTTTAGCTTTCCTTAAACGTAGGAAAGAACTCCCCCTTAATCAATTTCATGAAACATGACTGATTTTTGTTTGTTTGTTTGTTTTTGAGACAGGGTCTCGCTATGTCACCCATGCTGATTGGGGTGCAGTAGTGCAAGCATGGTACTCACTGCAGTCTCCTGGGTTCAGGGGATCCTCTGGCCTCCCAAGGAGCTGGGACTACAGGCTTGAGCCAACATGCCTGGCTAATTTTTTTATTTTTAGTAGACAGGAGGTCTCCTTATGTTGGCCAAGCTGGTCTAGAACTCCTGGGCTCAAGAGATCCTCCTGCCTTGGCCTCCCAAAGCATTGGGATTACAGGCATGAGTCGCTGTGCCTGGCCTGATTTTGTTGTACTTCGAGAGAATAAAATGCAGTATAACCTTAATTGTTTGGGGGTCTATTAGATTCTTATGTATTTATTTATTTATTTTTCTACAAATATAGATGGGGTCTCACTATGTTGACCAGGCTGGTCTCTAACTCCTGGCCTCAAGGGATCCTCCCATCTCAGCCTCCCAAAATGTTGGTATTACAGGCATAAGCCACCGCACCCGGCTGACATTATGTAAACACTCTTCTTATTCTCCTTGAATTTCTTCTAATTTCTCCTTGAAGTGTACAGGGAAAATAAAAGGAGCTAGAATTCAAAGCAATCTAAATTCTGTCTGGTTAATAGCTATTTGATAAAACCTCCATAGGGAACAAATGAAAATTTTTTTTTGAGACGGAGTTTCGCTCTTGTTGCCCAGGCTGGAGTGCAATGGTGCAATCTTGGCTCACTACAACCTCCACCTCCCTGGTTCAAGCAATTCTCCTACTTCAGCCTCCTGAGTAGCTAGGATTACAGGAAAGTGCAATCATGCCCAGCTAACTTTTTATATTTTTAGTAGAGACGGGGTTTCTCCATGTTGGTCAGGCTGGTCTCGAACTCCCGACCTCAGTGATCCACCCGCCTCGGCCTCCCAAAGTGTTGGGATTACAGGCGTGAGCCACCATGCCCGGCTTGATTTATTTCTTAAATGGCTTTATTAAACCTGATATAAAGAGATTAATGTCAAATTGGAGCTTGTTATATCCACAGTCGGTGTCAGGTGAAATTGTCATTTGAAGTCAAAGCTACCCTAAATACAGTCAAATATCATGAAAGTGATTTCTAAAATAAAAATGTACTTGGTCACAGAAAGTTTAAAAAGAAAATTGCAGTCTGTAAACTTCGGATTCACTACCTACCTCTCTGGCTCGATGGAGCTGTGCGCGCTCAATCCTAGAGATGATATCCTTTACTGAGAATGGGATCTCAAGGTTAGGGAGCATCAAAGGACTAAGGACATTTTGGGGCTCTCTTCTCATGATGGTGGAATCCTTGATGCATTTTTCTGATTCAGGGTCATTGTCTATCTCATTTTTCATTTTGAAAAACATTTTGAAAATGTGGGTGATTTCCTTTTATTTCTTCTTTTTCACAGAATCTACACAAATGCTAATAAAGATATCCAGTAGGAAGCTAGGAGAGGTCTTTCCTGATCCTAGAAGTTGTGGCATACTCTGCTACTAACTGGTGGCTACCATGATATTCCCATCCTGTTGATGTCACAATAGACCCATTGTGACATTATCATTGATGAAACGTAAAGAATGCTTACTATGTGCAGAGAACCGGTCATTCTATATGCTGCCATGGTAGAGGGGTGAGGGGGGAAGGAGGGTAGGAAATAATAGACAACAGGAATGCTAAAATAAATAGAAGATACAGCCCTGCTTAAATAAGCTTAAAATCTAGATATGTTGGCCGGGTGCAGTGGCTCATGCCTGTAATCCCAGCACTTTGGGAGGCCAAGGCAGGTGGATCACCAGAGGTCGGAGTTCGAGACCAGCCTGAGCAACATGGAGAAACCCCGTCTCTATTAAAAAAAAAATACAAAATTAGCCAGACAAGGTGGCACAGGCCTGTAGTCCCAGCTACTCTACTCAGGAGGTTGAGGCAGGAGAATCACTTGAACCCGGGAGGCGGAGGTTGTGGTGAGCCGAGATCGCGTCATTGCACTCCAGCCTGGGCAATAAGAGTGAAACTGTCTCAAAAAAAAAAAAAACAAAAAAAAAACTAGGTGTGTCAAATATAACTCATGGTTCTTCTCTCTTCCTGGGGTTTTGCTTAAGTATTTTTAAGCCTGTAATGGAATAAGGGTTACAACTACTTCCTCAGCTGCCCCTTAACTTTTCCTAGACATGTAGTAACTTGGATGATATCATTTGTATGAGGATCACACTCTTTGCACTGCTTACTCTTTTTTCTTTTCTTTTCTTTTTTTTTTTTTTTTTTTCGAGACAGAGTCTCACTTTGTTACCCAGGCTGGAGTGCAGTGGCGTGATCTTGGTTCATGGCAACCTCTGCCTCCCAGGTTCAAGAGATTCTTGTGCCTCAGCCTCCCTGAGTAGCTGGAATTACAGGTGCGTGCCACCACGCCTGGCTAATTTTTGTTTAATATTTGCTTCCGATATTTTTTTAATAATAAAAAAGCATTAGAGAAGGTTGAAGTCCTCTTTGATGTCCCCCACCCCCGGTTCCTTCCTTCCCCACTGTCCCATTCCAGAGGAAATGACAATCATGAATTTTACATATTTGTGTCTAGCCTATTTTTACATAGTTTTACTACAGGTGTATGTATTGTTTTTTCTTTCTTTTTGAGACAGAGTCTCACTCTGTTGTCCAGGCTGGAGTGTAGTAGTGCCATCTCAGCTGACTGTAACCTCTGCCTCCCAGGTTCAAACGATTCTTCTACCTCAGCCTCCTGAGTAGCTGGGATTACAGGCATGCGCCACCACACCTGGCTAATTTTTTTTTTTTTTTTTTTTTTTTTGAGACGGAGTCTCACCTGTGGCCCAGGCTGGAGTGCAGTTGCACGATCTCGGCTCACTGCAAGCTCCGCCTCCCAGGTTTGCGCCATTCTCCTGCCTCAGCCTCCCGAGTAGCTGGGACTACAGGCGCCTGCCACCACACCCGGCTAGTTTTTTGTATTTTTTAGTAGAGATGGGGTTTCATCGTGTTAGCCAGGATGGTCTCGATCTCCTGACCCCGTGATCCGCCCACCTTGGCCTCCCAAAGTACTGAGATTACAGGCGTGAGCCACTGCGCTCAGCCTACACCTGGCTAATTTTTTATATTTTTGGTAGATATGGGGTTTCACTGTGTTGGCCAGGCTGGTCTCAAACTCCTCAAGTGATTCACTCACCTCGGCCTCCCAAAGTTGTCAACTAAACTAATTTTGCATTATTGCTTTCTCTCTCACTTGCATCTTTTATGCAGCATGGAATTCATCAATCAGCAACTAGACATGAAGGTTTTTCTTTGAGACAAAATCTCACTCTGTCGCCCAGGGTGGAGTGCAGAGGCACGATCTAGGCTCACTGCAAGCTCCGCCTCCCAGGTTCATGCCATTCTCCTACCTCAGCCTCCCGAGTAGCTGGGACTACAGGCGCCCACCACCACGCCCGGCTAATTTTTTGTATTTTTAGTACAGACAGAGTTTTACCGTGTTTGCCAGGACGGTCTCGATCTCCTGACCTCATGGTCCGCCCTCTTCGGCCCCCCAAAGTGCTGGGATTACAGCCATGAGCCACCACGCCCGGCCATGAAGGCTTCTTAAAGTCAATTTTTAAATCCTGCTTCCCTTTCAGTTCGACAAGCATTTGTTGAAACACTATGCAGCTTACATTATCCTAAACTGAAGAATATATGATAGGGTTCCTGTGAAGAAACTAAAACAAAAAAGAAAAGATTTAAGATAGAATATAATAATCAAGTGCTAATAAGGGACACGAAGAAGAGATCTGTAGGAGCAGAGTCTTTGAGAAAACCTTATGGAGAGAGAAGGTTGATTGACAAATGGAGGCAATCCAGATAGGGATGACACCTTGAGCCATGGCTTTGGCGGTGAGTGCTAATGAGTTTGCATCTTAGGGGGAAAGTAAGGAGATTGGTTTAATCACTGAGATAACCTCACAGGAATTTACTGAGGACCAGATTAGGGTGGGTCTGAGATAACAGATATCAGCAATTTGGTGGTGGAATTAATTTGGTATCTGAGGAGATTCCATTTGTGGCAAAGCAAGGAAGATTTCATGAGATGAGAATGGCAAAGTCTTGAAATCAAGGAACAGTGGTTTGGTGAAAATGAAACCTTCACTTTAGGAAGACTTTTAAAATAATAGAATGGAAAAATCCATTGGAAAAGATCAAGACATGATTATTTCATTTTTATTTATTTATTATTACTATTTTTTAGAGACGGAGTCACACTCTGTCACCCAGGCTTGAGTGCAGTGGCGTGATCTTGGCTCACTGCAACTTCTGCCTCCCGGGTTCTAGCAATTTTCCTGCCTCAGCCTCCCACCTAGCTGGGACTACAGGCACACACTGCCATGCCTGGCTAATTTTTTGTATTTTACTAGAGACGGCGTTTCACCGTGTTGCCCAGGCTGGTCTCGAACTCCTGAGCTAAGGCAATCCACCCACCTCGGCCTCCCAAAGTGCTAGGATTACAGGCGTGAGCCATGGTGTCGGGCCAATTTTTATTCGTTACTATTATTATTATTATATTTGAGACAGAGTCTCATTCTGTCACCCAGGCTGGAGTGCAGTGGCGCGATGTCGGCTCACTGTTATCTCCACCTCCTGGGTTCAAGCGATTCACCTGCCTCAGCCTCCCGAGTAGCTGGGATTACAGATGTGTACCACCACACCTGGCTAATTTTTGTATTTTTAGTAGAGTTGGGGTTTTACCATGTTGGCCAGGCTGGTCTTGAACTCCCGACCGCAAGTGATCTGCCCACCTCAGCTTTCCAAATTGCTGGGATTATAGGCGTGAGCCACCCTTCCCAGCCAAGACATGATTATTTCAAAAGATGAGTGTTTGAACTAGGACATACAAGTGGGAGTGGTAGGGGAGGGATCTATCCTACTACATATTGCTAAAGATAAGAAGGAATTTGGACCATCTAACAAAAATTATAGATAATTTTAAAAATTTTGTTTTTATTGTATTTCGTTTGAATTAATGACAGAACATCAAAGAAGACACTATCCAGATTAAGTGTTATTACTAGTATATTAAGCGGAGATATGGGTAACTAATTCAAATGAGCCTGGGGCAAAGTTCTTTAAAGGTGTGTCTAAGGGAAACCCGACCTCCCAGAAGGCTTCTTCAACTGTAAAATGGGGATGATAATAATAGTGTTTATTGCATAGAATTGTTTTAAGATCAATTAACAAAATGCTTAGTATAGTGCCAAACACAATGTAAGCATTTAATATACATTAGCTGCTATTAACATATTTGCTAGTATCATAGTTTTTTTTTTTTTTTTTCTTGTCTACTTTTCTTCTGTGAGCCGCCACTTTTCGGCAGGGTTGGTTTGTTCAGTACACTTCGCCAAGGTCGGCTTTAAAAATCAAATCTAGATTGTGAACTATGAAAACTGCGGAATTATCAGTGCTGTGTAGCTATCTGACAAGTGATAAAACGTGTCATTACGATTTTTACACATCCCCGTGCCACAGAATGGCGTCTCCTTCTAATCATTCCCCCCGACAGATGATAGTACATCCCACACTGCTGCTGGAAAAGATAGTGCAAAAGTTGAGCGCGCCGAGGGCTCTTTTTTCCCGGAAACAGTTTTTTCCTAGACCCGGAAGCAGTTGTTGTTTCAAGGTAGGTGGGACTGGGCGGGTCAGGCCGCAGTGGCTGACGGCGGGGGAGGAGCCGGGTCCACTGCCGGGTGGAGGGGCAAGGCGAGTGTGTCCTTATCCTAGCAATTGGGGCGCGGGCCTGTGAGCCAGTTGGAGTTGCGGCGGCGGGAACGATTGGGCCGAGCAGAGGACGACATGTTGCTTTTCGTGGAGGTGAGTGCATTTGCTAGTCTCGTCCTGCTCTTAGGAGAGCAAGAGTGTAGAGGCGCCGGCAGGTCCCATCGCCATGTGACTTTCCGGGCCGTACACGCCGCGGAACCGGCAGATAGGCTGACACAGCACCTGGGCCGAGCAGGCCTGCAGCTTCCCTCTGCGCGCTCACAACACTCTAGGAAGCTATGGGAGGTGAGGCCCGTAGCGGAGAAGAATTGAAGGAGAAGAACGGAGGGCTGTTCTGGTGTGGCGTGAGGTTCAGAGGAAGGGGAAAGTGTCCCATATGGACCTCCTAAAGGAGGCAGCATTGGGGGCTTGGGGGGCGGAGTCTGAGGGAGGAGAGGGTAATCAGGTGGGCGCGTTCCGCGGGCCGAGCGCGGCCTCGCGGGGCCCTCTGGGAGGGAGGCGAGCAACATGTGGGGCCACGGATGGAGAAAGGTGAAATGCGGTAAGTATTTTGAAAAGAAAATTGAAAAGTTCTTTTGAGCAACTTCCACCAAATTCTGTCCGGGCCCCGTCCCTAGGTCTCTGGAACGTTCTGTGGGTGAAAGCGAGTTACTTTAAATCGAGAAGCCAGTAGGGTTTGGAAGCCTTGAAAGGCACCGCTTTGACCTTTTGTAAAAGTTACTCAAGCAGCAGCTGCGTGATGAAGGGTTGGTTCTATGAACCGATTAAAAGCCCTTTGCAAGGAAAATTCCAAGAATGAGGGAAACTTATTCCGGGAAAAGCCATTTTTTGTAATGTTATTTGAACAATGAGACACTTTATTACTTAAACTAGAACGTCTGCTGTTGGCCTATTTTAGTTTTCAAGATAGAGTTGGATACCTGCCTTACAGAAATACGAAATTTAATTTACTTTAATTCTGTCCTCTTGTGTGCAGTGAGCGTCAGCTGACTGCCTGGCTACTGCGTAGAGTAGATTCCAGATCATATTGTTCTTACATTGTGAAAACGTCAAACCAGCAAAGCTGCAACTTCGCAAGTTGGCATTTGTTAACTATGCCCATAAAAAGAATCTTTTAAATGAGGGAAGGAATTTACAGGTTGTATAATGGATCTAGGAGCCGGGCCCAGCCTATGGCAGATTTTTTTTTCCGGGTTGTGGGAAAAACTCCGTAATATTCCAGCATAAAGTAAATAAATGATATTACGGTTTTTTTTCCTCTTTAAACTAACCGACACTGTGTCGCCGATAAGCTTGATATCTTTAAATTAGTTTTTTAAAAGACTGCTACATTAGAGTATATCTAACATTCATAATAAACATTCATTGGAACATTCCGGGAAAATCATGAAAAGATTTAAAATTACTGAACTCATTCTGTTTACTGTTTTCTGTCCTCATTGTTGTTTTCCTTAGGCAGAATGAGAAATCAGATAAGATTTTAAGCCAGTGCTAGCCAGTTTTTTTAAGGAATGTTATGCTATGTAAATACCACAGGTTTTAAGTGTGTGTTTTGCTGGGCAGAAGAAAGATTGTGAAGTTTATATTGACAGGAACTCCACAATATACTTTTGACTTCCAAATTGTTTCCTTTGGCTTTATTAAAATGTAAATTTTAATAACAGCTCCATTTATTGTTTAAACTAGGTCTTCTCCTGTCTCTAAAGCTATACTTAAAATGTTTTACAGATGACAAAACCGAGCCCCAGAGGTTAAAGTAACTTTACTTAGTAAAAGTAAAGTAGTGTAACTGGGATTTAGATACAGGTCATGCTGATGTCAAATCGTGGAGGGGATGTTAGCAATTCAGGCCTGTCTGACTACCCAGGTTAGACAAATTCTACCGTATCTCTCGCCAAACTATTATTTAAAAGTTGTACCTCCATTAATCATTTTTTTTGTGAGTCACTATGTCGTTCTTCATTTTCTCATATGAGTTTTGTTGAAAATTAACTGTCTTTAAATATTTGGTGCTGAATATGTGGTATTAAAATCAGTGAAAAACAACGTGTTGGTCATTTGGCGTTTTGTTAACTAATATTTGATCCCTGTAACCTCATGATAGAGGAATTATTCTCAGTGAGAGAACCAAAGCTCAGAAGTTAGATGTCTAAGGTCATTCAAGTGTAAATAATGTGGGGGCTAAAGTCTGAAGTCTGACTTCTAGAACATAAATTTCTGGCTCCAAAATCATTTTTGTACTTTCCCATAAGTCAAAGGTTCTTAATCTAGGTTTTTGGATAGAATTGAGGAAGTAAGTACCTAAGCTTGGTTGAGGAAAAAAATTTGCGTGTTTATTTTCACTAGCTTCTAACTGAAATCTAAATGAAAAAGAAGTGAAATTCTTTAAATGTTAATGGCAGCAACAGTGTCTGCGACCTTGTCACCAAGACAAATCACTTTTTTACATGTATTACAGCTTTTGCAGATATCTTGAAATATTTATGCTCATTACTTGCTATATGTCAAAAATATTGTTATTTAACGTATTGCTATATTAGACATTTTAAAATATTTTGATAACTGCGTTTCAATATAATTGGTTTACTTTGTGATCCTATATATTTTAGAAATGTAAAAAAACTGAGAAGAGATCCATAGATTAATTGGACTACTAAAGAGGTCTGTGTCACAAAAGAGGTTAAGAACTGCTTTACTAAACCAAGTTGCTTGTGGATCATCTTTGGCAGGGTTAATCTGG
This sequence comes from Pongo abelii, assembly GCF_028885655.2. Lineage (NCBI taxonomy): Eukaryota > Metazoa > Chordata > Mammalia > Primates > Hominidae > Pongo > Pongo abelii. Next base: position 48,175,988 of record NC_071995.2, read on the forward strand.
GATCCCTGGGTCCTCTGCAGTTGAGTTCAATACCTTTTACTTACATGTATTTTTCTGGAGAGATTCCAGCTTAACTATCCCACTAGAATCAGTAGGATAGATAATAGCAATATAACAATAATAACAGTAGTAGTATATACTTGTATCGTACTTTGTGTCAGGAACGTTTGATGTTTTTGCATATATAGATATCTGTACATCTTAAGTCTCAATATCTCTATGAGGTGTTAGTATCCCCATTTTAGTGATAAGGAAACTAAGGTAGCTGGGCGCAGTGGCTCATGCCTGTAATCCCAGCACTTTGGGAGGCCGAGGTGGGCGGCAAATCACCTGAGGTCAGGAGTTTGAGACCAGCCTGGCCAACATGGTGAAACCCCATCTCTACTAAAAATACAAAAATTAGCCAGAGGTGGTGGCACACGCCTATAATCCTAGCTACTCGGGAGGCTAAGGTAGGAGAATCGCTTGAACCTGGGAGGCAGAGGTTGCAGTGAGCTGAGATGGCACCACTACACTCCAGCCTGGACAACAGAGTGAGACTCTCAAAAAAAAAGAAACTAAGGCACAGATAATTTAAACTTGCCTAAGTTTATACAGCTAGTGAACATGGAAGCTTGTATTAGAACTCATCAACCATCTACTTGTATTGGAGTAGAATATATTACAGACAAGGAATCCTATGTAAATAATACTTAGATGCAACTTTTTAAAACCTGGCCTTGGGCCCAATGTGGTAGCATGTGCCTGTAGTCCAGCTACTAGGGAGGCTGAGGCAGGAATTTCGCTTGAGTATGGGAGGTCAAGGCTGGAATGAGCCACTGCATTCCAGGCCGGGTGACGGGTGACAGAGCAAGACCAGCTATATTGACTTCAGTAGATTATTGGTTTGTTTTATTTTTTTCCTCTTGAGACCGAATCTCGCTCTGTCACCCAGGCTAGAGGGTGGGGCAGTCTCAGCTCACTGCAACCTCCGCCTCCTGGGTTCAAGCAGTTCTTTTTTTTTTTTTTTTTTTTTTTTTTTTTTTTTTTTTTGAGACGGAGTCTTGTTCTGTCGCCAGGCTGGAGTGCAGTGGTGCCATCTCGGCTCACTGCAACCTCCACCTCCTGGGTTCAAGTGATTCTCCTGCCTCAGCCTCCCGAGTAGTTGGGACTACAGGCGCGTGCCACCACGCCCAACTAATTTTTGTATTTTTAGTAGAGATGGGGTTTCACCATGTTGGCCAGGATGGTCTCGGTCTCTTGACCTCATGATTCGCCCACCTCGGGGTCCCAAAGTGCTGGAATTACAGGTGTGAGCCACCACACCTGGCGGGTTCAAGCAGTTCTGCCTCAGCCTCCCTAGTAGCTGGGACTTCAGGCATGCGCCACTGTGCCTGGGTTTTTTTTTTTTTTTTTTCCTGATTTTTAGTAGACATGGGTTTCACGATGTTGGCCAGGCTGGTCTCGAACTGCTGACCTCAAGTGATATGCCCACCTCGGCCTCCTAAAGTGCTGGGATTATAGGCGTGAGCCACTGCGCCTGGCAGATTTTTTTTTTTTTTTTTCACGTCTGTTCTGAAGGAGAAACAAACAATGTCCCTCTCTGGAAAGAGGTAAAAGTTTGGATGATTCACAAAGTCATCAAACATGACCTGCCGTAAATTCTTTTAAAACAAATTTTTTGTAAGTTTGAAACTGCAGTGTACTGCCTTCATCTGAATGCTATCAAGTTACTTAAAACTTGTGAGCCCTAAGGAGGCAGATTGTAATTTAAAAAAAAAAAATTTCATTTCTCTTTTATTTAAAAGTTTTTTTTAATTTTTAATTTTTTCTTTTTTGAGACAGAGTCTCGTTTGCTGCAGCCTCCACCTCCCCAGCTCAAGTGATCCTCCTGCCTCAGCCTCCAAAGTAGCTGGGACTGTAGGCATGTACCACCATGCCTGGCTAATTTTTTTCTTTTTTGGTATTTTTTGTAGAGACAGGGTTTTGCTTTTTTGCTCAGGCTGAAATTTTTGTTTAAATAAAAAAAATTAAAACTAGAGACTGGGAAGGGTGGGTATGCAGTGACTACTGAAATTGGGTTTCTGTCTCTGTTTGAGTTTTTCCCTGAAGATGAAGACAGTTGTCCCTCAGTGTTTGTGGGAAATTGGTTCCAGGACCCTCTGTAGATGCCAAAAACCTTGGATGCTCAAGTCTTACATAAAAAGGCATAGTATTTGCATAGAACCTATGCACATCTTTGTGTATACGTTAAATCATCTCTAGATTATTTATAATACCTGTTACAATGTAGATGCTTTGTAAATAGTTGCTATACTGTATTATTTATAGAGTGATAAGAAAAAAGTCTGTACATGGTCAGTATAGATGCAATGATTTTTTTTTTCTGAGTATTTTTGATCTGTGATTGATTGCTCCACTGATACAGAACCTATGGATATGGAATCCATGGATATGGAGGGCCAACTGTACTTACTTACTTAGGTAGCAGTTAAGTTTCATACGCCCTAGGACGCTTTAATAACTCTTAAATAATTAAAACATTTTTTAGGTTGGGTAACGTGTCTCATGCCTGTAATCTCAACACTTTGGGAGGCTGAGGTGGGAGGATAGCTTGAGCCCAGTAGTTCAAGACCAGCCTGTGCAACAAAGTTAGACACCCCCCACCCCCGCCCCCAACCTCTACAAACAAATTTTAAAAGTTAGCCAGGCCTGGTGGCATGTGTTGTGGTCCCAGCTACACTTGAGGTGGGAGGATCACTTGAGCCAGGAGATCGAGGCTGCAGTGAACCATGTTCATGACACTGCATTCCAGCCTGGGTGACAGAGTGAGACCCTGCCTCAAAAAATTTTTTTTAATTATTATTATTTTTTAAGAGACAGGGTCTCACTGTGTTGTCCAGGCTGGAGTACAGTGGCTATTCACAGGTTACAGTCATGGCACACCATAGCCTCAAATTCCTGGGCTCAAGCAATCTAGTCTCAGTCTCCTGAGTAGCTGGGACTACAGGCTCATGCCACCAGTTAAAAATATTTTTAATTGTGAAATACATATAACTTAAAAAGTATCATCTAACAGTTTTTTGTTTCTTTGTTTTTTGTTTTTTTGAGAGGGAGTCTTGCTCTATTGCCCAGGCTGGAGTGCAGTTGCACGATCTCGGCTCACTGCAATGTCTGCCTCCTGGGTTCAAGCGATTCTCTCACCTCAACCTCCCCAGTAGCTGGGACTACAGACGTACGCCACCATGCTGGCTAATTTTTGTATTTTTAGTAGAGACGAGGTTTCGCCATGTTGGCCAGGCTGGTCTCAAACTCCTAACCTCAGATCTACCTGCCTCAGCCTCCCAAAGTGCTGGGATTGCAGACTTGAGCCACTGCGCCCAGCCCATCTTAACAGGTTTTTTGTTTTGTTTTTTGAGACGGAATCTTGCTCTGTCGCCCAGGCTGGAGTACAGTGGCATGATCTCGGCTCACTGCAACCTCCGCCTCCTGGGTTCAAGCGATTCTTCTGCCTCAGCCTCCTGAGTAGCTGGGACTACGGGCGCGCACCACCACACCTAGCTATTTTTTGTATTTTTAGTGGAGACGGAGTTTCACCATATTGGCCAGGCTGGTCTCGAACTCCTGACCTTGTGATCCGCCCTCCTCGGCCTCCCAAAGTGCTGGGATTACAGGCGTGAGCCACTGCGTCTGGCCAAAGCTTTGTTTTCTTTAAGGTTTAAACTAATTTAAGAGAAGTATAACTTCTAAGTTTTCGTCTCAGCCTTGTTACTAACATACTCTGATTTAGGGCAAGCCAAAAAATTTATAATTACTCAAAGTTTTTTTTATAGTTGGAGAGTATACTTTTGGTTGGGCAAATAAAAGTTTTAAAAGAGGAATGAAGATGGCAGTATGTTAAAATACACATTTACTTGCATCATTTAAAGGAATACAGCTGGGCGGGGTGACTCATGCCTGTAATCCCAGAACTTTGGGAGGCCGAGGCAAGTGGATCATTTGAGGCCAGGAGTTTGAGACCAGCCTGGCCAACATGGCGAAACCCCATGTCTACTAAAAATAAAAATATTATCTGGGCATGTGCCTGTAGTCCTAGCTACTTGGGAGGCTGAGGCACACCCTAAAGCAGAGGTTGCAGTGAGCCGAGATCATGTCACTGCACTCCAGCCTGGGTGACAGTGAGACTGTCTCAAAAAAATGAAAATTAATTAAAGGAATACAAATGTTAAAATGCAAATAGGCACTTTGCACTTACTCTTTTGAAAAAATTATAATGTAAAAGTGTAAGTAAATGTAAGAAAAAGAAACATGTAAATATGTACTCGTCTTTCCTGTCTTACCTGTGTCCTTGTCCCCCCACTTGAACCAATCTTTGGTTCACAGACTATCTCTACTGTTTTTAAATGACGGGCTCTAAACCAAAGACAGAAGAGTGCTTTAGGTGAATATTATTAGGGGTAGGATGTGAACTGCATTCATAAATGCCAAACTCCAGGGTGAGTTAAGTTCTATTGGGTTTGTATGTACTGAGAGAAGAGAAAAGGATTTTCTGCTTTTTTTTTTTTTAATCTGGAGTTTCTCTCTTGTTGCCCAGGCTAGAGTGCAATGATGTGATCTCGGCTCACTGCAACGTCCGCCTCCCGGGTTCAAGCGATTCTCTTGCCTCAGCCTTCCTGAGTAGCTGGGATTATAAGCATGCGCCACCATGCTGGCTAATTTTTAGTAGAGACAGGGATTCTCCATGTTGGTCAGGCTGGTCTCAAACTCCCGACCTCAGGTGATCTGCCCTCCTCGGCCTCCCAAAGTGCTGGGATTACAGGCTTGAGCCACCGCACCCGGCGAGAAAAGGATTTCTCGTCAGAGTAGAAAAGTCTGCAGTAATGCAGGGTTTGTGTAACAAATAGTTCGATAGTATTTCATACTACTGACTAGCAGGTAAGACGATCTTACCTGCCATTTTGCCCTGGAAGGTCACAGCATACACCTATTTTCTGGGACAGATATTTTACCCTTTTTCTTTCTCAAAAGTATTCTGGTTTGTATAATAACTTGTAAATTTTCAGAAGAGATTAGAGGTTTACTGTGTGCTTATTGGCAAGACTTTCCTTCTATACTAATAAAGTAACAAAATGCACATAAGTGGGTACTGAAATATTTGTTATATTGGGTATGGCAGGCTGGGCGGTGTGGCTCATACCTGTAATCCCAGCACTTTGGGAGGCTGAGGTGGGAGGATTGCTTGAGTCCAGGAGTTCAAGACCAGTCTGGGCAACATAGTGACACCCCATGTCTTAAAAAAATTTTTTTAAAAATATATTGGCTGTGGGAAATGTAAATTTATAGGGCAGAAAGTTGCAGTTGAGCAAGATAATGAAAATAGGGTTATTTTTGCCTTTTGAGTTGGAGGAAGAAAGAAGATAGGAGGGCAGTGACTGAGTAAAATTAAGATACATTTATATACAAGGTTGCATAAAAGATTTTTTTTTTCTTTGACCAGCAGGCAAGAAGAAAACAATGTCTAGAAACATGGACTCTGGGGCCAGCCTGCCTGGGTCTAAATCTCTGCTGAGACTGAGCCACTTTTTGTTTAATCTCTCTCTGTTTCCTTATCTGTAAATTGAGGACAATAATATAGGAGGGTAATATTAATATCTATCTCGTAGGGATGTTAAGAAGATTGACAGAATAAAACATTTAGAGTTGTAGGCTGGGCGTGATGGCTCACACCTGTAATACTAGCACTTAGGCAGACAGGAGGACTGCTTGAGGCCAGGAGTTCAAGACTCAACCAGGGCCAGGTGTGGTGGCTCATGCCTGTAATCCCAGCACTTTAGGAGGCCAAGGCTGGTGGATCACTTGAGGTCAGGAGTTTGAGACCAGCCTGGCCAACATGGCAAAACCCTGTCTCTACTAAAAAAAATACAAAAAAAATTAGGTGGGTATAGTGGCGCATGCCTGTAAGGGGCTGCGTAGGGGGCTGAGGCAGGAGAATGGCTTGAACCCAGGAGGTGGAGGTTGCAGTGAGTCGAGATTGCACCGCTGCACTCCAGCCTGGACGACATAGCAAGATTCTGTCTCAAAAAAAAAGAAAAAGAATTATTATTATTATTATTATTATTATTTATTTATTTATTTATTTATTTTTTGAGATGGCGTTTCGCTCTTATTGCCCAGGCTGGAGCGATCTTGACTCATTGCAACCTCCGCCTCCCGGGTTCAGGCGATTCTCTTGCCTCAGCCTCCCGAGTAGCTGAGATTACAGACAGGTAATCATGCCTAGCTAATTTTGTATTTTTAGTAGAGACAGGGTTTCTCCATGTTGGTCAGGCTGGTCTCGAACTCCTGATCTCAGGTTATCTGCCCACCTCAGCCTCTCAAAGTGCTGGGATTACAGGTGTCAGCCACCACGCCTGGCAAAAAAAAAAAAACTTTTGATATTTAATATTGATGCTTGAGGTTGAGGTATATTTAAGTTCGTTTGTGTAGTTAGCCATTAGCTTTGTCAGCTGACTAATTGAAGTAATGGCTTAGTATTTTGAGGATTAAATACTAAATGTTAGATACCTTTTTTTAATAGAGACAGGGTCTTGCTATGTTGGCTAGGCTGGTTTTGAACTCCTGGCCTCAAATGATCCTCCCATCTTGGCCTCCCAAAGTGCTGCGATTACAAGTGTGAGCCACAACACCCAGTCTGTTAGACATCTATTAATAGAGGATTCTTTATCTTTTTTTTTTTTTTTTTTTGAGATGGAATCTCGCTGTCTCCCAGGCTGGAGTGCGGTGATGCAATCTCGGCTCACTGCAATCTCCACCTCCTGGGTTCACGCCATTCTCCTGCCTCAGCCTCCCAAGTAGCTGGGATTACAGGCACCCGCCACCACGCCTGGTTATTTTTTGTATTTTTAGTAGAGACAGGGTTTCATCTTGTTAGTCAGGATGGCCTTGATCTCCTGACCTCATGATCCGCCCTCCTCAGCCTCCCAAAGTGCTGGGATTACAGGCGTGAGTCACGGTACCCGGCCTAGAATTCTTTATTTTTAATGAAAGTATTCATGAATCTCATGTTGAACTTTCTAGGGAGAAATTTGTGACTTTGATTATATTTTCAGAGCAATTCGTGACCCCCAAAAGGTTAAGTGTCACTAATCTATGGTGGTGTCAGCTTCTTTTGATGAATGACAGATACCGTCTGATTGAGATAGTGGGAATTTTAGGATATAAATCCTGTCTTTTCCACTGGTACTAGAGTACCAGCAATAATACTGATGATAATATTGATGAATAAACTTCAGATTTTCTTCCACAATAGAGAGCAAGTGAATTCTGATTTTTGACAACTTCGAGAGGTTGGTGGAAACAACTTAGGGTGGTCCAGTTTCCTTGCTGTTCAAAGTGTTTTCCGTAGATGGTAGTAAGCTCCTTTAACCCAGGGGTTTGTTAGAATAAAAACTCTGGTTTGTTACAGTAGAAACTCTACCCCTGAATTACTGAATCAGTCTGCATTTTATCAAGATCCCTAGTTGATTCTTTTTTTTTTTTTTTGAAGATAGTGACTTGTTCTGTTCTCCAGGCTGAAGTGCAGTGGCGCAGTCTTGGCCCACTGCAACCTCTGCCTCCCTGGTTCAAGTGACTCTCCTCTGCCTCCTGAGTAGCTGGGATTACAGGCACCCGCCACCACACCTGGCTAATTTTTGTATTTTTATTTTTGTATTTTTAAAAATTTTAATTTATTTTTTGAGATAGATTTTTACTCTCTTGCCTAGGCTGGAGTGCAGTGGCACAATCTCAGTTCACTGCAACCCCTGCCTCCCGGGTTCAAGTGATTTTTGTGCCTCCCGAGTAGCTGTGATTACAGATGTGCACCGCCACCCGCATCTAGTAGAGATGGGGTTTCACCATGTTGGCCAGGCTGGTTTTGAACTCCCAAACTCGGGTGATTTGCCTGTCTCAGCCTCCCAAAGTGCTGGGATTACAGATGTGAACCACCGAGCCCAGCCTAGGGACCCTAGTTGTCATCTGGTGGCTATTTTCTATATTCATTTTTGTTTTTTCTTTTTTCTTTTTCTTTTTTTTTTTTTTTTGAGATGGAGTCTCGCTCTGTTGCCCAAGCTGGGGTGCAGTGGCGTGATCTCGGCTCACTGCAGCCTCTGCCCCCCGAGTTCAAGTGATTCTCCTGCCTCAGCATCCCGAGTAGCTGGGGCTACAGGCACACGCCACCATGCCCACTGAATTATTGTATTTTTAGTAGATAAACGGGGTTTCACCTTGTTGGCCAGGCTGGTCTTGAACTCCTGACCTCAGGTGGTCCACCCGCCTTGGCCTCCCAAAGTGCTGGGATTACAGGCCTGAGCTACCGTGCCCAGCCCCTAGACTCCTTAGGTTTAAATCCTGGTTTTGTATTAATAGCTATGTAACTTTGGGCAGATTACTTTACCTTGAAGTAAAGTAACTTTTTCCTTGTCTGTAAAATGTGGATGATAATAGGACTTAACTGAGATTGTTATGAAGATTAATTAAATGTTCCATAAATGTAATTACTATTCTCTGAATGAGTGAAGAATTCCCACTTTAATTTTCATTTTTACTTTTTGTAAAATAGCCCTAAGCATCTTCTGGTAGGATTCTGAAGTTACTTTGGAAGAAATGACAGATTTTTTTTTCCCCCCTAAGTACTTGTAACTTAGTAGTAGCCCTCTCAATATTGGAGATGTAAAAATTGAACCTGGATGATTGATGGGGCAAAATACATTTAATCAATTTATACATTTTATTTCTGTCTTACAGCATTTATGGGGTTAAGTGGCATGGGATTTCTGTTTCTGATAGTAAATAGGTAAGTAAAACAAAAGGTTATGTATGTCCGAAGAGACGGTTTTACCATATTTATGGTGATTTTCTTCTTAACTCTTGGTTCTGTTACCTTAGATCTGTAATTTCTTAGGACAGGAAGATACCATTTTCACAAGAATTTGATGGTTCTCTTTTTTCCTTTCATTTTTCTCTCTCCGAAGGTAGAATTTAGCATTAAATGGGACAATAATCAGGACTGCCTTTGGCTTATTTGGGGATGACATATTGCTTAGCAATAAGGGTGGTGATTGAACCATCAGTTTTACAGATAGTTTAGATCTGTTTGTTAGGTATCTATGTGCTTGCATACTATGTATATGTTGGCAGATAGTTTAGCGTGCATTTGGACAATTTGCATCGTTTAGTAGATATTTATACAACTGTAATCTCAAGGGCTTCTAATCCTGTGGAAGTGATCAAGATTTTGATGGCGGTCTAAACTGTGGTGAGAAGATGAATAAAACTTGGCTATTGGCTGGGCGTGGTGGCTTACACCTGTAATCCCAGCACTTTGGAGGCTGAGGCGGGCGGATCACGAGGTCAGGAGTTTGAGACCAGCATGACCAACATGGTGAAACCCCGTCTCTACTAAAAATACAAAAATTAGCCGGACGTGGTGGTGGGCGCCTGTGATCCCAGCTACTCAGGAGGCTGAGGCAGGAGACTCGCTTGACCCCGGGAGTTGGAGGTTGCAATGAGCTGAGATCATGCCACTGCACTCCAGCCTGGGCGACAGAGTGAGACTGTGTCTCAAAAAAAAAAAATTGGCTGTCTAGAATCTAAATGAAAAGATAGATTTTGTTCTAGCTAAACTGACTTAGGGGCTGCCAGCCATCAGTTAACTTATTAGCATGCAAAAAGACATCACTTTGGAGATTGTAAGGATTTTAGTTGTGTATGGATACTATGATACACAACTAAAATACACTGTAAAATATATATTTTACAGTATCACAGATAGTGAACATTTCCCATACTTTCTAAAATTTTTTCTCCATTTTTCAAAACTTTTTAAAGATAATTCAATCTTTCCTTGTTCAGGGATACATCCTGAGGGATGTGTTATGGATTTCATTATGTGAACATCAGAAAATGTTTATACAAATCTAGATGGTATAGCCTACAACACACCTAGGCTATGTGGTATGGCTATTATAATCTTATGGGACCACTGTTGTACATGCAGTTTGTGCTTGATCAAAATGTCATTAATGCAGCACATGACTGTAATTATAGATTCATGAAGTTGCAAAACAATGTACAAAGTGGTCCTGTGAAGTTGTTGCTCAGTTTCTCCTTGTAGTAGCACCTTGCATAACTATAGTATGGTATAATGAGCAGCAAATTAACATTGATACAGTCCACAGACCTTATTCAGATTTTTACAGTTTTCCCTAAATCTGGTTTTAAGGATCTGGTATATTCTGTTTTATGGATGAACTACAGTTCGCCTCTATGGTTGGATGTTTATAAAATTAGTGTGGCAAACATCCTTATACTTACATGTTTTTATATATCTCAGTTTCTTTTGAGTAAATCTGACAAGTAGAATTTTTGGATCAAAAGTGTGTATTTAAGGCTTTTAATAAACATTGCCAACTCTTCAGAAGAGTTATACAAATTATGGCAATGAACTGATTTTTCCTTTTCATGCTTATCAAAATAGTATTGAATCTGGGCCGTTGAATAGGGTAAAAATATTTTATGATAAACTATTCCAGTCTGTCCTTTGCACATTTTCCCTGTTCGGCAGACAATCTTGGTAATTTGTAATTCTCTTGTTTAACAGTATTGTAACCTTTCAGGTCTTTTCTGGGTTTTGTTGTTGTTGTTGTTGTTATGTTGTTTTGTTCTGTTGAGACGGGGTCTTGCTCTGTCATTCAGGCTGGAGTGCAGTGGCATGATCTTGGCTTACTGCAACCTCCTCCTCCCATTCTCAAGCCATCCTCTCGTCTCAGCCTCCTGGGTACCTGGAACTAGAGGTGCATGCTACCATGCCTGGCTAATTCTTGTGATTTTGTAAAGACAGGGTTTCACTGTGTTGCCCAGGCTGATCTTGAATTCCTGGGGTTAGGCGATCCCTCAGCCTCAGCCTCCAGAAGTGCTGGGATTACAGACACGCACCACCGTGCCTAGCCTATACCTATATATTTATCTGTACAGTGATTTTGTTTGTTAATATAAATGATAATATAAAGTGCTTATTGTTTTGCAGCGTTACTTTTTTCACTGAACAATATGCATTGGAACAATTTCCATGTTGGTGAATGTAGTCCTGTTTTGGTTTTCTTAAACTTTTATAGTATTCCACATTAAGAGATAGAACATATTTAACTATTCACCTGTAGGTGGACATTTAGGTGGTTTTCAGTTTTTCACTTGTGGGTTCAATACTGTACTATACAACCTTTTATATGTCTTCTTGTGTGCATCAGTGGCTTTTAAAATGTATAGTCTTGGCCTGGTACAGTGGCTCATGCCTGTAATCCCAGTACTTCGGGAGGCCGGGGCAGGCAGATCATGGGGTCAGGAGTTCGAGACCAGCCTGACCAACATTGTGAAACCCTGTGTCTACTAAACATACAAAAATTAGCCGAGCATGGTGGTGCACACCTGTAATCCCAGCTACTCAGGAGGCTGAGGCAGGAGAATCGCTTGAATCCCAGAAGTGGAGGTTGCAGTGAGCCGAGTTCGCGCCATTGCATACCAGCCTGGGCAACAGAGCAAGAGATCTGTCTCAAAAAAATAAATGAATGAATAAAATAAAATGTATAGTCTTAACTAGGCTGATGAAAAATGTAAATATGCCCAGAAGTACTGCTTATCTTTATGCCATTAGAGTGTAATGTCTTTAGACCTTACACTTTGAGTATTCTTGGCACCATTAATTATCAGGGACACATCAGATTTTGGGGTAGTGTACTGCTGAAGGGAATATATTTATTAATGATTTTGATCAGTTATTAAATATTTAATGAAATAGTGTACTCCATCAGAAGAAAAGGTTTTTGAGCATAATCCTCCGATATTTGGATATTTATAAATTAATTATATATGACATACTTTGTATGTTAAATATTAGCCTTAGTCTCTTATGGTGAATATTTGTCATGTCCGAAGCCTTCCAATTTTTGGTTATATGTCTACATTTGCAGAATTGCCCATGTTATGTGTCGGGCCTCCTCAGTATGTGTACTAGTGAAAACTCAAATTCCAAGCTTCTCTTTTTTTTTTTTTTTTTTTTTTTGAGACGGGCTCACTTTGTTACCCCAGCTGGAGTGCGGTGTCACGATCTCGGCTCACTGTAACCTCCACCTCCCAGGTTCAAGCGATCCTCCTGTCTCAGCTCTGCAAGTGGCTGGGACTACAGGTATGAGCCACCATGCCCAGCTAATTCTTGTTTTTTTTTTGTTTTTTTTTGTAGTGATGGGGTTTTGCCATGTGGCCCATGGTGGTCTTGAACTCCTAAGCTCAAGTGATCCACTCGCCTTGGACTCCCAAAGTGTTAGGATTATAGGCGTGAGCCACCGCCCCCGCCCTCCATGTTTTCTTGAATGCAGACATGTGACCTACAGACACACTCAGATGACTTGAAAGTACACAATGTAAGGAAGTGAAGGTTCTATTTATAACTTCCATTTTGCAGTTAGGAATGGCAGCAGGGTTGGTCAGCTTTAAGTGGAGGTAATAGTTGCAGATTGAGTTCCTAATAGAGATGTGGCTTTCGTGCTGGCAGTAGTAAAGGTTACAATGGATTTGAATCTTGTTATTTAGTGCCTGGTGGTGACAGGGATAGTGGTTTCCTCACCAGATCCTTGTGCAACATTATTTTGGGTGATCTTATCTTTGCATCTGTTTTTTCACCCCTCCTAGTGACAATCGGAGTGTCTGCTGCACCTTTCAGATGACCAGGTGCAGTGGCTCAACACCTATAATCCCAGCACTTTGGTTGGGAGGCTAAGGTGGGTGAATCACTTACGCTTGTGAGTTTGAGACCAGCCTGGGCAACATGGTGAAACCCCGTCTCTACTAAAAAAAAAAAACCAAAAAAACAAAACCAAAAACATTAGCTGGGCATGGTGGCACATGCCTGTGGTCCTAGCTACTCAAGAGGCTGAGGTGGGAGGATCCCTAGAGCCTGGGAGGCAGAGGCTGCAGTGGGCCAAGATCACACCACTGCACTCCATCCTAGGCCACAGAGTGAAACCCCATCTCAAAAAATAGTTACCTTTCAGTGTGGGCATGGTGGTGCATGCCTGTAATCCCAGCACTTTGGGAGGCTGAGGCGGGCTGATAGACTGAAATCAGGAGTTCAAGACCAGCCTGCACAACATGATGAAATCCTGTCTCTACAAAAAGTACAAAAATTTGCCAGGAGTGGTGGCATGCAGCTGTAGCTTGGGAGCCTGAGGTGGTGGGAGTATTGGTTGATCCTGGGAGGTTGAAGCTGCAGTGAGCTGAAGTGCCACTGCACTCCAGCCTGGGCAAAAGAGTGAGACCCTGTTTCAAAAATAAAACAAAACTCTTCTGCTTAATTTAGCCAGAGTGGATTTGAATAGTGATTGATTGTTTAAAAACTTTGATGAGATACTTTTGGTACAGCAAGCACTTTTTGCATGTATATATAGTGGCAAATATGAAAGTGTCTTCCTTTTGAAAATTGATACTATGCCAGGTGTGGTGGCTCACGCCTGTAATCCCAGCACTTTGGGAGGCCGAGGTGGGTGGATAACGAGGTCAGGAGTTCAAGATCAGCTTGCCCAAGATGGCGACACTCCATGGTCGTGGGCGCCTGTAATCCGAGCTACTTGGGAGGCTGAGGCAGAGAATTGCTTGAACCCAGGAGGCGGAGGATGCAGTGAGCCGAGATCGTGTCACTGCACTCCAGCCTGAGTGACAGAGCAAAACTCTGTCTCAAAAAAAAAAAAAAGAGAAAAAGAAAATTGCTACTTATAAGTTCTTAAATAATACCTTGATACTTCTCCTGGTGGGGCTGTTTGAAAACTAGTTGTCTTCCTCCCTGATCTAATTACGATATGAGGAAGTTGTGAATTAACATCTCTAATCCAAGATGTTGCTATAGTTATTCATGGTGCTACTTTAGAGATGCTTTAGCTCCCCTGTAAGGGCTGTTATCTTGTTACTGGTTTTGCTATTATTGTAAAAGCTTCTAGCAGCCATGAAACCAAAAGCCAAGAAGCACTGCATAGCGAGACTTCTGCTTTAATTAATTAATTAATTTATTTATTTATATTTTGAGATGGAGTCTAACTCTGTTACCCAGGCTGAAGTGCAGTGGCACAGTCTTGGGTCACTGTAGCCTCTGCCTCCAGGTTTAAGTGATTCTCCTGCCTCAGCCTTCCAAGTGGCTGGGACTACAGCCACATGCCAACACGCCTGGCTCATTTTTTTTTCTTCTCTTTTTGAGACGGAGTTTCACTCCTGTTGCCCAGGCTGCAGTGTAATGGCGCAATCTTGGTTCACTGCAACCTCCGCCTCCTGGATTCAAGTGATTCGCCTGCCTCAGCCTCCCAAGTACCTGGGATTACAGGCACCCACCACCACGCCTGGCTAATTTTTGTATTTTTAGTAGAGACGGGGTTTCACCACATTGGCCAGGCTGGTCTTGAACTCCTGACCTCAGGTGATCCACCCGCCTTGGCCTCCCAAAGTGTTGGAATTACAGGTGTGAGCCGCCGCACCTGGCGTAATTTTTGTATTTTTATTAGAGAGTGTCAGTGTTTCACCATATTGGCCAGGTTGATCTCAAACTCCTGACCTCAAATGGATCCACCAACCTTTGCCTCCCAAAGTGCTGGGATTATAGGCATGAGCCACTGTGCCTGGCCCAGGCGTTATTCTTAAAGATAGAGAAGCGGAAGGATTACATAATTATTGGGTGGCAGAATAAAGTTAATTTTTTTTCTGTTATACCATAATTGTCTCAATTTTTGGAATTACTCTTTAATTTAGCTTTAAGAAAAAATGTATTATTTTCTTGAAATATTATGAATTAGCTGTCTGAGAATTCCTCATGGCTCTTTTCAGTCTTGACCTCCTGGACTCAAGTGATCCCCTTGCCTCAGGCTCTCAAGTAGCTGGGACTGTAGGCATGTGCCAACATGCCTCGCTAATTTTTTAAGTATTTTGTAGAGACAGGGTTGTGCCACGTTGCCCAGGCTGGTCTCGAACTCCTGAACTCAAGCGATTTGTTTGCCTCAGCCTCCCATAGTGCTGGGATTAAAGGCATGAGTCACCATGCCTGGCCCTTTTAAAACTGTTTTTTGAGACAGTCCCGCTTTGTCATCCAGGCTGTAGTACAATCGTGTGATCTTGGCTCACTGTAGCCTCAGTCTCCCAGACTCAAGCAATCCTCTAGCCTTAGCCTCCCAGGTAACTGGAACTATATATGTGTACCACCACCCTGGCTAAGTTTTTAATCTTTTTGTGGGGGGGGGGGTCTTCCTATGTTGCCAGGCTGGTCTTGAACTTATAGTTTCAAGCAATCCTTCCATCTTGGCCTCTGAAAGTGCTGGGATTACAGGTGTATATATAAAGTTTTTCAATTTAACACATATAAAGTTTTTTTAAAGCAGAGGTTTAAGCTGGTAAAAAAGCAAATGAGGCTGGGCATGGTGGTTCATGCCTGTAGTCCCAGCACTTTGGGAGGCTGATGCATGAGGATCACTGGAGCCCAGGCGTTCAAGACCAGCCTAGGCAACATGGCAAAACCCTGTCTCTGTAAAAAATACAAAAAAATTAACTGGGCATGGTGTCATTCACCTGTAATCCCAGGTACTTGGGAGGCTGAGAAGTTGGAGGATTGCTTCAGCTTGGAGGTTGAGGCTGCAGGGAGCTTGATGGTGCCACTGCACTCCAGACTGGGCAACAGAGTGAGACCCTGTCTCAAAACAGGTAGGAAAAAAAAAGACTTTCCCAGAGCAAAGCACACTGACAGTTTTAGCCTTGGCTCTGGGTTGGTGCAGGAGAGGTCTTTGATGATTCTAACCACAGATCCTCTTTGATACCAGAGTATGGCTAGATTTTGCACTACCTATTATTTCCAAAAAACTCAAGTTGAAAATTTAAATCTAGTCCAGATTGGTAGTCTTCCTAGGCAGACATCTAGCAGAAATAAAATAAATTATCTCCTTAAGAGCCCATTTAGGCCTGTTGTGGTGAGTCATGCCTATAATCCCAGCACTTTCGGAGACCAAGGTGAGATGATCCTTTGAGGCCAGGAGTTCAAGACTGGCTAGACAACATAGCCACACCCCATCTCTACAAAAACAAAAACAACCTATCCACGTGGTGGCTCAAACCTGTAGTCCTAGCTGGTCACCAGGCTGAGGTGGGATGATTGCTTGAGCCCAGGAGTTCGAGACTGCAGTGAGCTGTGATCACGCCCCTGCGCTCCACCCTGGGCAACAAGAGTGAGACCCTGTCTAAAAGCCCATTTAAACATAATCTTTAGTAAAATTCTTACAAAGTTCTAAGAAAAATAGCCTTATAGTATAAAATTATGAAGGATGTAAGTCATTAGGATCATGATTTAGCAGAAAAAACAAGTCACAAAATTAAGCCCTCAAAATTACAAATATTGGAATTATCATCAAGTGTAGACTATAAAATTAAAATGTTTGATATGCTTAAAAGAAGAAAAAAGATGATCCAGAAACAAAAAAGTTGATCAGATAGATTTGAGGAAAGAACTAAAAGAAACTTTAAGAAATGAAAAATATAAAAAGGGAGCTTAGAAACTTACTAGACAAGTTGAACAGCAAGTTAGAAACAGCATGAGAAAATCGGTGAACTGGAAGAAAGATCGTAAGAAATTGTTCAGAATGCAACTAGAGAGACAACAAAATGGAAAATAGGAAAGAACTTAATACATGGAACATATGATGACAAGGTAGCATATATTTTATTGGAGTTTCAGAAGGGAATAATAGAGCAGTTGGTGGAGAGTGAATATTTTAAGAGAGAATGGCTGAGA
The DNA here is from genome assembly GCF_028885655.2 of Pongo abelii. Classification (NCBI taxonomy): domain Eukaryota; kingdom Metazoa; phylum Chordata; class Mammalia; order Primates; family Hominidae; genus Pongo; species Pongo abelii. Next base: position 48,192,813 of record NC_071995.2, read on the forward strand.
ATTTTACAGAATTGATGAACGATTTCAGGGAGTTCAGCGGATCCCAGTTATATAAAATAAAAAACAATTTCACACTTAGACTTTTAATGATCGTAAAACCTCATTAACAAATCAGAGAGTAAAGAGAGATTAAGAATGGCAGCTAACCTGATGGCTGATTGCTTAGTTAGCTGTAGTATAAACCAGAAAGTACAGGAATGTCTTTAAAGTGCCTGAAAGGGGTTATATGCCTATTGATAATTCTGTATATAGCAAGGATGGTTAAAAATGTATTTTTAGAGAAAGCACAACTTGAGAGAATTTACTAAGAAGTTCTGAATGATATCATTTGGGTAGGCGGTAAATGATTCCGAAGAAAACTCCGCGATGCAAGAAAGAACGATGAACAAAGAAAATGGTCAACATTCATGTAAATTTAAGTAAATGTTGACGGGTATAAAACTAAAATAATACTATATATTTAATATATTTGAAGGTACAGAATAACCTTTGCTTATTTTTTTGGAGAGATGAAGTCTCGCTGTGTCGCCCAGGCTGGAGTGCAATGGTGCTATCTCGGCTCACTGAAACTTCCACCTCCTGGGTTCAAGCGATTCTACTGCCTCAGCTTCCCAAGTAGCTGGGACTACAGGTGCACGCCACCATGTCCAACTAATTTTTGTATTTTTTAGTAGAGACAGGGTTTCACTGTATGTTGGCCAGGCTGGTCTCGAACTCCTGACCTCATGATCCGCCCACCTCGGCTTCTCAAAGTGCTTTGATTACAGGCATGAGCCACCGTACCCAGCCTGCTTTTAACATACTGTAATATGCTCTTGGTTTGAAAAAATCAGTACTAGATGCAATAATCTTAAGTATCATATTTTTTTATGACTCAAAGCAGCATTTTAATAGAATGCTTTAGGCTGGGTGCAGTGGCTCACACCTGTAATCCCAGCAGTTTGGGAGGCCGAGGCGGGAGGATCAAGAGGTCAGGAGATCAAGACCAGCCTGGACAATATGGTGAAATCCCGTCTCTACTAAAAATACAAAAATTAGCCGGGCATGGTGGCACACGCCTATAATCCCAGTTTCTCTTAAGGCTGAGGCAGGAGGAGAATCGCTTGAACCCTGGAGGCGGAGGTTGCGGTGAGCCAAGATCTTGCCACTGCAGTCCAGCCTGGGAGACAGCAAGAATCCATCACAAAATAAATAAATAAATAATGCTTTGTAAGTGGGGAGAACACCAATCTGGTCTAGTTACTTATAGCAGATCATGTTTCCTTCCAGCCTATAACCACATGCTTAGGTACTTCTTGCAATTGTAATAATCTGTGAGTTGTAATTATTGTGTGGTTAATCTTTTGTTTCTGGAGTCAGGCTGCCTTGGGTTTGAATCCTTCCTTCATATTTCATCTTTCTATGTCTTTAATTGGGTTTGTTATTACTCTGTACCTCTCATAATGGGATAATCTATAAAAGAGAGATATTAATACTTACATTGGTTGGATTTTTTTTTTTTTTTTTTTTTTGAGACGGAGTCTTGCTTTGTCACCCAGGTTGGAGTGCAGTGGCATGATCACTGCTTACTGCAACCTCTGCCTCCCAGGTTCAAGTGATTCTCCTGCCTCAGCCTCCTGAGTAGCTGGGACTATAGGCACCTGCCACCACGACTGGCTAATTTTTTTGTTTTTAGTAGAGACAGGGTTTCACCATGTTGGCCAGGTTGGTCTCACACTCCTGACCTCAAGTGATCTGCCTATCTTGGCCTCCCAAAGTGCTGGGATTACAGGCTTGAGCCACTGCACCCGGCCTACATTGTTTTAAAAAGTAGGGGAGATGATACATATAAAGCATTCTATACAGTGCCTAGCCCACAGAATTGTTTAACACGTTTGCTTTTGTTATTATGGCAGTTACAGCTGTTTTTTCCACTCTATTATGTGAAAGCATTTTCCAGTTTTCATACATTTCCATATTTAATCAACCCTAAGATACATATTTTTGCACATTTTAACTTTGAAAATTGGGATAAATCTTAAAATATTTGATGTGGGATAGCTGAATAAACAGCAATTTTTTCTTTGTGATATTAGTATCCCATCCGAGTTATAAAATGTGTTAATGTGATATCTTTATAATTTTGGATTGCTGTGTAATACTTTATTAATTAAGTATATCATTTCCTGTATTCCATCATCTGTTTAAACAGGGTTCTTTGCATTTCTTAGCATTCATAAATAATGCTAATATATGTAGAAATATGAGTTGAATCATTTTATATAGTCTCCATAAAAGGATTTTCGCCAACTCTATGCCAGTTGGAAAATTATATTCTTATTCTTATTATTTTTGAGACGGAGTTCCCCTCCGTCACCCTGGCTGGAGTGCCATGGGGCAGTATCGGCTCACTGCAACCTCTGGCTCCTGGGTTCAAGTGATTCTCTTGTCTTAGCCTCCCGAGGAGCTGGGATTACAGATGCCTGCCACCATGCTTGGCTAATTTTTTTGTATGTTTAGTAGCGATGAGGTTTCGTCATGTTGGCCAGGCTGGTTTTGAACTCCTGACCTCAGGTGATCCACCCGCCTCAGCCTCCCAAAGTGTTGGGATTACAGGCGTGAGCCACCAACCACGCCCGGCTGGAAAATTATTCTTTTTTTTTTTTTTTTTTTTGAGATGGAGTCTGTCTCTCTGACGCCCAGGCTGGAGTGCAGTGGTGCGATCTCGGCTCACTGCAAGCTCCGCCTCCCGGCTTCACGCCGTTCTCCTGCCTCAGCCTCCCGAGTAGCTGGGACTACAGGCACCCGCCACTACGCCCGGCTAATTTTTGTATTTTCAGTAGATACGGGGTTTCACCGTGTTAGCCAGGATGGTCTCGATCTCCTGACCTCGTGATCCACCCACCTCGGCCTCCCGAAGCGCTGGGATTACAGGCTTCAGCCACCGCGCCCGGCCTGGAAAATTATTCTTAAGGGCTTTGCCAAACTAGTAAATATAAATAGTACTTTATTTTCCTATTTACATCCATGCATTTTTGCTTTTTAAAAATTTTTATTTTCTTAGTCTTTCTAGGTTTTTTAGGTTTCAGTTTTATAGCATTCTGTAGTCATCTTTTGTAATTTTATGTTTCTTCAAAGCTAATTTTCTATGACATAATAGTTTACATTTAACTTCACTTATGCAGTTATTTTGATAGAATGCATTGGTGTTTGTGTAGTATACTTTTGAGGGTGAGACAGCAGAATTGCCTTCCATTCAAAACTGACATGCTTTATAAAAAAGTCTATGCAGTGTTTTCTTTTTTGAGACGGAGTCTTGCTCTGTTGCCCAGGCTGGAGTGCAGTGGCGTAATCTCGGCTCACCACAACCTCCGCCTCCAGGGTTCAAGCGATTCTCCTGCCTCAGCCTCCAGAGTAGCTGAGATTACAGGTGCAGGCCACCACGCCTGGCTAATGTTTGTATTTTTAGTAGAGATGGGGTTTTACCATGTTGGCCAGGCTGATCTCGAACTCCTGACCTCATGATCCGCCTGCCTCAGCCTCCCAAAGTGCTGGGATTACAGGCATGAGCCATCGTCCCCAGCCTGTAATTTTTTTGTTTTTTATTTATTTTATTTTTTTAGACGGAGTCTTGTTCTTGTCACCCAGGCTGGGGTGCAGTGGCGCAATTTCGGCTCACTGCAATCTCCACCTCCTGGGTTCAAGCGATTCTCCTGCCTCAGCCTCCCGAGTAGTAGCTGGGATTATAGGCGCCCGCCACCACACCCAGCTAATTTTTGTATTGTTCAGTAGAGACAGGGTTTCACCATGTTGGCCAGGCTCATCTTGAACTCCTGACCTCAGGTCATCCACCCAAGGCCTTGGCCTCCCAAAGTTCTGGAATTACAGGCATGAGCCACTGCACCCGGCCATGTAATTTTTAAAATAAGGACTTCTTGGCCCAGTGCAGTGGCTCATGCCTGTAATCCTAGTGATTTGGGAGGCTGAGGTTGAGAGGATCTGTTGAGGCCAGGAGTTTGAGACTAGCCTAGGCAACATAATGAAAACCCAACTCTGCCAAATTTTTTTTTAATTAGTGGAGCATGGTGTTCCAGGCCTGTAGTCCTAGCTACTCAGGAGATTGAGACAAGAGCATCATTTGAACCCCGGAGTTTTGAGGCTACAGTGAGCTATGGGCACACCACTGCACTCCAGCCTGGAAAACTGGCTGTCCTTTTTTTTTTGAGACAGAGTTTTGCTCTTGTCACCCAGGCTGGAGTACAGTGGCCCGATCTTGGCTCACCGCAACCTCTGTCTATGGGGTTCAAGCGATTCTCTTGCCTCAGCCTCCCGAGTAGCTGGGATTACAGGCATGCACCACCACGCCCAGCTAATTTTGTATTTTAGGTAGAGACAGGGTTTCTCCATGTTGGTCAGGCTGGTGTCGAACTCCCGACCTCAGGTTACCACCCACCTTGGCCTTCCAAAGTGCTGGGATTACAGGCGTGAGCCACTGCGCCCAGCCGACCCTGTCTTTAAAAATAATAAAAATAAAAATAAGAATGTTTTACCTCAATTTACAGTTAACAAAATTGAGGCTCAGAAGAGTTAAGAAATTTTGCCAAGATCACACAATAATAAAAAGTTCATATTAGAGCTGTTTTTGGATTCAGGAGTGACTCCAGCATCTCAATCATTGTGTGTTTAGATAATGATTATTAAACTACCTTGAGGCCAGGTGCAGTGGCTCACTCCTGTAATCCCAGCACTTTGGGAGGCCAAGGCAGGTGGATCACCTGAGGTCAGGGGTTTGAGGCCAAACTGACCAACATGGTGAAACCCCGTCTCTACTAAAAACACAAAAATTTGCCCAGCATGGTGCCAGGCACCTGTAATCCCAGCTATTCAGGAGGCTGAGGCAGGAGAGTAGCTTGAACCCAGGACGGGGAGGTTGCAGTGAGCCGAGATTGCACCACTGCCCTCCAGCCTGGGCAACAGAGCGAGACTCTGCCTCAAAAAGAAAGAAAAAAAAAACTACCTTGAAATGATGATTTTGCTTTACTAAAGCCACATAACTACTCTGCATAGCAACTCTATGAGTAAGGGGTATTTCTAATAGGTGTATGGCCCTTTCACTGTATCTTTTTCATGTACAGATCTTATTTACTAGATCAATATTGTACTCTTTGTATTTATTCGGATTTAATGTTTGATCTCTGTTTCTGAGAGCTGTACCTTTACCATTTGCCATCTTCTTGGGTAGGCACCTATCTGGTATTCTTAGAATGGAGGAAAGAGAGGGAGAGAATAAGTATGTAAATACATGCATTTTCTCCTGTTGAAAAATGCTCAATGTCAAATACTGTTGACATGCCAGGAGAGCTTGGCTATCACAAGCTACTCAGAGTTCTGTTCTGCTATCAGTCAAAAATTACGCTGTACCCAAAGAGCTTGAGTTATCACCCTTAGGGGTAGGCTTCGGCATCTTCATCATCTCTCTTATTGTCACCTACGGCATCCGTGCCAAAGCTCTCTAGGAGCCAGGAGCTGGATCTTACTGAGGTGGACCCCAGCTTTGCCTGCCAGCTCTGCAGTTCACTTCCTAGATCATTTGTTCCCCTGGGACACAAACTACTAGTTTGTCACTGGAACTTCTCTGGGCCTGTCTCATAATGGGATTAACATAAAGGAGTGGAACTGTTCAGCAGAGGCAGGGAGAAATAAGTAAGTTCCCTCCTCCTCAGCTTCTCTTTCCCACCTCCCCTTGCCCATTTCCTCCTTCTTCCCCTGCCGGATTCCAGGGTTACGAATAGAGGCTTCTTTCTTCTGTTTAATTCCGTAGTTAGTTACCCACCCTCGTTTGCCCTTCTCTAGAATCTCTCTACTCTCATATTGCATCCCGTTCTGTACCTCCTTCTCCCCGCCCCCACCCACTGTACCCAGTCGTCTTCCTGACCAAGAAGGAGGACAGGAAGGGTTGAATGTCAGGATCCCCCTCCCCTGAGGGAGGAGGATAGGGAGATCTCTGGGCTGAGGCTGTTGTCTCCTTCCCACTGTCCTTTCTGCAGGTCCTCAGATGGCACATTAGGGTGGGCTTGCTGCTGGGTAGGCATCCCACCTCCAGTCCAGTGGAGTGCTTAGTTGTATGTCTTATTATGCTGTAATGTTTATTTTTTAGGGCATACATATGAATAGCAAGTTTTGTTAAAATAGATTATCCCCCTCCCCAACACACAAATAAATTATGTGATACCTAAATTCCCACATCACATTCACCAATCAATTCAGCTTCAAATCAGTGGCTACCAAAGGCAGAGTGGTGGGAGAGTACTGCGCTCCAGTGGGTACAAAACAGGTGTATTTTCTGTAGAGAATTTTGAAACAATAATAAAAATGACGGAAAGGTATACGCTTGTTATCCTACACTTAGAAATTCTAAAGCGTATAAGTGATAAAATACTCCTCACTACTTCCACATTTTAAGGCTCAGCCCCTGCTCTCAAGATATGAATGAACCTAGGCATAGAACAGGGCATTATGTTTGGTGAGGGGGTGTGTGTGTGTGTGTGTGTGTGTGTGTGTGTGTGTGTGTGTGTGTGTGTGTGTGTGTGTGTGTGTGTGTGTGTGTGTGTGTGTGTGTGTGTGTGTGTGTGTGTGTGTGTGTGTGTGTGTGTGTGTGTGTGTGTGTGTGTGTGTGTGTGTGTGTGTGTTCTTTTTTGAGACTGAGTCTCACTGTCTCCCAGGGCATTATGTTTGGTGAGGGTGTGTGTGTGGGGGTGTGGGTGTGGGGGTGTGTGTGTGTGTTTTTCTTTTTTGAGACTGAGTCTCACTGTCTCCCAGGCTGGAGTGCAGTGGTTGTGTGTGTGTGTGTTTTGTTTTTTTGTTTTTTTTTTCTTTTTTGAGACCGACTCACTGTCTCCCAGGCTGGAGTACAGTGCTGCAAACTCAGCTCACTGTAACCTCTGTCTCCCAGGCTCAAGCCATTCTCCCACCTCAGCATCCCAAGTAGCTGGGACTACAGGCGCCCACCAACACGCCCGGCTAATTTTGTATGTTTTGTAGAGACAGCGTTTCTTCGTGTTGCCCAGGCTGGTCTCGAACTCATGAGCTCAAGTGATCCGCCCGCCTTGGCCTCCCAAAGTGCTGGGATTATAGGAATGAACCATTGTGCTCTGCCTCAAGAGATTACCTTAAATGGCACTATTTAAAGTAGTTATGCTATGGACTTTAAGAACATACACTTGCAGGACAGGTGGGAAAAAAATTACAATATAAAGCACATCACTGCTTTTATCTTGGGATAAAATTTCTAGTTATAGAATTGTTCAGACTCTAAAGTCTCGATCGCAGCTTAGATGGCAATAAAAATTTATAATATTCTGGAAAATACCATAGATAACTAAAAAATTTGCTGTAGATGAAAAAATACACAAGTGTCTCTAAAGTTATGTAAATAGTTTAAATTTTGTGACATTTGCAGGTAGGTTGGGGTAAAGCAGTATTTCTATTTTATTTATTTTTCTGAGACAGGGTCTCCTCTGTCACCTAGGCTGGAGTGATGATGGTGTGTTTATAGCTCACTGTAGCCTCGAACTTCCTGGGCTCATGTGATCCTCCTGCCTCAGCCTCCCAAAGTGCTGGGATTACAGGCGTGAGCCATTGCACCTAGGCAGTATTTCTGTTTTAATATTTAGAGATACCTATTTTTTAATAGAGGAAGCTAAATTTTATATAGATATTTCACATTTTCAAGTTGATCAAAACTTTAATATTATTTATTATTTGTTAAATATAATTATTGGATTTCTCCCCCACTTTTAAGTAATGGAAAAGCAATTTTATCTAAATCTGTAATTTTCATGCTCTGACTTAAAAAATTTACAAATAGATCCTTCGATTATTTAGCAGGTAGCATCTAAAGGAACTGGTTTAAATCCTAATGCCAAAGTATGGCAAGAAATTGCTCCTGGAAATACTGATGCCACCCCAGTAACTCATGGAACTGAAAGCTCTTGGCATGAAATAGCAGCTACATCAGGTGCTCATCCTGAGGGTAAGTCTTAAATATTTGGTCATAAAAATCACAGTTTGGTTAAATGTATGGCCAAGCAAGTTTACCGAGCTTGAGATACATCTCTTTTTTTTTTTTTTTTGAGACAGAGTCTCGCTCTGTCACCCAGGCTGGAGTACAGTGGCGCAATCTTTGCTCACTGCAACCTCCACCTCCTGGGTTCAAGCAGTTCTCCTGCCTCAGCCTCCCGGGTAGCTGGGATTACAGGCGCCTGGCTTTATCTCATGCCTGTAATCCCACACCCGGTTACCACACCCGGCTAATTTTTGTATTTTTAGTAGAGATGGGGTTTCACCATATTGGCCAGGCTGGTCTCGAACTCCTGACCTCAAGTGATCCACCAGCCTCGGCCTCCCAAAGTGCTGGGATTACAGGTGTAAGCCACCATGCCTGGCCAGGATATATCCTTTGATTATTTGATTAAGTATATTTATCAATTTTTCTTCCTTTAAACATACTGCATCCAGCATTTATAAATGTTTAACATGCAGTTTGTATATAATTCTCATTTATATCTAACATGAATAGATTGCCACTAATTTCAAGTAGTACCTGTGTTTTTGGGTCCAGCATGCAACCCATCTATAATAACGATATTTATAAATTAGTTTTTATCCACCATCATTGACTCTGCTATTTACTCACTGTTCGACCTTGGGCAAATAACTTAATTTCTCTATGCATTTTTCCCTCCATCTGTAAAACAGAAGCAATCTTAATTACAGCACAGGATTTTCTGAAAATTAAATGAATAAAGCGCATGGAGTAGTCTGATACATGGATAATGCTATATACGTTTTAGCAATTGTTGATCATTTTAGTTTATCCATAATTGTCAAAACTTTTCTCCCTCAGAATGATAACTCTTGCTTAAAACCATGCGGACATATTTCAAACTGGTAGAATTCCTTAAAATCTTTTTATAGGTGACATACTGCCCAGAGTTCCTGCAAATAGAATTTAAATAATTCCCATTTACTTTCAGTGTCTGTCTTTAATACAGGTAATGCAGAGCTCTCAGAAGATACATGTAAAGAATATGAAGTAATGTATTCTTCATCTTGTGAAACCACAAGAAATACTACAGGCATTGAAGAATCAACTGATGGGATGATTTTAGGACCAGAAGATCTGAGTTACCAAATATATGATGTTTCTGGTAAACTTTATGGTTTTATTGTTAAAATGAGAATTCATTACAGGACACCCCCCCACCCATGGTCTCTTTATACTTGTTCTGATAAACCTATGGCATTATTTTCTTATTTGAAAAGAAGGTTACGTTAATGTAATGTTAGTTGATTGTTACATTGTTTTCAGATAACATGACTTTTGTAATGTTAAAAGATTGTTTATGAAGGTTCTATTAAAGGAAAGTGTGAAATTAAAGATAAAAAGGCGGGGTGGCTCATGCCTGTAATCCCAGCGCTTTAGGAGGCCGAGGTGGGCAGATCACTTGAGGTCAGGAATTTGAGACTAGCCTGGCCAACATGGTGAAACACTGTCTTATACTGAAAAAAAAAAAACAAAACAGAAAACGAAAATTAGCTGGGCATGGTGGCGTGCACCTGTAATCCCAAGATCATGCCACTGCGCTCCAACCTGGGTGACAGAGTGAAACTGTGTCTGAAAAAAAAATTTTATGTATCTATATATAAACAACTGCCTACTTTGAACATAGAGTTGAAGTGATATGGCAAGCAATTGGTGTTTTTTTGTTGTTGTTTTTTTGTTGTTGTTGAGAGGGAGTCTCGCTCTGTTGCCCAGGCTGGAGTGCAGTGGCGTGATCTCAGCTCACTGCAATCTCTGCCTCCTGGGTTCAAGTGATTCTCCTGTCTCAGCCTCCCGAGTAGCTGGGATTACAGGCACGCACCACCACACCTGGCTGATTTTTGTATTTTAAGTAAAGATGGGGTTTCACCATGTTGGCCAGGCTGGTCTCAAACTCCTGACCTCAAGTAATCCACCTGCTTTTGGCCTCCCAAAGTGCTGGGATTACAGGCGTGAGCCACCACGCCTGGCCTTTAAGTGCTTTTAGTATTGTGCATTGTTAATTTTTTGATAAAAATAACCTTAAACTAATATGAAATGTATCTGATGAAAGAATGTCGAGGTTGACAGAAATTAGTTAGACTTTGAACTGTCCAAATTATAAAAATAATAAAAAATACAGTTTGGGCCAGGCACAGTGGCTTATGCCTGTGGCCAGGGTAGGAGGATTGCTTGAGCCCAGGAGTTTGAGAACAGTCTGGGCAACATAATGAGAGCCTGTCTCTACAAAAAAATAAAAATAAAAAATTAGCTGGGTATCGTGGCACAAGTTTGTGGTCCTAGCTACTCAAGAAGCTGTGGTGGGAGGATCATTTGAACCTAGGAGGTTGAGGCTATACTGAGCTGTGATCGCACCAGTGTACTCTAGCCTGGGCAGCAAAGGGAGACCCTGTTTCTCAAACAGTAGCTTTGTGGTGAATTTTGATTGTAGATACTTTGTGGCTTCTGAGTACAACAGTATGTCAGATTTATCACCTCTACTAACATGCTATTAACTTTTTTTCCCTCTTCTTTTCTACCATAAGGAGAAAGCAATTCAGCAGTTTCTACAGAAGACCTAAAAGAATGTCTGAAGAAACAATTAGAATTCTGTTTTTCACGGTATTGCTATTTCCCCTTTATTGAATTTTATTAGTAGATGTAAAATACGTGTGAAATAGAGCGCAAGGATGGTGATTATTATTTAACTAAATTTTTTTTTTTTCTTGAGACAGAGTCTCATGCTGTTGCTGGGCTGGAGTGCAGTGGTATGATCTCGGCTCACCGCAGCCTCCGCCTCCAGGGTTCAAGAGATTCTCGTGCCTCAGCCTGCAGAGTAGCTGGGATTACAGGCGTGCGGCCACCACGCCCGGCTAATATTTGTATTTTTAGTAGAGACAGGGTTTCACCATGTTGGCCAGGCTGATCTCAAACACGCAACCTCATGTGACCTGCCCTCCTCTGCCTCGCAAAGTGTCGGGATTACAGGCGTATGGCACCACACTTGGCCCCTTATCTAGATTTAAAAGTGTAGGGTTGGGCGCTGTGGCTCACGCCTGTAATCCCAGCATTTTGGGAGGCTTCGGTGCCTGGATCACCTGAAGCTGGAAGTTCGAGACCTGCCTCACCAACATGGAGAAACCTCGTCTCTACTAAAAATACAGAAATTAGCCGGGCATGGTGGTGTGTGCCTGTAATCCCAGCTACTCCATGGGCTGAGGCAGGAGAATCACTTGAACCCCGGAGGCAAAGGTTGTGGTAAACTGAGATCGCACCATTGCGCTCCAGCCTGGGCAACAAGAGCGAAACTCCATCTCAAAAAAGAAAAAAGAAAAAGCGTAGTCTCCAATCTGATATGCAAAGGATCTATTCTTAATATAAAGATAATGAAGTTTGCATTGGATGTTTTTTCTATGAACATGCTCAATTTTGGAATTGACAAAAAGTTATTTCTTGATGCATGTTTTAATAGTTGATTCTTGTAACATTAATCATAGAGTCATTTTTGGCAAAATAGTAAGGAGTTGGATAGATAATTTATATCGCCAGTGTCTTCTATTAAATAAGGAATCCTTTCAGGCAAACATTTGGAGATGTCTTATTTACAGATAAGAATAATGGGCCAGGCGCAGTGGCTCATGCCTGTAATCCCAGCACTTTGGGAGGCCAAGGTGGGCGGATCATGAAGTCAGGGGTTCAAGAACAGGCTTGCCAACATGGTGAAACCCTGTCTCTAATAAAAAAAACAAAAATTAGCCAGGTGTGGTGGTGGGCGCCTGTAATCCCAGCTACTTGGGAGGTGGCAGCAGGAGAATCGCTTGAACTGGGGAGGTAGAGATTGCAGTGAGCTGAGGTTATTCCTGGGCTCCAGCCTGGGTGGCAAGAGCGAAATTCCACCTCAAAAACAAAGAAACAAAACATTCAGGTAGTATTTACTTTAGCCTGTACTTTGGGAGGCCAAAGTAGGTGGATCACCTGAGGTCAGGAGTTCAAGACCAGCCTGGCCAATATGGCAAAACCCCATCTCTTCTGAAAATACAAAAATTAGCGGGGTGTGGTAGTGTGCCCCTGTAGTCCCAGCTACTGGAGGCTGAGGCAGGAGAATGGCTTGAACCCAGGAGGTGGAGTTTGCAGTAAGCTGAGGTTGCAGCACTGCACTCCAGCCTGGGTGAATTTTACCTACTAACTAGATCATTTATGGGTCTGCTTCTATTGTCTGGGTTTCTTCTCTTGAATTATCTGTCATAATTTACTGCCTTTTTGTATGTCTTGTAAATTTTGATTTTATGCTGTACATTACTTACAACAGAATCATAGAAGATGTAGGTGATATAACCCTAGACAGAGTTTGAACTTTTTTTCTATTAGGCAGAGAGTGAAATGTTGATTGCTTCAATCCAATCAGGAACTGAGCTAGGTCAGGGCTGAGCAACAATTTTAAATGGACTCAGTTCACCTTTGATTTAGCTCTATTCCTTCTACATGGCCCTTTGAGGCTTTTGATTTAGAGCTTGGCAGTTTTGTGTCACCCTAATCTTACAAAACCAAGGAGATTTAGATCTCTAATACAGAGATTTGAGATTTAGCTCTTTAACTTCCTACCCCATACTGCTTGAAAATCTGGCAGTGTCTTGGCCCAGTGCAGTGGCTCACACCTGTAATCCCAGCACTTTGGGAGGCCAAGGCAGGTGGATCACCTGAGGTGAGGAGTTCAGTATCAGCCTGACCAACATGGTGAAACCCCACCTGTACTTAAAATACAAAAAATTAGCTGGGCGTGGTGGTATGCACCTCTAATCCCAGTTACTCGAGAGGCTGAGGCAGGAGACTCGCTTGAACCCAGGAGGTGGAGGTTGCAGTGAGCTGAGATCGCACCATTGCACTCCAGACTGGGGAATAAGAGCGAGACATCGTTTCAAAAAAAAAAAAAGAAAGAAAGAAAATCTGGCAGTGTCTTATCGGGGAGACTTGCGTTTGCCACATTTTTGCTTGCACTGGGACTTAATCACAAGACCACATAAATTTTACTGTCGTTTCAGCCTGACTCCCAATCTCCCATCTTCCTCTTTAAAACTCAGGAAACATCTTATGGGGAAAATCAGCTGTATTGGTTGGCTCCCATAATTTCCATTCATAATTCTAGTTCTGTGCCCATTACACCTACCACACACTTATATACAACTGCCTGGAGAGCTGCTGGTTTCTCTATTGTCCAGTAGAGTCTGAGTCAAGATCTGCAAATGCTCTCAGGAAGGAAAGATCTTCTTTGGGGCATTTTAGTCATTCTGTGCTTGAAGCTTCCACAGCTTTCCCAGATCTCCAAAAACGTGATTTTTTTTTTTTTTTTTCTGTAGTTTATCCCAGCTTTTTTAGTTGTTGCAGTGGAAGCTCCTACTTGTCATGATCCATCACATCCTACTCAGGACTGTGATATAGTTCGAACCAGCTGGGTAATTGACATTTGTAGCTCAGCAAAATTGCCGTTAATACATATCAGGTATTACTCATGAATAATCAAATCTTAGATGTTATATCCATTAATTTGATTTACTTCTGACAAGGTACAGTTTCTTTAGCTAAGAGTTGAATCACTGTTTAAGAATAGACCTGCTAAATTTCAGAGTTCATTTAGGCTACAGCTTTTTAGTTTTGCAAAAATTATGTTTATAGTTGTCTTATTTTCAGAATCTTAAGGAATATCTTTTTTTTTTTTTTTGAGATGGAGTTCTCATTCTGTTGCCTAGGCTGGAGTGCAGTGGTGCGATCTCGGCTCACTGCAACCTCTACCTCCCGGGTTCAAGCAATTCTTCTGATTCAGCCTCCCGAGTAGCTGGGAGTACAGGCACACACCACCGTGCCTGGCTAAGTTTTGTGTTTTTAGTAGAGACGAGGTTTTATCATGTTGGCTAGGCTAGTCGTAAATTCCTGATATCAGGTGATCCACCCACCTTTGCCTCCCAAAGTGCTGGGTTTACAGGTGTGAGCCACCATGCCTGGCCTCTATTTTAATAGAATTTGAATGTAAGGGCCTTTGAGCCTGCTCCTTGCCAGGCACTAGGCAGTTGAAATACATTATTGATTGAACAGCAAAGATCCTTCATGGAACCTATATTCTGACTGTGAGAACACAAAACAAACATAATAAATAAGCAACTCAGGAGTATGTTAGGAGATAAGTGCTATGGGAAAAAAATTAAATGCAAAGACAGGAATCAGGAATGCTGGGGTGGTTGCAGTTTTAAATAGGGTGATCAGTACAGTACTCTTTGAGAAGGGGGCTTATAAGCAAAAACTTCCACCTATTTATAGCCAGAGTGCTTCAAAGAATATTTGATGTGAATAGCAAGGTGTGAATTTGATTTTACCTAAGTTTATTAAACAAGATTTTACGTGTAAGATGCAATGTTTGCATCTTCTTTTTTTAATGTACCTTAAAGCATCTTGTGTGTTAATATTAAATATATATTTTTTATTTTTCGTTTTGTTTGTTTATGTTTTGAGATGGAGTTTCGCCGTTGTTGCCCCAACTGGAGTGCAGTGGCGTGATCTCGGCTCATTGCAATCTCCGTCTCCCAGGTTCAAGTGATTCTCTTGCCTCAGCACCCCGAGTAGCACCCACCACCAAGCCTGGCTAATTTTTTATATTTTTAGTAGAGACGGGGTTTCACCATGTTGGCCAGGTTGGTCTTGAGCTCTTGACCTCTAATGATCCACCCGCCTCGGCGTCCCAAAATGCTAGGATTACAGGCATGAGCCACTGCGCCCAGCCAATTTATGTATTTATATATAAGCATGTTTGACTTAAATAATTTAAAACATGTATTTTGGACAGGGTGCACTGGCTCACGCCTGTAATCCCAGCACTTTGGGAGGCTGAGGCAGATGGATCACGAGGTCAGGAGATCGAGACCATCCTGGCTAACACAGTGAAACCCCGTCTGTACTAAAAAATACAAAAAAAAATTAGCCGAGCGTGATGGTGGGCGCCTGTAGTCCCAGCTACTCAGGAGTCTGAGGCAGGAGAATTACTTGAACCCGGGAGGCGGAGCTTGCAGTGAGCCGAGTTTGCACCACTGCGCTCCAGACTGGGCGACAGAGCAAGACTCTGTCTCAGGAAAAAAAGAAAAAGAAATGGAAAATCCTTCTTGAGTCAGTTCACAGTTCAGCTACAGTTTTTATCATGCGTATTCTAATATCACTGATGAAGTATTTATAAGATGGAACTCTGCTATATGTAATGTTTTGTTAAAATGCTACTTGTAATATTAAACCTCTTTATATATCAGTATAATTGTCCAATGTTGTGCTAGACGTGTTTGGGAATTGAGATACTGTAAAAGTTATATTAACTAATGTGTATATATATATTACATTAGTATCTTTTGAATTGAACTTTTAACAACTTTTTAGAGTTCGCTGAAAAGTTTAGTGTTATTTCTGATAGAATAATCTATTTCCATGCATTTAAAAAGTAGGTAGGAAGAGTGAGTAAGATACCTCTTGTTAGATGCTTTTTAATAATTGCTTGTTTTATAGGACTATTTTGTTTATTCTTTTCAGAGAAAATTTGTCAAAGGATCTTTACTTGATATCTCAAATGGATAGTGATCAGTTCATCCCAATTTGGACAGTTGCCAACATGGAAGAAATAAAAAAGTTGACTACAGACCCTGATCTAATTCTTGAAGTGTTAAGATGTATGTAAAAATACCTTTTAGCTTTTTTTTTAAAATTTTAAACGTAAAATGTTATTTTGACTTCTGATCATATAGGGAATTATTTTTACTGCCCCCTCCCCACCCCCTTATTTTGTTGTTTTTTTCTGAATTCTCTCTTTGTTTTTTTTTTCGGGGGTTGTGGTGAAGGACAGGGTCTCACTCTGTCACTCAAGAGGGAGTGTGATGGTGCAAATCGCAGCTCACTGCAGCCCCAAACTCCTGGGCTCAAGCCATCCTTCTAACTCATAGCCTCCCAAGTTACTGGGACCCCAGGCGCACACCACCACATCTGGCTAATCTTTAAATTTTTGTATAGAGGTGGGGTCTTGGTATATTCCCCAGGCTGGTCTTAAATTCGTTGGCTGAGTCAGTCCTCCCACCTTGGCCTCCCAAGCCTTATCTTTATTTTTACTGACAGGTGTGTCTATAAGCCACCACCTTTATTTTTACTGACGTGTGTGTATGTGTGTGTGTGTGTGTGTGTGTGTGTGTGTCCTGCTCAGCCTCCCAAAATTGTTGGGATTACAGGTGTGAGCCACCACCCCCGGCCTATATACAGCTTCTGTAATAATTCTGCACCTTGGTTGTTTATCATCTTGCCCACTTAAGAAGTATAAGCAATTAAGTCTCATTTTTCTGGAGTGTTAGATATGTATCATTATCACACAGCCTTTAAGACAATGTCTTTCAAGTTTATGAACCCAAATAAGAAGTACATTTTTCGTGACAGTTCAATATACACCATATACCTACACCCGACCGAAATATTTGTAACAAACTTGTTTCTAATTTTACAACCTACTAATGAGTTGCTATGGGCAGTTTGACAAATACTGCTCTGAAGTTTGGTAATGGATTTTTATTTCTTGATTGAAGCTTTAAGAATTTTTGCTGGATTTTGTGTCTTGTATCAGTATTTCTTGGTAACCTCTTAAGAGTGGGTTTTGTTAACTATTTGACTGAATAAGGCAGATCTTCACTTTTATATGAGATGTGTTGAAAATGTTTAAAAGTTAAATATAGCAAGTCTGATAATAGACTTACAGTGGAATAGATTTCCATTTCCAGAGGATTACAAACATTTATGGAACATTACAGAGGATTACAAACATTATGGAATCTCTCATTGGTTTGTAGAGACATCATTTCTGAAAATGACCCAATCTTGTCTGCATTAAAAGTTGGCAAAGAGAGGCAGAATCTCCCACCTGTTTAGGCTGGAACTTGGCGCTTATTATACCTATGCCATCACACTTAACTGCTTATTTTATTCTGTCTACTTACCTGCTCATGGAGATCTGGTATATTAACTCCATGAAGGGACTATTTGCTACTATATTTAGTATAATATTTCCTCATAATCAGCATTTAAAAGTTGGCTTTTGGGTCTCTGTAGTAGTATGCAAGATTAAGTAAATTGAAATCCTGGATAGCTTATACTTTGCATATAGTTCTTGGTTTAAGGGCTTCTTGAACTTTAATCTTAGGAAGAATTTCTTCACATATCAGATTTCATTACATTCCTCAGCATAGTGTTTGGCCAATGAAAGTACACTAATTTCTGTTAACATCCATTTGTTATCTCCTCAATGAAGAATTTGTTTATTGTATACAAGAAATTTGCCTTATTAGATATATGTTGTATGCTCCCTGAAGGCAGTGCCAAAGTTACTCTGTAAGTACTCTGAATGTTTTTTCAATGAATAACATTTGATAGTGTTCTTTACATACAGATCTCCAAAAAAATTGTCATACCTGTAATCTTTGATTCTACAACTCAGTTTCTTTAGGATATTAACCCAGCCTCTGCAAATTTACTCAGTTGGAAATTAAAATGAATAGTTTTTTTAATGGCGTCGATAATATCACTATTTGTCATGTTTGAATGATACCTTTTCTTTTAAATTTCAGCTTCTCCCATGGTACAAGTTGATGAGAAGGGTGAGAAAGTGAGACCAAGTCATAAGCGTTGTATTGTAATTCTTAGAGAGATTCCTGAAACAACACCAATAGAGGTAAATTATTAATAATTGTAAACGCTAAATGTTCTCTGTTTAAATTAAAAGAGGTTTCTTCTGCCTTTCGTGGCAAAGAAGAAAAATTGGAAGAGGTACACAAGCAAGCATAAGTCAGTGCCTTCATCAGTTACTGTGAAAAGGTTAAATACTAATTTGTTCCATTAATTCTGAAGTACTAGGATGGTATAGAGAAAGGAAAAGATATAGTTCTATTTTCTTAGAAGGGTAGACAAAGTATTGCAGTGAAACATTCTGAATTTACTAGATTGATTCAATGGCAACTAATATATAAATAGGCTATTTTGGGAACTTGAGAATTCATCTGTAAGAATGAATGAAAAACTAGATTTTGATTAAGGATTAAGGAGGCAGGGCCGGGCTCAGTGGCTCATGCCTGTAATCCCAGCACTTTGGGAGGCTGAGGCAGGCGGATCACGAGGTCAGGAGATGGAGACCATCCTGGCTAATATGGTGACACCCCATCTCTACTAAAAATCAAAAAATTAGCCAGGCATGGTGGCGGGCACCTGTAGTGCCAACTACTCGAGAGGCTGAGGCTGGAGAATGGTGTGAACCTGGGAGCTTGCAGTGAGCTGAGATGGAGCCACTGCACTCCAGCCTGGGTTACAGAGCGAGACTCTGTCTCAAAAAAAAAAAAAAGGATTAAGGAGGCAGGACTAACCCTATTGTTCAGCGAAATATTATATAAAGCAAAGTTGCAGTCATAAAGATGGTATGGTACATGTACCAGAATAAAATAATGTTTGAATGATACATTATAATCAATTTGACAATTAGATTCTCCCAGTTATTACTTTGCAATTATTTAAAGCCAAAGGTTTTATTACCTGTTTTACTGATGAAATAACTGACGGTTAGGATGGTTACGTAGCTTGCTCAAAGATACAAGGGTTCTTAAATGACAGGAGTTTGGGTTTGAACATGATCTCTCTGATTCTAAAGCCCATGTTTCATAATCAGTGTGCCACAGAGCTTCATGTTAAGTTGCCATGATAAGGTGATATACATTAAAGAAGATGAGGATAATTAGTAACTGACATTGTAATTGATTAGCTATTTAGAATAGAATGTTATTTTGTTTTATTTTTTGAGACAGGGTTTCAGTCTGTCACCCAGGGTGGAGTGCAGTGGCACGGTCACGGCTTACTGTAGCCTTGACCTCATGGGCTCAAGCGATCCTCCCATCTCAGCCTCCTGAGTAGTTGGGACTATTGGCGCATGCCACCATGCCTGGCTAATTTTTGTACTTTTTTGTAGAGATGGGGTTTTGCCATGTTGCCTAGGCTGTTCTCAAGCCTCTGGGCTCAAGCAATCTGTGCACCTTGGCCTCCCAAAGTGCTGGGATTACAGGCATGAGCCCCTGTGCCCCATTTCATCATTTTTGCAGTTATGACAATTCATATTCTGAATACATGAAGAGTTCATACACATGAAAAAACAGTAAATAAAACAAGGCACCAAATGTTTTGTTGGGTTTTTGAGGAGTTTTTTGTTTTTTGCTTTTAAAATTTTTTTTCATGTTAAGAAATTTTTCCTCAATCAATGGTTTTCTGAGATGTCACTGAGGGTGTAGTATGGTGGTACGATCATAGTTCACTGCAGCCTCAAACTCCTTGGCTCAAGCAGTCCTCCTACCTCAGCCACCCAAGTAGCTGTGACTACAGGAGCCAGCCACCATGCCCAGCCAATTTTCACTTTTTTTGGTAAAGATGGTGTCTGGCTATGTTGTCCAGGCTCTTCCTGAGCTCAAGAAGTTCTCCTACTTCAATCTCCCAAAGTGCTGAGATTACAGAAGTGAGCCACTGAGCTCTCAGGCTGCATTTGACCTTTGCTATTTCAGTAGATATTTTCTTTCCCTCTGTTAATTCTTAAGGATACTTAATGTTCGCTTAATTTTTTTTTTTTTTTTTTTAATAAGCTGCTTTCCATCCATTAACAGTTTTACCATTTTGGGTTTTGGTAGTCACCCTTTTTCTGAATCCATATAGCTGTTGGAGTTTCTGTTTACATTTATACTAATTACGGAAAAGAGAAGATATGTTTGCACATTAACTAATGTATGTGTTGTAAGCAAAGCAACTGGATTAAATGAGAATGCGTGAAAATTTGTATTGCCTAGAAAATGTTAATGAAGGATATCACTTGTCCTGTGGGAGGCCAGGCAGGAAAAGGACAGGGGAGATTTCACTAAGCATTTAGCTTGCCACTGGAAGTGAAATACTTATGCTTTGCTGATCGTAAAATAAATCATCCCAAAATCATGTACAAAATACATCTCCTGGCCAAGTGGAGTGGCTCGTGCCTATAATCTCAGCACTTTGGGGTGCTCAGGCGGAAGGATTGCTTGCATCCAGGAGTTTGAGACCAGACTCAAATATATTTCCTATTAACTCTGTATTTGTTTTGAAACACAGCCTATCCTCAGTAGAAAAATGGGCAAAAGTTAACAAGTGAAGTGATAGAAAGGACCAAAGACATGAAGATAGGCTTAACATTACTAGTAAACAAACCAACAAAAAATGCCAATTATTGATGTATTTTTTAGAGTTAACTTATTTTCTTTTTCTTTTTAGGAAGTGAAAGCTTTGTTCAAAAGCGAAAACTGCCCCAAAGTGATAAGCTGTGAGTTTGCACACAATAGCAACTGGTATATCACTTTCCAGTCAGACACAGATGCACAACAGGTAAGAAGAAAACATTTTTCTGATACAAGTCCATCCTAGTGGCAAAATAAGTAGTGGTATATTTTAATTGAGAAAATGTGTGTTTACACTGATGTTTATCAAGACTAGTGAGTACCTTGGTCACCCTTTTGCTTTTGCTCAATTGGTTTCCTTTTTGATCATCTTCCTAAAGTTTTTCAGTTTTGATTTAGGAAGTTTGTTTTCTGTCGATAAGAATATTAACATAACAGTTTTAAAATTAACATAGGGATCGAGAACCATGTACCTAGTGGCATTTTTAGTTCATAATAGGTCTGCAATAAACAAAATTCATGGAATTTTGACTTGATGGTTTTATTCTTTTTTTTTTGAGACAGAGTCTCACTCTGTCACCTGGGCTGGAGTGCAGTGGCGCAATCTCGGCTCACCGCAACCTCCACCTCCTGGGTTCAAGTGATTCTCCTGCCTCAGCCTCCCAAGTAGCTGGGATTACAGGCACCCGCCACTACGCCCAGCTAATTTTTTGTATTTTTAGTAGAGACGGGGTTTCACCATATTGATCAGGCCGGTCTCAAACTCCTGACCTCGTGATTCGCCTGCCTCGGCCTCTGGAAGTGCTGGGATTACAGGCATGAGCCACTGTACCCGGTGATGGTTTTATTCTTAATTGTTAACATGTCTTAAAGAGAAATAATCCTTTGAAACACAAATATATCTATGATAAGAGTGTTTAAAAATCACTCACGGATTTTTATTTTTTAAAACAATTTATTAGAAAGTTGATCATTTTTAAATTGGTTTCTAGGGATATTTTGGGTCTGTTTTCAATCCTAATGCATTTTGTCTGCAGTAATCCATGGTGGCTTTTCTACAATAAATATGAACTGTGGTTGAGAAGGCGTTACATTTTTACTTTTTCATTCCCTGTCCACCTGCACAGTGGAATCACCTACATAATTTTGTTTTTATAGTTTAATACTAAACTCTCAACATAATAAAGATAACTTTACTGAAATGTTTGAATGCTAATGAAAGTTTTTTTTGTGCTTTGTTAACAGGCTTTTAAATACTTAAGAGAAGACGTTAAAACATTTCAGGGCAAGCCAATTATGGTAAGAAATAGAGGAGATCAGTGTGAAACCAGAACAGGTTTTGGTTCTCTGTATGAGAATTTTAAAAATACAGACAGATAATATTTTATAAAAACCCATAGTGACTTTCAAAAAGTTTCTGGCTTGGGCCAGGCGTGGTGACTCACACCTGTAATCCCAGCACTTTGGGAGTCCAAGGCAGGTGGATCGCGTGACGCCGGGAGTCCGAGACCAGCCTTGCCAATATGATGAAACCATGTCTCTACTAAAAATAGAAAAAATTAGCTGGGTGTTGTGGCACACGCCTGTAATTCCAGCTACTTGAGAGGCTGAGGCAGGAGAATTGCTCCAACCTGGGAGGTGTAGGTTGCAGTGAGCAGAGATTGCACCACTGCATTCCAGCCTGGGTGACAGAGCAAGACCTTGTCTCAAAAACGAGCAACAACAACAAATTTCTGGCTTGTATTATGTGCTACTTCAGAAAATTCTTTGATAAGCCATAAAAATACTTTGCGTACAGCAATTCTTTACAAAGGGGTAACTTCAAATAGCATGAAGTTTAATTAGATGCTGATTTACAACATATGAGATAATTCCAGATCTCAAAATGAGCAATAGGAATAATTTTTAGAAACAGAGATGAAAAATATTCACAGTACTTTCAACCTCATCTCAATTAACTGCATCACTACGTTAACATACAACCATTTGGAAACCTAGGCATTGTCATTGATGACACATTTGATCACTATGTTTACATGTCTAATCTGTTCTCAGGTCCTGTGAAAATGCTTTCCAAAAATCTCCCATTGTTTAGGCTTGAACACTTGGAGTAGCCTCTTAACTGCTGTGTTATCAACTTTTCCCCCACTTAATCTGTTCTTCACATTGCTACCAGAGCTAGTGTTCTAAACCATAATCCAGTAACATACACTTAGTTTGACTTGATCCTCATTCCCTGTGTGCTATAGTTATTCTTATTTGTAAATATAATACATTATTCTTACTAATCCCTCTGTGTTGAACTCTGTGTGTCACTTTCTGTTTTAAGCACTTTATGTGTATTGACTCATTTAATCCTTACAAGAACCTAATGAGATAGTGCTTTTGTTTTCTTCAGTTTCCTAGTGAGGATAGTAAGACATGAGGGTAACCTACCTTGTTTCATGTAACTAGTAGGTGGAAGAACTAGGATAACAGTGACTTACATTTATTAAGAGGTTTTAAGAACTTACCATATTTAAATCTCATTATTGCTGTGAAGTAGGTGGGATTATTAGTTTCCATATTACAGATGAGGCTGTTTTCTAGCTGTCATTTTACTTCCTCTGTCTATGATGTTCTTCTCCCTTTTATCTTTCCCTGCTTTGAGGCTTTTATAAAGGTATTCTCCTGAGTCTTAATAGCTTTAAAGTTTTAAAGTATTTCAGAATTGGGTCTTTGGTATATCTGGAATTAATTTTTTATATAGTATAAGATAGGAATCTAGTTCTATTTTTTCCCATATATGGAAGGACATTTATTTCAACACTTAATTTTTTGTCATTTCCATTCTTCTGCAACTTCTGCAGCTATGAGATTTGTTTCAGATTCTCTGTTTTCTTTGAGTTCTGCTTCCCTGAACCAATATGGCTGTTTTGTTTTGTTTTGTTTTTGAGACTGGGGTTTCTTTCTCTCTGTCACCTAGGCTTGAGTGCAGTGGCATGATCACAGCTCACTGCTGCCTCAACCTCTCAGGCTCAAGTGATCTTCCCACCTCAGCCTCCCAAGTACCTGGGACCACAGGTGCGCACCATCATGCCTGGCTAATTTTTAAATTTTTGGTAGAGTTGGGGTCTCACTGTGTTGCTCAGGCTGGTCTCAAACTCTTGAACTCAAACAATCCTTCCATCTCAGCCTCCCAAAGTGCTGAGATTACAGATGTGAGCCACCGCACCATGATTGCATTCCTGGATATCACTGTTTAATTTAATTTAATTTTATTTTCTTAATTTATTTATTTTTGAAATGGCGTTTCACTCTTACCACCCAGGCTGGAGTGCAGTGGCACAATCTCAGTTCACTGCAACCTCTGCCTCCTGGGTTCAAGCGATTCTCCTGCCTCAGCCTCCAGCGTAGCTGGGATTACTGGTGCCTGACAACCACGCCCAGCTAATTTTTGTATTTTTAGTAGAGACGGGGTTTTGCCATGTTTGCCAAGCTGCTCTCGAACTCCTGACCTCAGGTGATCCACCCACTTTGGCCTCCCAAAGTGCTGAGATTACAGGTGTGAGCCACCTTGCCTGGCCAGATATCACTGTTTTAATTATCATCATTTTATAATATCCTTATTTACTTCTGCTAGTTCTTTGTCCTTGACCTTATTTTTCAGGATTGTCTTGGCTTTTCTTAGATCATTACATTTTCACACAATTTTAGAATATTTGTCTAGTTCCAACAAACAACTGAACAAAATCCATAATGGAATTAATAGAATTCTGTTCAATTTATTGGTTAAATTGGGGACAGCTGGCTGTTTTAGCTTACATTATTCATTATTATGGTAACTATTATGTATTTCAGTGTTAATTCAATTCATTTTTACTACTTTAAAATCATTTTGGTTGCTTTTTCTTCTTGGTATCTTATTTTTTTTTTAATGTTTTAATGTCTGCAGATAATCACTATTTTGATTATTCCTTATACCTCCCATTTCTTGTTTCTATTGCTTTTGCTGGGGGTCTCAGGTATAGTAGTAAAAACACAAATATTTTATCATAAGTAATGTTTTTCTCGGCCATTTTAGTTTTTCTTTATGCTTCTTTTGATGAGCCATCACATAGCAACATAAGTTGCAAGAAAATTCACATTAACTTTTTTACCATTTATTAAAATCAAATGACCTAACACCTGGAAAGACAGGTGCAGAAGCAAGGAATGCTATACTCTAATCCTGGTGGTGCTTTCTGCCACCAGCTATTGTATCTTGAGTATGTCAGGCCAACCTGTAAGGTTCTGGTTTGTTTCTTTGTAGTGTCCATGCTCTTCATTTCTAAAGTTCTGTGATTTAGAAATGATTACGTTGGAGGAAAGGGACATTAAGTGGATAATGTTTATCCACTCGTTTCCTAATTTATTGATGATTTCATTAAGAGGCAGTGCTTCATTCTGTTTCAATTATGATTTCTATGCCTGACAATAACTGGTATCAGTTCCCTTCAGCCTAAGGAACTTCCATTAGTGTTTGTTACAGTACCAACCAGCAATGAATTCTCTTAGTTTTTCCTTAACTAAAAATGTCTGGTATTTCACACTCTTTTTTGAGACAGGGTCTTGCTCTATCACCCAGGCTGGAGTGCAGTGGTGCAATCTCAATTCATTGCAGCCTCCTCCCGCCTCCCGCCCACCCCCCCGCCCCAATTAGCTGCGACTACAGGTGCATGCCACCATGCCCAGCTAATTTTTCTATTTTTTTGTGATAGAGATGGAGTTTTGCTATGTCATCCAGGTTGGTCTCTAACTCCTGCGGGCAAGCGATCCCCCCACTAAGGCCTCCCAAAGTGTTGGGACTACAGACGTGAGCCACTGCACCTAGCATTTGTGATGGGTATTTTCCATGGATACAGAATGCAGGGATGACAGCTAAAATTATTTTCCATTCTTTTAAGATACCATTCTGGACTCTTGTTTCTGATGAGATGTTCACCATCATTCACATGGTTGTTCCCTTGTGTATATGTCCCTTTTCTTTGCCTGCTGTCAAGATGTTTTATTTTTGGTTTCCAGTAGGTTGGCTGTGGTGTGTCTAGTATGGTTTTACTTATTATACTTGGGAAATACTAAACTTCTTGGCTCTGTATGTTGATATTCTTTACTGCATTTGGGGAATTTCCAAATACTTGCCAAAAATTTTTTCTGCCCTCTCTTCTCCTTTCTTTTTTTGGTACTCCAATTTCATATGTTGGACTGATTGATGTCACTGAGATTCTGTTCATTTTTCTTCAACCTATTTTTGTTGTTGTTGTTGTTCTCCAGATTGGATCATTTCTGTGGATTTGGGTTCATCTTCAAGTTCACTGAACTTTTCTTTTGCTGTCCCCAATGTGATAGGACTGTCCAGTGAATATTTTAGATGCTGTATTCTAGAGTTTCCATTTTTAAAAATATTTATTCTCTCTCTGCTGTGATTTCCCCTTAATTTCAATTTATTAGAAACATAAATGTTATCCATGAATATATGTACTTGTAAGAGGTGTATTAAAGTCTTTGTCTGCAGTCTGACATCTGGGTCATCTTGGAGTCCTTATTTTCCCTCCCTTTTTTTGATTCTTTTTCACCTGCAATTCCATGCCCTGAAATATTTCTTTCATTGCTGTTTTCTTTTCTATTTTTTGACACGGAGTCTTGCTCTGTCGCCCAGGCTGGAGTGCAGTGGCGCAAACTCGGCTCACTGCAAGCTCCGCCTCCCGAGTTCACGCCATTCTCCTGCCTCAGTCTCCTGAGTAGCTGGGACTACAGGCACCCACCATCACGCTTGGCTAATTTATTTTTGTGTTTTTTAGTAGAGACGGGGTTTCATCGTGTTAGCCAAGATGGTCTTGATCTCCTGACCTCATGATCCGCCCGCCTCAGCCTCCCAAAGTGCTGGGATTACAGGCGTGAGCCACCGCGCCCGGCCAATTGCTGTTTTCTTGACTAGTGGACTCTTTCTCTCTCTCTCTCTCTCTCTCTATATATATATATGTGTGTGTGTGTGTGTGTGTATATATATATATATATATATATTTTTTTTTTTTTTTTTTTTTTTGACGGGAGTCTCGCTCTGTTATCCAGGCTGGAGTGCAATGGCATGATCTTGGCTCACCAAAACCTCTGCCTCCCGGGTTTCAAGCGCTTCTCCTGCCTCAGCCTCCCGAGTAGCTGGTACTACAGACGCATGCCACCATGCTTGGCTAATTTTTGTAGTTTTAGTAGAGATGGGGTTTCACTATGTTGGCCAGGCTGGTCTCGAATTCCTGACCTTGTGATGTGCCCGCCTCAGCCTCACAAAATACTAGGATTGGAGGCGTGAGCCACCACACCCAGCCTAGTGGACTGTATTTTTGAAATAATGCTGTTTACTTGATTTTAGTTCCTTAGGGGACATTTTAACATTAAAGTGTACTATAATGTATGACATTACTTAGGTAAAAGCAATAGCCATAGTTATTTTTTAGGTCTTGTTAAAATCAGTTTGTCAAGGTTGGCCATAATTGATTTCTTATTGTTTGACTGGTTGCAATTTTAGGAGTGGAGAAGGGTTCCTGGTCTATGGCTGTAAGGATCATGAAATGTATCTTTCATACATTCATTGAAGTGGTGATTTTATGCTTTCACATGTGTTATTTCATTTGATATTCCCAGCAACTTGGTGTGCCTTTGGTTTCTAATCTAACCTTCTTACATCTTCATATTATATAGCTTGAGCATCCCAAATCCTAAATTTGAATTGCTCCAAAATCGAAAAGTTTTTGAGTACTAACATGCTGCTCAGTGGAAATGCTCATTAGAGCCTTTTGGATTTTCGGATTTGGGATGCTCAACTGGAAAATACAATGCAAATATTCCTAAACACAAAAAAAGCTGGTGCCAAGCATTTTGGGTAAGGCATACTCAGCCTGTGGTTTTATTAAAAGGGTCAGCAAACATTTTCTTTAAAGAGCCAAACAGTAAATATTATAGATGTTGATGGCCACGTAATTCCTGTTGCAGCAACTTGTAGGGCAAAAGCAGCCACAAGCAATGCATAAAATGGTCTGCTTTATAAATTTACCAAGTGTTAGAGCATTTTTTTCCTTTTTAAACTTAATAAAGGAATATGAAGCATATAAATTGATAAAATGGTATAATTAGTTACTGTTTACCCATTATCCAATTTTTCTCCCAGTTTTATTTATTTTATTTTATTTTTTAAAGAGACTGGGTCTCACTTTGTTGTGCAGGCTGGAGTACAGTGTGCGTGATCATAGCACACTGCCACCTTGAACTCCTGGGCTCAAGGGATCCTTCTGCCTTCAGAGTAGCTAATTATTTTGTTTGTTTGTTTGTTTTTGTGGAGACAGGGTCTTACTGTCTTCCCAGGCTGGTCTCAAACTCCTGACTCAAGTGATCTTCCCACGTTGGCCTCCCAAAGTGTTGTGATTACAGGCGTCAGGCACTGGGCCCAGCTCCGCACTACACCCCGCCCCCCCAACTTTTTTTCTTTTTTTTTTTTTTTTTTGAGACGGAGTCTTGCTGTGTCACCCAGGCTGGAGTACAGTGGTGCAATCTCAGCACATGGCAACCTCTTCCTCCCAGGTTCAAGCAGTTCTCTGCCTCAGCCTCCCGAGTAGCTGGGATTACAGGCACCTGCCACCACGCCCGGCTAATTTTTGTATTTTTAGTAGAGATGGGGTTTCACCATCTTGGACAGGTTGGTCTTGAATTCCTGACCTCGTGATCCACCCGCCTCGGCCTTCCAAAGTGCTGGGATTACAGGAGTGAGCCACCACGACTGGCCCCAGCCCCCAGTTTTTAAATTTTGGCAAAATGGACATAAAATATAACATCTTAACTGTTCTTGTTTTTGTTTGTTTTATCTTTTTCCCCCCATCTTAACTGTTTTTAAGTGTACGGTTTAGTGCTATTAAATACGTTCACAATGATTTGCAGCCATCACTGCCATCTGTCTCCAGAACTCTTTTTATAAGACTGAAACTCTATAAATGTTACCCAGTTTTAACAGTTAGTAGAAAATGGCCATTCTTGTTTCCTCTATATTCCCACTCATTTCTGTCCACAACCCCAGTCATCTTGAAGCAAATTTCAACCTTAATTTCAGATTTCATCCATAAATAAATTAAAATTTGTATCTCTAACAAGAGGGATTCTTTCCCTTTTTTTGAGACTGCGTCTTGCTCTTATGCCCAGGCTGGAGTGAAGTGGTGTGGTCTCGGCTCACTGCAACCTCTGCGCCACTGGGTTCAAGCAATTTTCCTACTTCAGCCTCCTGAGTAGCTGGGATTACAGGCACCCACCACCACGCCTGGCTAATTTTTGTATTTTTAGTAGAGACAGGGTTTCACCATGTTGGCCGGGCTGGTCTCAAACTCCTGACCTCAGTTGATCTGCCTGCCTTGGCCTCACAAAGTTCTGGGATTGCAGGCATGAGCCACTGCACCTAGCCGGGATTCTTTCTTAATACATGACGACAATATCATCATTAGACTTTTAAAAATGAAGAATGTCTTGAACATTATCAAGTACCTAGTCACTTTTCATATTTTCCTGATTTCCCTTCTTTCTTTCTCTTTTTCCTCTTTAAAAATCTGGTCTGGGCACTGTGTCTCATTCCTATAATTCCAGCACTTTGGCAGGCAGATCACATGAGGCCAGGAGTTCCAGATCAGCATGGCCAACATGGTGAAACCCTGTCTCTACTAAAAATACAAAAATATTTAGCCAGGCTTTGTGGTTTACGCCTGTAGTCCCAGCTACTCGGGAGGCTGAGGCCCGAGAATCACTTGATCCTTGGAGGAGGAGGTTGCAGTGAGCCGAGATCACACCACTGCACCCCATCCTTGGCGGCAGAGCAAGACTGTGTCCAAAAAGAAAGTAAAATAAAAAATAAAAATCTGTAGTTTTTTCCTATAACTTTGTATTTTTTTCTTTTGGAAGTTTATGGGTAAGATAATCATTATCTGTCTTGCAGAGTTTCTTGGAATATAGATTTTGCTACTTTTATTCTTGAGTGCAGTTTAACATGATTCTCTGTCCCTTCTCTCCTGTTTTTCATGCAAATTGGTAGCTAGATCTTTTTTCTTTTTCTGTTTTTTAAAGACATGGCTATCATGGAAAGTAGCTAGATATTGATCTGTCTCCCATATTTCATGCATATTGGTAGCAAGAGGCATGATCAGAATTGGGTTTGATTTTTGGGGCAACAGGGAGGATACAAAAGCTAGCTGCTATGCTCATTGGTCTGTTAATTCATTAGAGATTGCTAAAATTGTAGTATTTCTCTATCTGTTTTTCATTTATTAGAAACTCATACTCATTTTCATTACCCTAAGTTACAGGTTCTATGTGAAATCCATGTTACATGCTTGATTCTGGCTTTTATTACCAGTTTTTAAAAGTGTTGATTTTTTAGCCAATTTTTATCTGTTTTTGGTTTTGAATATTTAAATATATTTGGGGTATTTACTGTTCATGTTGATTTTGGCCTCTTTGAATTGACTCCTGAGACCTTTTGTTACACAGCCATAGCAATTTTTTTTTTTTGAGATGGAGTTTTGCTCTGTTGCCAGACTGGAGTGCAGTGGCACGATCTCGGCTCACTGCAACCTCCACCTCCTGGATTCAAGCGATTCCCCTGCCTCAGCCTCCCGAGTAGCTGGGACTACAGTTGCGCACCACCACGCCCAGCTAATTTTTTGTGTTTTTAGTAGAGACATGGTTTCACCATGTTGGCCAGGATGGTCTTGATCTGACCTTGTGATCCGCCCTCCTCGGCCTCCCAAAGTGCTGGGATTACAGGCGTGAGCCACCCCGCCTGGCCAGCCTTAGCAATCTTTACTGGTTACCTTGCTGTGCAGTTTGTCAAGATGTTCCAGGCTCTTACACATTTCATGCCAAAGGTCTGGAGTCAACCAGTTCTTTTAAATCCTTAGGCTACTTTATGGGGAAATGGCATTTTGTGGACCACTGCCTAGACACAAGTAGTATTTGTGTCTACTGGTTTTGTCATTGTTTCTAAGCTTTTTTAGACAGAGCTGTTTTGGTTTTTATGTTTTAAGACACAAATATAGGTTTGTACTGATGCTTACAATTTAAATTCAGGCTATATGGTTTTCCTTTCTTCTGCCTCATGTCTGTTTCTGCTTTTTCCCATATGAAAATCTCGGAAAAAAATCCGCCTCCTGGGTTCAAGCAGTTCTCCTGCTTCAACCTCCCGAGTAGCTGGGATTACAGATGCGCACCATCATGCCCGGCTAATTTTTTGTATTTTTTTAGTAGAGATGGGATTTCACTATGTTGGCCAGGTTGGTCTCGACTCCTGACCTCAGGTGATCCACCCGTCTTGGCCTCCCAAAGTGCTAGGATTACAGGCATGAGCCAGTGTGCCTGGCTGCCTTGTCTCCTGTTAATTTTTTTTTTTTTTTTTTTTTTTAATACTTAATAGTGTATTCTGGAAGTCACTTCATAATGGTGTTCAGAGCATTTTTTCAGTTCTTTTTTACGTTTATGATACTCAGTTGTTTGGATGTACACGTTGTATTCAACTGGTGATGGACTGTTGGGTTGCTTCTGGGGCCCATAGGTTTCGTCACCTTTTACAATTAGTGAATAGTCATGTGGGTATATTTTTTTCCCACAGCTTTATTAAGTTATTCTATAATTGGCAAATAAAATTGTATACATGCTTTTTTGGTATTGCAAACATTTACAGTCACAATTTTGAATTATATAATACATTATTATTGACTATCATCACCCTGTTCTCCAGAACTTATTTCTTCTAACACAAACTTTATACCTTATGAAACATTTCCCCAGTCCCTCCCTCCCCCTATCCCTGGCTTATGGTAATCACCATTATACTGTCTCTATGAGTTCCACCTTGTTAGATTTCAAATACAAGTGAGATCATGCAGTGTTTGTCTTTATGTGCCTGCCCTATTTCACTTAGCATAATGTCTTCTAGGTTCATTCAGGTTGTCACAAATGACAGGATTTCCTTCTTTAAGACTGAATGGGTCTGGGCATGGTGGCTCGTGCCTGTAATCCCAGCACTTTGGGAGGCCAAGGGAAGCCGAGGCAGGCGGATCACCTGAGGTCAGGAGTTCAAGACCAGCCTGGCCAACATGGTGAAACCCCATCTCTAGTAAAAATATGAAAATCAAGGCCAGGCGCGGTGGCTCACGCCTGTATTCTAGCACTTTGGGAGGC
This sequence comes from Pongo abelii, assembly GCF_028885655.2. Lineage (NCBI taxonomy): Eukaryota > Metazoa > Chordata > Mammalia > Primates > Hominidae > Pongo > Pongo abelii. The sequence goes on from NC_071995.2 coordinate 48,224,331, forward strand.
CGAGGCGGGTGGATTGCCTGAGCTCAGGAGTTCCAGACCAGCTTGGGCAACAGGGTGAAACCCCGTCTCTACTAACAATACAAAAAAATTTGCTGGGCATGGCTGCATGTGCCTGTAATCCCAGCTGCTCTGGAGGCTGAGGCAGGAGAATTGCTAGAACCTAGGAGGTGGAGGTTGCAGTGAGCCGAGATCGTGTCACTGCACTCCAGTCTGGGCCACAGAGTGAGACTCCGTCTCTTAAAAAAAATACAAAAGTCAGCCGGGCATGGTGGTGGGTGCCTGTAATCCCAGCTACTCAGGAGGCTGAGGCAGGAAAATCGCTTGAACCAGGAGGCGGAGGTTGCAGTGAGCCAAGATTGCACCACTGCACTCCAGCCTGGGCGACAGAGCAAGACTCTGTCTCAAAAAAATAAATAAATAAATAACTGAATGGTATTCCAGTGTGTGTGTACACCACGTTTTCTCCATCGATTCATTTGCTGTGGACACTGGGTTGTTTCCATATGTTAGCCACTATAAGTAATGCTGCAACACAGACAGTAGTGCAGATACCCTTCAGCATACTAATTTCATTTCCTTTGGATATACATAGGATTGTTGGATCATACGGTACTTCTATTTTTAACTTTTTTTGACCCAGAGTCTCACTCTGTTGCCCAGGCTGGAGTGCAGTGGCACGATTTCAGCTCACTGCAATCTCAGCCTTCCAAGTAGCTGGGATTACAGGCGTGTGCCACCATGCCCAGCTGATTTTTGTGTTTTTGGTAGAGACGGGGTTTCACCATGTTGGCCAGGCTGGTCTGGAATTCCCGACCTCAAGTGCTTTGCCCGCCTCGGCCTCTCAAAGTGCTGGGATTACAGGCATGAGCCACTGAGCCTGGCCTATTTTTAACTTTTCGAGGAATCTCCATACTAGTTTCCATAATGGCTATACTAATTTACCTTCCCAGCAACAGTGTACAAAAGTTCCCTTTTCTCCGCATCTTCTCTAACACTTACTGTTATTTTTTTTTGTTACACCCATTTTAATAGATGTGAGATGCTATCTTGTGATTTCAACTTACATTTCTTTGATGATTAGTGATTTTGAGCATTTTTACATATGCCTGCATTTCTTTTATGAGTGAGTTTAGCATCTCTTTCATATGTTTAAGAGCTGTTTGCTTTTTTTTGTTCTGTGAACGCTGTTCATAGCATTGTTGGGCCTTTTCATGTCTGTTTTTACAATTCGTGTATTAGAGATACTAGTACCCTTGCCTGTGATGAGCTACAATTTACTATTTTGACTTAGTTTTTTGGGAGGTTTTTACTCTGCTTGTTGTTGTTGTTTAGAGACAGGGTCTCGCTCTGTTGCCCAGGCTGGAGTGTGGTGGTACGATCATAGCTCACTGCAGCCTCCAGCTCCTTGGCTCAAGCAGTCCTCCCCAGTCTGCCTCCCAAGCAGCTAGGACTACAGGTTGCACGCCACCATGCCCAGCTTTTTTTTTTTTTTTTTTCCTCGTAAGGGATGGGTCTCGCTGTGGGTACCCAGGGTGGCCTCGAACTCCTGGGCTCATGCAATCCTACCCCCTTGACCTCTGAAAGTGCTCGGGTTGCAGTTGTGAGCCAGCACACTTGGTTATTTTGACGTGTGTTTGTGTGTGGCAGGGGGGTTTTACCTTGTTTACTATGGTTTTTATATCTTGAAAGCGTTTTTATTATTAATTAATTAAAGCTGTCATTTTATTTTCTTTTGCTCTTCTGATTCTACTGTAGGCAGAAATAGTATAGTCATGTAAAATATATGTTAAAATGTAAATTAAATGTATTTTTTAAAATATACACTTAATTCTTTGTTGCTATAATGTGTTCCTCTTCTAGGCAAGGATAAAAGCCATCAATACATTTTTTGCTAAGAATGGTTATCGATTAATGGATTCTAGTATCTATAGTCAGCCCATTCAAACTCAAGCACAGTATGCCTCCCCAGTCTTTATGCAGCCTGTATATAATCCTCACCAACAGTACTCGGTCTATAGTATTGTGCCTCAGTCTTGGTCTCCAAATCCTACACCTTACTTTGAAACACCACTGGTAAGTGAGATCCTTACAATAAAATATAATAATATTTTTAATTTGAGCTGAAATTTGAAGAAATCAGTTGGAGTGGGAGCTCATTTATGTTGACATTGATGACTTTTTGGCTTTTATTTTATTTTATTTTTTGTATTTTTTGTAGAGATGGAGTTTTGCCATGTTGCCCAGGCTGGTCTCGAACTCCTGTGCTCAGGCAGTCCACCCGCCTCAGCCTCCCAAAATGCTAGGATTACAAGCCACTATGCCCGGCCACTTTTTGGCTTTTAAACAGTGATATGGATATCTAATTCTCCATACCAAATAAATGCATATGACTAAGAGGTGAGCTATTAGAGCGCATAATTTTATTCCATAAAATTTGCTGAGTGAATTGAAAGACGGGATAAGTTTTGCGTGATTTTAAATGCATTTTAGTGTTGCGAAATGTCAGACCAGAACATTCTTTACTAAGTTACGAATTATTGTTCATAAATCCAGTGGTACTTGAAGTGAATATTGCAGAAGTGAATCAGTAAGATATTTTAAGATATTTTTGGCTTGTAAAAGATAAATTCGTAAGCTCATTAAGGTTCTTGTGACCCTCACACCAGATTTTACCTTTACCATTAATATTGTTTAAACATACATTTTTTTCTAGGCTCCCTTTCCCAATGGTAGTTTTGTGAATGGCTTTAATTCTCCAGGATCTTATAAAACAAATGCTGCTGCTATGAATATGGGTCGACCATTCCAAAAAAATCGGTAAGATAAAAACCATAGCTGTAATGTATTTTAAACAATTCCTAATGGATCTTAAGGCATTAATAGCAATGCTTGTTGTCAGGCTCAGTAATAAGGTTTGGTGGATTTTTTGTTTGTTTTGTTTTTACTAAATGTATATGAACAGTTTAATCTAGAATTTGTAAAAACACTTTGACCTTAGAGTTGGTAATGCATGTAACAGACTTGGGATTCAGATTTTTTTTTTAATAATAAAAGAGAATAGAAAAAATATTTCATGACAGCAGTCTCTGACAAATCTGGTGACTAATTTCCATTTAGTATGTTAAATGGGTAGCATTTTAGAGAATGAATTCTTTGAAGATATAAATGTTGTTAACTGAATTGTGTAATAAATGCTGGGATGTATGTTGTTTAGGTTTTTAAAGGATTTTTGAAATGACATCCAAGAACTACAGTGCACAACAGACAGTAGCTAACATTTATTGCACATTTAATATCACAAACTCTGTTCGTAAGGGCTTTACATATTTTATCAGTTACTTTTTTCAGAACCCTTTATAGGTGCACTTATGTCTACAGATAAGGAAATTGAGATATAAAATATCATGTCTGAGAACACATAGCTAGTAATTGGTACAGCTAAGATTTGAACCTAGGCAGTTCAACTCCAAAGCCCGCACTTAAAGCACTATGTTCAGGATAAATTATTAAGAATCATAGAAACTATATGCTATCATAACAAAGATTGAGATGTATGTCTGAGGTATTTTTCTTTATGTAGACATCAACAGATAATCTCAATATTTGGTGTATGTTATGGCTTGTTGTTGTTGTTGTTGTTTTGGGGGTAGAGACGGGGTCTACTTATGTTGCCTGGGACTGGTCTTGAACTCCTGGGCTCAAAGCAGTCCTCCCACCTTGGCCTCCCAAATTGCTAGGATTACAGGCATGATACTATGGCTTTTAACACAGTATGAGTAACCAAAGAATAAAGGACTGACATATAGTCATTTCGATTTATTTAATAGTTTCACATTTATTATTTCTCATTTGCTGTTTTGTGAGACTCTTGGTTTTTGAGGGTTTTTCCTAATTGTTTATTTTCAGTGACATTCAGTCTTTTGCCAGATTCGATTCTCCTAATTATTTCTTTTGGAAAGGAGACCATCTGGAGTATGTTTTTCCAAGATGACTTCTAGGAACTTAGTCCTTTTTTGACGGGTTTTTCTGAAACTTGTTTTACTGGAGAAATGAGCCCCAACAGAATGAAAAAATATTCTTCTCACTGGAAACATTATGTACTACTCTTTAATAGTCAGATTTTTTGGACTATTCTTGACAGACACAATTGGTTAAAGCAATTGAAGATCATTTTCAAGTGTTAGAAAAATTTTACTACTAAGAATAAACACAGGCCAAGGTGGGTGGATCACCTGAGCTCAGGAGTTCAAGAGCAGCCTGGGCAACATGACGAAACACCATCTCTACCAAAAATACAAAAATTAGCTGGGCGTGGTGGTGTAGTGCACGCCTGAAGTCCCAACTACTCAGGAGGCTGAGGAACGAGAATTGCTTGAGCCTGAGAAGCACAGGTTGCAGTGAGCCGAGATCATACCACTGCACTCCAGCCTGGGTGACGGTGAGACTCTGTTATTCCCTGCTGCCACGCCCTCTCACCCCTCCCCACTCCCCCCTCCAAAAAATAAAGGTACTGATATTTGCAGTTGCTTGACTCTAAAATACTTTACATGGCTCCATGGTTATTTCTTTATTGTTACCTTTTATCCGTTGCACCTTTTTGGTGACGGATAGGAATGACAGTCAAGTTATCTTTACTTATAAGGAAGTATACCTATGGTTTTGAAAATACATGGTGTGTTTAGTACCATGTTTTGCATGTTACTTAAAACCACTTGTGTACAGTTCTTTTCCATATATTTGACCAATACAGGTTGGTAATTTTTAATTACAGAAATAATAAGTGAATACTTTTTCTAAAAATGCAAATAAAGTGGTTACTTAAAACCACTTGTGTACAGTTCTTTTCCATATATTTGACCAATACAGGTTGGTAATTTTTAATTACAGAAATAATAAGTGAATACTTTTTCTAAAAATGCAAATAAAGACCTTCTGGACCAGCAACCCAAATCCTTGTTCCCTTCTTGCTTCTAAAAAGTGACTGCTGCCAGGCCTTTATTATTATTATTAATGTTAACAGCTAAGGACAAAGTCTTTTTTAGAGAGCCTTTTGCAATTTTTATATTAACCTGTGACAGCCCAGTGATGATCACTATTCCTACTTAGAGAGAATAGGACTAACTTTCAGAAATCCAGGCATTTTTCTACCTTTCATACTTTATCTTTCTTTCACTTTACTTCTCTTTTCTGTCTTTTATCACTTCTTTCTTTCTTCATTCTTTCTATCTTTTGCCTGGATCGAGATTGTTAAGTCCGTCTCAGTGAAGGGTAAGATTATGAGATCTGAGGGCTGTATAAATGTAGTAAGTTGTCCCTTAAGCATATTGAAATGTAGTGTGAAAGTTGGATGAAGGACATTTTCTAAACATATGCAAATAGCATATCTATCATATCAGTTCATTTTCAAGATGTAACAGGTAATATAAATTTTTTTTTTTTTTTTTTTTTTTTTTTTTTTTTTTTTTGAGACAGAGTCTTGCTCTGTCACCAGGCTGTAGTGTAGTGGTGCAGTCTCTGCTTACTGCAACCTCTGCTTCCCGAGTTCAAGCAATTCTCTGGCCTCAGCCTTCTGAGTAGCTGGGACTACAGGCATGTGCTAGCTAATTTTTGTATTTTTAGTAGAGACGGGGTCTCATCATGTTGGCCAGGATGGTCTCAATCTCTTGACCTCGTGATCGACCCACCTTCGCCTCCCAAAGTCCTGGGATTATAGGCATGAGCCACCATACCCGGCCTTTTTTTTTTTTTTTTTTTTTTTTAAGACGGAGTTTTGCTCTTGTTGCCCAGGCTGGAATGCTGGCATTATAGGTGTGAGCCACCGCATCTGGCCTAAGTATTTTTAAAATTACTTTTTGTAGCCAGTGGGGTGGCTCATGCCTATATTCCCCACACATTGAGAAGCCAAGGCAGGCAGATAACTTGAGCTCATGAGTTGGAGACCAACCTAGGCAACAGAGTGAAACCCCGTCTCTACTGACAATATGAAAATTAGCCAGGCATACTGGTGTGCACCTGTAGTCCCTGCTACTCGGGAGACTGAGGTAGGAGGATAGCTTGAGCCTAGGAGGCAGAGGTTGTAATGAGCTGAGATCGCACTACCTCGCTCCAGCCTGGGTGACACAGCCAGACCTTTCTCAAAAAAAAAAAAAAAAAATTACTTTTTGTTAGGTGACATACTATTTTCATTGCTATTTAAAAAATCTAGTTTGTAATATGAAGTAATTCTATGGCAAAGTGTCACTTTATGTGAAACTCAACCCAACTTTTTTTTTTTTTTTAAAGACAGTGATTTACCCTGTCACCCAGGCTGTAGTGCAGTAACATGATCATGGCTCACTGTAGTTTTGACCTCCCAGGCCCAATCAGTTCTCCACCTGAGCCTTCCTAGTAGCTGGGACTACAGGCGCATACCACCATGCCCAACTAAGTTTTTGTATTTTTTTTTTGTAGAGACAGGGTTTTGCCATGTTGTGCAGGCTGGTCTCAAACTCCTGGGCTCAAATGATCCTCCCACCTCAGCCTCTTAAAAGTGCTGGGGTTACAGATACGAGCCACTGAGCCCACTGCGCCCAGCCTGATAATTTTATCTTTGTTTTTGTTTGTTTGTTTTTGTTTTTTGTTTGTTTTTGTATTTTTAGTTAGAGACAGGGTTTCACCACGTTGGCCAGGGTGGTCTCGATCTCTTGACCTCGTGATCCACCCGCCTTGGCCTCCCAAAGTGCTGGGATTACAGGCGTGAGCCACCGCACCCAGCTACTTTAAGTTTTAATAATGGTAATTTTTTATGGTCCGTAAAGAATAAAACAGGACAGCTAGAGATGCTGTGGGAATTTACATTTAATTGGTGGGGTTATAATTATTCAAGAGGTTTTAAATCCCTATTCCTAGAGTCAGGAATTGGCAACACATGATTTATATTGTTGGTTTATAACTATGAAAATAGATTGCAAAAACTGGGATATATAAACTGCAAATAATGGGCCAAACATAAATCTCACTCTTCTTAATCTGTAGAGCCAAGATCCTCAGTTGCTTGAGATTTTAGGTGTTTTTGCTACTGATTAAACTGCATTCTTTTTATATTAGTCAACCTTAGCTTCATCTGCTTGTAAGCTTTTAGGAAGTTGGGTGCTTATACCCATCATCCAAGATAAAAACTCCCTTTGTTAAAAGCAGGTTGGTTGGTTTAACCACATTGCATACCTTAATTCATGCAGTCATGCCATGCTATTGGGTGCATTGCTGTATTTTCCTAGTTTGCTGTCCTACATATGGATCTTTTGATAAATCTCATTTGGTGATGGATGTTTAATAAGATGCTAGGTTTTGTTTGTTTGTTTGTTTTGTTTTTTGAGACGGAGTTTTGCTTTTGTTGCCCAGGCTGGAGTGCAATGGTGTGATCTTGGCTCCCTGCAAACTCCACCTCCTGGGTTCAAGAGATTCTCCCTCCTCAGCTTCCTGAGTAGCTGGGATTACAGGTGTGTGCCACCATGCCAGGCTAATTTTTGTATTTTTAGTAGAGATGGGGATTCACCATGTTAGCCAGGCTGGTCTAGAACTCCTGGACCTCAGGTGATCTGTCCGCCTCCACTTCCCAGAGTTCTGGGATTACAGGCTTGAGCCACCACGCCCGGCTGAGGCTAGGATTTTAATTATATTCCAGTATTTCTTATTCTCTGCATTATTACTCCCCTAAACAGCCTTTTTAGGCATTTTCCTCCTAGTTTCCGCCTGTGAAAATTTAATACTACAGATTATTGTATGTCTGTATGTATGTAATGTATGTATCTGTGCTTTATACATAAAATGATTACTTTTTGCCCTTCCTTTGCCCCCGTTTTTACTCCCATTAGCGTGGTTTTGCTTCCATTAAGAATGCATAGTGGGCTGGGCGTGGTGGCCCACACCTGTAATCCCAGCACTCTGGGATGCCGAGGTGAGCAGATCACGAGGTCAGGAGATTGAGACCATCGTGGCCAACATGGTGAAACCCCATCTCTACTAAAAATACAAAAATTATCTAGGTATGGTGGTGCGTGCCTGTAGTCCCAGTTACTCGGGAGGCTGAGGCAGGAGAATCTCTTGAACACGGGAGGTGGAGGTTGCAGTGACCTGAGATCGCGCCATTGCACGCCAGCCTGGCGACAGAGTGAGACTCTGTCTCAAAAAAAAAAAAGAAGAAAAAGGGTGTTATAGGCCGGGTGTGATGGCTCATGCCTGTAATCTCGACACTTTGAGAGGCCAAGGTGGGCGGATCACGAGGTCAGGAGTTCAAGACCAGCCTGGCCAACATGGCAAAACCCTGTCTCTACTGAAAATACAAAATTAGCCGGGTGTGGTCGCACATGCCTGTAGTCTAGCTACTTGGGAGGCTGAGGCAGGAGAATCACTTGCATCTGGGAGGCAGAGGTTGCAGTGAGCCGAGATTACACCACTGCACTCCAGCCCGGGCAACAGGGCAAGACTCCATCTCAACAACAACAACAAAAAAAAAAAACAAGAAGAAGAATGCATTGCATAGACTCATAAGCTTAAAACCTGGCTGATTTAAACATGTCGAGAGTGCATTCAGTGACATTAGCTAAAATCCTAATTCTGAGTATTGAAGTAGAAGTAAGTTTCTTTCAAAGAACTTTGGATTTTCCCCCATCTCTCCAAACACAACTTAAAAAATATATATATTATTGTCTTAGAGGTAGGGTTTTCTCTGATGCCTGTGCATGAATTCAGTTGTGCAATCATAGCTCGTTGCAGCCTCAAACTCTTGGGCCCAAGCAGTCTTCTGCCTCAGCCTTCCAAGTAGCTGGGTGTATTATACCACTGCACATTTTAATTTTTTTTGCATGATGGGGTCTTGCTGTGTTGCCCCAGCTGGTGTCGAACCCCAGAGCTCAAACAATCCTCCTGCCTCAGCCTCCCAAAGTGCTGAGATAACAGGCGTGAGCCACTGCATCCAGCCCACAACATTTTTTAATGTAAAATTTACTTCACTTTGGCCTGGCGCGGTTGCTCACACCTGTAATCCCAGCACTTTGGGAGGCCGAGGCAGGCGTATCACAAGGTCAGGAGATCGAGACCATCCTAGCTAACACGGTGAAACCCCGTCTCTACTAAACAAAATACAAAAAATTAGCTGGACGTGGTGGCTGGCGCCTGTAGTCCCAGCTATTTGGGAGGCTGAGGCAGGAGAATGGCATGAACCTGGAAGGGAGAGCTTGCAGTGAGCCGAGATGTGCCACTGCACTTCAGCCTGGGCAACAGAGCGAGACTCCATCTCAAAAAAAAAAAAAAAAAAGTTTACATCACTTTTTAAAATAACATCTGGAATGTAAAAGGGGCAACACTTTTACAACATTATTCTTTTGTGTTTAACTTAATTTTTTGAAAACCCCAGTACAACAGCAGCCAATTTTTTACCTAAGGAAAGATGTTTTTCTGTCTTGATTTACTGCTTTGTGTATATCATTTTGTATTTCCTATAGTGTGAAGCCTCATTTTAGGTCATCCGGTGGTTCAGAACACTCAACAGAGGGCTCTGTATCCTTGGGGGATGGACAGTTGAACAGATGTAGTTCAAGAAACTTTCCAACTGAACGGCAGAACCCTACAGTAACTGGGCATCAGGAGCAAACTTACCTTCAAAAGGAGACTTCCACTTTGCAGATGGAACAGAATGGGGACTATGGTAGGGGCAGGTAAGAAAATAAGGTACCTGAAAACCTTTGATAATAATGTGATCATCCTGAATAATTGAAGAACATGATCTTCATAATAATTAAATGAAGAACATTTAATTATTGGTATATGGTTATATTAAACAAATATGTTATTTTCAGAACATGAGTTGGTTGCTTTTTATAATTATTAAGAAATAGAGTACTCATACAGAATATAGCTCTGAATCAGAGGTTTATAAAGTTATTCTGAAGTTCCTTATAGTTCATATAGGAAAGAATAGCTTAGAAAATTAACATATCCATTTGCTTATGGTTTTAATTTCTTCCAGCTTTTAAACTATAGAAGTGGCTGGGTGCGGTGGCTCACACCTGTAATCCCAACACTTTGGGAGGCCGTGGTGGGAGGATCATCTGAGGTCAGGAGTTCAAGACCAGCCTGGCCAACATGGTGAAACCCTGTCTCTATGAAAAAATACAAAAATTAGCTGGGCATGGTGGCAGGCGCCTGTAATCCCAGCTACTTGGGAGGCTGAGGTAGGAGAATCACTTGAACCTAGGAGGCAGAGGTTGCAGTGAGCCAAGGTTGCACCACTGCATTCCAGCCTGGGTGACAGAGCACGACTCTGTCTCATAAACTATAGGGGTGAGGTTATATATTGCCAACTTGCCTAATTAAACAATAGTATGGTTCTGGTTTGAAGGAATCGCTACTAACAAATGGGCTCATCTTACTTTACAGTGTGGTAGTAGGTAAAGTTTTTAGTAAATTGGCTCAAGATCCCTCAGAATAATATATTATCTTTTAGTAATAGAGAAAACTAGCCCCAAATGTAGAAAGATATTTAAATTGAAATGTATACAGCTGGCCGGGCATGGTGGCTTACACCTGTAATCCCAGCACTTTGGGAGGTGGGGTGGGCGGATCATGAGGTCAGGAGATGGAGACCATCCTGGCCAACATGGTGAAACCCTGTCTGTACTACAAATACAAAAATTAGCTGGGTGTGGCAGCACGTGCCTGTAATTCCAGCTACTCAGCAGGCTGAGGCAGGAGAATTGCTTGAACCCAGGAGGCAGTTCGTAGTGAGCCGAGATCGCGCCACTGCGCTCCAGCCTGGCGACAGAGCGAGACTCCATCTCAAAAAAAAAAAAAAAAAATGTGTACGGCTTTGATAGAATGTATATATCTGAAGAAACTTATGACTTGTCCCTCCACCCCACCCCACCCCCACCTTTTTCTTATTAAAAGGAGAACTGTCTTCAGAGGTCGAAGACGACGAGAAGATGACAGGATCTCAGTAAGTTTTTTAAAACTTTTATTCAGACTTTTTTCTCTTCTGTGATTTACTATGGCATTGACTTCTGGTCTTTCCTTTCTGGATTTTTGTTTTATTGATTGTAGTCTTCAGCAAAGGTAAATAGAGCCTAAATTTAACCCTGAAATTTTTACCACCACCACCCATATACCCACCCTCTAGCACACATGTAGTAAGGAGCTTCGCTTGTGTTGCTTGCTTAAAAAAGTTATTTGAAGATGTAATGTATTCACGTGGTTTTTAAATAAAAACACGAAGTCTTTCTAACTTTCCTTACCTTTTCTTTCTTCTTTCTTTTCCAAGACACGGGATATTACTGTTTCCCAGGGCACTGGAATTACAGGCCTGAGCCACTGTGCTTGGTGCAAGATTAAGGACTTCTAGGGAGAGGCAGAGGAGGAATGTGTCTTGCTATGTCACCCAGGCTGAAGTGCAGTGGTACAATCATGGGTCACTGTAGCCTTGACATCCCAAGCGTAAGTGATCCTCCTCTCGAGATGGGGTCTTGCGGGCCAGGCGCCATGGCTCGTGCCTGTTATCTCAGCTCTTTGGGAGGCTTAGTCAGTGGATCACTTGAGGCTACAGGCCCCATGCAAGTGCAAAACCAAGCAGAACGGTCAGGACATCTTAAAAGCTCCAAAATACTCGCCTTTGGACAGGCATGGCGACTCAAGTCTGTAATGTCAGCTGTTTGTCAGGCTGAGATGTACGGATCACTTGAGCTCAGGAGTTGGATACCAGCCTGGGCAACGTGATGAAACCCCATTTCTACAAAAAAAAAAAAAAAAAAAAGAATTAGCCAGGCACCATGGTGCATGCCCGTGGTCCCAGCTACTTGGGAGGCTGAGGCAGGCTGATCCCTTGAGCCCAGGAGGTGGAGTGCAGATTGTGCCAACAGAGTGAGATTCTGTCTCAAAAATAATAAACAAAATAATGTCCTTTGACTCCATGTCCCGCACCTGGGGTGCACTGATAACAAGGGTTGGGCTCCCAAGGCCTTAGGCAGCTCCACCCCTTTGGCTTTGCAGGGATCAACCCTGGAGGCTGCTCTCATGGGCCCATGTTGAATGCCTGTGGCTTTTCTATGCCCGTTCTGGAGTCTGGAGGACGGTGGCCCTCTTCTGCCACTATGCAGTGCCCTAGTGGAGGCTTGATGTGAGGGCTCCAGCCCCATATTTCCCCTCTGCACTGCCCTAGTAGAAGTTCTCCATGAGATCTGCGCCCCTGGAGCAGGTTTCTGCCTGGACTTATACCAGGCTGGTATAAGTTTCTTTCAGAGGATGCCATACATCCTCTGAAATTGAGTCAGAGGCTCCCAAGCCAGTCTAGGAAGTTCCTCATCTTCTATCTTCTTTTGAGCCTTCCAGACTCTTCCACCCTCTACCTGTTACCCAGTTCCAGTGTTGCTTCCGCATTTTCAGTTATCTTTATAGCAGTGCTCCACTCAGTACCAGTTTTCGTTAAGCCATTCTCACATTGCTGTAAAGAAATACTTGAGACTGGACAATTCATAAAGAAAAGAGGTTTAATTGGCTAACAGTTCTGCAGGCTGTACAGGAAGCATGATGCAGGCATCTGCCCAGCTTCTGGGGAGGCCTTGGGAAACTTACAATCGTGGCTGAAGGCAAATGGGGACCACACAGTTTATACATGGCAGAAGTAGGAGAGAAGAAACCCATTTTCAAAGAAGAAAATGTGTTCCATTGTAACTTAGAATTGTTTTTAGGGTATACTGAACCTTTTAAATCAGTGTTGTAACTTTATTATACACAACCATGAAACTTCAGGCACCATTTTTTTTTTTTTTTTTTTTTTTTTTTGGGAGACAAAGTTTCGCTTTTGTTACCCAGGCTGGAGTGCAAATGGCGCAATCTCAGCTCACTGCAACCTCTGACTCCCAGGTTCAAGCAGTTCTCCTGCCTCAGCCTCCCGAGTAGCTGAGACTACAGTCACCTGCCACCACGTCTGGCTAATTTTTTGTATTTTTAGTAGAGACGGAGTTTCACCATGTTGGCCAGGCTGGTCTCGAACTCCTGACCTCAGGTGAGCCACCTGCCTTGGCCTCCCAAAGTGCTGGGATTACAGGCGTGAGGCATTGTGCCTGACCAACAATTCTTTTTTTTTTTTTGAGACAGAGTTTCGCTCTTGTTGTCCAGGTTGGAGTACAGTGGCGTGATCTTGGCTCACTGCAACCTCTGCCTCCTGGGTTCAAGTGATTCTCCTGCCTCAGTCTCCCAAGTAGCTGGAATTACAGGTGCTCGCCACCATGCCTGGCTAATTTTTGTATTATAGTAGAGACAGGGTTTCACCATGTTGGCCAGGCTGGTCTCGAACTCTTGACCTCAGGTGATCCACCTGCCTCGGCCTCCCAAAGTGCTGGGATTATAGGCATGAGCCACTGCACTCAGCCCAACAATTCTTTCTTAGCATTCCATTGTAGCAGTCCACATGACTTCTCAAATGGCCCTCAACAATTTGGAATAAGAGATTAGGCCCTGCATGGTGGCTCAGGCCAGGTGTGGTGTCTCACACCTGTAATCCCAGCACTTTGGGAGGCCCCGGTGGGTGGATTGCCTGAAGATAGGATTTCAAGACCATCCTGGCCAACATGGTGAAACCCCGTCTCTACTAAAAATACAAAAATTAGCCGGGTATGGTGGTGGGTGCCTGTAGTCCCAGCTACTCAAGAGGCTGAGGCAGGAGAATCACTTGAACCCAGGAGGCAGAGGTTGCAATGAGCTGAGATCATGCCACTGCACTCCAGCCTGGGCGACAGAGCCAGACTCTGTCTAAAAAAAAAAAAAAAAAAAAGAGTGAGAGAGAGAGAATTAGATTTGGGGTTTATTCAATATGTTGTAAATGTCATGATGGAGGACTAAACATTGGGGTAAAAGAAACAGGCATGACTTCCAATAGGTAGGTCATGGTAGAGGAGCTCTTTTGCAGGAGGGAGATCTTAGCTGGGAATAAAATTTTGGATTTGTAAGCCTTCACATAGTAATTGGAATGACAAGCTCATGCAGAGTACTCTCCATAGAGTGGTGAAAGTGGTCTAATATGGAACCTTGGGGAATAAAGCAGCAGTGTTGGGTTGAAAAATGAGATTATTCAGCATGCTGTTTGAAGTAGTCAAGCAAAATCTGAATGGACATGGGTAATGGACAAATGTCATCTCGATTGTAGGCAAAGGCCTAGGCTGAAAATATTTAAAACCTACAATTCAATGATATTTTTGTAAATGTACAGAGATATGCAGCCATCACCACCAAAAAGCAAAACAGGCTGTTTTAACAGTTGCTTGCATATAGGTAGTAGTTGAAGCCATGGATAATGGACATCACTCAAGGAGAATATGAGAAGTAAAGAGTAATAACCAAATGGAAACCATCAAAATTTTAGAAATGATCAGGGGAAAAAGAGCACATCTGTCGAATCTAAAAAACAAAAAAGGTATCACAGAAGCTAAGAGAAAAATGTGTTCCCAAGGAAAGGATGGTTAACACACCAAATGCTATAGGTCAGGAAATGAGAGGTCAGGAAAAAGGGTCTGTCAGGTTTTGCATTGTTGAAGGCGTTGGTGACACCTAAAATAATTTTAGTGGAGTGATGACAAAGTGGAGGAGATACAAGTAAGAGGTAAGAGGCTTGTCAGAGGATATATAGGGTGTTAGACAGGAGGGAAGCATGAGATTTTTCATATATGTTATATAGAGGAGGGATATTGTTTTCCCTTGAGATAAATAGATGGGGAAAGATGGTGATGGTCGGGCACAGTTGCTTAAGCCTGTAGTCCCAGCACTTTGGGAGGCCAAGGAGAGAGGATCACTTAAGCTCAAGAGTTTGAGGCCAGCCTGGGCAACGTAGTGAAACCTTGTCACTACTAAAAAACAAAAAATAAAAATTTAGCCAGGTGTGGTGGTGCACACAGCTACTCTGGAGGCAAAAAAGGCAGGAGGATTACTTGAATCCAGGAAGTCAGGGTTGTAGTGAGCTATGATTGTGTCACTGCATTTCAGCCTTGGCGACAGACCAAGACCCTGTCTCAAAAAAAAGAAAAAGAGTTGATAGCAAATTTAGGTAAAGTGGGTGTTAAGAAGGCATAGCAAATTATGAAATGAATAGTGAAGACTGGTTAGAAGGCTTCAGGAGTATGGCAAAGTTTACAAAAGAAACAGGTGAGAGAAGTGACTAAAGAAAAGTAGAATTGGTAAAGACTGATGAGAGCTCAAGTGAGATGTCAAACCAAGAATTTATGTAGGGATACAGTTCTGTGCATTATAGAGGTTTTGTTTGCTGCTTTTTCTTTTCTTGCAGCTTTCAGCTTTTGTGACACAGGATTAGGGAATGAGATAGCCATGTGACCTATTTTATTATTTGTTCATTTTAGAAACCTCATCCTTCAACAGCTGACTCAAAGGCTCCAACACCAAAGTTTGACTTACTAGCCTCAAATTTTCCACCTTTACCTGGAAGTTCATCAAGAATGCCAGGTGAACTCGTTTTGGAGAATAGGATGTCTGATGTTGTTAAAGGTGTCTACAAAGAAAAGGTAAACACCCAGCATCTGAGTCTTACCTTATGAGACCATATTTAGGCTTTATTTGCAGTGTTGTTATTTAAAATTTTACTTGCATTTAGTGTACATTTCTATCATAGTTTTTATTTATGGAGTTTTCAGCATACTTAAGAGTGTTTTTTTAAAGATTCATGATAAAGCTGCACAAAGGCAATAAAATGTTTCTTGGCTTTTGCATGTCTTTTTTTTTTTTTTAAAGACATGATCTTAGCTCACTGCAACCTCTACCTCCTTGGTTCAAGTGATTCTCCTGCCTCAGCCTCCCAAGTAGCTGGGAGTACAGGCGTGCGCAACCATGCCCAGCTAACTTTTGTGTTTTTTTTTTTAGTAGAGACAGGGTTTCGCCACATTGGCCAGGCTGGTCTCCAACCCCTGACCTCAAGCCATCTGCCCACCTTGGCCTCCCAAAGTGCTGGGATTATAGGCGTGAGCCACCACGCCCAACCTTGCATGTTTTCCTATTAGTCAATTCAGCCTTTTAGAACTCATAACTGACTAATGCAAGCTAAATGGAAGGTGTCATTTCCATTTATGTGCCTATAATTCACTAGTGAAGAAATGAATTCTTTCAAACAATGGAAAGTAGATGTCTAGAGGCTGAGATACCTCATCCTATGATTATTTGGTGTGTAGACCTCTCCATATCAGAAATCCTCATGTGTCACAAGTTTTTCTCATTTTCTACCTTTATTCTAATTCAGTTTTTTTTTTTTTTTTTAATTATAACAGTACATGTCTATAGTATATCTAGGCTTTTAATGAAAAACCTGCAACTACTTTCAGCTCCTTAGGTTTTTCTCCCAACTTTTATTCCTGTATTTCTTAATTTTTTTTTTTTCTTGAGACGGAGTCTTGCTCTGTAACCTAGACTGGAATGCAGTGGCGGATCTCTGCTCACTGCAGTCTCTGCCTCCCGGGTTCAAGCAATTCTCCTGCCTCAGCCTCATGAGTAGCTGGGATTATAGGCGTAAACCACCACACCCAGCTAATTTTTGTATTTTTAGTAGAGACAGGGTTTCTCCATGTTGGCCAGGCTGGTCTCAAACTCCTGACCTTGTGATCCGTCCACCTCGGCCTCCCAAAGTGCTGGAATTACAAGCGTGAGCCACCGCGCCCGGCCCTGTATTTCTAATTAACTTTTTTTTTTTTTGAGATGGAGTCTCACTCTGTAGCTCAGGCTGGAGTACATTGGTGCCATCTCTGCTCACTGCAAGCTCTGCCTCCTGGGTTCACACCATTCTCTTGCTTCAGCCTCCCGAGTAGCTGGGACTACAGGCGCCTGCCACCACGCCCGGCTAATTTTTTTTTTGTATTTTTAGTAGAGACGGGGTTTCACCATGTTAGCCAGGATGGTCTCGATCTCCTGACCTCGTGATCTGCCCGTCTTGGCCTCCCAAAGTGCTGGGATTACAGGCATGAGCCACTGCGCCCTGCCTAATTAACATCTTTTTATTGTAACCTCTTGGCTTTTCCATTTTCAGCAGTGTATGTTAACTTCACTTTCTGAAGCTAAAGATTTAGCTTTCTTAAGCCAACATACTCACACTTTTCCTATCCTCCTGAAATATTGTACTTCATTATATATAAGATATCATCAATTATAAGGCACCCATTATTTTAGTATCTCTAAGAAAGTAAAAGATGTTGCTAGTTATGCTGGGACACACCATCCTTTGTAAGTCACATTTCAGTATTACATATTTTTTTCATGGCTGAGACTCAAACATAATATACTATGATTGTTTGTCCTTTTGTGTGTACTCTCAGTGTCCTACTGCATATGTTCCTGGGCCTTCTCTTTACCATCACCCTGGCAATTTTCCTTACGCTTCTTTATCGATCCCCCTTTTTTTCTCACTCTTGTTTCACTCTTCCACGTTAGGGTGGTTCATATCTTCCATGGTCATGAAGTATAAATTTCTTGCATTCTGAAAATGTTTTTCTGCTCTCAAATTGATCAGTAGTTTGTTTCTATATTGGATTCTCTATCAGAAATCATTTTCCCTTGGAATTTTGAAGGTATTATTCCACTGTCTTGTTTCTTTAAAAAAATATTATGACACATAGTAGTTATTTCATAAGTTCTAAGATACACTTTTTTCCCCCATGTTTTATCACCTTCAAAAATCAGACTAAAAATTATGTTTTAAAAAATGTAGGCCAGGTGCGGTGGCTCACGCCTGTAATCCCAGCACTTTGGGAGGCCGAGACGGGCAGATCACGAAGTCAGGAGATCGGGACCATCCTGGCTAACACGGGGAAACTCCGTCTCTACTAAAAATACAAAAAATTAGCCAGGCATGGTGGCGGGTGCCTGCAGTCCCAGCTTCTTGGGAGGCTGAGGCAGGAGAATGGCGTGAACCCGGGAGACGGAGCTTGCAGTGAGCTGAGATTGTGCCACTGCACTCCAGCCTGGGCGACAGAGCGAGACTCTTTCAAAAAAAAATAAATAAAATGTAAAGGCGGGGCACAGTGGCTCACGTCTGTAATCCCCGCACTTTGGGAGGCCGAGGAGAGCGGATCATGAGGTCATGAGTTTGAAACCAACCTGGCCAATGTGGTGAAACCCCATCTCTACTAAAAACAGAAAAATTAGCTGGGCATGGTGGCACACACCTGTAGTCCCAGCTACTCAGGAGGCTGAGGCAGGAGAATCACTTGAACCTGGGAGATGGAAGTTGCAGTGAGCCGAGATCGTGCCATTGCACTCCAGCCTGGGCGACAAGAGCGAGACTCTGTCTCAAAAAACAGAAAAAGAAAAAAAATAAATAGCCAGGCACATTGGGTCATACCTGTAATCCCAGCACTGTGGGGGTCCAAGGTCAATGGATTGCTTGAGCCCAGGAGTTGGAGACCAACCTGGGCAACATAGAGAGGTCCTGTCTGTCTGTACATAAAGTAAAAAAAAAAATTAGTTGGGCATGGTGACACATGCCTGTAGTCCTTGCTACTTGGGAAGCTGAGACAAGAGGATTGCTTTCTTCTCATCTTAAGGTCTGCTTCTATCCAGTGGTTTTATTTTTATTTTTTCTTATTGGTACATAAAATAATGGTATAGTTCAACAAATAATGGCATCTCAGATTTCATAAGATGATACACAAACACACATATATACATATATACTTTCTTTCTTTCTTTTTTTTTTTTTTTTTTTTTTTGAGATGGAGTTTTGCTCTTGTTGCCCAGGCTGGAGTGCAATGGCTCGATCTCGGCTCACTGCAACCTCCATCTCCCAGGTTCAAGCGATTCTCCTGCCTCAGCCTCCCAGGTAGCTGGGATTACAGGTACTTGCCACCATGCCCAGCTAATTTTTGTGTTTTTAATAGAGATAGGGTTTCACCATGTTAGCCAGGATGGTCTGGAACTCCTGACCTCAGGTGAGCCACCGTGCCCGGCCATGTATGCATTTTTAAAGAATAATCATGAAGTATACATCTCCTTATAACCCCAACACACAATTGTAGCCCATAAACATCCCTAGTATCTTAGCAGTGACATGTGTATCTCCCCGCTATTTATAGTCATTCTGCCCCACGCTTCCTCTTTAGGTATAAACATTATTCTGACTTTGTGATAGCAATTTTCTTGCCTCATTCTGCATTGACAGAATTTTTCTGTGAAGGGCCAGTTACTAATAGTATATATTTTAGGCTTTGTGGGCCATGTATTGTCACATATTCTTTGTTTTACAACCCTTTAATAACTTAAAAACCAAACCAGGCATGGTGGCTCATGCCTGTAATCCCAGCACTTCAGGAGGCTGAGGTGGGAGGATCACTTGAGGCCAAGAGTTTGAGACCAGCCTAGTCAATATAGCAAGACCCCCATCTGTAAAAAAATAATAATTTAAAAATAATAATTATAATTTACAAACCATTCTTAGCTTGTAAGCCATACCAAAACAAGTTGAAGGCTGGATTTGGCCTTGCAGATCTTAGTTTACCAACCCTTGCCCTAGGTGATAAAACGGGGTGCCTGTTTTTGGAAAGCTTATAAATGGAATTGTACAGTATGTATTCTTCTTTTACTTCTTTCATTCTGTATGGTTTGAGATTGATCACTGTTAATACAGATGATTGTTGTTCATTTTGAACTATTATGTGATATTCTATTGTACGAATTAAAATATTTATTCATTGTACTGTTAATGGACATTTTGCCATTATAAATCTTCATGTGAGCAAGAACTTTTCTAGGATTTGTACATCAGCTTGTGTTCTTTTAAAATTTTAAAGTCTTTCAAGTGTTCTTTGAGATGGAGTGTCGCTCTGTCGCCCAGGCTGGAGTGCAACGGCATGGTCTTGGCTTATTGCAACCTCCACTGCCAGGGTTCAAGCGATTCTTGTGCCTCAGCCTCCCGAATGGTGAATACAGGTGCGCGCCACCATGCCTGGCTAATTTTTGTATTTTCAGTAGAGACAGGGTTTCACCTTGTTGGCCAGGCTGGTCTCAAACTCCTGACCTCAGATGATCCACCCACCTTGGCCTCCCAAAGTGCTGGGTTGACAGGTGTCAGCCACTGCGCCTGGTCAGTGTTTCAAGTTTTTAAGAAACAGATTCTTTTTTTTTTTTTTTTTTTTTTTACATATTCTGTGCGCTAATCCTTTGTCAGTTACACGTAGTACAAATAATCTTTCACTTCTGTGGTTTCTTTTCCATCTTTAGTACCTATAGGTTGAAAAAAGTTCTTAATTTTGATCTGGTCCTATTAGTGTTTTCTTTACTCATGCTTAGGAAATGATCTAGCTTCCAGATCATGTTTTCTACCAAGATCATGTTTTCTACCAAGATCATATTTTCTACCAAGTTTTTCTGAATGTTAACTTTCTAAACCTATTGAAAATTTTATTTCATCCATCACTTTTAATTTCCAGGGCTCTTTTCTAAATTCTATGCCAGCAGTATAAATACACATAACAGTGTTTACCATCTTAACCATTTTAACTGTGTACAGTTTTGTAGTATTAAGTACCTTCACATGGTTGTGCAGCTAAGCTCCAGAACTTACAATCTTTCAAAACTAAAACTCTATACCTATTAAACCATTCCCTGTTCCTCCCTTCTCTTATCCTTCAGCAGCCACTGTTCTACTTTCTGTCTCTGAATTGGCTACTCTTAGTAATTCATATAAGTAGAATCATACAGTATTTGTCTTTCTATGACTGGTTTATTTTACTTAACATCCTCAGCGTTCATTCATGTTGAGCGTGAGTCAAGGTTTCATTAATTTTTTTTTAATGTAGCCTACAAACTTTTTTTTTTTTTGAGACACGGTCTTGCTCTGTTCCCAGGAGGGAGTGCAGTGGTACTATCATGGTTTACTGCAGCAGCTTCAACCTCCCAGACTCAACGTGATCCTCTCAAGTAGCAGGGACAACGGATGGACACCTCCCACCCTAGCTAAATATATTACTTTATTTTGTAGAGACAGGATCTTGCTATGTTGTCTAAGGCTGCTCTTGAACTCCTGGGCTCAAGCAGTCCTCCCGCCTCAGCCTCCCAAAGTGCTGGGATTACAGTCATGAGCCCCTGCACCCACCCGTATGTTTAACTTTTTTTTTTTTTTGGGGGGATGGAGTCTCGCACTGTAGCCCAGGCTGGAGTGCAGTGGTGCAATCTCGGCTCACTGCAACCTCCGCCTCCCGGGTCCTGGTTCAAGCAATTCTCCTGCCTCAGCCTCCTGAGTAGCTGGGATTACAGGCATGCACCACCATGCCCAGCTAATTTTTGTATTTTTAGTAGAGATGGGGTTTCACCATGTTGGCCAGGCTGGTTTTAAACTCTGACCTTGT
The DNA here is from genome assembly GCF_028885655.2 of Pongo abelii. Lineage (NCBI taxonomy): Eukaryota > Metazoa > Chordata > Mammalia > Primates > Hominidae > Pongo > Pongo abelii. The sequence goes on from NC_071995.2 coordinate 48,245,693, forward strand.
GATCCACCCGCCTCAGCCTCTGAAAGTGTTGGGATTACAGGCTTGAGCCACTGCGCCCAGCCTATTTAACTTTTTAAAGAACTGCTACATTGCTTTCTAAAGCAGTGCATCATTTTACATTGCCACCCTCTATGTATGAGTTTTAATGTCTCCTTATCATCACCAACATTTGTAAATGTCTTTTTTTTTTAATTATAACCATCCTTGTGGGTATGAAGTGATTTTTCACCGTGGTTTAGCTTTGCATTTTATGATGACTAATGATGTTGACCATCTTCTCTTGTGCTTATTAGACGTGTATATCTTCTTTGGAAAAAGGTCGAAGTGTAATTTTGAAAAATCTTTTTACTTTAAGGATAATGAAGAGTTGACAGTTAGTTGCCCAGTGCCTGCAGATGAGCAGACAGAATGCACTTCTGCCCAGCAACTCAATATGAGTACCAGTTCTCCATGTGCTGCTGAGCTTACTGCATTAAGGTACAAGTTATAGTATTGAAGATCTTCAACATTAAATTACTTTTTCTGGCCGGGTGTGGTGGCTCTCGCCTGTAATCCCAGCACTTTGGGAGGCCAAGGCAGGTGGATCACCTGAGGTCAGGAGTTCAAGACCAGTCTGGCCAACATGGTGAAACGCCATCTCTACTAAAAATAAAAAAATTAGCCGGGCGTGGTGGCGGGCGCCTGTAATCCCAGCTAATCGGGAGGCTAAGGCAGGAGAATTGCTTGAACCCGGGGGGCGGAGGTTGCAGTGAGCCAAGAGCATGCCACTACACTCCAGCCTGGGTGACAGAGTGAGACTCCGTCTCAAAAAAAAAAAAAAAATTACGTTTTCTTCTGATTAGTTGCTCAACTGTTCCTATATGCTATTCTGAGTCTAATTGCAAGCTCTTTTTTCCTTAGCACAACTCAGCAAGAAAAGGATCTAATAGAAGATTCCTCTGTTCAGAAGGATGGTCTCAATCAGACAACTGTCCCAGTTTCTCCTCCAAGTACTACAAAGCCATCGAGGGCAAGTACTGCTTCACCATGTAATAATAACATAAATGCAGCTACAGCTGTGGCTCTACAGGTAACTTGAAGATTTTAGTTTATGTTAAAAAAAATACAATAGATAATTTTTTTTCACGTAACACTTTGTTGGAGTCATTTGGAAGTAGCCCAAGTTGGGGCTGACTATCAGAAAGAAATTTAAGGAGTTTTAAGGTCACTGCAAAGAGATGGAAAGTTTTAGGTGTTTTTTGTTTTGTTTTGGAGACTGAGTCTTCACTCTGTCACCCAGGCTGGAGTGCAGTGGCACGATCTCGGGTCACTGCAAGCTCTGCCTCCTGGGTTCATGCCATTCTCCTGCCTCAGCCTCCCGAGTAGCTGGGACTACAGGCGCCCACCAGTATGCCTGGCTAATTTTTTGTATTTTTAGTAGAGACGGGGTGTCACCTTGTTAGCCAGGATGGTCTCAATCTGCTGACCTCGTGATCCACCCACCTCGGCCTCCCAAAGTGCTGGGATTACATGTGTGAGCCACCACGCCCGGCCCATTCTGTTTCTTTTGATTGCTTTTTTTCTGTTCATATGGTTAAGTGAAGCTTCTTCCTTACCCACGTTAGGATGAATTTATCATTTTGGGGCTAACATAAAGAGGCCTTGTGCCTCTTGATATTCTTTTGGTTGTATATGTGATACTTAACAAGTGGCCATTTCGAGAGGCCACTCCCACTTATCAAGTTCCAGAATTGTTTTATAGTTACATAATTGGGAAAATACAGAAAAGCAGAACAAAACACAAAATTTACCTATAATCCCTAGCATTTTAGTACAGCACTTTTAAAAATAGATTTAGAAGACTGTCTTCTCATTTAATGATAGTAATAATACTAAAATAATAGCTACCATTTGAATGCTTACTATATATTATTAGGACGAGTGCTGAAGACTTTACATGCTTTATTTTGTTCTCACAATACCTCTATTCCACCTTTTTCAGTTGAGGTAATTAAGACTTTTAATGAGTCTTTTTATACCATTGATTTCTAACTGCTCTGCTGGGATTCTTTTGTCATCTTTCTTGGGGTTCTTTGTAGCAAGGAAACAGGAGCAGAAAGAACCATTTTATTTCATCATATGGCTATACCATTATTAATCTAATCTGTCCTTTGTTAGGCATTTAGGTCATTCCCATCGTTGTAAACAACGCTGACATGAACATCCTTCAGTTAAATTCCTCAAGTGAAATTATTGTATAATAAATAAAGATTGTACCAGTGTACTCTAAGCAGTATATATGAGAGTGCTTGTTGCCCTTTTCTGGAAGATAATCTGTGGTTTTCTTGTGGTTAACACAACCATTTTTGTACTTTATAATTTAAAGAATGTGTACCATAAATGTTTTTTTTTATCATCACTTCAAAGGAACCCCGAAAGTTAAGTTATGCTGAAGTGTGCCAGAAGCCCCCTAAAGAGCCATCTTCAGTTCTTGTGCAGCCACTACGGGAACTTCGCTCCAATGTGGTGTCTCCCACCAAAAATGAAGACAATGGAGCTCCTGAGAACTCCGTTGAGAAACCACATGAGAAGCCAGAAGCAAGGGCTAGTAAGGATTATTCTGGCTTCCGAGGCAATACAATCCCCAGGGGAGCAGCAGGAAAAATCAGGGAACAGAGACGCCAGTTTAGCCATAGGGCTATACCTCAGGGAGTGACTCGACGTAATGGCAAAGAGCAATATGTGCCACCCAGATCACCAAAGTAAAAAACAACAAAACTATTCAAAAACTTCACTCTCTTCCCGTTAAACTTGAACTGTGGCTGCATTGAACTGTTTTGGAGGGGAGCGGGTAGCCAGGAAGGAAACAAGAGAAAGTACGTCCATTTCATTATGGATTTTGGAGTTGTGAGTGATAGGATCCCAAAATTCATCTCTAATGTGGTTTTTAAATGCTGGAGGATTCCAATCAATATAAATATATATATATACACACACATATATAAAAAGTATAATTTTTCTATTTTTGTTTTTGGTTTTAATTTGCAGAGATTTGCTGCCAGGAATCAATTTTGAGGGTTCAGATTTAGCTTGGAAGAAAAAAAGAAACATTATATATCCTTCAGTATAGGAGATGAGGGAATGAGAGAAAATATTTTTTGAAGAAGCATTTCTGTAAAATTAGAAATTACTTTTTTTAATCTATTTAAAGTTTGGCTTGAAGAATGCCATCTCTGATTATATGGCCTTGTATTGCAAAGCAGATCAGTGGCTGGGGTGCCTGTTGTAGATGTGAGTGTGTACAAGAGCGATTGAAGCCAAATCTGTTGTCATGTTAGTAAATGATTTGAAAACTGAATGTAATACTTGAGTAGATTTTTTTTTCTAGTTTGAAATTTAGTCTTTTTTTGACCTTATTAATATTTCATTTAACAAGTTGTAAAACTCTGATTGTACTTGGAGATGTGACTACCAATCAGTTTGATACTCAAGGAAAGGGGGTTATTCAAAAAATTGAAAATTTCATCTTGGACCTCAGTGCATAGGTCAAATGGATTTCAGAGGTTTAAACTTCCCTGTGATTCCCCGCTGATACCCCCGAAATGAGAAACAAAATTTTTTTTCTTACTCCATTTGTTACTCTCTGTTCTTTGACTGCCCACCCACAAAAAAGCAAAATAACCAACTACCTACTCAATTGTATGTTTGTAATTGCTTTGACCAGTCTAGTCAAATCATATAAATTGTTCTAAATTTCAGAATTGAACATTGAAGTATTAACTCTTCTGTTCACACATTTAGAATTTTAGCTCCCAAGATGGTAGGGCAGACTGACCATACAGTAATTTATTTGTTGTTAGTGTTAAAGATTAAGCATAGTAACTGACTCTTAAGTGTTAAATAATGTAGAAGCAAAAATTTTTTTTTTAAAAGGCTTAATTTGGGAGGGGGGACTTATTTCTGTTTACAATGTATTACCTTCCTTCCCTCCTTTTCTCCCCCCACACCCAAAAAAATACAGTTTGGAATTCACTGAAACAGTACCAGCAAGTCATGAGATTTTTTAGTAAAGATGAGAAAGATGGTTGAAGAAAATTAGTGCATAATATTTCAGTGAATAAAGTCGTAGCTCTCATATACTAAATAGACAAGTTTACATGCTGTTATTTAGAAAATGGCTAAAATATTAAAAACCGTGTTGTGTTAATCTGTTTTAAGTCATACCATGTTCAGAGTTCTATGTAAGGTGGGTTTTATTTTTCTTTTAAGGGATAGTTTGTAATAGAACTGTCCCATATGTTAGTAAATTACATATGTACAAATTGAAACTGTAAATTGTGAACACTGGAAAGCACCATTGTGACATAGAGTAAACATCTTAGTAATATATTAAAGTGAATGTAAATGGTGGTTAAAATTACATTACTGTGAAATTCATCTTCCAACTCTAAGTTAAGCTTTGGAGATACATGTTAGTGGTTAACTGTTAAGAGCTTTGAAAACACTGCACATATCTGTACAAGCCAGAATTACTATTTCTTTGACTTATTATTAGCTTGGCAGTTGCTTTTGATTTGATTGTTTTATGACATGGTATACTATATTTACTCAGTTTGAAACTATTCATTTCTACACACTATTTTTAAAAATTGCCTACTAGGTGAAACATAACAATAAAACTACCTGTGCTGAAATTTGGGGGAAGTTTAGGTCCTTCAAAAAAATATATTAATCATTGACTACATCTATGATAAAAGTGCTTATTTTGGTTTACTAAAATAATGCAGTTGGTGGAAATGATAAACGTTTTAAGTGTTAACATCCTTTGAATGCGTCGGATTTCGGAGAATAAACATTTTGTAAAAATCACTTGGTAAGGATTATAAACTTAATTACTGCACTTAAAATGAAACATTACTTTTTTTAAACAATGTGTCACAAATGTAGGCCTGTATTATTTGTATGCTTGTGTGACTTACTGTTAGTCCACCAACGTCTAAAAATTTAAAGGTTGTAATTGAAATACAAGAAAAGAGCCTTCTTTTAGAAGAAAGCAAGAATATTTTTGCTTTTACTTCAAATGTTATTGAAAGTAGAAATTTAATGTGTAGATATAACCTTTAAAAATTTTCTTGTTAAGACAATGTTTTTAATTTAATTTGCCTCATTACATCTAATAGTTCCCATTTGATGGGATGTATAGGGAAGAGTGAGAGAGAGAGTGTGTGTGTGTGTGTATGTGTGTGTAATATTTATATATATTCACAGTATGTATTTAGCATTTATTTTATTACAGCAGATTTAAAGTTTGTATCTAAATAATGCCTATGAGTTGTGTGAAGCTGTTGGCTTTTTTCCAACGTTACTTTGTAACTAATGAGGGTGGATGTTCATTGTAGTTTATTTATTTGGTTCTTTAGATGGAGGAATTTAAAAAATCAAATTTTTCTCTTCACCTTTATGACTTGACATTTCCTTGATCTGTTGGAGGCTAAAAGTAGGTGTAAATGATATTGAATGTTTGGTATAGTGATACTCTGCCATAGTTCTTACTGCATGAAGAGAACAAGAGTCACACAAGTTCACCACTTTGCACTTCATAGAGAAGGTACATAGAGACATTGCAAAACCTGTCTCCATTTGCTATCCTGATAATTAAGGTTTTCATAATACCTAGGGCCTGTCTCTGAGTAATTTTAATTTTGCCAAATACATTGACATTTAAAATAGTGATCCATCTAAATTTTTTTCAGCTGCGTTTTGAGGAAGATAAGAGCTTTCAATGATAAAGGTTTGTTGTGGTAGTTGTCTTATGTGCTGAATTTGCAGATGATCAGATGCTGTGCAGAATTCTGATTTATTTTTGTTTCCTAAAATTAAGATAGCTTGAATATTATTTCACATTCCTTTTTCTTTTTTTAAATAGGTTTTATTTGGAAAGGCTTAATGATGGAATGTTAGCATCTTCACTAGGGTAAAGAAAAACAAAAAGAATGTTGCTGGAACATAAAATAGTATTTAAAAGTTAATGAACACTTCTCTAGTTTTCTTAGTTATGGCCTTAATAATTAGTCTCTTGGCTTAAATGTCCACTGGTTTTACTTTGACACAGTTGAACAACACTGGGGTTAACTCTCTGGTATTTAGGCTGGCAATATATATATTAACCATATTTTAAAAGTACCAATTTTGTTTTTACAGAAAAGATAAAACTCAAAAGAGAACAGTGTATTCCTTTTGAGGGGCTTTTATAAATTATTAACTATAATATGTGGTGGATTTTTTCCTAATTTTTTATATTTCCTTACAATTTTGGTGGCCATTAATTTAACTTTAGGCTTTTGGGCATATGCTAGTCTGAGCTTCCAAAAAGATACATATATGTTTCACTTTTCATTAGCTGAATAAGGATATTTTAAGAAGTTGAAAGAGAATTTATTTTCAAGTTGTGAGTAAATCCTCCTTTGAAATTCACCTGATTATTAGATAACTTAAAGTTTATTTTTAAAAGCTGACAACTTTTTATGAATCTTCGAGTTGACAGTTCCTAAAAGCGTAACTCAGATATTAATGGGCTGTGTATTAAATGGTTTTATTTTCAGTTTTGCAGCACAGAACACTGTTGAAATATCCATATCAACTTGATTTTTTTAACCTAATTAAGGTGTCCTTTGACATCTCTTAAATGTTTGGGGGTGGGGGTCAGAGCCAGTTATCCGGCTTCTGTTTTGTCGATTGCTTAGATTTGTTCCTGTTGTCAAAACTGTCACCCCCAAAATTGGTGTGACACATGCTCATGCATAAAATGTTAAAATGAGTACATCCTTGTATTTGTATTTGTTTTCAACATCGCCAAGGTGCTATGGGAAATTAAAGTAACAAAATTAGAAAAAAAATAAAATTATTAAAAAGCAGGACTGGTTTCCTTTTCTCTAGGTGGTGTATGTCTAATGACTACTTCTGTCTACCTTTCAGTATTATATGTTGCCCTCGCTAATTCTATTATTATTATTGTCTAAGCTGTTTTTTGGATGATGAGGGCAGTGGGAAGTAATGGTGTTTCACGTAAAACACGGGCAGAGAGACAAGATACAGCTCTATGATCCTGGAGTTTTCTTTTAATTATTTTAGTATCAGAAGCAGTTATTAAGGGGTGAAAAATGGCTGGGCGCGGTAGCTCACGCCTGTAATCCCAACACTGGGAGGCCGAGGCGGGCGGATCACCTGGGGCCAGGAGTTCAAGACCAGCCTGGCCAACTTGGTAAAACCCCATCTCTACTAAAAATACAAAAATTAGCCAGGCGTGGTGGTGGGCACCTGTAATCCCAGCTACTTGGGAAGCTGAGGCAGGAGAATCGCTTGAACCTGGAGGTGGACATGGCAGTGAGCCAAGATCGCGCCATTGCACTCTATCCTGGGTGACTAATGAAACTCCGTCTCAAAATAAATAAAGGGGAGAAAAGACTGCAGTGGCCCTGTAATCCCAGGGTGCACTTCAGGGGGCCGAGGTGCAAGGATCACTAGAGACTATGAGTTCAAGCCCAGCCTGGGCAATGTAACAACCTAGAGGGTGAGGCAGGAGGATTGCCCAAGCCCAGGAGTTCAAGGCTGCTGTGAGCTATAATTGTGTCAGTGCACTGAAGCCTGGGCAAAAGAGCAAGACCCCATCTCCAAAAAAAAAATAGTGGTTGGGGGACAGGAATCATGGTAATGTGTAGCTTAAAGACTACCTGCATGGAACAGATGTGGCTTGATTTGAGTGTGCATATCAAGCCCAGCTAGAGTATTTGGGGCTTTTCAGAGGGAAATTAACTAGGGAATTTAAATGAGGGTTTTTTTTGTTGGTTGGTTTTGTGGTTTGTTTGTTTGTTTGAGACCGAGTTGCTCTTGTTGCCCAGGCTAGAGTGCTATGGCACGATCTCGGCTCAGTGCAACCTCAGCCTCCCTGCCCGAGTTTTGATTTTTTAAAAAATGTTTCATTTTAAAGCAAGAATGGAAAAGCTGAGTCAATCTCTGGGTTTTTAACAGGTATCTGTAAATTATTGTGACACCTTAAAAATAATGGAGTGGCCGGGCACGGTGGCTCACGCCTCTAATCCCAGCACTTTGGGAAGCTGAGACAGGCAGGTCAACTGAGGTCAGGAGTTTGAGACCAGCCTGACCAACATGATGAAATCCCGTCTCTACTAAAAATACAAAAATTAGCCCGGCGTGGTGGCTCACATCTGTAATCCCAGCTACTCTGGAGTCTCAGGCATGGGAATCACCAGGAGGCGGAGGTTGTAGTGGGCAGAGATCGTGCCACTGCACTCCAACCTGGGCGACAGTGACTCTGTCTCAAAAAAAATGGAGTGGTGTTTCATGGCTATTATGCCACAGTTTATTCTTGAGTTGTTTTAAGTGAATTTTTTTTAATGGTAGAACTTTTTTGTGAGTTTTTTTGAGATAGAGTCACTCTCTCCCAGTCTGGAGTGCAGAGGTGGGATCTCAGCTCGCTGCAACCTCCACCTCCCAGGTTCAAGCGATTCTCTTGCCTCAGCCTCCCAAGTACCTGGGATTACAGGCACACGCCACCACACCCGGCTAGTGTTTGTCTTTTTAGTAGAGATGGGGTTTTGCCATGTTGTCCAGGCTGGTCTCGAACTCCTGCCCTCAAGTGATTCGCCCACCTCGGCCTCCCAAAGTGCTGGGATTACAGGCGTGAGCCACTATGCCTGGCCAGTGGTAGAACTCTTAAGTCAATAAATTTGGCCTAATTTCAAATTATATTCTCAGAAATATTTACTATTCTGCCAAGTTATGTAATTTGGATATGTATGTAGATACACCTTAAGGTAACAGATTTAATATGAGCATTCACTTTAATAATTACTTAGCTCTTTAGCTAAGCCTTTAATTTGCAAATTAACAATTATTTATCTTAACGAAGATGGCTAATGTCAGTGAGCAAAGTGGTGCTGGTAATGACAGGTTTATGGGGGTTAAGTTCTAACAAAGCCTTAGGGGCTTATGTCAGTGTTTTAGTATGTTTATTTGGCTAAGATATGAGGAGTGCATAACTTAAATTTTATATAAAGAGCACAGTATTCTTTATAGTGGACCCAAAACCAAATTGGTAAACTCAGATAGGTAGGCTCTCGTGTTGTATTTAAAATGAGTGATTTTGCAAAGAGTTTTATTACAGATACCTTATATTTAACTACACTTCTTGTTAGAAAATATTAATCTAAATATTATGCCTTCAAGGTTTAATTATATACCTGAAAGTTTTTTATTTTCTTTTTTGTTGTTGTTCATTCACCATCATACTCTGATATACCTGGAAGTTTTTAAATGAAAAGTTCTTAACAGTTACTAGTAAAGAATTATGAATTTTCTTAAAACCATAGTGTCTTTAGTTTGTACAAGAATTTTAAGGAATTGGAATGTTTTCACTTTTTTAAATATTGTTTCCAAATAAGCACCCCCAGTTTCTTAACTTTTTGTTTAAGAGAAGGTCTCACTCTGTCACCCAGGCTGGATTGCAGTGGCACAGTCATGGCTCACTATTCCCTCAAACTCCTGGGTTCAAGCAGTCCTCCCACTCCATCCTCCCCAGTAGCTGGGGCACATGCCACCATGCCCAGCTAGTTTTAAATTTTTTTGATTTAGTTTTTTACTTATTTTGAGACAGTGTTGCTCTGTTGCACAGGCTGGAGTACAGTGACATGGTCATGACTCATTGCAGCCTCGACCTCCTGGATTCAAGTAATTCTCCCACCTCAGCCTCTCAAGTAGCTGGGACTACAGGTGTACACTGCCACCAGGCCTGTTTTTTTATTTTTATGTAGAGACACACTCTTGTTGCCCAAGCTAGTCTTGAACTCTTGGGCTCAAGCAATCCTCTCACCTCAGCCTCCCAAAGTGTTGGGACTGCAGGCATGAGCCACTGTGCCTGGCCTATGAGTACAGTTTTTAGATGATTATGATTATATTATAGCTCCTGGAAGATTTTTTATAGTCCTAACCATGGCAAAATGGGAAGACTCGGCCAGGTGGGGTGGCTGATGCCTGTAATCCCAGCACTTTGGGAGGCTAGGTAGGGCAGATCACCTGAGGTCAGGAGTTCGAGACTAGCCTGGCCAACATAATGAAACCCCATCTCTACTAAAAATACAACAATTAGCCGGGCATGTTGGCACACCCCTGTAATCCCAGCTACTCGTAAGGCTGAGGCAGGAGAATTGATTGAAACCGGGAGACATCTTGCAGTGAGCCGAGGTTGCGCCACTGCACTCCAGCCTGGGCAACCAAATGAGACTCCGTCTCAAAAAAAGTCTCCTTTCCAAAATGGGGGGACAAAAATAATACTGAACCAAACCCAATCCATTTTTTTTTTTTTTTTTTTGGTTGAGACAGGGTCTCACTCATCACCCAGGCTGGGCTCAGGTGATCCTCCCACCTCAGCCTCCTGAGTAGCTGGGACCACAAGTGCACACTGTCACCAGCCCTGGGTTTTTTTTTTTTCGTTTGTTTGTTTTGTGGAGACACGCTTTTGTTTCGTTGCCCAGGCTGGTCTTGAACTCTAGGGCTCAAGCGATCCACCTGCCTCAGCCTCCCAAAGTGCTGGAATTAGAGGCATGCACTACCGTGCCTATCCTTCAAAACCAATCCTCTTAAATCCAGTAGTTAATCTGTAGTATAGGGTGGTTTTAATTAAATTAAACTTACAGCCAATTTTGAACGTGACTGTTAGGGACAGGGCTAAACATTATATCCGCCCCTTTTTTTCTATCTTGATTCTTGTGTCCTTAACCCTATTCATCATTCTCTTTCCCACCTGGAGAGTCTCCAAGTCACCACTATTGTGCTAAGCATATGATATCATTCAAGACTTAATGTTTCCAGTCCTCACCAATAAGGTCTCCCACGTACTGTAGACGAATAAAAGCATTGTTTGTCATGACTAATTTATTACCTCCTAAAAATTTTTTCCTTCATTATCAATTTGTCATTTTTCCATGGATCCAAGCAAACCAGTTGTGTCCAGAAGTAATAAACCCATAAATATGTCTTGAAGGTTGTGGAATTTGCATGTCTATCAAGCCTTTTCCCATCCCCGGACGGTCAAGGTGGCTCACGCCTGTAATCCCAACACTATGGGAATCCAAGATGGGTGGATCACTTGAGATCAGGAGTTTGAGACCAGCTTGGCCAACACGGTGAAACCCTGTCTCTAAAAAATTAGCCGGGCATGGTGGCATGTGTCTCAATCCCAGCTACTCTTGATACACTGAGGCATGAGAATTGCTTGAACCTGGGAGACAGACGTTGCTGTGAGCCGAGATCATGCCACGGCACTCTAGCCTGGGTGACAGAGTAAGACTCTGTCTCAAAAAAAAGCCTTTTTGCCCACCTTGAAGGAAATTATAGGTGTACCATAGCCAGCTCTGCAACTGGTCCTGGTGTATTCAGGCAGGTAATTTTTGTTTGTTTGTTTTTGTTTTGTTGTTGTTGAGATGGAGTTTCAATCTTGTCGCCCAGGCTGGAGTGCAATGGCGCGATCTTGGCTCACTGCAACCTCTGCCTCCTGGGTTCAAGCGATTCTCCTGCCTCAGCCTCCCGAGTAGTTGGATTACAGGCACGTGCCACCACGCCCGGCTAATTTTTGTCTTTTTAGTAGAGACAGGGTTTTGCCGTGTTGCTCAGGCTAGTCTTGAACTCCTGACCTCAGGTGATCCGCTTGCCTCAGCTTCCCAAAGTGCTGGGATTACAGGTGTGAGCCACCACACCCAGCCACAAGTTTTTAAATCTAGATGATGAGATGTGTACGCGGGTTTAATTATCTGTTTGAAAATAGTTTCAAATAAAAATAATTTTTAAAAGCTTAAAGGGGACATTGGTTTCCAGTCTGGCATGTGAGAATCTTGGAGGTTGGCACTTCATCCTAACAAGTCAAAAACTGAATAAACCGGCCAGGCACAGTGGCTCATGTCTGTAATCCCAGCACTTTGGAAGTCCAAGGCGGGTGGATCACGAGCTCAGGAGATTGAGACCATCCTGGCCAACATGGTGAAACCCCGTCTCTACTAAAAATACAAAAAAATTAGCTGGGCGTGGTGGCGCGCACCTGTAATCCCAGCTACTGGGGAGGCTGAGGCAGGAGAACTCCTTGAACCCAGGATGCAGAGGTTGCAGTGAGCCAGGATCGCGCCACTGCACTCCAGCCTGGTGACAGAGCGAGACTCCTTATCAAAAAATAATAATAATAATAATACAAAAGTTAGCTGGATGTGGCGGTGTGCACTTGTAATCCCAACTACTCTGGAGTCCCAACTACTCTGGAGGCTGGGAGGATCACTTGAGCCTGGAAGATGGAGATTGCAGTGAGCCAAGATCCCACCACTGCACTCCAGCCTGGGGGATACAGCAAGACTGTCTCAAAACAACAACAAAAAATCTGCTCTGCAAAAGAAACTGTTGAGAGAATAAAATACAAGCCACAGACTAGGGGGGAAATTGCAAAAGATATATCCGATAAGCGACTGTTACCTAATATATACAAAGAACTTAAAAAAAAATTGTTTTAATTAGCTGGGTGTGGTAATGTGTACCTGTAGTCCCAGCTACTTGGGAGAGTGAGGTGGAAGGATCACTTGAGCCTCGGAGTTTGAGGCTGTGGTCCTCTACAGCCTGGGTGACAGGGCCAGACCCTGTCTCAAAAAAAATTAAAAAGTGAACCAAAGACTTTAACAAACATCTTGCCAAAAAAGACATATTGTATGGAAAATAAGGATCTGAAAAAGGTGCTCTATATTATATGTCATCAGGAAAATGCAAATTAAAACAAGATACCTCTACACCTAATGAAAATAGCTATAATTCAGAACACTGACACCACCAAATGCTAGCAGAATGTGGAGCAACATGACTTCTCATTTATTGCTGGTGGGAATGCAAAATGGTACAGCCACTTTGGAAGACCATTTGACAGTTCTCCACAAAACTAAACATATCACCATGGGATCTAACAATCATATTCCTCAGTATTTACCCAAAGGAGTTGAAAATATGTTCACACAAAAAGCTGTACATGGATGTTTATAGCAGCTTTATTCAAAATTATCAAAACTGAGAAGCAACATTCAGTAGGTGAATGGATCAATAAACTGTGGTACATCCAGTTAGTGTTCTTCAGCACTAACAAGAAATGAGCTATCAAGCCATGAAGACATGGCAAAAATTTAAATGCATATTATGAAGTGAATGAGGCCAATCTAAAAAGGCTACATGCTGTATGATTCCAAGTTATGACATTCTGGAACAGATAAAACTACAGAGACAGCAAAAAGAGCAGGGATTGCCAAAGGTGAAGAGCAAGGGATGGATGAATGGGTGGAACATAGAGGATTTTCAGGGCAGTGAAACTATATATGATACTATAATGGTAGATACATGTTGGACCATTAGACATTGGTCCAAACCCATAGAATGTCCAGCACCAAAAGTGAAGGCTAATGTAAACTATGTTATTTGAATGATAATGATGTGTCAGTGTAGGTTCATCAGGCCAGGCAAGGTGGCTCACGCCTGCAATCACGCCTGACCAGCCTGGGCAACATGGTGAAACCCTGTCTCTACAAAAAATACAAAATTCAGCCAGGGCCTGGTGCAGTGCGGTGGCTCACATCTGTAATCCCAGCACTTTGGGAGGCCGAGGTGAGGGGATAACTTGAGGCCAGGAGTTTGAGACCAGCCTGGCCAATATGGCAAAACCCTGTCTCTGCTAAAAATACAAAAATTGGCCCTGCACAGTGGCTCACACCTGTAATCCCAGTACTTTAGGAGGCCAAGGCAGGTGGATCACTTGAAGTCAGAAGTTCGAGACCAGCCTGGCCAACGTGGTGAAACCCTGTCTCTACTAAAAAAATAAAAATTAGCTGGGCGTGGCGGTGAGCGCCTGCAATTCCAGCTGCTCAGGAGGCTGAGGCAGGAGAATCACCTGAGCCTGGGAAGCGGAGGTTGCAGTGAGCTGAGATCGAGCCACTGCACTCCAGCCTGGGCGACAGGGAGAGACTCGATCTCAAAAAAAATAAAAATAAAAAAATTAGCTGGGCATGGTGGCTTGTGCCTGTAGTCTCAGCTACTTGGAAGGCTGAGGCAGGAGGATTGCTTGAGCCAGGGAGATCGAGGCTGTAGTGAACCCTGATCACGCCACTGCACTCCAGCCTGGGGGATGGAGAGACCCTGTCTTAAAAAAAAATGTAGGTCCATCATTTGTAATAAATGTACCACTCTGCTGGAGGATGCTTATGATAAATGTCACATAGGTGAGATGTCTGAAAAGTCCATTGGATTTCACAATTAAGTGGTTACTGGTAACCATTACCAAACTGATTCACTAGAGTGTGAGTGGAAGCCTGATTACGTAGGGTTGAAAAGAGGTTAGAAAATAAGCAGAGGGAGACAGAGGCCTACTTTAAATGTTCAGTGATAGAGCTGGATTCAAGTGTGTAATTAATTTTCTTTTTTTGTTTTGTTTTGTTTTTTTTTTTTCAAGTCTTAGATATTTCAGTGCTCCACACGCTCAGAGAAACTTCTCTGGTAACGAACTATGGAAATGATCCCTGAAAGTATAGTCTTTTTATGCTTTTCTTTTTTTCTTTTCTTTTTTTTTTTTTTTTTTTTTTTTTTGAGATAGGGTCTCACTCTGTCACCCAGGCTGCAGTGCGGTGGCGCTATCACGACTCACTGCAGCCTTAACCTCCTCGCTTGGGCTCAGGTGATCCTCTCGCCTCAACTTGCATTTTTTTAGAGTCGGGGTTTAGCCATGTTGACCAGACTGGTCTGAAACTCCTGGGCTCAAGTGATCCACCTGCCTCAGCCTTCCAAAGTGCTGGGATTACAGACATAAGCCACCGCACCCGACCGAAAGTATAGTCTTTGTAATCCATCTTCTTACCCTAACCCTGTCTCTCCATCTCTCCTCTTCTCTCCAATTTGTCCTTCTTATGTCCAGTCTGTTAGCTGTGTGTTGGCTTGTTTCTTAAGTGGGATCTCTCCATGGGACAGGAAAGACTGGCGAGTAGCAGTCATGTGTTTACACAGTCCTTGCAGACACTTCCAGATAAGGAAATAATTATCTTCCCCAGTGTCCATATAGCAAATCTCTTCACAGGACAGATTACCTTCAGCAGTTTCAGGCTTTTATGATGATCATAGCTGTGAGCTCCAGAGATTAAGAGACATGATACTCTTAGCATCTATATGTCAAAATTTAGGGATCCTGTATCTGTTATTGGTAAAATCATATTTCCTTGATTTCTGATGAGGTTTTTGTTTGTTTGTTTTTGTTTTTTGTTTTTTTTTTTGAGACAGAGTCTCACTCTGTCGCCCAGGCTGGAATGCAATGGCGGGATCTCAGCTCACTGCAACCTCTACCTCCCAGGTTCACGCCATTCTCCTGCCTCAGCCTCCCGAGTAGCTGGGACTACAGGCGCCCACCACCACGCCTGGCTAATTTTTTGTATTTTTTTAAGTACAGATGGGGTTTCACCATGTTAGCCAGGATGGTGTCGATCTCCTGACATTGTGATCCACCTGCCCCGGCCTCCCAAAGTGCTGGGATTACAGGCGTGAGCCACCGTGCCCGGCCTGTGTTTTGTTTTTTTATTTATTTAATTAATTTATTTATTTTGAGACAGTCTTGCTCTGTCGCCCAGGCTGGAGTGCATTGGCACAATCTTGGCTCACTACAACCTTCACCTCCCGGTTCAAGCGATTCTCCTGCCTCAGCCTCCTAAGTAGCTGGGACTACAGGCTCCTGCCGCCACACCTGGCTAATTTTTTTGTAATTTTTAGTAGAGATGAGGTTTCACTATGTTGGCCAGGCTGGTCTCGAACTCCTAACCTTGTGATCCACCTGCCTCGGCCTCCCTCAGTGCTGAGATTACAGGCATGAGCCACTGCGCCAGGCCTCTGATGAGTTTTTAAATCTTTTTATATATGTTTGTTAGCCATGTATTATTTCTTACTTATTTTTCCATGAGGTTGTCAGTTTTTGTTACTGGCAAGCCTCTATATATTCTGAATATTTTGCTATCTGTTAAATATACTAAAAAAAAATTCTTGCCTGTAATTTCTTTAACTTGTATATAGGGTCTGGTGTTTTCTTCTAATACTATAATAATTTTGGTTTTTGAATTTTAGCTTTTTTTTTTTTTTTTTGAGATGGTGTCTTACTCTGTCACTCAGGCTGGAGTGCAGTGGCGTGATCTCAGCTTACTACAACCTCTGTCTCCTGGATTCAAGTGGTTCTCCTGCCTAAGCGTCCTGAGCAACTGGGATTATAGGTGCCTGCCACTGTGCCCAGCTAATTTTTGTACTTTTAGTAGAGATGAGGTTTCGCCATGCTGGTCAGGCTGGTCTCGAACTCCTGACCTCAAATGATCAGCCTGCCTCCGCCTCCCAAAGTACTGAGATTATAGGCTTGATTCACCATGCCTAGCCTGAATTTTAGCTTTTAAATATATTCAGAGTTTATTTTGGTGAATTATTTTTTTCTGAGTAGTTATTTGTTCCAAAACCATTATTGAAAACTGTATCCTTTCTCTCTGATTTGAGGTGCCACCTTTATCACAAAGGAAACTCCCAGTTATTCCTGCGTTATTGTTTCTTCACTGTTTATCCAATCCCTTTTATCAATTCTATGCCTATCCTAATAGCTTTCTGCCTTAAATTCTACATCTTTTTTGTGTGTGTATTTTGATGTTTGAACAAGGAAGTTGCTCCTATGACTATTCTTGTTTAGCATGCCTGGCCACTCCTGTGAATTATTTTCTTCAATGTGGATTTTAGAATCACCTATTGAATTTTGTTAAGAAGTATTCTGTTAGGATTTTTATGAATATTGCATTGAACTTTTTTTTTTTTTTTTGAGATGGAGTCTATGTTGCTCAGGCTGGAGTACAGTGGTGTGATCTCAGCTCACTGCAACCTCTGCCTCTCAGGTTCAAGCTATTCTCCTGCCTCAGCCTCCCAAGTAGCTGAGATCACAGGTGTGCACCACTATGCCTGGCTAATTTTGTATTTTTAGTAGAGGTGGAGTTTCGCCATGTTGGCCAGGCTGATCTCGAAGTCCTGACCTCAGGTGATTCACCTACCACAGCCTCCCAAAGTGCTGGGATTACAGGCGTGAGCCACTGCGCCCAACCTGCATTGCACTTACAGGAAGTTTTTTTTTTTTTCCCTTTTGAGACAAAGTTTCATGCTTGTTGCCCAGGCTGGAGTGCAATGGCATGATCTTGACTCACTGCAACCTCTACCTCCCAGGTTCAAGTGATTCTTCTGCCTCAGCCTCCTGAGTAGCTGGAATTATAGGCATGTGCCACCACGCCTGGCTAATTTTGTATTTTTAGTAGAGACAGGGTTTCTCCATGTTGGTCAGGCTGATCTGGAACTCCCGACCTCAGGTGATCCGCCTGCCTCAGCTTCCCACTGTGCCCGGCCATGGAAATTTTAGGACAACTGACTTGATAAAATATTGAGCCTTGCCACTAAAAAACATGCATGTTTATATTACCATTCATCATTCAGACTGAATTTTTATGTACATTAATCAGCTTTCCCTTCTGATTTCTTGGTTTTTAGACTTGTAGCTTTTTAGTATGTCTTGATATCAGGTCAGGCAAAGCCCCCTTTTCTATCTTATTTTTTGACTTTCTTTGAAAATTTCTTCTTCTGTTTGAACTTTAGAATCAGCTTGTCAAGTTACGATTTTTAAAAATTACAATGAGGCCGGGCGTGGTGGCTCATGGCTGTAATCCCAGCACTTTGGGAGGCCGAGGCAGGTGGATCACCTGAGGTCAGGAGTTCAAGACCAGCCTGGCCAACATAGTGAAACCCCATCTCTACTAAAAATACAAAAATTAGCCAGGAGTGGTGGTGTGCCGAGACCAGCTTGGTTGGGGAGACCCTAACCCAGTGGCGCTAGAGGAATTAAATCCACACACACAGAAATATAGAGGTGTGAAGTGGGAAATCAGGGGTCTCACAGCCTTCAGAGCTGAGAGTCCCAAACAGAGATTTAGCCACATATTTATTAACAGCAAGCCAGTCATTAGCATTTTTTCTATAGATAGTAAATTAACTAAAAGTATCCCTTATGGGAAACGAAGGGATGGGCCAAATTAAAGGAATAGGTTGGGCTAGTTAATTGCAGCAGGAGCATGTCCTTAAGGCACAGATTGCTCATGCTATTGTTTATGGTTTAAGAATGCCTTTAAGCGGTTTTCCACCCTGGGCGGGCCAGGTGTTCCTCCTGTAAACCCACAACCTTCCAGTGTGGGCGCTAGAGCCATTATGAACATGTTACAGTGCTGCAGAGATTTTGTTTATGGCCAGTTTTGGGGCCAGTTTTTGGCCAGATTTTGGGGGGGCTTCCTCCCAACATGTCCCCCTTCTTTGATTTGCAAATTGATAAAAGCAAAGGCAGCTTTGTCACAGTGAGCTACTTCTCACAGGAGTCAGGATCCACAACTGCAGACTATACAAGGAAAAACAACACAGATTAAAAGCACAATCGTCTTTGAAATTACAGAGCTTCCAAGTGTTTTTATCCATTTTCAGCTCCTTTAAGCACTCCAGTTCCTGGCATTAAGGTCAGGTATGCCTGGGATGCTTTAAATATTTGTTCTTTTAATTTTGCAATATCCAAAGACAAGTTTGTAGAGTGTCCTTCTAGATGCGTTTTTATTCTTTCCCAAAGTTTGATCTTATTAAGAGCATTTAATAGTTTCCACAAATCCTTATGTTTAGCTCCTACAGCGAGCCATATCATTTGAGGTTGAGATGCCACTATACCGCCATGATTCCAGATAATAGGAACTCTTGCTGTACTTCTTATCATTTCTACCATCTGACCATTTTGTTCAGACCAGCTGAACGTAGTGTGGCCATGGCACGCAGACTGAGAGGTGCAATTCAAGCTGAACATCCCCTTAGGGGACCAATTAATAATGATTCCATAGGAATCGTTGTGCAGCACCTCTGCCTGTTCTGCAAAGCAATCTTCCTAAACACGTACGTTCACTTTTTCTGGTAAGGTTCAATTTTGTTTACAAATAGGTTTTTGAGGGCAGTATGACTCAATTCTAAGAACAGATTTATTATGGTCAATACTGAGATGAGAAAGCATGTGTAACTGTGTCATAGAGTGATTAAATCTAGGCAATATTGCCAGCCAAGATTGATAAATATGCCCAATAAGTATAATTGTTCTCTGTGTCAGCCCTTGTTGAAGGAATACTCATGGTAGTGGTGATAACCGCTATCATAGCTACCATTAAATTATTCATTGTGACTGGCTGTCCCGCTTTCCTCAGGTTTTCTTCCGCCATCTGTGACAGCTTCTTGATCTGTCCCCAGGTGGGTGGCTGTGTTCAACGGGTGTTGCTCATGACAGTTGGGGTCCTCCTCAGCGTCAGTCTCGACATGGCTGCAACCGCGGGGTCCTTGGGATCCTCCCGGAATCTCTTCCTCGGCATCTGGCTCATGATAAGGTTTCAGGTGTCTTGATGGTATCCAAATCGGCTGTTGATTTTGGCCTGGAGAAACATAACCTCTACCCCAAGGTATTATTTTACCTATTTCCAAACTTTTTGTTATCGGATCTCTCCACCAAACCAATGGTTTTGCTTCTGTCTTTGCAGCTGGTTTCTGTACATGCTGTTCAGCTGCTGATAACATTTGTCCTTTGGGCAGGCTCAAAAAATTTAAAGTTAATAATGCTAGGTTCAGTTGCATCTGTGGGGTTCCATATTCTCTGTCTCCCCATTTCTGCTTTTGCAACTGCTGTTTTAGGGAGAGATTCATTCTTTCCACTATGGCTTGTCCTTGAGAATTGTATGGGATACCAGTAATGTGTTTAATATTCCACATAAAGAAAAATGTAGCTAGAGCTTGGCTAGTATAGACTGGGGCATTATCTGTTTTAATAGAAGCTGGAATGCCCATCACTGCAAAACACTGCAAAAGGTGACATTTAAAACAGGCAGAAGATCTCCTGATTGGCATGTAGCCCAGACAAAGTGAGAAAAGGTGTCCACACATACATGTACATAAGCTAGTCTCCCAAACAAGGGAACATGTGTGACATCCATTTGCCAAATAGAGTTAGGTTCCAGTCCTCGAGGATTAACTCCTCCTGTAAAAGATGAGGAATGTACCATTTGGCAAGTTGGACGTTGCTGGATAATAGCTTTAGCTTCTTTCCAGGTAATGCTGTATCTGCATTTGAGACCAGAGGCATTAACATGGGTTAAATTGTGAAAGTGTCTAGCATTAGATATTGCATTAGCAACTAGGTGATCAGCTATTTGATTCCCTTCAGTCAAAGGTCCTGGAAGATGTGTATGAGCCCTAATGTGAGTGATGTATAAAGGGTGCATTCTACTTCTAACTGCTGTTTGCAATTGGGTAAATAAAGTCATCAGTTGTTCATCTGTATGAAATCATAACTGAGCATTTTCAATTAACTGTGTGGAATGAACCACATATGAAGAATCAGAAATCACATTAATAGGCATATCAGAAGAAGTCAATACCTCAATTACAGCTACAAGCTCCGCTTTTTGAGCTGAAGTATAGGACGTCTGGAAAACTACTTTTTGAGTCAAAATAAGAAGCTTTACCATTACTAGACCCATTTGTAAAATCATTCTCAGCACCTTCAATTGGTTTAAATTTAGTTATTTTAGAGAGAATCCAATTAATTTCAAAAACTGAAACAGCTTCACTTTAGGAAAATGGTTATCGAGAATACCCAAAAAGTCAGCTAAATGGGCTTGCCAAGAAAGACTATTTATAAAAGCTTGCTGTATTTGTGCTTTCGTGAGAGGGACAATAATTTTTCCAGGCTCATATCCATGTAATTTAACAATCAGAGTTCTCCCAATCCGTATCATTGTAGCGATTTGATCTAAATAAGGAGTTAGAGTCCGTGAATTAGTATGTGGAAGAAAAAGCCACTCTACTAAGTCCTGTTCTTGGACAATAACACCAGTAGGTGAATGCTGAGTTGAAAAAATTAGCAAATCTAGAGTCTTCTCTGGATCTATTTATTTGAGCTTTATGGACTTGCTTCTCAATCAGTTGTAACTCTGCTTCAGCCTTCTTTGTTAATCGCTGAGGGCTAGTGAGACTAGGAGTTGCTCTAACGGTAGAAAACAGATTACTCATGGCATAGGTAGGAATGCCTAGAGCAGGTCGTATCCAATTAATGTCCCCTAGTAATTTTTGAAAGTCATATAATGTTTTTAGTTGATCCCTATGTATGGTTACTTTCTGTTGCACAGTGGTAGTGTCATTTACTAAAGTCCCCCAGTAGGAGTAAGGAGTAGTAGTCTGAATTTTGTCAGGAGCTATAATTAAGCCAGTGCGAGAAATCGAATTTTGCAAGTGATCATAATATTGGAGTAATATTTCTCGAGTGGGGGCAGCACAAAGTATATCATCTATATAGTGAATAATGTAACACTGAAAATTTTTTATGAGTAGGTTCAATTGCTTGCCCCACATACATCTGGCAAATTGTGGGACTGTTTAATATGCCCTGTGGCAACACTTTTGAATGATAACGTTTAGCAGGCTGCAGGTTGTTTACTACAGGAATTGTAAATGCAAACCATTCAGTCTTGCTCAGCTAAAGGGATAGTAAGGAAACAGTCTTTTAAATCTGTGACTATTAAAGGCCAGTTTTTTGGAATTATAGCAGGAGAAGGCAATCCTGGTTGTAATGCCCCCATAGGTTGTATAACTGAATTGATGGCTCTTAAGTCAGTTAATATTCTCCATTTACCGATTTTTTTCTTAATTACAAAAACTGGAGAATTCCAAGGAGAAAATGTTGGAGCTATGTGCCCATTTTCTAATTGTTCAGTAACTTCATTTATCTAAAGCCTCCAGTTTATCTTTACTTAGCGGCCATTGTTCTATCCAAATTGGCTTATCTGTTAACTGTTTTAAAGGTATAGGTTCTGGAGGCTTAACAATGGCTGCCATCAAAAATTATTTCCTGATCTTTGGCGGGAACTTTGTTTTTCTGCTTGAAGCAGTTCCTTCAAAACTTGCAAATTTTTTTCTAGTCCCATACCAGGGACATACCCCATTTCATGCATCAAATGTTGACTTTGAGGGCTATATAATTGTTCTGAAATTAGAACTTGTGCTCCCCATTGTTGTAATAAATCTCTTCCCCATAAATTTATAGGTACAGAAGTTATAATTGGTTGAATAGTCCCAGGTTGTCCACTGGGCCCTTCACAATGCAAAATATAAATACTTTGATATACTTCAGCAGCTTTACCAACTCCAACTATGTTAAATTGAGTGGGTTGAATTGGCCACGCAGACAGCCAGTGCTGTAGAGAAATGACTGAAATGTCCGTTCCTGTATCTACCAAACCTTTAAATTTATTTCCCTGAATAGTTATTTCACAGGTAGGATGTTTATCAATTTGATTTACCCAATAAGCTGCTTTGCCTTGTTTATTTGTGCTTTCAAATCCTCCTGTTGGTTTAATTTCACTTTTTCCCATTCCCACATTCGGCACAATCAGGAGCTGTGCTATGTGCTCTCCTGGCTCTGCTTTCCAGGGAACAGAAGTAGATACAACAATTTGAATTTCCACATTGTAATCTGAATCAATGACTCCTGTATGTATTTGTATGACTTTTAAACTTAAACTAGACCTTCCTAAAAGTAATCCTATTGTCCCTGCTGGAAAGGGTCCACAGACTCCTGTTGGGACCTTTTGCGGGGGTTCCCCAGGCAGAAGGCTCCCAGTTTTTGTGCAGCATAAATCTACCGTGGCACTACCAGCTGTGGCAGGGGACAGACATTATACAGGGGTGAGGGAATGGCCTGAGCTGGAAATGCCCTGGTTTCGGCATTTCCCGAAATTGGGTTCCCATCTTTATCAAACTTAGAGTGACACTGAGGAGCCCAATGTTTTCCTTTTTTACACTTTGGACATATTTCAGGCTCAGCAATTTTCTTTTTTCCCCTATCTGGCAGCCTGACTTGCTGATTTTTTTCTACATTCTTTTTCAGTATGACCATGCTTCCCACAGTTAAACAATCTCCAGGAAATGGAGTATTTCTTTTATCCACTCTCAGTTCACCATCGCCTGTGCCAACAAAGTAGCTTTATGCAGATTACCTCTGATACCATCACAGGCCTTGATAAAATCAACTAAATGTGTTTTCCCTCTAATAGGTCGCAGAGCAGCCTGGCAATCAGGATTAGCATTGTCAAAAGCTAATAACTGCAACACTATATCCTGAGCAGCCGAATCTGCAATCATCTTTTTAAGAGACTCCTGTAACCAAGCTATACAATCAACATATGGTTCTCTTGGTTTCTGTTTTATAGCACTAAAGGAAGGGTATTGTTGTCCACCTGAAGTGATTTTTTCCCAAGCTCTAATGCACACTCTGCTAAGTTGTTCTATGGCATCATCCTGCATGACCACTTGTGCATCTAAACCAGCCCAGCCGCCAACGCCCAAAAGTTGAGGTTGGGTCTGGGCATTGTGAGCAGCCTGAATGGAAGCTTCATCTGCCCATCAAGTTTTAAATTGTAAGAACTGAGCAGGAGTTAGACAAGCTCAAGTAAGAGCATCCCAGTCAGGAGGTATCATCCGACTGGAAACAGCAACATTCTTTAACAGTCCCATTACAAAAGGAGAACCTGGTCTATACTGATTTATAGCTTGTTTAAATTCTTTGAGTAATTTAAAAGGAAAAGGCTCAAATGTAGCTGTAATATTTCCCTGTTGATCTGGGGGGTGTGTTCTAACAGGGAACTACCAAGCCTCTAAATCACCCTCTCGTCTAGCTTGCTGAATTCCTGCCTGAATAGAACTAAGAGTGGTCGCTCGAGGCACTGCTCGAACAGTCACTGGGGCAACTACTTTTCACCCAATGTCCTCCAGAAAAGAAAGATCCGGAGGGTCTTTTTCTTCAAAATAATAATGAGGGGGTGCAGAAGGGTAGGGATGAACCTCTCCCTCCTTTGCTGCTTTAGCTTTAGCTAGCAAATAAACATGCTCTGTAACCTCTTCTGTTACTTCTCTATACTCTCCTTCCTCCTCATCAGTGTGAAAAAGTTCCAAGGTGGAATGAACCAGACCCCAAACTTGTCCCATTGTTACCCTGATGCTTCCAAGCTCCCCTTCTTACTCACCACGGGGATTGCTTTAAGAGTACTCAGGTGTCCTCCAGCTAGTTTTCCATTCCAACTGTCACTCTGGTGACCCTTCGACTTGGATGCGAGGCCCCACGTTGGGCGCCACTTGCTGAGACCAGCTTGGTCAGGGAGACCCTAACCTAGTGGCACTAGAAGAATTAAAGACACACACACAGAAATATAGAGGTGTGAAGTGGGAAATCAGGGGTCTCACAGCCTTCAGAGCTGAGAGCCCTGAACAGAGATTTACCCACGTATTTATTAACAGCCAGCCAGTCATTAGCATTGTTTTGTTTCTATAGATATTAAATTAACTAAAAGTATCCCTTATGGGAAATGAAGGGATGGGCCAAATTAAAGGAATAGGTTGGGCTAGTTAACTGCAGCAGGAGCATGTCCTTAAGGCACAGATCGCTCATGCTATTATTTGTGGCTTAAGAATGGCTTTAAGCGGTTTTCTGCCCTGCGTGGGCCAGGTGTTCCTTGCCCTCATTCCCGTGGGCGTTCCACCTTCCAGCATGGGCTTTAGGGCCATTATGAACATGTTACAGTGCTGCAGAGATTTTGTTTATGGCCAATTTTGGGGCCAGTTTTTGGCCAGATTGGGGGGTGGGGGCTTGCTCCCAACTGTGGTGCACATCTGTAGTCCCAGCTACTTGGGAGGCTGAGGCAGGAGAATCGTTTGAACCTGGGAAGCAGAGGTTGCAGTGAGCCGAGATTGCACCACTGCACTCCAGCCTGGGTGACAGAGCGAGACTCTGTCTTAAAAATAAAAAAATTAGCTGGGTGCAGTGGTGGTGCCTGCAGTCCCAGCTACTAGGGAGGCTGAGGCAGGAGAATTGCTTGAACCTAACCTGGGAGGCAGAGGTTGCAGTGAGCCGAGATCGCGCCACTGCACTCCAGCCTGATTGAGGCCTTGTCTCAAAAAAAAAAAAAAATTATGACATTTGATAATTTTTTTTTTTGAGATGGAGTCTCGCTCTGTTGCCCAGGCTGGAGTGCAGTGGTGCGATCTTGGCTTACTGCAAGCTCTGCCTCCTGGGTTCATGCCATTCTCCTGCCTCAGCCTCCTGAGTAGCTGGGACTACAGGCACCCACCGCCACACCCGGCTAATTTTTTTGTATTTTTTAGTAGAGCTGGGGTTTCACTGTGTTAGCCAGGATGGTCTTGATCTCCTGACCTTGTGATCCACCCGCCTTGGCCTCCCAACGTGCTGGGATTACAGGTGTGAGCCACTGTGCCTGGCTGAGGTTGGATAAACATTGCATTGATTTTTACTGATTAAGTTTTAAAGTACTGATACCTTCATGATATTGAGTCTTCTAGAAATGGGTAATTATTCATTTAGATATTCTTTTTCTGTTTGTTTTTCAGCTAGGTCTTCTTTTAGATCAGTTACTGTTAGAGGTTATTTTTTTTCATATAGGTCTGTACATTTCTTGCTAGGGATATTCCTTATAACTATGAATGGATTTCGCCTTTCTTTCTTTCTTTCTTTTTTTTTTTTTTGAGACAGAGTCTCATTCTGTCACCCAGACTGGAGTGCAGTGGCATGATCTCAGCTCCTGGGTTCATGCCATTCTCCTGCCTCAGCCTCCCGAGTAGCTGGGACTACAGGCACCAGCCGCCATGCCCGGCTAATTTTTTTTTGTATTTTTTAGTAGAGATGGGGTTTCACCATGTTAGCCAGGATGGTCTCGATCTCCTGACCTCGTGATCCGCCTGCCTCAGCCTCCCAAAGTGCTGGGATTACAGGTGTGAGCCACCATGACTGGCCGATTTCACCTTTCAATGGCAATTACTATAAGAACAAGAAAGTTATTTATTTTTATATATTTACCTAATTTTAAGTTACCTTATACAACTCTCATTAATATTCCGTTAGAACTAGAATTTAAACTCTATGCGAATCTGGACCTTATTTAAACACTGTATCCCTAGCACCTAGACAATGCCTAACATGTCACATTAACTTAATATATATTTTATTTATATTTTTTGTTTATTTATTTTTTTTGAGACAGACTCTTGCTCTGTCACCCAGGCTGGAGTGTAGTGGTGCGATCTTGGCTCACTGCAATCTCTGCCTCCCAGGTTCAAGAAATTCTCTGTCTCAGCTTCCCAAGTAGTTGGGATTATAGGCACCCGCCACCACGCCCAGCTAATTTTTGTATTTTTAGTAGAGACGGGGTTTTTACCATGTTGGCCAGGCTGGTCTTGAACTCCTGACCTTGTGATCTGCCCGCCTTAGCCTCCCAAAGTGCTGGGATTACAGGTTTGAGCCACCGAGCCCGGCCATTAATATTTATTTTAATGAATGAATGATGGTATTTTAGTTGATTCTGTTGCATTTTCTGGGTAGACAATTTTTCCAAATTTTCAACTATTGTAATCATGAGACTTGGTAGATTGCTCTGAAATTCATGTTCTGAAGTACCCTTTCTCCTATGTATACGTCAATATTAGATAAAATAGAAAAAGGTAAAGTTACAAAGCTATGACATGCAGAAACAAGAACTATTTCTTTGTACTTAAAACAGTGTTTAGAGGCTGGGCAGGGTGGTTCATATTTGTAATCCTAGCACTTTGAGAGGCCAAGGTGGGAGAACTGCTTAAGCCCAAGAGTTTGAGAACAGCTTGGGCAACATAGGGAGACCCCTGTCCCCACAAAAAGTAAAAAAATTAGCCAGGCTTGAGTCCGGGAGGTTGAGACTGCAGTGAGCTATGATCGTGCCACTGCACTGAAGACTGGCTGACAGTGAGACTCTGTCTCTAAAGGAAAAAAAAATGCTTATTTGAAGAAATAATCCCTGAAAACTTCTCAAATTTGATAAAGAATATTAATGTGCACATTCAAGGTCAGTTAACTCCAAGAAGAATAAACTCAAAGAGATCCACACCTAGGCACATTATGGTCAAACTGCCAAAAGACAAAAACAAAGAGAGAATATTGAATACAGCAAAAAAAAAAAAAAAAAAAAAAAGGCAACTCATCATGTATAAGGGATCCTCAACAAAATTAATAACTGACTTCTCATCAGAAACCACAGAGCCCAGCTGGGTACGGTGGCTCACGCCTATAATCCCAGCACTTTGGGAGGCCGAGGTGGGCATATCACCTGAGGTCAGGAGTTTGAGCCCAGCCTGACCAACATGGAGAAACCCCATCTCTACTAAAAATACAATATTAGCCGGGCGTGGTGGGGCATGCCTGTAATCCCAGCTACTTGGGAGGCTGAGGGAGGAGAATTACTTGAACCTGGGAGGCAGAGGTTGCAGTGAGCCGAGATCTCGCCATTGCACTCTAGCCTGGGCAACAGGAGCGAAACTCCATCTCAAAAATAATAATAATAAAAAAGAAACCATGGAGCCCAGAAGGCAGTGGAAAGACATTCAAAATGCTAAAAAATATTGTCAACCAACAATTCCATATCCACAAAACTATACCTCAAAAATGAAGGAGAGGCCAGGTGTGGTGGCTCATGCCTGTAATCTCAGCACTTTGAGAGGCCGAGGAGAGGATCACTTGAGCCCAAGAGTTTGAGACCAGCCTGGGCAACATAGTGAGACCTCATGTCTACAAAAAAGTAAAAAATCAGCCGAACATAGAGGCATGCACTTATAATCCCAGATACTTGGGAGGCTGAGGTGGGAGGATTACTTAAGCCCAGGAGATTGAAGTTGCAGCAAGCCAACATGGTGCCACTGCACCCCAGCCTGAGTGACAGGGCAAGATCCTGTCTCAAAAAAAAAAAAAAGAAAAAAAAAAAGAAAAAGAAAAAGAAAAATGATGGAGAATGCAGACATTCCCAGATAAACAATAACTGAATTTGTCCCTTGCCCTGCAATGTGAGCCATTCAGGCTGAAATGAAAGATTATTAGACAATAGCCTGAGTTCACACGAAGAAATAAACAGCACTGGTAAAGGTGCTGGTGCGGTGGCTCACGCCTATAATCCCAGAAGTTTGGGAGGGTGAGGCCAGTGGATCACTTGAGGTCAGGAGTTCGAGACCAGCCTGGCCAAAATGGTGAAACCACATCTCTACTAAAAATACGAAAAATACAAAAATTAGCCAGGCTTGGTGGCAGGTGCCTGTAGTCACAGCTACTTGGGAGGCTGAGGCAGGAAAACCGCTTGAACCCGGGAGGCAGAGGTTGTAGTAAGCTGAGATCGTGCCACTGCACTCTAGCTTGGGTGACAGAGCGAGACTCTGTCTAAAAAAAAAAAAAAGCGGTGACACAGTATAAACATAGTATATTTTTGTTTGTTAATTCTTAAAAGTTTTTCTCCAAAAGCATGAGCCACCACACCTGGCATCGGAGAAAAATTTAATGTTAAACTTTTAAAATAGTCACAGAAAGAATAGCAGTATAATCGGTACCTTCCAAACCAGAAGAACAAAGAAGTACTATCTAATACTTTACTAATTCAACAATAGGAGAAAAAGGGGGGGGAAAAAGCAAAGACAGAGATTGATAAACAGAAAACATTTAACAAGAATGAAGAAATAAGTCCTAATAGATCAATAATTATATTAAATGAACATAAATGGATTTAATTAATTTGTTACATACAGAGTCACAGACAAAAGTTGAAAATAAAAGACTAAAAAAAGTCAGCAAGTAGTAATTAAAAAGGCTGGTACAACAATAATATCTAGACAAAAAGATTAAGGTAAAGAATAAACCATTAGAAATAAATAAAGACAATACAAGGAATAATCTAGCAAAAAGGTAGAATAATTTGGTGGAAGAATGCAGTAAAGGCTGGATGAGGTGGCTTATGCCTCTAATCCCAGCACTTTGGGAGGCTGAGGTAGGAGGATCTCTCAAGTTTGTTCTAAGCTTCTATAATTTTAAATAAACGTTTTACTTTAGAATGGTTTTAAATTTACCGAAAAATTGCAAGGATAGTACAGATAATTCTGTGTATGCTTCATCCATTTTTTCCTTTTTTTTTTTTTTTTTTTTTTTTTTGAGACGGAGTTTCGCTCTTGTTGCCCAGGCTGGAATGCAGTGGTGCAATCTGGGCTTACTGCAACCTCCACCTCCCGGGTTCAAGCGATGCTCCTGTCTCAGCCTCCGGAGTAGCTGGGATTACAGGCACATGCCACCGTGCCCAGCTAATTTTTGTATTTTTAGTAGACGCGGGGTTTCACCATATTGGTCAGGCTGATCTCGAACTCCTGACCTCAGGTGATCTGCCTGCCTCGGCCTCCCAAAGTGGGATTACAGATGTGAGCGACCACACCCGGTCTTCACTTTTTTTTTTTTTTTTGAGACAGTTTCACTGTGTTGCCCAGGCTGGAGTGCAGCGGCTGTGATCTCAGCTCACTGCAACCTTCGCCTCCCGGGTTCAAGCGACGTTCCTACCTCAGCTCCCCCAAGTAGCCGGTATTACAGGCATGTGCCACTACCCCCGGCTAATTTTTGTGTTTTTAGTAGAGACGGGGTTTCACCATGTTGGCCAGGATGGTCTTGAACTCTTGACCTCAGGTGATCCGCCCACCTTGGCCTCCCAAAGTGCTGGGATCATAGGTGTGAGTCACTGCACCTAGCCTTGGACCCTCTTCATATTAAATTAAAATTAATGTTTTTGGAACACCTATTAGGCCATAGAGTGAGGAGGATGAGTTAAAGTAAGTTCCCTCCTTGTAAGTAGTTAGAAGTATAGAAAGAAAGAAGTGGACCTCTTCTCTATTATCTTTTTCTTTTTTTTAGACGGAGTTTTTGCTCTGTTGCCCAGGCTGGAGTGCAATGACGCGATCTCAGCTCACTGTAACCTCCGTCTCCTGGGTTCAAGTGATTCTCCTGCTTCAGCTTCTTGAGTAGCTAGGAGTACAGGCATCCGCCACCACGCCCGGCTAATTTTTGTATTTTTAGTGGAGACAGGGTTTCACCATGTTGGCCAGGCTGGCCTAGTACTCTTTTTTTTTTTTTTTTTTGAGACGGAGTCTCGCTCTCATGCTCAGGCTGGAGTGCAGCGGCGCGATCTTGGCTCACTGCAAGCTCCGCCTCCCGGGTTCACACCATTCTCCTGCCTCAGCCTCCCGAGTAGCTGGGACTACAGGCGCCCACCACCACGCCCGGCTAATTTTTTGTATTTTTAGTAGAGACGGGGTTTCACCGTGTTAGCCAGGATGGTCTCGATCTCCTGACCTCGTGATCCACCCTTCTCGGCCTCCCAAAGTGCTGGGATTACAGGCGTGAGCCACCGCGCCCTGTCGGCTGGCGTAGTACTCTTAACCTCAGGTGATCCACCTGCCTCAGCCTCGCAAAGTGCTAGGAGTACATGCGTGAGCCACCGCGCCTGTCTTTTTAAAAGCTAAAACTGAAACGGAAACAGAGAGCTCCTGGCAGATAGGACCAGGAGCCACAGCGAAGGAGGTGGCCTGTGATTAGGTTTTTATAAATGGGCAGGTATTAATCAGGGGAAACGGAGTAAAGGACACGACAGACATACATTGCTAAGTCTAGTATTGGAAAAAGTAAGGCCTGGGACCCCTAAAAACTTGCTCGAGAGCGAAAGGTAAATGCTGTGTCCACACTACTGTGGTAAAGCCTACGGTCCATATACCATGAGCCCATTTCGCGTAGGGAAATTCGAGTGGAGGGCTTGGGCCCGTCGTTCTGGTAGTTTCCCAGTAGAGGGCGCCGTAGGCATGTGCGTCTTCAGCCTTACTAGGCTGTGGAGGCGGTGCGTCCTCCTGGCCGGGGGCGGGGCCGTCGCGCTCACGTGACTTTTGCTCATGGCGGCGGCGGTGTTGGTGGCGCTCGGCGGCCGGAGCCGGATCCTGTAGCCGGGTGTGGGCCCGTGTCTGTCCGTCCCTCCTTCGGCCCCCTCTCTTGTCTTCCGGAGTGTGGCTGGCGGAGCTGGGATGGCGGAACGAGGCCTGGAGCCGTCGCCGGCCGCGGTGGCGGCGCTGCCGCCTGAAGTGCGGGCGCAGCTGGCGGAGCTGGAGCTGGAGCTCTCGGAGGGTAGGAACCGGGCCGGGGAGAGGGCGCCCGGGACCCTGTGGATCGCGGCGACTGGGGAGATGGGTCCCCGCCGCGCGCCCTGGCGGTCGTGCGGCGAGGGGGACGAGGGTGCAGAGAATCCGGCCTGGCACTCCACGACCGTCTTCCCTCCTCTCCCACCCCACTAAGTGGTTTCCTGTGGCTTTGTTTTCCCGTGGAGGGGACTAAGTAAGGGCTTGTGGAAAGGTCCTCCCGGGCCCACACTGCTTCTGCGCTTCCTGCCCCCCAAAACCCGAGACAAAGCTGCGCCCTCCCGCTTCTGCCCAGGCGTCTGGGCCAGGTGGGGTGAGGGGGAGGGCTGCGAGGAGGGTGGCTGACAGCTTTCTCCTTTCCTCTCCCCTTTTCGTGGAGGGCTCCACACCTTGTTCCAGCCCCCCTTCCCCCTTTCAAAAAGAGAAAGACACATGGGAAATCCGCAGCAGCATTTCTTCTCTTTCCTTTAACAATGCGCGATGCCTCCCCAGTGACAGGAGTGAGACAGAAGCGGGTGAGCCATTTAGGGTCCTAGGAAGATAAGAAGCAGTGGCATTAACCCAGAGAGACACATCGTGCTGCTTTTAGACTACCTTTGTCATAAGAGGTTATTTTTTTCCTGGTGTCTGTTATTCGGGTTGAATTTTCCGCATCTGGTCACCTTTTGGAGTCTTTGAAGAGGGAAGGAGAGGAGGCTACCGTTTACTTGCAAATCCTGGCTGGCATTCTTTCTTTTGACAATGGATTGGGACAGGGAGGGTTCGATTTATTTTCAGAATTAAAAAGGAATGGAATAAATCAAGCCACAGTTATTAGAGAACTCCTTGTACAACAATGAGAGAAACACAGTGCTCCGTTGTGGGCATGTGATCAGGCTTGTGGGGCAGTTGTGATCAGTTCTGTGTAAAGTTCCTGTTTTTATCACTGGCTGCCCCTGAGACAAAAGCAGCATTTTCTCCAAGCTTGATACCAGTACTTTGATTGTGTCTCCAGAGTTGCATATTCTTATTGAGTTCCTTGTGGAAGGCCCTCTTCACTAGCATTTTTCAAGTGGATCAGAAACTCTTGATTGGAAAAGAAGAAGGTGACCAACTCCCAGGAGCTTATTAAACATTACTTATTGTTTACTTATTAAGGCATTATGGTTCCCTCCCCTCTGAGAATCCTTTACAATGAAAAACCAAAAATAGAGTTGAATGTTATAAATCCTGTTGGGCATTGAAGGAAATAATTATTTTTAATAACCCTTTTAATAACCCAATGTGTAGGGAAGTGCTGTTTTTACCTGTACTTAACTATCAACGTGTTATTTTTCAATTAATCCAGTTTTCAAGTTATTCTTCGGTCAGTCCCGGGAATCACTGGTATTAGATTAGTTTGTTTCTGTGAAGTGTTTAAGAAGATAGAAATCCTTTGGGTTTGTCTGCCCAGTTATACCTTTGTTTGAAATAGTCACCAGATGAATCCATTTGCGGTAGACTTGAATGGCTGAGGCTTAGTTTGTTTAAATGTAAATTTCTTTAAGTTCCCCCCGCTTCGAAAATCGAGGGGCTTTTTGCATTACCATCAATTCTGTCTCTCAAGATAACTCATTCTTCTCCTAGACTAAGGCATTGACATTAAATCTGTGTTGACTTGCATTAAAATCTGACTTTTAAAACTGCTATTTGAAAGTAACAAATCATCTAGATTTGATTAGAGAGAGGTTTGCCTGGATGCTTGCGTCAGAGGGAGATTAAAAATAGGAGTCGATTGCTTTCACACGGAGAGGGAAATCCTGGAAGCTCCTTATTCTGGGTATATCTGCTTCCAGCTGATTGTTGTTTACATCTCTGGGTGTTTCTAGACATGTCTAGAATGTCTAGAAACATTCTGAGGGACTATTTCTAGGACCTACACTGATTAGCTCACCTCTGTCTCCTTCAGAAAGGTGTGAAACTTCTACAAATTGTGAATGCCAAGGCTTAAAAATTTTAAGGACAAGTGCATGGTTTGCTTTCCAATGAAGGATTATTTTGGTTGGCATCTGACTTGGTTTGAATTTGTTTCTTATAGATATACTACACTTCTCGTATTTCATCTGTTTTAGCAATGGATGACTCTGGAAAAAATACAATTGAAAAACTTGGGCCTGCAGTGTCAGCATATTGGTCATCTTTCTTGCTTAAAGTACAGGGGATGGTTGGCTGGAGAAGTAGACAGACATTAGTAATTCAAATGAAGTTAAAATAATCCAAAAGTCCCCATATCTGTGTAGTATGGTGTTATTTGTGATGCCTGTAGCATATTTGGAGCTAAGTTTTGTTTGTTTTGCATTTTCTCTACAGTTACTCTGCTCTAACATAAGTACTTTGCCTTTTTTTGTTTTAGATGCTTTTCTTTTGTTTGTTTTTTTTGAGATGGAGTCTCACACTGTTGCCCGATCTCAGCTTACTGCAACCTCTGCCTCCCAGGGTCAAGCAGTTCTCCTGCCTCAGCCTCCCCAGTAGCTGGGATTACAGGCAAGCGCCACTACTGCCGGGCTAATTTTTTTTGTATTTTTAGTAGAGACCGGGTTTCACTGTGTTGGCCAGGCTGATCTTAAACTCCTGACCTCAAATGATCCACCCACCTCAGCCTCCCGAAGTGTTAGGATTACAGGCGTGAGCCACCGCTAAAGATGCTTTTAACTGTGTGTTTATCATGCTTTGCTGACAGTGGTGCACTCATTTCTCTATTTTCATTTTTTCTTTCTTTTTTTTTTTAAAGGTTCAGGCTGTCATTGGTCCTAATCATAGCAATAATCTGAGCTGTATGCTGTTAAAGAATTTTCTTTGTGCTTGTCTATATTTTCAGCTGCAGGCTTTGGTAATAGATCAGCCA
Source organism: Pongo abelii (assembly GCF_028885655.2). Lineage (NCBI taxonomy): Eukaryota > Metazoa > Chordata > Mammalia > Primates > Hominidae > Pongo > Pongo abelii. The sequence continues at coordinate 48,279,753 of NC_071995.2, forward strand.
ACTCTGTGCTGAAATGCAGGTTTGTGCCTGCTTTGGGCTCTTTGCCGCAGAGCGTGTTGCAGAGCCCTGTGATGTGTCTGGTGCTTCAGGCAGGTCACCAGGCAGCTTCCTGGTTAAAACCTGCTTCTGTCACAAAAAGAACAGGCTGAAACTGCCTGGAAATCATTGAAAAATTGAATTTCCACATAAGAATGAGCTTTTCTATAGACGAGTTGAATAGGTAGAAGGTTTCTGCAAGTATTTCTGTGACTGAAATTTTTAATGATCCACATATTTTATTATTATATGCTTGACAGCTCTGTTGTTTGGACTTATGTATATGGTCTAGTCAAGTATATGTACATAAAGTAGCACTAATGGGGATAATTAATTTGCTTAAATCTGTCCAATAATACATTATATTTGTGTAATGATCTTTTTGTACATTGTCATTTGAGCTTCACTAAACTTCACTAGATAGGATAGGTATTGTTACCACACACCCCCCCTTTCTTTTTTTTGGCTTAACAGAAGGGAAAACTTGTACTCAGAAAGATTGTTTTGTCTAAAGCTGCATACCTAATAAGTGTCATGATCCTAAGCCGTCATGTGACGATGACATTGGAATGATTTAAATATCTGTGCTGTCATTGCACAAGCTGTTAACTAATTTTTACTCTAAGGAAATGCTACCATTTTTTTTTTTTTTTGCGATGGAGTTTCGCTTGTTGCCCAGGCTGGAGTGAAATGGTGCGATCTCAGCTCACTGCAACCTCTGCCTCCCAGGTTCAGGTGATTGTCCTGCCTCAGCCTTTCTGAGTAGCTGGGATTACAGGCATGTGCCACCACGCCCGGCTAATTTTGTAGTAGAGACGGGTTTTCTCCATGTTGAGACTCTGAGGTCTCAATCTCTCGACCTCAGATGATCCGCCTGCCTTGGCCTCCTGAAGTGCTGGAATTACAGGTGTGAACCACTGCACCTGGCCCTAAACAGTTCTATACCACAGTGTTGATTCTGTCTCTGAAATCTCTTTCAAATCCATAACTTATGCATTCAGTTCAGCAGACGTGTACTTTGTGCCTACTGTGTGCAGATGAGCAGGATACCCTGGTAGCTTTTAAGAAGCTCTGAGTCAGGCAGGGAAATCATTGAAAACTGCCAACAAAACAGTGCATGACCATGCTGGAGTTACGTACAGAGGCTGCCTTCTAAGAAAAGAGGAAGCTATCTGCTTTATCGTTGTTGTGAGAGACAGAAGAGAATTATAAATACAAGATTGGATTGTGTGGCTAGTAGAGCGGGTTGTAATTTAGCATGTGCAGTTCAGCCATAAGTGCAACGTGAAGAATGTTCCTATACTTCTGTGGCGTGCAGGAAGGAGCTCAAGTCTTTCAGTGTCTGAGAACAGTCCAAAGATGACAACTGGAAAGGTATTTAAGATAAAATAACACTCACAGGAAGGGATCCTCCCTTTTCTTGTTTGAACACTTCTCTGAGCACAAACAGTAAACATAGTCCCATCCTCCCTTTCTCCTGCCTGTTTCATCACATAGCTTTGTGGTCCTTAAAGCGTGGCACAGGGTCTACCACGAAGGCAAAGGGATAAGAGAAGGCTGCTTCCTAGGAATTGCAGTGACTTTTAATGGGGAAGAGGTGGGAGAGTTGAAGAGGAAAAGGAAGAGATGTTGGATAAAGATTTTACAGTCTCAGAAGGGGGCAGGTAGACTTAAGCCACCATAAAACTGGTAAATCCCTCCTGCTTTACCTATCATGGGAAACGGGGCCACTTATCCGAAAATCTGTAGCTTAGTCATAGATTCGTAGGATACACCTTTATCAAAGTTCTGTCTAAGCAGTTGTAACACCTGATGCTAGGAGTATTAAGGAAAGCAGGAATGTAGATTTTTTAATAACCAAGAATGGGCATTATCTAAGCGATCTACCTCCGGAACTTGCGTGTGTGTTTTTGGTGGGCAGGAGCTCATCTTCAGAATTACTGTCAGAGCCTGTGACACATTCCTTTGAAAATCCTCATGGTGGCAGATTTCAAGTCTTTGAGGGTAGAGTTTCATTTATAGGTCACCTGGAATCAAGTAGAGAAAAGCTGGTTAATATTCTTTTAGAACCCAAACTAGTTGTGACTGAAAAAATTAGAGTGATTATAAACTGATTTTAGTTGTGATTGTCAAAAAAAATCACAATGATTGTAAACTGGTTTTGAGGGCAGTTCCAGAAGAGAATTTACAGATAAATTCACTGGAAGAATTATTCACCTTATTGAAAAGAGTGGCTTGTATGGATACCCTTGTTCTGGTGTGTATTTTGAAAAATTAATCTTGTTGTTTGACAGCCCCATGGCATTGAGTTGGATTTTTGAATAAGATAAATCATTAACATGTCACGCTTAGCTCAGCCCTTGGTTGCAACTTTCTGTCCTAGCCTGTGTAAGACTTAGCACTTCAGGGTTGAAAGTTCATATGACTGGCTAAAAAGGGCCTTCATACTATATTTGTATTCTAGTTACTAGAGTTCTCCATGGTTCTCTCTCATGTGACTAGTTCAGGGATACTCTTTGAAATGTTCCTTCTTGCTTGTATGCACAGTTTCTCATAAATCTTTAAGGGTTCAGCTAAAGTACCACTTTTTTTTTTTTTTTTTTTTTGAGATGGAGTTTCACTCTTGTTGCCCAGGCTGGAGTGTAATGGTATGATCTCAGCTCACCACAACCTCCACCTCCTGGGTTCAAGCGATTCTTCTGCCTCAGCCTCCCGAGTATCTGGGATTACAGGCATGTGCCACCACGCCTGGCTAATTTTGTATTTTTAGTAGAGACGGGGTTTTTCTATGTTGGTCAGGCTGGTCTTGAACTCCCGACCTCAGGTGATCTACCTGCCTCGGCCTCCCAAAGTGCTGGGATTACAGGTGTGAGCCACCGTGCCAGGCTCAAGTACCACCTTTTTTGTAAACCTATCCCTGACCAGTGTGATTTCTACTTTTTTTTGAGACAGGGGCTCACTCTGTTGCTCAGACTGTGCAGTGGCACGATCTTGGCTCACCACAACCCCCACCTTCCAGGCTCAAGCGAATCTCCTGCCTCAGCCTCTCCAATAGCTGGGACTACAGGCAAATGTCACTACCATCTGGCTAATTTTTATATTTTTAGTAGAGACGGGGTTTCACTATGTTGGCCAGGCTGGTCTTGAGCTCCTGACCTCAAATGATCCACCTGCCTTGGTCTCCCAAAGTGCTGGGATTACAGGCATGAGCCACCAGGTCAGGCCAATCATATATTTTCTAAGTATTTAAATTAAATTGCTTTTCATTTTATCTCTTAAAAATTTTTTTTTAAAAGTAGAGACAAGGCCGGGCGCAGTGGCTCGCGCCTGTAATCCCAGCACTTTGGGAGGCCGAGGGGGGCGGATCATGAGGTCAAGAGATCAAGACCATCCTGGCCAACATGGTGAAATCTTGTCTCTACTAAAAATACAAAAATTAGCTCGGCATGGTGGCTTGCACCTGTAGTCCCAGCTACTCGGGAAGCTGAGGCAGGAGAATTGCTTGAACTCAGGAGGCAGATGTTGCGGTGAGCCGAGATCGCGTCACTGCACTCCGGCCTGGCAACAGAGTGAGACTCCATCTCAAAAAAAAAAAAAAAAAATTAAGATGAGGTCTTACTATGTTCAGCCCAGGCTGGTCTCAAATTCCTGAACTCCTTTTGCCTTGGCTCCCCCAAAGTGCTGAGGTTATAGGTGTGAGCCACCGAGTCTGGCCTTAGCTCAATGGAAGCTCTTTTTTTTTTTTTTTTTTTTTAGATAGAGTCTTGCTGTGTCCCCCAGGCTGGAGTGCAGTGGCGTGATCTCTGCTCACTGCAGCCTCCACCTCCTGGGTTCAAGTGATTCTCCTGCCTCAGCCTCCTGAGTAGCTGGGATTACAGGCTTGTGCCACCACGCCCGGCTAATTTTTGTATTTTTAGTAGAGACGGGGTTTCGCCACCTTGGCCAGGCTGGTCTCAAACTCCTGACCTCTGGTGATCCGCCCGCATTGGCCTCCCAAAGTCCCGGGATTACAGGCTTGAGCCACTGCACCTGGCCTCAATGTAAGCTCTTGTAGAGAGGTCCTTTGTATCTGAAATTTATTTTAAATAACTCGCAACTATTTATTTCTTATATCGTTTTAGGAATACAATAAATTTTTGGTCACTTCAATTTGAATTGAAAAATAAAGTCTCAGTTTTGGAGACTTGATTTTGACATAAGGTAGTGTTGTGTAATCATTTGAGAAGCACATATTTTGACATCTGGTGGGCCTGGGTTGAAGTTCTGTCTGTATCATTTATTAGCTCTGTGACCTTGGACAAACTGTCTAACCTCCCAGGTATGAGTTTTGTCAACACTTAAAAAATGAATGACGGTGGTGTGCCGTGGCTCCCGCCTGTAATCCCAGCACTTTGGGAGGCAGAGCCGGGTGGATTGCCTGAGCTCAGGAGTTCGAGACCAGCCTGGGCAACATGGTGAAACCCCATCTCTACTAAAATACAAAAAAATTAGCCGGGCGTGGTGGCATGCGCCTTTAGTCCCAGCTGCTCGGGAGGCTGAGGTAGGAGAATTGCTTGAACCTGGGAGGCGGAGGTTGCAGTGAGCTGGGACCGCACCACTGCACTGCAGCCTGGGCGACAGAGCAAGACACCGTCTCAACAACAACAACAAAAAGGAATGACACCCTCCTTGGAGTTGTAAGGAGGTTTAAAATAAGATAATAGAAAAGCTGAGTATAGCATGGCATGCAGTGAGCACTCAGCACATGTAATCTTTATTGCTGCTGATAGTGAATGGATGCGTGGAGACTTGGCAGTTTTTACTATCTTGTGTTACTTAGTAGAATAAGGTTATATATGAAGTGATGAATGGAATCAATTTGTGATAAATTTTTTGAAAGTAAGGCTTCACTCCATCATCAGTTGTTCCTGTTGGCACCTATATCCTTAGTCCAGTACATGTTGGGTCACTGCAAGCAGTTGACTAGAGCAGAAGACTCGCTGGTCTCTTTCATACAGACGTCTCACATATGTACATTTCTGAGCCTACAGATTCAGGCAAATGCCTGTGACATGTAAGCTTGGTTTCTGAGACTTAGCATCTACAAGCTATGAAAAGGGACATACGGATGTTTAGAACCTTCAGAAACTATGGTTTTTACTCTTCCGTTTCTTATCCCTCACTTGTCCTCAGTGAACGTATCCTTTTAGTTCCTCTTTCAAAAGTTTTCTGGCTGGACTTGGTGGCTCACACCTGCAATCCCGGTACTTTGGGAGGCTGAGGTGGGCAGATCACCTGAGGTCAGGAGTTTGAGACCAGCCTGGCTATAACATGGTGAAACCCCGTCTCTACTGAAAATACAAAAACTAGCCGGGCATGGTGGCAGGCGCCTGTAATCCTAGCTACTCTGGAGGCTGAGGCAGGAGAATCGCTTGAACCTGGGAGGCGGAGGTTGCAGGGAGCTGACTGAGATCATGCCACTGCACTCCAGCCTGGGAGACAGAGTGAGACTCCGTCTCAAAAAAAAAAAAAAAAAAGTGTTCTTGATCTTCTTTTCCTTAGAGTTTATTTACCACCAGCCTTCGTGAGTCCTCTCAGACTTAATTGGTCTGACTGTAGTCTCTTTTTAGCTCTAGATTGATCTTTCATGTTTTAAAAATACTACTTTTATTTAAAACCATTGCTAAATCTAAAGCTCTGTCACTCAGTTGTCTTTTTTTTTTTTTTTTTTTGAGACGGAGTTTTGCTCTTGTTGCCCAGGCTGGAGTGCAATGGCATGATCTCAGCTCACCATAACCTCTGCCTCCCGGGTTCAAGAGATTCTCCTGCCTCAGCCTTCTGAGTAGCTGGGATTACAGGCATGCGCCATCAGGCCCAGCTAATTTTGTAGTTTTAGTAGAGACGGGGTTTCTCTATGTTGGTCAGGCTGGTCGCGAACTCCCAACCTCAGGTGATCCGCCCACCTCTGCTTCCCAAAGTGCTGGGATTACACGTGTGAGCCACTGCGCCTGGCCTTTTTTTTCTTTTTCTTAAAGATAGTCTTGCTCTGTCATCCAGGCTAGAGACCAGTGGTGCGATTGTAGCTCACTGCAGCTTCTAATTTCTGGGCTCAAGTGATCCTCCTGACTCTGACTACAGGTGTGCGCCACGATGCCTGGCTAATTTCTTCTTTTCTTTTCTTTTTTTTCTTTTTTGAGACAGAGTTGCCCAGGCTGGAGTGCAGTGGCACCATCTTGGCTCAAAACATCCTCCTCCCAGGTTGAAGTGATTCTCGTGCCTCAGCCTCTCAAGTAGCTGGGATTATAAGCATGCACCACCACACCCCGCTAATTTTTGTATTTTTAGTAGATACAGGGTTTTGCCATACTGGCCAGTGCCTGGCTAATATTTTATTTGATTTTTTTGGTAGAGATAGGGATCTCACTATGTTGCCCAGGCTGGTCTTGATCTTCTGGTCTCAAGTGATCCTCCTGCCTCAGCCTCCTAAAGCACTGGGATTACAGACATGAGCAATTGTGCTGGGCCTCAATTATCTTTGAATTCGAAGTTTCCTAAAAGTGGAGATGGTTTCCTATATTCTTTACCCTTAGGGTCTCAGTTAGTACTTTTGTACACATCAAATGGTCCATCTCTTTTTGTTGATTGTTTATATCATAGAGGATTGAGAGTTTTTTATATCTTTGTGTTTATAGTGCATAAGGTACTTTCTGGTGTGGATGCTCTTTTATGAGTAAGAAAGGTTCTGAAAGGCCATTTCTTTGGAAATTCCATAGTGTCACAGCTGTCTGAATCTTTGGATACATGGGTTGGATTCGTTGGACCTGAAAACTCTAAAATTATATGCAGGAATTTGTTTTTTTTTTTTTTGGTTGAGACAGGGTCTTGCTCTGTCACCCAGGCTGGAGTGCAGTGGTGTGAATGTGGCTCACTGCAGCCTTGACCTCCTGGGATCAAGTGATCCTTCCACCTCAGCCTCCCAAGTAGCTCGGGCCACAGGTGTGTGCCACCATGCCCAGCTAATTTTTTTATTTTTTGTAGAGTTGGGCTCTTGCCATGTTGCCCAGGCTGGTCTTAAACTCCTGGGCTCAAGAAGTCCTCCCATCTCGGCCTCCCAAAGTGGTGGGATTATAGGCATGAGCCACCACACCTGGCTGTATGCAGGATTTTGAGTGAGAGTGCTTATGTGTCTATTTTGGGATCTGGGTCTATAGCTTTCATCAGTTTCTTAAAGAGAGCTATGAAGCAAAGTTAACCAAGCCTATGCATTATCACCTTTCTTTCTTTTTTTTTTTTTTTTTGAGATGGAGTCTCGCACTGTGGCACAGGCTGGAGTGCAGTGGCGCAATCTTGGCTCACTGTAAGCTCCGCCTCCTGCGTTCACGCCATTCTCCTGCCTCAGTTTCCTGAGTAGCTGGGACTACAGGCACCCGCCACCATGCCTGGCTAATTTTTGTATTTTTAGTAGAGATGGGATTTCACTGTGTTAACCAGGATGGTTTCGATCTCCTGACCTCGTGATCTGCCCGCCTTAGCCTCCCAAAGTGCTGGGATTACAGGTGTGAGCCACCGCACCCGGCTGCATTATCACCTTTCATTCTCACTAGTTTATAAGGAAGACCAGAGTCCCTCAGCTTCCCTCCCTAACACTTGGCAGACTCATCTGTATCAGTTCCACCCATATCTCCTTTCTTTTCTCAGGAGGAACTGTCCTCTTCCTGTTCGAAGGTCTGTCCCTCCATGTTCTTACTCTCATCTCTTCTCTTTTGAGATCTTGGGATCTCACTTTATTGATTGATCTGTTCATTTACAGTCTCTCTTTGTTTCTTTCATCTTCAACCTCTCACTTAACACTTGGCCCTTGACTCTTTGCCTTCAGCCTATACATTATGTTTTTGAAACAGGGTCTCACTCTGTTGCCCAGGCTGCAGTGTAGTGGGGTGCTCACTGCAGCCTTGACTTCCCGGGCTCAAGTGATCCTCCCACCTTAGCCTCTCAAGTAGCTGGGACTACAGGTACATTCCACCATGCCCGGCTAATTTTTAAATTTTTTGTAGCAACAAGGTCTTGCTTTGTTGCCCAGGCTGGTCTTGAACTCCTGGGCTCAAATAATCTTCTCACCTCAGCCTCCCAGAACGTTGGGATTACAGGCATAAGCCACCATGCCCAGCCTCCCAGCTTTAAAAAAACACACACAAAACTTTGCCACAGTCTTGCATGAGAATATGCTTGCTTTCATGTGCTGGCCCTCTCTCCCTCTCTCAAGCCTGAAAGGTGTGGCCTACATTTCCTTCCTCTTATTTCTTACCTTTGCTTACTGCTCAGTCCATTTCCCCTGCCTCATTAAGCCTCTGAAACAACTGTCTCCAAGGCTACCACTGACTCCTAATTTCAGACTACAGAGAACCTGCTGGATATGGCATCTCTCTCTGCAGCATTGTACACTGTGGACCATTTCTTTTTTTTTTTTTTTAGATGGAATCTCACCCTGTTTCCCAGGCTGGAGTGCAATGGCGCAATCTCGGCTCACTGCAACCCCCTCTCCCGAGTTAAAACAATTCTGCCTCAGCCTCCCAGGTAGCTGAGCATTAACAGGCGCCTGCCACCACGCCCAGCTAATTTTTGTATTTTAGTAGAGATGGGGTTTCACCATGTTGGCCAGGCTAGTCTCAAACTCCTGACCTCGTGATCCGCCTGCCTCGGCCTCCAAAATGCTGGAATTACAGGCGTGAGCCACCACCCCCGGCCCTACACTGTGGACCAGTATCTTTATGAAAGTCTCCCCTTCCTAACCTTTGTGGCATAGTTTCCTTCTGGCTTCCTAATCTTCCTTGTGCTCTCTCTGGGGTTTCTTCTGCTCTTTCTTTCTCTTGATGAGGGTATTCCTCAGATTTGTGTCTGTTCTTCACCTCACTTTACATACACAGATAAGTAATCTTATCTGTGCTCAGGGCTTCAGCTGTCATGGCTGTGCACATGGTTCCCTAGTCTGTATTTGTAGCCCTGACTTCCTCTGCTCTAGACATTCCATTGGTTCCCCCAATGCTAACTTGGTAAGTCTAAAACAACTCTGTTTCAACTTCCTTCTCCACCCCTGCCCCCACCTCCCTGCTTCACAGATTCCTGTATTTCAGAATGTCCACTTACTATCTCCATCCATTTCTGCTGCTATGACAAAATACCTTAGACTTGGTAAATTATAAATGATAGAAATTTATTGCTCACAGTTTGGAAGCTAGGAAGTCATAGATCAAGAAGTCAGAAGATTTATTGTCTGATGAGAGCCTGCTGTCTACTTCAAAGATGGTACCTTCTTGTTGCATCTTCACATGGTGGGAGGGGCAAACAGGCTCCCTCAAGCTTGTTTTATAAGCACTCCTCTTTCATGACCTAATCACCTCCTAGAGGCACCATCTCTCTCTCTCTCTCTCTCTCTCTCTCTCTCTCTCTCTCTCTCTCTATCTCTATCGAGAGAGTCTTGCTCGTCACCAAGGCTGGAGTGCAGTGGCGAGATCATAGCTCACAGTAGCCTTGGATTCCTGGGCTTAAGCAGTCCTCCCACCTCAGCCTCCCAAGTAGCTGGGATAACAGGCGTGTGCCACCACACCTGGCTGATTTTTTTTTTTTATAGAGATGGGGTCTCGTTATGTTTCCCAGACTGGTCTCAAACCCCTGGCCATGAACGATACTCCCACCTTGGCCTCCCAAAGTGCAGAGATTATGACTGTGAGCCACTGTGCCTGGACCCCGTCTCTTAATACTATCACGTTGGGAATTAAGTTCCAATATAGGAATTTTTGGGGGACACTGACATTCAGACCACAGTAACTTACCGAAGTCAAAAAATTGAGAGTCATCCTTATATTCTAAAAAAATTTTGTTTTGGCCGGACACAGTGGCTCATGCCTATAATCCCAGCACTTAGGGAGGCCGAGGTGGGCGGATCACCTGAGGTCAGGAGTTCGAGACCAGCCTGGCCAACATGGCGAAACCCCATCTGTACTAAAAATGCAAAAATTAGCTGCGTGTGGTGGCAGGTGCCTGTAATCCCAGCTACTCAGGAGACTAGGCTGAGTTAGAATTGCTTGAACCCAGGAGACGGAGGTTGCAGTGAGCCGAGATCACAGTGAGCCGAGATTGTGCCACTGCACTCCAGCCTTGGCGACAGAGCAAGACTCCGTCTCAAAATCCGCCTCCTGGGTTCACGCCATTCTCCTGCCTTAGCCTCCTGAGTAGCTGGGACTACAGGCGCCTGCTACCACGCCCGGCTAATTTTTTTGTATTTTTTTAGTAGAGACGGGGTTTCACCGTGTTAGCCAGGATGGTCTCGATCTTCTGACCTCGTGATCCGCCCGCCTTGGCCTCCCAAAGTGCTGGGATTACAGGCCTGAGCCACCGCGCCTGACCAACAAATTTGTTTCAATTAAATTTTTTTTTTTTTAATAGAGATGGGGTTTTGCAGTGTTTCCCTGGCTGGTCTCACTCCTGGGCTAAAGTGATCCACCCGTCTTGACCTCCCAAAGTGCTGAGATTACAGGTGTGAGCCACCTCGCCCAGTGATCCATATTCTAATGGATCACTGAGTCTTGTTGTTTCTACTTCCTGTTCTCCGTACCATTCCAGTATTAGTTCAGGCACTTATTTCTTGCTTAGACTAATGAGGTAGTCTCCTAACTCATCAGCCTGTCTCAGTCTCTTCTCCCTTCAGCAGGTCCTTCTCTACCCTGTCATTTGATTGATCATTCTGAAACACAAACCTAATTGTGTTCTTTTCCCTGTTTAAAACTTTTCCTTGGCTTCTCTCAGTCACAGGATAAACTCTAAGCATCTTTCTTTGTATATCAAGACCTGCCTGCCTTTTTAACCTCATTTCCTGCTCTGTCTATATTTGTTGTCTGCTCTCTAGCCATGCCAGATGACTTGCACTTCCATGAATGCACTGCTTTTTTTCACTTGTATGCTTGTGTATACATGGCCATTCTCTAAAATGTCCACTCTGGCATGTTCTTCCCCTTTTTTTGCCTGGTTAACTTCTGTTTCAGTTTCCTGTGAGTTTCCAGTTAACTTCTGTTTCATTCCAGTTTCCTTTTCTAAGCTCTTTTAAGAAATTAAATCTCTGTATAAGTAGTCATCAGTTATTGAGAGCTTATGATGTAATAGGTCCTGTGCTTAGCACTTCATATACCTTGCCTGGCTAGTAAGTAGGTGCTGAATACATAGCTTCTATTAGCATAATGATGAGGGAACTGAGGTAGCGAAAAGCACCTGAACATTGCATACAATGTATCTTGCCACCTGTGGTTACACATTTCCCATAAGGTAGCATTCTGGACGCATGGCACTGGGAAGGAGCACTGAATTTAGGAGTCATGCTGAATTGGGTTCACACTCCGTATGGTCTTGGGCAACTTTTTTTTTTTTTTTTGAGACAGAATCTCTTTCTTATTGCCCACGCTGGAGTCAATAGTGCGACCTCGGCTCACTGCAACCTCCGCCTCCTGGGTTCAAGCAATTCTGCTTCCTCAGCCTCCCGAGTAGCTGGGATTACAGGCACCCGCTACCATGCCTGGCTAATTTTTGTATTTTAGTAGAGATGGACTTTCACCATGTTGGCCAGGCTGACCTCAAGTGATCGCCCACCTCAGCCTCCCAAAGTACTGGGATTACAGGCGTGAGCCGCAATGCCTGGCCCTTGGGCAAGTCTTTGAAATGTGTTTCTAATCTTAACCCTAGAGATAGGTATGCAGTTTCTGTACAGTGTGCTGGGATTGGAAACCAAGTCTGTTTGGTTCTAAGCCCTGTGGTGTTTCCACACAGCCGTTTTGACCTCCTTCTCCCTGAATCTTGTTCCAAGTAGTTTCAGTAGAATTCTCCTGCGTCTTAACTGATATGTCTCATTTTCCTTAGGATACAACTTCTGTCTTTTTTTGTTTGTTTTTTTGAGACAGAGTCTTGGTCTGTCCCCCAAGCTAGAGTGCAGTGGCATGATCTTAGCTCACTGCAACCTCAAACTCCTGTACACAAGCGATCGTCCAAGTAGCTGGGATTACAGGTCCATGTCACCATGCCTGGCTAATTTTTTATTTTTTGTAGAGACGGGTCTCACTTTGTTGCCCAGGCTGGTCTTGAACTCCTGGGCTCAAGCAGTCCTCCTGCCTTGGCTGTCCAAAGTTCTGGGATTACAGGCATGAACGACTGCACCTGGCCACAGCTTCTGCCTTTATTTTTTTGGGGGTAGGGCTCCCCGGAGGGAGAAGAATGGGAATGTTCTATCTTATTCTCAGAGAAAAAGGTATAAGGGTGTGATTTGTTATTTCTCACCGTGCTTTGCAGGAACTAGAGGGGTTAACACTCTGTAGATTATATTTGGAGAGTTTCCTTCATACCAGTATAACTACTGGCAGTGTGACTCTTATTTCTTTTCTTATTTCTTAAAATTTTTGTAGAGATGGGGTCTCACTGTATTGCCCAGGTTCGCCTTAAGCTCCTGGGCTCAAGCGATCCTCCCACCTTGGCCTCCCAAAGTGTTGGGATTACAGGCATGAGCCATTATGCTGAGCCTCTTTTATTTCTTAAAAGAATGAAAAATATGAAGGTCATCTATAAAGTGAAAGGTAGTTTTATGTACTTGTCTTTTGTTGTGAAGTTACTTTTTCTTCCTTGAATTGAGATGGAGATGATGAGAAGCTGAAAGGGGAAACTCAGGATGATAATATTTTGGATGCTACATGGGACAGCCCTAAATGAAAATCCACAGGTCTAGCCTAGCATCTTTGAAAGGTCTGTGTTGTGAACAGGCCTCGAGCTTCTGGGCTATTAATACAGGGTTATACTTACATTGTGATGCAGAAAGAGTTTTTAGTCTTTTTTCCCCCAGGATATTTAATGTTTAATGTAAAAATTAGTGTATAAATGAGTGTAGATGTTTCCGTGAATGACATGTACTTTAATTGGTTTTTCTTGGAGGTTTTTTTTTTTTTGTGGTGAAGGAATAGTGCTCTAATACCCTTTATTTTTGGAGGACTGTTGCTTTTAGGCATACATTAAAGCATCTGCAAGATTTTTTTTTCTTTTTCTTTCTAAGGACGTGAGATCATACTGTTGTAAGTTAATCATGGGCCAGAACTTGTGGCTTTTAATTCAGTTCAGGCATGAATAAATTTTACAGTGCTGACCAGTCTTGTCATTGAATCTCCTATTTTTTTTTTTTGAGATGAAGTCTTACTTGTCACCCAGGCTGGAGTGCAGTGACACGATCTCGGCTCACTGCAACCTCCACCTCCTGGGTTCAAGCCGTTGTCCTGCATCAGCCTCCCCAGTAGCTGAGACTACAGGTGCGCACCACCATGCTCAGCTAATTTTTTATTTTTAGTGGAGACAGGGTTTCACCATGTTGGCCAGACTGGTCTCAAACTCGTGACCTCGTGATCTGCCTGCCTCGGCCTTCCAAAGTGCTGGGACTACAGGCGTGAGCCACCGCGCCCGGCCTGAATCTCCTTTTAAAAAAAAATCAACCCAGCAAGGAATTGTTAGGTAGAAGCTTCTGATGGTTCTTGTTTAGTAAATCTGTGACAAAGGCAAAGACACTGTCTTAAAATTTTAAAAAGTCATTCATGATTTATTTGACTTCCTCTCTGGTTTGGAGAAACTTTCATTTTTAAGTTGAACATGTAGAACAAGCAGTGGTATGAGTTTTTCTTCCATAGTTCTTTGCTTGTTTTTCTTCAAGAAAACCAACAAAAGTACTAGAAAATGAACATCCTGTTAAAAAAACAACTTCTCCATTTGTCGGTTCTCTGAGCTCTGATTTCTAATGTTACCCCTATATCATAGCTATTTTTAAAATTATCTTAAAGTTAGGAAATTATTATTTGCATAAATATTCCCATCTCCCCTAAGTAAGCTGCATGAGGACAGCACACAGTGTCCTTTAGTGAAAATGGTTTTCGATTCAGCTAGTGAATGAATCTAGATTCTACCATCAGCTTCCCTATCTGCCTTTTTTCTTACTAGTATCTGACACTCTTCTATTACAATCACATGGGTTTCCTCACTCTTTCTTGACAAGCTCATTCCTGTCTCTGCATTTGTAGCAAGTATTTTCCCTGTCGGGACTGCTTTTTCTCCTATTAAAATCCAACCCTTGTTTCAAGGCCTGGCTGACGTTCCTCTCATCATGAAACCTGCTGACTGCTTTAGTCCATATTAATCTCTTCTGTTTTTAGACTATTGTTATATTCAGCAAAAGTTTTTTTTTTTATTTATATGAGATTGAGTCTCCCTCTGTCGCCTAGGCTGGAGTACAGTGGTGCGATGTCGGGTCACTGCAACCTCCGCCTCCCGGGTTCAATCGATTCTCCTGCCTCAGCCTCCTGAGTAGCTGAGATTACAGGCGCACACCCCCACACCCTGCTAATTTTTGTATTTTTAGTAGAGATGGGGTTTCACCATGTTGGTCAAGTTAGTCTTAAACTCTTGACCTCGTGATCCACCCGCCTCAGCTTCCCAAAGTGCTGGGATTATAGGCATGAGCCACTATGCCCAGCTCAGCAACAGTTTTAACACTTAATTTGCCACTATTTGTTTCATTTATGTTATTTTTACCTTCTCAGTTAGACTAGGTTTCTTTCTTTCTTTCTTTTTTTTTTTTTTTGAGATGGAGTCTCACACTCTGTTGCCCAGGCTGGAGTGCAGTGGCCCCATCTTGGCTCACTGCAACCTCCATCTCCCAGGTTCAAGTGATTCTTGTGCCTCAGCCTCCTGAGTAGCTAGAATTACAGGCACCTGTCACCATCACGCCCAGCTAATTTTTGTATTTTCAGTAGAGACGGGGTTTCTCCATGTTAGCCAGGCTGGTCTTGAACTCCTGACCTCAAGTGATCCACCGCCCTTGGCCTCCCAAAGTGTTGGGATTACAGGTGTGAGTCACTGTGCCTGGCTTAATTTTTGTATTTTTTGTAGAGATAGGGTTTTGCTATGTTGCCCAGGCTTCTTGAATTCCTAGGCTCAAGGATTCACCTGCCTCGGCCTCCCAGAGTGTTGAGATAACAGGCGTGAGCCACCACGCCCAGCCCCCAAACATTTTTATTTAATTTATTTTATTTTATTTTATTATTATATATTTTATTATTATTTTTTTAAGATGGAGTCTTGCTCTGTCACCCAGACCGGAGTGCAGTGGCACGGTCTTGGCTCACTGCAACCTCCGTGTCCGGGGTTCAAACGATTCCCCTGCCTCAGCCCCCCGAGTAGCTGGGATTACAGGTATGTGCTACCACACCCAGCTAATTTTTATATTTTTGGTAGAGACGGGGTTTTACCATATTGATCAGGCTAGTCCCGAACTCCTGACCTCAAGTGATCCGCACGCCTTGGCCTCCCAAAGTGCTGGAATTACAGGTGTGAGCCACCACACCCGGCCACATTTTTTAAAAATGGAAAGAAAGATTAATAAAAACAGGTAGGATAATTATTTATCTGGTTATTCCAGTTCAGGGTCTGGGAAGGCAGGAACCTATCCCAGCAGCTCAGGGTACAAGATGGGAACCAGCCCTGGAAAGGACTTTCCATTGCAGGGCGTACACATACATACACACACTCACTTAGACTGGGATGATTAAATGTGCCAGTTCACCTAATGGATGCATCTTTGGGGTATGGGGGAAACTGGAGTACCTGGAGAAAACCTACATAGACATGGGGAGAACATGCAAACACCATACAGATAGTGGCCCTGGCTGGGAATTGATTTTTTTGTTTTTCTTTTCAGCCTCTTTATAACATAACATTGAGTAAAATAATGTTACTTCAGGTCCTGCTTGTATATACATAGTATATATTGAGAATGACAAGGAATGTGTGATATAAATGCTAAAAGGATCCAGAAGAAACATATTGCAAGAGAAAACCTAGTCGTCTGAACGAAACATTCCCAGTGATTTCAGCAGAACTCAGATGTTGGACAGGGTAATGTGGGGGATAGGTGGTAAGTAAAAGCATTATTTGATGTCACTGGGATATTGGCAGGGGAAGAATGGGAATTAACTGCATTGGTGAGGAGAAAAATATTTTATTTATAAAAGTGTTAAAAATTATAAAATATTTCCTAGAATATATTTGGGAAAAAGAGAAAAATTATACAATACTTAAATATTGTAAGAAAGACATAAGATCTGTATGAAGAAAATTGTAAAACTTTAAAGATATAAAAGCAGAATCTGAAAAAATGGAAATATATACAGTTGTTCCTCTCTTCCTGGGGGATTGGTTCCGGGACTCCCCTCGGTTATCAAAATCCAAGGGTGCTCAAGTCTGCTAAAAAATGGCATGGTATTTGCATGTAATGTAAGCACATCCTCTTGTATACTTTAAATCATCTCTAGATTACTTATATACTTGTGTAGTACCTAATACAGTGAAAATACTATGTCAATAGTTGTTATGCTGTATAGTTCAGAGAGTGATGATAGGAAAAAAAAATCTGTACATGTTCAGTACAGATGGCTTTTTTTCCTCCAACTATTTTCAGTTAGAGGTTGGTTTAATCCATGGATGTGGAACCCAAAGATATGGAAGGGCCAATTGTACTGTGTTCCTGAATGAGAAGACTGATATATATAAATTTAATGGGAGTCCAATTAGAGCTCCAATAGAAGATTCTTTAGGGAATGGAGAATTAGATAAAATGATCTTAGTGTTCACATGGAAGAGTAAATAGAATAGCCAAGAAAATTTAGAAACGGAATAGAGAGGTGATACTTGCCTTACCACATATTAAAACAGATTCTAAAGTTACTCTATTCAAAGCAGTATGGTATTAGCTTTAAAATAGGATGAATGAACAGAATATCATGCCCAAATTCTTATATATATAGGAGAAACAATTATGTGTGAAAACATCCAAGTTGTATTAGCTTAGTTCAGTTGTCTTCCCAATTCCTCAAATTAGAAAAGATTTTAAAATAAATTTACTAGGACTCCATAGGACATCAGAATACAGAACTTGTTGATATTCTGTTCATCCTTCCAAGAGGAGTACACTGGAGCTAGAAGGAAAAGCCTCTTCCTGCAATGTCTTTCCAGTGCCCTCTACGGACAGGCAAAGTTTAACATCATGGCAGCTGTCAAAGGAAAAATATTTAAAGGGCCCATCTCAGTTTTCACAGAGCAGCGAGGGTATATTTGGAGCTGAAAGGCCATAAATTGATAACACATCCTTGATTCCTCTCTTTCCTTCAGTCCACCTCTCTGTATCAAGTCCATCAGTGAGCCTTTTTGGTACTACCTTGAGAATATATTCTAAATCTACTTCTTTCCATCCCGAGTCACTGCTAATCATGCCCGTGTCATCACATCTCTTGCTTCTTTAGCTCCTTGCCTGGTGGTGTCCCAGCTTTCTTCTCTCTAACACATTTTCCACATAGCAGGTAGAGAGCTTTTTAAACTGCAAATTAGGTCGTATTACTTCCCTGCTTTATAGCTCTTCCATGAATTCAGTTTGTCTTTAAAATATAATTCAGATATGTTTCCATGGCCTGCGAGACCTACACCACCCTGACCCCTCATCTTTTCCCCTCACCCATTGTGCTTCAGCCACATTGGCTGACTCTTCTTTCTCTTTTCCTTCCTCCCTTCTCTCCTTCCCTATTCTTCCCTCTCCTCTCCTCCTGTCTCCCTGCCTCCCTCCATCTTCCCCATTCTCCCTTCCCTCTTCCTTTTTTTAATTTATCTGGTGTTTATTGAGTGCCTACTATGTGCCACATAAGTGCAGGTGATACAGCAGTGATTAACATGACAAACACCCCTCCCCTTAGGGGAGCCCCTTAGAGGGCTTACATCTGTAGCTGTAGACAGAGAATAACAAGTAATATGTATTGCTTGTTAGATGGTAAAAATTTATTGTTTTTTATTTTTTGAGACAGGGTCTCGCTCTGTCACCAAAGTTGGAGTGTAGTGGTGTGATCATGGCTCAACTGCAGCTTCCTCTTCCTGGGCTCAAGAGATCCTCCCCCTCAGCCTCCTGAGTAGCTAGGACTCCAGGCCTGTGCCACCATGCCCACCTAATTTTTATTTTTTGTAGATACAGGGTCTTGCCATGTTTCCCAGGCTAGTCTCAAACTCTTGGGCTCGAGCAATCCTCTTGCCTTGGTGCCCTGCAGAATGTTGGGATTACAGGTGTGAGCCTCTGTGCCTGGCCATTTAGTAAAAATTTCAATGGAGAAAAAGCATCAAGAGGGACAGAGAAGGCTGGGCACGGTGGCTCACACCTGTAATCCCAGCACTTTGGGAGGCCGAGGCGGGCAGATCATGAGGTCAGGAGATTGAGACCATCCTGGCTAACATGGTGAAACCCCATCTCTACTAAAAATACAAAAAAATTAGCTGGGTGTGGTGTTGGACGCCTGTAGTCCCAGCTACTTGGAAGGCTGAGGCAGGAGAATGACATGAACCCGGGAGGTGGAGCTTGCAGTGAGCCGAGAGCGGCCACTGCACTCCAGCCTGGGCGACAGAGCAAGGCTCTGTCTCAAAAAAAAAAAAAAAAAAAAAAAGTACAGAGAATACCGGTAGAGGTTTAGTGGGCACAATTTAAAAGAGGGTGGTCATCATGAGATGATACTTTGAACAAAATAGGCATTTCTTGTCTTCCTTGAACTCACCATGCATGTTGCTGCCTCCAGTTCCCTTTTTTTTTTTTTTGAGACAGGGTCTCACTCTCTCATCCAGGCTGGAGTGCAGTAGTGTACACGGAGCTCACTGCAGCCTTGACCTCCCAGGCTCAAGAGATCCTCCCACCTCAGCCTCCCTAGTAGCTGAGACTGTAGGTTTGCACTATCACACCTTGCTAATTTTTTAATATTTTGTAGCTACAGGATCTCACTCTGTTGCCCAGACTTGTCTTGAACTCCTGGGCTCAAGCCATCCTCCCACCTTGGCCTCCCAAAGTGCCGGGGTTGCAGGCGTGAACCACCATGCCTGGCCACCTCTATGTCTTGTTCCTTGTTTTTTTTCATCCTAGAATGTTCTGTTCCAACTTTGTCTCAGTTCAAAGTTAACCTCCTTAGAGAACCTCCAAGGTTAAATTAGCAACCCCTCCCATCATTCTTCATCTCACCACTCTCTTTTACTTTCTTTTTTTCCTGTTTAAAATTTTCTAATTAATACCAACATTTGAAATGATCTTGTTCATATATTTATCAATATGATTGGATTCTTCCTCAGTAAAATGTTTTTTGAGTGCAGAGACTTTACTGTCTTGTTCCCTGCTGTCTCTCTAGTGCCTAGAATAGAAGACTCAATAGACACTTGTTCAGTGAACAAATGGACTTTGCAGGGAGAAGATTCCAATGGAATTCTTTAGATGGTGACAGCTTTAAAGAGTAAAGAAGTGTAGGCTCTGTCTCCAGGGTCTCTGCCAGGAAGGACGGGGACCCCTGTGGAAGCTGGTGAGAGCTGCAGCTCAGGGGCCTATATGTTTCCTGGCATTTGGTTTTTAATGTTTGCTTGTTTGTTTTTCCCTTATTTTCCTCATTATATACCCTCTGATTTTTACACTTGACTTTTACAGTTGGGTGATATGTGACAACTTTCCATTTCTTCAGTCTGCCTGACTACTTTGCTTATCCAATTCATTTGGTATTTATTATGCAAATACTTTCAGAATTCACAGCTCCAAGCCTGGGACAGTGGTTGGGTGAGAGCTGGAGCCACGCCACTGAGTGCCTGTGCTCCCTGAACAGGAGGCAGACACTTCTCATTTTTTTGTGTACTTTGCACATGCATTGATTCTCTTTTTCCTCTGCCTTTTTTTTTTTTCTTTTTGAGACAGAGTTTCACTCTTGTTGCCCAGGTTGGAGTGCAATGGCGCGATCTCGGCTCACTGCAACCTCCGCCTCCTGGGTTCAAGAGATTCTCCTGCCTCAGCCTCACGAGTAGCTGAGATTACAGGCACATGCTACCATGCTTGGCTACTTTTTGTATTTTTAGTAGAGACAGGGTTTCACCATGTTGGACAGGTTGGTCCCAAACTCCTGGCCTCAGGTAATCCGACTGCCTCGGTCCCCCAAAGTGCTGGGATTACAGGCGTGAGCCACCACGCCCGGCCTTTTTTCCTCTGTCTTAACCAAATGTAATATCCGTAGGATCTGATCTAAAGCATATATTGATTAGGTGGGTTTTTCTGTAGACCCGACATTGTAAGAAACCAAAATCAGTTTTGTTTTGGTTTAATGGGTCCTGGTTGGAAAAAAACTGAATATTTCACATGCCTGGTTTTTCAACGTCTTTTCTTGGCTACGTTCCATCTTTGGCAAAATGTTGGAAAACCATGGAAGTGAAATAATTAGCCATATGGCAAATATTGGTTTTGTTGAACCAAGTCAGACCTTTGGTCAGTTTATTCTAGTTTATGCAAACAGTGTGGCCAACTACCAAGGACATTCATGGGCTGTGCATAACATGTCCAACTGTGCACACAGAGTATTTGTCTCTTAGGCCCTACCCACGTTATCTCAGGTCTCTTTGACTACCTATATCTAAGGTACTGTTCAAACACTAAATTAATTGTAATTTTGCACATAGGAAAATAACAGAAATCTTATTTACTTATTATATTGTGAACTTCAGGTTTATCTTTATGGCTGAGAGATAAAACTTGTGAAACATCTTAATAACTAAGATTATCCTTGGCCGACAGCACTTTGGGAGGCCGAGGTAGGAGGATTGCTTGAGGCCAGGAGTTCAAGATAGTGAGACTCTGTCTCTAGCTGGTTATGGTGGTGGGCACCTGTAGTCTCATCTGCTTTGGAGTTGAGGCTGCAGTGAACTATGATCGTGCCACTACACTCAAGGCTGGGCGACAGAGCAAGACCACATCTTAAAGAAAAGATTATCCTTTTTCAGTATAGATTGGAAGAAACATGATTAAAATAATAATTAAATGTTAAAACATGATTAAAATGATTAAAATGTTAATTAACAGAAAATCACCATTGTCAGAAGCATATTTGTTCAGAATCCTGAATTTGATTTATCTTCTTTTTCTTACAATTGCAGTTGTGGAAAAAAGTGCTTTTCATTAGAGATGGAAATTCCTTCTGTTTTTTTTTTTTTTTGGAGACAGAGTCTTGGTCTGTCACCCAGGCTGGAGCACAGTAGTGTAATCACGGCTCACTGCAGCCTTGACCTCCCGGGCTCCGGTGATCCATCTACCTCAGCCTCCCAGGTAGCTGAGACTACAAGCATGCACCACCATGCCCAGCTAGATTTAAATTTTTTGTAGAGATGGACTTTCGCCATGTTGTCCAGGCTGGTCTCAAACTCTTGGACTCAAGCAATCTGCCCACCTCAGCCTTCCAAAGTGTTGGGATTATAGGCATGAGCCACTGTGCCTGACCCTTCTTCTTTTTTGTTTTTTTTGGTAGTCAGATTTAGTGTCTCAGTGTCCTCATCCATAAAATGAGGGTGATAAGAGTATCTACATTGTAGGATTGATGTGAGCACCGAATCAGTTACTAAATAAAAGTATACTTTGGGAGGCTGAGGCGGCAGGATTTCTTAAGGCCAGGAGTTCAAGACCAGCCTGGGCAACATAATGAGACCTGCTTTCCAAAAAAAAAGGAAAAGTATAGTGATTAGTATAGTGTCTGGCACACAGGAAGCAGTATAAGTCTATTATGCTGCTGTGCTATTTTATATTTCCAAACGTCCATCCATGCAGAAGTTGTGATTAGTGAACAGAGTATCTAAACTGGGCATATGGACCCAAATTTGTTTTCCAGCTTTATCTAAAGCAGCATGATAGTTAAAGCCACGAGAATAGATGAGTTCACCCAGGAAAGAGGGCTTAGAGTGAACAGAGAAGAGTATTTCTGATAGGATCCTAAGAAATGCTAACGTGGACAGAGGAAAAGAAAGCTTGCAGAGGCGACTGCAAAGACATGGCTGGAGGTTTAGCAAGAAATCTAGAGAAGGGAAGTCAGGAGAGTTGGGGGCCAGGAAGACAAGAGAGAGAATGATCAAATATTGCTGCAAACAAAAGAATGGTTAAGCATTAAGGTGGATTTGTTAGGTTTAGCCACAAAATGATTTGTGATTATAAACTTGGTGACAGTGGTTTTAATGCTGTGGTGTGAGGATCAGAAGCCAGAGATTATAATGGGTTAAGGAGTGATTTGGAGGAAATGGGTAAGTTTCAAAAACAAAACAAAACAAATTTTAGTGAGTTTGACTGTGGTTAGGAGGGGCAGGACATGGCAGTACTTTCTTATAGTTATTTTGGGGGAAGATAGGATACTGTAAACAACTAGTCAGGTGTGGTGGCATGCGCCTGTAGTCCCAAAATAGTCCCAATTACTCAGGAGGCTGAGGTGGGAGGATACCTGAACTCAGGGAGATGGAGGCTCCGGGAGCTGTGATGGCACCATTGCAACTCTTGCCTGTATGACAGAGTAAGACCCTGTCTCAAAAAACCAAACAAACAAAAACTGTAAACAGTATCTTTATTGCATAATAAATGTCATAAAGGAGACATGTTCAAGTACTTGAAGGTGCTTAGGTGCAGGGCATTAGTGTACATGTAGTATTCTGGGAAGGACTGTCCACTGGACCAAAGGAGTTTGGTGGGCTGATAGACGAGGGGAGGAGGCTGCTTTGGATTTGTCAATCATTGAAGCGTGTTTGAGGAACTGTGATGATTTAGTCACTGCTAGAACACGGAGTGTAAGTCCAGTGAGCCGGGACAGTGGTTAGGGCTGACAGCATGGCAGGAGTGGGGTGTGCCTTGTGGCCACACCCATAGAATCTTACATTTTATCCTGTAGGTCTTTGCTTCCCAATGGGGATTTGTATTGACGTTCCAGGGGTACTCAGAGCTACAATACAAAAATTAGCCGGGTGTGGTGGCGTGTGCCTGTAATCCAAACTACTCAGGTGGCCGAGGCAGGAGACTCGCTTGAGCCCAGGAGGCAGAGATTGCAGTGAGCTGAGATCATGCCATTGCACTCCAGGCTGGGTGACAGAGCAAGCCTCTGTCTCAAAAAAAAAAAAAAAGCTACAGGGTAAACATAGCATGTTTTCTTAGAATATCCATTAAATTGAATTTCACGGGAAATTATTGCTATAGTAAAGCATGAATTGAAAATTAAGATCAAACATAAATTTTAACGTTAAAAAATAATGCATTGTTCTCTAGTGGCTGGCTTCTTCAGGCTGTGCCTCTTCTGGACCTTCCATTCCTCCATCACTTTCTTTTTTTTTGAGACAGGGTCTTGCTCTGTCGTCCAGGCTGGAGTGCTGTGGCGTGATCTCGGCTTACTGCAAGCTCTGCCTCCTGGCTTCAGCCTCCCGAGGAGCTGGGACTACAGGCGCCCGCCATCACACCCGGCTAATTTTGTTTTTGTATTTTTTAGTAGAGACGGGGTTTCACTGTGTTAGCCAGGATGGTCTCGATCTCCTGACCTCATGATCTGCCCGCCTCAGCCTCCCAAAGTGCTGGGATTACAGGTGTGAGCCACTGTGCCCTGCCTCCTGCATCACTTTCTTCAGGGGAAAGAGCATCATATGGCATCCTTGGGAAGAGCATTCATGGGAAGCCACTGAAGAATTGTAAGCAGGAGTGGATGACATCTGTGTTTGGTGGAGATCACTTTAGAGGAGGATAGTTTCAGGTTCCTGTGTCACACAACCAAGGGATACCATTTACATAGATAAAATGCAAAATAGCCTTAAATAGATCAGAACAGGGTAAGACAGTGCAGGAAGACTTACAGGAGGCTACTGAAATGAGCTGTCTCTGCAGTTGGATTAGGGAAGAGGGAATGAAAAGAAGTATTTAAGGAGGGAGAATTGACGAGACTAGTATGGAGGAGGAGGAGGTGTGCACATAGATGTGTAGGTGTGATAGGAGAAAGGCAGACTGGTAAGTTTCTTCCTTAGGCATCTTGAGAGAAAGATGGCACCATTTCCTAAAACAGGGAATAGAGGCAGAAGAACAGTTTAGGGTGTAGGGGGAGAGAAAATTCAGTTTTACTGAATTTGAGAGGTTTTTGGGACATGCAAATGGAGATCTGTAGCAGCAGTTGGGTGTGTGGATTTGGAGTTCTGTAGAAAGGCCTGTCCTGAAGATACACATTCAATATTCCTCAGCATGTATCGCTGATAGTGGAAGTAGTGGGCATGATTGAGATTGTCCAAGGAGAGCATATTATATGTTTTGAGATGGAGTCTTTCTCTGTCGCCCAGGCTGGAGTGCGGTGGCGCGATCTCAGCTCACTGCAAGCTCTGACTTCTGGATTCACGCCATTCTTCTGCCTCAGCCTCCCGAGTAGCTGGGATTACAGGTGCCTGTCACCACGCCTGGCTAATTTTTTTTTGTATTTTTAGTAGAGACGGGGTTTCACCATGTTAGCCAGGATGGTTTCGATCTCCTGACCTCGTGATCCGCCCACCTCGGCCTCCCAGAGTGCTGGGATTACAGGCGTGAGCCGCTGCACCCAGTCAAGGAAAGCATATTGAGTGAGCAGAGGCTAAACACAGAACTGGAAAGCACCACCATTTAAGGGGGAAGCTGAAAAAAAGAACCTGGAAAAGAGGTCAGAGAAGAGCAAAACAACAAGGAGTATTAAGTGTCTGTTGTTGCATAGAGTTTGAGACTAGGACTGAGAAAATGCAATTGAGATTACAAGCAGAGGTCATTGGTGGAGACCTTTGCCTAAGCTGTTTTAGTAGGGTTTAGGGACAGGGTTGGGACAAGGAAGGGGCACTGCAGCCTGTTGAAAGTGGATAAGGAATGCAAAGCAGAGAGGAAGTGGAAGTAGAGGCAGGCAGGGTACCCTGCTGTTTCAAGCCTGGCCGTGTGAGGTGGAGAGAAAGGAAGTAGCTAGGATATTTACACATTCATCTGTTCTTTGTCTCCCTCCTCACTAGAAAATAAGTTGCCTGAGGGCAGGAACTTAGTTTTATTCACTGCTTTATCTCCAGAGTTAAAAAATTGCTCCTGGCATGTAGTAGGCACTCAACAAGTATTTGATGGCCAAACGAATGAATTATTTTAAGAAGGTAGAGACTTGAGTGTGTTCACTTGTTGGGTGGAGGGATAAGAGGTTCTTGAGGAGGAGGAATTGAAAGTCTAGAGTAGAAAGATGTGATGGAATGAGGTCTCCCTGAGTCAGCAAAGTTGGAGATCTAAGCGCTGCTGAAGTGATCATTCAGGATGCCAGGAATGACTCCTTTTCTGCTGAAACAGAAGGGAAGAAGGAAAGGATGGGAGCAGAGGCAGATACTCATAGGTGATGGATGAGGAAGTTGAGGGAGTTCTTGCCTAATGGCCTTATGAGTATTCTCTGAATTAAAAGTAAGAGTGTTGGCCGGGTGCGGTGGCTCATGCCTGTACTGGGAGGCTGAGGTGGGCAGATCATTTAAGGTCAGGAGTTCCAGACCAGTCTGGTCAGCATAGTGAAACCCCGTCTCTACTAAAAATACAAAAATTAGCCAGGTGTGGTGGCATGCACCTGTAATCCTATCTACTTGGGAGTCTGAGGCGGGAGAATTGCGTGAACCTGGGAGGTGAAGGCTGCAGTGAGCCAGATCGCACCACAGCACTCCAGCCTGGGCGACAGAGCCAGACTCCATCTCAAAAAATAAAAAATAAATAAAAATAAGAGTGTAATGTATGTATCCTTGGAAAATGTTTTGTGAAGACATACAAAAAAAAAAAAAAAAACCCACCGGCATTTAAGCAGCTCTGCTTCTGTGGAAAGTCACTGTGGTCAGTGACATGAAAGGTAGGTAAGGTGAGGATGTGCCAGAGAAGATGAGTAAGATTAGGTGAGACAAGAGGTCTCTAGTCTCAGCTGGGAATGTAGGGTGTGGTTTGACCTGAGAGAAGGGAGTGTGGGTACCTTTGTGAACCCCCTTTCCTCCAGAGGGAGTAGGGCGCTGTCCTTGGCTCTCAGGGAAGTGGGAGAAGAAAGGGCAGTGCATAAGTCTTACTCTTTCTTGTGCGAGAAAAAACGAAGAGAAACTCAAGCCTTGAGTGAAGTAGAGTAACTCTTTGTTAGCGAGCCCTCACCGGGCTGGTTTTTCAGTGATCTATTTCTGATTCATTTGACAGGAAACTGCTTTCCCAACTTTTACAAGCTGTTATCTAAAATGGTTTGTGTGCTTAACAGCAAAGGTAGTAGTGAGAAAGAGGATGTGACAGAGTCACAGTGAGTCATAAAGAACAAGACATGGCCATATTTGTTTACCTCATCAGGTTTTACATAGAATTAATTTAAAGAATATTAAAGTGTCCATTTTGTTTTAATTAGCAGTTGTTTAGTAATAAGTTCTCATGCTTTGGAATTCTCTGTTTTCAGTCTCATCAAATTCAAGACTACATATTTCTCATGACCTTTCTGAAAGGGAAAGGAGAGTAGTAAAGATGGGTCTTGTAGTCTTCTAGTCTTCAGTTGAAATTAAATAACCCAACCAAGATGATTGTTTTTCTTTTGCTGTCAGCCTTATCAGCCATTATTGCAGGTCAACCCCTGACAAGTTGTGCAGGGTGAGGGTAGCATCGAACTGGAGTTTTGGCTGTTGCTGTTTTGCATTTTGTGTGTGTTTGCATGTGTTCTCTGTAAAGTGAGCAGAGGATCCTTCAGAAAGGAAGCAGATTCCAAGGGTAAGAAGAGGTTTCACTTACAGGAAGTTGCAGATTCTAACCATTTTTTAACTGCCCTATCAAGGAAGACAACTTTTTTCCGTTTTTTTTTTCCGAGACAGGATCTTGCTGTGTTGCCTAGGCTGGAGAGCAGTGGTGTGATCACAGCTCACTGCAACCTCTGCCTCTTGGGCTCAAGCAATCCTCTTGCCTCAGCCTCCTAAGCGGACACCATGCTGGCTAATTTTTAAATTTTTTTAGACACAAATTCTCACTACCTTGCCTAGGCTGGTCTTGAACTCCTGGGCTCAAGTGATCTGCCTGCCTTTCAGCCACCCAAAGTGCTGGGATTATAGGAGTGAGCCACTGAGCCGGGCCTAACTTTATATTATAAAAAGTACCTGTTACTTTTTGGAGATGGGAGAAACTTTTTTCCCCCCTGTGACAGAAGGTGAAATCAGATGTGAGGTATAATAGTTGGAACTTGGTATTATCATAATTAGAATTCATCAGTACTTAGAATTCATTTTTTTCTAAGCCATCTCCTTACTCTAACTCATTCCTCATGATTCTGAATTTTTTAGCCATTAGTCAACTAGTTAGAACTCCAATTAGGCATGTATTCTGGGGAATAAAATGTGACTTCATCAGCATTTTGGGGAGAACTCAGGGACAAGAGACTCATCTGGTCAAGTTGGCATCAACAGGCTGAGGACTCATTTCTCATTTTCATGGAGAACCAAGTTATAGCCAGATCCTTATTTTCTGGGAATTTATATTATGTGTGTGTCTAAAAAAACACTTTCAAGACTTTTGAAACCCAATGACTGGACTCTTTTTACACATTCTCATTTCATTGGTTTTTTTTTTTTTTTTTTTTTTTTTCTGAGACGGAGTCTCACTGTGTCGCCCAGACTGGAGTGTAGTAGCACAATCTCGGTTCACTGCAACCTCCACCTCCTGGGTTCAAGTGATTCTCCTGCCTCAGCCTCCTGAGTAGCTTGGATTACAGGTGTGAGCTACCACGCCCGGCTAATTTTTGTACAGACGGGCTTTCGCCATGTTGGTCAGGCTGGTCTTGAACTCCTGACCTCAGCTGATCCACCCACCTCGGCCTCCCAAAGTGCTGGGATTACAGGCGTGAGCCACCGTGCCCGGCCTCAGTTGGTTTTTAGAGAAATCAACTGGACAGCATTCTGAGATTAGGGGAATGTCAGAGACAGTGATGTAACACGGAAAAGGTTGTGGGTTTGGGTTCCACTTCTGTTTACAGGCTTTGTGACCTTGGGCAAGTCATTTAACCTCTCCTATCCTTTGGGAGATGAAGTGGCTAGATGAGAGAATCTAGTTCTTCCTAGCTCTTAGTTCCTGAGATGACCTATGATTGGATCTGTTTATCAAAGTATATGAAAAGGAGATCCTATTTTAAATTCACTGGAACAGGGCCTGGCGTGATAGCTCACTTCTATAATCTCAGGACTTTGGGAGGCCGAGGTGGGTGGGTCATTTGAGCTCAGGAGTTTGAGACCAGCTTGGGCAAGATGGTGAAGCCCCGTCTCTACAAAAAAATCTTAAAAAATTAGCCGAGTGTGATGGTGCATGCCTGTAGTCCCAGGTACCCGGGATGCTAAGGTGGGAGACTCACCTGAGCCCAGGAGGTCAAGGCTGCAGTGAGCAGTGATTATGCCACTGCACTCCAGCCTGTGAGACAGAGTGTGAGCCTGTCTCAAAAAGAAGAAAAAATAAATTAACTGGGCAGTTATTTTTTAAAGAAAATCCAGGCCAGGCCTGGTAGCTTATAACTGTAATCCTAGCACTTTGGGAGGCCAAGGCAGGATGATTGCTTGAGCCCAGAAATCAGGAAATTTTTTTTTTTTTTTTGAAACGGAGTCTCGCTGTCACCCAGGCTGGAGTGCAGTGGCACAATCGAGGCTTACCGTAACCTCTGCCTGCCAAGTTCAAGCAATTCTCCTCCCTCAGCCTGCCAAGTAGCTGGCATCACAGGCGCCCACCACCATGCCCGGCTAATTTTTGTATTTTGTTTTAGTAGAGATGGGGTTTCACCATATTGGCCAGGCTGGTCTCGAACTCCTGACCTCAAGTGATCCTCCTGCCTCGGTCTCCCAAAGTGCTCGGATTACAGATGTGAACTACCACGCCTGGCCAAGCCCAGGAATTTGAGACCATCCCAGGCAACAAAGTGAGACCTTATTTCTACTAAGTACATACATACATACCTACATACATACATACATACATACGCCAGGAGGCATGGTGGCGCGAGCCTGTAGTCCCAGCTACTCAGGAGGATTGCTTGAGCCCAGGAGGGAAGGCTGCAGTGATCATAGCAGTGAGCTATGATCGTGCCACAGCCTGGGCAACAGAATGAGACCTTGTCTCTTTAAGAAAGAAGAAAAAATCAATTAATGTATAGTGAGAACCATCATGGGACTACAGGTGCATGCCACCATGCCCAGCTAATTTTTGTATTTTTTGGTAGAGACGGGGGTTTCTCCAAGTTGACCAGGCTGGTCTCGAACTCCTGACCTCAAGTGATCTGCCTGCCTCGGCCTCCCAAAGTGCTGGGATTACAGGCGTGAGCCACAATAATTGTATTTTTTTTTTTAATGTTGAACTGTCTTAATGCAAGGCATACGCTTAATTATTCAGAGTGTGTGCTGTTGTTTTGGCCTAGTGAGGATTAGGGGACAGGACTTTAGTTCTGACTCTGACACCTTGTAGCCTGTTGAATCCTTCTCCTAATCTCCTTTCTCCCCTACCCCCAACCTCATTATCCTGTGCTTTTTTTTTTTTTTTTTTTTTTTTTTTTGGGTAACACTTACCAGATTGCTTATTTATTATTCTTAAAAAAATTTTTTTTCTTTTTTTTTTTTTTTGTAGAGACAGAGTCTCACTTTGTTTCCCAGGCTGGTCTTGAATTCCTGAGCTCGAGCAATCCACCTGCCTTGGCCTCCCAAAGTGCTGGGATTATAGGCTAGAACCACTGCACCTGCCAGATTGCTTTATAATTGTTTGTTTACACTTCTCTTTATTCTTCCCAGAGGCTAGAAACCATGTCTTATTCATTTTTACCTTCCCTGTTGTGAAACATTGAGGGAAGGAAATCAGTAGGATATGAGGGAATAGGTAGGGATTGAGTCAAAAATGGCCCAGATATTGAGTTTGAGTGACCAGGCAAGTGATAGTGTGTTATATATACAAACACCTGAGATGCTGGTTTGGGGTGAAGAGTTTAATTTTGGACATGTTGGAGTCTATGACAATGTGGGAGGACCATCCCAGTCAACAAATGGCATTGGCAGGACATTCGAGTGGCTGTTCAATAGGCAGTTAGAAGTGGTGAATTATATCCTGGAACTGTTGAAGGATTTGGGCATCATCTTCATGTGATTCATCAGGTGAATCAGATCTTTGAAAAGGAAAGTAACAAATGAAGCTAATGAGGAATGCCTCTCTTTAGGAAGCTAGAGGAGAAAGAAGAGTCATCCAAAATGACAGGGGTGATCAGTCACAGAAGTAGGAGGTGGACTGGGGTGGGTGGTACTATTTGTCTGTGGAGACAAATAGTAATGTTAAACCTGTAGAGAGCTTAGGATAATTCAGTGAGAGAATACAAAGGATTGGATTTGTCAGTTTCAGTCCTGTGGCTGAATCAGAGGCTAGATTAAAAACGGAGATGAGGACATAGAAATGATGAGCGCAGGCTTCTTATTTTGAAGTTGGGAAAAAGGAATGAAAGAACAAGGGTGGATTCAAAGGAGTACTTACTTATTTTACTTTACTGTTACTTCTTAATAGATACCGAGGAGTCTTCATAGGGCTAAGGGAAAGAGACAGAGGAAAGAAAAACTTGTGTTGGTGTGGGAGAGCTGGGCATAGGTTAGATCTCTGGATGTGTGGAAGAGGTGAACTGCTTGAGAACAGGAGCGCAGGGCTGCTGTTCCCTCCTTCTCTAATAAGAAGAGGATGAGCGAAAAATTCCACCTCAGAGGGAGGTTGGTGTGGGGATAAAGGGAAAAGGTTCAGAAAGGTGAAAGCATAAGGGTTTGAGAAATGTGAAGAGAACAAGTGCATCAGCCATCGGGGAGTGTGAGAGGAATTAATGAAACATTGAAAGCATTGCCGACAGTCAGCATGAATTTGGAGTGGACACAGAAGTATGAAATGGAAAATAGCCCCACCCCACCTCTGTGCCCAGTCCCACTTCCCAAAATGTAGCTACTTTTTAAAGTCAGTTTTGTAGTTGTGTAGTTAATTTTCAGTAATATGTTGCAGTCAACAGTGTCTCTTGATTCCCTTCTGTGAACCATGAGAAATTTACCCATTTCTTGTACTCTTTTCTTCCTGAGTTTTTTTTGTGATAATATTACTATTTTTCTATTATCAAAGTAAATAATGTTTATATTCTCTTTTGTATAACAAAAATTAGTCTTCACTCTGTATGTACAAATTAGGCCTAAACATATTCCACACATACAGTTTTTGCAATATTATTAAGTAAATATTATTTACTTTGGAATCTAGAGGTGCTATTGAATACTGGGAAAAGCAAACATAGTATTTTATCACCAGACTGCTTCAAAGAGAATGGCCCAAACATCAAGATCTAGTGAATCCTCTTTCAATTTCTTTTCAGCTTTCTATGGTCCTTTTAGGTCTTACTCAACTGCTGTTGTTTCTTATACTTTAAGTTGTCATTTTTCTTGTATTTTTTAAAAACTTGGAATAGTTACTGTTTTTAATATGGGATGCATGCATGTTGAGCTTTAAGTTCTTGCCTTTCAAAAATGTCTTTGTCTTTCATTTGATTGTCATCTGAATGTAGCCCATTTTAATACTTTGGAAGCTTTTAGGGTTTGCTTTTTGTCTTTGGAGTTCTGAAATTTCATTAGGATGTGTCTAGGCATGTGTCTTTTCTCTTTTATCCCATTTGGCTCTAGGTAGCTCGCTCTTTTCTTTTCTTTTTTCTTTTTTTTTTTTTTTTTGACAGAGTCTTGCTCTGTCACCTAGGCTGGAGTGCAGTGGCGCTATCTCTTATGGAATATTACATACGAAAGAGTATATATAAAGTGTATGCACAGGCCGGGTGTGGTGTAATCCCAGCACTTTTGAGAAACCTAGGCGGGTGGATCACCTGAGGTCAGGAGTTTGAAACCAGCCTGGCCAACATGGTGAAACCCCGTCTCTACTAAAAATACAAAAATTAGCTGAGTGTAGTGGCAGGTGCCTGTAATCCCAGCTACTCAGGAGACAGGCAGGAGAATCGCTTGAGCCTGAGAGGCAGAGGTTGCAGTGAGCCAAGATCATGCCATTGCGCTCCAGCCTGGGCGACCAGAGTGACAAAAAAAAAAAAAAAAAGTATCCACAGTTTAAAGAAGAGTAATAGATTGAACACTGGTAGGTCCATGATCTAGTTTGAGAGCTAAAAGCTTAAAACACCTCTGAAGGCCCTGTGGCCCTCTCCTATTATTACTCTTCTCTCACCCTTAGATGTAACTGTCATCCTGAATTTTGTTAATTCTCTAGTTTTGCTTTGTAGTTTGTATAATCCTAAATAATATATTATTTAGTTTTACAAGTTTTTCTATGAATTTTCTATGAGTGGAATCATGCTGTATGAATTATTCTGATTTGTCTTTTCTGCATTGTTTATGAGATTCATTCTTGCTCATGCAAGTTACTGTAGTTCTTTATTCCTCCAGCTTCTATGGCATCCCATTACATGAATCCATCTCAATTTATTAATCCATTCACCAGCTGGCAGGTAGTTTAGTTGTTTCTGTTTTTTTTTTTTTTTTTTGCTGTTGCAAATATAGCTATGAACATTTTTTTTTGAGATGGAGTTTCGCTGTATCACCCAGGCTGGAGTGCAGTGGCGTGATCTCGGCTCATTGCATCCTGCACCTCCCAGGTTTAAGCAGTTCTCTGCCTCAGCCTCCCGAGTAGCTGGGATTACAGGTGCCCACCACCATACCTGGCTGATTTTTTTTGTATTTTTAGTAGAGACGGGGTTTCACCATCTTGGCCAGGCTGATCTTGAACTCCTGACCTCGTGATCCACCTGCCCTGGACTCCCAAAGTGCTGGGATTACAGGTGTGAGCCACCGCGCCCAGCCAGCTATGAACATTTTTATATAGTTATTCATGTTAAAAATATATTTACATGTTTAGTCATAGATTTTCAGATGCCTATATAGCAGTCTCAAATGAGGTAGAACAGAATCTCTGGATAGGACATTATGATTAAAAAATTCTTTTATAGACGTCTTTGTGTTTTCCATAGTTTCTTCAATGCACTTAGTTTTATATTCTAGAATTTAAAAAAATCAACTTATATTAACACTCTTTTCCTTTGGAGAATATAGAAAAAGCTAAGGGTCACATGAGAGATTTGCATTAATAAATGTAGAAAGAATCAGTGTAACTTACATGTGTTAATTACAATTTTTGGAAGCTTAATGATTTTGTAGAATCATTGAAAAGGCCATATGTATCAAATAAGCCTATTTGTAAGTTCTTCCAGTCTTGAATTATAGTGTTTCTCTCAAGTTTGTAACTTTTTAATCTTCTTTTATTTAATTATTTTTTATCTAATATCAGTCACTCAAATTTCCTTTGTCAGCATTACATAGGATAAAGGAGACCTATCAAAAACTTTCGGAATCCAAGGACAAAGAACATTTTTTTTTTTTTTTTTAAATCCATAGTCACCATCAACTTCTGTTGGGAGAACAGAGAAAGATAGACTAAGAGAAACAGAGACAGAAAATGTTTAATCCTGTATTGTGGCTTGCTGTAGCACTTCATATTCCCTTGAATTTTAGACTAGATTTCCTTCAAAATTCTGTAAACTTGGGGATATATATGATTGCCAGATGTCTGACACCTTTCTAGATTTGGAACTGTCTGGAATCTAATTTCTTCTGCTAACCCGTAGTATATGAAAGAAAGTAACACACACACTATTAAGACAAACTAGAAAATACCATAAAGAGGCTGGATGCAGTGGCTCACATGCCTGTAATCCCAGCACTTTGGGAGGCCGAGGTGGGTGGATCACTTGAGGCCAGGAATTGGAGACCAGTCTGGCAAACATGGCAAAACTCAGTCTATACTAAAAATACAAAAATTAGCCAGACGTGATGGCGTATGCCTGTAGTTCCAGCTGTTTGGGAGGCTGAGGCACGAGAATTGCTTGAACCCAGGAGGCGGAGGTTGTTGCAGTGAGCTGAAATTGCGCCACTGCACTCCAGCCTGGGTGACAGAGACTCTGTCTAAAAAAAAAAAAGAGGCCGGGCGCGGTGCCTCACGCCTGTAATCCCAGCACTTTGGGAGGCCAAGGTGGGCGGATCACGAGGTCAGGGATGGAGACCATCCTGGCTAACACAGTGAAACCCCATCTCTACTAAAAATACTACTCGGGAGGCTGAGGCAGGAGAATGGCGTGAACCCGGGAGGCGGAGCTTGCAGTGAGCCTAGATTGGGCCACTGCACTCCATCCAGCCTGGGTGACAGAGTGAGATTCCGTCTCAAAAAAAAAAAAAAAAAAAGAAAAAAAAAGAAAATCTCAAAATCTCATAAAGATAATGGGAAAAGGCTGCATTTGTCTTGGAATTTACAAATGTATTCAAAATTTTTTTTCATCTTTGTTAATGCATATTTCTGTAATAGTTTTTCCTCTCTTTTCTCTCATAAAAGGAAAAAATTTGATATTCCTGAGTCATCACTCTCCTGAAATCTACTCAGTTTTACTCAGACCTGTGCTATATAGAGTATTATGTTCATGCCCCTGTCTGGTGTGGAGGGAGAAACACAGACAGGAGAGTGGGTGACTGACTCAGATATAAATAATCTTATTATACTTGAGCTGCAACCACACCTAGAAACCTTGACAACAACAGGGCCTGTGTTTGATATACCTCACTTGTTAAATACTGTCTAGATTTTAGTATGTCATATGTGTGTTCATCAGCAAAATTGAACAGGTGCTGTAACAATTGCAAAGCTTTAATCGGACTTATGATTACACTGTTTCTCATTATGATTAAACTGTTTCTCATTTTGGCCAAAGAATATGACACAATAACTAAAACAAATTTCTAGTTGTTTCTTGTGTTGTTTATTCTGTTCAGAGGTTTCTTTTCTTTTTCTTTTTTATTTCTTAGACAGGGTCTCACTGTGTTGCCCAGGCTGGAGTGCAGTGGCACGGTCTTGGCTCACTGCAACCTCTGCTTCCCAACCTCAAGCTGTCCTCCCACCGCAGCCTCCTAAGTAGCTGGGACTACAGATGTGTGCCACCATGCCTGGCTAATTTTTTTTTTGGTCTTTTTTTGTAGAGATGGGGCTTCACCAAGTTGCCCAGGCTGGTCTCAAACTCCTGAGCTCAAGCGATTCACTCACCTCAGCTTCCCAAAGTGATGGGATTATAGGCGTGAGCCACCGTGCCTGTTCCAGAGGTGTCAATGCTACATATACATTCTCCACCAAGATAGAGTCAAGGGTAAATTAATTAAGGTTAAGAGACAATTTCAATGTCTTATGCCAAGCTGTTAATGTTTTTTGTTTTTTTTTCCCTTTTTTATTTATTTTTGAGACGGAGTCTCGCTCTGTCACCTAGGCTGGAGTGCAGTGGTGCAATCTTGGCTCACTGCAACTTCCGCTCCCCAGGTTCAAGTGATTCTCCTGCCTCAGCCTCTTGAGTAGCTGGGGTTACAGCCACCCGCCATCACGCCAGCTAATTTTTGTATTTTTGGTAGAGAAGGGGTTTCGTCTTGTTGGCCAGGCTGTTCTCGAACTCCTGACCTCAGGTGATCCGCCCTCCTCGGCCTCCCAAAGTGCTGGGATTACAAGCATGAGCCACCACTCTCAGCCTGTTAATGTTTCAAAAATAGCTTTTCCCTCATTATAAAAACAGCACATGTTGGGCTGGTCATGGTGGCTCATACCTGTAGTCCCAGCACTTTGGGAGACCGAGGTGGGAGGATCACTTGAGGCCAGGAGTTCGAGACCAGCCTGGCCAATATGGTTGAAACCGTGTCTCTACTAAAAATACAAACATTAGCTGGGCATAGTGGCACACGCCTGTAGTCCCAGCTACTCAGGAGGCTGAGGCAGGAGAATCGCTTGAGCCTGGGAGGTGGAGGTTGCAGTGAGCTGAGATCATGCCAATGAACCTCCAGCCTGGGCGACAGAGTGAAACTCAGCCTTAAAAAAAAAAAAAAAAGGCCAGGCATGGTGGCTCACGCTTGTAATCCCAGCGCTTTGGGAGGAGGAGGCCAGCAGACCACGAGGTCAGGAGATCGAGACCATCCTGGCCAACATGGTGAAACCCTGTCTCTACTAAAATACAAAAAAATTAACCAGGCGTGGTGGTTCGCGCCTGTAGTCCCAGTTGCTCAGGAGGCTGAGGCAGGGGAATCGCTTGAACCTGGGAGGCAGAGATTGCAGTGATTAACCAGGCGTGGTGGTTCGCGCCTGTAGTCCCAGTTGCTCAGGAGGCTGAGGCAGGGGAATCGCTTGAACCTGGGAGGCAGAGATTGCAGTGAGATCACGCCACTGCCACTCCAGCCTGGTGACAGAGTGAGACTCCATCTCAAAAAAAAAAAAAAAAAAAAAAAAAAAGGAAATTAAAGAAGAAAATGAATATTTCCTTAATCCTAATACCCAAGTGTAAACACTAATAGTATTTAAGTAAATTCCCTTCCAGTCACTTTTCTATTCAGATATTCAGTCACTAGGGCTGGAGTGCAGTAGCATGATCTCGGCTCATTGCAACCTCTGCCTCCTGGGTTCAAGCGATTCTCCTGCGTCAGCCTCCCAAATAGCTGGGATTGCAGATGCCTGCCACTATGCCCAGCTAATTTTTTGTATTTTTAGTACAGACGGGGTTTCACCATGTTGGCCAGGCTGGTCTCAAACTCCTGACCTTGTGATTCACCTGTCTTGGTCTCCCAAAGTGCCGGGATTACAGGCATGAGCCACCGCACCTGGCCTCAGGTAACTTTCTTTTTCTTCTTTTTTTTTTTTTTTTGAGACGGAGTCTGTCACCCAGGCTGGAGTGCAACGGCGTGATCTCAGCTCACTGCAACCTCCACTTCCCGGGTTCAAGCAATTCTCTTGCCTCAGCCTCCTGAGTAGTTGGGACTACAGGTGCTTGCCACCACGCCCGGCTAATTTTTTGTATTTTTAGTAGAGAAGGGGTTCCACTGTGTTAGCCAGGCTGATCTCGAACTCCTGACCTCGTGATCTGCCTGCCTTGGCCTCCCGAAGTGCTGGGATTACAGGCGTGAGCCACCGCGCCTGGCTGGATAACTTTCTTAAAAGCTGGAGTAGTGCCAGGTGTGGTTTCTCATGACTGTAATACTAGCACTTTGGGAGGCCAAGATGGGAGGATCACTTGAGCCCAGGAGTTCAAGACCAGCCTGGGCAACATGGTGAGATGTTGCCTCTATGAAAAATTTTTTTAAAAAGTTAACCAGGTGTGTTGGCATGTGCCTGTAGTCCCGCCCACCGGGGAGACTGAGGTAGGAAGATCGCTTGAACCTAGGAGGTTGAGGCTGTGGTGAGCTGTGATCTCACCACAGCACTCCAGCCTTGGTGACAGAGTGAGACCTTGTCCCTCACCCCCCCAAAAAAACCTGATTATCACTAAATTCATTTCTATTAAAAAAAAGATTATCACTAAATTCATTTCTATCAATTTAAAAAATCTGTTTTGGACATTTTCTGTTTCATTATCATTTAAAAACATGACTAAGTAATGTTCCATTGGATATATCATAATATTTGAATGTTCACCTATGGTTGGACACATAGATAGCTTTCAATTTCTCTATAATAAACATTTTAAGTATAACTTACAAAAGTCTAAACAAGAAATGTGTAGCTTAGTGAATTTATAGTGAATTTTTATGAAGTGAACACACCTGTGAAACTACCATCCGAATCAAGAAAGAGAACATTGTCAACATCCAGAAGTCATGCTCATTCCTAGTTATCATCTCCCTCAAAGTTAACTGCTATTCTCACTTCGGTCATCATTGATTGGTTTTGCCTGTTTTTGAATTTCATGTAAATGGAGTCATATGTGTGTTTCTTTTCTGGCTTCTGTTGTTTAACATTGTAGCTGTGAGTTTCATCTCTGTTGTTACTTATAGCAATAGCTAATTCTTTTTCATTTTGCACAGTATTTATTTAATTGTATGTACCACATTTATTTATTCTGTTGTTGGTGAGCATTTGGTTTGTTTCCAGTTTTGGCTTTTGCGAATGTTTTGTTTATGTTTTGTGGTGCCCATATTTTAGATACAATTACCAGTAGTAGAATTGCTTGGTCTTAGGGTATGCGAATGTTCAGCTTCAGTAGTATTACCAGTTTTCCAAAGTGTTTATACCGATTTACAGCCCTTTTGGCAACGTATGAGAGTTCCATTTCTTCCTGTACTTACCAATACTTGCTTGCTTGCTCTCTTCCTCCCTTCATCCTTCCCTCCCTCCCTCCCTCCCTCCCTCCCTCCTTCTTTCTTTCTTCCCTTCCCTCCCCTCCTCTCCCCTCCCCTCCCCTCCCCTCTATCACCCAGCCTATAGTGCAGTGGCGCCATCACTCTAGAGTGCAAGGCCAGCTCACTATAGCCTTGACTCTTGGGCTCAAGTGATCATCTCACCCCAGCCTCCCGAGTAGCTGGGACTACAGGCATGTGCCACCATGCCTGGCTAATTAAAAAAAATTTTTTTTACAGATAGTGTCTTGCCATGTTGGCCAGGCTGGTCTTGAGCTCCTGTGCTCAAGATAACATTTTGGGCCAGGCACAGTTACTCACGCCTGTAATCCTAGCACTTTGGGAGGCCGAGGTGGGTGGATCACAAGGTCAGGAGATCAAGACCATCTTGGCTAACATTGTGAAACCCTGTCTCTACTAAAAATACAAAAAATTAGCTGGGCATGGTAGCTTGTGCCTGTAGTCCCAGCTACTTGGGAGGCTGAGGCAGGAGAATCACTTGAACCCAGGAGGTGGAGGTTGCAGTGAGCCGAGATCGTGCCACTGCACTCCAGCCTGGGCGACAGAGCAAGACTCTGTCTCAAAACAAAACAAACAAACAACAACAACAACAACAAAACATTTTGAGCTCCTGCCTTGGCCTCTCAAAGTGCTGGGATTACAGGCGTGAGCCACTGTGCCCAGCCAGTTTTCTTACTTTTAACCATTCTGGTAGATACATAGTTAGTGTTTCTTAGTGATTTTAACTTGCATTTCCTTGATGCCTAATGATATTGAGCACCTTTCCATATTTTTATTTTTTATTTTTGGGAGACAGAGTCTTGCTCTGTCACCCAGGCTGGAGTGCAGTGGCACAATCTCAGCTCACTGCAACCTCTGCCTTCCCGGTTCACGCCATTCTCCTGCCTCAGCCTCCCGAGTAGCTGGGACTACAGGTGCCTGCTACCACGCCCAGCTAATTTTTTGTATTTTTAGTAGAGACGGGGTTTCACTGCGTTAGCCAGGATGGCCTCGATCTCCTGACCTCGTGATCCACCCGCCTCAGCCTCCCAAAGTGCTGGGATTACAGGCGTGAGCCACTGCGCCCGGCTCCATATGTTTACTGACTTTGGGATATCCCCTTTTGTGAAGTATCTGTTCCAGTGTTTTGGCAATTTTAAAGTTGTGTTTATCTTTTTCTTATTGACTCATAGGTGTTCTTTATATATTCTAGATATGAGTTCTTTGGTTGTATGCATTGCAGATGTCTTCTGTCTGTGTCTTGAAATTTTACTCTCAATGAGGTCTCTTGATCACACAGTAAATGTTTAGGAGTTGACGATGCTATTTTGGTAAAAATGTGCACACATCATATCTCCCTAGGGGTTGCTTACTTGGAGGCCGGATAATAAGATCAGATGTTCTGTTGTAGTTAGTTTTGCCTCCCCAGCAGTGCCAGCTGTCTTACAAATAAATGTGAGCCCTGATTGCATGGGGAACAAGCTGAGTCTATGGGTGGATCAACATAAATTCATCTCTAACTCTGGAGACTACTAAAAGCACAATCCCTGAGGATATTGACTTATTAGAGTCATGTTTGTACACACAGTATAGAACATACAAGTTAATGCTTAAATTGTGTAGTGGTTTAGGATCTCGTTATGTTTTCATCTATCCATTTAAAAAGTAGGGATTATTTAAACAAATTAAATTGACTTCCATTTTCTACAGAGGTAGAATACAATTTAAGAGAGCTGCAAGCCAAAAGTCAAGAATATAGATACTACTTTTCTATCTTTTGCCCTTAGTATCAGTCAGTGGTTTAGAGCTTGGGCTCTAGAGTAAGTTGAAATTCTAGCTCTTTTCATTTGCAAGTTTAGCAATTTGGGTATGTTATTTAGCCTCCTTAAGCTTTAATTTCCTCATCTTTGAAATTTGGATAATAGTGTACCCACCTCATAAGGTTTTTGTGAGGATTAAATTAGATAATTCATGGTGGCTGGCCCATAATTAGAGCTCACTAAATGTTTACTGTTATTGAGAAGTAAAGGATAAAAAAGTTAGATGAAAAACAATTACTATTATTTGTTTGAGACAGGGTCTCTCACCCAGGCTGAGTACAGTGGCATGATCACGGCTCACTGCAGCCTTGACCTCCCAGGCTCAAGCGATCCTCCTGCCCGAGCCTCCCAAGGAGCTGGGACTGCAGGCACGCACCACCATGCCCAGCTAATTTTATAAAAAACATTTATTTGTAAGGACAAGCAAAATTTACATGTGCTTTTGAGAAAGCTGCTTTTTTTTTTTTTTAGATGGAGTCTTGCTCGGTCGCCTAGGCTGGAGTGCAGTGGCGTGATCTCGGCTCAGTGCAACCTCCCAGGTTCAAGCGGTTCTCATGCCTCAGCCTCCCAAGTAGCTGGGATTACAGGTGCCCGCCACTATGCCCAGCTGATTTTTTTTGTATTTTTAGTAGAGATGGAGTTTCACCATGTTGGCCAGTCTGGTCCAAAACTCCTGACCTCAGGTGATCCAACCACCTCAGCCTCCCAAAGTGCTGGGATTACAGGCGTGAGCCACCGAGCCCAACCTGTAAAGTTTTCTTTTCTTTTCTTTTTTTTTTTTTGAGGTTAAAGTTTTCTTAAGGCCATACTTGTTCATGGCTTTTAAGCCGGTGCTCTTTCCATTAACTACCCCTCCTAAGGGACTGATATGAAACCCCAGGACACTGCCTTTGCCTCCTGAGTTAATATTCAAGAAGAATAAACAGGACCAAGTCAGAGGTCAGTTATCAGGAGACTATATGAAAACAGTTTCTATGAAGGAGCAAGGGAGATAGGAAGTAGATTGGGAAGTAAATTAGGAGGTTCATAGCAGGAAAAGCTGCTAAGTTAGACATCAGACTGGAAGGACTGGAGTAGATAGGAGGAAGGAGAGGCAAAGATAGAGACCAGAAAGGGGACAAGGTACAGCATGTCACAAACTGGTTTGAGTCAGATCTCACAGAGTTCCTCTAGCAACAGCTTCCCTTGAAGCACA
Organism: Pongo abelii; assembly: GCF_028885655.2. Classification (NCBI taxonomy): domain Eukaryota; kingdom Metazoa; phylum Chordata; class Mammalia; order Primates; family Hominidae; genus Pongo; species Pongo abelii. The sequence goes on from NC_071995.2 coordinate 48,320,937, forward strand.
GTTTGACTTGTCTTGCTAGGCTGGTTCCTCAAGTGAAACACCAGACTGAGCAGAGCAGAAGGGCCCAGAACCAAGAATGCCTAATTAATATTCTCAGGTCCATGCACAGTGCTAGACACATAGTAAATACTCAATTTTCTTTTTTTTTTTTTGAGGCAAGAGACTTGCTATGTCGCCCAGGCCGGAGAGCAGTAGCACAATCTCGACTCACTGCAACCTTCGCCTCCCAGGTTCAAGTGATTCTCCTGTCTCAGCCTTCTGAGTAGCTGGGATTACAGGCGCCCACCACCATGTCTGGCTAATTTTTTTGGTATTTTTAGTAGAGACAGGGTTTCACCATGTTGGCCGGGCTGGTCTGGAACTCCTGATCTCAGGTGATCCACCCGCCTCAGCCTTCCGAAGTGCTGGGATTATAGGTGAGAGCCACTGAGCCCGGCCAAAATAATGCTTTTTTAGAGTCATTGATGAATTTATTTCTAATCTTTTGGAGTTGTTGACATTGAAGAGATGCTGAGAACACTAACTGTGATAGGTACACTTTATGACTAAGAATGGTTTTTACATTTTAAAAATTGTTACATTTTAAATGATTATAGAAATGCCTACATTACAGCCTTGATTTTGTCTTTAGGCCAGTAAAGCCTAAAATGTTTCGTATCTGGCCCCTAAAAAAAAAAGTTGGTTGATCCCTGCATTTACCATACAAGTGTATGTAATCTTTTATATGTCTCTCAGACTGAGTTTTTTATTTATTTATCTTTAATTATTATTTTTTTTAGAGACAGGGTCTTGCCCCATTCCCCAGGCTGGAGTTCAGTGGTGCAGTCATAGCTTATTGCAGCCTTGTACTCCTGGGCTCAAGCAATCCTCCCCATGTAGCTGGGACTACAGGCACATGCCTTCTTGCCTGGCTAATTTTTTTATATTTGTAGAGATGAAGGTCTTGCACTTCTGGACTCAAGTGCTGGGATTACAGGCATGAACCACTGTGCCTGGCTCTAGACTGAGCTTTTTATGGACAAGGACTGAATCTTGCTTATATGACTGTTCCTATTGTCTAGGCGAATATTCGGTATGTGGTAGTAATTTAATGAATGGGTTTTGAATGAATGATGTGACTCAATGGTATTTTAAACTTTAAATTACTTTTGTAATACTTTTTGCGTTTTTGCTTTATATCATGAGTTCCATTATATTTACAAGTAGGAATTATGTAGATTTCCGACTTTTATTCCGTGAAATAGACTTACAGTATGTACTTATGGAATGCCTTTTTAACAGAGAAAAATCAACAGTGCAGATAGCAGATTTTTTATTTTTTGGAGGCGAACTTTTTTTTTTTTTTTAATGGCGCTATCTGGGCTCACTGCAACCTCTGCCTCCTGGGTTCTAGTGATTCTCCTGCCTCTGACTCCCAAGTAGCTGGGATTACAGGCGTGCACCACCATGCCCAGCTAGTTTTTTGTATTTTTAGTAGAGGCGGGGTTTCACCATGTTGGCCAGCTGGTCTCGAACTCCTGACCTCAAGTGATCCACCCGCATCGGCCTCTCAAAGTGTAGGATTATAGGCGTGAGTCACTGTGCCTGGCCTAAAATAAGATTTATTGAGGACTTGTGTACAGCATGGTAGAAATAAAAGCAGAATTCCTTCTCTTGATTTTACAGTTCTTTCTGTGGAAATGAGTACAACTGAATATAGCAGGTGGCAATGCCTGTCAACTTTGTTTCCACTCTGCACTGATTGTATTATCTTATTCTAATCCCTGCCAACCAGATGTACTTCCTTCTTCACATAAGATGGAGACAGCTTATTGTATATGCACACATGTGCAAATATGCATAAAGTATAGCAAAAGTTTGTCCTGCTGTTCAGAAATATCATTAACTAGTATCAAGTGAGAGGCAGCATGGTTTTACTTCAGGTACAGCATATAGTTTTAGATGCTTATTCCTCCCTGGTGGTGGGAGTTCCGTGTTGTGAAAAGTTCTTTTTTAAAAAAATTTCAACTTTTATTTTAGGTTCAGGGGGTACATGTAAATGTTTGTTACATGAGTTGTGAAGAATTCTGAGGCCATGCCTGAGATCAGTGATTCAGAAGTCCTGTCACTGAATAGTAATTGTTGCAGGGGTGACATATGTTCCACATATTTACCTTCCGTAAGTGAAGCAGAGTGAAGAACCAGACCAATGTAGATTTTCTAGCACTTATTTTTGGGTAAGTTATTTTGTTCTCTGGGCCTCTCAATGTCGTTATCTGGAAAATAGGAGGTCACATTCTTGCTAGGATTAAATACATTAATGCATGCAAAGTATTTCCTGATTGCCTTGCAGATAATAGGTGCCCAATAAATGTTAGTTCTCTCCCTTTTTTTTTTGTATGGGAGAGGAGGGACGAGGAGGGAGTGGGCTGTTCTTAAATAGGAATATTTTTAAAACTTATTATGAACTTATCACAGCCCCATGTCTCACTTTTCAGGGTCAATGTAGGAGGCAGTAAAGAAAGAAAAATAAATGAGATATCTCTTGTCAAGTTATAACTGGTTTTATGTATAAATAATTTAGAAACACATTACTTATAATACAAAACAATTAAAAAATATACCACTCTCTATTTGGCTGTATTTACTACTTTTCTGAAACTGCTTACTCGGAGGTTCGGTTCACCTTACCTCTTTATTTTTACTCCCTTCTTTTTTGACCTTCGTGGTACTACTAACCACCAACTTTGGTGAAATCCTTTCTTTCCTTGGCTTCAGTGAAAACATCACTTTCTAAACAATGAATTTCGTTTTCTGCTGGGCACGGGCCCTTTTTATAGAGGCAATAAACTTGTATGTTTAACTTTGATGATTGATTATTGATTCAGTTGGTAATATAAATTAAAGTTTGGCTTAAAACAGTGAAATATTTCTGGGAAGTAACTGAATGATGAGTGTACAACACTAGAGTAATTTAAAAATACTTAGTGGAAATATTCATTGATACTATCTTTTTTTAGAAGCTAATTTAACAGTAACTCAAAGCAGGGTTAATTTTGTGTAACCTGGCACCTAACATTATATGTCTAGGAATCTGTCCCTCAATAGGATGAATGGTAAAAACATCTGTAGAGAGATATTAATCCAAGTATTATTTGTAAGAACAAAAAATGGAAACAACTTAAACACTTGTCAATAGAAAAATAGTGAAATTATGATTTATTCTTACTATTCGTCCGTTAAAAAAGTGAGCTAGAGTGTGTGGGGGCAGAGTGTATGAGAGAAATCTCTGTACCTTCTGTTCAATTTTGCTGTGAACCTAAAACTGCTAAAAAAAAAAAAATAAGTCTACTAAAAGAGCTAGAGCTATAAATGTACTGAGCTAAAAAATATCTGTAATATATTAAGTGAAAATAGGCTGTGACACTATGTATAGCATTATTTCATTTCTTTTTTAAAAAAGGGTGTGATCTGGGTATGGTGGCTCATGCCTGTAATCTCAGCACTTTGGAAGGCTGAGGCAGGAGGATTGCTTGAGGACAGGAGTTTGAGACCAGCTTGGGCAATGTAGTGAGACCCCATCTTTACAAAAAATACAAAAATTAGCCAGGGATGGTTGTGCATGCCTATAGTTCTAGCTACTTGGGAGGCTGCAATGGGAGGATTGTCTGAGCCCAGTAGTCCAAGGCTGCTGTGGGCTAGGACAGCACTCCTGCACTCCAGCCTGGGCAAACAGAGCAAGACCCTGCCTTTTAAAGAATAAAAATAAATAAAATGTGTATATATTTTTATAAATAGGAAAAACGCATTGATTTTAGTGGCAATTTCATCTAGAATTGGGTTTAGAGGGGTTAGAGTAAGGAACTTTTACTTCGTACTAGGTATACTTCCAAAAAAAGTGATAATTATGAGTGATACTTTTTTTGTGTATGCTTTTCTGATATTTTTCAAATAAAATGATCTTAAGAAAAAACTAAAAATTAATGGAGAGCAGGAAAAGGGAGATAAGTATCCAGCTAGCTACTTTAACTTTTAACAACGGTGTCCTTTAAAAATGTTTGTATTTGTATGCATATTCATGTATGTTGTGTATATGTGTATATGTACACAGACACAAAATACGGAGTAACTGCAGTCTGACATTCAATTAAGCTACAGAATGCATGGTATTGGCATGCATTTTTATATTATTTATTTATTTTTTAATTAATTTTTTTGTTTTTTGAGACTGAGTCTTGCTCTGTTGCCCAGGCTGGAGTACAATGGCACGGTCTCGGCTCACTGCAACCTCTGTCTCCCGGGTTCAAGGGATTCTCCTGCCTCAGCCTCCCAAGTAGCTGGGACTACAGGCACCTGCCATCGCGACTGGCTAATTTTTGTATTTTTAGTAGAGATGGGGTTTCGGCATGTTGGCCAGGCTGGTCTTGAACTCCTGACCTCAGGTAATTCCCCGCCTCGGCCTCCCAAAGTGCTGGGATTACAGGCATGAGCCACTGCTTCGGGCCTTGGCATGCACTTTTAAAGTGTAAGACACTAAGAGGTGTTTTTCTGCACATCACAAGGTACAGTTCTTAAGTTCTTTAAGAAGTGACAGGATTTGTTCAGAAAATGTGCAGTTTTCTAGTGTTGCAGTAATGTGTGTTCAGGTTTCCTTCACACAGGTTACAGCTTATTCATAACTCTGAGTTAAAGTTTAAATTTTATGTTATTAGCCACCTGTGTGACCTTTGAAACTAAGTGAGGAAAGTATTCCGGAGTAGTGAAACTTTGAGTATAGCTGCTTCGGTTTTGGACTATAAATTGGAATTCTTCTATTGAGCAGGAGTCAGGGATGAAAGTGGGGGCTGGTTAAAAAAAAAAAAAAAAAAAAAGGGCCGGACGCGGTGGCTCATGCCTGTAATACCAGCACTTTGGGAGGCCGAGACGGGTGGATCACAAGGTCAAGAGATCAAGACCATCCTGGCCAATATGGTGAAACCCCGTCTCTACTAAAAATACAAAAATTAGAGATTGAGACCATCCTGACTAACACGGTGAAACCCTGTCTCTACTAAAAATACGAAAAATAAGCTCGGCATGGTGGCGGGCGCCTGTAGTCCCAGCTACACGGGAGGCTGAGGCAGGAGAATGGCGTGAACCCGGGAGGTGGAGCTTGCAGTGAGCCGAGACCGCGCCACTGCGCTCCAGCCTGGGTGACAGAGCAAGACTCTTGTCTCAAAAAAAAAAAAAAAAAAAAAAAATTAGCCAGGTGTGGTGGCGTGTGCCTATAGTCCCAGCTACTCGGGAGGCTGAGGCAGGAAAATCACTTGAACCTGGGAGGCAGAGGTTGCAGTGAGCTGAGATCGTGCCACTGCACTCCAGCCTGGTGAAGAAAGAGCAAGACTCCATCTGAAAAAAAAAAAAAAAAAAAAAAAAAAAAAGCCATGTGGTTGTTCATGATTTCTGAATTTTATATTTAATATGACATTGGTAGCCTGTTTAACTTCATTTTATCATGGCCACTTATAAATAGATAGCTTAAGTCTGTGTGCACAAAATTATGTTTTATTCTGTTAAATTTTATGGTTTTTTCTTTTTTAGATATAGAGATTAAAGTTCCTTATATAACTAAGGAAAAGTCCTATTCCATATTTAACAATCAAGGTACCTAGTTGTATGAAATTTGGAAATTTTCTTAACCCTCTTTTCTGTGTCATTGGCACTTTTCGATTTTCTAGGAGCTCTGGGGTTTGCAAGTTAAATCTGAGCGTTGAGCATTCCTGCTTTAACCAGCGGGATGGCAGCCATTTTGCCCTGCGTTAGTGCCTTGTCCAGTGAAGGAAAATGAAACGCCTAGAAACTGTGAATTTTGCTTTTTGGACCTGATTAGTTTTGTATGTAATGGATAACATTAAGTTTTTAAAATTTCCATGTGATTTCTTGGGTTTTAAACTCAGGGCTTACTAAGAGTGTACTCGTGGGGCCAGCTGGAATTTTGAAAATTGAAGCTTCCTGCAGTTTTGTTGGACAGTTTCTTCATTGGTTTTTTTTTTTTTCATTCATCTTTTTCATGAGGCTAGGACATTCACAAGTGAATTGAGAAATTGAACTACTCAGAATCTAACTATGAATGAGAGGCACCCAGTCTAAAAGAACGATTAGACTCTAAGATATTCATAACCATTAGTTTATTAATAGCTCTTTAAAAGTTTTCCATGTTCTAGGGTCCTGAGGGGAATGGTCTAGATAACCTAACAGACTTTTCCATCCCTCATGATTCATTTTACCCTATTGAAAATTATCTTAAACAAAAGGAAATGAATAGGCCTGGTAGAACCAGATTCGAAACAGTGTTGCTTCAGTGGGAAGGGAGTGGTTTCTTAGTCAGTGCTTGTGGAGGCTGTTACTCCAGAGGCAGCCTGCTTCTCTGCGGTTAGTAAACACTACTGTAGCCCAGTGGCAGATGCTGCGGACATAAATCTTAAAGCTAGTAACATGTTGCTTTTCTAGGAATTCCATTCAGCTACAGATTTAAGGTTTATCAGTAGTATTTCCAGAAAGATGGTCCGACACAGTGGCTCACGCTTAGAATCCCAGCACTTTGGGAGGCCGAGGTGGGTGAATTGCTTGAGTCCAGGAGTTCAAGACCAGCCTGGGCAACATGGCAAAACCCTGTCTTTGCCTGTAGTACCCCCAGTTATTTGAGAGGCTGAGGTGGAAGAATCATCTGAGCCCGGGGAGGTCAGAGCTGCAGTGTGCTGAAATTGCGCAACTGCACTCCATCCTGGGCAATCAGAGTGAGACCCTGTCTTTAAGAAAAAAAAGAAAGAAAGAACATGAATTATTTTAAAGACCAGATTCTAGGCCGGGCGTGGTGGCTCATGTCTGTAATCCCAGCACTTTGGGAGGCCGATGAGGGTAGATCACCTGAGGTCAGGAGTTTGAGACCAGCCTGGCTAACATGGCGAAACCCTGTCTCTACTAAAAATACAAAAATTAGCTAGGGATAGTGGCACGTGCTGGTAATCCCAGCTACTGGGGGGCTGAGGCAGGAGGATCGCTTGAACCTGGGAGGCAGAGGTTGCAGTGAGCCAAGATCAAGCCACTGCACTTCACCCTGGGCAACAGAGCGAGACTCCATCTCAGAAAAAAATTGTGTGTGTGTGTGTGTGTGTGTATTTTGTGTGTGTGTGTGTATTTTGAGAGAGTCTCACTTTGTTTCCTGGGCTGGTGTGCAGTGGCATGATCTAGGTGCACTGCAGCCTGTGCCTCCCAGGCTCAAGCCATCCTCCAACCTCACCCTCACAGGTAGCTGAGACTACAGGTACATGCCACCACGCCCAGCTAGTTTTTGAATATTTTGGGGAGATAAGGTTTGGCCATGTCGCCCCAGCTGGTCTTGAACTCCTAAGCTCAAGTGATCTGCCCGCCTTGGCCTCCCAAAGTCTTGAGATTACATGCATGAGCCACCATGCCTGGCCCAATGTCCTTACTTTTTAAAGCTGAATAGTATTCCATTGTATGTACATTTCATATTTTGTTTATTCATCTGTAGATGGACATTTAAGTTGCTTCAGCCACATGGTGATTGGAATAGTACTACTATAAACGTGGGTATGCAGATATTTCCTCAATACCCTTTCAGTTCTTTTGGATGTATACCCAGAAGTAGCATTGTTGGATAATATGGTAGCTCTATTTTTAATTTTTTGAGGAAGTTCCCTACTGTTTTTTATAGTGGCTGCACCATTTTACAATCCCACCAGCATGCACAAGGGCTCTCCACATCCTCACCAACACTTGTTATTTCTTGTTGTTTTTTAAAATAGATACCCTAATGGTCTGAGGTGATGTCTCATTGTGGTTTTGATTTGCATTTCTCTGATGATGAATGATGTTGAGCATTATTTCATATGCTCATTGACCATCTTAGGAGAAAGGTCTGTTCAGATCCTTTGCCCGTTTTTTAATTGGGGTTTTTTTTTTTTATTGTTGAGTTATAGGAGTTCTTTTTTTTTTGAGATGGAGTCTCACTCTGTCGCCCAGGCTGGAGTGCAATGGCGTGATCTCTGCTCACTGCAAGCTCCCCTCCCGGGTTCATGCCATTCTCCTGCCTCAGCCTCCTGAGTAGCTGGGACTACAGGCACCCACCACCACGCCCGGCTAATTTTTTGTATTTTTAGTAGAGACAGGGTTTCACTGTGTTAGCCAGGATGGTCTCGATCTCCTGACCTCGTGATTCGCCCACCTCGGCCTCCCAAAGGAGTTCTTTTTATATTCTGGATATTAACCCTTTATCAGATACGTTATTTGGAATTATTTTCTCTCATTCTGTAAGTTAACTTTTCTCTCTGTTGATTGTGTCTTTGGATGCACAAAAATTCTTAAGTTTGATATAGTCCCATTTATCTTATTTTGCTTTTGTTTCCTTTCCTTTTGGTGTCATATCCAAGAAATTCTTGCCAAATCCAGTATTATTAAGCTTTTCTTCCATGTTTTCTTCTAGGAGTTTATAGTTCTTTTTTAAACGTTTTTTAAATTTTTAAAAATAAACTTCTTATGTTTAGGTCTTTAATCTATTTTGAGTTATTTTATTTATTTATTTATTTTTCCCAGAGTCTTCAGTGGTGCAGTCTTGGCTCACTGCAACCTCTGCCTCCCAGGTTCAAGCCATTCTTCTGCCCCAGCCTCCCGAGTAGCTGGGACTACAGGTGCGCACCACCATGCCTGGCTAATTTTTGCATTTTTATTAGAGACGGGGTTTTGGCATGTTGGCCAGGCTGGTCTTGAACTCCTGACCTCAGGTGATCTGCCCACCTCGGCCTCCCAAAGTGCTGGGATTACAGGTGTGAGCCACTGCACCCGGCCTGAGTTAGTTTTCTATATGGTGTCAGATAAAGGTATATCTTCATTCTTCTGCATGTGGATGTCCAGTTTTCCCAGAATCATTTGTTGAAGAGACTGCCTTTTCCCCATTGAGTGGTCTTGGCACCCTTTCATGTAAGCTGTTACTAAAATTGTCATGTTGTTTTGTGTGATCATTTGATTGAATATCTCTCCCAGTATGTTGAAGTACCATGAACGACAGATTGTGTTTGTTTTGCTGACTGTTGTATCCCGGTACCTAGCACAGTGCCTGGCACTTAGCACAGGCACCCTGTATTCATTTATTGAATAAAGGCATTAAGCAATCCTGAATGTAACAAGAGACAGCCTCTATGTTGTAGGTCAGTTTAAGGAATATTTGCCAGGTGTTATAAGGTACGACTGAATTAAGCATCTGGAGGCACTAACAGTTTCGTCTAAACAGGAATGTTATTCTGATGGCCAATATAACGTATTGTTTAGTCTCCCTAAAAGAGGACTTTTGGTTCATTTCTGTTTTTCCTTTATTCTTTTGTTTCGTTCTGAGACAGGGTCTCACTCTGTCACCCAGGCTGGAGTGCAGTGGCATGATCACAGCTCACTGCAGCCTCGATCTCCTGGGCTCAGGTGATCCGTTCACCTTAGCCTCTCAAGTAGCTAGGACTACAGCATGTGCCTTCATGCCCAGCTAATTTTTTAAATTTTTTGTGGAGATGAGGTGTTGTTATGTTGCCCTGGCTGGTCTTGAACTCCTGGGCTCATTTGATCCTTCCACTTTGGCCTCTGAAAGTGTTGGGATTACAGGTGTCAGCCTGTGCGCTTGGGCTGTTTTCCTTTTTTCTTAATTTTTTACTGAAATTTTATTTAATAGAATTTTATTTCTATTAAAGTTTTACACACACATATTTGAAAGAGGCAAGTAATTTTATAAGTCGTCACCACAGATAGCAGTCTTCTGCTTACCTCTTCTACCCAATTTCCTCTTCCCCAAAGATAACCTCTTTTACTTCCTTAACTGATTCTTTTTGGGTTTACCTTCATATCTTTAAGCAACATGCATACATTTCTTCTTGATTTTCAGTACTTTTGCATCATATACTGGCTTCCCACCTTAGCTACCCATCCATGCTTCCATACCACTTTTCCCTCCATATAGTTATAGCATAATTTTGATTAAATATTAGATTGATATTTAATATTTATGTTATTACTATGTAAATGCTGTTGATAGCTAAATCATGTGGTATACTTTTATTTTTTTCTTTTCTGCTTTAATTTTGTTTTCTCTGTAATTGCAAGATATTTTATTTGCTTATTTTCTATGTACTTGTCATTGATATGTCTCTATACTCTTAGTTGCATGAATCTCCCTCTATATGATCGCTCACATCAGGTATTCTGTCAGTTTCACCTTGAATAGGTCGCTCCTGGAATCTTCTGAAATGCCTTGGTTTAGATGGGTTGGTCACTGGGTGCGTGGCATGGCGGTAGAATGGATCAGCCGTCTCTAGTTTCTTAGGGATTTCCTTTGCTTTGTGTATCGCATCCTGTATATTCTGTGTTTCATGTCTTTACCTTTTTGAGCTTACTTCTTCACTTTGGTTGAGTGCATCTCATCTCTGAAAGACATCTCCCTGCCCTTTTTTTTTTTGAGTCTTGCTGCGTCGCCAGACTGAAATGCAGTGGCGCCATCTCGACTCACTGCAACCTCTGCCTCCCAGGTTCAAGTGATTCCCCTGCCTCAGGCTCCCGAGTAGCTGGAACTAAAGGCACGTGCCACCACGCCTGCCTAATTTTTTGTATTTTAGTAGAGACGGGGGCTTCACCCTGTTGGCCAGGATGGTCTCTTATCTCCTGACCTCGTGATCTGCCTGCCTCAACTTCCCAAAGTGCTGGGATTACAGGCGTGAGCCACCGCACCTGGCTGACATCTCCCATTTTTTGTCTCTTTTTTGGAATATTATATTCTTTCCCTCAACTCTTCCTGGTGTCCCCCATTCTAGAGACCCTCTGTTTGCCCTTCTAGAAAGTAACTGTAGTCTTCTGTAGGGTGAGGAAAAGACATTCATTCTCTTGGCTTCCTGGAAGAGGAGAGAGGATCTAGGAGCCTAACTTTTCTTATCTTCCTGTTTATAACGTTTTGCCCCCATTTCCAGAGGGAATTGGTTCTCCCCTTCCTATGTATTTTCATAGTGTAAGTCTCTTCCCCACTTTCCCACCCCTACCCTGTGTTTGCCACTTAGGATTCAGCTTCCTTGGCTCTGCTGAGACATGTATTGCTTATCTACCTGCTTTCCAAATTTGAAATTTTGTTGCTGCTATCACTTCGGTTCTTTTTTGTCCTTATGGTTAATGCTTATGTTTTCCTTCCTACTCATTCAGTGAGGTATGAGAAAGAACAGAGGCTGTGCACTCATTCTGCTATCTCTGACTGGAAGTTGCCTGAGCTGCCCTTTATCTCCTCTCTTCTCCCATGCTTTTAGTCACTTTTTATCTGCCTTTTATCTATTTGTCGCCTCTGACTTCTGACTTTTACCCTCATCTTGTTCCAAGCCCAGTCATCTTTAATACTTACTTTTTCCATCTCATTGGGCCTCTCACCTCTTGTTTCCTTTCACCCCATGCTTGTTTGGCGCCTCATGTCCTCCTCTTACTTCTAGGGGCCTCCCTGAGCAGAGCAGCCTTTCTTTCCCTTTGCTTCTTGTCAGTTTCCCGTCTCTCCTGTGCTTCTCTGCTCCACTGATATATGAAACACACATATCAAAGGATAGCCTGGCCATGTTTGTGTAGCAGCTCAAGAAACTATTCTGAACAGCAGCAAAAACCACACACCAATCTTTAGAAATTAAATCTTTGTTGATTTAGCATGTCCTGCTTCTCTTCTTGCTACCTATTATCCTGTGTCACATCTCTGACTCTTCATCGTTTTTTTTCCCCCCAAGATGGAGTCTTTCTCTGTCACCCAGGCTGGAGTGCAGTGGCACAGTGCTCACTGTAACCTCTGCCTCCCGGGTTCAAGCAATTCTCCTGCCTCAGCCTCCCAGCCACCTGGGATTAGAGGTGCCTGCCACCACACCCGGCTAATTTTTGTATTTTTAGTAGAGACAGAGTTTTACCACATTGGACAGGCAGGTCTCGAACTCCTGACCTCGTGATCCGCCCACCTCAGCCTCCCAAAGTGCTGGGATTACAGGCATGAGCCATAGTGCTGGGATTAGAGGCATGAGCCATGGAGCCCAGCCGACTCCTCATCTTTTTACTAACTATTCATCTATTGATACATCGTATTCCTTATAGTGTTTTGCCACTATGAAGACAAGTATTTACTTTTTAAGTAAAATAAATATTACTAATAGTAAAACAGCCATTTTACTGGGAGTTAGAAGGGCTGAGTTTATTGACTTAAATGACAGTATATATTGTGAGACTTTTTTTTTTGAGATGGAGTCTCACCCTGTCGCTCAGGCTGGAGTGCAGTGGCTCACTGCAATCTCTGCCTCCCGGGTTCAAGCGATTCTCCTGCCTCAGCCTCTCCAGCAGCTGGGACTACAGGCGCATGCCACCACGCCTGGCTAATTTTTTGTATTTTTTTTTTTGAGACGGAGTTTTGCTCTTGTCGTCCATGCTGGAGTGCAGTGGCATGATTTTGGCTCACTGCAACCTCCACCACCCAGGTTCAAGTGATTCTCATGCCTCAGCCTCCTGAGTAGCTGGGATTACAGGCATGTGCCACCACACCCAGCGAATTTTTGTATTTTTGGTAGAGACAGGGTTTCTCCATGTTGGTCAGGCTGGTCTCGAACTCCTGACCTCAGGTGATCCACCTACATCGGCCTCCCAAAGTGCTGTGATTACAGGCATGAGCCACCGCGCCTGGTGCATTTTTTTGTATTTTTAATGAAGACAGGATTTCACCATGTTGGCCAGGCTGGTCTTGAACTCCTGACCTCAAATGATCTGCCTGCCTCCGCTTCCCAAAGTGCTGGGATTACAGGTTTGAGCCACCCGGTCGGTATTGTGAGACTTTCTGAATCACTGAGCCTTGATTCTTTATCTATGAAATGGAGATAATAAGCCCTTCCTACTTTATAGGACTTGAAGAAGCAAATGGGAGAGGGTGAGTGAAAGTGGGAAGCTCTGAAATGATTTTTAATTTGTGTGCCCCACACACCTTGCCTTCCATAGATGGTCCAGGCTGTGGTCTGGTTGCTGCTTTCCTGTGTGTGGTGCATGGACACAGGCAGGAGTGAGTAGATTCTCAGAGGACCTACTATGGCTTGGATGATCTCTCCACTTTGGGGTGGGCACCATCCCCTCCATGTCTTCTTAGCTTGGCAGATATAAAGCATCGGCTGTACATTCTTACTTTACACACTAATGTTCTCACAACAGTGGCAGGGCCTTCCTAGGCAGAGGACATCTACAAAGAGTGGGTGATGGTGGCTGCCACCTGCTGAACTGTGGCTAATGGGCTGCTGGGTGGGGGGATATTGCCTGAAGGATCTGCTGGAGCCCATGGCAGGCAAAAGCCAGCAAAAATTTATTACTGTTATTGTGACTACATCTGTATGCATGAACTGCTTAGCTCTAGAGGAATTTTGGTTACATAAGCTTAGTGGTGGCTTAGTAAATGGATTCTGCAATTCTTGTTGTTTCTCCCAGATTGAACTTGCCTTTCTGCCATATGATTGGAACTACTGATTGTTGAATCATTTCTTCCAGAACAAGGAAAAATGCCAGGCGTGGTGGCTCCTACCTGTAATCTCAGCACTTTGGGAGGCTGAGGTGAGAGGATCGCTTGAGCCCAGGAGTTTGAGATTAGGCTGTGTAACAGAGAGACCCCATCTCTATAAAAAACAAAAAATAAGGAAAATATGTACATAAATGTTAGTATTATAGATGGTAAAAAGTGAACAAATGTCAACACAATGCAATATAAATTATCACACATTTCGGCTGAGCGCGGTAGCTTAAGCCTGTAATCCCAGCACTTTGGGAGGCCAAGGTGGGAGGATCGCTTGAGCCCAGGAATTCGAGACCAGCAACATAGTGAGACCCCGTTTCTACAAAAAATATTCACAAATTTCAAGATTTATGGAGTTTTATTATACGAATTAATCTAGTTCAGAAACTTTTTAGATATGACATTGTTTTGATCAGTCTCCTGTACCCTTAGGGGTAGAACAAGTAATAGGAAAAACAAAATAGGTCTAGATGCAGCAGTGCTGGTTGAAGATGTCTTGGTGATTTAAGTTTCTGTGTTCCTGCCAGGGGTAATAATTGAGAATCATATATAAGGGAACCTTAGGAACCCTCTGTTCTAACGCTGTTTACAGATGTGGAAATGGAGGTACTGAGAGGTGACTTGATTTTCTTGAGGCCACACCATTTGCAGCACTGTATTTCTGAACTTGTATTCTAACATCTCAAGTAGCAAAAAGTGGAAATGAAAAACAGTTGAGGGAGCTATCAGTCAGAGATGGTAGAATGAATATCTCTAATAGCCCCTGTTTTTTCCTCATACCTCATTAAATGACAGTAAGAAAAAGCATTAACTCAGAAGAACAAAACAGAACTGCAGAAGAGAGAACAGCAACACAATTTTGGAAACTGGAAAGTGGGTAGATGAACGATTACTGACTTAGTGGCAATGGGGGAGCAAGGCTGTTTACACTTTGAAAATCCAGAAGGCTCAGGAGTGGGTGCATCAGTTCCCTCTGGAAATGGGGGCAAAAGTAGGTTGCAAAGAGAAGGATTCATTGAAAGTTTAAGAAAAGACTCCAGATCCTCCCTCTTCTTCTATGAAGCCAAGAGAATGTCCTTTCCTTAACCTAGCAGAAGACTGGAGATTTATTTTCTACAAGGGGAAAATAGAGTCTCTAGAATAGGGAACACCAGGTACAGGTGAGGGCAAGGAGAGCATACCCTCAAGCTCTTCCAATTTGTATATAATTCTTTCCATACCCAGTAGCATGTACCAAGGTGGATTCAGTTCTAAACTCAGAACATGGGTGATTAGGTGATCACCCCAATACTTCCCCAAGAGGGACAGACTTCTTATTAACTCCTTTCCACTGAGTACATCACTAAGGCCTTTGGGTAACATTTTATTTTTCCTTTTCTTTTTTCTCCTGTAATTTAGTAGTTAATCTTCACAGAAAAGAGGAAGATGGTGTAATTATTTGTCTTTTTTTTTTTTTTTTTTACTGGGCTGGCATAACAAAATAATGATGTTTAAAAGATTCAAGGGTAGGTATTTTCTTTGGTATTATACCAATTTTATCTCAACAGTTTGACTAACCAACAATTGGTCCTTAAAAAAAATATTATTAGGCTGGGCATAGTGTCTCATGCCTGTAATCCCAACATTTTGGGAGGCTAATGTGGGAGGATTGCTTGAGCCTAGAAGTTTAACCAGCTCGGGCAACATAGCAAGATCTCGTCTCCACAAAAAATTAGCCAGGTGTGGTGGTGCATACCTATAGTCCCAGCTACTTGGGAGGCCAAAGTGGTAGGATCACTTGAGCCCAGAAAGTTGAGGCTGTAGTGCACCACTGCACTGGAGCCTCAGTGACAGAAACCACACCCACACACCCACACCCACACCCACACACCCACACCCACCCACCACTGTCACACACACACACACACACACACACACACACACACACACCACTGCACTGGAGCCTCAGTGACAGAAACCACAGACACACACACACACACAATTTCTAGTACCATAGGTCTTTAACACTTACAAGGTATCATAGATGTTTTGGCCCTGGGAGTGGGGATGGAATACAAAGATATTTAAAATTAGTCTTTGCCCTTGTAGAGGGGTGAAATGTAGCACACCAAGTTTAATACAACCGTTGTTCCTTGTGTGCCAGTGTACAAGTATAAGCCGTGTAAAGATTTTAAAAAATATATCTTGTTTCCTACCCTTATAGGGTTTACAGTCGAGAATGATCTTTCTCAGCCAGGCGTGGTGGCTCATGCCTGTAATCCCATTACTTCGGGAGGCCGAGGTGTGTGGATCACTTGAGGCCAGGAGTTCGAGATCAGCCTGGCCAACATGGTGAAACCCAATCTCTACTAAAAATACAAAAAATTAGCCCTTTAATCCTAGCGCCTTGGGAGGCTGAGGTGCGTGGATCACGAGGTCAGGAGATGGAGACCATCCTAGCTAATACAGTGAAACCCCATCTCTACTAAAAATACAAAAAAATTAGCCGGGTGTGGTGGCAGGCACCTGAAGTCCCAGCTACTTGGGAGGCTGAGGCAGGAGAATGGCATGAACCCGGGAGGCGGAGCTTGCAGTGAGCCGAGATCGCAGCCACTGCACTCCAGCTTGGGCGACAGAGCAAGACTCCATCTCAAAAAAAAAAACTTAGCTGGGCGTGGTGGCATGTACCTGTAATCCCAGCTACTTGGGAGGCTGAGGCAGGAGAATCATTTGAACCTGAGAGGCGGAGGTTACAGTGAGCCGAATTCACTCCAGCCTGGGCAACAAGAGCGAAACTGCCTAAAAAGAAAAATCAAATAAAAGTAAATAAATAAAAATTCAAAAATCAGCCAAGCGTGGTGGCACACGCCTGTAATCCCAGTTACTTGGGAGGCTGAGGCACAAGAATTGCTTGAAGCCGGGAGGCGGAGGTTGCAGTAAGCTGAGGTTGCACCACTGCGCTCCAGCCTGGGCGACAGAGTGAGACCCTGTCTCCAAAAAAAAAAAAAAAAAAGAAAAAAATCATCTTTCTCAAATTATATTCTGCTGATCAGAGAATGATTTCTCAATTTACAGCCTGATGATCACTAATCTCAGTGAGATAGTTCATTTATAAAATTTAGTGGTTTAATTTCTTCTCTTTGACAGTCATCTTCAACAGTAACATGTTAAAGGCTTAGAGAAGTGTCTGGCAAATAAACTGTTTTCACATTTTTACAACTTAATATTTCTTAAATTTATTCCGTAGAATAAAACTTTAGGAAATAGCAACCTATATAAGAGTGCATTCCTCTAACCCCTATGCACATTAGATTGGCAGTAAATTATATTTGAATCACAGGCCTTTTCCCCTCTGTTTACTCAATATCAGTTGTTTAAGGAAAGCTAGATAACTTACCTTTTCTTGCCCTTCCTCCATGCAGCCAAGGGTGAATATTTTAGGTTTTATTTCTATGGATCATTCTTCATTAACTGTGCTAGAGGCCATCATTTAGAAGGGGAGACATTTCCAGGTTCTTAAAGCTGAGTGTATTTATATACTATGTATTCTACATTTGTCATAATATTTCCAGAGTTATTAAAAGGTACAGGAATCTTTTGTAGATGTTTTCTAATGCTTCTGAATGCAGACCTTTATTCACTACCTCCATCTTAGGTGATGGCTTTCACCTAGTTAATTTTTTTTTTTTTTAACTGAGATCTACAAATCTGTCTTAGGTCTTCCGTGAAACTATTCAGAGTACTATAAGTTAAAGTAGCACATCCATAAACACATCACATCTCAGATAACAGAATACCTTAATTTATGGAAACGATACTCCCAAAGAGGCTGTCTATAATTTTTGCATATATAAATTTGTTGTATTATTGATTGCTTGATTGATTAATTGATCGAGACAGAGTCGCTTTGTTGCCTAGGCTGGAATGCAGTGGCGTGATCTCTGCTTACTGCAACCTCTGCCCTCTGGGTTCAAGTGATTCTCGTGCCTCAGCCTCCTGAGTAGCTGGGATTACAGGCGTGTGCAACCACGCTTGGCTAATTTTTGTATTTTTAGTAGAGACGGGGTTTCACCATGTTGGCCAGGGTGGTCTCCAACTTCTGGCCTCAGATGATCCACCCATGTCGGCCTCATAAAGTGCTGCGGGGATTACAGGCATGAACCACCATGCCTGACCTGTTCTACCATCTCTTTTATAAATATTGGTCTGCTTCTCTTTGAAGGGTTCTTATTCTAGTAGTAGAATAAGAGAATAAGATCATGTTTTTTATCTCTGTATTGACAGGCTTATAAGTGGCTGTTGATTGAATTTAAAGAGAATAAATAAGGTATCATTCAGATATTTGAAATCAATTTCTAAAGTGACATGTAAATTGTTTTAGTTATCTCCCTGACCTTGACTGCCAGGAGCAGGCTTTGGAGTACAAAGAGGTGGAGGAGAAGGGCAGTAGAGAAAGGGTAACGAGCTGTTCTTACAGATTTCCTAGCAAGTCTTAGATAATGGTAATACCTGATTCTAGAATACAGAAGGTTATATAGCATAGTAAGGGAGTGTGTATGGTAATAAGAATAAGAAGGGAGGTTATTTAGGTCTCTTCCGTATATAGGGTTGGAGCAAATGCTTAAAAGCATAGAACAGGGCTTTCCTATCTTATTTCAGCAGTGCCATTTATATATTTGAAAGTTACAGAGTTAATTTTCTTTTAAAAATATATATATTCTGGCCGGGCACGGTGGCTCATGCCTGCGTTCCTAGCACTTTGGGAAGCCGAGGCCAGTGGATTGCTTGAGCCCAGGAGTTCAAGACCAGCCTGGGCAACATGCAAAACCTCTCTCTACAAAAAATAAAAAAATTAGCCAGGCATGGTGGTATGCTCCTGTGGTCTCAGCTACTGGAGAGGCTGAGATGGGAGGATCATCTGAGCCTGGGGAAGTTGTCGAGGCTGCAGTGAGCCGAGATCATGCCACTGCACTCCAGACTGGGTGACAGAGTGACCCTGACTCAGAAAAAAAAAAAAATTCTCAGGCTTTTTTATGGTCAGACTAAATTATCACCTAAATACAGTACATATGACTTTGTGGCTGTGATGTGTGTTTGTGTGTGAGAGAGAGAGACTGACTGATTGTAATACAATACTATAAGGCAAATAATTTAGCTGTGTCAGTGCCAAAAGAATAATTTTAACTCTTATGTACCACTAAATATGTTCTAGCTACCTTTTAAAACCAATATCTCAGTTGGCTTAGCTGCCACCAAAAACCTATAATACTCTAATAAAATTAGCGTAGAATGATTGCTAAAAGCTTGAAGGTTATTAACCACAGCTTGACTTACTCATAGAACCAACAGAAGACCTGTTCATCAATTTTTCATTTGTTTGAGTCATTTGGGAGCTGCTGGTTATCTATTTCCAACATATGCTTAGGTTTTGTTGAGACGTATTTTCTTCCACTTTGTTTCTTTTCTTTCTTTTTTTCTTCTGAGATAGGGTCTCTCTCTGTTGCCCAGGCTGGAGTGCAGTGACGTGGTCTTGGCTTACTGCAGTCTGCCTCGCTTGGGCTCAAACGATTCTTCCACCTCAGCCTCCTGAGTTCCTAGATCTATAGGTGCATGCCACCAGTCCTGGCTAATTTTTGTATTTTTTGTAGAGGCTGGATTTTGCCATATTGCCCAGGCTGGTCTTGAACTCATGGACTCAAGCAATCCACCTGCCTTGGCCTCCCAAAGTGCTGGGATTACAGGTATGAGCCACTGCACCTAGCCTTTTTTTTTTTTTAAGACAGTATCTTGCCCTGTTGTTCAGGCTGAGTGAGGCAGTGTGATTATAGCTCTCTCTAGCCTCCAACTCCTAGGCTCAAGTGATCCTCTTCTCTTGCCTAAGCCTCCCAAGTAGCTGGGACTACGGTGTGGGCCACCATACCTGGCTAATTTTTAAACTTTTTATGGGGATGGGGTGTCACTATGTTGCCCAGGCTGGTCTCAAACTCCTAGGCTCAAGCAAGCCTTCCACCTTGCCCTCCCAAAGTGTTGAGTTTACAGGCATAAGCCACCTTGTCCAGCCTCATTATTATTATTTTTTTTAAAAGCTCATTCTGTGTAACTTAACTTCTTTGATCCTTCATTCTTGAAATTTTAACAGGATATTTGCCGAATTTATTTTTTAGTCCTCAGGTGGTAAGGATTGAGCTAATGACATCACATTTCACAACATAGCATCAGCATTGGTTTGTGCGAGTCCTCTCTCTTAGCTGAAGAGATTAATTAATTTCTTTTTTTACCTCCACTTTCCACTTCTGTTCCTATTTCCCCATAGTTAAACTGTTCTAATGTATTTGGTAAGTATCCCTATATTTGTATGCAGTTTTGTAAATATGTAGTGCTGGGTTCTTGTGTGTGTGTGTGTGTTGTTAAACTTACCTAAATGGTACTGTATCCTCTTGGTACTATTTAGGGACTATGTTGCTGTGTATATACCTAGTTCTTTGTTTCTAATCTAACCACCATCTGCCTTTCCTTAAATGATTTGTTCTCTTGATGATGGACACCAGATTATTTTCAACTTCCCACTGCTGCAGATGATGGGATGAACATTGTTGTGCTTGTTCTGTTATGGTGGGAGAATTTCTTTCAGTGTATGCCTAAGAGTAGATTGCCGTACTTAATTTGATTAAGCACTGCCAAATTTGGGCACTTTTTCAGATTGTGCAACGTTTCCTATTTCTTCAGAAATAGGAAACAGAAAGCTGTTTATCCAGCTTTCTAATTGTTGTCTGTCTGATGGGGTAAAGTGGTATCTTAATGTTGTTTTAATTTGTATTCTTCAATTACTGAATGGCAGCATTTCTTTATATACCATTAAGACCATATGAACGCCCCCTCTGTGAATTACCTGTTCATATCCCTGGCCCATTTCTTTAATTAGAGTTTCTGTCTTTTCCTGTTTGATTTACAGAGTGTTTTTGTAGAGTTTAGAATATTAGCCTGGTATTTGCCTTTTCTTCATCTGTCATACTATGTTAATTTTGTCATTGGTACCTTTTGCTGAGTAGGGCTTAACTTTAATATAGGAAGTCCATAATCTTTTACTTTATGGTCTTCTGGAAATATGAAGATATTCTGCATTTTTAATTATGTATTTCATAAGTCAGCCTTTCCCATGAGATCTTCCACCTGAGTCCATCATTATATATGACATAGAATAGTAATCCAGTTTTATTTTTCTCCATGTATTGAGGCCATTCTCCTAACCACACGAACTAGTTTGTGGTGCCACTATTTTTTTTTTGGAGACAGAGCTTATTCTTTCACCCAGGCTGGAGTGCAGTGGTGCGCTCACAGCTCACATAGCGTGACCTCCCGACTCAAGTGATCCTCCCAGCTCAGCTCCCCGAGTAGCTGGGACTAAAGGCATGCACTGCCACACCTGCTTTTATTTTTTTGTGGAGATGAGATCTCATCATGTTGGTCAGGCTTGTCTTGAACTCCTGGGCTCAAACGATCTGCCTGCCTCAGCCTCCCAAAGTGCTGGGATTACAGGCATGAGCCACCGTGCCCAGCTGGTGCCACTACTCTTTTTTTTTTTTTTGAGATGGGTTGCTCTGTCCCCCAGGCTGGAGTGCAGTGGTGCGATCTCGGCTCACTCCAAGCTCCACCTCCTGGGTTCATGTCATTCTCCTGCCTCAGCCTCCCGAGTGCTGGGACTACAGGCGCCCACCAGCACGCCCGGCTAATTTTTTTGTATTTTTAGTAGAGACGGGGTTTCACTGTGTTAGCTAGGATGGTCTCGATCTCTTGACCTCGTGATCTGTGCCACTACTCTTATATATCATGTTCCCATATTTCCATGGCATTCTAAGAGCTCTGGTCTGTTTTATTGGATATAGATAGCTGTAGTTATGTTTGTTACATCACTGCCAGCTGTTTTTATTACTCTGCTTTGTGTTGTGTCTTCACATCTAGTAGGATACATCAATTAAAAAGGCATCATTTCACCCTCAAATTAATCTAAAAAGTCAATGTAGTCCCAATTAAATTTCATCTATTTTCTCAAGGAATTTGGCAAGCATTCTAAAATTTGAATGGAAAAATGAAAGTCATTTTCAAAATTGATTTACCCCTTTGTGGTCTTGTTACTGCTTAATCTAAGTAGTTCACAGTTTTTGTGTGTGTGCCTATTTGGGCATTTTATATGTCTCAAGAAATTTATCCATTTCATCTTTTTTTTTTAAACAGTGAAATTTTTATTTTAGAAAAATTTTAGTCTTACAGAAAAATCTTCACTGAATTTAGAATTCTGAATCGACAGTACTTTTTCTTTTCTTTTTTTCTGAGACAGGGTCTTGCTCTGTCACTCAGGCTGGAGTGCAGTGGCATGATTATGGCTCATTGCAGCCTCAACCTCCTGAACTCAAGTGATCCTTCCACCTCAGCTTCCCGAGTAGCTGAGACTACAGGTGCATGCCACCATGCCCAGCTAATTTGTTTTTTTGTAGAGTTGGGATTTCGCCATGTTGCCCAGGCTGGTCTTAAACTCCTGGGCTCAAGCAGTCCACCTGCTTTGGCTTCCCAAACTACTGAGATTACAGGCTTGAGCCACCATGCCCAGCCAATAATACTTTTCTCTTGGCGTTTAAAAAATATTGTTTACACTGTCTTTTGGCTTCCGTGATTTCTGACAAGAAAGCCCATTTATTTTAATTCTGGTTTCATTACATATAATGTGTCTTTTTTTGTTTGAGATTCTCCTTCAATCTGTGAATTTATGTTTTCCAATAAGTTTGGGAAGTTTGCAGCCATTATTTTTTCAATTACTCTTTCTACACCAATAATTTGTTTTCTTCTTTCCTTCTGTGGTTCCAGTGACATGAATGTTAGGTCTTTTGATAGTGTCTCACAGGCGTCTGAGGCTCTGTTAGATTTTTTGATTTATTTTTCTGTTCTTGAAATTGAATCATACGGCTGGGCGCGGTGGCTCACGCCTGTAATCCCAGCACTTTGGGAGGCCGAGATGGGCGAATCACGAGGTCAGGAGATCGAGACCATCCTGGCTAACACGGTGAAACCCCATCTCTACTAAACAAAATACAAAAAATTAGCCGGGCGTGGTGGCGGGTGCCTGTAGTCCCAGCTACTCTGGAGGCTGAGGCAGGAGAATGGCGTGAACCCAGGAGGCGGAGCTTGCAGTGAGCCGAGATGACACCACTGCACTCCAGCCTGGGCGACAGAGTGAGACTCCGTCTCAAAAAAAAAAAAAAAAAAAAAGAAAGAAATTGAATCATTCTATTGATCTGTATGTGCACTGACTGTTTGTTTGTTTTTTGCTATCACAATTATTCGATTTAGCTTGTATTTTGATCTTTTTATTTGACGCACTTTTCTGGTGTAAAATTTCCATTTGGTTCTTTAAAAAACACTTTTATTTTGAAATAATTACAGATTTATAGGAAGTTGCAAAGATATGTACAGAAAGATCCCATGAACCCTTTTCCCAGCCTCTCCCAATGTTAACATCTTGCATAACTATAGTACATTCTTAATACAAAGAAATTGACATTGGTGCAATCCACAGATTTTATTGAGATTTTTCCATTTATACCTGCACGTGTGTGTGTATAGTTTTCTGCTATTTTAGCACATGTGTAGCTTCACGTAACTACTGCCACAAACTACAGAACTGTACCATCATCCATTTATAGCTTTTTCATAGTTTCTATTTCTCTGCTGAAAACATCTATCTTTCAGAGTGTTTACCTTTACCTCATGGAGCATGGCTATAATAACCACTTTAAAATTCTTTTTTTTTTTTTTTTTTGAGATGGAGTCTTGCTCTGTCGCCCAAGCTGGAGTGCAGTGGCACCATCTTGGCTCACTGCAACCTTCACCACCCGGGCTCAAGCAATTCTCCTGCTTCAGCCTCCCAAGTAGCTGGGATTACAGGCGCCCGCCACCATGCTCGGCTAATTTTTGTAGTTTTAGTAGAGATGGGGTTTCGCAGTGTTGGCCAGGCTGGTCTTGAACTCCTGAGCTCAGATGATCTGCCCGCCTTGGCCTCCCAAAATGCTGGGACTACAGACATGAGCCACCGCGCCTGGCCTAAAATTCTTTGATAATTCTATTATCTGTTTAATTTCAGTTTTGGTATCTGTTGATAGTCCTTCTCCCAAGAATTGGTCATATTTTCTTGGTCCTTTGTATGTTGAGTAATTTTGGATTATATGTGGTTCATATTGAATATTACATTGTGAGACTTTGGGTCCTATTACAATCCTCTGGAGAATGTTGAGTTGTTTGTTTTTTAAGCATGGAGTCAACTTGGTTAAGTTCAGATCTCGAGTTTGTTCTCACCTTCTGTAGATTCCAGTGTCAGTTCAGTTCTCAGTGTTTGCTCTGCTGTTTGAATGACCCTGCCTAAGCACTAATCAGTTCTGGGACTTGGGAGTGTCTTATAGCTCAGGTCTCAAAGCTTTTGCTGTCCTTTTTTGGAGCTGTTGTACATATGCAAGCTTAGAGGTCAGCCTGAGATGCATGTTTGTTAATTATGTAGAACTGGGGATCCCCTTTTCCAGCTTTCTCCTGTTTGGTGTATCTCCTCATTCTTGGGCTCCTAGGGGCTTCTTTTCCCAGCATAGTCCTGTGACTGGTCCAGACCTCAAGACAGGGCCAGCGGAGGAAAACAAAGGTAAAAAAAGAAGAAGAAAAAGGTATTTAACCTGTATTTTTTGGCTTGTCTGGCTCTTTCAGTCCTCTGAGCAGGATACGGGAATTTCTGTCAGCATTTTTAGTGTGTGTGTTCCCTGTGCTGTTTTGTAAATTGGGCCACTAGGACCAGGCCCATCCTTGGGTCTAAGCCAGGAGGTGAAGGAGTAAAAAAGAAAATAGGCAGGAAACTCAGTGGAATTGTAAGCTTTCAGTTTTGACTTACCTCTTCTATTTGCCTGCTGTTTATTTACTTTTCTTCTTCCTCAGCGAGTGGCCTATTTTATTTAGTTGAGAGTGTTGTAATCTGGGAAGGAGAGGGGCTGAGGGGAGCTTACTCCTTGGCTGACACCAGAAGTCTTTGCATCATTTTTTAAAACCATAAAATTTTGATAAAAAATTATTCCAAAAAAGTTACAGGAATCAAGCTTTGTATAAATGATGTCAGAGGACATATCCTGCTTCTTCCAAATTAGAATAAAGTACTGATAAGCTTTGTTTTCAAGTGCTTTATTCGTCATTTTTTTTTTTTTGTCTGTAAGAATTCTCTTCCCTATTCGTGCTTCCCTCCCCTCTCAACTAATTTGAAATAGTTCCAGATTTGCCTGGTGAATTTTTTTTTTCCTGATCACAATCTCTGCTTTTCCAGTGGAATTTCTTTTGTCTTTTTTTTTTTTTTTTCCACCACAGCTCTTTTTAATGCATGGGAATTTGTTTTGATAGAATATAATTTATTAATTTCAGGGCAGATAAAGTGTCAGATAATAGAGAAACTAGTTAATGGCATGGATTTGTGGAAGCAGAGAACTATCTGGTCCTCAGTATGTGTTTTCCATGGAATTGCCTCTCAGTTTGGGGAGAGCATTTAGCTGTTATCCATCAATGTGTTCAATCTTATGGGGAGACTTGAGAGCATGCACCTTTCTCTAGACCAAACATATCACTGTGACATATTAAATTACTTTTTGTTACTGAAAACCCAAGGGCATGTTATGTGGCTGGTAATATCTTTTTAGCCTACCAAACATTTGCAGGTGGAAGGGAATGTGCATATTAATTCCACCATCCTGAATTGTTCGTTGGGCTCCTTCCTTTGGCCTGCTGCCTTGTCACAGTTAATTCCAGTGAGTTGGCAGGGAGGCTCTAAGGGATGGCTGGCACTCTTAACTCCTTTGTAGGTGCAGTTAGAGATTGTTTAGCCTTACTGATGGCCACCAGACTGTTTTCTTTTGACTTCTCGGTATTATCTTTTACCAGTTGTGGCTTGAGATTCTGCTGTGTTTTACTAAACTATACTGCACCTTTAAATAAACTATAATGATTATCTTAAGAGTTATTATATAAATATCAGGTAAATATTGACCTCTTTACAGATTTTGCTTTTGCACTTATTTTTATAATTTTTAGGAGATATATAGAGATCAGATACATGCTGGTCTTTTAAAATATTTTAGTTTTACTCATTTTTATATTTATTGTAAAACTAATAAGTTTAAAACCCATCTAACTTCCAAGATGTAACAGCTGAACTTCTGTGTTGACATCTGTTGCAAGTTGTTAAACTCAGAAATCTTTTGCAGTTTGGTTGTAGAAACTTGTCTCCAGTGAATGAAGTGCTCTGATTCCTTTATGAGAGATTCACTTGTTTGACTGGGTTTTGCTGTGTCATGATTGCTTTATCACTTCTGAAAATCAACTCTGGAACATTTTCTGTGCCCTGATTTAAAATGAAGAAGTTCTCCGATTTTTCCTTTAGATGTTATTTAAAATCTTGATATCTTGAAATCTTGATATCTAGATCTCTTGGGGATTTGTCTTTTACATTCTGTAGTGTATAGTACGTATATTCTATATATGTATGTGTGTATATATGTATATTTGAATACCCAGAGTGTTCTAGCGATATTAATTGGATCAGTAAATATTTGAGCACCTACTAAGTGCGAACATTGTTCTACATGAGCCAGTTGCTGATATTTTGGTGTATAAAGATGCAGGCAGTAAATGGCTGGGCACAGTGGCTCATACCTGTAATAACAGCACTTTGGGAGGCTGAGGCAGGTGGATCACTTGAGGTCAGGAGTTCAAGACCAGCCTGACCAACATGGTAAAACCCTGTCTCTATTAAAAATGCAAAATTAGCCAGGTGTGGTGGCACATGCTTGTGATCCCAGCTACTTGGAAGGCTGAGGCGGGAGAATCACTTGAACCCGGGAGGCAGAAGTTACAATGAGCCGAGATCGCGCCACTGCAATGGGCTGGGCAACAAGAGTGAAACTCGGTCCCCCCCCCAAAAAAAACAACAACAAACAATAAAATAAAGATATAGGCATTAAATATATGGATATATGATGCATAAACAAATAATTTTTTTACAATACTTAAGGTTACTTGAAGCCTTCTTTTGAGTGACTAGATTTAAGTTTGTGAAACAAGGTTTTCAGAAGTTTTGGTTTTATTCTCTCAGAAATTTTGGCTTCATTTTTTCAACAAAACTTTTATTGACTGTTTATTTGGCAGATATTAAATGTAGCAAAATTACTATGTCCCAGCTCTTGTCCACAAGGAGCTTATAGTCTAATCAAGAACCAATTTGTAATAACAATGAAATTAAAATATGATTGTATGTTGAGGTAAGTGATAATAGAGGTAGGAAAAGAAAATGCCATGGCAATGTAGTGTAGGGGTTGGGGAAGGTTGGGGTAGCAGGGAAGGTCTCAAAGAGAATATGTTATTATTGGCAGCCTCTTGTTTTTTTTTTTTTCTTTTTTTTTGAGACGGAGTCTTACTCTGTCACCCAGGCTGGAGTGCTGTGGCACGATTTCGGTTCACTGCAACCTCCACCTCCTGGGTTCAAGAGATTCTCCTGCCTCAGTCTCCCGAGTAGCTGGGACTATGGGTGTGTGCCACCATGCCTAGCTAAAATTTATATTTTTAGTAGAGACGGGGTTCTGCCGTGTAGGCCAGGCTAGTCTCAAACCTCTGACCTCAGGTGATCCACCCTGCCTTGGCCTCCCAAAGTGCTGGGATTACAGGCGTGAGCCACCATGCCCAGCCTATTGGCAGCCTTTTGAAAGGCTTTGGCTGTAGGTAGATGGGAATCGAATTACCTGTGACCTTTGAAACCTAGGCCTTTTTTTTTTTTTTTTTTTTTTGAGATGGAGTCTCACTCTGTCACCTAGGCTGGAGTGCAATGGCGCGATCTCGGCTCACTGCAACCTCCGCCTCCTGGGTTCAAGTGATTCTTCTGTCTCAGCCTCCCGAGTAACTGGGACTACAGGTGTGTGCCACCACGCCCGGCTAATTTTTTGTATTTTTAGTAGAGACGGGGTTTCACCGTGTTAGCCAGGATGGTCTCGATCTCAATCTCTTGA
This sequence comes from Pongo abelii, assembly GCF_028885655.2. NCBI lineage: Eukaryota > Metazoa > Chordata > Mammalia > Primates > Hominidae > Pongo > Pongo abelii. The sequence goes on from NC_071995.2 coordinate 48,348,552, forward strand.
CCTTGTGATCCTCCTGCCTTGGCCTCCCAAAGTGTGGGAATTACAGGCGTAAGCCACCACGCCCAGCCTGAGACCTAGGCATTTTAATTATTTGTGTAATTTTAACATACAGCCAGGCCTGGAAGTTTATTTAAAAGATGCATGTGTCTTTCCAGTTCAACTTTTAGTTTAACTATTCCTTTAGGAAAAGACATTTATGGATGCAGCTGTGTGACAGCATTGCCGAAGCCTTTTCTTTAGAGTTTATTACAACACGGCTCCAGTTATATTGCTTTGCTTAGGTTGTTCTTTGCTTTTTAACATAAAATATTTATATTTTCTTCATTCATTTTGTAAAAATGAAGCACAACTTTAAAAAAATCACAAATTTGGGGGTTTTACTTTATCCTCATGTGTGTTCCATTTCTCTTTAAAGCTAAAATGTCTGTTATGTGTTGATGTAAAAATATTATCCCCAGACTAAGACCACAGTTTCCTCAACGTTTGTTGAGTATATGCCCTCCTCCCTTTTAAAATTACATCTTGTAGGCGATTCTGGCATTTCTCATTTATATATTGTGAAGTTAAAATATATTTCCTAGAAGAAAAATATTTCACAATAAGGGGAACTGAAAGCATTTGCTAAGGAGAGAGTTAAGGGTTGCTAAACTTATGGCATGCTGGATTGGTGGTGTGCTGAGAATGCTTTAGCAACAACTTGATTCAGAAAACATTTACTGGATGCTTTTGGCAAAAGGCTCCTGCTAGATGCTTTGAGGGTTAAGAAAATGAACAAAACACAGGCTCTGTTTTGTTGAAGGGCCTTCCAGGTTACTGCATTGACTGTTTCTGAATCTCTTCTCTTCCATTCTCCACCTTTGCCATATCCCAGATAATGAAAATTAGAGCTCTAATCTATCAATTCTGTAAGCTGAAAAGTCTATAAAATTAGTTTCCTTAAAATGTTGGTTACAGGTTCTCCTTTGTGCTGACAGAATTTAGAATAACAGAAAACATTTTGGTGTCTCAGTGCCTCCTTCCATAAATTAACATTTACTTAAGTAGATGCTTTTCATAGAGCATTATGATCCAGTCCCTCTCAAGCTGTGACTCGCCATGGACAGTGTTAAATCAGATCTGAGCAGCTCTAGGAGACAGTTGAAAGTTGGAGAATATGCCTAGTGTCAGCATCTTGGCTAGGGTGTGCTGTTAAAACAAAGAACACTCTCGGCACTCAAAAACTGATTAGGCATGTGCCATTCTGCATGTGAGCTCTAATAAATAAAGCCGCAGAGGGTGTTCTGTGTTTCCATTCCAGCTGAACTAAATGGTTAAGTATCCTTTTTAGGCGTCCCCTTAAATCTACCACAGACTATCAGGTCATAATCCAGAAGAGGTAAATACCATAAAATCCCCAAATACAGCCACGTATCCAGAAGCCGGAGTTCTGGCTTCATCAGCCATTACACTCAGTTCCATTAAACAAATAACTGCTTGAACACCTACTGTGTAAAGCTCTGTGCTGGTGCTTCAGGTTGTAAAGAGACAAATAAGATTGAGTATCGATCAAGTTGCTTACAGTTTAGTAGCGCATCTTGCTCTCCTTGTTCCACCTGCCTTGCCATTCTAAATTCCATTTCTTCCTGGCCTACCCTGGTCTGTAGCCACCTACAACTCAGTGTAGATGCAGACCCATTCAGTTTGTCTGTTACAACCCAGTCTTATAACCTTATCTTTAATGTACAATAGATGTTGGAAACAGTAGAGGAGCTGTGCCCTGAGCCCTGGACAGTGTCTGGAATGATTTGTAGAAAAGCCCATTGTAGCACTAATCACTTGAGGTGCTCTTTCAGGGCAATTTTATTTTCTAATGGAATCCCATGATTGGCATAGTTGAAACAGACAGAACCCAGACAGGAGACAGTCTTTAAAAATGGTTAGTCCAATTTTGTTTACATTTCTTCCCTTTGCAGAATGTGTATTTTCCCTTCCTCAGACTAAAAATGGCACAATGTGATGTATGCTGTTGTGGAAGTATTTTGCATGAAATCACTAAATTCATTTACTCAAATAATTTGTCTTAAGCTTTTTAAAAGTGACCAGAGATAAATGTTTATGAATCATATTTAAGTATTTGGAGGGCATTTCAAGATAATTATACTTAAGATAATTTCCTTGACTATGTTTGATGATATTAAGAGTTCTTAGAAATCTTTTCCAAAATCTTGCAATCTGAAAGTGAATGGAACATTCAGAATTAACTGTAGTCACAATTGTGTCTTTATTGTTGGTTGGTCTTGCCTGTTTCATTTTACAAACAAATGTGAAGGACAATACTTTCTCCATCAAAATACATAAGAAACTTCCATATAAAAGTAAGACAGGAAACTAATGTAACCTTTAAAAAAATCTTGAATTATTTTATTAAGATTACAATAGATTAATTAGATTAATCTAAAATTAGATTGTTGTTTAGTCAAACCTGATTTTATGATTTAGAAAGGCCAATAAATGCACCTTTCTTCTCCACACGGGTTCTGGATAAATGGCAAAAAAACAAAGTATTAGCAGATGAGGGCCATAATATTGCTTTTATTACTGATAAAGGTGATGGTAAAGGAAACAGCTTAAGGTTAGAGCCAAATTGGCTTGCTAAGTGAATTCCATCGTTATTCAGACCTACCCCGTGGGCACAGTGGTGCTGGATTGGAGAGGGCATATGCAGTATGCAGACCCTCCACTCAACCCAGCTTCAGCAGACAGCTTATGCGTATGAGGAAGAAGAGCATGAACAGACTTTATTTTTCCCAAATTTACCAGTCAGTCAGTTGCTTCCCTCTCCAGGATAGAATGATCTAAGTGGCAAAGACATGCTAAAGATGTTACAACTGGTGGACCTCGATTCATGCAAGGAGCCCTCAGAAGTGAGGAATGAATGTTCCCGTCTGGTACTTCGTTCCCTCTTCCATGCATGGCTTTTATGAAGAATGGGTTGGTGCCAGGGTAGGAGAAGTAGCCTGACTAGGCCAATGAGCAAACCTTTGTTTTAGGGAAGAGACCTTGTAACAATTGGCCTCTTGGAAATTGCAGCCAAGGTTTGTTTATCGGAATGATGGGAATTTGTCCTTAGGCAGTTCTCTCTGCCTTTCTGAAACATCTGTGATTTAGTATTATTTCTGGGCAATAAGTCAAGGTCCACAACTTAGTTTTCTGTTGTCCTTTAACATTTTAAAATATGCCTACATCTCTCTCATTTTTACTTTTCTTCACAGACTCCTTTTGTTTACCGCCCTCTCTGGTGTTTTGCATGATTATAGCTAACTTTCTTTTCTTTTGACATTCTCCCCTTGGACACGGTTTTAACTCTTTCCTATCTTGGTGGTTATCAGATCTCTGTCTCCAACCCTGACCTCTGTTCTGAGCTCTATATTTGTATCCAGCTCTCTATTTAGCAGTTCCACCTGGGCTGTCTAAAACTAAACTCTCTTCTAGCCACCCCCACAACAACTCAGAAACCCTTGCCTTTTATTTTGTGATACCACAGCCTTTTCATTAGTTTAAGCTAGAAAAGGAAAGCTGGGGGTCACCACAGGCTTGTTTTTTTGTTTTTTTGTTTTTTGTTTTTTTGAGACAGGTTCTCGCTCTGTCGCCCAGGCTGGAGTGCAATGATGTGATCATGGCTCACTGCAGCCTCGACTTCCCAGGCTAAAGCCATCCTCCCACCTCAGCTCCCAAACTCCAGTCCCCAGTTGCTGAGACTACAGGCACACGCCACCAGGCCTGGCTAATTTCTTACGAGACAGAGTTTTGCTATTTTTGCCCAGGCTAGTCTTGAATTCCTGGGCTCAAGTGATCTGCCTCAGCCTCCCAAAGTGCTGGGATTACAGGTGCCTGTGCCCAACCAGGCCCTCCTTTATTGTTTATCTCCTGGGTCAGGAGTCAGCAAACTGTGTCTACTGGGTCAAATCCAGCCAGGGACCTGGGAGCCAATTTTTTTTTTGAGATGAAGTCTTGCTCTGTCGCCCAGGCTGGAGTGCAGTGGCGCCATCTCGCCTCACTGCAGCCTCTGCCCACCAGGTTCCAGTTATTCTCCTGCCTCAGCCTCCTGGGTAGCTGGGATTATAGGCATACACCACCACACCCAGCTAATTTCTATATTTTTAGTAGAGACGGGGTTTTGCCATGTTGGCCAGGCTGGTCTCAAACTCCTGACCTTAGGTGATCTGCCTGGCTCGGCCTCCCAAAGAGCTGGAATTACAGGTGTGAGCCACCGTGCCCAGCCCTGATTTTTTTTTTCACTTTTTTTTTTTTGAGACGGAGTTTTGCTCTTGTTGCCCAGGCTGGAGTGCAGTGGCGCGATCTTGGCTCACTGCAACCTCCGCCTCCTGGGTTCAAGTGATTTACCTGCCTCAGCCTCCTGAGTAGCTAGGATTACAGGCATGTGCCCCCATGCCTGGCTAATTTTGTATTTTTAGTAGAGACAGGGTTTCTCCATGTTGGTCAGGCTGGTCTTGAACTCTCAACCTCAGGTGATCTGCCCACCTTGGCCTCCCAAAGTGCTGGTATTACAGGTGTGAGCCACTGCACCCAGCCTTTTTTTACATTTTTAAATGCTTGTTTAAAACAAATATATATGTGAAAGAGACCACATGTGGTCTGCAAAGCCTAAGTACATATTTACGGTCTGACCGCCCCCCACCTTTTTTTTTTTTTTTTTTTTTTTTTGAGACGGAGTCTCGCTCTGTCGCCCAGGCTGGAGTGCAGCAGTGGCGTGATCTCGGCTCACTGCAAACTCCGCCTCCCGGGTTCATGCCATTCTCCTGCCTCAGCCACCCTAGTAGCTGGGACTACAGGCGCCCGTCACCACGCCTGGCTATTTTTTTGTATTTTTTTTAGTAGAAAGAGGGTTTCATCATGTTAGCCAGGATGGTCTCGATCTCTTGACCTCGTGATCTGCCCGCCTCGGCCTCCCAAAGTGCTGGGATTACAGGCGTGAGCTCCCGCGCCCAGCCGGTCTGACCCTGTACAGAAAAAGTTAGGCTGCATCTTTTCTAGGTCGGGTCCTATTAATTCTCTCCCTGCAAACATCCCTTATTACTATTATTATTATTATTATTTTTTGATATGGAGTTTCAGTCTTGTTGCCCAGGCTGGAGTGCAGTGGCACAATCTCGGCTCAGTGTAACATCCGCCTCCTAGGTTCAAGTGATTCTCCTGCCTCAGCCTCCTGAGTAGCTGGGATTACCACGCCTAATTTTTGTATTTTTAGTAGAGAGGGGCTTTCACCATGTTGGCCAGGCTGGTCTCGAACTCCTGACTACAGGCGTGAGCCACCATGCCCAGTCAAGACTTTAAATTTTTAACTTCTTGTTCTTTATCTGTAATCGTGGTTTTCCAACTTTACACTCTTAAATTATTGAGGCTCAAAGAGCTTTTGTTTAGGTAAGTTATATGTATCCCTGTTTACCCCATATTAGAAAGTAAAGCTGAGGGCCAGGCGCTGTGGCTCATGTCTGTAATCTCAGCACTTTGGGAGGCCAAGGCGGGTGGATCACGAGGTCAGGAGATCGAGACCATCCTGGCTAACACAGTGAAACCCCGCCTCTACTAAAAATACAGAAAAAATTTAGCGTGGTGGCGGGCCCCTGTAGTCCCAGCTACTTGGGAGGCTGAGGCAGGAGAATGGTGTGAACCCGGAAGGTGGAGCTTGCAGTGAGCCGAAATGGTGCCACTGCACTCCAACCTGGGCAACAGAGCGAGACTCCATCTAAAAAATAAAAAAAGTAAAAAAAAGTAAAACTGAAATGTTAAAATATTTAATTTATCCTAAATAACAATAATAAATTTGTTATATTTATATATAATACACTTTTATATGAGACTGTATTTTCTAAAACCAAAAATAATAGGTAGAAAAGCAGTTTTACTTTTCTGTGAATCTCTTTAGTGTCTGGATTCTTATAAATGTCTTTTCATTAATCCGTTATGATAAAGAAAATCTGTCCTCACATGTATCCCAGAAATTAAAGTAAAATTAAAAAAAAAATCTGGCCTCATGCAGCTATGTAGTTGGAAGTCAGGAGTACAGCATTTTAATAGTCTTATCAGATAACTGTGGATATTCTTCTGTGATACTGCATGAAAAGTCCACAAATAATAACTTCTTAAAGGTTAGTTACAATGTAGATTATGAAACTGCATCAGTTAACTTTTCATACTGTGTTACATTTAGATTCATTGATCTGTCTTATACTGTTTTTTTCTTTTGAGACAGGGTCTGGCTCCGCCAGGCTGGAGTGCAGTGGCACAATCTTGGCTCACTGCAACCTCCACCTTCCAGGTTCAAGTGATTCTTGTGCCTCAGCCTCCCAAGTAGCTGGGACCACAGACATGCACCGCCACAGCCAGCTAATTTTTGTATTTTTAGTAGAGATGAGGTTTTACCATGTTGCTCAGGCGCGTCTCAAACTCCTGACCTCGAGGTATCACCTGCCTCGGGCTCCCAAAGTGCTGGGATTATAGGCGTGAGCCACTGCGGCCGGCCTTGTTTTATACTTCGAATGGATGTGTTACCCGTATATCTTTTTTTTGTTTGTTTGTTTGTTTTTAAGATTACGTGTTGGTTATTTGGAAAATAGTTATACCTACCTTCTAAATTTTGACATATTTCATTACATAGAATCAAAAAACCACGCCTGGCCCTAAACAATATTTCAATAATGATATTAAGATGTTATTTGCTTTTTTATACTGTGTTAAAGGCTATTTGAAAATTTTATTTTGGCCAGGTGTGGAAAATTTTATTTATTGTTCTTTATCTACAACAATGCATCTCAAACTTTACACTTTTAAATTATTTATACTAATGGTACAAAAGCAATGGTGAGTAAAATTGCTGGAAACAGCACAAATCAAGGTAGTGGCAACCTAGTCCATGCACTCACGGTAAAAGATATTGATTTTATTACATCTTAATGCCTGAGTCCACATTTTTGTAAAATTCTGTGTTGTGTCAAGGAAAAACATTTGTACAATTGTTTGAGAGTTGTGAGCTGACTTTTTAAATATCATTTGTACTTGAAAGAATAAATGAGAGATAAACTATGGTTATATATTTAGACTTGGATGTCAGCCAGATATTTTCTCAAAAATGAATGAAATGAGCCTGTTGCTGGCAGCATTTGTTGACAATTATAAGTTACAGTGAACTGATAGTGATTTTAAACAAAAATAAAAATTTTAGAAAACCTGAATCTAGGTCGGGCACAATGGCTCACACCTGTAATCCCAATACTTTGGGAGGCCAAGGAGGGCAGATCAGTTGAGCCCCGGAGTTGGACACCAGCCTGGGCAACATGGTGAAACCCCGTCTCTACAAAAAATACAAAAATTAGCCAGGTGTGGTGGCAGGTGCCTGTAACCCCAGCTAGTCAGGAGCCTGAGGCAGGAAAATCACTTGAACCTGGGAGGTGGAGGTTGCAGTGAGCCGAGATCATGCCACTGCACTCCAGCCTGGGTGATAGAGTGAGACTCCGTCTCAAAAAAAAAAAAAAAAAAAAAAAAAAAAAATATATATATATATATATATATATATATATTTATTTATTTATTTATTTATTTATTTTTTTCCTTCATGGACCCCTGTAATTTTGGAGAGACCCCCAGAAACTGTGGACGATATTTTTGAAGAACTGCAGATTGAAAGTAAAGTCATTTCTGACTCTACTGTATTTCCTTCTCACTTCCCTTAATTTCTTCTCTTTGCCTTTACTTTTGATGAGATTGGCCTGGTAGATGTGCTGATCTGGTATGGATACGATTCCTGGTCAGATCTCCACTTCTGACTGGCAGTCTTGGCACAGGCACTGGACAAATGCTGGAAATAACCATGGGCACAAAGGAGAAGACCATTTCTTAGCTTAACCTAGACCTTGTGGGGCAAAAACAACAGGGAAGGGCCAACCTTGCTAACCTTGTTGGCTTGCTTGTGTGTACATTCAGAAATTGGTCACATCATGTGGACCTGAATCCACAGTGAGAGATTAATTGTGAGTCAAGTACTTTCCTTCTGAAGAAGTCTTTAGGGCTCCAGGACAGGAGAGACTCAGGCTAAAAAGGGCCCTTCAGAGGTCTCAGCACTACACACTGTTGCCCCAAACCTTCTGAGTTATATCACAGTCATTTCATTCTGATTCATTCTAATTATCTCCAGGTAAAGGTCTTCAGTTTCCTGGCTTTAATAAGCCTTTGGAGTTAAGAGATTTTTCCTTATGAGTACTCCATATGCCCTCTTTTATAAATTAAGCTAATTTCCTTTAATTTTATTTTTTAAAATAAAAATAGCCAACAATGGTGCTCCTTATGCTTTTTCTTTATATTTTGCAGAAATTTTAATATCTGTATCTTTACTCCGGTCTACTTTATCCTTTCTTTTCTTTTTCTTTTTTTTTTTTTTGAGACGGAGTCTCACTCTGTTGCCCAGACTAGAGTGTAGTGGCGCGATCTTGGCTCACTGCAACTTTCTTCTATTTTTAACCCAGTTCCTTCAGTTCAGTTGTTCTGAACTGAGGCAATTTTGCACCCCTCAACCGCCAGGTTACATTTGGCAAGGTCTAGAGACATTTTTGGTTGTCAAGAGCTCTGGGTTAGGGGATGGAATTGCTACTGGCATCTAATGGGTAGAGGTCAGCAGAATTACTAATTGTGTTGTTACAGTGATACTTTCACACACTTTATGTTCAAATGATGGAAATATCCTACAGTGCACACAGCATCCTCCATCAACAAAGAATTATCTAGCCCAAAATGTCAACAATGCCAGCCTTGAAGGACTGACCCTGCTTTAGTCCTTCCTTGTAATTTGGTAGCTCCTTCTTAATGTTTTTTGCTGCATTATGAATTCAGTTTTACTTTGTATATTGACTAGAATTGTGGTTTTATTTTGGAGAAACTATTTTGTGTTCGGAATAACTAACTACATTTTAGAGGTCGCTCACTCTTTGGAATTCTGACTTACATTTGTGCTATAGGTCATGCCACATCATTACTTTCTGCATGTGAATGAGCACAACTACTTGATGACTTTCAAAAACACAGATTTCTGGCCCGATTGAGACTTTAAAAGAACTCTTCTGGAAATGCCTATAATTAGCCAGATTTGGGAATCATTGAAACAGGAATTTATTCGTAAGCTAAAAAATAGGCAGGCTTTTAAGACTGCTACTGCATAAAGAAAATGTCCTTTGTGGCTCTCAGAAATAATATCCACCCTCCTGGGCAACCAGTTCTGTCAGTAAAACCAGTCAGGTAACCCTCAGGTTGGTAAGGCTGGGGGCGCCCAATAGGAGTCTGATTCTTTCCGGCTGTATGCTATACAGTTCACCTTGTTTGCCACAAATTAGGTTTCCAAAGAGGGAGAGTGAAAAGAAATGTGGAAGGGGGTAGAGGAGATTGCTAGTAGAATAAAATACTATTTACCTTATGCCCTAGGAGGGGCCTTATTCAGTGCTGATTTCTCCTCCATAGCATCTACTTGCTACCCATATTCACCGCAGTGGTAGGTGACCTTAAACACTACTTGTGGTGTATGTTATCCTGCCCAAGACAGTGGAGTCACTGGGCAGCACAAGGGATATCCACTCGATTCCTGCTGACTCAGGCATGCTTTGCTCGCGCTGTCCATACTTTACTTACTCTTGGCCGAAAGGAAAGTTAATGAAGATGAGCTCATTTGTTGCAGCAGTTTCATGAGGTATACAGTTAGAAATTTGTTGAGGAAGGGAAGAAAATATAAATATATTTTACTTTTTTGTTTTTCTTTTTTGCAGCCAGAATGTAGCCTTTAATACTGATTGAGGCAGAGCTCAGTGTGAGAGCTGTGCGAGCCTGCACTAAATCATTGAGTTAGGCCCCCTTGTTTCAGGCAGCTCTGGACCTGGGCAGGCCTCCCACAGAGTGGGACACAGGGCATGGTGGAGCATGCTTGATCAAAGAGAAGGGCAGTAACTTTTTAGATGAAGTGAATTTTGTTTGGAAGGAGAATAGCTTCTTTTTCTTTTTTCCTGTTTTTTTTTTTTTTTTTTTTTTTTTTTTTTGAGTGGAGTTTTGTTCTTTTTGTCCAGGCTGGGGTGCAATGGTGTGATCTCAGCTCACTGCAGCCTCCGCCTCCCGGGTTCAAGTGATTCTCCTGCCTCAGCCTCCAAGTAGCTGGGATTACAGGTGCGCACCACCACGCCCGGCTAATTTTGTATTTTTAGTAGAGACGGGGTTTCACCACATTGGCCAGGCTGGTCCCGAACTCCTGACCTCAGGCGATTCGCCCGCGTTGGCCTCCCAAAGTGCTGGGATTACAGGCGTGACCCACCACACCTGGCCTAATAGCTTTTTTTTCTGATTAGTTATTAAGGAAGCAGACTAGAATTCTATGAAACATTGTGATATTAGTTTATATTGGAAGTATAAAATAAATACTGGCTCCATCTTAGCCCTCTGGATTTCTTTTATTATTTTTACCCTTTTTAATGGAGATTTTCAAACATATACCAGAATAGAACTGTATGGTGAATCTCCATGTACCCATCACCCACCATCAACAGTGAAAACACATGACCCATCTACTTTCATCTATGCTGTATCCACTTTTCTTCTCCTGCACCCTCCCCAGCTTCCAGTTATTTAAAAACATATTTCAAGTATTAACGGATAATTTCACTTACAAGTATGTAAGCTAGTCAGTGGTCGCATTTCCCCTGATGGCATGCACATTTTTTTCTTTAGTTAGTTGTCTGGTTTCTTTTTAAAAGATGGCTGATAATCAGACGATGTAATCAAATTTTGGGGGTGTGTGGGGTCTATAACATTCTGCTTTTTGTTGGGGGGGCATTTACCTAGATTAGATTAGAATTACAAAGATGATGTTACAAATCTAATTCTTGGTATAAATTTAGATAATAAAATTGATTGAAGGAAGTGTTTACCGTATACACAAAGTGTTAGTAGGATTCCATGTAGACATAACCACAAGCCACAAATGGGCTTCATTGTTGCCTGGAAGCCCTACTGGTAAATTCGTTTCCTCATGTTCTGAGAGGACTATTACATATATTTTCCTCAAACTCACACACATGTCCTTTATTCTCTTAGCCAATGGCCTTGTTTCATGCTTCTCTGATAAAATAGAAATCTTTCCAGAGTGATACCCTCGTCTTCCCTCTACCACATCTACACGTTTTTTTTTTTTTTGGCAGCCAGACTCCTCTTCTCTTGTGTCCCTCCAGTTGGTTATAGTGGTGGCGAGTACCTGTTTCATCTGAACCCCCACCTGTGCTTCAGTCCCTCCATTGGTGCTGAGCACCCCTGCCTTCACAAGGCCCTTACTGCTTCTGTGGTCTGCTTTCCTCCCCCATCTGCAGGTGCTGCTTGTCTCCCGGAGCATCCCTATTGATCATAGACAGATGTCCCAGTGTAGGATTTTTTGACTTTACGAAGGTGTGGAAGTGATACAAAATCAGTATGGTCCTTTACTTACAGTGGGGTAACGTAGTGATAAACCCATCCTAAGTTGAAAATATTGTAAATTGAAAACACACTTACAGTTCATGATATTTTTTATTTACGATGGGTTTATCTGCACATACCCCATCATAAATAAAAGAGCATCTGTGCAGATAACACTCTGGTGTACCCCCATCTTGAGAAATAATCCTTTATTAAATCAACCTGTCTCTCTAGTCAGTGACCCGCTTTTTTCTCCCTATGACAGCACAACTCTTGGAAGAGTTGTCTACTCTTTCTTCCATTTCTTCTCTTCCAGTTTCTTTAGACCACTCAGTCCTGGCTGCCATCCTCACTGCTTCACTGAAACCATCCTTGTTGGAAGCACCAAGGTCCCCAGTGAGGGCATCCAGTCATTTTCTGTCTGCCTCACAGACCTATTCTCATTCCCTTTACTTCCATTGCCCAACCTCTGAATGCTGGAATGCCCTGGAGCTCAGTCTTGGGCTTCACTTCTCTTTATTTACACTCTGTCCCATGTGATTTCACCCACTTCCATGGCTTTAAATGCCATCTTTATGTGGATAACTTCTAAATCTATATCTACAGCCAAGGCTCATCCTCTAACTTCCACCTTGATATCAGTAACCTGTGACCCAGACCCCACAGGTAGAGAGGAAGTTCTGACTTCTTCCCCCTAGTCCTTTTTCATTTTAGCAAATAGACCCTAGTTGCTCATGCCTGAAACATGGGAGCCATCTTAAATCCTTCCCTGCCCCTGTCCAGCCCTTCAGCAGTTTTATCAGTTTCACCTCAGTACATATCTCAAATGCATTCACTTCTCTCCGTCTGCATTTCCACCACTAATCACCATCATTTCTCAACTAGAAAACTACTAGAATTTCCTAATTGGTTTCTGTGCTTCCATTTTTGTCTCCTGTATGCTGTTCTCTTCACAGCAGGCAGAGTGTTCTATTAAAAAGGTATTTCTTCTATATTTATTTTTTATATTTTTTGGAGACAGAATCTCAGTGTGTGGCCCAGGCTGGAGTGCAGTGGTACGATCTCACCTCACTACAACCTCCGCCTCCCGGGTTCAAGTGATTCTCCTGCCTCAGCCTCCTGAGTAGCTGGGATTACAGATGTGTGCCGCCACACCCAGCTTATTTTTGTATTTTTAGTAGAGATGGAGTTTCACCATGTTGGCCAGGCTGGTCTTGAACTCGTGACCTCAAGTGAGCTGTCCACCTCCGCCTCCTAAAGTATTGGAATTATAGGCGCGAGCCACCACGCCTGGCCAAAAATGTTTAACCATATCATCTAACGCTTTGCTTAGTCCTTAATGGCTGCATTACATGTAGAATCAATTACGACTCCTTCAGGATCCTGCCTGCTTCTCCTGCCTCGTTTCTACCATTTTTCCTGTCCGTCATTATGCTGTGACTATACTTGTCCTCTTTCACAGCAGGATCTTTCATGCCCCAGGGCCTTGACACTTGCTGTTCCTTCTACATGGACTCTTCTGTTTCTGGCTCTTGTCCTTATTCTTCAAGATGCAGCTTAAATGACACTTCTTCTGAGAGCCTTTTTCTCATCACCCTTCCCAAAGTAGTGACTTACCCACCTCAATCTGTTCTTTGTCACATTATCTATTTTTCCAGCAAATATTGATTGAGTGCCTGTTCTGTGCCCAGCACTGTTCCAGGCATTGGAAATAGAGCAGTGGGCAAGGTAGACACACTCAGGAAGCTTGTGTATAGTTGGAAGACAAACCACAGATAAATCTTACGCTGACTGTGACCTGTGCCTTGTAGACACATGAAGCGCGGGCTAAGGGGATGGAGGGAATTGAGGGATAGCTGCTCTTCTAGTCAGAGTGGCCAGAGGAGGAGACATTTTGGCAAGGACTCCAATGAAGAGAGAGCATCATGTGAATGTTGGGGGGAAGAGTGTTCTGGCAAAGGAACAGCAGGTGAGGCCCTAAGGAGGAACAAGCTAGGTGCCTTAGAAGACTAGGTCAGTAGGTATGTGGCCAGAGTGGCATGAGGAAGAGCAGAGAGAACTGGCTGAGAAGTAGACAGGAGTCAGATCACTTAAGGCTTCCCAGGCCATGGTAAGGAGTTTAGTTTTTATTCAGAGTGTGGGAAGATTTGAGCAAGGTATAGACGTGATCTAATTTACATTTAAAAGGATAACTCTGTTACATGCAATTAATGCAGAGGTCAAGAGAAGACACAGAGAGACTCCCCAGAAGGTGACTTGCAATCATCTAAGAGGATAACACTTTTGTCATTATCCTGGGCATTTACTTTTTTTCTAAAAATATATCTATCACTATAAGCTCTATAAAATCAAGGATCTTATCTGTCTGTTCACTGGAGTTCTTGATACCTAGCATAGTGCCACTTTCAGTGAATACTTTCAATTGAGTGAATGACCTGGAGGTTCCCACATACGCATGGCATTCTGAGAACTCATGCGTCCTAGATGTGGCCCATTTACTTTGTCTCAGGGCATTAGTCTTTTCATGTGTTCTATTAATACAAGGGGATCGGACCTAGGAGGTGATCTCTGAAGGCTCTGCCAGCCTCACTGTGGACAACAGTATAGCTATTCCTGGTTTTACCAAAATGGTAAAAAGAAAATTACAAAGGAAATGAGCATTCAAACAAAAATAAGATTTGCATTTAAAAAGTGGTTTCAGCTAAAGTCCTGAGTAGAATGGCTTGGAGGAGACAAGACCCTGGGTTATTTGGAGGATGTAGAGAGGCAGGTCCAGGCAGATGACATGTGGCCTGGACTCAAGTGGCAGTCAAGGAGAATGCCCAAAAAGTGTTGGGACTTTCCCAAACTTGTACAGAATTGAGGCTAAAACCTATACTCCCAGTTCCTAGTTCAGCACTTTTACTCTGATACTTTAAAAAAATATCTTGAAGAAGTGAGTTTCTTAGAAAAGTTGTTGTAATGTATGCATATGCATAATGACAGTGATTTTACGTAAAACAAACAACAAAATATTTTTATTTGAGACGGAGTCTTGGTCTGTTGCCCAGGCTAGAGTGCAGTGGCATGATCTCGGCTCACTGCAATCTCTGCCTCCCGGGTTCAAGTGATTCTCCTGCCTCAGCCTCCTGAGTAGCTGGGACTCCAGGTGTACGCCACCACGCCCAGCTAATTTTTGTATTTTTAGTGGAGATGGGGTTTCACCATGTTGGCCAGGCTGGTCTCGAACTCCTGACCTCAAGTGATCCACCCGCCTTGGCCTCCCAAAGTGTTGGGATTACAGGCGTGAGCCACTGCCCGGCAAAAATTTTTTTAAATAAAAAGCAATTATAAACGTTTTGATGAAAATTTGCCCATATGAAAACATGTTTTTGCTTGCATATGCTTCTTTGGGCGTGTTCTCAAGACATCACCTGACTGTTAAACAGAAGAGGGAATGATATTTTTACTGTATGTGTCTCTTTTGTACCTTTAGATTTTGAACCATGGGTGAGTGTATTATAACAATAAGTACTCTATTGCAATTAAAACTTAAGCTGGTCTGCTCTTAGATGCCTTTCACTTCCAGATACAGTCACTTTGTTGTTATACCTCTACACTTTAGGTAGGCAAGCAGGATCTTTCTTCACTGCAGTTTGAAGTGTATAGTGATAAAATCAGAGCTTCCCATAAAGTCCAGGTCCCCTTTTCTGTTCTGTGAACCTTTCCCTGGTCCTTTTAGATTCTGTGGCCAGTCTGTTACTGACTCCACGCAGCCTTTAGACCACCCTCTTGTTTTGTCCCTCGCTTGCTATATGGACCTTATTAAGATATTTACTTGATGACTAATTAACGCAAAGCTACCTTTTTGCCATTCCTTGTTTTTGGACACCTGTGCTTACTAAAGGTTACATGAGGGGGAGGGATCATTTTTCATTAGGCAGCTTGTTAAATTCTGTCCAAAGTAAAACTAACTTGATATTTTAAATCATAGAGGTGTATAGAAATGCCTAAGGCCAGATTGTGATAGTCCAGGAATTTGTCAATACTCTCAGTATTTCAGTCCTACTTTCTCCATTTTCAATTTTTTTCTTCCTCCTTCAGTGTCTCCTATGTTTTGAGATCTTATATGGAAGCAACAACCCTAAAAATATTTTAACCTTTTACAATGTGTTTTTTGAAAGCTGAAAATTAACCTGCATGTTGTCTGCCACTCATGCTTCTCTCTTCCACTCTTCTCACTGGTTCTTTTGAGTTTATCACTTACTCATCAAGTATTGCAGGGGTTCTGTATACATTTCTGTTTTGGGGTCTGTCCCAGAGAATAAAAGGACAAAATTTGTTTAAATTCTGACCTAGTTGTGTTTGAAAACTAGGTATAGCAAGGAAATTTCAAAAAAAATTATCTCGAGATAATTTGCTTTTATAAAAATATATAGGCTTAGGATTTGTTTTGGTATCTATAGAATACCAGTGGGTGAAAGCAAAGTTAGACTTAAATGCTGTTACTTCTTTCCCTGAACTCCAACCTTGAAATAACACTTTGGTGAAACAGTGTTAGAAATTGATTTGTTGGTACTTCTTTTCTTTTTTTTTTTTTCTTTTTCTTTTTGGAGACAGTCTCGCTCTGTTGCCCAGTGTGGAGTGCAGTGGTGCGATCTCGGCTCACTACAACCTCCGCCTCCCAGGTTCAAGTGATTCTTGTGCCTTAGCCTCCTGAGTGGCTGGGATTACAGGTGTGTGCCACCAGGCCCAGCTAATTCTTTGTATTTTTAGAGATTGGGTGTCACTATGTTGGCCAGGCTGGTCTTGAACTCCTCATCTCAGGTGATCCCCCTGCCTCGGCCTCCCAAAGTGCTGGAATTACAGGCACGAGCCCCCGTGCCTGGCCTGATTAATCAGTACTTATAACATACTGTACTGAACATGAGATTAGGGGTTCCCCCGTACATTTAAAAAATTGATGTGTAGTAGTTATTTCCTTAATAGTCACTTCACTCAAGATCAGGAGGACGTTTTTTAGGGAATGCTGTCTGAATGAGATTTGGTTTGGGTCGCTCTGGTGGGTAGAGACCAGATGCCCATAATAAGACCATGTTAGCTAGAATTCTGTCTTAACCCAGCTGCCAGATTCTATATTTACAGCCCCTACTGCCTAGCTGGATTTGTGCCTGTTTCTGTAGAACATTATGAATTTGGAGGATAGAGGTCGGGTTTGATGAAGTGACATGTAAGAGAAAAATCTCTTAATTTCCGGAATTTATATTTGCTCACCTTTAAAATCAGTTGATTGAATGAGACGATTGCTGTCTCATTAAATTAAAATCTGTTTGTGCTGGGCGCGGTGGCTCACGCCTGTAATCCTAGCACTTTGGGAGGCCGAGGCGGGCGGATCACGAGATCAGGAGATCAAGACCATCCTGGCTAACACGGTGAAACCCTGTCTCTACTAAAAATACAAAAAATTAGCCGGGCATGGTGGCTGGCACCTCCCAGCTACTCGGGAGGCTGAGGCAGGAGAATGGCGTGAACCCGGGAGGTGGACCTTGCAGTGAGCCAAGATCGTGCCACTGCACTGCAGCCTGGGCAACAGAGCAAGACTCTGTCTCAAAAAAAAAAAAAAATAAATAAATAAATAAGTAAAATTTGTTTGTGTTTGTTTTTTGAGATGGAGTCCCACTCTGTTGCCCAGGCTGGAGTGCAGTGGCTTGATTCTCCTGCCTCAGCCTCTCAAGTAACTGGGATTATAGGTGCACACCACCACACCCAGCTAATTTTGTTCTATTTTTAGTAGAGAGGGGGTTTCACCATGTTGGCCAGGCTGGTCTCAAACTCCTGACCTCAAGTGATCCACCCACCTCGGCCTCCCAAAGTGCTGGAGTTTCAGGCGTGAGCCACTGTGCCCAGCCGTTAATTTAAAATTTGTGGTCATCCTTCAGGAGTAGCCTTTCTGAAGAGGTGACATTTGAGCTGAGACATGAATGAGGAGAGGGAGCTAATTTATAAGAAAATCTAGGGAAAGTGTTTTTTAGGCACAGGAAATGATTGGTGCAAGGATCTTAAAAAGCTTGGTATATCTGAGGAACTGCAAGAATTGTGAGTCCAGTGAGTTTAGGAGAGTGGTGGGAGATGGGGACCATTGACACAGGCAAGCAGGGCCAGATAACGTTTGCTCTTGGGGGCTAGAGGGTGTGTCCTCTGTGTTACTTAAATCCTAAACAACTGAGTAATTTAGGACCATCAGGAAGAAAAATTAAGAGAGGTTAAGAGAAGACATTTAAATATTCCAGTGGAAATATATGCTAATCGGGGATTAATTATCTTCCAAGATCCTCTTACTGCTTTCTCTCTTTTATCTGTTCTCTGCCTTTTAACTGGTGAAAGTAAGGGGGCAGAGGAGATAGGCATTTCCTGTTTCTCTCTCTCTCTCTTTCTCTGTCTCTCTCTGAGATAGTTTCTTACTTTGTCAGGCTGGAGTGCAGTGGCGCCATCATGGCTCACTGAGACCTCAAACTCCTGGGCTCAGGTAATCCTTCTGCTTCAGCTTCCTGAGTAGAAGCTACAGGAGTTACCATTTCTGGATAATTTTTTTTTAAAATTTTATGTAGAGGTGGGATCCCACTATGTTGCCCAGGCTGGTCTCGAACTCCTGGGCTCAAGCGAGCCTTCTGCCTTGGCCTCCCAAAGTTCTGGGATTACACTTGTGTTTCTGCTTTCTCTCTGTTTTTGAAGATGCCATTTGTGGTCCCCACTGGAGAAGTAATTGAGAACAGTTGTGGCCCAAGGAGTGATTTTTTTTTTCTTTTTCCTGAGATGGAGCCTTGCTCTGTTGCCCAGGCTGGAGTACAGTGGCGCGATCTTGGCTCATTGCAACCTCCGCCTCCGGGGTTCAAGCAATTCTCTTGCCTCAGCCTCCTGAGTAGCTGGGATTACAGGCACGCACCACCATGCCCGGCTAATTTTTGTATTCTTAGTAGAGATGGGGTTTCACCATGTTGGCCAGGCTGGTCTCGAACTCTTGACCTTGTGATCTACCCACCTCGGCCTCTCAAAGTGCTGGGAATTACAGTTGAGAGCCACCATGCCTGGCATGAATGTTGTTTTAATTGTCACAGCATCTGATACTAGGGGATCATTATTATGATCACTTCCAGTGAAAGCATGTTTAAAAACAAACAAGAATTTAGACTTTAATATAAAATGTGTAGCTTGATCAAAATTTGATGTTATGAAATTTTAGTGTATTTATAGACCAGAACCCATCTAGGAAACTCCACTTTCAAGTTAGATTTCTGTCTGCTATGGTTTGAATGGGTTGCCTCCAAAATTCAGGTGTTGCCAATGTGATAGTTTTAAGAGATGGACTTTTAAGAGGTGAATGGACCATGAGGGCTTCTCTCTTGGGAGTGGGATTAAGGCCCTTATAAAAGAGACTTCACACAGGTTCAGTTAGCTTGCCCTTCTGCCTTCTGCCCTTTGAAAACTCAGCAAGAGGGCCCTCACCAGACACCAGATGCTTTGCTGTTGGACTTCTCAGCCTCCGCAACTGTGAATAATAAATTTCTGTTCTTTATGAATTGTGCAGTCTCAGATTTCTGTTATAGCAGCACAAAATAGGCTAAGACAGTTTTTTCAAAGAGCAGGAATTCAATAATCTGTTTTACTTCTTCATGAACTTTGAAGGCCAAGAAACTAGAAGCTAAATTTAATGCCCATTTCTTGAACCTGAAGTTATTCTAGCTTTTTATGATACTGATTTTTCTTTTTGTTTACCCATCTGATATATTTTTTTAAATCCTAATCTTTTCCCCATTGTATTCCTTTTTTAAAATTCTTGGGGGTGAGATCCAAATTATGCATGATAATTTTTTTAAATTTATTTGAGACATTGTCTCTGTCTCCCTGGCTGGAGTACAGTGGCATGATCTCAGCTCACTGCATCCTTTGCCTCCTGGGCTCAGGTGATCCTCCCACCTCAGCCTCCTGAGTGGCTGGGACTACAAGCACTTGCCACCACACTGGCTAATTTTTCTTTTTCTTTCTTTCTTTATTTTTTTTTTTTTAAATAGAAACATGCTTTTGCCATATTGCTCAGACTGGTCTCCAACTCCTGGACTAAAGCAGTCATCCCACTTGGGCCTCCCAAAGTGCCGGAATAACAGGCGTGAGCCACCGTGCCCAGCCATATGATAAAATTCTTATACTACATTGTATAAATGAGAGTTTTTGCATTCTGGCTGCTATTTTACATATCAGGGGACTAAAACAATATTGTTAATTAACTTTTATTTCTTTATTTTTGTTTGTATTTTTTTTGAGATGGAGTCTCGCACTGTTGTTCAGGCTGGAGTGCAGTGGTGCGATCTTGGCTCACTGTAACCTCTGCCTCCCGGGTTCAAGTGATTCTCCTGCCTCAGCCTCCCGAGTAGCGGAGATTACAGGCATGTGCCACCATGCCCAGCTAATTTTTGTGTTTTTAGTGGAGACGGGGGTCTCACCATGTTGACCAGGCTGGTCTCGAACTCCTGACCTCAAGTGATGCACCTGCCTTGGCCTCCCAAAGTGCTGGGATTACAGGCGTGAGCCACTGCGCCCAGCCGATCTTTATTTTTATTTTTTTAGAGACAGCCTGTTGTCCAGGCTGGAGTGTAGTGGCACCATCGTAGCTCACTGCAGCCTCGAACTCTTGGGCTCAGGCAATCCTCTTGCCTCAGCCTCCTGAGTAGCTGAAACTACAGACAAGTGCCACCATGTCTGGCTAATTTTTAATTTTTTTGTCACGACAAGGTTTCACGTTGTCGCCTAGGGTCAAGCAGTCCTCCTGCCTTGGCCTCCTAAAGTGCTGGCATTATAGTTATCAGCCACTGCGCCTCGCCTTAACTTTTAGATTATTTATTTTCTTTCTTTCTTTTTTCTTTTTTTTGAGACTGAGTCTCACTCTGTCACCCAGGCTGGAGTGCAGTGGCACGATCTCAGCTCACTGCAACCTCTGCCTCCTGAGTTCCAGCAATTCTCCTGCCTCAGCCTCCTGAGTAGCTGGGATTATAGGCACACACCACCACGCCTGGCTAATTTTTGTATTTTTAGCAGAGATGGGGTTTCACCATGTTGGTCAGGCTGGTCTCGAACTCCTGACCTTGTGATCTGCCCCTCTCGGCCTCCTAAAGTGCTGAGATTAAGGTGTGAGCCACCGCACCCGGCCAGATTATTTATTTTCTTTAGCGGTTCATAACTAATAGTATGATGCTTTTTTGTAAGATAATGCACCCGAAAGCCTCTAGCCTGTCAGTAATAGGTGCTTCTAAATGTTGGTTTTCTTCCTTTCTTTGAACTCCAAAGCAGTTGGGCATTGTCATATTCTCTAGGCACTGATGGCTGACCTGTTCACTGGAGAATTTAAATATGACAAGTTGTCAGTGTTAGTACTTGCCATTAGATCTATTCTCCGTACTTCCTGAATTTGCACACAAGGCAACCAAATTTCAGTTTGAGCTAAACTTAAGTTTATGCTTCTACAGCCTTTCTCATTGTTTTGTATACTTGGCTGGAATTAAAACCCATACACCAAACAGAACTTATGTATAGCCCTAGACTTAATGTCCTGGTTTAAGACCAGAGCGGAGTTCAGTCTTTCAAAAATGTAGAACTTGTTGGCTGGGCGCAGTGGCTCACGCCTGTAATCCCAGCACTTTGGGAGGCCGAAGTGGGCGGATCACGAGGTCAAGAGATCTTGACCATCCTGGCCAACATGGTGAAACCCCGTCTCTACTAAAAATACAAAAATTAGCTAGGCGTGGTGACATGCACCTTTAGTCCCAGCTTCTTGGGAGGCTGAGGCAGGAGAGTCATTTGAACCTGGGAGGCGGAGGTTGCAGTGAGCTGAGCCACTACACTCCATCCTCGCAACAAAGCGAGACTCTGTCTCCAAAAAAAAAAAAAAAGAAAAAGAAAAAGAAAAAAAAGGAAACACAAAGCGGTCCATTAAGGATATGTCCCAACCTAAAAATTGTTCCACCCATTTTGCAGATGAGAAAGAGCCCTTCAGAGATTACTGAATCACCTAAGGCCACAAGTAGAGATGAGGTGTGGGCATTATTGGGAAATCAGTAGTTCCTACTAGGAATACACTCTTTTCTCTTCTCTTCTCTTCTCTCTTCTCTTCTCTTCTCTTCTCTTTTCTCTTCTCTTCTCTTCTCTTCGTCTTCTCCCCTGCCCTCCCCTGCCCTCCCCTCCCCTCCCCTCCCCTCCCCTGCCCTCCCCTCCCCTCCCCTCCCCTGCCCTCCCCTCCCCTCCCCTCCCCTGCCCTCCCCTCCCCTCCCCTGCCCTCCCCTCCGCTGCCCTGCCCTCCCCTCCCCTGCCCTCCCCTCCCCTCCCCTGCCTTCCCCTCCCCTCCCCTCCCCTGCCCTCCCCTCCCCTCTGCTGCCCTCCCCTCCGCTCCCCTCCCCTGCCCTCCCCTCCGCTCCCCTCCCCTCCCCTCCCCTCCCCTCCCCTGCCCTCCCCTCCCCTCCCCTCCCCTGCCCTCCCCTCCGCTGCCCTCCCCTGCTCTCCCCTCCGCTGCCCTCCCCTGCCCTCCCCTCCTCTGCCCTCCCCCCGCTGCCCTCCCCTCCCCTCCCCTCCCCTCCCCTCCCCTCCCCTGCCGTCCCCTCCCCTCCCCTCCCCTCCCCTCCCCTGCCCTCCCCTCTCCTCGACGGAGTTTCACTCTTGTCGCCCAGGCTGGAATGCAGTGGCGCCATCTGGGCTCACTGCAACCTCCGCCTCCCAAGTTCAAGCGATGCTCCTGCCTCAGCCTCCTGAGTAGCTGGGATTACAGGTGTTTGCCACCATGCCCTGGTATTTTTTTTTGTATTTTTAGTAGAGGCGGGATTTCACCCTGTTGGCTGGGCTGGTCTCGAACTCCCGAGCTCAGGTAATCCACCCGCCTCAGCCTCCCAAAGTGCTGGCATTACAAACATGAGCCACTGTACCCGGCCTCCTTTGTTTCTTTTTAAATGTGGGGTATCAAAGCCCAACCAACCCTTCCCCACTGCCTCAATAATTAGAGCACAGAAACAGATGTCCTGAATTTGAATATGAACCATGGCATCTTTAGCTATTTTCTCTTTGGTCTGAATTCCCATACCTATAAAGAATAGTGTTTACTTCAGGGAATTTTATGAGAATTATTTTAGGCTTAATTTTATTGATGAAGCCTGTACAAGAAAAGAAACTCTTTTGTATTTGGCTGATGTTTCGGTTCAGTTTAGAATTCAGCCGAATTTTCTTTAATTTTGTAAAGTCAATACATATTAGTGTTAAGCTTGTACGTGTATTACTTCATATGATATAGTTTAGGACTTACATACTTAACAGTATACTGCATTTATGTAAATGTGAAGCAGCTTACATGATCAGATTATTGAGAGCTCAACATTAATTGTCAAATAGGAAAAAGTCATTGAAAATATCTAAATATATTTAAAAAGTTTAACCCAGCTCAAATATAGCATATTAAAAGATGTTTATGGTTTTATATATAATAAAATGTGCATTGCTAGTCTGTCTTGATATTATATCAGTTTATATGTTTTGCTGTTTTTATTTCACATTACTAGCTTTTAGGTAACGTTATCTGGCTTATTTTAACAATGTGAAATAACTGTCAGGTTTGAGTGACAGCTCTTAATGGGCTTGTCCTGAAGATTCCAAGATTCACCTTTTTGCATTTAACTGTAATGTAGTACTATTTGCTTTGACAATTTCTTTTTATTGAAAGAAATATCTACTTTGAATAACATGATATGTTTTAAAAATGATTTTCATACTACTGTTAAGTTAAATTGGCCATATAAATTAAGCTCAAGCTTGCATTTTAAAAGGAATAAACACATTCGCAGCCATTGGCTCTAATGAGAGCAAAACCATGCTGACTCTGGTGATGCGTGTTTGCAAGCTAGTCGTGCACACAGTCGTACATTGTCTGACCCTTTGTGTGGTGGTGAATCTGTTTAGCTAGGAGAGTAAACTGGTAAGGTTTTTCATTTTAAAAAAATTATTTATTTATTTTGAGACAGGGTCTCACTCTGTCACCAGGGCTAGAGAGCAATGGCTCCCGATAACAGCTTGGCTCAACTGCAGCCTCAACTTGCCTCCCACTTCAGCCTCCCTGGGTAGCTGGGACTGCAGGCATGCACCACACCTGCGCTTTTTTGTAGTTTTTGTAGAGATGAGGTTTCACCATGTTGCCCAGGCTGGTCTTGAACTCCTAGGCTCAAGCAATCTGTCTGCCTTGGCTTCCCAAAGTGCTAGGATTACAGGCGTGAGCCACCGAGCCCAGCCAGTTTTTATTAACAGAAAGCGTCAAGTACGTCAAGATTATATTTAATGTGGCCATTGAGGAGAATACTACATACATGTTCCTCTAGAACAGTTTTCTTACTTTATGACAGTTGAACGTATTCAGCAACAAGTCTGTGTATTGATTTACATTATAAAATAAGCCATTTATTCATAGAAGTAAAATCTCCCGTGGACTCAAGTAAAAATGTATGAGAAAGTAAATAGCCTCTGGCACATGACCTCCTGGGAATATATTGAAGTGCTCCCACTGTCTCCTCCTCCACTCTCAGTCTTGCCTTATCACCCTCAAGGAGTAGGATTTCTTTGTACCTTTGTGATCTCCAGTAGTTCCTGGAACGTATCTTTCTGCTGTATTTAAGGAATTTATAATGTTCAGTAAAGCAGAATAATTTGATCATACTTTGCCAATAGATGGTCCCATCTTCATGTAGTATTCTAGTCTGAGAAGTCCATGGCTGTAAGACCTTGGTTCATGTAAGAAGAATTCAAGGTCATTTATGAGTGCTTTGTATTTGAAGTTCCATGTTTCCGAATTTACTTGTAAGTAAACTTAGTATATCGAAAGGAGTCTTTGACAGGGATAGAATTGTTTTAGAATTATAAAAGTAAGAATTATAAGTAGAAACAAAAAATAAAAAATTGGGAGAGGGTCTTACGACTCAGTTTTGACTGTATGAGTTTGGTTGTCTCTTTTGCATGGTGGTAAAAACAGATTAACAAAAGAACAGGTATGGATGGTTGGAGGCAGGTCATTAATATCCATAGCCAGTCTGGGCTGTGGAATCTTAGAGCTTTTCTGCTCATCTCTTCCTAATGGCTGTATAAGTGCCAGACCAGTCTGGGCTTCACTTTTGACCTGTCTCCAGGACTGGGAACCTCTCAGAAGGTTGACCTGGTTTGGATGATCCTAAAAGAGACAGTTTTCAAGTGGAATTAAAATAGACTGAGAATTCATGGCCGGGTGCCGTCACTGACACTTGTAATCCCAGCACTTTGGGAGGCTGAGACAGTGGATCACTTGAGCCCAGGAGTTTGAGACCAGCCTGGGCAACATGGCGAAACCCCATCTCTACCAAAAATTCAAAACTTAGCCAGTCTCGTAACCCAGTCTCTAAATAAATAAATAAACAGATGAAAAAAATAGACTGAGAATTCAGTAACTAAGGAGTTGGATAACCCAAGATATTTAGATAAATCTGATTTATGTGTTTTTAAAAATAGCTGTCACTTGTCTTGGTTAGTTATATTTCCTTAAAACTTGGTGGTTATTACTTTTTATGAAAGAATCATTAGTTTTTACTTTAAATGTAGTCAGATATTTATATGAGTAAATATTTCCACTAACTTATTTTAGAAATTTAAATTTAAATTTTTTATTTATTTATTTTTTTGAGACCGAGTCTCGCTCTGTCGCCCAGGCTGGAGTGCAGTGACGCGATCTCGGCTCACTGCAAGCTCCGCCTCCCGGGTTCACGCCATTCTCCTGTCTCAGCCTCCTGAGTAGCTGGGACTACAGGCGCCCGCCGCCACGCCCGGCTAATTTTTTGTATTTTTAGTAGAGACAGGGTTTCATCGTGTTAGCCAGGATGGTCTCGATCTCCTGACCTCGTGATCTGCCCGCCTCGGCCTCCCAAAGTGCTGGGATTACAGGCGTGAGCCACCGCGCCCGGCCAAAACTTAAATTTTAAAAGAAATAATTTAGTTTTTTTGTTATGTAGGTAGGGAAACTTACCAATTTCCCCAGTCTTTTGTGAATTCTCCTATGGCCTTTTAGGCAAAACAAGAATATATACACAGAGACACCATTTATACCAAGGCACTCCAGTACACAAACTCTTCTGCACTTTGTTTTTCACATAATTATCTTAGAGAACTTTCCATGTCAACATATGTAGATTTACTTCATTCTTTTTAAGGGCTCAATAGCACATGTTGGTATGGGGAAACTATCAATTATTTGACAACATAACTACTTAAATCATTTAAAAAATATTTTAAGAAAAGGTATTTGAAAATCTGGCGTCTTATATTGAAATCTTTGGATCTTTGTCAGTATCATAGTACTTCATCTAAATAATTTTCTTAGTTTATCCATTGGGCGAATAACTGGAGTATGCAGACAGCAGCTATCTCACTTTTTTGATTATTCTAAACAGGGAAAAGGTTAAAAATAAGAGTGTTACCTTAATATAGCACCATTAGGTGGTGCTGAGCCCATCTATGCATGGAGGAGTGTTAGTACAAATGAGCATCACTTCTTTGAATCAGAGGATGGGATGCGTGTTGTCTGATGGATCTGGGGGAGTTTGAGAGGAGGGGTGAGAACACAGCACATGGGAGTCAGTGAGGGTGGCTCATGCACATTTCCTGTCCAGTCCTTGACTGAGTCACAGGTGATACAGACTGGCAAGTGTGTGATGAATGCCGACTCCTGTTTAGCCGAAACAACAGAGTGCTTTAATAGTATTTTAGAGCTGCTTTTTTTGTAATTACATTTTCAGTCTTTGTGAACATAAAGTATGCATTAAAGTGAATTCTCACAATTAAGGAGAAGAAGGATGAAAACTGAACAGTCAAGTTCTTTTGATAGTTTTACTCATTGGCTGAGCTGTTTTCAGTCTTTCAGATTTCCTTTTCTTTATGCAAACTTGTCAGTGAGATAAAGTGAGCACGCTTGCTGAACTGAACCGGGGTCATACTTAATTCCAGGTTGGGTCCAGAGCAGCCATGTGACTGACTGATGTAAGTTTCAGAAATAACTCAAGTAATTTCTAAATATGAGTTTGATTTAGTTTCTTTAATGCCGTCAAGTCATTTGCACCTACCCCACTTTTGCATTACTGAGCAAAGGACTTTTTCTCTTTCCTTTAAAGGAAGGAGAGACCGGGAATCCTCATCATTTATAAAAACGGAGTAAGCCACCTAATTAAGGTAATAAGGATGATACTGTCTTGGAAACATTAGATTCAACCTGCATCACAAGATGTGGCTTTCTTGAATATATATTAAAAAAAAGTTAAGTAGTTTTAATTCTAGACTTACACCCTTAGGGAGAATCTTAACACAAGTCCTTTTGTTGGCCTGCCTTCTGTTCCTCCCTCACACTACCCTCCTTTTCCCTCTCTCAACCCCCTGATTCCATCCTCTTCTTCTTAGAGACTTCTGGAACATATTATTTTACCTGGCTTTTCCACTACTTCTCACATTGCTCTAAAATGTATCCTTTTGCAACACCAAATTCCTCATGACTGCCACTGCGTCATCTCTCTGGTCATCTATAAATGGTTGCTTTTACAAAGCAGCCTGCTCTCCTTTCTCTAATGAGAATATAAAACATCTCCTTTCCCTTTTTTATTCTTTCTTTCAGATGCAGCTTTGATGATAATTCTTTACCAGCATCTTTCAAGATGTCTTCAGATCCCCTCCCCTCCTCTCCCCCTCCCTGTCCCCCTCCCCATCCCCCTCCCCATCCCCTCCCCCATCCCCTCCCCCCTCCCTCTCCCCCTCCCCTCCCCCCTCACCTCCCTCTCCCCCTTCACCTCCCTCTCCCCCTTCCCTCTCCCCCTCCCCTCTCCTCTCCTATCCTCTCCCATTGAGTGGACACATTTTTTTCTTTTGGGTATATTCCTAGAAGAAGTATTGGGTCAACACATATAAACATTAAAAAAAAAACCAAAAAACTCTTGGCTGGGCACAGTGGCTCAGGCCTGTAATCCCAGCACTCTGGGAGTCTGAGGTGGGCAGATTGCTTGAGTCCAGGAGTTCAAGACCAGCCTGGGCGACATGGCAAAACTCCATCTCTACCAAAAAAAATACAGAAATTAGCAGGGCATGGTGGCCTGCACCTGTAGTCCCAGCTACTCAGGAGGCTGAGGTGGGAGGATTGTCTAAGCCCTGGAGGTGAAGGTTGCAGTGAACCGAGATGGCACCACTTCACTTCAACCTGGGCCACAGAGTGAGACCCTGTCTCAAAAAAAAAAAAAAAAAAAATTAAATTAAAATTTAAAAACTCTTGAACAGGCTGAGCACGGTGGCTCACGCCTGTAATCCCAGCACTTTGGGAGGCCAAGGTGGGTGGATCTCCTGAGGTCAGGAGTGTGAGACCAGCTTGACCAAGATGGTGAAACCCTGTCTCTACTGAAAATACAAAAAATTAGGCGGGTGTGGTGGTGCATGCCTGTTATCCCAGCTACTTGGAAGGCTGAGGCAGGAGAATCGTTTGAACCTGGGAGGCGGAAGTTGAGTGGGCCGAGATTGCGCCATTGCACTCCAGCCTGGGCAACAGGGCGAGACTCAGTCTCAAAAAAACAAAACAAAACAAAAAAGCAATTCTTGAACACTGTACAATTGTTTCCCCTGAAGGGATGGTCTGATTTCATTATTTCTTCATTTTAACCAGCTATTCATATAACATAGAAAGCTTGACAGGGTGTAATCATAGCCTTTGTCCGGGGAACTTGGAGTCACTGTTATTTATTAGTTAACAGCTATTATCAACACCATTTCTATAAAAATTACCTGTTTTCTGTGATGGCAATAGGAGATTTTTGAGATTATGATCTTTTGTATTGTTTTGTTCTTTTCCTGATCGTGTAATTTATGACAGCAGGTCTCTAAGGACATCCGTATTTATATTCACATTCAACTGCTTCCATTTCCTGCAGCTCAACTGAGCAGGGAAAAAAAATTGGAATATTGAGAACCTTTGTTTTTAATTAGTAAGCTGCCTCAAATGTCAGAGATAGTGTCAACTAATCAGAACTATTTTCGTGATGGTAAGTAATTAACTTTTACTCATTCAGAGTAGGAGACAAGTAAATTCAAGAATCATGTATGTTTGAATTATATCTCTGCCCCCTCCGTTTTTATAGATAAAATCAGGACAGTTGATTTAGACATCTTTTGACATCTCAAGTGATATCCAAAACCATCCCTGGCCCCTACCAGCTAGTGTTGGATGAGGACAAAATATTTTCTGTGAATTCACTTTTTAAATTATTTAACTGTATTGATACTAGAATAAATTGATTCCTGTTCTCTACAGAAATGTCCTTGTTGTAGTGTGCATAAATGTGGGTATCAATAATACTTTGCAAATGAGAAAGACAAATCTCCCTGTTATTCATAAACTAGAGGTACTTCAGGTGTTGGGAGTGAAAGTCTGTTCACTGGAGGCTGGGTAGGGTGCACCTGGCCTGGGATTACTGCCTGCAAGATCATCGTTTCTCCCTGTTGGACAGCTCAGGAAAACATTCACTTATCTACTGAAAGAGGTAGATAAGTTTTTAAATCAGTGGCTTGTTTTTAGAATGGTTTCTGTAAAATCTGGGTGTTGCTGCTTATTTTTTTCCCCTTCCAAAAATTACCTTTTAAAGATGAATGAGTGAGTGGGAGAAGCCTGATATTTGCTTTAGTGGTAAAGCCTAGAACATGTTTGTTTCTCAATTCATTGATTTGCATAGCTATTTCCTCCTCCTGGAGGGCTCCCCCTGGAAACCTCTTCCCAAGATATCTATAGGGCTGACTCCTCCTCCTCGTCTTACCACCACCACCACCACCATCACCACCACCACCACCACCACCACCACCACCACCACCACCACCACCACCACCATTACCACCACCACTACCACCACCAGGTGTAGTTCACATCTCACATTCTCAACTGGGTCTGCTGGATTGCCTGCCTCACCCATCAGAAGCCCCCATCCCTGCTCTCTTTTTCTAACTTTTCCTTAGTGCTTTCTACCTTCTATCATTCCATATAATCTGTTTATCTATTATGGTATAATTTGTCTTGTTCCTTCAATCTAAGCTCCACAAGGGGACCCTTGTCTGCTTTGGCACATCCCAAGTGCCTAGACCAGTGCCTGACTTTCCTAGCAGGCCCTCAGCATTGGCCAAATGAGGGATTAGTAGTAATGTGTGTTTATGTGTATAGTACAAAGTGTGTGGAACACGATGACCAGAGAGAGTCTTTTCATTTAAAGGGTGTTTGCCATATATATATATATATATATATTTTTTTTTTTTTTTTTTTGAGACAGAGTCTCGCTCTGTCACCCAGACTGGAGTGCAGTGGCGCGATCTCGACTCACTGCAAGCTCCGCCTCCCGGGTTCACGCCATTCTTCTGCCTCAGCCTTCTGAGTAGCTGAGACTAGAGACGCCCACCACCACGCCCAGCTAATATTTTGTATTTTTAGTAGAGACGGGGTTTCACTGTGTTAGCCAGGATGGTCTTGATCTCCTGACCTCATGATCTGCCAGCCTCGGCCTCCCAAAGTGCTGGGATTACAGGCGTGAGCCACCGCGCCTGGCAGCTTTTTATATTTTATGTAAAATATTTTACGGTTTTTTTTGTGTTTGGTTTTTATACTTTAGCCAGTTCGTGAACACTCCTCTTCCTTCTTTAGGCTGTTTTTGTTGGCCTTCATAATGTTTCTGTACATTCTTACTATATCTGGCTTTGTATTTAACCTGTTGTTTTTATTTTAGCTGTTAAATCTTACCCTATCTCATGCCCAGCTTCCAATGACCCCAGTCTGTTTGCATGGGAGTTTGGTGCTAGGCACCATCTTCACCCGTGTGTTCTGTGCTCCATCCAGTCCTGGTGTGCATAGTTATTGCTCCAGTTGTATAATTCAACATTCTCATTTTGTGACCAGAGAGCAAAAATTCTTTCTCATGTTATTAGCGGCTCAGGGTTGAATTACAAAAGAACTCTTGGGGTTTTGGAAGTCCCACTAGTCAGCTTTGGTCAGGTTCATGTAATTCAAACCTTAAGCTTGTATATTAACGTACTGAAGTAATTCCCACCTCTTCCCTCTTACGAATCTACTAATAGAACAAGATGTAGCAGGGCCTTGCACACTCACAAATGGTATAGTTGTACCAAAGATATTTATGTATAAGTTAATACATATATATCTGCTGGCAATATAATCATATCTAAATTAATTTTTTTTTGAGACAGTGTCTGGTTCTGTTGCCCAGGCTGGAGTGCTGCAGTGGTGTGATCTTGGCTCGCTGTCATCTCTGCCCCTGGGACTCAAGCCATCCTCCCACCTCAACCTCCCTAGTAGCTGCGAATACAGGCACACACCACTGTGGCTGGCTAATTTTTGTATTTTTTGTAGAGACATGTTGCCCAGCTGGTCTCCAGCTCCTGAGCTCAAGTGATCCACCCACGTTGGCCTCCCAAAGTGCTGAGATTACAGATGTGAGTCACTGAGTCCAGCCTAAATTAAAATTTAATATTTAGGGGGCCAGGTGCGGTGGCTCACGCCTAATCCCAGCACTTTGGGAGGCCGAGGCCGGCGGATCACGAGGTCAAGAGATTGAGACCATCCTGGCCAACATGGTGAAACCACGTCTCTTCTAAAAATACAAAAATTAGCTGGGCATGGTGGTGCACGCCTGTAGTCTTAGCTACTCGGGAGGCTGAGGCAGGAGAATCACTTGAACCCGAGAGGCGGAGGTTGCAGTGAGCCGAGATCACATCACTGCACTCCAGCCTGGCAACAGAGTGAGACTCTGTCTCAAAAAAAAAAAAAAAAAAAAAAAAATAGGCCGGGCGTGGTGGCTTATGCCTGTAATCCCAGCACTTTGGGAGGCCAAGGTGGGCGGATCATGAGGTCAGGAGATCGAGACCATCCTGGCTTACACGGTGAAACCCCGTCTCTACTAAAAATACAAAAAATTAGCCAGGCGTGGTGGCAGGCGCCTGTAGTCCCAGCTACTCGGGAGGCTGAGGCAGGAGAATGGCGTGAACCCGGGAGGCGGAGCTTGCAGTGAGCCGAAGTCCGGCCACTGCATTCCAGCCTGGGTGACAGAGCAAGACTCTGTCTCAAAAAATAATAATAATATTTAATTTAATATTCACACATAACTATTTTTTCTCAAGCAAATGAGTGGTGACAGTTAAAAGTAGGCAAGGTCATGCCCTTTTTACAAATAAGCAAAGAATATAGTGTTGCCTGTACTGTGTCCAGGTGTGAAAAGAAGACTAGGCAGGGTGGGAGGAACTGGGAAGGAAAAATATCACAGTGTAAGAAATGGACACTTGGTTTAGTCTTAATCTTACTGCCTTGGCTACGCAAGTAAGGTATTTGAGAATTGAGTCTTTTAAAAAACATCTTGGCCAGTACGGTGGCTCATGCCTATAATCCTAGCGCTTTGGTAGGCCAAGGCGGGCGGATTGCTTGAGCCCAGGAGTTTGAGACCAGCCTGGGCGACATGGTGAAATCTTACGTCTCCAAAAACTAGCTGGACATGGTGACATGTTCCAGCTACTCAGGAGGGTGAGGTGGGAGGATCATTTGAGCCCAGGAAGTCGAGGTTGCAGCAAGCCATGATCATACCACTGCACTCCAGCCTGGGCAACAGAATGAGACCTTGCCTTTAAAAAAAAAAAAAAAAAGACTCAAGTCATTTTGTGATATTTAGTACGGAGAAGAGAAGGGAGAGGTATGACTTGGCCCACCATTTTATTAGGAAGATTATTGGTTGTCTTTCAGGTTTTTAAGCTACTTATTCACCTTAGGTGATTAAAGCTCATTTTTCTGCTGAGGTTCTTTTTCAGGAACTGCTCAAGGATAAATTCACAATGATGAGAAAGCCGTGGCCTGGTTCCAGGCCTTGGCTTGCTGAATTAGAAGAACACTTTGGGGAAATGCTGACCTTGGCATTGACCAGAGTACCAAATTCCTTTCTTGCATTGTTTTGCATCATGCAAGCTTCTAATGGATTGTACGCTCCTAGATAGTGATATGCATTCAACACTGTGCTATATACAGAATAAGCTTTTGAAAGAACTGAGAGCAGACAAGTTAGGCAATAATTATAGTACAGAAAGATTTACTCTGAATCCTTTAAATAGCAAACTCTTTAATGTTCTTAAATATGATTGATTATATACAGTTTTTGAGAAACTAATGTATTAAATTTAATAAGGAAATTTGTTGGCAGCATGCAAGCATATATCCAACCTCATTTCATTTTCTTGTGAGCTAACATTGTCAAGTGACTGTGTATATATATGCATTACATGCACTTTGTACATTATAAGTAAATAGCACAGTAGTAGACTTTTTTGTGGCTGACCTTTACAGAAGTTATCTTTTATTGATTTATAACTTAATTGCTTTTTTAATTTTTTTTCGAGACAAAGTCTTTGACATCCAGGCTTTAGTGCAGTGGCATATTCATGGCTCACTACAGCCTTGACCTCCCAGGCTCAAGTGGTCCTCCTGTCTCAGCCTCCTGAGTGGCTGGGACTGCAGGCACATGCTGCCGTGCCTGGCTAATTTTTAAGTTTTTTGTAGAGTCAGGTTCTTGCTTTGTTGCCCAGGCTGGGCTCTAGCCATCCTTCTACTTCAGCCTCCCGGAGTGCTGAGATTATAGGCGTGAGTCAGTACACCCAGCTTGATTGCATTGTTGACAGATGAAGTGATATGCCTGATACCAGTTCTTTGGATTTTTTATAACTTGCTTTATGATCTGGTATGTAGTCAATTTCTATAAATGTTCTATTTAAAAAGAAAATATATCACTGAGAGTTCCACAGATAACCTCTACAGAAAATTGAGTGACTCTCTTCAGTTCTGCCAAGGATAGTACATAGCCGGTATCACTTCAGATGCACAGGAGGTGAGATACTCATTTTATGTAATGAGTAAAAAGACAGAAACATGATGAATTGCTTAAAGATTCTTATAAATGACTTAGAAGTTTATATACACATACCCATTAATGTAGCCTGTTTTCTAGATAACAGTATCTTTTGAACACCCTGATTTGATTTATTAAACTTTAGATGCAATAAGGTTTAAAAAAACCCCAACTTTATTGAGGTATATAATTCACATATCATACAATATACCAATTTAATATATAACTGAATGTTTTTTAGAGGTTCATAGTGTTATGCAACCATCACTGTAATCTGATTTTAGAACGTTTTTAGAACTCCAGAAGAAACCTCAGCCAGGTAAGGTGGCTCATGCCTGTAGTCCCAGTATTTTGAGAGGCTAAGGTGGGCGGATCATTGTAGGCCAGAAGTCTGAGACCAGCCTGGGCAACATGGCGAAATACAAAAATTAGCCATGCAGGGTGGTGTGTGTCTGTAGTCCCAGCTACTGGGGAGGCTGAGCTGGGAGGATCACTTGAGCCCAGAAGATGGAGAATGCAGTGAGCTGAGATCACACCACTGCACTGCAGCCGGGACAACAGAGTGAGACCCTGTCTCCAAAATAAAAAGAAATCCTATATTCATTAGCAGTCAATTCCCTTTCCCCCTACTCATCCCCTGGCAAACCTGAATCTATTTCTTTGTCTATGCATTTGCCTATTTTGGATATTTGATATAAGTGGAGTCATAGAAAGTATGGTGTTTTATGAATGGCTTCTTTCACTTACCATGTTTTCAAGGTTCAGTCATGTTGCAGCATGTATCAGTACTTCATTCATTTTTCTCTTAATTAATTTACTTCCCGCTCTGTGTTTTCTTTTCTTTCGTTTTTTTTTAGGTGGAGTTTTGCTCTTGTTGCCCAGGCTGGAGTGCAGTAGCATGATCTCGGCTCACTGCAACCTTCGCCTCCCAGGTTCAAGCGATTTTCCTAACTCAGCCTCCAGAGTAGCTGGGATTACAGGTGCATGCCACCAGGTCCGGCTACTTTTTTGTATTTTTAGTAGAGACATTGTTTCACCATTTTGGCCAGGCTGGCTTTGAACTCCTGGCCTCAAGCAGTTCACCCATCTTGGCCTCCCAAAGTGCTAGGATTACAGGCATGAGCCACCGCACCTGGCCTTTCTTTTCTTTCTTTTGAGACAGTGTCTTGCTCTATCACTTAGGCTGAAGTACAGTGATATCATCATAGCTCCCTTACAGCCACCAAGTTCTGGGCACAAGTGATCTTCCCACCTCTGCCTTTTGAATAGCTATGGCTACAGGTGTGTGCCACCATGGCTGGCTAATTTTTTTAGTTTTTGTAGAGATGAGGTCTCACTATGTTGCCCAAGCTGGTCTGGAACTCCTGGACCTCAAGTAGTCCTCCCACCTTGACTTCCCAAAGTGCTAGGATTACCAGCATAAGCTACCACTCTTAGCTCTTCATTTGTTTTTATTGCTGGATAATATTGTGAGGATATACCGTGTTTTATTTATCCATTCATCAGTTGATGGGTTTTTACTTTTTAGTTATAATAATGATGCTATGAACATGGGTGTGCAAATTTTTCTCGCCTTCAAAGGAGGTGGTTTTTAGCTGATCTTCATAGAATTCACCCATTCTAAAAAGGCATACAACTCATATCAGGACCCTTTGATTTGTAATTTTTTTCTGAGATTTTAATTTAATTTAATCTTTTTGATGGTCTCGCCCAGGCTGGTCTCCAACTCTTGCGTTCAAGCAGTCCTCCCACTTCAGCCTCTTGAGTAGCTGGGACTACAGGCTCATACTACAATGCATGGCTTCTTTTTCTGTTTTTTTGTTTTTTTTTTTTCCCCCCCCTCTTGAGACAAGGTCTCAACTCTGTCACCTGGGCTAAAGTTCAGTGGCACTATCTTGGCTCACTGTAGCTTTGACCTTCTGGGCTCAAATGATTCTGTCACCTCAGCCTCCTGAATAGCTGAGACAAGTGTGTGTCATCATACCCTGCTAATTTTTGTGTTTTTTGTAGAGATGGGGTCTCACTATGTTGCCCGGGGTGGTAGTCTAGAACTCCTGGACTCAAGCAATCTGCCTGCCTCTGCCTCCCAAAGTGCTGGGACTACAGGCATGGGCCATCATGCCTGGCTTTTTTTTTTTTTTTTTTTTTTTTTTTGAGGTTTTGATGGTTGTTGGTGGAGTGGGTGGAGAGGGGAACTAACATTTATTTATTGAGTGTCTGCTTTGGACCAAGTACTCTGTTGGGAGCTTTGCATAGATTATCTTCCTTAATCCTGTTAACAGTCCCATGAGAAAAGTACAGATTTCCCCATTTTACAGATAGAAAAAAACAAGGACCCAGGAAACTTAACATATCCAAAGAGACATAGCTAGTAAATGATAAGCCAGGTTTGGAACCTAGATGTTTCTGACTTCCACAGCATTACACAGATATGGAATGGAAGATCTAGACATTTTTAAACATTAAGACAAATTTTGAAGATAATCTCATTACTTCTTTTTTATCAAATCAAGTCTTTCCTATGATTTTTCTTCCCTTCCTTTTCTTGACAGCATTCCCTTTCTACTACTGAAAAGAAGGCCAGTGCTCTATCAGCTATATATACAGTGGTTTTAAGGTCTTTCGGCTCAGGTGAGGGTTTTTGTTCAAACACAGTCTTGCTCTGAAGTGTAATCAAATATAATCAGTAAAAGCAGAGTGGTTGAAGCTTGGAGAATTTCCTAAAATTACTAATAGCTGTAGTACAGCAAGCTCTTAGTCTGAAAACAGAGGAAACACGTCATTCCTCACACAGTTTGCTTATTTTCTGGGTTTTTTATTTGTTTGTTTTGTTTTGAGATGGAGTCTTGCTCTGTCGCCCAGGCTGGAGTGCAGTGGCACGATCTCGGCTCACTGCAACTTCTGCCTCCTGGGTTCAAGTGATTCTCCTGCCTCAGTCTTCTCAGTAGCTGGAACTACAGGTGTGCGCCACTACGCCCGGCTAATTTTGTATTTTTTGTAGAGACAGGGTTTTACCATGTTGGCCAGGCTAGTCTCAAACTCCTGACCTCTGGTGATTCGCCCATCTTGGCCTCCCAAAATGTTGGGATTACAGGCGTGAGCCACTGCACCGGGCCGCAATTTGCTTATTTTCAAATAAGCTGTAGTCTTTCAACAATTAGCAAATTAGTATTTGGAATCTGTGTCCACCAATTATTTTTAACTGATAGTTTATTTAGATAATATCTTGATGGGGAAGTCTTAGCATATCAAATGGTTGCTGTTTTAACTGCAAGAATAAAAAGAAACAAAAATACAATTTAGAAAAGCCATTTTGATTATGCTGAAACCTTTCATGGAAACAGCATCTATCAGAAATAGTAACACTAGTGGCCAGGTGCGGTGGGTCACACCTGTAATCCCAGCACTTTGGGAGGCTGAGATAGTTGGATCACGTGAGGCCAGGAGTTCGAGAGCAGCCTGGCCAACATGGCGAAACTCCGTTTCTACTGAAAATACAAAACATAGCTGGGCATGGTAGTGCGTGGCTGTAGTCCCAGCTACTCTGGAGGCTGAGGCAGGAGAATTGCTTGAACCCGGGAGGCGGAGGTTGCAGTGAGCTGAGTTCGTGCCACTGCACTCCACACTGGGTGACATAGCAAGACTCAGTCTCAAAAAAAAAAAAAAAAAAAGAAAAAGAAAAGAAAAAAAAACAAATAGTAACACTAGCACAGTCTATTGATCAACTAGTTCAACACTCTTAATGTGTGTTCCTAGATAATTTTACATTAGTTTAAAAGTTTCTTTGCAATACTCTGATTTCAAAGAAGTAAACCATATTTACTTTTGTAAGAATCCAGCCTAGAACAAAATTTCATTTATGTAAGCAGAAACAGTGCAAAAAATATTTATTAGCCGGGCACGGTGGCACACGCCTGTAATCCCAGCACTTTGGGAGGCTGAGACGGGTGGATCACCTGAGGTCAGGAGTTCGAGACCAGCCTGGCCAATATGGTGAAA
The DNA here is from genome assembly GCF_028885655.2 of Pongo abelii. Taxonomy (NCBI): domain Eukaryota; kingdom Metazoa; phylum Chordata; class Mammalia; order Primates; family Hominidae; genus Pongo; species Pongo abelii. The sequence goes on from NC_071995.2 coordinate 48,386,012, forward strand.
CCCCATCTCTACTAAAAATACAAAAATTAGCCAGGTGTGCTGATGGGTGCCTGTAATTCCAGCTACTTGGGAGGCTGAAGCAGGAGAATCACGGAGGCGGAGGTTGCAGTGAGCTGAGATCGTGCCATTGCACTCCAACCTGTGTGACAGAGCAACACTCCGTCTCAAAAAAAATAATAAAAAAAAATTATCAAGAGGATTAACAAAAGTTTATAAGGGATTTGTATCTTCTACATAAGAGTTAAATTCGCTTTTAAAAGTTTTAGTACCATGGTTTATGGTTCTGGTGGAGACACCAAGTAGCAGCAATTATTTGTTGCCACTTGACGGAAAATTGTCTTATTTACTTTGTATTTGTTGGACAATGGGTTTAAGTACATGTAGCGAAGACCCCAAATAACAGGTACTTAAAACAAGATAGAAGTTTATTTCTAGGTCATGCCATGGTCTCAACTAGCACAGCAACTCTGCTTCTTGAGGGCACTGGGCAACAGGCCCTTCTATCCTGTTCCTTCATCATCTACTGGTCTGGCTCTTCACCCTTAGTCCCATACAGCTGAGTACCACATCCCATTTCACCCATTGGGAAGGGAGAAAGAGAAGGGAAGATACACCCATTCCATTTAAGAGCAAGACCTGGAAGTTGCACACATTCTTTCTGCTGATATCACATTGGCCAGACCTTAGTAATTTGACCATACCTACCTTTGAGGGGACTGGGAAATGTCATCGTCTTCTGAGTAGTTGATTGCCTAGCTAACCATCCTATTGTGGAAGATAAAAGAAGAGATAGGATGGACCACTTATCTCTCCTCAAATCCCTTGGCACACAAACTGCTTGTGGTTGTCTTTTTTTCTTTTATGCTTGACTTTTATAATGATGTGTCCTGTTTCATGTTCTGTTAAAACACCATGTTCATAATTGAACAAAAACTTCATTCTGAAAAAACTGCATTACAAGAACATTTGTTATAACTAATAAAGGAAATAAGTAAATCATATTCCAAATTCACAATGCCAAAGTATTTTTAATGCAGGAATTTTAATAAAGTTTTTAAGAATTCTACAGATACAGCTATAACACCTAAATGTAAATGACCAAACCCAACATTTGATTATTTCTAGCTTTTATTCTAGAATAATGACATTTTAAATTACTACTATCACTGTCACCATAAGGAATGGTTAGACTGCCTAATATCACATTTCCATATGTTGATAGCTTTGGAAGTATGTTATTTTTTCATAATATTCAGATGTGTGGTGATATTTGTTTGGGGAGTGATGGCAGGCAAAGAATGGTGGGTAGAGTTTTTTTGTTACTAGGAGTAGTGTTTTTTTCCTTTTAATTGCTAGTTTTGATTGTGATTAGTACAATGAGTGAAATACAGGAAATATCTGCTGGAACTCTGAAGTATTATTCCTTGCATTGTTGTCTTTGCTATTTTAGGATAAGGAATGTGTTGTTTCACCCCCCTCCTCGAAGTGAAACTGCAGGAAAGTAAAATTTTCTTTAGTGATATTGGAGATGTAAATATCTTTTTTTTTTTTTTTTTTTTTTTTTTTGGAGGCAGAGTCTTGCTCTGTACACCCAGGCTAGAGTGCAGTGGCACCATCTCGGCTCACTGCAAGTTCCGCCTCCCGGGTTCACGCCATTCTCTTGCCTCAGCCTCCCCAATAGCTGGGACTACAGGCGCCCGCCGCCATGCCCGGCTAATTTTTTTGTATTTTTAGTAGAGACGGGGTTTCACCATGTTAGCCAGGATGGTCTTGATCTCCTGACCTTGTGATCCTCCCGCCTCGGCCTCCTAAAGTGCTGGAATTACAGACATGAGCCACCGTGCCCAGCCTTTTTTTTTTTTTTTTTTGAGATGGAGGCTCGCTCTGTTGCTTAGGCTGGAGTGCAGTGGCGTGATCTTGGCTCACTGCAACCTCCGCCTCCCAGGTTCAAGCAATTCTCTGTCTCAGCCTCCTGAGTAGCTGGGATTACAGGTGCCTGCCACCACCCCCAGCTAATTTTTTTGTATTTTTAGTAGAGATGGGTTCCACCATCTTGGCCAGGCTGTTCTTGAACTCCTGACCTTGTGATCCATCCGCCTTGGCCTCCTAAAGTGCTGGGATTACAGGCGTGAGCCACCGCGCTTGGCCGACGTAAATATCTTTAGGGGGATAATAGACACACAAATTAAAGAGAGAAAGGATTGTATTATCAGCCAAGCCAAAAGTTTTATCTCCTAAACATTGGTGGATAGGTGTTTATAAAATTGTAAGTCATTTATTAGAATCCTTAAGCAGTTTGTCATAGTTCTTTGTTTCACTCTATTTTAAGTGCTTTCTTGCCTGCTAAAGGATATCAGCTGTTGTACTACCGAAATGTCCTGGACAGCTTTCTGTTACAAATTTATAGCTGCAAGATCATTTTTATTCTTTTTGGTTGCTTCTCCACCCTTCCTTGAGCCTCTATTCGTAAGAGTGTTATTAACGTTTAACATTTATTCTTTTGCTGAGGCTGCATTGAGGGGCGTGGGTTGTTTTTATTTAATCTTTAAAAATAGTGACCACCAGCTAGTTATTTAAAATTTTGCCAGGAAAAGAGGAACCAGAAGCAGCAGCTGGCTGTCTTTCTTGACTGTATGATCCAGAGCGGACCCAGTGGATTTGGGAGCTCCCTTTCCCTCCCCACCACTGCCTCCAGTGGTTTTATTATCTTCTTTTTACCTACCCCCAGTACTAGATCCCTTCAGTTGCTCTTTTACCCCTGAACTTCCACCACCACCATGTCCCCCAAAGCCATTCCCTGGACCAGCAATAATTTATTTAGTCTACGCCCCTCCCTCGGGCTTTTAGGAAGAAATGCCCAAGAAAACTTCAGTTTTAGCATTTTCTTTACAGTCTCCTATATTCTTCATCACTTGTCATTGCTTTTGTCTTTATGTCTAGGTGCAAAGTAAGAAAAGAAAAGCAGATACAGGCCAGGCGTGGTGGCTCTTGCCTATAATCCCAGGACTTTAGGAAGCCAAGGCAGGAAGATTGCTTGAACCCAATATCCTGCCTCTAAAAAAGAAAAAAAAAAAAGAAAAAAAAAAAGCAGATATCTTGGCCAGGGGAGGTGGCTCACATGTGTAATCTCAGCACTTTGGGAGGCTGAGGTGGGTGGTACCCCATCTCTACAAAAAATTAGCAGGGCATTGTAGCATGCCCCTGTAGTCCCAGCTCCTCAGAAGGCTGAGATGGGAATGAGTCAAGGCTGCAGTGAGCTGTGATTGCACGACTGCACTCCAGCCTGGGCCACAGAGTGGGACCCTGTCTCGAAAAGAAAAGCAGATAGGGAAATAGGCAAGGAGAATTAGCCTAGGAGGAACCTTTACACCCTCCTGAGGGCCCTTCCATGATTTCTTTCAGCATTCTTTCCTTTTGGAATCCTGTTATTTATTCTTGAAGGTGACATCTTCTGCCCTCCCAAGATGAGTTCTGAGTATATTTTTCATAATAACTTTTTTTTTTTTTTTTGAGACGGTCTAGCTCTGTCCCCCCAGGCTGGGGTGCAGTGGTGCCATCTCGGCTCACTGCAACCTCTGTCTCCCAGGCTCAAGTGATTCTCCTGCCTCAGCCTCCCGAATAGCTGAGATTACACGTGTGCGCCACCACGCTGGGCTAATTTTTGTATTTTTATTAGAGATGGGGTTTCACCATGTTGACCAGGGTTGTCTTGGCCTCAAGTGATCTGCCCGCCTCGGCCCGCCAAAGTCTTGGGATTACAGGCATGAGCCACCACACCCAGCCTTTCCCATAATAACTTTGAAAAGTTATAGAAATTAGGCTGATAGTACTGCACAATTATTTATTCAAGAGTATTTACTGCTGATTGGTTGATTACTGATTAATAAATACTTGCTAGCCTGGTTCATTGCTTCCTTCCATCCTCTTTTCCTGTTACACCCCAGCTCTATGTTATTCAAACGAACATCAGCCTTCTCCCAGGCACTACTGGAGAGAGTCACTGAACTGTGGAACATAACTAAAAACATTGTGTTCTCCCATCTCCTTTGCCTCTCAGCACTGCCTAGCACAGCATGTGCCTGGCAACTCTGAATATCTTTACCCAAACCCTCTCTTCCAACTCTTCATTCCTGTCACAAATACCTTAGAGAGGCAGCACTGAGAGGTAGGTAAGAGTTTGGATGCTGGAGCCAGACCATCTGCTTTGAAGCTGGCTCTCACAGTGTTGTGTCCTTGTGCAGGTCAGTTAATTTCCCTATGTCTCACTTTCCCACCTGGAAACTGAGACTCATAATACTCTCCATGGGATTGTTTTGAGGACTATATGGATTAATGTATGTGATTGCTTAGATGAATGGTACCCAGAACGAAATAGGCAGTGAATGAATGTAGAAGGGAAAGTAGACAAGAAAACCTTTACTCTGATTCCTGTTTAGAAAGAAATTTAGAGGTCATTAAGCCAGAGCCCTATCATCTTCTGTCCTCACTCCCAGTGCTCCAGCACCTACCTATACCTGCCTACCCATCCTTACCCTTTTTCGTAGAGAAAAGGTGTCTATAAAGTCCTGCAGTGCTTTAAACCTTTGATACATCCTGACAAACACAGAAGATGATATATTTGTTCAATACAGTGGGGTAAAAAGACTGCCTGTTCGAGGTGACTGGCCCAAGGCTTTCAGTTCCCTGAAGCTCAGCTAGACTGCCCCAAGGGACTGAGTATTAACATTTCCACACCGATAAAGCACTCACAGATCAGCGCAGATACCACATTCCCAGCCCAGGTTGAGAAGCCCTGGCCCTAACCACTGACAACACTAACCCTTATCGAACTTGTAATTAAATCATTAATTATAGAATTCTTTTTAGATGTCTCTCTATGCTGGAAGAAACTATAAACTTCATCACTATGCCTATAAATGTTGGGCCCATGTCCCACTAAAGCTGTGGCTTGTATGTAGGAAGTTCTCAGTGTTTGTTGGTAGAATCAGTATCTTTCTAATAGCTGTCTTTGTAACTTACATATTTGTCCATCTTTAAGAAAAAGAAAAAAAGAAAACTCACCTGCTTTGACTCTAGCCTTCTGTAATACTACCCCATATCTCATTCCCTTTTTAACAAAACATTGAACGAAGGAAATCTATTGCTGTCATTTCACCTCTTACTCATTCTTCAGTGTCCTAAATAATCTGTTTTCTTCCTTCACTGTTCCTTTAAAACTGTTCTTAACTGGGCCACTGCTGATCTACCTGCCAAATCCAGTAGTTACTTTTTGATCCTTATATATGTGACAGTGTGCACTCATCTTCTCCTCTCTGCCTCCGTTTTCCTCATTCTCTGCTGGTCTCCCTGCTGTGTGTCAGCATTGTCTCCATTTCCTCTGCCTGTTCTTTAAATGTGAGTTTACCCCAGGATTCCTTTTCTGGCTGCCTTCTTTCATGCTGCATTCCTTCTGGGTGATATCATTCACACCCAGGGCTTCAGCTACCACCTCCTACGCTTGATGGTTCTAAAATCTATATATCCATTCTAGAGTTTCTCTCTCCTGTTGCCTGCTGGATATCCTCCCTTGTTTTTGACTTGCCATATGTAACAGTGCCAGACAAATGGCATTCATCCAACGTTGAGCTAAAGCAGCCTTAGAGCCCATGAGATCCTTATTCCTACAGATGAAGAGACTGAGGCCCAGAGATGTATAGTGGCTTGCCCAGTATCAGATAAATAGTTTGGAACAAAATGGGGAGGAAAACCTAAGTCTCTGGACACTGGGACTTGAACACAAGTTTATAAACCTATGCCAAACACAGAATGGTGATGTTGACTGCCTCATTGGAAAAACCCTTTTCCACTTTGGCCTAAGCGACCTGCTTTTGTGATCCCCATGCTGTGGTAGTGGCAGTATTCTCCTTACTTGTGTTTTTCCCTGGCCATCTTTGGTTTCCAGAGCAGTATGAATTGGCTACCAACAAAATTCTTCATCTCTTTAAAAGTTTTCACTTTTTTTGCGCCTGCCAAAGGAGATACTTAGATTTTTGATCACTGTTAATTTTATCTAGACTATTGATAAAGAATGCCTGGCACATGCACCATTTAATTCAGATTCAGTGATTGGTATAGATACTATTACTTATTGCCTGGTTTTTAAAAATTGCTCCAATTGATGCAAGAATAAAAGCAGAATAGTTGGAAGATAACTAGCTGTTAACACTAGAAACAGTTTTCTAATCTTCAGAGAAAAATTACCAAGATAAAGGGGGAAAGAAGAAGCGATAATGAAAATTACTTTTCCGCCCCACCCCGCCGCCATTTCTTTTTTTTTCTAGAAGTTTGGCAACATTCGTAATTAGATGCACGTAGCAGTGTTTTGTGCATAATAGCATGATTTATTTACATACATTTACATATATGCATTTTAACTGATCTCTGCTCATTTCTGGTTTAGATATTTGTATACTCCTCTTTGAGACATCAGTTTTCCTTCTTTTAGGCCCTTAGCATCCAAAGGCACTAACTTTGTTGGCTCTTAGTGCTGCGTCTAGTACCATGATCTGAGTCTAGCACTGTGGAGCAACTTTAGTGATACTTGATGCGTTCTGTCTTATTTTTTTAAAAGAGAATTTACCAACCCAGAATTTTCTAGATAATCCTTTTAAAGATAGTTATTCTTAGGACTTAAGGGTGGGGTTGGGGCTGGGGAGTTGTCAACTAAAACAAGTTGAGTATGTGCTGTGTGCCAGGGACTTTTGCATTTATTCTCTCGTTGAAGACTCATCATAAACACTCAAGGTAGGAGTTATTCCAGTTTTACCTATTAGGAAACTAAGGCACAGAGCTGTTAAGTAACTTGTCAAGAAGCAAGTAAACAGCAGACTCAGCGTTTGAACCCAGATCTGTTTCATGCTAAAACCCGTGCTCTTTCTATTGACTGAACCATCCCCTGGATTCCTCCTGTCCCTTTGAAACCTTCAGGTCATTTGTATAGCAAACTTCTTATTTGCAGGCATGGTTTTTCTAAGTGGACAAATAAACATACCTTTTGCATTAGATGGATTAATTTAACCAGCGCCTGATGATGAGACTTACAGATCATTTTCTCAGTGTTTTACTTTGTTGCTTTTTGTTTGAACTTGCTTGGTGCCTTAGGTGAAATACCATTTGTAAGAAGTCACATATGTTTGACCTAGAAAACAGGGCTGTGCAGCCAAAGCAATTCTATGGTTTGTGTTTGAGGAGAAAGCAGTCTGTGCTTATTCTCTAGTTCTTGACATGGAAAATGTCTAGTCACTGTCCTAAATGAGGTGAGAGGATCTCTACTGAGAATGGAAATTTGAATGTCCTAACATTTTCCTTGAAAATGGTTTGTAAGATTAACAAGGTTGAGTTAAAACTATAGCTTTTTTTTTTATTACACTTTAAGTTTAGACTGCCAGTTGAAGACTTTTAGAACCACTGATTTTATTCCTAAAAAATTAGATACAATAAAAATTCTCATCTTCTTTCAACATATTGTAGTAGTTTAACAGAGCTTTATTTCTGGCTAAACTAGGAAAATGTTATATCTTTTTACTCTTTTCATCATAGGATCAATTCTACCTCTGTGTAGAAAGAAACTACAGAGAGTTTTTAAAATAATTCAAGATTGTAAATTCTTTGGAGTCCTGTTGGACACTTTCAGTAAGAAACAGCAAGAAAAATAGGGGAAGACAGAGGCCAGGAGCTGGTTTAAGTGTTAAGGTCCTTGTTTTGTATGACTGTGAGCTTCATTTTGTATGTTTGTGAGCCTTTCTAGATCACCTCTGGAAGGAGGATATTTGAAGATGGGCGGCTGCTATATATATTGCATTGGATGGAATTATCATTGTGAAGAGAACATGATAAAATATAATAATGAAATTTTTGTCTTCCAGCCAGCTTCTCCTGGATAGTATTCACATCCTCTGCCTTTTTCAGCTTTGCTTTAAGATTGCCCTCATTCACATTCTCAGCTATATTTTTATCTCTTTCTCTTTGTCTACTTGTATCCCTCATGTATGAGTAGTGATAACCCTAGTCCTACTCCCCATTTCCAGCCATAGCCAACACCTTCCGGGTCTAAAATTTACATGTAAAGAATAGAATAGGATGATTAGATTCAGGTATAGATTTGAAGATGTTGGCCATATTCTACGTAAATGAATATTTAGTAATGATGTATAATGATCTTTTTGCTTTTTTTTTTGTGATGGAGTCTCGCTCTGTCGCCTAGGCTGGAGTGCAGTGGCGCGATCTCAGCTCACTGCAAGTTCCGCCTCCCGGGTTCATGCCGTTCTCCTGCCTCAGCCTCCCGAGTAGCTGGGACTACAGGCGCCCGCCACTATACCTGGCTAATTTTTTGTATTTTTAGTAGAGACGGGGTTTCACTGTGTTAGCCAGGATGGTCTCGATTTCCTGACCTCATGATCCACCTGCCTTGGCCTCCCAAAGTGCTGGGATTACAGGCGTGAGCCACCGCACCCGGCCTTTTTTGCTATTTTTAAAACACCAATTGGACACAGTTTCCACAGTTGGCTGTCTGGTTTAAAAGATGAAAGGGGTCAGGGGCAGTGGCTCATGCCTATATTCCCAGCACTTTGGGAGGCCAAGGCAGGTGGATCACATGAGGTCAGGAGTTGGAGACCAGCCTGGCCAACATGGTGAAACCCTGTCTTTACTAAAAATACAAAAATTACCTGGCAGTGGTGGCACTTGCCTATAGTTCCAGCTACTTGGGAGGCTGAGGCAGGAGAAGCACTTGAACCCCAGAGGTGGAGGTTGCAGTGAGCCAAGATTGCACCACTATACTCCAACCTGGGCAACAGAGAGAGACTCCATCTCAAAAAAATAAAAGATGAAGGAGATTAAAAGAGACAGTTTAGCCAGGGTCCTGTTGAGGAGCAGAATTGTTAATACATTTTGGAAAGTCATCTGTATTTTGAAGTGATTCATAGTAATTGCTTATATTGTTTATTTATGGACAACAGGTTTTATTTTTTTAAATTGCATCTGATTTAGGGGCCACCTACAAATAACATGGACAAAGAACAGCAAGAAAAAGGCCAGAGATTCTAGTCTAGTTTAGGCAAGACATTTAACTTTTCACACCTGTTTCTTGTTCTCATAGAGGTAATGCCTTTTCCATTTATTGAAGAAGGTTTTCAGCCAAATCAAATGAATTGATGTCAGAATGTTTTGAAAAGTTAAAGAATAAAAAATTTAAAAGAATGTTTCGGAAAGTTAGATTGGTGGTGGTGTTATATAGTGCCATTTTTTGAAGAGTGAAGTAAATTGATGTGCCCATGAGGCGACTATCAACCCTCAGCATCAAGTGTCTGAGGATTTCGTGGTGAGGCACAAACGGCCAAGTCTTACCTCAGGTTAGGCTGCAGGAGTAGCAGCAGGGCCATCTCTGTTCATCACTGATTGAAATTACAGCTTCTGTATCTGTTGTTCCAAACATGCCACTCTTTTCCAAACTCTGGGTTTGATAAACTGTTCATTGACCCTCAGTGTCTATCTCTTCTGACGGTCATCCTTCAAGACCTAACCCAAGAGCAACTTTTGTGATGTCTTCTCAATCTTTCTGAAGTAGAATTTGGAGCGTCTCTGTAAAAATGAATATATGGTAGTGTTTAAGAGCAGGGGCTCTGGAGCCAATTCTGCCTGGATTCAAATCCTGATCACAGCACTTACTAGGTGTGACTGTAGGCAAGTTGCTTAAACTTCTGTGCCTCACTGTCCTCACCTATAAATTGAGAAAAATGATGATAATATCACCTGATAGGGCTGTTGTGAGGCTCTTGGAACAGAGACTGATACATAGGAGGCCTTTGATAAGTGTTATTTTACTTATATGTTCTTATCAAGTATTATAATTTTCATTACCATTCTCTCCTTGCTCCCATGGGACTTTGCAAATAATCTTGAGTGTAGCACTTGCACTTTTATTGTAATATTTGTTTAGACTGGGAACTCCTTGAAGGCAAAGATACTATTTTATTTGTCTTTGTTTAATGACCTGCATATCATCCATTCAGTGCTCAAAAATGCTTTTCTTTCCTTCCCAAAGTCCCCTCACCCTCTATCACCACCCCTGACTGCATAGCTGTGACTTTGAAGCAGGGTTGCATGGCACATGCTCTTTTATTTCCACTGGGGCAGGAAGTTTATGGCTGCAGCTGTAACCCTTGCTCTCTGTCCATTAAGACTGTTCCCGACAGAAAAAGTTATACATATGACTTGATGACCCTCCAGAATTTTTCAGCTGTTGTGTTTATTTAGCCCCTAATTGCTCAAGGTACTGCACAAGGTCATAAAGGAAAGTTACTTAGCATTGCCCCATTTCTTGGGAGATAGGAATCCTGAAAACTACCAAACATGGCCATGCCCATACAGAGCCAGTCAGCAGCAGAGTACAACTAGCAAACCACTAAGTGACTGTATCATTAGGAATTTATATCACCTTTCTGATAAGAGGATGAAAAGCCAGACCCAAACCAAATGTCATCTGCTCTGTAAAGCATTCCTTTCCCTACTCAGGCCAAGATCGCGATGCTTCCTTCTGGGTTCCAGAAGGTGCTGCATTTGTGTACGTGTCTCCCATGGCGCTTAATTATAGAGTGTTAGTCCTGTTTGTTTGCCTGTGCCTCTTCTCTGCAACATAATTGTCTACCCCTACCCCCACTTGGCCAGTAGGGAAGGCTTTTAGTCAATGTTTGTTGATGTTATTTTCCATAGCCCAGACCCTATATTTTAAATCACAGTGAAAACTTTGCAAGGGAGAGACTGTTCCCCGTTTCACAGATGTAGAAACTGAGGCTCTGCTGAGCGCATTGGCTCACACCTGTAATACCAACACTTTGGGAGGCCAAGGCAGGAGGATTGCTTGAGCCCAGGAGTTTGAGACCAGCCTGGGCAATAGCGAGACCCTTGTCTCTATAAAAAAACTTTTTAAAAATTAGCTGGGTGTGATAGCACGCCCATGTGGTCCCAGCTACTCAGGAGGCTGAGGCAGGAGGGTCACTTGAGCCCACAAGTGGACCATGATCATGCCACTGCCCTCTAGCCTGGGTGACAGAGTGAGACCCTGTCTTAGAAAAAGAAAGAAACAGATTTATCAAGAAATAAAACTTGTCGAGTCCTTTTGCCTCAGATGTGGTTCTGTCTAGCTCAGACCCTTGAGCTCTTCACCACAGCACAGTGTCACCCCCTCACTGGTGTAAATACACACCTGACTGCTCACTACTTATGCGACTGTTTTCCCTACCACCTTGTGGCTTTTAGGAGGCTTGGGTGGCTGGCAGGCTCACGCACACCTCCTCACAGCCCTCTCTCAATCAACTTGAAGATGATTTGTGGGGCACTTGTGCCAAGCTGTTTTCATTGATCCCAGGTGGTGAGGAAAGAAGTTGGAAACATATGTCCTTTATACTCAGCCTCACACGTGTCTTTCTGTATGTCTGCTGCTGGCTGTTGAAGACTGTGGTAATTCTGATGCAGCTGGACAGTCTCACAGCGTGTGGGTCCCAGACTCGCCACGACCAGTCTCTTGTTGGTTTAGGTCAGTGTCTTCATACAAGGCTCTATGCCTGCCTCCACTCCTGCCAATCGCTACAGGCACCTGGACAAAAGACGTTACTCTAGTGGGAGGGGAAGGCTAATCCTCCCTGTATTTGTTTATTTCTCAAAAAAACTTGAACAACAGGTTTACCTTATATGCCATTTTAATGCAAATTTTATATAGGTATCATTATGATTCTCCTTTTTGTTCTATATGCCAGATGGCAAAAAATCTGTTCTGAGTAAGAAAGCCTGTGGTGTGACTCAGTGTCTGAGCTCCAGAGGTTCCGTGCTCTCCCTTGTGGCTGGATAGCCCAGCCAGCATTCTTCCCCCTCCTCCCAATCAGTTCCCTCCTCACAATTCAGTCTGCAGAACCATCCAGCATACCCCGGACAGGATTCCTCACTGCAGCAATTTCCAAACTTGCCTGGCTTTAGGACTCATTGGAAGATGCTTGTTAGAAGTAGAGATTTCTGGATCTTAATCCAGACTTAGTGCATCAGAGTCTCCATGGAAGGGGTCTGGGAATTTGTATTTTTGCAAGTTCCTTGGGAGAATCTTAAAAATTGTACAAGGTTGAAAAACATTGCTTTAGTGCAGCAAAATCTGTGTAAGTACAGGTGGTGAGGATGATTTAAGAGCACAGACTATAGGTGGCAACCACAGAAATGTGAAATAACAGATTCTCACTGAATTCTTTCTGTCTGGTCTTGCCCTCTAGCTAAGGGATGTATCTATATCTGGCTTGGAGTTCTCTAGCTTTTAGCGCCTTGTGATTTGTATACTATTCCTCTCTTCAGGCAGTCCAAGCATTGCTTTTTTGTTCACCTTTAAGGTCTAGCTGTCAAGTTTCGGTAAACTTCTGGTCCACTAAATTCCATTCCCTGAGCCTTTCAGTTCTTGCTAAAGAACTCTTTTTCTCCCATTTCTAGTTTTCCACCCAAATACACATGTCTGTTTGATTTATTGTTCTCTCACTGCCTCCATTTTATTAATTCATTCAGTCACTCGTTCAACAAGCGTCTATTGTGCCAGGCTGTGGGCGGGCTACAGTGATGAACAAGACACAATCCCTGCCCTCAAGTGCACAGTCTAGTAGGGAGACATGGGGTGTAAACACATAATTAAAATACCAGTGGTGTGCTATCACAGACATGTATGCAGATTTGTAGGCGCACTAGGAGGAAGTAGTGGAAGGCATCACAGAGGGGTGACTTTTGAGCACAGGGTCTTGTAGTCAGAAAACGGAGAGTGGGGGGAGCATTTTAAAGTTACTGTAGGCCTAGCATTGTAGTCTTCACATTCTCACTGCAGCTCAGCTTCTTCCAGGTATCCTTAATTTCTTTGCTCGTTTGTGGATCTGATGGAGCTAATTGGCATGACTGAACTAGACTCTCTTGATTGACCTCTTTCAAAACTTGAGGTGGTTAGTAGTTGATTAACGTCCAGGATGCCAAATCTAACAGATTGTCCCACGATCATTTACTGACATTGCCTGACTGAGACTTAAGCACTGAAGAAAGCTTTTTAAAGGCCTTTCACTTTGTCACTTTGCCAGATGTGTGCTGAGCCATCAGAAGTGGCCTTTGTGCCAGGGTAGGGGGTGGAGGTAGGGGATCTTGTGAGTGGGGAATGGAACAGAAGAATGCTCTGGTATTTCTTTTACAATAAAAGACATGGTTTCCTGTTTCTAATGACGGTTTCCTTGGTAGGCTTCTGTACCCCTGTTAGCTGTATGTACTGAAATTCCCCGAAGTCTTGAGTTGGCTAATTTGAAAAGGTTTAATAAAATTTTTTTTTTTTAACAAAAATTCACAGTTTCTGTATTTTACTAGGGAAACAGATGAAAGACCATTGTGATTAAATTTGTATAGTGTAGTAAGTAGTCATGATTGAAGTTTTAAAATATTTATTGTTTCTTGAAATAATGTTCATTGCAGAAAAATTAGAAAATAACAGCAAGAAGGAAAAGAAACTATAAAACCACTTCATAATCTTGCAAGCCATAACTAACCACTGTTAATATTTTGGTGAGTAAACATGCACATTTTTCCAATGCATACACAGAAAAAAATTCTACATGTGTGCAAACACATTATTCTTTTTTTTTTTGAGATGGAGTTTCACTCTTGTTGCCCAGGCTGGAGTACAATGGTGTGATCTTGGCTCACCGCAGTAACCTCTGCCTCCTGTGTTCAAGGGATTCTCCTGCCTCAGTCTGCTGAGTAGCTGAGACTACAGGCATGCGCCACCACTCTCAGCTAATTTTTGTATTTTTAGCAGAGACGGGGTTTCATCATGTTGGCCAGGCTGGTCTCGAACTCCTGACCTCAGGTGATCTGCCTGCCTCGGCCTCCCAGAGTGCTGGGATTACAGGCGTGAGCCACCTTGTCCAGCTATTTTTCTTTTCTTTTCTTTTTTTTTTTAACCCCATCCAATGACCTATCAAAAATATCATTCTTAAAATTGAATATACTGTGTAAACCATCTTGTTAGCAAATATACACCTATGGACCATTCATTCTTAGAAAGATGTGTACTTTTTAGTTTTTAAAAATCAAACTCTACTAAAGTATATAAAACAGGCCAGGTGTGGCTCACACCTGTAATTCTAGCACTTTGGGAGGCCGAGGCGAGAGGATTGGTTGAGCCCAGGAGTTCAAGACCAGCCTGGGCAGTAAAGTGAGATTCTGTCTTGAGAAAAAATTTAAAAACTAGCCAGGCATGGTGGCACGTGGCTATAGTCCCAGCCACTTGGGAGGCTGAGGTGGGAAGATCCCTTGGGCCCAGGAGTTTGAGGTTGCCGTGAGCTATGATCACACCACTGCACTCCCTCCAGCCTGGGTGATAGAGGGAGATCCTGCCTCCAAAATATATGTATACACACACACACACACACACACACACACACGTGAAAATCACCCAAGGATAAACAATTTAGTATATAGCCTTCCAGATTATTTTCTGTATATATGCAAACATACCTATATTACTGTTTTTAAAAAAAATTTTAATTTTTTACAGAATCAGATTGTGTTATACCTACTGTTCTGCAGCTTGCCTTTTACACGTAATATATTACATCTCCTGTGGCAATATATTTGGATTACTTGCCCATTATTATATAGATTAGAGTTTTTCATCCTCAGCACTACTGGCATTTTGGGCTGGATAAATCTTTGTTGTGGGACATTGCAGGTTGTTAGCAGCATCCCTGGCCTCTGTCCCCTAGATGCCAGTAGCACCTCTTCTTCCATGGTGACAAAAATGTTTCCCAACATTGTCACATGTCTCCTGGGGGACAAAACTCTCCTAGGTGAAAGCCACTGATATAGATTGTCTATAATATAAGCATCTAGATTGCTGCCAGTTTTTTTTTTTTTTTTACTGTAAACAGAGCACAGGATACTCTTATTGATTTTTGTGCACGTGTGTGAATGTTATCATTGAATAAATTCTTAGGAGTACAGCTGCTGAATCAATTTTGATAGAAACTTGCAAATTACTCTAAGAGGATTGTATCATTTTATTTTTCAACTATATCCCAATGATTCCAAATCTCTCTTTCCTGAGTTCTAGATCCATAAAACCAACTGTCGATTAGCTGTCTCTTCTTGTGTGTCCCACAGGCCTGTCCTAAGCTTAACTCTTTTCTTCGACCTCACCACACACCTCAAGCGAGAAACCAGCTCCACCCTACTTTCTTTCTTTCTTTTTTCCTGAGACAGTGTCTTGCTCTGTTGCCCAGGCTGGAGTGCAGTGGCGCGATCTCGGCTCACTGCAACCACCACCTCCCGGGTTCAAGCAATTCTCCTGCCTCAGTCTCCTGAGTAGATGGGATTACAGACATGTGCCACCACACCCAGCTAATTTTTTGTATTTTTAGTAGAGACGGGGTTTCACCGTGTTGGCCAGGTTGGTCTTGAACTCCCGACCTTGTGATCCACCCGCCTTGACCTACTGAAGTGCTGGGATTACAGGCATGAGCCAGTGCACCTGGCCCCTATTTTCAACCAGTCAGCAAATCCTATGGTCTTGCTCTTAATTCATTCACTTCATTCATCCCTTCTACCACTATCTTTAATTCAAGCTACTACTTACTCTTACCCAGATCTCTGTAGTAGCACTGGACCAACATCTACTCCTTCTGGCTTTTAGTCTTGGTTCCTGACAATTCATTCTCCCAGCAAGGGTGAACTTGCTGCAGTGCAGTGTTAAGTCCTCTGCTCTAGCCCTTTTTAGTGATCCCTGCTTCCTCTCCACCATCCACTGCAGCATTGGAGGCTGAGGCCAACAGCACCTGACATTTATCACCCTTGATTGCAAATTTGTATCCATCAGACATGCTTTTTTCCCCTGATAAGTGGATATTAAAATTTTGAATGTTTAAAGTACTTTTAATACTACAATTTGACTTTTTTTCCTGTTTTATATATTAGGTTCTATGTAAGGCTTCACAGTAAATAAAGTTATCTCTTATTTTAAAAGGTTCTTTTTCAGAAAACAGTGCTCTGTCATGTCACCTCACCACGTATCTTTCATCCCTCACCTTTAAATCACTCATTCTCCCTTAACGTCCTCTTGTTTCTCTGCATTTCCTGTTCCTTTTAACCCTACTCTCTACTCATCCATCTATTTCTGTTTCCTTAGTACCTAGTCCATTTCTTGCCAGTTCAACTACAGATTTTCTCCTGTATTTATCAGTTTATCCTTATTGCATTTGTTGTATGTGCACTAATTTGTGCATCATACATACTTTTAAATTTAACATTGTGGAAAAGAGAGCCACATGAATAAATAAGACAAAGCATTGAACCAAGGGGAGAGGACGTGGGAATTCCAGTCCCAGGTTCCAGCACAGGTGTTAGGGTACAGAAAGTCCTTTTAATTATCCCATCCAGAGCCTGAACTTTGTCTTCTCTTACTTTTATGTGGTTCTGTATACTAATATAAGTGAATACCTCAGAAACCAGTTGTATTCGTTTGGTAAATTGAAACTCCAGAGAGAAATCGTTATCAGCCTTGCCACATTCCATTTTGGGATATCTTAAATACCAAGGAAGCTGGGGATGCCTAGGAACTTGGGGATCTCTGTCATGGTATACAACATATTGCTATGCAAGATTGGTTTTGGGACAAGCTCTACAGTATTCTACAGGAAGTCAGCTCCAAGCCTGTGGGAAATCATGCATAGCAAAATCCTTGGCAAAGAGCCATACATCCACCCCCCCAACCCCCTGCCTCTATATGTGGTAGTTCTATAACTCTGTAATTAATTTTGTTTTTACAGTGGAAAACCACAGAGTAAGAATAATGCATAACCTATTTCTGTTTCTTGCTATTTTAGGGGACATCACCCAGAAGGGCTATGAAAAGAAAAGGTCCAAACTCCTATCTCCTTACAGCCCGCAGACACAAGGTAGGCAATAAAAAATGGTTTCAACTTTTTCAGTATTTTTACACCAAAAAGATGCTGGCTTACAAGACCTCTATCTTTTGTTTGTTCCTGTTTTTCCCTCCCTTCCTCACCGGGGAGAGAAAAAAACGGAAGGAAAGAAAGGAGGAAATGAATCTTAATGAGCATCTGCTGTGTGCTAGGCACTTTTAAAAATACCTAAGGTCATCAGATAATTTACACAGAACTTGGGTGGTAGTGTGTGAAAGACTATGCATAATTGAGGTGATTCCATGGCAGAAAATTCCAAGCCATGGAAAAACCACATCGTATTTATGATGGTGCACAAACCGTGATGAAGAAGAGCAAGAGGGAGGAAGGAAGGACAGATCCCGTATCGAATGGCAATACTTGAGGATTGGGGGGTAAAACCCTAAATGAACTTGTAGATTAATTCAAAGCCAGACTTACTGCTTTTATAGAGACTAGCACATTGTTTATATATCAGAAAGTCCTGAGTTAATTTCATGCTTAATTCCAAAGGGGTTGCCATAACTTTTGCCCCTAAGCGAGGCTGTCTCTAAATAATCATCATATTTTTAACGTTACTCAGATTGCAGGATTTCCTTTGATAGCCTATTTCTGCTTATATCAATTTTACTGTAGGGTGTTTTGTCTTTATTTCTGATTTTCTACCCCCTTCAACCAAAGTGTGTTTCTGCAAGCCTGTTCTTTGTGGAACTAATGGCTTTTTTTTTTTTTTTTTACTGAATTATAAATACCATGAGGACTTTGTATCTCCCACAGTTCTCATAGTAAGCTTTGCACAGGGTTTATGGTCTGTAAATATCTGTTGAATGAATAGTGGAATAAATAAATAAATAATGGTGATATACCAATATATTTCTTTGATGTGCTTGTTTTATTTCCTGTATTGTTCTTGGAAATACCTTCATAGAGAAACTAGTAGGTCAATACACTGACAGCTAATTTAAGATATCTCGATGAATAGGTGTATGTAGAAATGAATTGAGAGAGAAGAGGTGGAAATTGGGCCAGCGACAGCTAATGAAAAGCCAACTTTTGCTGAGCAAGGCATGACCTAGGGGTTGAGGAGGTTACCTTGATTTGCTGCTTATTGTGGATCTGGCCCATGCCTCTGAAGGCCCAGAGATTTACTTGAGTCACTTGGTGTAAAAGCAATAGCCCAACAAGAGGTATAACCGTAAAAAGGACCACAATTTGTTATCCGTAGTCAGGCTACGCAGTAACCAAATCATGTTCAAAAGTCAATTTATTAATTTACTATGAGAAAATTTTTTTTTTAGACAGAATCTTGCTCTGTCACCCAGGTGGGAGCGCAGTGGTGCGATCATGGTTCACTACAGCCTCAGTCTCCCAGGTTCAAGTGATCCTCCTGCCTCAGCCTCCTGAGTAGCTGGAACTACAGGTGTGTGCCACCACACCCAGTTAATTATTTTTTGTAGAGTTGGGGTCTCACTTTATTGCCCAGGCTGGTCTTGAACTCCTGAGCTCAAGCAGTACTGCCACCTCAGCCTCCCAGAGTGTTGGGGTTATAGGTGTGAGCCACCACGCCTGGCCTACTATGAGAAATCTGTATGGTCAGCACATTCTTGCCCCATGGGCAAGCCTATAATGGAAACCAAATCATTTGCTTAGTGAGCATGGATTTGATGAATCAGTTGTTTAATTGCAGTAGGCCAAGAGAATGTGGCATATCCCTCCCCCAGTAGGGATGGCCTTGCAGGTGACCTCACAGGGGAAATAGAAGGCATACGATGACAACTCCTTCAACTTCCTGATGCCACAATTCCCACATCTGTGCCCTTCCATGATTACTTCCTTCCTTCTGGTTAAAAAGATTATCTGTTCCTCCTGGCCAAGGACAGTCCTTCTACCTATGCTTTAGATCCCAACCCCTCCTCCTTTTCCCCAAACCTTATACTATCCAATGGCACCAAGGAAAGGACAATGAGAGCAGTCTACCTGGGTGCAGTCAGTAAGGCACACAGTATCTGTAGAGAACTTAAAAAGCAATGATGGGCCGAGCGTGGAGGCTCACGCCTGTAATTCCAGTACTTTGGGAGGCCGAGGCGGGTGGATCACCTGAAGTCAGGAGTTCAAGACCAGCCTGGCCAACATGGTGAAACCCCATCTCTACTAAAAATACAAGAATTAGCCGGGCGTGATGCTGCACACCTGTAATCCCAGCTACTCGGGATGCTGAGGCAGGAGAATTGCTTGAACCCAGGAAGCAAAGGTTGCAGTGAAGCAAGATCATGCCACTGCACTCCAGCCTAGGCCACAGAGCAAGACTCCGTCTCAAAAATAAATAAATAAATAAAAATATAAAAAACAATGATGAAAACGACAAAAAATTGGTCTGCTTTTTACTAAAAAGTATCACTGTGTGCAGCAATTCTAAACGCTGTAATAAAGACCTCTCCTGCTGAGGCAGACAACTGCATTGCCCCCTTGGTATGCCGTTGCTGTCAGGTCCTCATCTCTGTCGTACAGTCATTCTCTCTGTCTCGTACAGTCACTCTCTCTCAGCCATATTCGTCCCTCAGCAGTTCATCATGCTTATTACTGTCTATTTAAAAAAAAAAAATCCTCCATTTACTTGTCAGCCACTTCCATTTTCACCCTCTTTGTTGCCCCTTTCTAATCAAACTGCTCAGAACTGTCTATACTTACACTATTTTCTCAAATGCTCACTTCTCAGCCCGTTTTAGTTCCTTCTGGAGCCATTGCCATCTAATCTCAGTAGTATTCAGCACCCTGTCTCTCAAAACTCTTATTTTGAATCTCTCTTCTTCTTTTCTTTCATTCTTGTTTTTGTTTTGAGCAGGGTCTGGCTCTGTTGCCCAGGCTGGAGTGCAGTGGTGTGATCTGGGTTAATTGCAACCTCTGCCTCCCAGGCTCCAGCGATCCTCCTGCCTCACCCTCCCAAGTAGTTGGGACTGCAGGCATGAGCTCCCACACCCAGCTAATTTTTGTATTTTTTTTTGTAGAGACAGGGTTTTGCCATGTTGTCCAAGCTGGTATTGAACTACTGAGCTTAAGCAATCCACCTGTCTCAGCCTCCCAAAGTGCTGGGATTACAGGCGTCAGCCACCATGCCCTACCCACTCTTCTTATTTTCTTACCCTTCACTTCCTGCTGCTCCTAGTCTTTCTTACAGGCTCATTTTTGTCTGTTAAATGTTAGATTTCTCAAGGACCAAGACTTCTTGCCTTCTCACTCCATATCAGTGGTTCTCAAATTATAGCAAGCCCTCAGAATCACTGGAGGGCTTGTTAATACACAGACTGCAGGGCCCCATTTTCAGGGTTTCTGATTCATCTGGTCCAGGGTGAGGCCTGAGAATAAGCATTTTTGTTAATTTCCCAGGTAGCGTTGAGCTTGGTGGTCCAGGGACCACACTTTGAGAACCAATGCTGTATCTCTCTAGATTATTTCAGCCACACCTGTGACTTTAATTATCATTTGAATTCAGGTAGCTCGTAAATATGTATCTTCAACCCAGATCTCTTCCGAGCCCCCGATCCATAGATCCAACTGCATACTTAACATCTCCACTTATATACCTTAAAGGCATCACCATTTCAACATATCCAAAATTTAAATTTATGACTTCTGCACCCTGCCTCTACCACCATTACTAACCCCTCCCTGCACGCATTCCCCAGTAAACCAACTACAACATCCAACCTGCTCCTGTGCTTCTAGTTTTCCCTTCTGAGTGAATACAACCCACATTCATAAGCCCAGCAAGTTACAGGCTTAAAAGTCATCCTCAATGTCCCTGTCTTCCTTCCCTTCTTTTGTTACCAAGCTCTATCAGTTTTCTGTTTCTCCTTGAGCCAGTTTTGGTAAACTTAATTTTTTTTTTTTTATGAGACGGAGTCCTTGTTCTGTTGCCAGGCTGGAGTGCAGTGGCGCGATCTCGGCTCACTGCAACCTCCACCTCCCAGGTTCAAGCGATTCTCCTGTCTCAGCCTCCCAAGTAGCTGAGACTACAGGCATGTGCCACCACGCCCAGCTAATTTTTGTATTTTTAGTAGAGACAGGGTTTCACCATGTTGTCCAGGATAGTCTCCATCACTTGACCTTGTGATCCACCTGCCTCCGCCTCCCAAAGTGCTGGGATTACAGGTGTGAGCCACTGCGCCTGGCCAAACTCAATTTTTCTAGGAAATTGTTTTGTTTAATTTTCAAAGTTATTTATAATATTCTCTTTATTTGTAAACCCCCGCTTTATGTTGCTTGTCTCCACTTCCCTCCCCTCCCCTCTTGTCTTTCTTCTCTCTCTCTCTCTCTCTCTCTCTCTGACAGATCTGTGGATTTGTCAATTTTCCATGTAATTCTGTCAAGTTTTGCTTTATATGTTTTAAAGCTATGTTATTAGGTACATTCAAATTAAGAATTATAATCTTCCTTGTAAATTGTTTCTTTCATGAGTAACTGTGTTTGTCCCTATGGTGTTTTTTATCCTAAGGCTTTAAAAAACAAATCTAAACATAGTTATTAGGCATCTTAATTCTCTTAAAGGACACAAGGACTTCAGAATGCTTTGATGTTGATCACCAGCACGACTTCTTTCTTTCTTTCTTTTTTTTTTTTTGAGACAGAGTTTCACTCTTGTTGCCCAGGCTGGAGTGCAATGGCGTTATCTTGGCTCACCACAACCTCCGCCTCCTGGGTTCAAGCGATTCTCCTGCCTCAGCCTCCTGAGTAGCTGGGATTACAGGCATGTGCCACCATGCCTGGCTAATTTTGTAGTTTTAGTAGAGACAGGATTTCTCCATGTTCGTCAGGCTGGTCTCAAACTCCTGACCTCAGGTGATCCACCCACCTCGGCCTCCCAAAGTGCTGGGATTACAGGTGTGAGCCACCGTGCCTGGCCATCCACCACTTCTTATCTTACATTTTAGTATCACCTTTATTTTAGTACACCTTCAACTATCAGTTACTGTTTTATGTGATTAACAATAGTTACTATCCATTTCTTTACTATTCTTTCTTTTACCTCACTCTTTCTCAGGTCAGTTTCCTCCTCCTCCTTCTTTTCTTTTCTTTTCTTTTTTTGAGACAGGGTCTCACTCTGTCGCCCAGGCTGGATTGCGGTGCTGTGATGTTTGCTCACCACAACCTCCATGGACCTCATGGGTTCAAGCGATTTTTTTTTTTTTTGGGGGGGACGGAGTCTCCCTCTGTCGCCAGGCTGGAGTGCAGTGGCCCGATCTTGGCTCACTGCAACCTCTATGTCCTGGGTTCAAGCGATTCTCCTGCCTCAGCCTCCCAAGTAGCTGAGATTACAGGCGCCTGCCACCACACTCGGCTAATTTTTGTATTTTTAGTAGAGACAGGGTTTCACCTTGTTGGCCAGGATGGTCTCGATCTCTTGACCTCATGATCCACCCACCTCGGCCTCCCAAAGAGCTAGGATTACAGGCAGGAGCCACCGCGCCCAGCCCTGGTTCAAGCGATTCTTGTGCCTCAGCTTCCCCAGTAGCTGGGATTACAGGTTTGTGCCACCACGCCCAGCTAATTTTCATATTTTTAGTACAGACGGAGTTTCACCATATTGCCCAGGTTGGTCTCAAACTCCTGGCCTCAAGTGATCTGTCCGCCTCAGCCTCCCAAAGTGCTCGGATTGCGAGCATGAGCCACTATGCCTGGCTCAATTTTCTTCTTCTTAAAGCACATTTTTTAGTAGCCAAATACTTTAGTGAGGGTCTCTCAGTGGTAAATTCTTTCATTTTGTGTTTTTCACTTTATTTGACCATTTTGTTCATTAACAATGTCCTTCCCAAAAAGGGGTGGGTTGTAGGGTTGGGTAATTTATGTTATATACACATTCCATGTCAAAAGAAGAGATTACCCTTTGGCATATTTACCCCATATATCTTTGTAAATTTTGAAGGAAGCCATTTAATTTGACTTTTTTTTCCCCCTAAATAGAGAGAAGGTCTCACTATGTTGCCCAGGCTGTTCTTGAACTCCTGAGCTCAAGTGATCCTCCCGCCTCCACCTTCCAAAAGTGCTAGGATTACAGGTGTGAGCTACCACACCCTGCCTAGTTTGACTTTTTAAATGGCATTGGAATGCAAATTTAAACTTTATTAAACTTTATTAAAGTTTAGTAGAGTCGGACTGGGTTCAGTGGCTCACGCCTGTACTCTTAGCACTTTGGGAGGCTGAGGTGGGCCTGAGGTTGGGAGTTCGAGACCAGCCTGACCAACATGGAGAAACCCCATCTCTACTAAAAATACAAAATTAGCCAGGCATGGTGTCGCATGCCTGTAATCCCAGCTACTTGGGAGGCTGAAGCAGGAGAATCGTTTGAATCTGGGAGACGGAGGTTGCAGCGAGCCGAGATTGTGCTACTGCGCTCCAGCCTGGGTGACAGAGCAAGACTCTGTCTCAAAAAAAAAAAAAAAAAAAAAAAAAACACAAAAGGTAACATTCTCACTACTGTCTTTTTATTTATTTTTTATTATTATTTTTATTATTTTTGAGATAGAGTCTCGCTCTGTCACCCAGGCTGGAGTGCAGTGGCGTGATCTCGGCTCACTGCAACCTCCACCTCCCGGGATCAAGTGATTCTCCTGCCTCAGCCTCCTGAGTAGCCAGGATTACAGGCATGTGCTACCACACCTGGCTAATTTTTGTATTTTCAGTAGAGACAAGGTTTCACCATGTTGGCCAGGGTGGTCTCAAACTCCTGACTTCAAGTAATCCGCCTCCCTTGGCCTCCCGAAGTGCTGAGATTACGTGTGAGCCACTGCACCTGGCCTAATCACTAGTATCTTTTTAAATAAAAAGTTAATACTATAACATTTTATTACTGGGATTATTATGTGCACATGCTCTTTACCTAAAAATTTAGTGAGTGATTTTTTTTCTTAAAAAAAAAAAATTGATTTCTACCCGTGGACGCCGCCGAAGAAGCATTGTTAAAGTCTCTCTTCACCCTGCCGTCATGTCTAAGTCAGAGTCTCCTAAAGAGCCCGAACAGCTGAGGAGGCTCTTCATTGGAGGGTTGAGCTTTGAAACAACCGATGAGAGCCTGAGGAGCCATTTTGAGCAATGGGGAACGCTCACGGACTGTGTGGTAATGAGAGATCCAAACACCAAGCGCTCCAGGGGCTTTGGGTTTCTCACATATGCCACTGTGGAGGAGGTGGATGCAGCTATGAATGCAAGGCCACACAAGGTGGATGGAAGAGTTGTGGAACCAAAGAGAGCTGTCTCAGAAGATTCTCAAAGACCAGGTGCCCGCTTAACTGTGAAAAAGATATTTGTTGGTGGCGTTAAAGAAGACACTGAAGAACATCACCTAAGAGATTATTTTGAACAGTGTGGAAAAATTGAAGTGGTTGAAATCATGACTGACTGAGGCAGTGGCAAGAAAAGGGGCTTTGCCTTTGTAACCTTTGACGACCATGACTCCGTGGATAAGACTGTCATTCAGAAATACCATACTGTGAATGGCCACAACTGTGAAGTTAGAAAAGCCCTGTCAAAGCAAGAGATGGCAAGTACTTCATCCAGCCAAAGAGGTCGAAGTGGTTCTGGAAACTTTGGTGGAGGTCATGGAGGTGGTTTCGGTGGGAATGACAACTTTGGTCGTGGAGGAAACTTCAGTGGTCGTGGTGGCTTTGGTGGCAGCCATGGTGGTGGTGGATATGGTGGCAGTGGGGATGGCTATAATGGATTTGGTAATGATGGAAGCAATTTTGGAGGTAGTGGAAGCTACAATGATTTTGGCAATTACAACAATCAGTCTTCAGATTTTGGACCCATGAAGGGAGGAAATTTTGGAGGCAGAAGCTCTGGCCCCTGTGGCGGTGGAGGCCAATACTTTGCAAAACCACGAAACCAAGGTGGCTATGGCGGTTCCAGCAGCAGCAGTAGCTATGGCAGTGGCAGAAGATTTTAATTAGGAAACAAAGCTTAGCAGGAGAGGAGAGCCAGAGAAGTGACAGGGAAGCTACAGGTTACAACAGATTTGTGAACTCAGCCAAGCACAGTGGTGGCAGGGCCTAGCTGCTACAAAGAAGACATGTTTTAGACAAATACTCATGTGTATGGGCAAAAAAACTTGAGGACTGTATTTGTGACTAATTGTATAACAGGTTATTTTAGTTTCTGTTCTGTGGAAAGTGTAAAGCATTCCAACAAAGGGTTTTAATGTAGATTTTTTTTTTGCACCCATGCTGTTGATTGCTAAATGTAATAGTCTGATCGTGACGCTGAATAAATGTCTTTTTAAAAAAATAAAATAAAAATAATTAGAGACAGGGTCTTGCTATGTTGCTCAGGCTGATCTCAAACTCCTGGGCTCAAGCGATCCTTCTGCCTCAGCCTCCTAAAGTTCTGGGATTACAGGTGTGAGCCACCTCTCCCTGCCTTGTGAATGATTTTGTGTGTGTGTGGAATTGATCTGTAGTTATCTTGGGTTGCATATTTGTGTATATTTTATATTTCATTTCTCAAATGTTACATAAATCTTTAAAACAGGACTTCAGAAAAAATTAACAGTGTAACAGGAAATATGGAAGATAATGCAAGTTTGAAGAAAATATTTGAATAGTTAAGTAATGGAGTTCTTGCTTTGGCAGTACATATAGTAAAACTAGAACAATATAGAGATTAGTATGGCCCCTGTGCAATGAGGACATGCAAATTCATGATGCGTTTCATCTTTTTAGAACATTAGGCCCGAGTAACATGTCATTGTGTAAGGAAAAATAACATGCAAAAAATAAACCGAAAAAGGAAGTAGTAGAAATTTAGTGTGGACAAGTTTGGTTAATATTAAGCATGGCTGGCTGGGCTCAGTGGCTCATGCCTGTAATCCCAACACTTTGGTTGGCTGAGGCAGGATGATCACTTGAGACCAGCCTGGGCAACATAGTGAGACCTCATCTCTACAAAAAAATCAAAAAATTTGCTAGGTGTGGTGGTGCACACCTGTGGTCCCAGCTGAGTAGCTGGGACCTGAGTAGGAGGCTGAGTAGGAGCTCAGCTCCTGAGTAGGAGGCTGAGGCAGGAGGATTGCTTGAGCCTGGGAGGTTGAGGCTGAGTGAGCCGTGATTGTGCCACTGCATGCCAGCTTGGTTGAAAGAGCAAGACCCTGTCTCCAAAAATAAGAAAAACTAACTTAATTCAGTAACATCATAGGGATTAGGTTCTAAAGTCACTTTATGGCAAAAATCTGCTTCAAAATTACCCTAAAAAATCACTTAAACCTCCCAGCATTGGAACTGCCAGTTGTTTCTTTAGTTAAACAAGAGTCATACCTTCTGGTATTTAAGGGTCATGCTGTCTTTTAACAATAAATTAAAATTTATAAGATTAAAGATGAAAAATTCAGGGCCTCAAAACGCTCCCACTTTGAGAGGCATGAGAGAAATGAAGATACGGCAGATTTACACCTCCCATCTCCTGCTCATTCTGAGCTGTCTGCTCTTTGAAAGGAATGGTCCACAGAACATCTTTCAGTAGTTGGAAGCTACTGTGGCCAAGTATAAAGCTTCCCACATGCCTCAATTAGCAGACTTCCAGGGAGAAGCGGCCAGGAAATTGACTCTTTCTTTTGGCATGGCCCAAAGAATTGAAGTTTCAAACCACACGCATTCTAACTTCTCTGTAAATTAGTCACTCTTGGCTACTCTTGGAGTTGCAGGAAAATGGAAGATTTTGTGTAGAAAGGCAATTTCCCTGTGCTGGTCCTGTGGTCTAATCTTTAAGATACTTTGGATACAAGTAACTGATAATTCCAGCTAGCTTTAATAGAAAAAGAGTTCATTCTAAAGTTACAGGGGTTACTGACAAAATCTAAGGACAGTATGTATTTACTGAGTGCCTGCTGTGTTCCAAATACTGTTTCAACACCAAGGAGACAGCATGGGACAAGACACTGCCCAGAACCTACCTGGCTTGCTCCGTCACTCTACTTAGGGGTTTGTTCAATTAGGGAAGTCCTGGAGAGGCCCTCCTTGACCAGCCCTATAAATAGTCCCCACTTCCATTATCTGAGTTGCATTTTAAAAGAGCTGTCTTTGGCCATCCCATAGATTGTGGTCTGTTTGTGTGTCTTATTCACCTACTGGAGGAACATTATTTTTTATTTTTTTTATTCTTCATGTCCCCAGTTTCTAGCATTAGTGCCTGATATGTAGTAGATGTTCTATAAATGTTTGCACAACTAAAAAGAAAGAGCATTTAGAATTTCTGGCATTTTCTTGAGTAAACATCTATGAAGATAAAAGTGTTAGGTAATACAAGAAGCAGGGCACTCTACACGTTGTAGAGTGGTCTCTTGTAGATTGATCCTGGCAACTTGTCTCCACCCTCAATAGATCTTTTAATTTAGACTTACTAAATCTCAAGAGGCTGTGCAGAGTATATCAATTCTCAAATGATATTCTAGCATTTGTTTAATTTTCAAATGAAGTTGGTGCATCTATTTTAAATAGTACTACAAGATTTATAACAGAAATGAGCAGAAAGAAAAGGAGAGGCAGGATACTGCTCATTCTGTTTTGTCTTACTGTATTTGAGATTATTTGTGACCTTTGTGTATTTGATTTTCTTCCTTCATCCTGTGACTTGCTTCCGTCTTTCACTTCATTTTTGAAGTGAATTGTGTTTATCTCCTGCTTCAGAATAAGATCTTACCTTTCACGTTTTCTTTCTTGACCTATATGTTTCTGCATTGTTTTTTCCCCCAGACTCCTGCCTACTTATTTTTTAGGGATAAATAATAAGTTTATGAAGATAGTTATTAATATTTGTTGATGTTCTTTAGCTTGTCTTGATAAGAAGTTCTGGTGACCCAAAGGTTTTTCCCAAACGTGGATTCCTTTTGTGATTGCTGCTTACTGTGCTGAGTGGCAGTCCCTGGTGTTCCAGTTCTTATAAGTACACTGCACTTGGCAGGTGCTCCGTGCCCCTTTCATCACAGTTCTTCTAGGTTCAGTCCTGCCTTTGAAGTTGTTCAAGGGTGCGAGTGTGATCAAGTTAAAATGAAACAAAGGAAAACCCTTGTGTTTTATTCTCTCTCTCAAGCCTCTAATAATGCCTCCTGGAGTAGTCTGTAACCCTATTTTCCTTAATGTCCTTGTGTAAGTATATGAAGATAGAGGCACACATTTTTGCATATAACTTATATGAATTGGAGATACACAAATAAGCAGGATTTTTAGGTAAATTTTAAATGGCTATCTCAACATTTTTGTGTTTATTTTTCCCAGCCAACTACTATTATTGGTGGAGGTGAGGAGACAGACAAGATCTTAATTATTTATTTTAATTAAAATACTAAATGCTTGCAATATGAAAGACCAAGGACCAGTTACTATAGGAGATACAAGATGCTTAAGACCAGCCTCTGACTTCAAGTTATTTACACTATAGCAGGAGAGATGACAGTTACACAAATGAGGATCATAAAAGAGAGTAGAATAAGTACTATAGGAGAGCTCTAAACAAAGTACTGTGGAAATTCAAAGGGACATGAACTTAAAACCAGTTTTTGAAATCAGGAACAGCATTTTGGAATGCCACAGAACGTTTCCAATTATAAATACTCAGTAGGCAATGTGCCTCTGTGTATGTATGTATGCATAGGGTTTGAGGAGTGGAATCTATTTTGTTTTATCTGTCTCATTTTGATTTAAAAGTTCCTTCCCAAATGAGGCTCATAGCATAATGGAAAGAACGTAGAATCTTTTTTCCAGTCCCCGTTCTGCTTTCATTTGTTTGGTTTGGATGGTATTAGAATCACTATGAATTGGAGCACACATTGCAATTATATCTGCCCCCGTATATCTCATCAGAAGGAAGTCCAGTATTTTCTTCTTGGGGCTTCTTTTCCTCCTAAATTGTCTGAGAACCCTCAGAGATTATATAGGCAGTGCAAAAGGAGAGATGGTAGATCCAGCTTTCACACCCAAAGGGGAAGGATCCCCACAGTCTGCTGTTTGCTTTCCATCATCTCACAGGGTGCTGCTGAAAAACTGGTCCTCACTGTGTGACCAGCCAGTAATGCTGAGCCTGTTCCCTGCATCAGCTACTCTGATGCATTATGGAGGAGGAGCCAGGTACTCTACTTGGACTCCCGGAGCAGAGCTCCTGGTGTTGGCTCTTTTAGCCTCATGCACTGTCATTTTCCTGATGTCAAGTGGCCAAGGAAGCTCTGGGTCAAGATCTGTTCAGACACCTACCACTTTATAGACCCAGAGCTCCCAACCTGCTCTCCTTACAGAGTCTACCCCTGGAAAACAGGCAGGTGGCCCCTTTTCCAGACTCCAGACACCAGCACTCTCATTCCTCTCTTGCCTTCTCTAGGCAGTGAGGTTAATCACCGACCCTTCAAAGGACGACGTTCCTCAATTACTCACAGCTGCTCTAGCCTCTCAATCAAGGTACATTTACCCATACTTGGATGGGGTGGGAGTGAGGGCCCTATAATGATTCAAGGGGATTATTGGTTCCCTCTCACTATGGAAAAATCTGTAACGGGCATCCTGCTTCGTTAATAGTATCTATCACATGGTGCTGTTGTGAAGACGTAATTAGATGGTAATAGGCAAGAGCCATGGAAATACTATTATCATTGATATTCTGTCATTTCCTGTAAATCCCTTCAAAGACTGCCCACTCGGCTTAGGACAAGTGACCTGATGCCAGTTTTCTAGTCCAGTCTTATTTTGTAACACTCTGCCCTTTTGCTGTATCTTTAGCCTCACTGGTCTTAGACTTGCCTAGGCTTTTCTCCCTCACTGGGCTTCTACAAACACCATGCTTTTGAATAAAGTGGCTTTTCCTTCTCTCTGCCTAGTTAAGTTTTGCATCACTGTCTCCTTTCAACAGACATTCATCTTCCCTGAAACTCTAATACAAGTTAAATCCTCATTATGTGGGCTGGGAGACCCTTATTCTTTTCCTCCTTAGCACGTATCACAAGGTCAAAGGTATACACATGGTGACCACTTGTTTAATGTGTTTCTTCTCTGGACACTAGCACCAAGAACAGTAGGCACGTCTGCTCTGTTCAACTCCCAGAAGTTGCACTATTAGGTTCCTTGGTTCTCAGAGCATCCTGTTTCACTGTGTTACTCTTGCAGGTGAGAATGTCTGTTACATCATAAGCAGAATTAAAAGATAACATGTGGAGGCTGGTGGCTTCCTTCCATCTTCCTGAGTGGAAATGTGTAGTTTTTTGCTACTAAATACCATTTTTTTCAGATGATCATCTCTACCATAGTCAAACAGTAGAAACATATTAGACTCTGATGTATGTTTCTGCCAAGAGACAATAAATTACATACATATTGATCATTGAGAAGGAAGGCTGTATGTTTTTGAACCTAAAATGTGTACTTTTTATTGTTACTAAACCTTTTAACATCACTATTTAAACATAATGGTGACCTCTAGTGGATATTCTGCATAACAGACTGAAAGATCAGAAACTGAAGCTCTTGCTTTGTAATAATCAGCAAGTTGTCTTTTTCTTCGGATCTCTGTTTATTTTGTGCTAGAATTTAGAAGTCATAAAGAAGACTTAATTTGTGAGTCTGGCAGCTTCCATTCCAGCACATATTTGTATTGTCTTTTAGAATTACTTTGGTTTTATGCGTAATTCATTCTGTAAGCAGAACAATGAAATTGTAAAGAAACAGAGTACCTCAATCCAAATACCTTTGGGATTTTTATGTCCCACCTGACCCTTATAATTGTATATAAATAGTTTTTACATACAGTTATAATTATATTGTGTACATAATATTTTATGTTCTTTTATCACTTGGCATGGCTTTATTTGGACTGAAGTATCTGCATAGTCTACATATTTTTCATTGGTAATGGCATATAGTATCTCATTATGTTGATACATGTAGTTAAGTTTAATCTTTGCTTTTAGCTTTTCCTCACCATGGCAGTGACACTGTGTATATCTTATTCAAAACACAGGAATCTGTATTTTAGCACCCCAGGTAATTTCTGAGATCTAGTTGGAGTGTGAAACCATGGTCAGGGAATGATTCACCTTGAGGCAGCATCTTGCCTGCCCAGCTGACATTACATATGCTGTTAAATAATGCCGTGCTGTCCTCCCATGCCCCCATACTCCTTCCTACCTCTTTTTGATGAGGCCTGAGGTACGGGTTGAGTAGCCCTTATCTGAAATGCTTGGGACTAGAAGTGTTTCAGATTTTTTTTTTTTGGAATATTTACATTATATACCAGTTGAACATCTGAAATCCGAAAATTGGCAATTAGAAATGTTTCCAGGAACATTTCCTGTGAGCATTAGACAGGAGCTGAAAAAGTTTTGGATTTGGGTATTTGGGGTGTTCAACCTGTATGTTGTTTCCTGCCTCCATTCATGATAAATCACTGCCTTTGCAGGTGAGCCAAGGTGGGAATAAGTCTCCACAATTTTTTTTTGAGACAGAGTCTTGCTCTGTCACTCAGGCTGGAGTGCAGTGGCACGATCTTGGCTCACTGCAACCTCTGCCTCCGGGTTCAAGTGATTCTCCTGCCTCAGCCTCCCCAAGTAGCTGAGACTACAGGCGCGAATTTGGGCAGGGCTAATTTTGGTGATTATTTTGCTCTATATGGTTGCCAACTGAGGTCGTTCAGTGGTTGTCTTCCCCCTCACCTAGTAGATGGGCTGCTCTGGACAGTCCAAGATGGCTCATTCACATGTTTGATGCCTTGACAGGGCAGGTGGATGGCTGGGCTCAGCCGGAACTATTGACTAGAGCCTCAACACATGGCCTTTCCAGCATGCTACCTGCTTTTTTTTTTCTTTTTAAATGATATAACATTGTCATTATGAATCTCAGTTCCTGTAATACTTTGATGCCATCAGTCTTTACTGGGGTGTGTGGCACTGTTGCTTATACTCCCCAGACCGCTGCTTTGAGTCTTTTTTTTTTTTTCCTTAATTTTTTTGCTTTATAGGCTGATTCTCAGCTGGGGTCTGGAGCAGTACATTTGCTGTGTAGGTGACATCTTAATATATTGGGCATTTAATTTGCTATGTGTAAGCTGCCTTGCTGGGCATAACCGGGTGCTATTTCAGAAACTTAAGCCTTAAGGAAATCCTGCAATATGTGACAACATGGATGAACCTGGAGGACATTATGCTGAGGGAAATAAAGCAGTCACAGAAGAACAAATACTGCATGATTCCTCTTATATGGGATATCTAAGAGAGTCAAGCTCATAAAAGCAGAGAGTAGAATGGTGGTTGCCAGGGGATATAGGGAGCGGGAAATGAGGCATTGCTGTTCTGCAGGTATAAAGTTTCAGTTATGCAAGATTAGTAAGTTCTGCTTTATAACATCGTGCCTTATTAATACTAATAAGATATTAATACTACTGTATTTTACACTCAAAATTTTGTTAAAAACGTACATCTCGTTAAATTTTATTGTAATTTTTTTTAAGAAACAGATTTGGAATTAGTCATTTGAGATAAAAAGGCAGGAAAACATCAGAACTTAGTGTTTTTCTGTTTATTTACCCCACCCCCATATTCTTGATAAGACAGTAAATTTTGGGAGGGCAGAGTATGGGGACAGGGCAGGGTCAGTGATGAGTCCAGTTGGAAGAGGGGCTAATAGACTTGACTTGAAGCTGTGCTTGCATAATCACCGTTTTTGCTTGTATTATGTTTATCTGGAGTGACTGACGGTATGGTAGCTAAGGCTCCCCAAGCTGTTCGTTGTCTCACTGTTTAGGATTGGGGATCATATGCAGTCAACTCCCCATCACTACTGCCTCTCCTTGGAGTCTCTGGAATGGCCTTGTAATTTACATTTGTCATCTTGCTATTCCTCTCCTATCAACCTGTTGACATTTAAGGCTCTAAGATGATATTTTTTAGTTTGGATGTCTTTGCATCATATTTATGTATTTATATTGAAACTCTAACCCTTTACTGTAGATGGGGTAATAGTACCTAGCTCAGAGTATTGTGAGAATGCTTAAAGTGCTTTAGAAAATGTTAGCTATTACTGTTACTGGATAACCATCTTTTAAACTTCCTTTTTTAGAAACTGATTCAGCAGTACAGAAAGAACCTAGAAACCAGACACCTGCTCCATCTGCAGCTCAAACTTCTGCTCCCTCTAAGTACCACCGAACTCGATCCGGGGGAGCCAGGGATGAGCGCTATCGATCAGGTGAGGAGCCGCAGAATGGCCAGCTGAGTCGTTTTCCTACCAGTAGTGTGAACTGTGTATCCTGAGAGCTTCTAATACTTGTTTTTTTTTTCCCTATGAGGCACCAACAGTTTTATATCAACTCATTCACCAGTCATTTATTTTGTACCCTACTATGTATCAGGTATAGTAGGTACTCAGTAATTTGCTGGAAATGGAACAGCACATAAGACTGTTTCCAGCTGGGCGACGTGGCTCACGCCTGTAACCCTAGCACTTTGGATGGCTGAGGCGGGCAGATCACTTGAGGTCAGGAGTTTGAGACCAGCCAGGCCAACATGGTGAAACCTCGTCTGTACTAAAAATACAAAAATTAGCGGGGCATGATGGTGGGCACCTGTAATCCCAGCTACTCAGGAGGCTGAAGCAGGAGAATCACTTGAACCCGGGAGGTGGAGGTTGCAGTGAGCTGAGATCCCACCACTGCACTCCAGCCTGGGCAACAGAGTGAGACTCCATTTCAAAAAAAAATAAAGACTGTTTCTGCCCTCAAGGAATGTAACAGTTTAAGAAGAGAGCCAGACAAGCATACAAGCACAAAGGCCATGTGAATAAATAAGTAAATAAGAAAGTGGAGGGTTGGGTCTCGTGGGTGGTACTAGGAGAGCTCAGTGGATTCTATTGGAAGAGGCAGGCCCTTCTGTGTTTGCCAGAGTTGTTGCATAACTAGTCTCTCTTAATTGATGGAGCTGAAAGAAAACTCACAATGAAATTTCAAATTAGTTATTTCTTCTAACCCAAGAAGTACCCACAGGAAGGGAAGGAGCAAGGTGTGCCTGTATGGCAGCGGGAGCATGCTCCTGCTTGCACTGTGCTCGGGACCACCTGGCAGCCAGTACCAGGTGTGTGGCTTTGATAAGCAGAGGAGCGACTGGTAGATCCCTAGAGCACGTGTGGTGCAGCAGGCCCTTCCGATGCCCACTTCCTGTCCACTGCACCAAGAGTAGTCTCTGCAGCACGTTTCTTGTTTTAAGAAGTGGCAGAATTAAGCAAAAAGACTAATGGGGATATTATTTATTTTCTTCAGATTTTTGTCTTCTTTGTACTGACCAAGTTTGCCTTAACGTTTTCTTGAACTGAAAAACACAGTCTATATCACATCCTCTCAAAAACTGCTTTAGAGAGAATGAGAAAAGGACACAGTTGAAGAGCTACATCAGCTATTTTGTGAGCTGATTTTACTAGATACATGTTTTCACACACAGAAGGAGAAAAGGATGAGAAATGTTCAGTCAGGGGAAAAAAAAATAGAGGTTGTAATTTTATACCTAAACTGGTCTTGAGTGATAGGAGAGGCTTGCTCAGAGAACAAGACATTTAAGCTGAGTCATGGCAGAGAAACAAGAGTTAGCCAGGGAAATAGTGTTCAGAACTTAGAATGCAAGGGTCAGAAAGAGGTGGGAGATGAGGCTAGAAGGATTACCAGAGACCAGATCTTGTGGGATCTTGAATGTCACTGAAGGATTTTCAGCAGAGCAGTAACATCATCAGATTTGTATTGGTTCCAGTAGCTCACTCCAGCTGTAGACTGGAGTGCCTGGCACAGGGCCTTCCATATATAAGAGCTAAACAGATATTTTGCAGAAAGAAGGGAATAGAAGTATTTACTAGTAGGCCAGGGTGGTGGCTCACACCTGTAATCCCAGCACTTTGGGAGGCCAAGGTAGGTGGATCACTTGAGGTCAGGAGTTCGAGACCATCCTGGCTAACACAGTGAAACCCTGTCTCTATTAAAAATACAAAAAAAATTAGCCAGACATGGTGGCAGGCGCCTGTAGTCCCAGCTCCTCGGGAGGCTGAGGCAGAAGAATGGCGTGAACCCGGGAGGCGGAGCTTGCAGTGAGCCAAGATCGCGCCACTGCACTCCAGCCTGGGCGACTGAGCGAGACTCCGTCTCAGAAAAAAAAAAAAAACACATAGTGGTTACTAGTTAAGGAATGGATCAGAGAAAGGGAAGGCTGGAAGTAGCAAAGCATTCAGGTGCTCCCCTTTGTTGCCAATCACCTGAGCCTGATTTTCCGGCCACCTAGTGTTGCCTTTTCAGGCTGGAGCCCAGGGTTCAGCAGCAGCATGTTTCAACCTGTCCAGAAGGGTTTTTAGCCTTCACAGCTTTCATCCCTGGCCTTCTGGGAGTTTGTGTGTGTGTGTGTGTTTTTTATTTTTTTAACCTTCCTTTTTCTTTGTTTTTATAGCATGTAATAAAGGATTATTAAGGATCCAAAAAGGTGATTTTCAACATTCTATATCCAAGCCAATCAAATGTAAAAAAGTTTTTTGTGAGCTTATTTAGTACTATGAAATTTTGAGCTTCACCTCCTAAAACCCAGCTGTGATCTGTAGTCCCTGCTCTTTTGCACCATTGCTTTTTGATTATCCCAAGTATTAGAAAGTGTATGCTGTGGATCAGATACTCGTCAGCTGACTGTGGAGATTGTTGGTTAGGTGCAGGTGTACTAGAGGGTTTGTAACAATTGTATGTTCATCTCACTGGGAGTTTTTCTGTGTGTGTGTGTGTGTGTGTTTGTGTTTTAAAGGATAGTAGCAAAAAGTAGGCCAGAACGAGGTGAAGTAGGGGAGAAAAAGTGGTTTAAAAACCCTGAAGATATTGAAAGCTATGAGGGTCCTGCAATCCTATCAGGAAGGGAACGTAAAAAGAGGATGCAAGCATAGACTTTGGGTGAAAATCAAATTTTTCAGTATGTTAGGAATTGCTCAACTAAATAATGAAAGAAAGCTCAGAATGTGAAAGAAATTGAGTCTCTGAGAATTCTGGCTTCTCCGAATAAGAAGAAATCAGCAGGGGTGGCTCATGCCTGTAATCCCAGCACTCAGGGAGGCCGAGGCAGGAGGATCGCTTGAGAAGAGACACGCAGCCCCTGCAGAGGTGGAGCAGATAAGTAGTGGAGGTTGATGGGAGCTGAACTTATATCTGTTTGCTACTCCAGTCATAGAAAGGGTTACATTTACATGTCATGTGCAAAAATAGCTGAAGAATTTAGGGTATGTTTAATAAAAGTTGCAAGAATTCAGAATAAAGTGATGGCTACATAAGAAGGATTTTATATTAATGCTGGTAAGTGTAATTATAAAACACTTTCTTATTTGATGGAGGCTTATTAACACCTATAACATTTCAACCAATCATAATCAAATCTAAATAGACTTAGTGTTCACATTTCAGACACTGTATAAAGAACTTACCTTTCTTTATTCAGAGTTTAGATTATCTGACCTGATTCCATTCTTTGTGCTTTAGCCAAGAGGGAGCTTAATTTCAAGTATACTACCTTATTAGTATATTTCTTTTTCCTGCACATCCAGGCATGATGCACCTCCCTGCACACACATAGTATGGTCTCAAATGTAGAAAACACAAATTAATGCATGAGATGGAAAGTGATCTTACTGTAAGTCATTCTGACTCCCTTGATGTTAATCTCTTGAGAAGTTAGGTACCTCAAACAAAACAACAAAAATAAAACAGGACATTAAGGGAGTATTCGTATTACCTTATTCAGCTCAAACATGAATACTGGAAAATGATACCCAGCTTCCACATGCTTCTGGGAGAGATGTCCAAAGTCACTTGTGTCTGGGGACTGAACTCCGGAAGTGACTTCTTTATCAAAGATCAAGATGAATTGTGTGGTGTTCAGTGAGTCAAATTCAGTTAAGAGAGCTGCCCGTTCTTATCAATAAGAGTCTTTTCTAATAGATAACTGAACATCTCTTTTTGACACTGGCGTATGGGTCAAGGTTTATCATGTTAGAAAATAGTTGGGTGGCTTGATTTGTTTTGTAATCTGTTGCTGTGAATGCCTGTGACAGGGAAAACATGCTCTGTAATTACTAATTATCCAAATGTTACAGGCCTTCTAAAGCTTTCTTAATGTGTGTAATTCCCTAGCTTTGTCCAGTTTGCCATTACATGTTTCATATCACATAAAAATACTTTTGGAAATGTACTCTTTTTAATTAATAAATGTAAGAATTTGATTTGCTGTTGTCTTACTTTCTCAGTAGAAGTGATTAATCATTTCCTAAGACAGCTAGGAATCATTTTTCCTTCTAATATAAGGAGGACATTTTTCTCATTTTTAACATACCTAAAATCAGAATGTTTTATACAAGATGGCATCATAGATTCAATTAAATATGCAATCGTGATTCAACTAAGTAAATTCCAAGGACACTACAATTGCATAATTCATTTCAGAACTAAAAATAAGTTGGTGATGTCTTAAAAGTAATAGCCCAACAGTTTGGCAATATCTTTAAAATTTTAAATAGTCATGTTCTTTATCCAGAAATACTACTTCTAGGAATTCATTTTATATAAACAATCGTGTGCACAAAGATATAGACATACATGTACAAAGATGTTTGTTGTAGTATTGTGTATAGTACAATGGTTAAATAAGTCATAGAATGTTCACACAATAGAATTTTATGAACGTTAACTTAAAATGAGGTAGATGTATTTGTGCAAATATGGAAGGATGTATAAAATCCTGTTTTTTTTTTGAGACAGGGTCTCACTCTGTTGCTCAGGCTGGAGTACAGTGGCACAATCATGGCTCAGTGCAGCTTCTAACTCCTGGGTTCAAGCAATCTTCCTGCCTCAGCCTCTCAAGTAGCTGGAAGTACAGGCACATGCTACTGTGCCAGGTTAACTTACTTTATTTTTTGTAGAGATAGGATCTCACTTTGTTGCCCACACTGGTCTCGAACTCCTGGTTTTAAGCAATCCTCCCGTCTTGGCCTCCCCCAAGTGCTGGGATTACAGTGGTGAACCATTGTGTCCAGCCCAAAATATACTTTTTAAATAATAAAGGCAAGACAGTATGTAGCATATAATCTGATTTTTATAAATAATATGTTTATACTTATAATTGTAATATTTATAGCATTATTATGTTATAGTAATATAAACATATGCTACTATGTTTATAGACATGGAGACCTGGAAAAATATATACCAAACTATTGAGGCAGGATTATTTTTGGGAAGCAGTGGCTCTAGGGAAAGTTTTCACTTTAGCATTATATATGTTTAGATCTTTTTGCAATGTGTATTTTTTCAATCTTTTATTATAGTAAAATAACAAAATTTATGGGTATTGTAAATTTTAAAGATAGGTTTTAAGATTTTAAGGTCTTAATTATTGTTTATTTATTTTATTTTATTTTACTTTATTTTATTTATTTATTTTTTTTTAATTTTTTTTTTGAGATGGAGTCTCACTCTGTTGCCCAGGCTGGAGTGCAGTGATGTGATCTCAGCTCACTGCAACCTCCGCCTCCCAGGTTCAAGTGATTCTTCTGCCTCAGCCTCCCAAGTAGCTGGGATTACAGGCACGTGCCACCACACCTGACTAATTTTTGTATTTTTAGTAGAGACAGGGTTTCACCATATTGGCCAGGCTGGTCTTGAACTCCTGACCTCATGATCCGCCTGCCTTGACCTCCCAAAGTGTTAGGATTACAGGCGTGAGCCTCCGCGCTCTATTATTATTTTTGAGACAGAGTCTTACTCTGTTGCCCAGGCTGGAATGCGGTGGTGCTATCTTGGCTCATTGCAGCCTCCCCCTCCTGGGTTAAAGTAATTCTCATGCCTCAGTCTCCCAAGTAGCTAGGATTACAGGCACATGCCACCATGCCCAGCTAATTTTTGTATTTTTAATAAAGATGAGGTTTCCCTGTGTTGGCCAGGCTGGTCTCAAACTCCTGGCCTCAAGTGACCCACCCACCCTGGCCTCTCAATGTGCTGGGATTACAGGTGTGAGCCACCATGCCTGGCCCAGTTATTGTTCTTAATGACTTTTACTCTAAGTATGGATTCTTCTGATTTAATACTGGGAGCTAAATGCAGTACTAACTCGATTTGCCACCCTAATTGTGAACTTTTCTGTCTCTGTCCAAATCTAATCTCTGATCTGGTGATGGCTGGCACTGGCACACCAAGATCATTTTATTTCTGATATATTCCTCATGCTGTGGAAGGTAAGTTGAATTCAGTTTAGCAAGCATTTATTGTAGACTTCCTACAATTTGAGAAAAATGTTAGATTGATAGAGAAGCATAGATGAAAACACAGGAGTTTTTCATCTGTTTTTCTTGTTTGTCTTTTTTTTGGGGGAGGGGGGTGGGGGACAGGGTCCCACTCTGTTGTCTAGGATGAAATGGAGTGACACAATCTTGGCTCACTCCAACCTCCGCCTCCTGGGCTTAAACTATCCTCCCTCCTTAGCTCGAGTAGCTGGGACTACAGACAAACCCTGTCATGCCTGGATAATTTTTGTATTTTTTGTGGAGACAGGGTTTCACCATGTTGCCTAAGCTGGAGTTTCCCCCCCCTCCCCAAAACAAGGTACAGAGGTGATACAGAAGAGGGAGACGGGAAGGCATACAGTGTCAAGAATGGGCTTCAGAATGGAGGTGGTGATGTCTGAGCCATTTTGAAGGATGGATAGTTATTTGGATATTCCAGGCAGGAGAAACATAATTTATCAAGGCAAGGGAATGTGAAATGGAAAATTCAAATATTCCCTCCTTTTCTACTCCACCCTGCACAGAGTAGTGCCCTAATTAGTGTTGTGATATCCTATTTCAGAATTTAGTCATTGCTGCCTCTGCAAGAGGTCAGTACCTTAGAAATTAAGGAAAAATGGCACGACTGCTTGTTGGCTTGCAAGGAATTCCTTGAACTATACCTCTCTGCTTTATGACTCAACCCACCTACACGTCTGCCTTTCATTCACTCTGTCCCTATCTGTCTGTCTATGGAAGAATCCTAACAGGTAAGGGCACTTGGTCTGAGTTCTGGCCCTGGTCCTTAAAGCTCAGCTGTGCCACTCATGGATCATATGCTAACCACTTTGTAAAAATAAGCCAAGAATAGGAGCAGCTGGCCGGGCACAGTGGCTCACACCTGTAATCCCAGCATTTTGGGAGGCCAAGGCAGGTGGATTGCTTGAGGTCAGGAGTTCGAGACCAGCCTGACCAAATCCCGTCTCTACTAAAAATACAAAAATTAGCCAGGCGTGGTGGCGTGCGCCTGTAGTACCAGCTACGCGAGAGACTGAGGCAGGAGAATTGCTTGAACCCAGGAGGCGGAGGTTGCAGTGAGCCAACATCGCGCCACTGCACTGCAGCCTGGGCGACAGATCGACGCTCCAATGCTCCGTCTCAAAAAAAAAAAAAAAAAAAAAGAATAGGAGCAGCTACTTTGAAACTAAAAATAACATATTCCACTTAATCTTTTTGGGAAAGATGAGAAAAGAAATGTTTCAGTGTTATCCTTTATCTTGGTGGTAAAAGTATTATTTCTTTTGTTACTAATGAGATTGGACATTTGGAGATATGTTTACTGGCCATTTGTGCTTCTGTAAACTACCTGTCCATTGCCTAAGCCTATTTATTTATTTATTTATTTATTTATTTATTTATTTATTTTGAGACAGAGTCTCACTGTGTCGCCCAGGCTGGAGTCCAGTGGCCGAATCTCAGCTCACTGCAAGCTCCACCTCCTGGGTTCACACCATTCTCCTGCCTCAGCCTCCCAAGTAGCTGGGACTACAGGCACCTGCCACCATGCCCGGCTAATTTTTTGTATTTTTAGTAGAGACAGGGTTTCACTGTGTTAGTCAGGATGGTCTCGATCTCCTGACCTCGTGATCCGCCCGTCTCGGCCTCCCAAAGTGCTGGGATTACAGGCGTGAGCCACCACGCCCAGCCCCTATTTTTTTTTTTAAGTTGGGTTGTTCTTTTTTTTTTACCCGCCCCCTTACTTGCGAGGGCTTTTTTTTTTTCTTTTCTTTTCTTTTTTTTTTTTTTGAGA
This sequence comes from Pongo abelii, assembly GCF_028885655.2. Taxonomy (NCBI): domain Eukaryota; kingdom Metazoa; phylum Chordata; class Mammalia; order Primates; family Hominidae; genus Pongo; species Pongo abelii. The sequence continues at coordinate 48,427,093 of NC_071995.2, forward strand.
CGGAGTCTCGCTCTGTCGCCCAGGTTGGAGTGCAGTGGCGCAATCTCTGCTCACTGCAAGCTCCGCCTTCCGGGTTCACGCCATTCTCCTGCCTCAGCCTCCCGAGTAGCTGGGACTACAAGCGCCCGCCACCACGCCCGGCTAATTTTTTTGTGTTTTTCTTAGTAGAGACGGGGTTTCACCGTGTTAGCCAGGATGGTCTTGATCTCCTGACCTCGTGATCCGCCCGCCTCAGCCGCGAGGGCTTTTTTTAAATCCTAAAGATACTAACATTTAAATTGTACCATAGGTATTTGCCAGTGCAGATGGACAAGAAAAATCAGTAAGAAGTGTAAGAATTCGAAAAGAATTAAAACTGTATTTACAGTTTATATGATAATTTATCTAGAAAACTCAAGAGAATCAATGACAGAATTAACTTAAAACAATTTAGTCAGCAAGATATAAAATGAGTACAGAAATCAACAACCTTAATATATGCAAATAATAAGCAGTTAAAAGATACAATAGTAGAGCAAACTTCATTTACAAAAGCAATAAAGGTAAAATATATTTAGGAATAAACTTAAGAAATGTCTAAAACCTTTATGAAAAAAACTTTAAAACCCTGAAAGACAAAAAAGTAGACCTAATAAGTGGAAAGACATCCCTTGTTCTTAGGGCAGTTTGACACCATGAAGACGCCAGGTCTGTCTAAATTACTTTATAAATCTAATCTAATGCCAATAAAAGCTATCAAATTTATTTATAGAGTTAGAAAACTCATTTTTGAAGTTCATTTGGGAAAATAAACATATAAGAATAGCTAAGAGAACACTGAGAAAGAAAAGCTACAAGGAGTGACTACACGTACTAGGTATTAAAACATCCTATAGAGACTGTAATTAAAACTGTTTAGTATGGCACACAGATTAGAAGGCAGACCTAGAATAACAAGTAACAAGTTCAGAGCTAGACGGGTATATCTGGGAATTTAGTATACAATAAAGATTACATTACTAATCACCAGGACAAAAATGTACTTTTAAATAAATGACACTAGGACAGCTGGAAAAACATTAATTAGCTCCATATCTCATACCATGTATAAGCATAAACTTCAGGCTAGGTGTGGTGGCTCATATCTGTAATCCCAGCACATTGGGAGACCAAAGTGGGCAAATCACTTGAGGTCAGGGGTTCGAGGCCAGGCTGGCCAACATGGTGAAACCCCATCTCTACTAAAAATACAAAAAAATTAGCTGGGTATGGTGGTGAGTGCCTGTAGTCCCAGCTACTCAGGATGCTGAGGCATGAGAATCACGTGAACCTAGGAGGCGGAGGCTGCTGTGAGCCAAGATTGTGCCACTGCAATCTGGCCTGGGCGAAAGGGTGAGACTTTGTCTCAAAAAAAAAAGTATAAACTTCAAAAATCAGAGATCTATATGTAAAAAAGAAACCATTAAGTGCCAAACGAGCCCGTGCACTGTGGCTCACGCCTGTAATCCCAACACTTTGGAAAGCCGAGGCGGGTGGATCACCTGAAGTCAGGAGTTTGAGACCAGCCTGGCCAACATGATGAAACCCCATCTCTACTAAAAATACAAAAAATTAGCCAGGGGTGGTGGTGGGTGCCTGTAATCCTGGCTACTCAGGAGGCTGAGGCAGGAGAATCGCTTGAACCTGGGAGGCGGAGGTTGCAGTGAGCCGAGATCATACCATTGCACTTCAGCCTGGGCAACAAGAGTGAAACTCTATCTCAAAAAAAAGAAAAAGTGCCAAATGAAAACATCACAAAACTTTCCTATAATCCAGCATATAGAAAGCCTTATAGAAAGGCTCAGAATGCAGATGTAATTTTAAAAACTACATAAAATATTTTTGTTGTGGTTAAAAAACGCATAAATTTATCCTTTGACTGTTTTTAAGTATATATTACGGTATTGGTAACTGTACGCATGTTATTGTACAGCAGATCTCTAGAACTTCTTCATCTTGTGTGACTGAAATTCCATACCTGTTGAACAACAACTCATTTCCCCCTCCTCTCAGCCTCCAGCAACCACCATTCTACTTCCTGCTTCTATGAATTTGAGTACTTCATATAACTGGAATCATGCAGTATTTGTCTTTTTGTGATTGGCTTATTTTACTCGGCACAGTGTCCTCAGGGTTCATCCATGTTGTAGCATATGATGGGATTCCCTTATTTTTTTAAGGCTGAATAATATTTCTTTGTATGTATATACCATGTTTTACTTATCTGTTCCACAACAGTGGGGATTTGGTTGCTTCCACATCTTAGTTATTGTGAGTAATGCTGCAGTGAACATGAGTGTACAAATATCTCTTTGAGATCCTGTTTTCGGTTCATTTGGAGATATATCCAGAAGTGGAATTGCTCGGTCATATGGTAAATCTATTTTTTTAATCTTTGAAGAAACTCCGTACTATTTTCCTTAGAAGCTATATCATTTTACAATCCCACCAGTGGTGCACAAGCATTCCAATTTCTCCAAATCCTCTTCAACACGTATTTTCTGATTTTTTGATATAGAAAAAAATTCTAATGGATGTAAGTAAGGTATGGCCGTTCTAGTGGCTGTGAAGTAGTACCTCATTGTGGTTTTGATTTTCATTTCCTTGAAGAAAGTGATGTTGAGCATTTTTTCATATGATTGTTGGTTGTTTATCTTCTCTGGAGAAATGTCTATTCAAGTCCTTTGCCCATTTAAAAACTTGGGTTAATTTTTTTTTGTTACTGGGTTATAAGAGGTCTTTATTTTGGATATTAACGCCCTACCCAATATATGGCTTGTAAATATTTTCTCCCATTTTGCAGGTTATCTTTTTATTCTGTTGATTGTTTCTGTGATGTGCGGAAGTTTTTAAGTTTAAGGTAGTCTTATTTGCCTATTTTTTCTCTTATTGCCTGTGTTTTTGGTGTCACGTTCAATAAATCGTTGTCTAATCCAATGTCGTGAAGGTTTTTCCCTCTATTTTCTTCTAGGAGTTTAGTTTCCGGCCTTGCCGGTTAGGTCTTTAATCTATTTTGAGTCAATTTTTGTATATCATGTTAAATAAGGACCCATTTTTCATTCTTTTGCATGTGGATATTCAGTTTTCCTAACACATTTGTTGAAGAAACTATCCTTTCCTCATTGTGTAGTTTTGGCACCTTTGTTGAAGATAATTTGACCTTCTATGTGAGGGTATATTTCCAGGCTGTCTATTGTTCCGTTGGTCTTCCTGTCGGTCTTTATGCCAGTACCAAACTATTTTGAATACTGGAGCTTTGTAATCTTTTTTTTTAAAAATAGGGACACAGTCTCACTGTGTTTCCCAGGCTGGTCTGCAACTCCTGGGCTCAAGCGATTCTCCCCGCTCAGCCACCCAAAGTGTTGGGATTACTTCTGTGAGCCACCATGCCCATCCTGTAATAGTTTCGAAATAAGGAAATATAGGCCGGGTGCGGTGGCTCACGCCTGTAATCCCAGCACTTTGGGAGGCCAAGGCAGGTGGATCACTTGAGGTCAGGAGTTCAAGACCAGCCTGACCAACATGGTGAAACCCTGTCTCTACTAAAAATACAAAAATTAGCTGGGTGCGGTGGTTCACACCTGTAATCCCAGCTGTTTGGAAGGCTGAGGCGGATGATCATGAAGTCAGGAGTTCGAGACCAGCCTGACCAACGTGGTGAAACCCCGTCTCTACTAAAAATAAAAAAAATTAGCCAGGCGTTGTAGCAGGCATCTCTAATCCCAGCTACTCAGGAGGCTGAGGCAAGAGAATCCCTTGAACCCAGGAGGCGGAGGTTACACACACACACACACACATACACACACACATTGCACCATTGCACTGTAGCCTGGGCAATAGACTGAGACTCCATTTCAAAAAAAAAAAAAAAAAAGAAATATGAAGACTTCAGCTTTGTGCTTCTTTTTAAATATTATTTTGGCTATTTGGAATCTTTTGAGATTCTGTGTAAAAAGTTTAGAATTGTTTTTTCTATCTCTGGAAAAAAAATGCCATTGGGATTTTGATAGGGATTCCATTGAATCTTTAAAATGCTTTGGACAGTAACGACATTTTAACAATATAAAGTCTTCCAGTCCATGAACACTGGATCTCTTTCCTATGTCTTCTTTAATTTCTTCCAGAGATGTTTTACAGTTTTTAATGTACAAGTTTTTCACCTCCTCAGTTAAGTCTATTCCTAAGTATTTTGTTCTTTTTGATGTTATTATAAATGACATTATTTTCTTAATTTTCTTTTCAGGTAATTCATTGTTAGTGTATAGAAACACAATTGATTTTTTTTTTTTTTTTTTTTTTTTAAAAGAAACGGGGTCTGCCTCTGTTGCCTAGGCTGGAATGCAGCGGTGTGATCGTAGCTCACCGCAGCCTCGACCTCCTGGGCTCAGGTGATCCTCTTCAGTTTTTTTGAAAGAGTTTGAGAAAGATTTACACTAATTCGTATTTAAATGTTTGATAGAATTCTCCAGTGAAGCTGTCAGGTCCTGGGCTTTTCTTTGTTGGGGAGTTTTTAGTTACTGATTCAATCTCCTTACTAGTTATAGATCTGTTGAGATTTTCTGTTTTTTCATGATTCAGTCTTGGTAGGTTTACGTTTCTAGGAATTTATCCAATTTTTTTGTAGATTATCCAATTTGTTGGCAGGTAGTCTTTCTTTTATAGTAGTCTTTCATAGTAGTCTTTTTTTTTTCTTTTTTTTTGAGAAAGTTCTCTCTGTCACCCAGGCTAGAGTGCAGTGGTGCGATTATGGCTCACTACGGCCTCAATTCTCCCACCTCAACCCCGCCCCCACCCCCAGCCCTGGGTAGCTGGCACTACATGAGCAGACACACCCATGCTCAGCTAATTTTTGTGTTTCTTTGTAGAGACGAGGTGTTGCCATGTTGCCCAGGCTGGTCTGGACCTCCTGGCCTCCCACCTCGGCCTCCCAAAGTGCTGAGATTACAGGCATGAGCCTCTGTACCCAGCCCATAGTCTCTTATAATTCCTTTTATTTCTGAGGCATCCAGTTGTAATGTCTCCTCTTTTATTTCTTATTTTAGTTATTTGAATCTTCTTTCTTTTTTTTCTCAAGAAAGCTAAGGATTTGTCAATTTTGTTGATCTTTTCAAAAAAGCAACTCATTTGTTGATTTTGCCCCCATTTCTCTGTTCTCTGTTTCATTTAATTCTACTCTAATCTTTATTGTTTCTTTCCTTTTGCTATTTTTTTTGTTTGTTTTTGAGACGGAGCCTTACTCTGTTGCCCAGGCTGGAGTGCAGTGGCATGATAGCTCACTGCAACCTCCGCCTCCTGGGTTCAAGCAATTCTCCTGCCTCAGCCTCCTGAGTAGCTGGGATTACAGGTGCACACTACCACACCTGGCTAGTTTTTGTATTTTTAGTAGAGACGGGGTTCCAGGCTGTTCTGGAACTCCTGGCCTCAGATGATCCACCCGCCTTGGCCTCCCAAAGTGCTGGGATTACAGGCATGAACCACCACGCCCAGCACCTTCTGCTAATTTTGGATTCGTTTGTTCTTTTTTTAGTTCCTTATGATGTAGTTTGGTTGTTGATTTGAGAACTTAATTCTATAATAATTTTTAAAAACCTATCTTTTGCATGGTTTAAAAAAAGCCATAAACAATGTCAAAAAACGGATGCCATACTGAAAGAAAATATTTCTTTCTTTCTTTCTTTTTTTTTTTTTTTTAAAGATAGAGTGTCACTCTGTTGCCCAGGCTGGAGTGCAAGTAGTGGGATCATGGCTCAGGCAGCCTCGACCTCCTGTGCTCAAGTGATCCTCCTGCCTCAGCCTCCTGAGTAGCTGGCCCTACAGGCACATGCCACCACATGGCTAATTTTTTATTTTTTGTAGAGGTAGTGTTTTATTATGTTGCCCAGGCTGGTCTCATACTCTTGGGCTCATGCGGTCCTCCCATTTTGGCCTCCCCAAATGCTTGGATTACAGGTATGAGTCATCACACCTGGCCCAAAAATATAAGGAAAATTAAATAAACAGAGAAGGCTGATACAAAAAATGGCCAAGTGACATGAACATTCACTTCACTTAATAACAGACAACATAAAATGGCCCTTAAGTCCTCTGTAAAAATGTTTAATCTCACTAATGATAAAGGAAACACAAAACTATACTAGGATATGAATTCTTAGCTGTCAAGTTGGCAGCAATCAAAAAGCTAGACAACACACTCTGAAGGTTAGGCGGTGGAGAAGTAGGTATACCTGTACATTGCTAGTAGTAATGCAGTGTGGTAAAAACTGTTTTGGGGGAGGAATTTTTCAAGATGTGACAAAATTTAACACGTATTTGCTTTTTTATTTAGAATTCTCTCTTGTCATAATTTACTCTGAAGGTAAGCCCTGATTAGTGTAAAAATATATTTGCAGGAGGCTATTTGTTGCATTATTTTTAACTGTAAAATATTAGAAACATCTACATGCCCAGACATAGGATAATAGTTGAATAAACTGTGTACAATAGTTGTACTATACAGCTGTAAAAAAGAATGAAGAAAGCTGATAGAGAATGATTTCCCGGGTATATTGTTAAGTGGAAAAGCAAAGTGCAAAAAAACACAATATGCTTACTTTTGTGTATGAAAGACAGGGAAATGAAAAGATATACATGTCTGCTTATTTGTGTAAAAAATAGTAAATATGTATGTATCTACTACCTATAGCAAAGGTGGGTGGGATTGGGGCAGAAGTGATTGTTCAGGTAGTAAAACTTCTTTAAGCTAACTTTTTGGTATAGTTTTGACTTTTGGAACATGTTAACTTTTAATCAGCAAGATTGGGAAAGACTTATAGGATATAAACAAAAAAATGAACCTAACTATGTGAACTATATAACCACATCAAAGCAGGAAAGGATGAGAACTAGCTCAAACAGCTTTTGACCATGATACTTTAACTATATGTCCTCAGTCTAAAGACCAAAAGGACTACAAATAAATACTGAACACTAGTTAGAAAATTTATTTTTCATGTTGACGTAAGATAGCAATTTTTGGCTGGGTGCAGTGGCTCACGCACATAATCCCAGCACTTTGGGAGGCCAAGGTGGGTGGATTGCTTGAGTCCAGGAATTTGAGAGCAACCTGGGCAACATAGTGAAACTCCATCTCTACCAAAAATACAAAAAATTAGCTGGGTGTGCACCTGTGGTCCCAGCTACTCACACGAGTTTGAGGTGAGAGGATTGCTTGAGCCTGGGATGTGGAGGTTGCAGTGAGCTGAGATCATGCCTCTGCACTCCAGCCTGGGTGACAGAGACCCTGTCCCAAAAATAAAAAATAAACAATTTTTAAAATGTACTTCCTGTGTATGGTAGGATTAATAAATGAGTAAAATATATTGAGAATATTGTTTCATCCTATTAGAGAGGGGAATTATAAGTGGAAAGAGGGAAAATTAGAATGATGTTGAATTGGAAATGGAGGTATTAATATGAACTCATCATTTTGAATATAGTTAGAAACAGATGTAGTTATATGTGTATGAATTTCTTGATCCATCAAAAGGGCTTAGAAAAGATACCCCGATAGCACTGAGTACCCCTGCTTCTAAGATCCTGGTTTTTAAATACCATTCATTCTTCACTGAAAGGAGCCACTTTTCCTTGAAGAAAGGTATAATTCTAGGTCTGGAGCAGGAAAAGTACCTCATGAGCATGGAATATCTTATGTCATAAAACAACTGCTCAAAATGATGGAACTGTGTCCAAAGGACAAAAGAACCAGTATGAAGGGACTCCTATTGGCCAAGTCTGCCAAAATATGAGCATCAAAATAATGATAGTAACAGAATAGTCATGGAATAAAATGAGAAATCAGTGGGCTCAGAGTGATATAAATAACTAGGGGAGAAAGGAAAGCTTTTTTTCTTTCTTTTTTTTCTTTTGAGATGGAGTCTCGCTCTTTCACCCAGGCTGGAGTGCAGTGGCACAGTCTTGGCTCACTGTAACCTCCGCTTCCCGGGTTCAAGCAATTCTTGTGCCTCAGCCTCCCAAGTAGCTGGGACTACAGGCATGCGCCACCATGCTCGGCTAATTTTTGTATTTTCAGTGGAGATGGGGTTTCGCTATGTTGGTCAGGCTGGTTTCGAACTCCTGACCTCAGGTGATCCACCCTCTTCAGCCTCCCAAAGTGCTGGAATTACAGGCATGAGTCACCATGCTAGCCAGGAAAACTTTTTCTTATAATAAATACCAACTAATAAATATAGAAGAAATGGTGGAGCTATAAAATTATCGTATTGTAATAGTTATTATCATAATTGATTCCGTGCTCACTTCAGCAGCACATATACTAAAATTGGAACGATACAGGGAAGATTAACATGGCCCCTGAGCAAGGTGACACACAAACTTGTAAAATGTTCCATTAAAAATAAAAAATATTTTTAAAAAAATGGCGGGCGCGGTGGCTCACACCTGTAATCCTATTCACTTTTGGATGCCAAGGCAGGAGAATCCCTTGAGCCCAGGAGTTTGAGACCAGCCTGGGTAACATAGGGAGACCCCATCTCTATTTACAAAAAAAAAAAAAAAAAAAAAAAGTTGATTCCACCAAGAATTATCAATGGATGCTAAAACTAGTGAGTTGAAAGGTTGACAAAGTATGTAACATTTACATAGTCTCAAAAGTATCCTCCCATGAATTGCTTATTAATTGCAAATGGAAGAATGGTAAGTTTACAGTGAGTTTATTTAACAGATACCATAGTCACCAAAGTAGCCAACTTTGCAATTAAAGTTATATTACCATAGTGGAGCAGACACCTCCTGACATCATGTTTTGAGAAAGACATTATTTCTGGCTGGGCATGGTGGCTCATGCCTGTAATCCCAGTGCAGCATTTTGGGGGCTGAGGCAGGAGGATTCCTTGAGACCAGTAGTTGGAGACCAGCCTGGGCAATGTAGTGACACCCCATCTTTACAAAAAAAAAAGAAGACAACAAATTATTTCTATGGTATTTCTGCCAAATTGCATAACCTGAAATTAATTATAAGGAAATATCAAGCAAGCCAAAATTAAAGAACATTTTACAAAATAACTAGTCTGTACTAAAATATCAAGATAATAAAAGAAAAAGTAAGGCTGAGAAACAGTTCTGGATTATAGGGGAATTGAGACAGGACAACTAAGTAGGATTTCCTCCAGTAGATCCCAGATCAGGAAAAAAGGTGGGAGGGAAAACCTGTAGAGGACATTATTGGGACAATAGACTATGTTGGAATGTGGATTGTGGGTTAGATAATAGTTTATATCAATGTTGAATTTCTGTATTTTGGCTGGTAATCCCAGCACTTCGGGAGGCTGAGGCGGGTGGATCACTGGAGCCCAGTTCAAGACCAGCCCTGGGCAACATACATAGCAAGACCTCATCTAAAAAAAAAAAAAAAAAAAAAAAGAATTTCTGGGGTTTGTCGTTTTGTTTTTTTGAGACACAGTCTTGCTCTGTCACCCAGGCTGGAGTACAATGGTGTGATCTCGGCTCACTGCAACCTCCGCCTGCTGGGTTCAAGTGATTCTTCTGCCTCAGCCTCCTGAGTAGCTGGAATTACAGGCATGTGCCACCATGCCTGGCTAATTTCTGCATTTTTAGTAGAGACAGGGTTTTACCAGTGTTGGCCAGGCTGGTCTCGAACTCCTGACTTAAAGTTATCCGCCCACTTAGGCCTTCCAAAGTGCTGGGATTTTGGCCTCCCAAAGTGTGAGCCGTTGCACCCGGCCAATTTTTCTGGATTTTGAGTAATGTCCTGGGGTTATATAAGAGAAAATTCCTTATTTTTAGGAAATATGTTTGAAACATTTCTGAAGAAGTAAGTACATATACTTTGATCTCAGCGGTTTTTGTAATTCTAAGAAAATAATTAGACATGTGCTAAGGTGAAAATACTGAATTATTCTTTCTATGAATAGTTTCAAAAATTTGGAAATAAGCTAGTATCTGATAATAAGGAGTTGTGTAAGTAAATCATGGCACATTCGTGCAGTGAAATACTATGCAGCCCTTAAAAGTTATGTTGTTGGTCTGTACACAGTGAGGTGTTTCTCCTTGTATTAGTGGAGGTTTTTTGGTTGCAAGAAACAGAAGCTGGCTGGGCGTGGTGGCTCACGCCTGTAATCCCAGCACTTTAGGAGGCTGAGGCGGGCAGATGACAAGGTCAGGAATTCAAGACCAGCCTGACCAAGATGGTGAAACCCCGTCTCTACTAAAAATACAAAAATTAGCTGGGCGTGGTGGTGCATACCTGTAGTCCCAGCTACTTGGGAGGCTGAGGCAGGAAAATGGCTTGAACCCGGGAGGCGGAGGTTGTAGTGAGCTGAGATTGCGCTGCTGCACTCCAGCCTGGGCGACAGAGCGACACTCTATCTCAAAAAAAAGAAACAGGTCAACTTACATAGGCTACCTTAAATAGCTGAGGTAGGTCATAGAAACAAATCAACATTTGAGAAACCCCTAGAAAGGAGAGAGAAGTCTGGGAATCTCAACCTTGAAGTTTAAAACCTTCCTTCTTTCTAGGGCATTGTCACATTGTCATTAAAGTGATTCCATTTTAGGACCTAGAGTTTCTTGATTCAGAGTTTAAATTAAAAAAAAAAAAGGATCTCATTGGTCTAGCTCTTATAAGGGGTATATTTACTTTACAGAGAGGTATGGAAGGATAGTTTGTGTGTGGATTAGGCCCATTCCTAGACAAAAGGAAACTATTTTTTTGTAACTTAGGAAGCTACCTCAGCTGTTATCTACCTCAGTAAGATTTTGTAAGAGTTTTTTTTTTTTTTTTTTAGCAGAATACAAAATAACTGTGTACAGTATGATTCAATTTTATGGAACTATAGAGTGAGCTTTGGGGTGGGGGTAGAAAATGAAGAGTTTTGTTTGGATGTGTTAATTTTGAGATTCCTATTAGACATTCAAATAGAGAGCTGAACTTTTTTGTGCCCAAAGTGGCAAACAAGTAACATCTGCCCTTATGTTTTTCTAGATCAAAATCAATCCTTCTCTTCCTGTGGCATAGAACTGAGGGGTCTCAACCAAGTTTTCTTTCAGACAGTTAAGAAAATCCTAAGCTTCTTTTCTTGAAAAATAATGAGTGTTCTCCAGGCACCTGCACAGCACTCATTCCATTTGAGGCAGGATTTCCTGCTTGGCACAGATGCATGTTAGACTCAGTATTCTGTCCCCACCCACCTCCCCACATGTCTGTCAACTCTTTGTCTGGTGTGTTAAGCAGTCATACATCATTCTGGACTTCACTTTCCTCCTCCATAAAATTATCCTTGGCTTCTTTTATTTTTGTTTTTGATTTTTATTTCTAATTGGTCTTAATCAAATTATAAATAAAAATCACCTGAACACCCCCGTTACCTTTTTTTTTTTTTTTAAACAATTGAGGCAGTGATAGTTCAGCTCACAGTGGTAAACACTTTTAAGAGCCGGAAGCTAATAAATGCAAATGTTTACTTTTTCAGATATCCACACAGAAGCAGTTCAGGCTGCACTGGCAAAGCATAAAGAACAGAAGATGGCTTTGCCCATGCCAACCAAAAGGCGATCCACATTTGTTCAGTCTCCTGCAGATGCCTGCACGCCTCCTGGTAGGTTTATCAGAGCTTTTTCTCTCTGACAGTTACTACCTTGATGTTCCTGAAATAAGTTCTGCTTTTTCTTTTCTGAGGTAAGAACCAGAATCTTCTCCCCACCATTAGAGGAATGTAAGAGAACACTCTGAGGTGGCAGATTTTGCTTGTCATCTCGTAAACAACACACAAAAAGATGCCTTAAGAGTAAAACTATTCAAAACTAAACAAAAAAACTTTCCTTCTGAATTTCCAGTCTTTTTTTTTTTTTTTTTTTGGCTGTAATCCCCAAACTTATGTAGTCATAAATACAGGCCAAAGCTTAGGCCAAAATCCTGCTATGTTAAATAGCCACTTTCATTGTCACCCAATATACTACCTGTAGTCATATATTTAATTCATTTGTACTCCTAAACCAAATGCTTCGTCTCTGCAGCAGGCATGAGAATAGTTGGACTTGGGACAAAAGTTTTTGTGTCATTAACAATTATGGAAGAGCAATCATGCAAAGTTGTAATGGACCTGCAAAACATATATAAGTGTGTTTTTGTGTGTGTGTGTTAATGTATTTTGTACACATTTATTTATTTTTTAAGAATCTACTTTTTATAATGGGGTCATGAGATCAGTGGGAACTAGGTATCTTCATCCCATCCCTGTTCACCAGACTTGAATCCTTATGCTCCCTAAGGTAAATTTAAGAGTTATAACTTCATATTTGAGGAATAACTAGAAACAATCTAAGTTGTCTTGTCTGTTCAGAATCTTTCCCAAATTTTTTTTAAAACCTTAAAAAAAATTTTTTTTAAAACTTCTCTAGTGGAAGCTCGAAAAAAATTTTTTTTTAGATCAAATCCCAGACAAGATCTTGATATAGGCCTTTGAGACTAAACATAGTAAATCTATTTCAGAGCCTCAATATAGTGTCTCTCTTTCTACTTTCATGTTACTGGTAATGAAATCTTTGAGAACAAATTTCCCCATACTTTTTTGGCCTAAACTACTTAATATAGTCTTTGGGGAGATTCCTAGGTTGCCTTGTGGTTGACTTTGATTCACAGCTCTCAAGTTGTTGAGCTGTTCATACTGATCCTATTCCCTGATCCAGATTAATATTAATAGTTTTCTTCTCGGTTTTGGCTAACTTCTCAGAGCATTTGGGTATGGTGTGGGCTCATTAACTGTGTGTGCTTTTTTTCTTCACATCTGTGGTGTCAACATGTTTGAAAGAGAAATAGCTTTGTGGCTTCAAGTGTTTCTCAAAATGTATCATAGGATACCTCTAGCCGGCTATCACAGTAAGACAGTTTGTGTCTATAATGGTGCATACCTCAAAACTACTCATTGAAAATCTTGGATGGTTTCCCTTCCACATTAGTACAGCACAAGTTGGGTCCTCATGGACAAAGGGGGCTCTCAGTTTAGTAGCTGTTTCTTTTTGGCAGATTACACTGCAGTGTGGCTGAGGGTTCAGTTGCAGTAAATGGCAAAGGGTAGGGAGCAGCATGACATGTAGTTCTTGGAAATAATCCCCTCCAAAGCTGTATCAAAGACATGCAGTTTCAGAGTAAATAGGCTGCCCTTATGGCTTTGGGTGAAATGTGAGAATGCAGCAAAGGACCTTGAGAATACTCAGAAGGAGTGGAAACCTTTTTTATCCCCTTTTACAAAAGTCACTGCCTGAGGGGAATTCACCAGCTCTAGAAACAAATCGCAGCTGTTCATTGCTGAATGAGACTGTAGTCCTTTGAAATTAACTATAGGCCTCTGTATTTCTAGACACTAATGTTCTCCTCTGTCTGCAGCCTTGAAGTTGTGGCCTAATGTTCTTGATCATATTATGTGTTTTATACATAATAATTTCATGATTCCAAAGATACAGTCCTTTCTCCTAAGACTTGTATTCAGCAGAACAGAGTAATAAAAAGGTTCTGTACCCATTTATCTCCTGTTCTGGGGATCTCTGGATAGTATCTGAGAAGCCTTCATGTGCTGTGAGGGACATCTGTGTTGTCAAATAGAAGAGGAATTCTCTCACAACAAGGGGAAACATTGAGCGCACCCTGCATAGTGATTTCTCACACAGCCCCCACATGGGATATCTTGATGCTGTCATGCAACACTTACACACATGCCTAAGACAAATACTTTGCTCTAGTGAGGAAATGTGGGAAGAACTCTTATCATAAGGCTTCCATTAGCTCCTTTCATTTTAGGGAGTAGAATTTGCTGTTCCCACATTAGGAATCGATTCCATTCTTTCCAAGATCTTAAGAGCTACCAATTGGCTGTTTCCAATGCCTAGTTGTAGTTTAATCCTGCATCAGTATCTCCCAGAACTTGTTACAGCCTAACCCAACGATGTGGAATAGGTTTTATCTCCCATATGTACTCTGATAGCCACAGAAACACTGAAGCTTAGAAGATGCCGAGGCTGTGTTCAAGGGAAGGGAGGAGGAAGAAAACTTACATTAATCATTGCCATTAAAGGCTTTAAAAAAAAAAAATCAGCTTCTGGCCAGCTACCAAAGTGACCTAAAGCCAGGTGCGGTGGCTCGTGCCTGTAATCCCAGCACTTTAGGAGGCTGAGGCGGGCAGATCAGGAGATCAGGAGTTCGAGATCAGCCTGACCAACAAGGTGAAACCCCGTCCCAGCTAAAAATACAAAAATTAGCCGGGTGTGGTGGTGCGTTCCTGTAGTCCCAGCTACTCAGGAGGCTGAGGCAGGGGAATTACTTGAACCTGGGAGGCAGAGGTCGCAGTGAGCCGAGATCGTGCCATTCAGTCCAGCGTGGGTGACAGAGCGAGACTCCATCTCAAAAAACAAAACAAAAGTGACCTAAAAACAGTTGTGGTGCCCGGCGCAGTGGCTCACGCCTGTAATCCCAGCACTTTGGGAGGCTGAGGCGGGTGGATCACAGGGTCAGGAGATCGAGACCATCCTGGCTAACACAGTGAACCCCGTCTCTACTAAAAATACAAAGAATTAGCCGGGCGTGGTGGCAGCACCTGTAGTCCCAGCACTTTGGGAGGCTGAGGCGGGTGGATCACAAGCTCAGGAGATCGAGACCATCCTGGCTAACACAGTGAACCCCGTATCTACTAAAAATACAAAAAATTAGCCGGGCGTGGTGGCAGCACCTGTAGTCCCAGCTACTCGGGAGGCTGAGGCAGGAGAATGGCGTGAACCTGGGAGGCAGAGCTTGCAGTGAGCCAAGACCGAGCCACTGCATTCCAGCCTGGGCGACAGAGCCAGACTCCGTCTCAGATAAATAAATAAATAAATAAATAAAACAGTTGTGGCCAGGTGTGTTGGCTCATACCTGTAATCTCCACACTTTGGGAGGCCGAGGTGGGAGGATTGCTTGAGCCTAGGAGGGGACCAGCCTGTGCAATATAGTGAGACCTCATCTCTACAAAAAATTAAAAAGTTAGCCGACTGTGGTAGTGCATGTCTGTGGTTCCAGCTACTTGAGAGGCTGAGGTGGGAGGATCGCTTGATCCCCAGAGGTCGAGGCTGCAGTGAGCCGAGATCAATCAACCGTACTCCAACTTGGGAGATAGAGTGAGACCCCATCTCTTTAAAAAAAAAACAAAAACAAAAAGTTGTGCCACTCTTGCAGGGAAAAATTAGCCTAATATTTTACAGGATTTAGTTGCATCTTTCTTTGTACACTGCCTGAGATGTTACAGCATACATCATAAAGCACATCTTGGGTCAAGGCTCTCACTCTGCACTTGCTGTCCTGTATGCACCTGGTTTCTGGGATAACTTCTAGAGTACACCAGCCAGTCAGCTTCTTTGGGAGGCACTCAATACGTAACTGTTTGAATTACTGAACTGATGAAAATTTAGAGCTGCTCTTTTTGAGGGATTTAATAAAAAGGATTAAGGAGTAAAATATGTCAGATATTTTGGCTTTATTTATAGTATCATATAGTCTAGAAAATATGGTAAATAGTTGGCATGGGAAATAATTTGTCTTTTGTTCACAAATCACTCTCAAATGAAAAGATGTCAGTCACCCTAAAATTTGCTTATTGATATGTACACTAATTTCTATCTTGTGAATTAGAAAATTTAAATTCTCTAAATTGGTAGCAATCTATGGTTCTTTTAGTGCTTGTGGCCTTTTTCAGAGTCTTTTAGACTGCTTGAATTACTGCCATCCAGTTCCCTTTATGTGCTGAAATCATTTACTAATGTCATGAGGCAATTACCTCAGCTCTTTCTTTGTGGGGGTTCTTTGTGTAATGCTATTACTCATTCATACGGAAAAGCACAATGCAAAAACTACAGCATATATTTTTTCCCTCTAAGCTTTTTCTGCACCCTTGTGGACTTACCCTTTGCTGCATTCTGAGAGTGCACGGATGACCAAATAGACCACATAATGACCCTAAAGCACAGTAAGCTATTTCAACTGGCTTAAATTTAGAAGTCTGTCTCACATAGGGCTCTGCTTGAGAGTAGCTAGAGTAATTCATGGGGCCAGAAGACAAGGAGAATTTCCCTCCTTTTTTTTTTTTTTTTGACACAGTCTCTGTCACCCAGGCTGGAGTATAGTGGCTCAATCACAGTTCACTGCAGTCTCAAACTCCCAGGGTCAAGCAGTCCTCCCACCTCAGCCTCTCTAGTAGCTGGAACTGCAGGTGCATACTACCACACCCGGCTAATATTTTTATTTTTTGTAGAGATGGAGATGGGGTCTCACTATGTTGCTCAAGCTGGCCTCAAATTCCTGGGCTCAAGAGATTCTTCAAAGTGTTGGGATTATAGGCATGAGCCACCACACCCTGCTGTATATTTCTATATATGAAAATGATACCCAGGAACAGACTGGGATATTATCCTTTTAACCTACTTTAATAATGCTTCATGGAATTATAGTACATTATGGTATGCAAAGAACTTTCACATACTAATGACTGCCCTGTGTCATTTGTTTCTCATAAGTACTCTGTAAAGTAGGAAGGGCAGATTTAGAGATAAGGAAATAAGCAGGTTCATAGTCACTAAGTAATTTGCCCCAGGTCAAATAGCAATTAAGTGTCAAACTCAAAATCTTCTTGGTTGTGTTCATTATTCCACTAAAGTGTCATGTTTATTTAGAAAATTCTCTTTACTGTATAGCCGCAGCTCATGCCTATAATCCCAGCACTTTGGGAGGCTGAGGCCCGAGGATCCTTTCAGCCCAAAAGTTTGAGACCAGCCTGGGCAACATAGCAAGAGATCTCATCTCTACAAATAATTTTTTTAAATTCCTTCGTAGTGCTAAATAAAATAAAAATTTTTTAAATTAGCTGGGTGTGGTAGTGTGTGCCTGTGGTTCTAGCCAGTCAGGAGGCTGAGGTGGGAGAATCACTTGAGTCAAGGCTGCAGTGAACCATAATCACAGCATTGTACTGCAGCCTGGGTGACAGAGTGAAACCTCAACTGAAAAAAAAAAGAAAAAAGAAAAATTCCTCTTTCCCTAATAGATACTCACGTGTATTCATGGTACTAGAATGAGCATTTTTACAACCAAATTAAATAACTGTTGCCTTCTGAATGCTTATAGTCCTAAATATATATCAGTCAGTTAATTTGAACTTAGAATACCTGCTGATTTACCAGGTTGGGGAGTCTTTCCTAAATATTCTAATTTTAACCTAAACCACAAAGTAAACAAAGTTGGCAAATCAGACCTCCATAATAAATGTGCTCTAATTAATAGAGTCAGATCATTTTAATAGTGTATTTTATGATTGGTGTGGGGTATGACCAATGGTCCACAATTACTTGGGAGACTAGTGAATATCCAGTGTTCTTTAAGCCAAAGTACAATAAAAACCCACTGTGTCCGGTTGAATTTGTTTGAATACCTGATTGTAAAATTTAAGGTTTGCTGATAAGAGTAATGTTATGGTTACCATTTATTGCATGCCCTCAGTGTACCAGTCAAAGGGCTAAGTGCTTAACATATATTTTTTTCATTTTTAGTTCACTCAACAGTCTTCTACCCCATTTTACAGATGAGAAAACAGGTTTAGAGAGGGTCAGTAACTTGTCCAGACTTCTGTTTTTAGACATATCAGTTAGATAACCTGAAAATTATCTCCTAGAAAGATAGGGGAGAGAAAATGTTCTTTTAGAAATACTGGGTAAAATGTAACCAGCTTTTAAAAAAATGTATACAGGAGCAAGGGAGAATGATGAACACTGAAAATCAGAATGGTGAGGTGGTGCTTACTTCCGCTGGGCTGTAGGGAGGAGAATCAGTAAACCAGGGACCTTAATTTTAACTATAATGATAAAACCTTGGGCCCATCTAAGGTTGCAAGCTGGAATTAAGATCCCTGGAGGGACTTGCATCTTTAGCAGTTGGGTGAATTAGAAAAAAGAAACCTGTCAAAAAAGCTTGCCTGAGGCTGGGCGTGGTGGCTCACGCCTGTAATCCCAGCACTTTGGGAGGCTGAGGTGGGTGGATCACGAGGTCAGGAGATCAAGACCATCCTGGCTAACACGCTGAAACCTCGTCTTTACTAAATAATACAAAAAATTAGCCGGGCATGGCGGTGGGCGCCTGTAGTCCCAGCCACTCGGTAGGCTGAGGCAGGAGAGACCCTGTCTCAAAAAAAAAAAAGAAAAAAAGGAATTAGCAAATTTGGCACTTTTCTTCCCTTAAAATCAGCAAGCTAAATGTTTTTATTGATTGATTGATTGATTGATTGAGACAGGGTCTGGCTCTGTTGCCCAGGCTGGAGTGCAGTGCATGATCGTTTCCTGGGCTCAGGCCATCCTCTCAAGTAGCTGAGACTACAGGCACACGCCACCACACTTAGCTAAGTTTTGCATTTTTTGTAGAGACAGGTTTTTGTCATGTTGCCCAGGCTGGTCTGAAACTCCTGAGCTCAAGCAGTCCATCCACCTCAACCTCCCAAAGTGCTTGGGATTACAGGTGTGAGACAATGCGCCCGGCCAACATGCTAATTGTTTATATGTTTACTAATTGGTTATAAATGGATTGTAGGCTTCTGGTGACCAGTATTCAATGGTGCCTTGTTAAAATCACAGCAGATTATAAGCTGAAAGGCAAACTATGTTTTCAAAATTGTTTCCTGTTGTGTATTCGTTATATATAAGAGCTTAGGGAAGATGTTTTATTTATAAGTGATAACAGTCATGAGTTTATTTTTAATCAGAGCAGAATCAGTAGGAAAATGATAAATTTCTATTATTTAATTTTGCCCAAATTTCTACAAATTCATAACAATTTCCTGGGTGACAAATTGCTTTTAAAATAATAACATTTAAAGGACCTTGTTTTGACTTTTAAAAAGATACAATCCCAGAGCAGTGCTACATTTTATGTAGACTTCACCACATAATCATCTCTTAACTTCACCCGGCTAGTTTCTTATCTGTGACCATAGG
Organism: Pongo abelii; assembly: GCF_028885655.2. Classification (NCBI taxonomy): domain Eukaryota; kingdom Metazoa; phylum Chordata; class Mammalia; order Primates; family Hominidae; genus Pongo; species Pongo abelii. Next base: position 48,446,122 of record NC_071995.2, read on the forward strand.
ATGAGTTATTCATAGTAAGCACCTCATTTCTCGGGTGACATGATTTGGCACAGTATTATTTTCTTCTACCAACCGTTAGTCAGTTTCTGCTATCTTTCCCTTCATGTTTATAGGAAGCAACTAGCCATTTAAATTACTCTTAGGAAAAATTTCAGGTTGTTCCAAATCAAAAAGAAATACACATTCCTTTTAACCATTCTCCTGGGGATTAGAAGAGGAATTAATGTTGATTGGCCAGGTGCTATGGGCTGGCACCAGTATGGGTGCTTTCTGTACAGTATCTTTGTTCATGGTCTCCCAGCTATGGTTAGGATAAAGGCAAGTTTCCTTAGCTTGTCTTACAAGGCCCTTGGTGGCCCAGTGCTACCTACTTGTCCAGTCTCATCTCCATGACTATCAGTCTTGCATCTGTGCTCTGGCTAGTCTCTGTTTCTTTAATATCTTTAAAAAGTTTTCTGTCCCCTCCAAGCTTTCTCACGTGCAGCCCCCTCTACCTGACGCTGCACTCTCCCTACCTCTGGGCCTTTCATAACTAATCCCTACTTAGCCATCAGGCCTTGGGTTAGGTCTTACTTCCTTGGGTGCCTGCCTTGAACTCCTCTAACTCATCTCAGTCCCATAAGAATAGGGACTATGTCTTCTTGCCCAACTTTTTATTCCTACCAACTACTGTAGTGCTTAGTGTGTTTGTCAAATGGACAAATAAGTAAACAGTCTTCTCAGATGGGTAATTTTATCCCCAAGTCACATAGCTAGTAAGAGGTGGATCCTGGAGTTTGAATGGAAGACTGACACCAAAGCCATGTTTTTTTCCACTATGCTAAGCTGCCCCATAGTTGTAAGTCATTGAGCACTGAAGACTGGCAGACAAACAGGGTAACTGAATTGAAACAATACACCTAATTGCATAATTGATCCAATATAGAAACATAATGAAACCCATTTTCCATAAACCTAATCATGAAAATACTGGTTTTACTCTCTTTTTAAAATTGGGTTATTCTGATTTTAAACTTAAACAAATTAAAATACATATAAATGATACAATAAAATGATACAATAAAAGCAGCCCACAAATCCAGTGGAGATTGTGGAATCTTGAGATAACTTACCTTGAAAATACTTTATTCTTAAGGTCAAATTCACCTGTCCTATGGGCCCTATCCCGACTTCCTCCCTTTTTTTTTTTTAACATGTTTGCTAAGACAGGAATATTTGTGTCCCGGGGTACAGTTGAAATTTTAGAATATTTTCTGAAAATTACACAAAATGCTTTCCTTAAAGGGGTACAGATGTGATTACTTCTTTTTTTCTTTAAATTTTCTTTTAATCAGCCCCCTTTTGCATGATAGATCTCATTCTTCTCTATGGACCTCACCACTTTATCTCTTTGGGATCTGGTCACTATTTATCTCTCCACCCTCATTTTTTTCATTTTTTTGCCTTACTCTTCAAAGTCTTTGCTCTATGTACAAAGAAGTACTTGAAATCCCTGACTGAGGTTGGTTCCCATCCTGTGAAACCCTTTGATTACTCCCATTTCTTAGCATCTGTTTTATTCTTTTGAAATTATCTGTGGGCTTCTGTGTCTCCTGTAAGCCTTTTTAGGGCACTTACTGTGTCATAAGCACTCATACACTTCAGAACCCCTAGGACTTGACATAGTTCCTGGCACATGTTGTGATTAGTACTTTTTAAAAAGCAAAAACAGTCTCAGGCTTCAGACCTTCCTCAATATGAAATAATAAGTTGCAGGTAGTACAGAACAAGAAGCAAGGGTATAGTCATTATATAACTATCTGGGTTTTTTGTTTTTGTTTTTGAGATGGAGTCTCACTCTGCCTCCCAGGCTGGAGGGGCAGTGGTGCTATCTCTGCTCACTGCAACCTCCGCCTCCCGGGCTCAAGTGATTCTTGTCTGCCTCAGCCTCCCGAGTAGCTGGAATTACAGGTGCACACCACCATGCCCGGCTAATTTTTGTATTTTTAGTAAAGACGGGATTTCGCCATGTTGGCCAGGCTGGTCTTGAACCCCCGACGTCAAGTGATCCACCCACCTCGGCCTTCCAAAGTACTGGGATTACAGGCCTGAGCCACTGCATCCGGCCCATTATTTTAACTTTCTCTCTTGCTCTGGGCCTGCAGAATTTGACTTCTGGATTAGATGAGTCTTTTGTGGTTCAGGTTCCCATTGTGAGGTGCCAGCAGTTTTCCAGCCCCATTGGTTATGTATTTGGCTTTTTGAACCAAAGCAGAACATGAACCTACAGTGTCACCTAAGTTAGACGGAAAGGGTTCTGCGGTACTAACCACAGAATGTTTAATTTTTAAAAACAATGAAATTCAAACCACAAATTGTGAATCATAACACCCAGAAATCATTTAGAAAGGTTTCTCTTACATTAGGCCAAATGCCCTCTTTAACTGCATGCTTCATAAGCTTAGAACCCTGAAATAAATTCCTGACTTTTGTTTTCCCCAGCTTTTGCTTCCCTATATTTGGTTGAGCTTTTTTTCCCCCCAGCACACTTTTCTAATTTAGGCCTATTTTCCTGAAGTCAGAGCCAAGCTGAATACAGACATCAGTGGATTTCTCACAATTCTTCTCCAGTTGAAAATTAAGGAAAGAGATCCTGTTGCTGTGCCTTCTCCTGTCATGCTTGGAAAGCTTACCTGTACCCCCTGACTGGCTGCCTTTCCTACTAAGGCCATGAATAACTCCAGGCTAAGGATTGTTTATGCCGCTTCATTCCCTAGCACCTAGCTCACTGTTTGGCATGTATGTTTTATGTTTTTTGTTTTTTGTTTTTGTTTTTGAGTTGGAGTCTCGCTCTGTTGCCCAGGCTAGAGTGCAGTGGTGTGATCGTGGCTCACTGAAACCTCTGCCTCCGAGGTTCAAACGATTCTCCTGCTTCAGCCTCCCAAGTAGCTGGGATTACAGGCATGCACCACCATGCCTGGCTAATTTTTTGTATTTTTAGTAGAGATGGGGTTTCACCATGTTGGCCAGGCTGGTCTCGAACTCCTGACCTCAGGTGATCTGCCTGCCTCAGCCTCCCAAAGTGCTGGGATTACAGGTATGAGCCACCACGCCCGGTCTGGCACATACGTTTTTAGCAAGAATTAAGTTTTTATGTCTCCCTGTCAAGATCATTTCCTTAGAGACTAATAAGTACTTTGTCAAAATCAATGTAGCAACATATCACAAGAAGAGATTCAGGAAGACGTATAAGTACTTCAGTATTATTTGAATATAAGTAGATAGACTAGAAAAATTTAGATACTGATTAAGCTTACAATAGAAAAGCAGGGAATAAAGTTTAAATGTTTTGAAAGAGTTTAAAAGAAAACAATTAAAATTACCTATGGAGTTAGGCTATTTTATTTTTGTAGGCTTTGGTCCATAGACTTTTCCTTGAGATTCTTGAGAAACTTTACATATTAATCTACCTTAAGAATGCGAATGTTTTGCTGGTGTCGAAACTGAATGTGTGATCAATGAGCAAGAACTGAAAAGTCTCTGTTCTAGGTAGGATCGAGAACTTCTTTTTTTCTAATTCCACACAGACACATCTTCGGCCTCTGAGGATGAGGGCTCTCTGAGACGCCAAGCTGCGCTCTCTGCTGCCTTGCAACAAAGCTTACAGAATGCTGAGTCCTGGATCAACCGTTCAATTCAGGGATCGTCCACTTCTTCATCCGCATCTTCTACGCTGTCCCATGGAGAGGTCAAAGGAACCAGTGGGTCTCTAGCTGATGTATTTGCCAATACTCGAATAGGTAGGAGCTGGATCTACCCAAGAAGCCCAAATTACATTCCATTTGGCTCCCAGTATCCAGGAAATAGTTTATGGTTTGTGTTAGGTTTTTCAGTATGGCCTGAAAAAAAAAATTAGAGAAAACATGACTGTTAATGAGGCAAAGATGGAAACACCAGCAATACATTTGTCACAGGAATAATAGGTATCACCTGCATTATTGGTGCGTAGTTTTGCCCACCTGAAGCCATAGCTATTTCCATAAGCAATACTCAAGCTGCAAGATATAACACCAGTCTCAGTGTGGAGTTATCCCAGCTGAAGAATATTCGATCTATTAAAAGGTTAAAATATGTAACATCTTAGATTTTTCCCAGGATTGTTACCTATATTCTGTTAAACCAAAAATACTAAACCTGAGCAAAATCTATACTGAGCCAATATCAGTGAGGACTTTTGTCTTGACTGGATTTGTTGTCCTTGCTGCTGTGATATTGCTACACTGGAGTGTGCAGGCCAAGGATATTGGTACTCTGTGAGCTGCTATCGATACACTGCAGATGCTACTATATGGAGTGTAGCTTTTGCTTGCCCCTGCTTTATGTTTTGTGTGTGTGTTTTTTTAAAGAGCTGTGACATCTGCAGATAAAGATACAGCTCGGATCTCTGCTTTTGCTTAATTGGTTGTTACAAATTACACCAAGTAATGTGTGTTAACATTATGTGTCTGTGATATCTTTCCCTTTTTTTTCTTGACAATCAGTGCATTTTGGTGTCTTAATTTTCATCTCAGTGACCTGTCTATATCACCTAATATATCTTTATTCTGTTAACTGATTTCTAAAAAAAGAAAAACTTGGAAAAATTTCAATTCAAGACTATAATTTTTAAAGAAATAGCTACCTTGAGGGTATGATTGCCGTCCTTAGAAACCCATGTGCCAACAGCTGATGACTTGTCCTGCACGCTTAGCTCTGCCCTGCCCTGCCATTTCCTGAGCCTCCTGAAGCGCTACAAAGATTTGCATATTCACCACCTCTCCAGTTGTGGAGGAACAGAGCCATGGTTACTGAGGTTTTATTCCCACATCTGTCTAAAAGAGACCAGTATTACTTGTTAAATATATTATCCTAATACCCAGTTAACTTTTACCTGGATTTTTGTTAACAAGATGTCTCATCCAACCTTATATTTTTCATTGCTTCTACTACTCTGTGAAAAGTTATTGGTTCAGTTACTCACAGAAACCATTTTATCCACATTATTGCTTTTTGGATGTTTGTTGTAACAGGAGTAATTCATGTTCCTAATAGAAAAATTCAAAAATATAGGTAAAAGAAAAGTAAAATAACCTATAATCCTACCTCCCATGGATAATACTTTAGTATTATTACTGTAGTGTATATTCTTCTAGATTTTACTTACCTATGTAAGGTTTTGGTTTTGATTTTACAAAAATGAACTGTCCTAAACATAATGTTAATAACCTGCTTTTCTTAGCAGTATGTGATGAACATCTTTTACATCATTACATTACACTATTATTTTTATGGTTTCAATATACACTATTGTGTGACTCTCTGCCCTGGTTTATTTGGCCGTTCCTCTATTAAATAGTGTCCAATTTTTTGCTATTATAAAAATTGTTGGATTGAACATGCTTGAACACACAACTTTGTACATTTGTCTGATTATTTCCTTAGCGTATATTCCTATAAGTTCGAATTGCTGGACCAAATAAAAATGTCTGTTTTAATGCTTTTTGTTACCACATTATCCTACAGAAAGGTATACTGGAATATAATCATGTTAGTATATTTAAAACTTTAAAAACTATTCAACTAATAATTACAGATTTAAGGGGCATAGAGACCTTACCTCCAAATCTATTTTAGAAATTGTTTGTATTATGCTTTTTTCCTTTTTTAAGTTTTACAAAAAACTTAGAAGAGAACATCTGGAGAAGTAAGAAGAAGGAAATTAGAGGAAAATGTATGATTTACAAGAATCACAGAAAGCCACTAAAAACTATGTGGTGCTTTTTGTTGTTGTCGTTACGTGTCCCTGTTGAACAGGGATCTTTTCCAGTTTACTCATTCAGTTTCTCCATGTTAAGAATCTTGAGACCTGGTGTGGTGGCACACGCCTGTAATCCCAGCACTTTGGGAGACATTGGTGGGAGGATTGCTTGAGCCCAGGATTTCGAGACCAGCCTGGGCAGCATGGCAAGACTCCATCTCTACTAAAAATACAAATATTAGCCGGGCGTAGTGGTGTGCACCTGTGGTCTCCATACTTGGGAGGCTGAGGTGGGAGGCTCACTTGAGCCCAGGAGGTTGAGGCTGTAGTGAGCTGTGATTGCACCACTGCATTCCTGGCTGGGCAACAGCGCAAGACCCTGTCTCAAAAATAAAAAGAATCCCTATGTGCGGTAGAGTAGAATAACACTATTTAGTCTCTACTTGGAGCAAGGGAAGAACCTTGTCTGTCAAGGAGATCCAAATTACCTATGGATTATTGTATAATCCATAGGTAAAAGTTAAAAGTGGACTTTATCTAGTGTTTTTTCATCTGGAAACTTGTGCAGTCTGACCCACTTTCAAGATATGAGTTTGGTCTTTGGTAGAAGGGGAAACATTCTAGATTAACTATAATAATCAAGAAAAGTTCGAGAGACTACAATATTAGTAGCCAGTTATGATCTTATTTGGTTCCATTTTGAGGTCACTGCAAGTTTTATTATGATTATTTTATAACACTGGATTTCTACCAGCCTTTCTGTGTAGAAAATGATGTTTTGAGAAACATTGAATGTGTGATTTGATCTTACTAAGGCTACTCAAGTCTTACAAAATAATAATTTTGGAAAGCTGATATACCCTGACTTAACTTATTGTTCTCCCATTGTGTCTTGCTAGTAGATTCTGATTTTTAAAGGTTGTTTTACAAGAGCCAATGCCCCCATTTATATACTTTTCTTCGTTGTTAAAAAACAAAACCCCAAAGATTGAAGGTTCTTAGCTTTGCTGCTAATATAATTCTAAATTTTGTTTTCTCCTCTCAGAGAATTTCTCTGCTCCTCCTGATGTCACTACAACTACCTCTTCCTCCTCATCATCTTCCTCAATTCGCCCAGCAAACATTGACCTGCCCCCCTCGGGGATAGTTAAAGGCATGCACAAAGGATCCAACAGGTCTAGCCTTATGGATACAGCTGATGGTAAGGAGTTGTTTTTGGTAGCTCAATTGTAGTGTAAACTAAACTAGAAAAATTCAAATTATGAACGATAGCTCCTAACTAGCCCAGCAGCTGCAGAACTACATTGTAGTTGGCCCACTAATAACTAATCCTGGGTACCTTTTTTCCATCATCTGCACAGTGACAGTATTGCCACTTAATTGAACTTAGTGGATACTTCCAGAAGATACTTCGAACAAAAACCTAAATGTGGAAAAAGAAAAGAATAACAGAGGGCCGGGCGCGGTGGTTCACGCCTGTAATCCCAGCACTTTGGGAGGCCAAGGCGGGCGGATCATGAGGTCAGGAGATCGAGACCATCCTGGCCAACACAGTGAAACCCCGTCTCCACTAGAAATACAAAAAATTAGGCGGAGCTTGCAGTGAGCCAAGATGGCGCCACTGCACTCCAGCCTGGGGTGACAGAGCGAGACTCCGTCTCAAAAAAAGAAAAAGAAAAAAAGAATAACTGAAAAGGAAGATTAGGTGAAATCCTTAAGCTATGTATTAATAATAGTACCATATTCTCTATTGTCATAAAACTTGTTGTGTACATATTTGGTCCACTTGAAAGAGAAGGAAACTAGACAAAGGCCAAACATCCTTAGAAATAAAAGCTCCTGAGGGAACTGAGGAACTAAAATATCCTTACAGTCAATGAATTTTAACTTACCATCTTTTCCCTTATAGGTGTTCCTGTCAGTAGCAGAGTATCTACAAAAATCCAGCAGCTTTTGAACACTCTGAAACGACCCAAAAGGCCTCCCTTAAAGGAATTTTTTGTGGATGACTCTGAAGAAATTGTGGAAGGTAGTAGTAAAAATACCAAAAACATATATTCATTAAATAAATATATCTTAAGCAGTTACTATGTGTCAGGTACTGTAGGGTTAAACAATGAACAAGACACAGTTCTTGGTTCAAAGAGTTCATCATTTTCTGCTCTTTTTTCCCTAATGATCATCTGTATTTTAGATCTTAGATGAAAATTAAGGAGGGAGGGAAGAAGAGGGAAGAAAGGCAAAGAGATAACCATGGAGCATAGAACTGTCTTTGGAAATAAACTCTTTGAAATTAGGAACTATCCCAAATACATGATTTTACAAGTTATTTATATTTGGCATTTTCTCGGATGTGGATATCAAATTCAGCCTCAAAAGTTTGCCTACTCTTTTTTCATATAATGTAGTCCTTTTATGAATCAACCAATCAATACATATTTCTGCTTTCTACAAGACAGCGTGTTAGGTGGTGAAAAGGTTCAAAGATTTATAAAAATACAGTTATTTCCTTCATGTTGTTTACAATTTAGACGGGTGCTAAAATATATCCATGTGAATACTTAGTTTAAGTATTAAGTATCTATCAGCCAATATAGGCACTTCTGAGAAGGGAAGAAATCAGTTCCCTCTGGGTTAGGAAAGGCTTCACAGAGGAAGTGTAACAGTGATTTATTCATTCAATAATTTTTAAATTATGGATAAAATCATATCTAGGATTTAATAGGGAAGGGGAATGAGTGTGAGTATGGATAAAATGAGAATGGCCATTTGATAATTATAGAATGATGACAATAGATCTAGACAAATAAATCTACCTAAGAAAAGCTTTTGTTGAAAGAGCTAAGCCTTGGTAGCTTTGTAGTCTGTTTTTATGTCCTGAGACTAATAGTGATAGGTTTTGATCACATCAGCTTGTTAATAGAATTAAGTACATTGCTAGACTAGATCTGGTCTTAGCCCAATTTATGCTGCAGAAAGCAACCTGACATATGAGGTTAAGATGAGTATCTGTTTCTTTAGGAATCACTAAACTCATTGAATGGTGGATGTCTTTCATGATGTACTGATGTTCAAGATGCCTGTGCCAGCAGTAGCCTCTCCAGTGTTTCTAGCATTGGGTATTGACCAGGCACATGAAGGTCAGGGTTTTTAACAGGAATCTTAGCTGAAAAAATTGCATTGGCAGAATAGAACTAACAACTTTCCATTAATTACTAATATAAATAGGTAGTAGTTGCTTGTTTGAGTAATTGTTACCTTTGGAAAACAAAAATACCAGTACGTCTTTGGAAATCTGAAAGAGCATGCCCCAGAATCTGCATTGAAGCCTAATGGACAATGGCGATAATGTCAGCTTTCGTGGCCAGAAACAATGCCTACTATATACGTAGTCTGTCCAAACAAATAAAATACTTATTTAGAAACACCCATGTTTATTTTTTTTAGTTAATCTGGTGGTTTAGGGTCTGGGAATATACAAAGCAGAAGGGCAGTTGAAACATTTATTATTTACCCTAAGGCAGCAAATTGGGGAGTGAAACTATTTCATGAATTTTCTGTTAGTAGAAAAATGAATCAAGACATTTTAAGTACAATCCCCAGATTTGTCATTAAGCTATAAAACATTTATTTCATATTTCATTTGCCCATCTAAGATTTGTTGCTCATTCTGTCCCTTCTCCCTTCCATGCCTCTTTTCTCATCTCTTGTTCACCTGGCTAATTCCTGATCATCCTTTAAGACTCAGCTCAGACATTTCCTCCTCCAGGTGGAGACGTGCCACACTTCTGCCCTCCTTGTCCATGTGTCTGTCACGCACTGCTCATGTTGTCCTAGCCTTAGCGCTGAGTCTGTGTGTGTTTATTCCCCTGGTGCACTCTATCTAGAGTGATTTGTTCCACGTGTAAATTATCTTTCCTGCTACGAAAATGTAGCATTTGGCCGGGCGTGGTGGCTCACGCCTGTAATCCCAGCACTCTGGGAGGCCGAGGCGAGTGGGAAGTCAGGAGTTCAAGACCAGCCTGGCCAACATGGTGAAACCCCGTCCCTACTAAAAATACAAAAATTAGCCAGGTGTGGTGGCGGGTGCCTATAATCCCAGCTACTTGGGAGGCTGAGGCAGGAGAATCTTTTGAACCCGGGAGATGGAGGTTGCAGTGAGCCGAGATAGCTCCACTGCACTCCAGCCTGGGTGACAGAGCAAGACTCTGTCGTGGGGGTAGGGAAGGAAATGTAGGATTCTTTTTTTGATTTTTATTATTTAAATAATACTTGTTCATTTTAGAAAGTAAGAGGACTTTTGTTTTATCTGTGAAAGGATATGAAATATTCACCCCCAATCTCTGAAATAAGCATGTTAATAATTAGCTCCCCACTAAACACACACCCAAATTCAGTCCAGTTCAGCTGACATTGTTGAACAACCGTGAAGTATTAGGCACTACAGGCAGTAAGGGGAGTAAGAGTCACCCCTTTCCTCAAGAAGCCATCAGCCTTTGTGGGGGAAAACTTGTACAGTAAAAGAAGTTCTTGAGGATGCTCAGTGCTTTCCTAAGGGCAACATGGGAGCACTAAGGAAGCAGTAGTCTCCTCAGGGAGTAGTTGGGAATGGTTCCCAGAGAATGTGCTGTTTCAACTGAGTCCTGAAAAGGATGAGGAAGAGTTCACCACGAGGCAAAGGGATTGGCCATACGAGATGAGTGCAGAGGTCTAGAGACATGGGATACTGTGGTTTATGCCCATTGTCTGTTTGAGTGAAGTAATGACCCTGAGGTATAACTGTCACTATCCCCGTTTCACAGATGAGGAAAGCCAAGCTCAGGTAAATCAATTGGCCTAAGGTAATGCTAGTAAAAAGTCAGTGTAAACTTGGGCTTTCTGACTCACAATATAATGCTTTCTCATTAAACATAATCTGCTGTAGCAGAACCTGGCTGTCTCACACTGGACACAAACTGTACAGATTTAAAAAACAAATTTGCTAAAAATTGTGAAATTGCTACAAAAAATGTATATTTTGTGCTATTCTATATATGCAGTGATTTGCTTTGTCAGGGTCAGGATTTGTTCATTGCATAAAACATATTGAATATGATTTCACATTTAAGTGGAAAATTGAATTAAGGCCCAGTTTGTGGACCACCATTTCTAACCATGTCCTTTCTCAAAGTGAGTTTAAACTAGGTAAATATGAAGTGAAAAGGAAGATGCAGTTGAGATTAGAGACCTAAGTTGTGTTCATTGCTATTTGTACTCATTTCACCCATTGGGATTTTCCTGGTACAGTACCTCAGCCAGACCCCAACCAGCCCAAGCCGGAGGGACGGCAGATGACCCCTGTGAAAGGAGAGCCTTTAGGAGTCATCTGTAACTGGCCTCCTGCTCTTGAATCTGCCCTGCAGCGCTGGGGTACCACTCAAGCAAAATGCTCCTGTCTGACTGCACTGGACATGACAGGGAAACCAGTTTACACTCTTACATATGGTGAGTCTGCAAGATTCCAGATCCTTCCCTCCTGAGAGTTCTTCAGAATATCATGGGTAGCGTTTTTATCTAGATACTTAGCAGTTGCTGGCCATTATGTTTCAGTAGATTTTTTCAATAATTTAAAAGGATCCTAAGTTCTAAGTAAAGCTCTTGCCAAATATTTTCATTTGCTAAAGCAACATTTGCAAGCCAGCTAATATTTAAAAGACAGCAAAAAGAAGAGAGACTTTGTACATCCATAGATGTTTTAACATTACAAGAGGATTTTAGAAAAACATTTGGTATTAATGATGTATGGTGAAAATCAGATGGTTTTATTTAACAGTTGAAACTGATTACTTGTTAAATCTTTATTCCATCCTGCTTCTTGATTATAATAGGTACAAAATTCTGTAATGAACAAAGAATGAGTACTTTTCCGTTTAATTTTGCATACCAGCTAAAATTTTTCTTTTTAAAATAACTTCAAGGAAAAATGGGGTCAACCCTGGGCTATGAGATTTTGTACTAGTTTGTTCAAACAGATTCCTTTTCTCCTTTGCAAGTGGAGCACGGTGTCCATAGACCTAGATAGAAAATAATCTTTGAGGAAAAACAAGGTTTTATTTAAAGAATTATGCAGGTTGACATAGTTTAAACTTTGGATGCCCCTCTGAATAAATTGTATATAAAATAACATAGGTATTTAAAATAACATGATTTCCCTTTTCGTTATTTCATAATCTAAAATAGGAATTTCTAAGAGTGGTTGAGGGGAGGGAGTAGGAAAAGAAAAGCATTTTTTGTTTGTTTTTGCCAAAATTGTTTTAACATTCACCTCAGAAGCTGTATATACATTTCATTCATATAACCCTTAAAGAAGGCATTTAGCTGGCCAAATCTTTGCATGTTTATTTAACATCTATGAATACATCCACATATTCATACAGATAATTTCCATTTTAGTGTTTGTTTTCACTAAATTACAGTGGTATGGAATGTTTAATCATTTGAGTCATGTTTTTGCTTTGCAGTTTCCTCAAGTATCTGATACCACCTATGTAAGTGGTTTTTCAGGAAAAGCTTAAAACATTTCTGAAGATATTTGTAAATTTTTTAAAAAGCTGGCTGGGCACGGTGGCTCATGCCTGTAATCCTGACACTTTGGGAGGCTGAGACAGGTGGATCACCTGAGGCCAGGAATTTGAGACCAGCCCGGACAACATGGTGAAACCCCATCTCTATTAAAAATACAAAAATTAGCCGGATGTGGTGACACGCACCTGTAGTCCCAGCTCCTTGGGAGGCTGAGGCAAGAATTACCCGAACAGGGAGACAGACAGAGGTTGCAGTGAGCCGAGATTGCACCACTGCACTCCAGCCTGGGCGACAGAGTGAGACTCTGTCTTTAAAAAAAAAAAAAAAAAAAAAAAAAAACAGAACAGAAGTATCCTTCTGATTTTCAGTCTTGCAATTAAAAATATTGTTTTCCTCCCTTTCAGTGTGATCAGTTTACATCATATTATTTCTAAGGATATGCAGATTATTTCAGAAAAGAATTTGAAATATTATGTAAACTAGGATGAGCATCTGGTGATGTTTTATTTCTGTTTCAAGGCATGACTGGCTTTTGTAAACTAGAATGAATAGAAAGCTTTTGTGGGGAGGCCTACTGTGTGTTGGGGGGTGAATGACATTCATCTAACCCATCATTTGGAAGTGGCCATTGTCTCATTAACTACACTGATCATCTGAATGTTCTTTCATTGAGGTAGACCTGTTTTTTTTTTCTATATGACTGTTTTTTTTTTTTCCTTTTTTTCCAGGAAAGTTGTGGAGCAGAAGTTTAAAGTTGGCCTACACACTTCTTAATAAACTGGGGACCAAAAATGAACCTGTGTTAAAACCTGGAGACAGGGTAATTGGCATTTTGGTTTTAGGGAGGTGGTGTTTATTGTTTTCTAATATGCTAATATTCTAATATTCTGGAGTTTTCATATACAACAGGAAAATTTATATAACTCTTATTTTTGGAAAAATAAAAATGGTTTGGTTCCAACGCAGGTTAGCCCAATGCCAGATGACAATTCTCACATTCCTGGGTTGAAGGAAATTCGCATGTCCTTTCCTGTAGCTACCAATCAGTAATCTCTTTAGGTGCTAATAAAAAGAAAGAGAAACCTTAGTCTTTCTAGAAATAAATATTTGAATCTTTAGACAACAAGAAAACAGCAACAAAACTTACTCTTTGATTGTTTTATTTTATTTTTTCATCCTCTTTACAAAATGCCTCAAACACGGGCTGGGTGCCCTGGTTCACACCTGTAATCCCAGCACTTTGGGACACTGAGGCGGGAGGATCACTTGAAGCCAGGAGTTTTAGACCAGCATGGGCAACATAGTGAGACCCTGTCTCTACAAACAATTTTTTTTTAAATTAGCTGGGCGTGGTGGCATGCACCTGTAGTTGCAGCTACTCGAGAGGTTAAGGCAGGAGGATTGCTTGAGCCCAGGAGTTCAAGGCAGCAGCGAGCCATGAACTTGCCACTGCATTTGTGTGGGCAACAGAGTGAGACCCTAACAACAACAACAACAACAAAAAAGCCTCATACATCTTTTAAAACATTTTTCTGTGGTTTTATGTAAAAAGAGAGGAAGATTCATGTTACTTTTAAGAAAAAACTAATTGACATAGTTTTATTTCTCCTTTAATTTGAGGGAACATTGAACTATTTTTTTAATTTTGGAAGATATTTTTCCTATTAATGACTTTCTAAATATGATTACTTTTTACCATTACTTTTCATTTGGAATTCATAGAATGAAACACCAACTACACAATAGACTTATTTTGATTGGGCTTATGATTATGGAATCTCTTAAACTAGGCCTGTTAAAAATACTTTTGCATTGTGACAAAGGGCACATAAAGGATGGCTTTTACTTATAAATGTGACACGTGAGTGTTTCCTAGTCCTCCTGAACCCTAAGCGGGTGATTTTGTGTCTCCCTAGCAAGATGGACACTGTGCAGGAAGGAAATGGGTTGTTTAAATGTCTTGTGGAATTGATTTCCAGAACCCTAGGAAAATTCAGAAGTTCAAAAGTGAACTTCTCTTGGGAGTGAGTTAAGAGAATTTGAAAGCAAAAGAAGGGGAAACAAGTCTCATGATGTAATTAAGTTTCAAATGTTAATCTGTGAGTATCCAAGCCAAGTAAGAAACTCTGCAGTGGTAGTGACTTTTGTGTTTTTGCATTCCTTGAGTGAATTAGGAAAAGTCACTTATCTCTGTGATGTGTTACAGGTGAGATCACAGGTTTGAACTTACTATAGAGGTTTCACGGTTTATGTTCTGTTAATGAATTAACTGTATATCCATACAGTTTCTGCCAGTATTGCTTACACCTATTACCAGATGCCCTCCTGCTAGAACATTTGCATTGTTGGGTAAGGGAACAAGGATTAATACAATGAATTAAAGAGTAAGAAAACTGGCTGGGCGTGGTGGCTCACGCCTGCAATCCCAGCACTTTGGGAGGCCAAGGCGGGCAGATCACAAGGTCAGGAGATCGATCGAGACCATCCTGGCTAACAGGGTGAAACCCCACCTCTACTAAAAATATTAAAAATTAGCCGGGCGTGGTGGCAGGCGCCTGTAGTCCCAGCTACTCGGGAGGCTGAGGCAGAAGAATGGTGTGAACCCAGGAGGCGGAGCTTGCAGTGAGCCGAGATCACACCACTGCACTCCAGCCTGGGCGACAGAGCGAGACTCTGTCTCAAAAAAAAAAAAAAAAAAAAGAGTAAGAAAACTTCCGTTGGCCCTAACATGGTGATCAAGTCAATCCACAGTTGTAGGCTCTCTCTGAGAGATGTAGGCTTATTCTTTAATATGCTGTTCTATCTGGAGAGATCCATTACATTTATTTTATTGCCTTAGCCCTGCACTAAAGTAAATTGCCTTGGGTTTCCTAAGTAATTAACTTAATGCTTAAGATGGTTTGTTTGTTGCTAAATCACCAAAAGGATTAAGTGAAAAATTGTGATGAGGATGAGGATGAATGCATTATAGTTCCCAAAATGTGTAGTATAATCATGGGCATGTCGGAGATCTTTTTAGATGTGTGTCTCTATTTCAGTAACTTAATTTCCTTTAGAGCAGATGGCTGTTAAATAGTTTGATTTATTGTGTTCATGATAAATATTATATACTTAGACAGTGACATTGAAAGCATTAGTATGGTTTTATTCCTCTGTTAAACTGAATGTCATTATGAATTTTAGGTAGCCCTGGTTTACCCCAACAATGATCCAGTCATGTTTATGGTGGCTTTTTATGGATGCCTCCTGGCAGAAGTGATTCCAGTGCCTATAGAGGTACCTCTTACCAGAAAGGTAACATTGCTAAATTTAAGAGGAACGTAGCCTGATGTGACATGGCAGGCATTGGGTTCTTGGATAGATGTAGTCACAACATTAAAAACTGTTCGACCATTTTTGGAAGTACTCAGTTTCACTTTCTAAAAACATGAAATTTGTAGAAAAATTATTTATTAAATATTTGCAAGTTCTATGCAAATAACATTTTCAATTAAGATAGAGTTTGTATAGTATTGCATATCATTTAAAATATCACTGGGGCGAGGTCGGGTGCAGTGGCTCACGCCTGTAATCCCAGCACTTTGGGAGGCTGAGGCGGGGGGATCACAAGGTCAGGAGATCGAGATCATCCTGGCTAGCATGGTGAAACCCCATCCCTACTAAAAAATACAAAAAAATTAGTTGGGCGTGGTGGCGGGCGCCTGTGGTCCCAGCTACTCGGGAGGCTGAGGCAGGAGAATGGCGTGAACCCTAGAGGTGGAGCTTGCAGTTAGTTGAGATCGCGCCATTGCACTCCAGCCTGGGTGACAGAGCGAGACTCCATCTAAAAATAAATAAATAAATAAATAAATAAATAAATAAATAAATATCACTGGGGCGACTGGACATGGTGGCTAACGCCTGTAATCCTAGCACTTTGGGAGATTGAGGTGGGCAGGTTGCGTGAGCCCAGAAGGTTGAGAGCAGCCTAGGCAACATAGGGAGACCCCATCTCTACAAATAATAAAAAACTAGCCAGGCATGGTGGTGTGCACCTGTAGTCCCAGCTGTTTGAGAAGCTGAGGTGGAAGGATTGATTGAACCCAGGAGATTGAGGTGCAGTGACCTGTGATCGCGCCACTGCACTCCAGGCTGGGCAATAGGGCAAGCAAGACTCTGTTTCAGAATATAAAATAAAATATCATGGCGGCATACTTGACTTTCAACACCGATCATTTATAAAGAATCCCACTCTTGCTTCAGAGACTATAGATAATCCACATTTATAGTAGTTGAGACCTTTTTTAAAGGGATTTCCTCTAACTGACCTAGGATTTCCATTAGGTGGAAAGTGTTGGTGTGATGACATGTTACTTCTCTGGATTATAAGATTTTACTTTGATAATACATCAGCTCAACTAAAATGAAGCATATATAACAGATTTCCATGTTTGACTGAGTGATTTCTCCATGAGCCACTTGATGCTAATTTTGTCATGCAGTTTATTTCTGAGGGCTGATGTCAAAGATGAATATGTTGGAGGATGTGGATTTATAGGAAGAAATTGTTTGGGCACGGTGGCTCACACCTGTAATCCCAGCACTTTGGGAGGCCGAGGTGGGTGGATCACCTGAGGTCAGGAGTTTGAGACCAGCCTGGCCAACATGGTGGAACCCCATCTCTACTAAAAATACAGAAATTAGCAGGTGTGATGGCACAAGCCTGTGATTGCAGCTACTCAGGAGGCCGAGGCAGGAGAATCGCTTGAACCCGGGAGGTGGAGTTTGCAGTGAGTCGAGATTGGGCCACTGTACACCAGCCTGACAAAGTGAGATCTTGTCTCAAAAAAATCAAAAAGGAAATCAGCTGGGCCGTGGTGGCTTATGCCTATAATCCTAGCACTTTGGGAGGCCGAGGCTGGTGGATCACTTGAGATCAGGAGTTCAAAACCAGCCTGGCCAACATGACAAAACCCTGTCTCTACTAAAAATACAAAAATTAGCCAGGCATGGTGGTGTGCTCCTGTAGTCCCAGCTACTTGGGAGATTGAAACAGGAGAATAGCCTGGACCCAGGAGGTGGAGGTTGTAGTGAGCCAAGATCATGCCACTGCACTCCAGCTTGGGTGACAGAGAGAGGCTCCATCTCATAAAAAAAGAAAAGAAAAAGCATTTCTGAAAGGAATAAAAAACAAATTGATAACATCCCCGAATCTCTAGTTGTTGGGATGTAGTATCCTTCATTTGATCGGGAAATCATACGGTTCTTCTTAAATTATTAAGTTGGCAGAATTTGTGTGGTTTCATAATGATACTTGTAAGATGATATTTTAATGGAAATGTTTTAGACTATATCTTTTGTTGTTTTTGCTGCTGTTGTTGTGTAAGGCTTAAATCTACCCCCTTTAAAAACAGAAAAATAAAAGGAGTATACAGATTTGGTATATCCATCCATTGACTTTCATTGTCAGGTTGGACATTTAATATCCATTTACATTATTTATTTTGTTCATACCTGACTTGCTTTTCTCTCGAATTTTGGGGTGAGGCTAGGGGAAGATAACCATGTTAGCATTTATTTAATTTGCTGGAAACTAATCTAAAAGAGGATCATTGCTGACTCTTGAATAAAATGGTTACATTTGTCTGGTAGGATTTATCATTTGTAATGTCTGGTTAATAAAATACTTGATTTGTGCTCAGGAAATGTTTGTATTGTAGAAATTATTTGGAAGAACACATTGTGATTGGATTTTGACAATTGCCAGACATTGGTGGGGCCCCATGAATGTTATCAAACAAAATGCCAGAGCATTACTAAGTGTCAGATATGGGCATGAGTGTGCTCACATTTGCTCCCCTACCTATGTTCATTATCATTTCTTCACAGGATGCTGGAGGTCAGCAGATTGGCTTCTTGCTAGGAAGCTGTGGTATTGCCTTAGCTCTTACCAGTGAAGTTTGTCTAAAAGGACTGCCAAAAACCCAGAATGGAGAAATTGTACAGTTTAAAGGTTAGTAATATTGTACCTGAATTATCAGTTAAAAGTTAAAACTGAATGCTTTAATTAGCTTTTTAATTTAGTAATAGCTAGGTACTTTACGTATATGTTCTATTTAATTCTCATGTTCTTATGAAGTAGGTACCATTATTATCCCCATTTTACAAGTGGGGAAACTGAGAAACAGAGAGGTTAAGTAACTTGCCCAAAGTCACATCTAATAAATGGCAGAGCAGCAATTTGAACCCAAATCTGTCTGATTCCACAGCCCACACCCTTAACCTTTATGCCGATGGTTGGAAAAAGCTACCACTCTGTACATTAAAGCTAAATGCTACATGTAGAAACAGAGGATAGACCACTAACCTCAGTGGACTTCCACTGCCAAATGGACCTCCCAGTTGTTGAGGTAATGTCAAGGCCTGGAATTAGCATGTGGAACGATTGTACTTTTGAAAGAAGATATAATTGTGTGGTGATTTGCCACTAAAAACTAATAAAAACTAAGTATCTTATTGATTATAAAATGATCTCAATTTGGTCTCTTGATATTTAAAATGACCAGTTCAGTGTGAATTCCTTCCCTGATGGCTTAGGCAATTCAATTTTCACTTTGGGTTTGATTTAGGTTGGCCCCGGCTCAAATGGGTTGTAACAGATTCCAAGTACCTTTCAAAGCCACCGAAAGACTGGCAGCCGCACATCTCACCTGCTGGGACAGAACCGGCGTACATTGAGGTAAGTCCTAAGATGTAAAATACGCTTTCAGGCTTTTCCTTGGGCTTCGTTTGCCACCTTTCAAAATATAAAACTAAATTTTTGCAACATTAACGTTAGAAGATCCTCCAGCTTTGTGAGATTTCCATCTTTTGGCTTGTAAAATGCCTTGTAGTGGATCTTCTATCCTAATTATTTTGATCATAAATGTACATTCAAGAGAATGACAGCAAAAAAAAAAAGGATTCTTCATGTAAGAAAGTTACAAAAGATTTTAGGGAAGTACAAACGTTTAGGAAATGATGTACTGGCAGAGAAATTTCTCTGCTGCTTATTTAGAGAGGTTGGGGGTAAGAGAACGGAGAAATGAGGAGGGAAAATAGCTCTGCTTAAAAGAACAGATTAGTAGATGAAAGATAAAGAGCAAGAATAAACAAACGGCTGGAAGGTTTGATATTAAGGTTGGTGTAGGAATGCAGTGGGCAACATGATCCCATTGACAGATTAAGCAAATCCAAGTGCACACCAGGCACCAGGCTGAATGCTTTAAGTGCATTTTCTCATTTAGTCCTCACAAGTACCCTGTGAGGTTTGGATTATTATTAAACTTGCTTTCTAGATGAGGAGACTAAGACTTAAAAGAACTTCAGTAGCTGACCAAAGGCCACATGACTCAAAAATGGCAGAGCTAGACTCAGAGTCAGGTCTAACTCTAAAAGCTGTAGCCGTCGCCACTCTGCATCCTGCCTGAGACATATGCTCACCAATTGTTAAGTTAATGAACAGGTAAATCAATAAAAAATTTTTTCAAGATTTGGGGGAAAATCATCTAACCTTGAACACTGTGGTGATAAGTAGAGAGAACTTCAAAAAATTTTGGATATAGAAAAGAGAGGCTGGGAGAATGAGTTCATGTCCTTTGCAGGGACATAGATGAAGCTGGAAGCCATCATTCTTAGCAAACTAACACAGGAACAGAAAACCAAACACTGCATGTTCTCACTCATAAGTGGGAGTTGAACAATAGGAACACATGGACACAGGGAGGGGAATATCACACACCGGGGCCTGTTGAGGGCTGGGGGGCAAGGGGAGGGAGATCATTAGGACAAATACCTAATGCATGTGGGGCTTAAAACCTAGATGACGAGTTGATAGGTGCAGCAAATCATCATGGCACACATATACCTATGTAACCTACATGCACGTTCTGCACATGTATCCCAGAACTTAAAGTAAAATTAAAAAAAAAAAATAGAAAAAAGAGAGGCTGGGGCGGGACACAGTGGTTCACGCCTGTAATCCCGGCACTTTTGGAGGCTGAGGTGGATGCTCTTGAGGTTGGGGGTTCGAGACCAGACTGGCCAACATAGTGAAACCCCGTCTCTACTAAAAATAAAAAAAATTAGCTGGGCATGATGGCGCATGTCTGTAGTCCCAGCTGCTTGGGAGGTTGAGGCGGGAGGATCACTTGAACCCAGGATACAGAGGTTGCAGTGAGCTGAGATCATGCCACTGCACTAGAGAGGCTGGATGCAATGGTTCACATCTGTCTGTAATCCCAGCACTTTGGAAGGCCACATAGGAGGACTGCAAAGAAAAGGAAGAGAGTGACCAGTAGCTCTGAGAGGTGATGGGGGTATTATTGGATGCAAGGATGATTGTTTTTAAAGATGGAACAGATCTAAGTATCTTTAAAAGACAAACAGATAGGCCAGGTAAGATAGCTCATGCCTTTAATCCCAGTACTTTGGGAGGCTGAGGCAGGTGGATTGCTTGAGCTCAGGAGTTCAAGACTAACCTGAGTAACATAGTGAGACCCTGTCTCTACAAAAAATAAAAAATTAGCTGGGCCTGGTGGTATGCACCTATAGTCCCAGCTACTCAGGAGTCTAAGGTGGGAGGATCACTTGAGCCCAGGAGGTTAAGGCAACAGTGAGCTGTGTTCATGCCACTGCACCCTATCCTGGATTACAGAGCACAATTCTGTCTCAAAAAAGAAAAAAAATACAAATAAGCAATTAAAAATACCAAATTTAGTGATCAACTCTCAATCTATGTCATGTCTCAGTGATGACATGGTTCATCGCTCGGTCCTCCTTAAAACTCCAGTCCTGGCTTCTTGGACTCCTCTCTCAGTTCCTCTGCCTCATTGGCCATTCCTTCAGTTGTCTTTATTGGCTCTTCCTAAAGGTAGAGGGTCCTTCATTGTGTGGCTCTTGCTTAGCTCTGTGGCCTTATTAGAACTTCTACCCTCTGTCTTTCTAAGTGCCTGTTACTTTGAATTAACTTGCAGTTCTTGCTTGGGATCCTCCTATTATCCACAGGACTCTATTAGTGAGTTTAAAGCATCTCTGGGTAATAGGGAGTTATTAAAGGGTTGCCAGCAGGAGAGTGACAAGAATGAATTTATTATAAGAAGATATATCTGGACTGGTTGGGTTAAGAAAGGAAATAAGGGCTGGGCGCAGTGGCTCACCCCTATTATCCTAACACTTTGGGAGGCTTAGGCAGGCAGATCACCTGAGCTCAGGAGTTTGAGACGAGCCTGGGCAACATGGGAAACTCTGTCTCTACAAAAAACACAAAAATTAGCCGGGTGTGGTGACACATGCATGTAGTCCCAGCTACTTGGGAGGCTGAGCCTGGGAGCTCAAAGCTGCAGTGAGCCATGATCGTGCCGCTGCATTCCAGCCTCAGTGAGACTCTGTCTCAAAAAGAAAAAAAAAGGAGACCGGCTTTACAGTTATTCAGGTGAGCCCAAGCTTATGGTAGAGAGCAGAGAGCAAAGTAGATGGAGCTTCAGACAGTAAGGAAATAGAGCACACAGGGCTTAGTTACTGATGCTGGAGAGGAAGAAGGCAAGACAGACTCGGGTTTCTCACTTGGGCAACTGGGATTGATGGCAGCATCCTTCACTAAGATAGAAAATAAAACAGGAAGAGTTTCCATGGGCAGGGACAGGGGTAAAGAAGGCAGTGATGGATATATGAGTTTCACAGGATTACTGGTCATTCCAGGGGATTAGTTGACTCTGTCAGTCTGGATCTTTCTGGAGGAGAGGCCTGGGTAGATAGAGAACTAGGAGTTACTAGGAATGCAGTAACCTAATGGAATAAAGTGAAAAGAGATAAGGGTGGAGAACATGGAGGAGCAATGGGAGAGAGACAGACACACAGAGACAGAGACTAGAAGAGAAGAGTATCAAAAAAGTCAAGGAAGGAGAAGACGTCAAGAAAGAGAGTAGTCAAATTTTGCAGAAAGTTTCGATAAGGTATGCAAAATGTCCTTTTGATTTAACCATCAAAAAATTGGGGCTGGTCCTAAGGTAGTGAATTATCTCAGTTGACTGTTCACAGTCAGGTACAGATTAAACTCCTACTCTTTCTCCCCTTCTCATTATTGCCCTTGGGAAGACTTAATTTTTTTTTTTTTTTTTTTTTTGAGACGGAGTCTTGCTCTGTTGCCCAGGCTGGAGTGCAGTGGTGTGATCTCGGCTCACTGCAAGCTCCGCCTCCCAGGTTCACACCATTCTCCTGCCTCAGCCTCCTGAGTAGCTGGGACTACAGGTGCCCGCCACTACGCCTGGCTAATTTTTTGTATTTTTGGTAGAGACGTCGTTTCACCGCATTAGCCAGGGTGGTCTCGATCTCCTGACCTTGTGATCCGCCCACCTTGGCCTCCCAAAGTTCTAGGATTACAGGCTTGAGCCACCGCACCCAGCCAAAAATTTTTTAAAGTTGCACTGGGCACAGTGGCATACGCCTGTAGTTCCAGCTACTCAGGAGGCTGAGCTGGGAGGATTGCTTGAGCCCAGGAGTTCCAATCCAGCCTGGGCAACATGGTGAGACTCCATCTCTTAAAAGAAAGAAAGAAAGAAAGGGAAGTTGATAGTCCTGGTAAAAAGCAACTTGAATGGAACATTAAGGGTAAAAGCAAAATTATAGTTGAATGATTTGGAGGAGCAAATAGGCCATTCGTTTCTAGTTCTTCCTTACAAAATTGGGTGCTTCTAACACAGAGAGACCGCGTCTTACATACCTTTCACTCTGCAGTGCTGTGCTTGACTTGTATTTATTTGATATTGTATTTCTATTCATATAGCTCCAATCACTTGTTTGTTTTAGCTTTTGAGCAGCCACTTCACACTGATGACTATTAAACTTTGAAGTCTTTTTCACATATATTTTTGTTGAGCTTTGTCATCCTCCAATCCTATCTTTGTGTGATTTGAGTTTGGGACCCAAGTACATTGCCTTAAATATTCATATTAAACATGTTAAATTCAGCCCATTATGATGGTTTTTCTGGGTTTTGTTTTTGGATTCTAGTTTTGTCATCTGAAATAACCCATTTTATTGTGTTTCTTATGTTTCTGTTTTTGTTTTCTAGTATAAAACAAGCAAAGAAGGGAGTGTAATGGGAGTTACAGTGTCCCGGCTTGCAATGTTGTCTCACTGCCAAGCTCTGTCGCAGGCCTGCAATTATTCTGAAGGTCAGACCTCATCCCATGACTGCCCTCATTGTTACCTTCAGAGATGTGTGACTGTGAGCACAATGCTCAGTGATTGGACCTCATTTAATGACTGAATTCAGAGTGAAATGTCCCAAGACACATTCTTGGCTTGCTTTTGTTTTCTTCTTTCTCAAAAATATGCTGTAGTTTAAAGGAACCAAAATTCTGGGCAAACCAAAATGTAAAGCATAATTTCTAGAGTACAGCAGTAGAAAACCCTAATTAAAATCATGTTTTTATTAGCTGTGGAATGTCAGGTATCTCCGTCTTCCCCTGCCTGTATAGTGGGCTACCAGCTATACATTTGGAGTCAAAGAAATTCAGCTACCAAAAAGCATAAATTAAAACACAAAAATGTATTCAATATTTTTGAACTTTAGATAGGTTGATACATAATTGCATAAACCACTATTTGCAATATTAATTTTTTTAGTGTTTTCCCTTTGTAAAATGAAACAAGTTAATAAATGGTCATGATAAAATTTTTAACCAGACAATAATGTTCTATCATGAAATTATATATATATATAATGGAAGCAATCAAAATGCCCTTAAATAAGGATTGATTAGGTTATAATACATTCAGGCCAGGCGCTGTGGCTCACGCCTGTAATCCCAACACTTTGGGAGGCCGAGGCAGATGGATTACCTGAGGTCAAGAGTTCGAGACCAGCCTGGCCAACACAGTAAAACCCCACCTCTACTAAAAATAACAAAAATGAGCCAGGTGTGGTGGCTTGTGCCTGTAATCCCAACTACTTCGGAGGCTGAGGCGGGAGAATCACTTGTACCCTGGAGGCAGAGGTTGCAGTGAGCCGAGATCATGCCACTGCACTCTAGCCTGGGTGACAGAGCAAGACTCTGTCTCAAAAAAAAAAAAAAAAAAAAAGATTATAATACATTCATATAATGGCTGAGACATTAAAATTTTTATTTTTGAATATTAAAGATATGAAGAAATTGTTTCAATATATCATTAAGTAGGAACAAGTTAGATACCAAGCTTTGTATACCAGTTTGTCACGTTAGATATCTATCTAGATGTAAATATGCCTAGAAGTATATGTGTGTGTATAGATAGATAGAATGTTTAGAGATATATACATATACACACCAACTTTTTTTTTTTTTTAGGAAGTATCTTTTAGGAAATTTAAAATATATTTGTCAAACTTCCAAAGTTTCTAAAATAAGCATGTATTCTCTGCATAATTAGGAAAAAAATACCTCTTGGAAGAAATGCCTAAGTCACAAGAAGTTTCTAACTCCTTGGCTTTGTTGTAACCACATTACCCTATGAGCAGTCCTCTACCCATTTTGAGGAGACCCTCAAAAGCCCCTGAGAACTTTTAGTAATTTCTCTAAAAACATCAAATCAGGCTGGGCACTGTGGCTCATGCCTGTAATCCCAGCACATTGGGAGGCCGAGGCAGGAGGATCACCTGAGGTCAGGAGTTCAAGACCAGCCTGGCCAACATGGTGAAACTCCCTCTCTACTAAAAATACAAAATTAGCCATGCATGGTGGTGTACTTGGGAGGCTGAGGCAGGAGAATTGATCGAACCTGGGAGACAGAGGTTGCAGTGAGCCGAGATCACGTCACTGCACTCCATCCTGGGTGACAGAGGCGAGACTCCATCTAAAAGAAAAAACAAACAAACATCAAATCAGTTGTTTATGAGAGGCAAGTGACATGATTTTTTTACTGCTTAATACTAAAGATGATTTCTTTGTCTTCCTATTTTTTCTGTTTTAGGGGAAACAATAGTAAATGTCTTAGACTTTAAGAAGGATGCTGGGCTGTGGCACGGCATGTTTGCGGTAAGCTACTCAGATTTAAGGCCCTTAGTATAAATTGTGCTTGAGATAAGGCCAGCATGCTGTGTAACTGGAGCATCTCTCAGTGCTTGTTTGAAATTTAAATCCCCAAAAGGTCAGTAATATTTTCCAGAGGCTATATAACCTTTCCACTGGACAATGTTTTGAATGACTGCCATGCATAAGCTACATGCTGCAACTGAAGAAGAGTAACAAGGTAGATGGGGTTCTTCCCATCAGAGAGGAACAGGTAGCATACTATGGGTGTTAGAAAAAGGTGACTTCCTTCCAGGTCTGGGCTTCAAGGCAGTTTTTATGGAAGAAGTGACAGCTGAGTTGGACTTTGAAAAATAGGTAAGCTTTAGACATACAGAAATTTTTGTAAGGGGATATAGAGGTAGAGAGAGGGGACATTTCAAGTGGCAAAACTACTATATGTAACATACCATGTAGGTGGAGAGAGAAAAAAAATACAAGGTTACCTGAATTGTAAAGGACTTCAGAGAGCCTCTAGTCCCACTTTCTTGATACTGCAGGAGCTGGGTAATGATTCATTTCCCTCATGGGAAATGAATCATGAGGGAAGAGGAGGTGGATCCCTTTTCACCCAGAACCCTCGAAATCTTCAGTAAATTTACTTTCTAGCTCTTTTCTGAAACCTTTCCCATTTTCTTCTTTATCAGAAGTTAAAAACCCTTTTGAGGAGGTAAGAAGAATCTCTTCTCTGTGATACCAAGTGCACGATAGGGACATGTGTGAAGAATTGAGTTATAAACACCAGCCTTTTCCTGAAACCAAAAGTTTCTCACCAGAGCTAGAAACTTGGAGAGAGAAAACAGTATCTTGCAGTAGTATCTTGGTTTCTTTGGGCAAATTAGAGAGTGAGCAAAATGGCTAATCTCAATACGAAGGCTTGGTTATTCTACCAGGCTGGGTCTCTTTGGGGACAGGGTGTCTTGGGTATGCTTGATTAGAGTGGCAGGAGAGACCCTAAATTGCATGACCCCTCAACACCTTCAGCTTTATCTAACAAAAAAAAATTAACAGGTGTAGGCAGGACCTCCTGTAAGAAACAGGGACATTTTGATTTCTTGCTTTGTGATGCCCAGCTGGCCCCTTTGTGGCATGTGGCAAGTACGAACATGATAAAAGCATTAAGTGGGTTGGAGGGCAGTTTGGCAGTGTCTGTTAACATTTTAAAAGCATATACCACAGCCGGGCACTGTGACTTAGGCCTGTAATCCCAGCACCTTGAGAGGCCAAGGCAGGCGAATTACCTGAGGCCAGGAGCTCAAGACCAGCTGGGCCAACATGGTGAAATCCCAACTCTACTAACAATACAAAAATTAGCTGGACATGGTGGCACACACCTGTAATCCCTGCTACTCAGGAGGCTGTGCAGGAGAATTGTTTGAACCCAGGAGGCAGAGGTTGCAGTGAGCGGAGATCGCACCACTGTACTCTAGCCTGGGCAACAGAGCAAGACTCTGTCTCAGATAAATAAATAAATACATACATACATACATACATACATACATACATGCATGCATACACCAGTCCTGGCTACCCTGGAGGCTGAGGCAAGAGAATCACTTGAGTTCAGGAATTGGAGGCCAGCCTGGGCAACATAGTGAAACCCCTGTCTCTTTTTTTTTTTTTTTTTTTTTTTAAAAAGCATATCCCATATGACAGCAGTACTACATATCCGTATAGGGAAATACTTGCACAAGCCCAGGGAAGGAAATAGGAATGTGCTCCTTGAAACATTTTTTGTAGTAGCAAAAAATTGTCATTAATAGGGAAATGCCTAAATAATTGTGATATAGCCAAACAATGGAATACTATGCCGCAGTTCAAAAAGAATTATGTAGATCTCTTGTACTGATATGCATAGACTTAGCTCTAAAACAATTTAAATGAAAAAAACAAGTTACAGATATATGTATAATATGATGTCTTTTATGTTAAAAATACTTATATATTTCTATGGGAACAAATATCTATGAAAATGCATTGAAAAAAGATTGGAAGGATGTCTGTCAAATTTGTAACTGATTATCTCTGGCGAGGAGAGGAGGGAACCAGGTTTGAGGGTAGGTATTAAAGGAACTTCAATCTTATATTTAATATTTAAGATGGTTTTCAAAAAGTGTGTATTTGAGTATTACTTGTATAATTAAAATTGCTAACAAAATATCAGCTCAATTTTAAAATACTAAGTATGTATTTTATATTGATTACTTTTCTTCTTTCTTTGTTTTTCAGAATGTAATGAATAAGATGCACACAATTAGCGTACCCTACTCTGTTATGAAAACCTGTCCTCTCTCTTGGGTCCAAAGAGTACATGCTCACAAAGGTAGTCACCCGCAGCATCTGAGCTTTAATTATGTGACTGTCTGAATTAAGATTTCAGGGATTTCAGAGATTTTCAAATTGCCCTTGTTAGAAACATTTCTGTGCTCCTGTCCCTTAACAAATTGTAGAGTTTAGTTACTACAGAATTAGGTACCTTGCGTGTTCATCTCACTGATGTCCTCTCTTAAGCATTGAGATGAATTTTTTCCAAATGCAAGCCTTGAATTAGATTTGAGTGTCTTGGTATTCACAATTTCCTTGGCTGGGATACTGTGACCTGCCTAGAGGGTCTCAGTGAACAAACAATTGTAGGTCCAGTCAGTTGTCTAAATGTGATAATTTCTGCCTCTGGGCTATTGGCACAATCTCTTTGAAACCGTTTTTTTCTCCAAGCAAATATCATGATTCCCCAAATAACTAAAAATGTCTTTATTATGGTATATTACATATGTCCCAAATTTATTGTGTATGTTAACTTCATCCCTTTTGAATTTATAGCCAAGGTAGCTTTAGTAAAATGTCGGGACTTGCACTGGGCTATGATGGCACATCGGGACCAAAGAGACGTGAGCTTGAGTTCCCTCCGAATGTTAATTGTGACTGATGGAGCTAACCCCTGTGAGTATTTCTGCGTTGTGGATCTGGGAATATCCTGTGTTTTGATAGATTAGGGTTTTTTGCCCTGTACTAAGATATAATTTACATACTGAAAAACTCACTCATTTAAGGTGTGTAATTCAGTGGTTTTGGTATATTCATGAGTTGTGCAACCATCATTGCAATCTAAGTTTAGACATTTTCATCACCCAAAAAGAAACCACATACCCATTATCAGTCACTCCCCATTTTTCCCCCTGCCCCAGCCCTAGACGACTGCTAATCTATTGCCTGTCTCTCTAGATTTGCCTATTCTGAACATTTCTTATAAATGCAGTCATACAGTATGTGGTCTTTGTGATGGGCTTCTTTTTCTTAGCATGTTTTCAATGTTCATCCGTGTTGTAGTATCTGTCAGTACTTCTGCATTCCTTGTTACTACCAGGAAATCGTCCATTGTATAGTTACACCACATTGTATTTACTCATTCATCTTTTGATGGATCTATAAGCTTTTAAGTCATTCTTTTTTGCTCATTCATGTATAACCTCTTTCTGTCATGTAACTGGGTATTCCTGTGTTACCTGCTTTTCTCTACAAGTCCCCAAATCTGGATCCTTCACACAGTAGAATCAGGTAGAGCACTACGCTGTTTGTCATAAGTGGACTTTTGTTAGTAGTCACATTGATCATCATAGTTTAAAACACAGACATGGGCTTGACCTTAATATCATATAGAAGGTGGAGCTAAGCCAATATTAAATTGCACTGGCTGTGACAGTTCCTCAGGAAGAGTTGCTAAATTATAAACTGGCTGCATATTGCCTGCAGTGTTATCTCTGATACTGATTTGTCAGTTTCATAGGAGCAGCCTTATTCCAAGATGTAGCTTTAAATAGTGTCAGTGACCTTTTATGGGCTGGATGAGCATTAACTTGTCCTTGAAATATATCAAACCATCTCACAGGGACAGTAAAATATTTGTGTGGAATTAACAATATACAATATGAGTTCTCATGAGAAATAAGTATGTCAGCTTTCTATTCTTTACCATTTTCCTGCAGTAATGAAAATCACAGTTTCAGCTTCAGGTTGATCTGTTCCAACTCCTTAGGGTCCGTGTCATCCTGTGATGCCTTCCTGAGTCTGTTCCAAAGCCATGGACTGAAGCCTGAGGCCATCTGTCCGTGCGCCACGTCTGCTGAAGCTATGACTGTAGCAATCCGCAGGTACTGTTTAAGATGTCAGATGCTCTTGATGTATGTTACAACTTGGATGAAATGTGCAGTATTTACCAGGTGATGACAAAGGGATGTTAACTACTTTTCTAAGTAGTTTCAAGCATCTCATTTTTCCCACTCTTGCTCAAAGTGTATGCAGTAAACTGAAAAATTTAATTGATACCATTTCGTATTTGTGAATTAGCTCTTTTTCTGTGCCATTTTGCTCTTCGGAATCCATAGCACCTTAGATTAGAAACAGACTGTTCTTGATTGTAGCTTAAGTATGGATAGTATATCTATAGTATATTCAAGACTATTATGTATGTAAGTATCAGTGAATGTGTGTGTGTGTATATAGATATACTTTTTTTTTTTTTAAGATAGGATCTCTCTTTGTCACCCAGTGGCATGATTATGGCTCACTGCAGCCTCAACCTCCTGGGCTCAAACAGTCCTCCTGCCTCAACTTCCTGAGTAGCTAGGACTACAGGCGTGTACCACCACGCCTGGCTAATTTTTAAATTTTTTTGTAGAGATAGGTTCTTGTTATGTTGCCCAGGCTGGTCTCAAATTACTGGCTTTGAGCAGTCCACCTTCCTTGGCCTCCCAAAGTGCTGGGATTGCAAGCATGAGCCACCAAGCCTGGCCCAGTAAGCAATATTTGATGATGATAATAAATGACCATGTTGCTGGTTTATGTGTTTACTACACTACATTTTTTTTAAATTTAATTTTTTAGAGATGGGGTCTTGCTCTGTTATCCAGGCTGGAGCACAGTGACATGATCATAGCTCATTGTAGCCTCAACCTCCCAGGCTCAGATGGTTCTCCCACCTTAGCCTTCCAAGTAGCTGAGACTACAGGCATGTGCCATCATACCCAGCTAGTTTTTGTATTTTTTGTAGAGATGGAGTCCCACTGTGTTGCCCAGGCTGGTCTTGAACTCCTGGCCTCAAGCAATCCTCCTGCCACAGCGGTTGCTGGGATCACAGGTGTGAGACACCACACCCAGCTCTAATTTGGCATATTTTTGGGAGAGAAAATGGAGAATTTTTTTTGGTATTGTAGCCAGAGGAAATTTGTCTTCCTGTGTATTCGTATTTTTCCCTTGATGTTATTTCATTCACCAAACTTGATGGGTTCTTCTTTTCAGGCCTGGAGTTCCAGGAGCCCCTTTGCCAGGAAGAGCCATTCTCTCAATGAATGGATTGAGCTATGGGGTAATACGGGTCAATACTGAAGATAAAAATTCAGCACTGACGGTCCAGGATGTGGGGCATGTAATGCCTGGTGGTGAGTCGCAAGGAGCACCATTTGGTTTTTCATAAAGATTTGTCATCAGAGATAATAAAGCCTGATAAAATACAGAATCCCAAACGAGGAACCCTTAACTCAGTACTTAACTCATTTAATTTCTCAGATTCTCTCTAATAGTTAAGTCATTATAATTACGCTGACCTTCCAGCAGTATTGTATGACTTACCAGTTGTGAATGCTTCAAGTCCATTTCTTTACCTGGAAGGTCAAATACTGAGAGATGTTAAAGTTACCTGGTTTTCACTGTAATTGCCAAGCCATTGGGACTGGCAGAAAATTAGAGCATACTGCTTCCATGAGTGTTTGAGTTTGACCTGCCTAAGGGTAACACCTCATTCATCTAACCTGTTTATTTGGGCTTTGCATTCATCTTTAATATGTCACTGTCTCTACAAGGTTTACATTTCAAATATACCTATGTAGTTTCAGGTTTATGTTTAGCATTCCTGTTAGGTATTTTTACTTAATGCCACTCAGTAAAGGCAGGACCTTCTTGGGTTCACAGGATGAAGCTGTTATTTTACAAAGGTTTTCTAGAATCTTTGTCCTTTAACCTGTATTTTCTGTACGTTAGGGATGATGTGCATTGTGAAACCAGATGGACCTCCCCAGCTCTGCAAAACAGACGAAATTGGAGAAATCTGTGTTAGCTCCAGAACTGGAGGCATGATGTACTTTGGGCTTGCTGGTGTGACAAAAAATACATTTGAGGTACGTGATATTAACATTTCACAGGGAAAATGTTTGGACAGCTCAGGATGTTACGAGGGCAGATGCCCTGGTTGATGGGACATAGCATAACATGTGGTTGAGAGTGTGTACTCTGGAGCTAGACTTGCCTAAGTTCAAATTCTGACTCTGCCAGTCACTAGCTGACCTTGGGTGAGTTGGTTAACCTCTCTATGCCCCAATTTCCTTATCTCTAAAATGTGAGTAATAATTATACCTATGTCATAGGATTGTTGTGAGCAGTAATTGAGTTAATGTTTTATAAAGTGCTTAGAAAGAGCATCTGGCATATAGGAAGTGCTGTTGTGTATCTGTTAGATTTTTAAAAAGGGTAAGATGAGCTGGGCGTGGTAGCTCATGCCTGTAATCCCAGCACCTTTGGAGGTTGAGGCGGGAGGATTGCTGAGGTCAGGAGTTTGAGACCAGCCTAGGCAATGTAGCAAGATCCCATTTCTACCAAAAAATTGAAAAAATTAGCCAGGCATGGTGGTGCACGGCTGTGGTCCCAGCTACTCTAAAGGCTGAGGCAGGAGGTTCCCTTGAGCCCAGGAGTTCAAGCCTGTGGTGAGCTATGATCATGCCACTGCATTCTAGCCTAGGGGACAGAGCAAGACCCTGTCTTAAACACACACACACACAAACACACAAACAACAAAACCAAAAAAAAGGGTAAGAGACCTCACAAAAATTCACTCTGGTGAATTTGCCATGGTTTGAGCTTTGTAAATTCAAATTTAATTTCGAGAGTAAACTCCAATTATGCTCAGTTACTAAATAAAATGAAGACTGTCCTTTCACAGGAGTCAGGTTGCTCATATTATTCAGTCTTTCAGTCAGACAAATATTTTTTGAGCACCTTTTATGTGTGTGGCAATGTTCCAGATGCTTGGGGTGCATCAGAAAACAAAACAAAACTCCTTGTAGAGCTCATGTTCTTGTGGGGCCAGCACATTCTAGCTAGACTCGCACGTGGTTTTCCTGCAGGCACTTCTGCGTGCGAAGCCAGGTTGTAATGGAAACTTTGCCTAGTGAACCTGGAAGTCAGAACAGGGGCGGTTAATCGTCTACATTTAATAATTGGAATTAACCTGTCTCGGGATACATTTTAGGGACAAGAGAAATTCAGGTGTCAGCCACATCCCTCTTCACACAAGACAGAGCTTATATGAGCACTCCCATTTTTCAGTTCTTTGAGCTTCTTTTTCTATAATCTAGACTAGTGATTCCCAGGATGGAAGGTCACAGGCATCTACTGTCCCATTTGAAAATCAGTGCATGTGATTACATACTAACAGATGTAACTTCAGAGAAAGTATCATCTCTGTGATACCATATCTATGCTCTCCATGATGTGGTGCCTGAAAAGGGCTGAGAGCTCCTGGGCTGAGCCTTATCTTTGTGTTTACCCAGCCTAAAATGGTTTATATCACTTACTAAATGTCTTTCTCATCACTATTACTACTGTGCTCTTGCCCAGCCTTCAACAGCTGTGTGTAATTCACCGTGCCAGGAATGGGCATTCATAAGCTCTTCAAGCATGTGTTTACTGCCAGTCTCTTGGTTTACTTTCCTAGGTGATTGATTTACCTCCCTTGAGTGTATATACATTTAACTAATTTAAATCTCACCCTATTTATCTCTGTCACCCAGGCTGGAATACAGTGGCTCAATCATAGCTCACTGCAGCCTTCAACTCCTGGCCTCAGGTGATCTTCTCATCTTGGCCTCCCAAAGTGCAAAGATTACAGGCATGAGCCGTTGCGCCTGTAATTTTTCTTCATTGACTTTTCCTTACTAAAAACAAGAGCCTGAAGCAGTGTTTGAAGATACCGATAATATTTTATTTCATTACCTTTCCTATGAGGCAGTTCACTGGCCAGAATTCTCAGACTTAATACCAAACTGCTAGGTCCATAGTGTTGAAGAAAATTTGAAATCTGCAGTATAAATTTAGTGATAGTGAAGTAGAATAAAAATTGTACCAGAAAAGGACAAAGCTGGTATCTGGGTTTTCCAAATTAAAGTTCCCAATATTTTTCTTACTGGCTTCTTATATTTAAATGCTGAGAGAGTTTACCAGTGTAGTTAACATTTCACTGGAGAAAAGATCTAGGTTTTAAATTTGTTTTGTGGTTTGTTTTTTGTTTGTTTGTTTGTTTTTTAGGTGGGGTCTCACTCTGTCGCCCAGGCAGAGTGCAGTGGCACAATCTCGGCTCACTGCAACCTCTGCCTCCCAGGTTCAAGCAGTTCTCCTGCCTTAGCCTCCCAAGTAGCTGGGATTACAGGTGTGTACCACAACGCCTGGCTAGTTTTTTTGTATTTTTAGTAGAGATGGGGTTTCACCATGTTGGCCAGGCTGGTGTTGAACTCCTGACCTCAGATGATCCACCCTCCTCGGCCTCCCAAAATGCTGGGATTACAGGCGTGAGCCCCCACACTGGGCCAAGATCTAGTATTGACTAGTCAGAAAATAAAAATGTTTTATAGATAATGCTACCAGGGAGAAAAACTTTTGTGACATGTATGATAACAGAGAGTTGATTTTCCATCACTCCCATGTGCTAGCTATTTGAGGCAAGTGAAACTCACTTCTTCATCTGTAAAATGGAAATACTAATGCTGTTTCTATAGGATTAATTTGAGGATTAACTG
The DNA here is from genome assembly GCF_028885655.2 of Pongo abelii. NCBI lineage: Eukaryota > Metazoa > Chordata > Mammalia > Primates > Hominidae > Pongo > Pongo abelii. The sequence goes on from NC_071995.2 coordinate 48,480,369, forward strand.
TAAAGCAAGTAAACCTGTGCCTGGTACTGATAAGCATTTAGTGTTGTCATAATTATTATTTTATATAAAAAATGAATCTTAAAAATTATCCAGATGAGGCTGGGAGCAGTTGCTCATGCCTGTGATCCTAGCACTTTGAGAGGCTGAGGTGGGTGGATCACCTGAGGTCAAGAGTTCAAGACCGGCCGGGCACGGTGACTCACACCTGTAATCCCAGCACTTTGGGAGGCTGAGGCGGGCGGATCACGAGGTCAGGAGATTGAGACCATCCTGTGAATGGTGAAACCCCGTCTCTACTAAAAATACAAAAAATTAGCCAGGTATGATGGCGGGCACCTGTAGTCCCAGCTACTCGGGAGGCTGACACAGGAGAATGGCTTGAACCCGGGAGGTGGAACTTGCAGTGAGCCAAGATTGTGCCACTGCACTCCAGCCTGGGTGACAGAGTGAGACTCTGTCTCAAAAAAAAAAAAAAAAAAGAGTTCAAGACCAGCCTGGCCAACATGATGGTGAAACCTTGTCTACGAAAAATACAAAACTTAGCTGGGTGTGGTGGCGGGCGACTGTAATCCCCACTACTTAGGAGGCTGAGGCAGGAGAATCGCTGGAACCCGGGAGGCGGAGGTTGCAGTGAGTCGAGATTGTACCATTGCACTCCAGCCTGAGCAACAGAGCAAAAAACTCTGTCTTAAAAAAAAAATTATCCGGGTGCTGTGGTTCACACCTATAGTCCCAGCTATTCTGGAGTGTGAGACAGGGGGATCACATGGGCTGAGGAGTTCAAGGCTGTACTGAACCATTATCACACCTGTGACTAGCCACTGCATTCCAGCCTGGGCAACATAGTGAGACCTCATCTCTTAAAAAAAAAAAAAAAAAAAAAAAAAGGAGGGGTGGGGAGCAGCTATCAGGTAGAAAAAATAGGTAAGAGACATGAATAGGCTACTCACAAAAGAAATACAAATGCCCGGCAAACAAAGGAAAAGAAATTCAGACATATTACTTATAAAATGCAATTAAAGCAATAATGGGATCAATGTCTACTGTCTTGAATTTAAAAAAATGTTTTAAGTCTGAGTATGGTGGCTCACTCCTGTAATCCCAACACTTTGGGAAGCCAAGGCAGGAGGATTGTTTGAGGCTAGGAGTTCAATACCTCTGGACAACGTAGCGAGACCCATCTCTACAAACGAATTAAAAATTAGCCAGGCGTGGTAACCGGCACCTGTACTCCCAGCTCCTTGGGAGGCTGAGGTGGGAGGATTGTTTGAGCCTAGGAGTTTGAGGCTGCAGTGAATTATGATTGCACTATTGCGCTCCAGCCTGGGCAACAAAGTGAGACTATATCTCATTAAAAAAAAAAAAAGATTTTTTTTTTTAATAAATTAACAATGGGATATATTTTTCGGTACCAGATTGGCAAAGTTTGGAAAAATGGATAGCATATAGTATTAGCCAGGACATGGGAAAAACCAGACATTCTAATATGGTATTAATGAGTGTAAATGGATACAACAGTTTTATAGGCCAGCCAATTAAAATTGAAAAGACTCATGCCTTTTGTACAGATGCATAAATGAATACAGCAGTATTCATTAAAGCACCTTTATAATAGTGAAAAATTATAATGGCCTATCCAGCTGTAATAGAAGATTGGTTACATTCTAATAGCTACAATTTCCTGAATACTGATTCTGGGTCAGATACCATACTTGTTTCTGCAACTCTTTTTGCATTCCTTAATCTTTACTCCAAGCCTGTGAGAGGCACAGAGTACTCCATTAAATGACTGCAAAACAGAGGCTCAGAAAAATCCAGGCACTTGCCCAAAGTCTATGTTACTAGTAAGTGGCAGAGCCAGAAATTGAATTGACACCAATGACTATGCTGTCCTGTCCCCCATGAAATGGCTAAGTGGGCTAAGTCAACTCTTACTAACTTGGAAGGGTATCTGAGATATATTTCGTGGAAAAGCAAGTTGCAAAAAGTATAATATCTGTTTGAAAAAAAAAAAAAAACTCAGTACATTTATTCATATATACATATATAGTTTTATATATGTTTTTATATATATATATGTATATATATATCTTCTTAAAAGTCCAGAGAGATAAACAATAAATTGTAATTATTTCTTATCTCTAAAGGGATGGAATTACTGGATTCACTATTACATTATTTTTTCACTGAGCATGTATTTTAATAAAACTTTTTAAAAATCACATATACTTTCTAAGAAAAAGCAAAGTTTTTCACTTACTTCATTTTGTCTCTTAGGTAATTCCAGTGAATTCTGCAGGCTCTCCTGTTGGGGATGTGCCATTCATCCGATCAGGATTGCTGGGGTTTGTAGGGCCGGTAAGTGATGCTTTCAGGTTGATTTTGTTACATTTGATCCAAATATTTGCACTTTAATTCACAGAACAGAACAAATTCTGATTAGTCCAAGAGTGTTACAGAACCACTTCGCTTATATTTAAAGCGGTTCTTGTAAGGATGTCATAAAATGAGTTAGTGTTTATCATTTCCACTACCCAAGTTCATTTGACTCCTTCAAACTAAGACATTTTTTATTTTCTTTTTTTCCCCGCTGAAGTCAGAAGACATGATGAGACTTTTTTTTTAATTTTAAGAACTCTTTTCACTTATTCTCAGTATCTCCCTCTGATTTGATTAACATGTTGCAATAAGTTAGAAGAGTGCTGGAAAAAGTTATCTTCAGTAGCAAAGACAAACTATAATACATAGAGTGCAGAGCATTTTCATGTAAATGATTGGCACTATGTGATGTGTAATAGTGAATCCTTTTAGTGAAAACAGTTTGGGCCGGGCGTGGTGGCTCACGCCTGTAATCCCAGCACTTTGGGAGGCCAAGGTGGGTGGATAACCTGAGGTCAGGAGTTTGAGACCAGCCTGGCCAACATGGCAAAACTCTGTGTCTACTAAAAATACAAAAATTAGCTGGGTCTGGTAGCATGTACCTGTAATTCCAGCTACTTGGGAGGCTGAGGCAGGAGAATCGCTTGAACCCAGGAGGTGGAGATCACGCCACTATGCTCCAGCCTGGGCAACAGAGCAAGACTTCATTTCAAAAAACAAAAAAAAAGTTTGTTATTCAGAACACAGTATTTATAGGTACAAGATTAGAGACAATCAGGACATGAAAAGCCTGTTCTCAAAGAGCTCACAGTGAACTTGATGAGCTAGAGGGTGGCAGAGATCTAGGTCATGGAGGGGCTTTGCATGACATCATGGGAAGTAGGATTTTATTTTGTAAGTAATAGTCATTATTCCTAGCTAAGCCCATATCTCTCCATTCATCTCTAATTACCTCCTACCCTCTCTTCTTTTCTACTTAACATCTTCAGTCATATAAGAGATCTAATTTTATTTTATTTCTTCCTTGCCATTTATGGAGGAGCAGGGTGGGTGAGGACATAGATCTAGGAGAATCAACTCTCTACACCTTTGTCTTGACTTTTGCTTCACTTAGCACCAGGAAATTCTCAAAGACCCACCTCCTTTTAGCTTACAGCTCCATGATTGATGTCCAAAATGGAGCTCCAAGCCTTTCATCTGCATTCCAAGAAACAGGGAAAGGTGCAGTCCTCTTCTTTAAAGGAAGATTCCTTGAAGCTGCTGTGCAACACTTTCACTTATTGGTCTGAACTAGTCCTACAGCCACACCTAGCTGCAAGGGAGACTGGAATGCAATCTTTATTTTGGTCAGCCATGCCCAGCTAAAAATTATCCTACTGTGAACGAAATGGAGAAATGGACATTGAAGGAATGGCAGTGACTGTCTCATTCTCTTACCAACACTGTAGCTTTTCAGCCTTTGTTGGAAATGGCTGCTTTTTTCCTGATGTACGGGTTGAACCAGTAGCTTGCTGAGGATATGGGTTATGTCTTACGTGGCCCAGTCACTGTGTAGGGCACTACATTGTGCTCAGTAAATCAGTGAGTGACATTCACATGGAAGTAACTACTAGGTAGATGAACGTATGTAAATGGACTAAGAAATTTAGAAATTCTGTAATGAATGAGAAAAGTTAATTTGCTGCAAATGAGTCTGGGAAGATTATTTACACAGTGATGCTTTTGGGGATTTGATAGTAGTTCCCTGCTGCTTTGTTTTCTTATTGGAAAAGAAAGGCACCTACAGCATTCCTTAGACCTTTCTTTATTAGCCTATTTCTAATCTTGCCAGATGGAAACAGCATTACCCTTACCAACCTGAAACGGTCATTCTCCTATTTAAACTGTTTTAATCTCCTCCTAATTCCAATAGTAAATGAATACATTTTTCTTCCTCTGTATCCTCTGAATAGAAACATAAGCAAACTAACACATAAATCATGGCTGGGAAAATCAGCTATGCTTGGGTAGAATCCTAGTTGCTTTCTTACGAAGTTCCTCCCTAAAATAAATATGAGTAAATTCCCTTCTTAGGTATCTTGTGAGACCTCATTGGCTGTAAGATGCAACTCTTTTCCCAACTGATTTCAGAGATGTCAAGGTGTGAAACGCTTTCTCTAGAATCCATAAAATATGGCAGTTGTGTTTTTAATACTTTTTAAATGAGATTTATTTAAAGGCAGGAAGTTAAAAGATGTCTGTTTTACTATTTAAATCATGGAAATCAAGGTAAATCGTCATTACCTTTCAGGGTAGTTTGGTGTTCGTGGTTGGGAAAATGGATGGCTTACTGATGGTTAGTGGTCGAAGACATAATGCTGATGACATTGTTGCTACTGGATTGGCTGTAGAGTCAATAAAGACTGTTTATAGAGGAAGGTGAGTAGTACAAAATTCAAATGTTAGCACCTTTTAATGGAATCTAAATAGATCTTCACATGGTGATTTCAGTTGTATTTTGTAGGTTCTCTTTCCAAGTGATCAGATTGCTTTTGTTAAGCATTGCATAAGCCTGGCTTTTTTTTCTTCTTCTTCTTCTTCTTAGCCTGGCTTTTAATATATATTTCACAACATCTGGTGCTTCAACTGTAACTAAGAGGATTAAGATGCAACTATATCCTCTACTTCAGATTTAAAGTATTACCATTTGTTGAATCCTGAGGACTGAGGAGAATTCTAAAACATTAACTTCCTGCATTTCTTCAGTGCAAAAGTAGTACCATTCAGACTAATTGATATAGATGCTACTCTGTAGGCATTTACATCTAAGAATTGTTTCTCTTGTTTCTAATTAAATTATACCGTTTTAATGTGGGGATTGACATAGTGCATAATTTCAAATTCCATGGACAAAGTCAATTAGATATCTTTTTTCTTTGCTTATTAGTGTAAGAAAAGATATTTGCTACATATTTGAGTAGTTGATGTCCTATTCAGCAATTTGCAATCATAGATGTATCTCTTTAAGGCAAACTTAGTGTCCGTTTAGTTTAAGAAGTAGGAAAAATTAGTGAAACAGTTTCTGAAATGTATAGTTTTTTTGTGGTGGTGTAGCTTCCTATGAGATGTAAAGTTCATGGGGCACTAGATCTGCCTTTGGTCACAGTCATATCCCAGCAATCAGTAGTGCCGGACACCTGGTAGGTGTTGGGTGAATGTGTGTGGAAGGAAGGAAGGAAGGGGGGTGTCAGGCAGACATGCCGGCAGACTCTGCTCTCCGGTGCCTTCCCATTCTTTCATGCATTCATTCAACAAATATTCATTGGGTGCCGACACTGTGCCGCTGTCCTGGAGGCTCCGGCTGTGGCAGTGAACAAAACAGGCCAAGTCTCTGCCCTTGTGAAGCTCACATGCTTGTTGTGGGAGATAGACAGGAACCACATAAACAGGGCAATAAACATGTGAGACAGTGACAAGTGCTGTGGAGAAAAACACATGGGGGTGGGGGTGGCCTGCCAGTTTCTATGAGGTGTCCTGGGAGTGCCTCGCTAGTAAGGGGACATTTGAGCGGAGACCTCCCTCAGAACCAACTTCATCCTCCCTCCCGTAGCCTCTCAGGTCCACTGGGATCTGCCCTGGCCTGGGTCTGACCTCTCTCCCTCCCGGTCTCTGCTTCACCACTTTGCTCCAGGCACACTGGCCTTCTTGCTGTTCCTCAAACCTGCCAAGCTCGTTCCTACCTCAGAACCTTTTCGCTTTCCGTTCCTTCTGCCCGGAAACCTCTTCCTCCAGATCTTCGCGTGGCTCGCGTCCTCACCTCATTCAGGTCTCTGCTCCAATGTCCGCTCCTCAGGGAGGCGCCCCCCAGCCACCCTGCCTCAGTAATACGCCACCCTACACACCACTCCACCACCCCCTGTATATTGCAACATGGCATTATTCTGTATTTATTTGTTTGTTCTGTCTCTAACACGTAAGTGCCACAAAGACAAGAACTTTATCTTATTTACCACTATGTCCCCAACATTCATGACAGTTGTGCTTAATACATATTATTTAAATGAATGAATGCTCATTTTGAGAGTAATGATTGTGACATTTTCTTTTCTAAGCTACTCGTTTTGGGTAGCATGGTGGGGTTGTCTCCTCTCTGTAATTCCAGTTAAACAAAGCAAATAGGACTGGTTGTGAAGGGAGTCCTGATGTGTTTGATCTGTCTCTCTTAGAATTGCTGTGTTTTCTGTGTCTGTATTTTATGATGAGCGCATTGTGGTGGTTGCGGAACAAAGACCTGATGCTTCCGAGGAAGATAGTTTCCAGTGGATGAGCCGCGTGCTGCAGGTGAGCACACCTTGGGGTCTGTGTCAGGTCAGCGGTGGCAGCAACCACTGCCTGAGCATTTCATTTTCTTTGATCAGCCAGTAATACCACCTTACTTTTTCTTGCCAATCATTGCTCACATACTGTGGGTACTACTAGCAAAATCAGATAATTAATACCATTTCTCCTTGTGGACCACATAGTATTTTTCTGCTCAGGTTGCCAGAAATAATGGAATTGACTTGCCTCAGCAAATTCTTTCATGCCTGAGTGTTTACTACTTGTGAAAGTTTTAACTGTCATGTGGAACACATCTCTGGCAGTAATCAATCCACTTGTCAACAGTCAGTCACAGTTTTACTGTGTGTCATAAGTGGTGCCGATGGTGTGAGGGATCCAAGAAAATACAGCTATTAGCCTTACTCTGAAGGAGCTTTCCTGTGGGGCTAGAGATGCTAGGTGAGATAAACCATGAGGGAAGGAGAATGCTTTGGGCACAGTCTAAGCAATATGTCTGTGGTGGGGAGCGGGCTAGAGTGATGATGAGAGCCTAGTCTTCACTTAGAATCATAGACTTGGAATCCCAGCTCCACTTCTTACCAGGTATGTGCCCTTGGGCAAGTCATTTAACCTCACTGAGTTTATTTCCTAACCTGCAAAGTAGGATAAAATTATCTGTTTTATAGAGCTATTGGAAGGATTAAATGAGGTAATTAATTGAAGTATATAGTACCTGCACTCAGTAAATAATGATGGTGATTGTTATTATCCATCTTTACCAAAAATTAAATTATCCAGGCGTAGGCCAGGCGCAGTGGCTTACGCCTGTAATCCCAGCACTTTGGGAGGCCAAGATGGGTGGATCACGAGGTCAGGAGATTGAGACCATCCTGGCTAACACGGTGAAACCCCGTCTCTACTAAAAATACAATAAAAAAAATTAGCTGGGCGTGGTGGCAGACATCTGTAGTCGCAGCTACTCGGGAGGCTGAGGCAGGAGAATGGCTTGAACCCAGGAGGCGGAGCTTGCAGTGAGCCGAGATCACGCCACTGCACTCCAGCCTGGGCGACAGAGCAAGACTCTGTCTCAAAAAAAAAAAAAAAAAAAAAAAATTATCCAGGCGTAGTTGTGTGCATCTGTGATCCCAGCTACTTGGAAGGCTGAGGTGGGAGGATCACTTGACCCAGTAGGTCAACACTGCAGTGAGCTATGATCATGCCACTACAGTTCAGCCTGGGTGACAGAGGAAGACCCTGGCTCAAAATAATAATAATAATAATAATAATGATAGTAATAATGAGCCAGCTGCTGTGACAGGCACCAGTAGCCCCAGCTACTCAGAAAGCTCAGGTAGGAGGATCGCTTGAGCCAGTGCTGTAGTGCACTATGGTCGCACCTGTGAATAGCTACTGCACTCCAACCTGCGCAACATAGCAAAAACCCATCTCTCAAAACATAAAAAATTATAAGAATAGTCTCCAATTAGACAGGACCACTTCCTCTCAATATTCCCTTTCATTCTCTGTCCCTTCACTCTTCTTTATTTTTCTACTTAGCACTTAACATCTTGTATGTTTATATTTATTGTTTTCTACATCCACTGTAATATAAGGCAAGGCCAAGACTTTTTTGTCTCTTTTGTTCAGGCTCGATCCCCAGAGCCCGGTAGCTATGCTAGCAAACGTCATAGTAGGCTCAGTAAATATTTGTTGGCTAAGTGGATGGTCCAAAGAAAGTGTGGCCTGTACTTGCTGTACTAAGGTATCAGTGGAAGTCTTCCCAAGGTCTGTAACTTCTCTACTTGGGGAATTTGAATTTATTAACTGCTAGTTAATAGCCATGTTGTAGAAACAATGCAAGCATGAGATGGTGGTATTGCTAGATGACTGTTTTGTTTCTGGTTTTTTTTTTTTTGAGGTGGAGTTTCTCTCCTGTTGCCCAGGGTAGAGTGCAATGGCACGATCTTGACTCACTGCAACCTCCGCCTCCTGGGTTCAAACGATTCTCCTGTCTCAGACTCCCAAGTAGCTGGAATTACAGGCACCCACCACCATGCCCGGCTAATTTTTTGTATTTTTAGTAGAGACGGATTTTCACCATGTTGGCCAGGCTGGTCTCGAACTCCAGACCTCAGGTGATCCACCCACCTGGGCCTCCCAAAGTGCTGGGATTACAGGCGTGAGCCACGTCACCGGGCTGCTAGATGACTTTTAATATTTCTTTCTATCCTCAGGGTCTGTAATTCTGAATCATCAGCTGATACTGTGTAGGCTATTTGTAGTAGAAAATCAGAAAAGAAAATATACTGAAGATAGACTACTCAGGAAAGACTATGAAGAAGGTAGAACGGGGCAGATCTCTGAAAGATGGCTAAGGGGCAGACCTGCAAAGAGAATATTTTTCATACCAATCATATTTTCAGCCAGAAACCTTATTTTGTTCAGAATGAACTTTGGGGCATGTAATGGTAGAACCTTTGGTGAATTACACATTTTCTTCTATTATGGAAAAGTGAGTATACCTGACATCTCCCAAGATATTTGTTACTTTTCCCTGGAAAGCAACTATAGGAATTAAATACAGTGCCAATTTACTAATCCAAACTCTTGTGAAAGTCATTTGGGTTCCAATTTGGGCATGAGATAACAGGCCATTCTTTTTGCAGTCTTTGTAACTTATCAGCTTGGAGCATTCGAGTCCATAGTAGAACAGTAAATGACACCATGTATTCTAATAGATTAAAGGCCAGAGGTTGTTGAATTCCAGGTCTGTGTATAACATAAACTAAATACCTAACTCAGCACCTTCTAAGGAAAGGCAGTTAGTAGATGACTTATCAGATGCGTTTTTAATGAGGAATTCAGGCTACATGTAGCACATTTGCTAACTTTCTGTGTATTCTAAAAAAAAAACCAGAAACTTAGGAACTCTGCCAGACTTTCCATTTCCCAGTCATTTTTGTTGATTGGTAGGATAGTCTGAGGATTGTGATTTTCAAGTTTATTCTTTTGCCCTTTTAAATTTTTGTTTGTTTTGTTTTTAAGATGGAGTTTCACTCCTGTCTCCCAGGCTGGAGTACAGTGGCACGATCTCGGCTCACTGCAACCTCCACCTCCCGGGTTCAAGCAATTCTCCTGCCTCAGCCTCCCAAGTAGCTGGGATTACAGGCACCTGCCACCACACCCAGCTAATTTTTGTATTTTTAGGAGAAACGGGGTTTCACCACGCTGGCCAGGCTGGTCTCAAACTCCTGACCTCAGGAGATCCACCCACCTTGGCCTCCCAAAGTGCTGGGATTACAGGCATGAGTCACTGCACCTGGCTTCTTAAATTGTTTTAATAAAAGGCCTTGGCCACGCATGGTGGCTCACGCTTCTAGTCCCAACAATTTGGGAAGCTGAAGCTGAGGGTCACTTGAGTTCAAGACCAGCCTTGGACAACAGAGCGAGACCCTTTGCTCTACAAAGAATAAACAAATGAATAAATAAATTAGCTGGACGCCACTGCCTGTGGTCCCACTTACTTGAGAGGCTGGGGTGGGAGGATCACTTGAGCCCAGCAATTTGAGGTTATAGTGAGCTGTGGTCATACCATTGCACTCCAGCCTGGGTGTCAGAGCAAGACCCTATCATTCATACATACATACATACATACATACATACATACATACATACATACAGCCTTGTCCTTTTTTTGTTTGACCTTTATAACTGTGGGTCCATTCTACTTCTAAGATTGTATCTCTTGTTCAATAAGACCTATGGGTAATAAGGTAGAAACCTCCTAACTAGTATTAACAGTTGGTCAGTTTTAGCCAGTCATGATGGCTTACGTCTGTAATCCCAGCACTTTGGGAGGCCGAGGCGGGCAGATCATTTGAGGTCAGGAGTTCAAGACCAGCCTGGCCAATGTGGTAAAACCCTATCTCTACTAAAAATACAAAAATTAGCCAGATGTGGTGGCACACGCCTGTAATCCCAGCTACTTGGGAGGCTGAGGCAGGAAAATTGCTTGAACCCAGGAGGTGGAGGTTGTGGTGACCCGAGATGGCACCACTGTACTTCAGCCTGGGAGAAAAAGCGAGACTTCATCTCGAAAAACAAACAAACAAAAAAGGGCTGGGCACGTTGGCTCACACCTGTAATCCCAGCACTTTGGGAGGCCGAGGCAGGTGGATCACGAGGTCACAAGTTTGAGACCAGCCTGGCCAACATAGTGAAACCCTGTCTCTAATAAAAATACAAAAAATTAGCCAGGCTTGGTGGCGGGCACCTGTAATCCCAGCTACTCTGGAGGCTGAGGCAGGAGAATTGCTTGAACCCAGGAGGCGGAGGTTGCAGTGAGCCGAAATCGCGCCATCAGACTCCAGCTTGGGTGACAATGCGAGACTCTGTCTCAAAAAAAATAAAATAAAGTTGATCAGTTTCATAAAAATGAGAAATTCTAATGGTGCTGGGAAAACTGGCTAGCCATATGTAGAAAGCTGAAACTGGATCCCTTCCTTACACCTTATACAAAAATTAATTCAAGATGGATTAAAGACTTAAACGTTAGACCTAAAATCATAAAAACCCTAGAAGAAAACCTAGGCATTACCATTCAGGACATAGGCATGGGCAAGGACTTCATATCTAAAACACCAAAAGCAATGGCAGCAAAAGCCAAAATTGACAAATAGGATCTAATTAAACTAAAGAGCTTCTGTACAGCGAAAGAAACTACCATCAGAGTGAACAGGCAACCTACAAAATGGGAGAAAATTTTCGCAGCCTACTCATCTGACAAAGGGCTAATATCCAGAATCTACAATGAACTCAAACAAATTTACAAGAAAAAAAACAACCCCATCAAAAAGTAGGTGAAGGACATGAACAGACACTTCTCAAAAGAAGACATTTATGCAGCCAAAAAACACATGAAAAAATGCTCACCATCACTGGCCATCAGAGAAATGCAAATCAAAACCACAATGAGATACCATCTCACACCAGTTAAAATGGCAATCATTAAAAAGTCAGGAAACAACAGGTGCTGGAGAGGATGTGGAGAAATAGGAACACTTTTACACTGTTGGTGGGACTGTAAACTAGTTCAACCCTTGTGGAAGTCAGTGTGGCGATTCCTCAGGGATCTAGAACTAGAAATACCATTTGACCCAGCCATCCCATTACTGGGTATATACCCAAAGGATTATAAATCATGCTGCTATAAAGACACATGCACATGTATGTTTATTGTGGCACTATTCACAATAGCAAAGACCTGGAACCAACCCAAATGTCCAACAATGTTAGACTGGATTAAGATAATATGGCACATATACACCATGGAATACTATGCAGCCATAAAAAATGATGAGTTCATGTCCTTTGTAGGGACATGGATGAAATTGGAAATCATCATTCTTTGTAAACTATCACAAGAACAAAAAACCAAACACCACATATTCTCACTCATAGGTGGGAATTGAACAATGAGAACACATGGACACAGGAAGGGGAACATCACACTCTGGGGACTGTTGTGGGGTGGGGGAAGGGGGGAGGGATAGCTTTAGGAGATATACCTAATGCTAAATGACGAGTTAGTGGGTGCAGCACACCAGCATGGCACATGTTTACATATGTAACTAACCTGCACATTGTGCACATGTACCCTAAAACTTAAAGTATAATAATAATAAAATTTTAAAAAAATATCTAAGTATGTATTCCTTTGATGTAGAGAAGTGTGATTACGAATATACCAACCTGAAGTCCAGGTCAGCTTACTTCCATAAACTATATCAAAATACATTGTCTTCAGTTTCTGATTTTTCTTTTTAAATTTTTTTAAAAATTAAAATATAGAGATGGGGTTTTGCCATGTTGCCCAGGCTGTTCTCAAACTCCTGAACTCAAACTATCTTCTCACCTTGGCCTCCCAAAGTGCTGAGATTACAGACGTGAGCCACCATACCCGGCCTGGTTTTATTTTCTGTAAGTTAGCACCAGAATGTGGGTATTTGAAAAATGACTTGAATGGATATCTTCACTTTTAGGATTAACTTGCCTGACCTATGAACAGAAGTTTTTTAGGAGCTAACTTTTAGTGTGTCTTTCCAAAGCATAACTCCTTCTGTGTTTTTGCATTTGTATTTTGTCAGTTAACATAATATTTAATTACATTATGTGAAAACAACAAGAACAGCTGTCAAACAGTGTAGGAACACAGCTGACTTTAAGCAGACATGCAGTTACATGGCTGTGAGCACAGGTACGCTCAGGGTAGCCTGTGGCCTCCAATGCTCGGTGTGCCGTGGGCCTCACCCCAGATGTTTTTCAGAGGAGATGCATGGTAACATGGTGAATCACTTAAGTGGGGGCTTCTTTAGAGAGCTGCTGTTGTGTTCATAATAAAAATACCTTACTTCTGTTTAATTAGGCTTTGTTGGCTGATAGCTAAAAGATTAAAATAACCAAAACAAATTTCTAGGTTTTTGACATTATCACTTAAGAGAGAACATATTGGCTGGGCATGGTGGCTTATGACAGTAATCTCAGCACTTTGGGAGGCCAAGGTGGGAGCATCACTTGAGGCCATGAGTTCAAGACCAGCCTAGGCAGCACAGTGAGACCCCATCTCCCCAAAAACCTTAAAATTAAAAAAAAGAAAAGAAAAAAATTATTTTAAATTAGCCAGATGCAGTGGTGCATCCCTGTAGTCCCAGCTTCTTGGGAGGTTGAGGCAGGAGGATCACTTGAGCTTTGGAATTTGGGGCTGTCATGGTTTGTGCCATTGCATTCCACCCCAGCTGACAGAATGAGACCCTGTCTCTAAAAAGAATAAAAACTTAAAAAGAGAACATACTGAGTTGAAAGTCAGTATCCACCTTTGTCCATTTAGATTGTATCTTACCTCTTTTCTTTTAATCTCTGCCACAGCTGAAAGATGTGTATTATCTTAATGATTATCTTTAAATCTCTAGATATATGGAATCTTAATGATCTACCAGATTCTAGATCTAGAATGGGTAGAGTAAGAAAAATTGTAGAGTAAAATAATGGATTATACCAGGAATATGTCAAATGTAATAGAAGTGATCTCATTGAGTATTTTTGTTTGTATTTTTCTAGGCGATCGATAGCATTCATCAAGTGGGGGTTTATTGTCTTGCTCTGGTGCCGGCCAATACATTGCCAAAAACTCCACTAGGAGGAATCCACATATCTCAGACGAAACAACTCTTTCTGGAGGGATCACTGCATCCTTGCAACATCCTCATGTGCCCCCATACATGTGTGACAAACTTGCCAAAGCCCCGGCAAAAACAACCAGGTAATATGCTGGCTTCCAAGACCTGGCACTAAAATTCCAACTTCAAGAAGCTGGGTTCTCTCAGTGTGATTCTTTCTCTAGAATTAGTTTACAAAGACTTTGGGAGGCCAAGGGGAGAGGATCGCGTGAGCCCAGGAGTTCGAAAATAGCCTGGGCAACATGGTAAAATCCTGTCTCTACAAAAAAAATGGAAAAAATTAGCCAGGCCTGGTGGTGCACACCTGTAGTCTCAGCTACTTCAGAGGCTGACAGAGGATGGCTTGAGCCTGGGAGGTTGCAGTAAACCGAGATTGCGCCATTGCACTCCAATCTGGGCGACAGAACCAGACCCTGTCTCAACAAAAAAGAAAGGGGAGATGGAAAAGGTGTGTTAAGGCAGCCCGGAGGCAAAGATATCCTTGAGATGCTTTTGGAGCTATTGTAGAAAGAAAGAATGTGTTTGTTAGGACTACTCTTGGCTGCAAGTTGCAGAAAAACATAAATTGCAGCTCAGGTAAGAAACAAGCATATTTTTGTCAGGTAAAAAAAGTTCAGAGCTAGATAGTCCAAAGGCTAGGATAGTCACTCCTCAATCATGTTCTTCTAGCTTCCCATCTTTTTGCTCTGGTGTTTTGTCAGTCAACTCTTGTCATAGATATGCTACAGAACAAATAACCCTAAAACTCAGTGCCTTGAAGTAGCAAGCATTTACTTTTTACTCATGGAATGTGGATCTGCTTGGCTTGGCTGGGATCCACTGGACTTGACTTGGCTCCAGGCTTAGGTTAGGTTCAGAGCTGTTCCATGTGTCTCCTCATCATGGGACCAGCAGCTACCTGGGCCGTATTTTTTTCAAGGCAGATGGCAGAAGCAAGAAAGCAAGCCAAGCCACACGAGCATATTTAAAGCTTCTGTTTGTGTCACATGTCCTAACATTTCATTGTCCTAAACAAGTCAGACCATGAAGCATACTTATCCCATCCAGCCATAACTAGGACAAGAAAGAAAGGAAGGATTGTGGGAAAATAAAATAATCTGCCACAGCCATCGTTAGCAACTGCCCCAGGGCTCATTAGGCTCCCCAACCTCTACATCCCAGCCAGCAGGTAGGAGGAAAAGGTAAAGAAAGGATACTCTTCCCTTTAACGTATTTTCTAGAAATTGCACATATTACTTCCTCTTATTATCCTCCCAGACTAAAAAATATAGTCTTTATTCCAGGCGTGTGTCCAGCTAAAAACTGGGGGTTCTGTTATTAAGGAAGAAGAATAGGATACTGGAATTGATAACTAGCAGTTTTTGCCGTAAGACGTTTACAGAATTTTATTGGAAAATCAGAAGGCATATTTACAGGTACAGCAGTGTCTGCAATTAGCTTCCTGGAGTTACTGCTTTCAGTATCTTTCATTCTCTGTGACCCACAGACCCTTAGACTCAACGAAATGCACACAGAAGAACATCAAGGAACTGCTGCTGAATTAGTTTTATTGTTTTAAACTACTACAAAATTCACTTTTTAAAATGTCATGCGTTTATTAATTTTATAATGTAAATACCGGAATGTACAGTTTACATAAATACACTCTGAGTCCCTGCCTGTATTAAAAGGCTGCCTCCAACATGATATATCTATAATTTGTCATGAAGTTTCTTAGGGAGGAATATTGCATATTTACTTAAAATTATAGTAGACACTTTGTAGACTAAAACTGTTCACCAGTTGGAATACTTTATCTTTTTTGAGTTTTCTGTTTTATTTTTAAATTTTTTAAACTTTCCATTTTGAAATAATTTCACACAAAAAAGTTGCCACATGTCAGGAGGCTGAGGCAGGAGAATGGCGTGAACCCAGGAGGCGGAGCTTGCAGTGAGCCGAGATTACGCCACTGCACTCCAGCCTGAGCGACTGAGTGAGACTCCGTCTCAAAAAACAAAACAAAACAAAAAAAGTTGCCACATGGTACAAAGATTTTCCTTACACCCTTTACCCATCTTCCCCAAATATTTACCCTTTGAAAATTGATTATATGATTTAAGTGATTTTGTTTCATCTGTTTCAGTATATTCAGGATCAACAGATTTTGATAGAATAAAAGATTTTTAATATTAAACCAGTATAGCATCAGCCTATTTAAAACCTAGCTGGCAATAAGCTTTGTTTTATCATCTTTTTGCCATCTTCTTAGTTCCATGAGGCAGATGACCATGAAGAGAGCGACCTAGCACTTTTTTCTAGAGAGGGAGTGGGCTCCCCCGTTTATTTTGAAGTGTCGAACCTATGGAAAAGTTAGACGAATAGTATAGTGAGGAGCACCCATGTAGCCTATCCTAGATTTACCAATTGTTGCTTTTTTTTTGGAGACAGAGTTTGCTCTGTTGCCCAGGCTGGAGTACAGTGGCGTGATCTGGCTCACTGCAACCTCTGCCACCCAAGATCCAGCCATTTGAGTACCTGGGATTACAGGTGTGAGCTACTACGCCCAGCTAATTTTTGTATTTTTAGTAGAGATGGGGTTTTGCCATGTTGGCCAGGCTGGTGTCAAACTCCTGGCCTCAAATGATCTGCCCCACTCTGCTCCCAAACTGGTAGGATTACAGGAGCAAGCCACCATGCCTGACCTTGCTGACATTTTTTTCCCTGAGTTTTTTTTTTGTTTTGTTTTGTTTTTTTTTGAGACAGGGTCTTAACACTGTTTCCCAGGCTGGAGTGTGGTGGCATGATCTCAGCTCACTGCAGCTTTTTTTTTTTTTTTTTGAGATGGAGTCTCTCACTGTCGCCCAGGCTGGAGTGCAGTGGTGCAATCTCAGCTCACTGCAAGCTTCACCTCCCGGGTTGACGCCATTCTCCTGCCTCAGCCTCCCAAGCAACTGGGACTACAGGCGCCCGCCACCATGCCGGGCTAATTTTTTTTGTATTTTTAGTAGAGACAGGGTTTCACCGTGTTAGCCAGGATGGTCTCGATCTCCTGACCTCGTGATCCGCCCACCTCGGACTCCCAAAGTGCTGGGATTATAGGTGTGAGCCACTGCGCCCGGCCTGCAGCTTTGAACTCTGGCACAAATGATCCTCCCACCTCAGCCTCCCGAGTGGCCTGGACTAGAGATGTCTACCACCATACCAGGCTAATATTTTCGTATTTGTAGAGACAGGGTTTTGCCATGTTGCCCAGGCTGGTCTTGAACTCCTCGGCTCAAGTGATCTGTCTGCCTCCGCCTCCCAAAGTGCTGTGATTATAGGCATGAGCCACAGTTCCTGGTCATTATTCACTTTTTTTTTTTTTTTTTGAGTTGTAGTCTCGCTCTGTCACCATACTGGGGTGCAGTGGCATGATTTCGGCTCACTGCAACCTCCACCTCCTGGGTTCAAGCGATTCTCCTGCCTCAGCCTCCCAAGTAGCTGGGACTACAGGTGTGCACCACCACGCCCAGCTCATTTTTGTATTTTTAGTAGAGAAGGGATTTCACCATGTTGGCCAGGATGGTCTCCATCTCTTGACCTTGTGATCCTCCCGCCTCACCCTCCCAAAGTGCTGGGATTACAGGCGTGAGCCACCATTCCTGGCCATTATTCACTTTTAATTGAACAAATTTAATATTCTAGATAAACTCCCTCAGGCCTTGCAGATGACAAATTTCTTTCCAGGCCAGATATTCTTTATTGTGAAGCCCTCTTTTAGGGTTCTATTATGATTGGAGAAGATTAAAATATTAGTAGGAACCTGTGCAACCAGCTGTCACCTCCTCAGAGTGAAAAATTCCTGTATATCCCAAACTAGAATAGCTGCCTCCTTCCCTCCACCGCAATCCCTATCCCTCCTGTGTTCTTGTTTTTTTTTTCCCCCAGTACTTTGCACCATTTGTGTTTATTTATTTGTGTATGTATTTCTTGGTCACCCTTCTTCAGAATGCAGGCTCCTTGCCCTATTTGCTCCTGGGTTCCCAGTGCCTAGAAGAGTGTTCAGGCAGTATTGTTGGATGAATATTTGAACCAGTTTTGGTCAGTCTGGAAATGCTCTGGATACTTAGTTGGAATTGCCACCTCCAGTGAGTTGGGTTTTGCGTTTATTTACAGGTGTAGGCCCTGCTTCCGTGATGGTTGGGAATCTGGTTGCTGGAAAACGTATAGCACAAGCTGCTGGAAGGGATCTGGGACAAATAGAAGAGAATGATTTGGTGAGGAAGGTAAGTGTTCCTGAAGTGTTGCCTTCTTACAATCAAGTCAAGGACAGGACTTGTACTGCAGGTAGCAGCTGGGGGATGCATTATATGACTTGTTTTAAGTTGCTGACCCTGAGTCCTTTTTCTGGTTTATGACTTCAGCACCAGTTTCTGGCAGAGATCCTACAGTGGCGAGCCCAGGCAACTCCTGACCATGTACTCTTCATGCTGTTAAATGCCAAGGTATTAAAAATTCAATGGTATATCTAATCAGCTGACTACTATAGGACCATCTTAGGCACTCTTGATCTCTTTCTTTCATCAGAAAATTTCTGTTGCCATCTCTGAAGAAGGAGTTAATGGCTTTCTCCTTGCCTTGTCATATGAGGGTATACTGTGCAATCACTTTAAGATTGGAATGAGACCTCCTGGAGTGCTATGTAATACTTTCTTTTCTTATGGTACAATCATGTCTTCTTTATTCAGTTCTGATAGGAGAAATGGAGCCAACAATGCAATTACATAGATACACAGATGTTCACAATGTGTTTTGTCATACAGTTTTTTTACCCAGTGGGACTTTTAATTATTTGATTTCTGCCAGGAAGAAAATGACCTTAGACCAGCATTTTAAAAACCCTAAGTTATTTCTGGTACATAATTAAATGATTTATTGCTAACAGATAAAAAGCAAATTGAAAATTACTCAAAGAGCACATTTAACTACTGGTTTCTGATGGATGGTTCGTTATAATATTATATAGGACTGGGCACAGTGGCTCACACCTGTAATCCCAACACTTTGGGAGGCCAAGGCGGGTGGATCACTTGAGGTCAGGAGTTCGAGACTAGCCTGACCAACATGTGAAACGCTGTCTCTACTAAAAATATAAAAATCAGCTGGGCGTGGTGGCGGGCGCCTGTAATCCCAGCTACTCGGGAGGCCGAGGCAGGAGAATCGCTTGAACCTGGGAGGCGGAGGTTGCAGTGAGCCGAGAATACGCCACTGCACTCCAGCCCGGGTGACAGAGCAAGACCCTGTCTCAAAAATAAAAAATATATATATATATTATATTAAATATAATAATATATATTACATTATAATATATAAATATAATATATATAAAGAAAAAATATATATATGTGTGTTTTTTTGAGATGGCGTCTTGCTCTGTCACCTGGGCTGGAGTGCAGTGGTGCCATCTCAGCTCACTGCAACCTCTGCCTCCTGGGTTCAGGTGATTCTCCTGCCTCAGCCTCCCGAGTAGCTGGGATTACAGGCGCCCGCCACCACGCCCAGCTGATTTTTATATTTTTATTAGAGACGGGGTTTCACATGTTGGTCAGGCTGGTCTCGAACTCCTGACCTCAGGATCCACCTGCCTTGGCCTCCCAAAGTGCTAGGATTATAGGCTTGAGCCACTGTGCCCGGCCTATATATTGTATTTTAAAGTTATGCATTCTGTGGGAGTCAGCTCAATTTTTGTGTTGATGTCTGAGTCACAGGCTCAAAGTCTGTGACCATGTGGATAGTAGTATTTCTCCCCAGCAGGGGAAGACTGGAAGTGCCTATTGGATCTCTTAGGGGACTTATCCAAAGTATACCCATCTCCTCCATCCCCCTGGAATCTGATTTTTTTTGTTGTTGAGAATTTATGCAATAATAGAACTTAATGAGAGGAATATGTTGTGCATCTTATTGAAAAGTCGTTAAAAATCTTAAGAACCATTACTTTTATGACAGAAAATTTGGGGACTTTCTTGTTCCACCTCTGCATGAAGTGAGCTTCTTTTCAAGCCCACAGATTCATTAGGGTTCTCATATTTCATTTAAAAATGTCAGCCAGGCACGGTGGCTCATGCCTATAATCCCAGCTTCTTGGAAGGATGAGGCAGGAGGATGGCTTGAACCCAGGAGTTTGAGGCTGCAAGCTGCAGTGAGCTGTGATTACATCACTGCGCTGCAGCTTGGGCAATAGCAAGACCATGTCAGAACAAAAAAAGAAAGAAAAAGGATCCCATACATGTCTTTTTGTTTGATGTAAATTTTTTTTTTTTTTTTTTTTTTGAGACAGAATCTCACTCTATCGCCCAGGCATTGGCTCAAGTGATCCTTCCACTTCTGTCTCTTGAGTAGCTGGGACTACAGGCATGTGCCACCACCACACCTGACTGATTTTTTTTCTATTTTTAGTGGAGAGGAGATCTTGCTGTGTTGCCCAGGCTTGTCTTGAACTCCTGGGCTCAAGCAGTGCTCCCACCTCATCATCCCAAAGTGCTAGGGTTACAGGTGTGAGCCACCCTGTCCAGCCCCACACATGTCTTTGATGCTAAGGGAATTTTCACTAGAATTGATAACTTGCTAAGGATAATCTACAAAGGCACAAGCCTTTCAGGTATGATGTTGAATTGGCTGTGCTTATTACTGTTTATTTCCTTTCTGAGCTTTGACCCGCTTATCCTTTCTGTTGTTTAAAGGGAACCACTGTATGCACAGCCAGCTGCCTTCAGCTTCATAAGCGAGCAGAGAGGATTGCATCTGTTCTTGGTGATAAGGGACATCTAAATGCAGGAGATAATGTGGTGTTGCTCTATCCACCTGGTAAGCATTGGATTGGTAGACTAGACTTTAAGCTCCAATACTAGACTGACTACAAATTATAAGAGGATAGGCACTCAGAGCCACTCTCTGTGACTTGCAGGCAGTGTACTTCCCAACACTTAGAAGACCATGCACACAGGCCGAAGTGGGAACCAAGCCTCACCCCCCAAATTGTGCAGTACAGTGGCTCTCCTGGGACCATGTCTGTTTTTGCACCCTTATATTTCTATTAGTGCCTGGCACATAAAAGGCGCTCAGTAAAGAATGAATGAATGAAGTCTTCAGCTACTTGGCTTTTGGAAACCCTCAAAACAGACGCTTTGTTTCTATGAATGTTCAGGAATGGGGCAATTTCACCCAGTCCCCAAAGAAATGTTGTGCGTGAATTCTGTGAACATTTTTCGTATTATGATTGATGTTACTCAGGAGGAATAACTGCAGAAACCAGGAACGGTTAACTAGGAAAATAAAAGAATGGAGAAAGCAGAGGTGAGGAAGCCCTGAGCTTTTTAAAAATATTTAGAAGGCTGATGTATAAAAAGCCATCAGACTTCTTAGATGTTGTTGAAGGGGTGTGAGTTTTGAAGGGGTGTGAGTTTTGAAGGGGTGTGAGTTTTCATATTATGATTTGGTCTTCTTCTGTTATTGCTGCTTTCATGTTCTGATTTAATTCAACAACCTCGTCTTCATAGTAAGAGGGGTTCAGAATTATTTGGTGACAATTTGGTGTAAAGATTCAAAATTCTAGGTGAAATATTTGAGTTTTCCCTTTGTTATTTCTGTCACCTAATCCACTCATACATCTAGCTGTCTTTGGCCTGTTATCCCCCCACACTTCATATTGTTCTGTGATTGTTTTTTGTTTGTTTGTTTATTTTATTTTATTTTATTTTTGAGACGGAGCCTTGCTCTGCCACCCACTGCAACCTCCGCCTCCCAGGTTCCAGTGATTCTCCTGCCTCAGCCTCCTGGGTAGCTGGGATCACAGACACACGGCACCACGCCCAGCTAATTTTTGTATTTTTAGTAGAGATGGGGTTTCACCATGTTGGCCAGGCTCGTCTCAAACTCCTGACCTCAGGTGATCCACCTGCCCCAACCTTCCAGAGTGCTGGGATTACAGGTGTGCGCCACCATGCCTGGCTCATTTTGTGATTCTCATGTGCTGCCTTATTTACCTAGATACTGAGATTTCATAGAAGATCATGTGACAAAGCAGTCACCACCATTGCATCCCAGGAGATGGCCTTGCACCTGTCAGTCAGTGAGAGGCCACGGGGAAGGACTTGAGCTCTTCCTGAGGAGGCCTCTGCCCAGAGTCTTCCTCAGACTGAGTCACACTTTGCTCCCTAAAACTCATACCCCTCCAACAACATCTAAGAAGTCTGATGGCTCTTTTTAGAGCAGCCTTCTAAATATTTTTAAGAAGCTCAGGGCTTCCCCACCTCTCCTTTCTCCATTCTTTTATTTTCCTAGTTAACCATTCCTGGTTTCTGCAGTTATTTCTCCTGAGTAATATCAAGCAGTAATATCAATATGCCTTCTTCAGAAATATTTCAGGAGTTTACTGCTGATTTCCTTCCTTTTTTTGTTAATTGTTTTCTCTGCATTTTCTAAAGTTTTATATGCTTCCTTCTTTCACTTTCAATATCTTCTGCTAGAGTCTTTGTTAAATTATGGTCTATAGAACCCATCTGGCACATGATTTAATCGTTTTGGAAAATTTGCCTTTTAGTTTCTCAGTGCTCTTAGGCAGTTCAGTGACTCTCCTGACAGGGTCCTTTGTCTTGCAGGCATTGAGTTAATCGCCGCCTTCTATGGCTGCCTGTATGCGGGCTGTATACCTGTTACCGTCAGACCTCCACATGCTCAGAACCTCACGGCCACGCTGCCCACTGTCCGAATGATTGTTGATGTAAGTACCAGCTATATCTTGCCTTGTCCTCATCTCCTAAAATCCAGATTCAGACAACTAAGGATCCTTACTAATTTTCCAATTTTGTGAAGTCAGGAATTCAAATTTGTCTCCTGGAAACTACCTCCTTTTTGTTAATCCAGCCAAAGCAATCATCATTATTCAGTGAAGGAACTGGGGGAAAGTGGTTATTGGTGAGATACAGAATTGTGTGCAGTTATCATGAACATTAAAGAGGTGAAGCAGCCATTAGTATTTCTACAACAAAAACACAAAAGGTAGCCAGGCATTGTGGCACTTGCCTGTAGTCCCAGCTACTCAGGAGGCTGAAGCAGGAGGATCCCTTGAGTCTGGGAGGTGGAGGTTAGAAGTGAGCCGAGATTACGCCACTGCACTCCAGCCTGAGCAGACCCTGTCTCAAAAAAAAAAAAAAAAAAAAAAAAAGTGTTTCCCCCTCCCTTCTGTCTAAAACGTGCTGTCTGATACTTTTCCTGCAAAATTATCTGGGCGATTTTAGATGCCAAACTGAATTATCCCCAGTGTCAAGTCACTTCTATTTTAGTTACTTTTGTGAATTTACTTGGTATAGCATTAAAAGGTGTCCAGACCTTGCTCTGGAGACGATAGAAGTTTTTATAGGATATGAAAGTTAAAGAAAATAAGGAAGTGTGTATTGCGTGAGATCCTAGTGTTTACAGCAAGGGGAAGCCTTGGCCAGTGCTGATAGATTACAAAATTCCAGTTCATGTAGCATTTGCTTCTTTGAGAACTGCTGCTCTGTCAGCAAAAATGGAGCCCACAGTATCAAAGCCATGATCACCATAGATGATTTTATTACAAAGTGTAATTCAGCAAAATGCCCTTGTTATATTCTACAAAGTGGGCCAGAAAAGCAGGGAGGGGAGTTGCTGTTGATGCAGTTCGTGGGCAAAGTAGGTCACTTTGCATTTCTGTGTATAGCTGGGCAAGAGAACCTAGTTTCTGTGAGAGCTTATATCAGCATCAGGGTTCCTTAGGTTCAGTGTATGGGCTAGGTATAGTAAGTCTCATCATTCACTAGAGACTGAGGCAGTCTCCTTCAAACATGGTTATCTGATTCTTCTCATTTCCTGAGCACTACAAAACCCACATCTTTATTTAATTGTGGTCTTCATGAAATCATGGGATTGTGGGATCCATACTGAGATTATAACTGAAATATTTTGAGAATCACTGTTACAAACAATACAGTGTATTATGAACAGGTACATCATTCTGAGAGAATTAAATGTCACACATTTCCAGAAGGAAACATGCAAGGGAGTAACACTGACCTCGTCTGTCTCACATGTGTTCTTTGAAACTGTCCTGTCCAGTGTGGTACATGAGTGGCTTTTAGCAGCAGCCAGGGCCTGTGGTACCGTGTTGGGGCTGAGCCTCCTGATGCTTATTGCTGTCCATTTGTTTTCTAGGTCAGCAAAGCAGCCTGTATTCTCACCAGTCAGACCCTAATGAGGCTACTGAGGTCCCGAGAGGCAGCAGCAGCTGTGGATGTGAAAACCTGGCCAACCATCATTGACACAGGTGAAAGGGAGACTTCTTCTGAGGGTGGAGGGACTGAGAGCTCACAATACCTGAGATCTCCTCCATTCTCATGCCAGACATGTTTACCCTGCCTTTATGTCTTCTGCCTGCTAAGACAGAGGCAAAACCTAGGATCAGTAAGCTTGTGCAGGACTAGACACTGACAGCAGATGCAAAGAGCCAGATCACAGTCTGCTAAGAGCTCTCCAAACAAAAGTGTTTTGCTGTTACTCTTGGTATCATAAAAAGGTGGTTAGGTTTTTATGCTACATGTGACTATGTACATGTAGGGCCAAGTAAAATATCTGATCCTTTCGTTCGAGATGTGATATTGTTGAAACAATACTGGACTAGGAGTCAGGTGATTTGGGTTCTGGCTCAAGCTTCATTACCTACTGCCTGTGTAATCTTGACTGAAATTACCCTTTCCTAAGCTACTGCCTACCCCTGCCTGACTTGTATATTTATTGAGAAGATGAAATGCAGTATAATATGAAAATACTATACTTTGAAAGCCATAAAGTGCAGAATTTTTAGATAGTATTCGTATTAAAGAAGGGGATAAGATAAGGGAATAGCTGAAAAAGCTGTGGTATAGGAAGAATGTGGGTGTTGGAGTCAGGCAGGTAGGGTTTAAGTCCTGCTATATCTGCTACTCTGAGTATCCGTACTAACCTGTCTATAAAGTGGGAGTTGTAAAGATTAAATGATGTAACACAAAGCTCCTAGCATGTAATCATGATAACATCTAACCTTCATTGAGCCCTTATGTCAGTCATTTAATGTGTTATATAATTTTATCCTTACAATAACCCTGTAAGTTGCTATTTTTATCCTCATTTTGCAGATTAGAAAACTGAGGGAAGTTAAATAAGCAGCAGAACTGAAATTCAAATCCAGCCAGTTTGGCTCCATTCCCAGCCTCTTAACCATTAATGTCCTCCCTACCCTTTTTTTTTTTTTTTTTTTAAACTCTGGATTCAAATGCAGGAATGACATGTATTTGTGGTTATTGTGTACCAGATGCTGAACTGGGTTTTTTAAATATTTGTTACTGAAGAATAGAAGCACAGTTATATATAATATTTATCACAAATGGATTGTGTTGGTGTTAATGATGCTGGTAGGTCTGTGGTTAATGGGCTCAATCACAACAGGAAGGTTTCTTTAGGCACTTGAGTGGTCATATGATTGACCCTTCCCTGCACAAAGGGAGGTCAAAGGTGATAGTCTTTCATTTGACCAGAAATGGGTGCCCCATGATATGGTGATTTAAAACTCAGAGTTAGACATCCTTCTTGATCCAGAAAGCCAAAGGAGACATTGAAGAGGTATGGCTGGAGCCAGAGGAAATCTTTGACATCCCTGGTTTTGGCATACTTATAAAGCACATGGGGGGAAGCAGAGGAGGTATCATAAATGAGTGAAAGCAGCGAATTCCCAATTCTTGGCTACCATTCTCTTTTGGAGACAGGGCCCTCACTCTGTCACCCAGGCTGGAGTGCAGTGGCGCGATCTCGGCTCACTGCAACCTCCACCTCCTGGGTTCAAGGGATTCTCCTGCCTCAGCCTCCCGAGTAGCTGGGATTACAGGCATGAACCACCATGCCCGGCTAATTTTTGTGTTTTTAGTAGAGACAGGGTTTTGCCATGTTGGCCAGGCTGGTCTGGAACCCCAGTCCTCAAGTGGTCTACCTGCCTCGGCCTCCCGGAGTGCTAGGATTACAAGTGTGAGCCACCGCACCTGGCCACCATTTTTCTTTCTTTCTTTCTTTCTTTTTTTTTTAAAGAGACATGATCTTGATATGTTGCCCAGGTTGGTCTCAAACTCCTGGGTTCACACAACCCTCCTGTCTCAGCCTCCCAAGTAGCTGGGACTACAGGCCTGAGTCACTGCACCCAGATAGATTACTATTCTTAAAATTCTGCCAGGTTAGCCAGGTGCACTGGCTCATGCTTGTAATGCCAGCACTTTGAGGGGCTGAGGCAGGAGGATCACTTGAGCTCAGGAGTTGGAGACTAGCCTGGGCAATATAGTGAGACCTCACCTCTACAAAAAAAAAAATTTTGATTTAATTAGCTAGGCATGGTGGCATGGACCTGTAGTCCCAGCTGCTCAAGAGGCTGAGGTGGGAGGATCATTTGAGCCCAGCAGATGGAGGTTGCAGTGACCCGAGATCGAGCCACTGCACTCCAACCTGGGCAATAGAGCAAGACTCTGTCTCAAAAAAAAGAAAAAATCTGCTAATTTAACTTAGAGAAATACTTTCCAACTTTTAAATCCATACATGATTAATATAACACATACTAAAGTGTAAATAATGAACTTTAACTTGAAACCAGCATAACAGCTAATGCTTTTTGAGCATTTCTTCAGTCAGTTGCTTTAAAAGGGCTTTATGTGAATTAACTTCCCAACAGTTCTATGAGGGTAGGTATTATTTTAGAGATTCATTTTAGAGGAAAAGAAAACAGACACAAAGAGGTGAAATAACTCCAAGGTCACGTAGCTGATGGTAGAGCTGGCATTTGAACAGCAGTCTGCTTCCTACTGTGTTCTATTTCCCCTTACTAAGCTGCTAGCAGATACATTTACCTGATGTAGATTTGCTTGCCTGTGTTGTCTAGTGTTGTCCTCAACCCCAGCCCACCTCTAAGAATGACATATGTGAGCTACTTGGTTAAATATGAGAAGCCTAAGCTTTAGCAAATCCGCAAAGCTAAATTTGGCCATAGCAAAGCCACAGAAGAGCAATGATTTTCGTGTTCCAGCATGTTAGATTGACATCAGGTTTTTTCTTTTCATGGCAGATGATTTACCCAGGAAAAGGTTACCTCAGCTGTATAAACCGCCCACTCCTGAGATGTTGGCATATCTTGATTTTAGTGTCTCCACAACTGGCATGCTTACAGGAGTGAAGGTAAGTTGCATGCTGGAAAAATGCCACGTCTGCCAAAAAATAGAGATGACCACTACCCCAGAAACTATAGATGCAGAGGCCAAGTGGTTGTACCAGAGACCGGTAGGCAGAGTGAGGATCAAGGGTCAATGCTCTATTTAAATAAAGGCATTAGCTCCTCTGGAATGAGTTATCACAAGGAATTTGTATTATTAAGTGTCTGAACCTAGCATAGAAGCTGAAAGAAAAAGAGTTTTAGTTAAAATATGTATGAAATCTGATATTTAGATATCATAAAAGTCAGTATTAGCCGGGCACGGTGGCTCACGCCTGTTATCCCAGCTCCTTGGGAGGCCAAGGCGGGCAGATCACCTGAGGTCGGGAGTTCGAGACCAGCCTGAACAACATGGAAAACCCCGTCTCTACTAAAAATAGAAAATCAGCTGGGCATGGTGGTGTGTGCCTGTAATCCCAGCTACTCGGGAGGCTGAGGTTATGGTGAGCTGAGATCGTGCCATTGCACCGCAGCCTGGGCAACAGGAGCAAAACTCCGTCTAAAAAAAAAAAAAATTCATTATTAACTAATGAACAGAAATATGTTCCCTTAATGGAGACTTAGATTAGGCTTTGAAGCACTAAAAATTATACATTGCTTTGAGGAGTTTAGGGAATTGAAACTCCTCAAAGCTGTCGTCAGAGCTGTTTCGCTGCCTGTGGGGTAACAGTCCCAGCCTGTTCCGTTTTCCATACTTTCCAGATGTCCCACTCTGCAGTGAACGCTCTGTGTCGAGCCATCAAGCTCCAGTGTGAGTTGTACTCTTCTCGGCAGATCGCCATCTGCCTTGACCCTTACTGTGGACTTGGCTTCGCGCTCTGGTGTCTCTGCAGGTAGGGATGGAAAAGCCAAGGAGACAGAATGTGTGGGGGTATACTTTGTGGCCATGGCCATCTCATCCTTCCCTTTGCTCCCTTAATTTGGTAAAGTTTCAGTAAAATGCTAGTGTTTCCAGAATTTATGGATCTACTGTGTCTCTGAGGTTTGTTTAAAAACAGTTTTGTCTGTATTCCCTTTGTTATTTTCTGTTAATTTTATTCCTCATACAAAATGGCAGTGATCCTGTTACTTGCTCTCTGCTCCACCGTGTAATCCTTGCTTTAGAAGCAAAGCCAAGTAGAAGGATGATTCTCGGATGAAACATGTCATGCTTTGACAGCCAGCACATACCCCCTAGGCTTGGCAGGAAGGAGCACAATGGGATGGGATGACAGCATGTGGACGGAAAGTAGCACATTTGCCCTGGCCAGGTTGCTCCTTGCAGAATACAGATTCCAGCTCCTCTCACCATGCCCCCAGGGAACCTCATCTCAGACCTGCATTTTCACCTCCTTGGTGTACATCATGAATGCTTCACAGATGCCTGCAGCTCAAGCTCAACATTCTCCTCCTATTCTCTCTTTGTTAGGGTAGGCTCATCCACGTAGGGGCCCACACTAGAAACATGGGTCTTGTCTTCAGATTCTGTATCTTTATGTCTTGTGTCTAATCAAATGTATGTCCTTTGGCTTGGTTGTTCAACACCTGTATGTACATAAGAATCACCTGAGGGTCTTTTAACAAAAATTAATGGGACTCCCCAAGACTTATTAACCTTCATCTCCAGAGATGGAGACCACACCACTAGTATTTTTAAATACAGGATTCCTGAGCTTCTAGTGATTCTGATCTATAAACAGATTTAGGCATAAAATCACTGCCATTTTGTATGAGCCAAGAGTTTAAGCCTTGTGGCTATAGATGAGACATGATAGGAACTCTGTTCCTTCCTGTTTTTTCTTTCTAAAAAAAAAAATCATTGTGTTGATAGTTCTTCCTGTGATGGACTGAATATGGATATGAGGATCCATATTTCCTTTCTGTCCTTTTTTTCTTTTTTTTCTTTTTCTTTTCTTTCTTTTCTTTTTTTTTTTAAATCAGTGTCTTGCTCTGTTGCCCAGGCTGGAGTGCAGTGGTGCAATCTTGGCTCACTGCAACCTCCCCTCCCAAGCTCAAGCGATCCTCCCACCTCACCCTCCTGAGTAGCTGGGACTACAGGTGCACACCACCACACCTGGCTAATTTTTTTGTAGAGACAGTGTTTCTTCATGTTGCCCATCCTGGTCTTGAACTCCTGGACTCAGGCAGTCCGCCTACCTCGACCTCCCAAAGTGCTAGGATTACAGGTGTGAGCCACCACGCCCAGCCCCATTCCTTCCTTTTTATCCTGGGATACGCTATTGGGTTCAAGCCTGTATCACCTCTCACCTGAACTATTGCAGCCTCTCCTAACTGTCTCTCAACTTTCAGTGGCTCGTATCACCAATCCCTTTGTCAGTGTTGCCCCAACTTAAAGCGGCAATGACTGCCTGCTGGGTGAAGTCTAAACTCCTTCATAGGATGGTTAAGCCCTTTCACAGTTTGGCCTTAGCTCTTCTGGCCTTACTCCTCCATGCACCCTGTATGCTATGATTTCAGTTGAATACTCTTTGTTTTTCTTTTTTTCTTTTTCTTTTCTATTTTTTCTTTTTCTTTTTCTTTCTCTCTTTCTTTCTTTTTTCTTTCTTTCTTTCTCTCTCTCTCTTTTTTTTTTTTTTTTTTTTTAAAGGAGACAGGGTCTCAATCTGTCACCCAGGCTGGAGTGCAGTGGGGCACAATCACAGCTCACTACAGCCTCTCGGGCTCAAGTGATCCTCCCACCTCAGCCTCTCAAGTAGCTGGGACTACAGGTGTGTGCCACCACGCCTGGCTAATTGTTAAAAAAAATTTTTTTGTAGAGGCATGAGTTTTGCTGTATCACGCAGGCTGGTCTTCAACTTCTGGGCTCCAGCGATCCTCCCATCATGGCCTCCCAAAGTACTGGGATTACAGGTGTGAGCCACCGTGTCTGGCCACTTGAATACTATTAATATTTCTGATCGCTTCAAACATGCTGTAATTATCGGCCTTTGTATATGTTGTTCCTCTGCCTAGAACACCCTCACTACCGTCCCCACTTCTTCTGGCCACTGCCAAATTCATACTCATTCTTCAAGCTCCAGCTCAAGTGTCAGCAGCTCAGTGAAGCACTACGACTCCCCCACCCTGGCTTATCGAGCTTGAATGAACTGCTCTTTATTCTGTGATCTCAGTGTTCTTGATTCACATCTCATATTCAAGCATCAATAAAATGTCTATAAACATCTTTAAAAGAAACCATAGGAATAAAATCCAGTCCACACATAAGGTTTCCGAATAGAAAGAGGAAAAAATGCTACTCCATCAGGGTTTTAAAGATTCGTTATTAGGAATTACCTTTCCAGAATGTTTAGTATCATCTTGACCATGTTAATTAGCTTGAGGGCAGTTGTAAGAATGTTACGTAGACTAAAGTGACCTACCACAGTCTGCTTTATTTCATAGTTGCTCCTTTTGCGAGTTGCATAGGAACAAGACTGATGCTTAGAGCTTTATATCTCATATGTCCCTACACTGTCCTTTACACTCAGTAAATATCTGTGGAATTGGTGGGGTTCTGAAGCATCAGGTGTCCAGGATGAATTGATGATTCCAGCTCGTCTCTTTCACTGCAGTGTCTATTCAGGCCACCAGTCTGTCTTAATTCCTCCTATGGAGTTAGAGAACAACCTTTTCCTCTGGCTTGCCACGGTCAACCAGTACAAAATAAGGGACACTTTCTGCTCCTATTCAGTGATGGAGCTCTGCACCAAAGGTCTTGGGAACCAAGTGGAAGTGCTAAAGGTAAGAAGCAGCTCCAGCAGGTGTCTAGTCCCAAAAGGTTTTGAAGAAATGGGCCAGGAGGTAACAGGGCCAGAGCAGGGGCTAACAGACATGTTTGCTTGCCTTTTTCAAGTCACTCAGTTAAAAATGGGTGTATTGTAAACCTTGGCAAGTTTATCTCTTCCACCTTCCTAATTTAGTGCACTCTTCCACAGTTTAATATGATTCTTACTTTGTGGACAAGAAGGGGAAACTGGTTGGGAGGCTAACTAGAAAGACCTTATGTAAACATAAAAGGGAACTGTGGCTTCCAATACTTTTTTATCCTAATAGAATTTGAAACCTCAAAATATTAGGAATTCAGAATATCCCCAAAGATAAGGGTAACTCATTCATTCATGTGTGTGTCAAATGATGATCTGTCTGACTTGCAGATGAGAAAGTCAGAAAATACTGAATTTTCTTTGATAGAAAAATATCTTTGGAATGCAAAAAGAGACGAGATTAGATTGCCAGAGTTCTAGATTAATTTTTCTCTCAGTCCCATCAAATAGGGGGACATCTAAGGTACAGAAATGAGGAGGGATAAAAACATATTGCTGAAGAGCCTTAGATTTTTAGAAGGAAGAGGAAAGAACTAGAGAATGAGCAAATTTACCAGCAGATAGTGATTTTAATGGGATGCCTTGTCCGTTTCTTCTTTTCTGAAAGCTGCTTTTCTCTGTGTGCCTGAGGTGAGAATACACAATTGCTTGGCTTTTCCTGACCAAGGAGCTGGAACAGCGGCCTTACCTGTTCAGTTCTTTTATGATCCTACTGACTTGGCTCCCATATAATGGTGTCTTGCAGACCAGAGGGATCAACCTCTCCTGCATCCGGACCTGTGTGGTGGTGGCGGAGGAGAGGCCCCGTGTTGCACTCCAGCAGTCCTTCTCTAAGCTCTTCAAAGACATCGGGCTGTCCCCGCGGGCTGTCAGCACCACTTTTGGATCAAGAGTCAATGTAGCAATATGTTTACAGGTGACCCTCATGAAATCTTGTCTGCTCACAAACGGGAGAGGAATATGGAGTATCCCAGAGCATGGGCTTTGGAGCCAGGCTGCCTGGGCTTGGGCCCCAGCCACGCTTACTTGCTTTGGAACTTTGGGCTTTTTAATCTCGATTTCTTTGTGTCTCATTTTGCTCATCTGTAAGGTGAAGGTAGCAGTACTGTGCTTCGCCAGGCAGCTCTGCACAATCACTGAGCTGCCAGCTCGGAGTTCTTGGAGCAGTGCTGGCAGTGAGCGCAGTGTTAGTGTTTACTTGAGTCGTTGTCATGTGGTCATGATGATGAGTCACAAAGATTTGAGTCTTATTTGGATTTTACTTGTATCTGACCTGTTTTTCCTTTTTCTTTTTTTTTTTATTTGAGACGGAGCCTTGCTCTGTCACCTCAACTGGAGTGTAGTGGTGCAGTCTCGGCTTACTGCAACCTCCACCTCCTGGGTTCAAGCGGTTCTCTCACATCAGCCTCTGGAGTAGCTGGGATTACAGGCGTGTACCACCACGCCCAGCTATTTTTTGTATTTTCAGTAGAGACAGGGTTTCACCCTGTTGACCAGGCTGGTCTCAAACTCCTGACCTCAAGTGATCCAGCCGCCTCAGCCTCCCAAAGCGCTGGGATTACAGACATGAGCCACCGCGCCCGGCCTGACCTTCTGTTTTTCTGTCTCTATATTCTATACCACTTTTTTCTTTTTTTTTCTTTTCAGACAATAACCTTGTATTCTCTTCTCCACCCAGATGGCAACTTTGTCATGTTATTCTTGATGGGTAAATAACAGAAAAGGGACTAGAAGTGAGACTAATTTTATGTATTAATAGGTAATAAGGCAAATATAGCACCAGGTGTGGTGGTTCATGCGTATAATCCCAGCACTTTGTGAGGCCAAGGCAGGAGGATTGCTTGAGCCCTGAAGTTTGAGATCAGCCTGGGCAACATAGTTGAGACCTCATCTCTCCCCTACCCCCACCACCCACCCGCAAAAAATATAGCTGGGCTTGGTGGTACATGCCTTTAGTCCCAGCTACTTGGAAGTCTGAGGCAAGGGGACTGCTTGAGCCCAGGAGGTTGAGGCTGCAGTGAGCTGTGATTGTACTGCTGCACTCCAGCAACCTGGGTGACAGATTGAGACCCTGTCTCTTAAAAAAATAATAAGACAAATATAGGCATGGACAAAAGTGAGTGAAAGAAGATAGCACACATGGGTGGATTATTTCAGGTCTTCTGTGACCTTCTTCTTTCAGAAGGGTCTTGGTGGTTTAACCTTGAGCCCCATCATAGCCCTCTTGCTGTCACTGTGGCCAATATTGGTTTTGCAAGTCCCTGGGTTGCCGACCTGTCTCACCTCTGCTTTGAATCCAGGGATGAAAGCCCTCCTCAGCATGGAAACGTTTCAGTGCTGCCACAGTACCCGTGATAAGAGTGAGAGCAGGGGGCCTACTCTCAAGGGGAGGAGAGGCGAAAAGAGTGTGGATTTTTCATGTATATGGCTAAATTATTTCTTGGTTTGAAAATGTGAAATACAGTTTATCGAAATTCTAAACAATGCATTGATTTGTCTTTCTTTAGGGAACCTCAGGGCCTGATCCGACTACTGTGTATGTGGATCTGAAATCACTAAGACATGACAGGTACAACAGATTTATTAATGCTCCTTTCCTACTAGTTCCTAAGCATAACAAATTCGGAACCTCAGAGCCAGCATTTTCCCTCATTCCTTTTGTTCATATCTTCCAGGAGGGGAATGGGAAGAGGGAAGGAATTTGTTTTTATCATTAATATATGAGATTTACATTTATAAGAAAGCTTTAATTCTCTCAGTTGCTACACTGTTCTTTAATATTAAAGTATATTAGTTATTGCCCATATAAAAGTATTTTGTGACATTTGATATAAATTAAACTAAAATGGATAGTCTCTTTCCTCTAAGAGTTTAAAAATAATAGGACAGATAAGATAAATGAGTCAGAGTAGGGTTTTTGAAACAACACTTTATCTGAGCCCCATGGGTAAAAGCCTGCCTCCTTAGCCCAGAAGGGAATTTTAGCTGTGTCCCACGGTGAGCACTGGCCCAGGGCTCTAAGACCTCTCTTCCAAAGCCCCACTGCCCTGGATGTGTTATCTGGAGTGCCCCACTGCACTGACCTAGCCTGCATAGGTGGAGCATCTCTCTCATGCAGCAGTTTGAAACCTGGGAAGATTTTGCCGCCCCAGAGGAGATTTGACAATGTTTGGAAACATTTTGGGTTGTCATAAAAGGGGGCTTGCTACTGACATCTAGTGGGCAGAGGCCAGAGGTGTTGGTAAACACTCTGCAATGCACAGGATAGCCCCTTTCAACAAAAAATTATCTGGCCAAAATGTTAGTAGTGCTGAGTTTGAGAAACCCCGCTGTAGTGTGAGGAAGAGAGACAAGTTAGAGGTCGTGGGAAGGCAGCACTGAGCTGCAGGAACATGGCGACTTCTCTTCTTAAAAGCCCTATATATAGTAAATACCGTTCTTCTGCAGGGTTCGTCTCGTGGAACGTGGCGCCCCTCAGAGTTTGCTTCTCTCAGAGTCTGGAAAGGTAATTTGTTCTGTTGACCATGGGGAAGGTGGGCTGTGTGGAGAAGTGGTTCAGTTTAAAGAAACCAGAAGCCATATAATATATTAGTGTCCAGGGCAAGCCTTAATTGAAATCTGGAGATAATTTCAGCTTGGCTAATACTTTCAAATTCATATGGGTACATAGATAAGAAGAATAGTAAATTTGAACTCTCTTAATTTCCATCGATTTTTAAAAATCCAACTGACATGTTATTCTTATTGACAGACCAGCAAAATGCAGTGCTCATTGTATGAAAGGTGGATATGTTTTTTTTTTTTTTTCGTGATGGAGTCTCACTCTGCCACCCAGGCTAGAGTGCAGTGGCGCGATCTCAGCTGACTGCAAGTTCTGCCTCCCAGGTTCAAGGAGAACTTGCTTCAGCCTCTGAGTAGCCGGGGTTACAGGCACCTGCCCCCACGCCCAGCTAATTTTTGTGTTTTTAGTAAAGATGGGGTTTCACCATGTTGGCCAGGCTGGTCTTGAATTCCTGACCTCAGGTGATCACCTGCCTCGGGCTCCCAAAGTGCTGGGATTACAGGCATGAGCCACTGTGCCCGGCCCGGTTCTATCTTACAAACGTCACAAGGAGAAAGCTAGGAGAGGCCGAGATGGGAGTGTGGTTTAAGGTCAGGGAAGACACACATGCATTTAAAGTTGAAAGGAAAATAAAAATGGGGATGAGATTAAAGATATTTGAGAGTTACCATCTCACACCAGTTAGAATGGCAATCATTAAAAAGTCAGGAAACAGGTGCTGGAGAGGATGTGGAGAAATAGGAACACTTTTACACTGTTGGTGGGACTGTAAACTAGTTCAACCCTTGTGGAAGTCAGTGTGGCGATTCCTCAGGGATCTAGAACTAGAAATTCCATTCGACCCAGCCATCCCATTACTAGGTATATACCCAAAGGACTATAAATCATGCTGCTATAAAGACACATGCACACGTATGTTTATTGCGGCATTATTCACAATAGCAAAGACTTGGAACCAACCCAAATGTCCAACAATGATAGACTGGATTAAGAAAATGTGGCACATATACACCATGGAATACTATGCAGCCATAAAAAATGATGAGTTCATGTCCTTTGTAGGGACATGGATGAAATTGGAAATCATCATTCTCAGTAAACTATCTCAAGAACAAAAAACCAAACACCGCATATTCTCACTCATAGGTGGGAATTGAACAATGAGAACACATGGACACAGGAAGGGGAACATCATACTTCGGGGACTGTTGTGGGGTGGGGGGAGGGGGGAGGGATAGCATTGGGAGATATACCTAATGCTAGATGACGAGTTGGTGGGTGCAGCGCACCAGCATGGCACATGTATACATATGTAACTTACCTGCACATTGCGCACATGTACCATAAAACCTAAAGTATAATAATAAAAAAAAATAAAAAAAATAAAAAGATATTTGAGAGTTAACATCTGTGGGAGTAAGATTTCTTAGATTAGAATGAGGCTATAAAACGTCAAAAGAGAGATTTAGTGAGAAGCAATTTACTAAGGATGATAGGAAACCCACATGCATTGTCAAGACAAGTGGGAATTTCTCTGCCCTTTGACGAGATAGTGGTGATACCTCAGAATCCTGTCTAGTAATTCTGAAGGGCAGTGAAAAAATTGTGGAGGGAAAAAAAGAATCCCTGCCAAACCTACTTGGTGGTGTATCACCCCATGGGGCGCTTACTCCAGTCTCACTCTCTGTTTGCATCTGCGAGCGGAGGGGGTTTTGCTGATTTTGTTACTGCCTTGTCACATCTTCACTTGCCTCAGCAGCCAAGCACACCTCACGAGCATTAGCCTGTGCCCGCCCTGGACTAAGGGAACCGTCTCGTCTCTTCCTTGAGGTTTTAGATGTTTGCGCCCAGATAATTATTGAGGGCTTCTCAAGTAACCTCATACTTTAGAAACCCAAGATAAAAAGGGAGTTCGAAGGGGGCAGAATATGGGTAACCAGAGAGGCCCTTCTTTTGTTAGAATGGTTGAGCCATTCCCTCAGCCAGCATATGTGTCTTCCTTTTCCTTCCTGAGGAAGATCCTGGGGTCGTGGATATCCGTCTGTCCTGCAAAGCTGCTGCTGTCCTCTCTCACTCTTCACATTCCTCCAACTCTAGCACCAGCTGGAGTCTGGAGTAGAGTCACTCAGGCTGTCCCTGCCTGCTGCCCTTTCTGTTTTAAAGGGTTTCACTGCCATCATTCCAGTGAATGAGAAAGAGCATGAAAAGGGAAAGGTTATTCTACAAATTCTACTGTTAAGGTCCTGATCTGCAGTTTCTCATCCCTTTGAAGAGATGGCAGACTGGCTCCCATTTTATTTTTGAGGCTGAGTTTTATTAGACCTTTGGTCTTCAATGAACTGAGGAAGGTTCAGTGAGAGCAAGACACAAGGTCTCTGCCATGGTCCCCTCAGGGTAGCTGCTGTGATGCCATTGCAGCTGGCTCTCGCCCTGTGTGCCTCTCCCACCTCTCCAGCAGGTAACTAACTGCTTTTCCTGGAGGTCATTAGATTTCACTGAACTCAATCTTTGTATTTTCCCTTTGATTCTTAGATTTTACCTGGAGTGAAAGTGGTTATTGTTAATCCTGAGACCAAAGGGCCGGTTGGAGACTCTCACCTTGGAGAGGTTTGTAATAATTTTCATTTTTACTCTGAAAAGTCAGCAGTAAAAATCTCTAGGATTCACATTTTAGAAATCAGTAAAACTTCAGATTTAGCTTTCCCCCGTTGTGAATGGAGTTAATTTTTTTCTGTAAGGCATGAGACTGAAATTGACAGAAGAGGGAGATTGAAACTGGGATCCAGGGAAGATTTAGGCACCCAAACTGGAAATGGTGCCAGATTTGTCCACTGACATGCCCTTAGCTAGAAAGGAAAGTGAGCAAATCCTACATGTTCCCACCTATTAAGGTACGAAACTGAAAGGAGTCACATATTTACAAATTTTTAAGGTCATTCAGATGTTATATTGTATTCTAAAATGTATCCATGTTTGCATTAACAAAAAAATTCTAGGCCCAGCCCTTTAACAAAAAATATTTATATATAAATACATATTATTTATATATAAGTATATAAAAATTAACTATATAAAATAGTTAATTTTTCTTCCTCCAAATCTTTGTTTTTGTTTGTTTATTTGAGACAGTCTCACTCTGTCGCCCAGGCTGGGCTTACTGCAACCTCCACCTCCCAGGTTCAAGTGATTCTTGTGCCTCAGCCTCCCAAGTAGCTGGGACTACAGGCACGTGCCACAATGTCTGGCTAACTTTTTGTATTTTTAGTAGAGATAGGGTTTTACTATGTTGCCCAGGGTGATCTCAAACTCATAAGCTCAGGTGATCCGCCTGCCTCAGCCTCCCAAAATACTAGGATTACAGGCATGAGCCCCCATGCCCAGCCTCCCCAAATCTTTGAAGGATGCTGATATTTCATTACATAGCTGAATGGGAGGAGTACTGTAAGTGCAGGAGCCAGATGACCTGGGCTCTGCCACTTACAAGCTTCTCAGTATTGGACAGGTTAATTTCTTGGGGCCTCAGTTTCCTCATCCATAAATATTAATAGCACTGGCGGCTGGCCGCAGTGGCTCACACCTGTAATCCCAGCACTTTGGGAGGCCAAGGTGGGTGAGTCACGAGGTCAAGAGATCGAGACCATCCTGGCCAACATGAGGAAACCCCGTCTCCACTAAAAATACAAAAATTAGCTGGGCGTGGTGGCGTGTGCCCATAGTCCCAGCTACTTGGGAGGCTGAGGCTTGAACCCGGGAAGCGGAGGTTGCAGTGAGCCGAGATCACGCCACTGCACTCCAGCCTGATGACAGAGCAAGACTCTGAAAAATAATAATAATAATAATAGCACCATCCAGGTGCAGTGGCTCATGCCTGTAATCCCAACACTTTGGAAGGCTGAAGCAGGAGTTTGAGGCCACTCCACTTTGAGGCCAGGAGTTTGAGGCCAGCTGGGCAACATAGCAAAGACCCCATCTCTACTTTGAAAAACATTTTTTTTTCTGAGACAGGGTGTTGCTCTGTCACCCAGGCTGGAATGCAGTGGTGCCATCTTGGCTCCCTGCAACCTCCATCTCCCCGGTTCAAGTGATTCTCCTGCCTTAGCCTCCCACGTAGCTGGGATTACAGGCGCACGCCACCACACCTGGCTAATTTTGTATTTTTAGTAGAGAGGGGGTTTCACCATGTTGGCCAGGCAGGTCTTGAACTCCTGGCCTCAAGTGATCCACCCGCCTTGGCCTCCCAAAGTGCTGGGATTATAAGCGTGAGCCACCACACCCAGCCTATTTTAAAAATTTTTAAATGTTAATAGTAGCATCTACCTCACCTCCTGAGTAGAATCATTATAACAATTAAATGTATTAACACCTGCATCTGTAATGTACATGGAACAGTGTCTGTCACATAATGATTCTCAGTAACTTTATTGTTAGCTATTGCTCTGTTTATATTATAAACTCAAACACCGCATGGTGTTTCCCTGTGGGCTTCCACGGTTATCCCGGAAGCACAGAAATGATCCCTGATGTGTTCGTGGGACTCTGGAGGAGGGTGAGAAATGAACCAGGGAGACAGGGTAGCCTTGTGGGTGAGAGTACACCCTCCGGAGCCACACGGGCATGGGTGCGAGTCTCCTCATTTCCGCGTGTTAGGGGAATTAGTTAACTCCTTGTTTTTTCATCCGTAAAATGGGAACAACATTGTGTGAACGATGTTGTCATTGTCATATATATCAGGATGGATGGAGATTAGGTACATGATGAGCACGTGGTAAATGTCAGCTGCCTTTATTGATGCAGTTGTGTTGTTGTTAATATAAAAATGAGATTTAAAAAATCAAAATAACCTGATCCAAGAGAATTAATACAGTTGTGTGTCCCCAGTGAGTTGTGACCAAAGCACTTTTCTTGTAGATTTGGGTGAACAGTCCCCATACAGCCAGCGGCTACTACACCATCTATGATAGTGAGACTCTTCAAGCTGATCATTTCAACACTCGCCTCAGCTTTGGAGATGCAGCTCAGACACTCTGGGCTCGTACAGGATACCTTGGTTTTGTCCGCCGGACTGAGCTCACAGCGGCCACTGGAGGTACTTCTGCAACAACTCCCCATTGACCTTGCTTTGTGTTTCTGTAGCACTAGCTGACCTCCTTCAGCCTGCCTTGGATTGTGGAGTGTGTCTATTTAGTTACTCCCTTCTGTGACTCTTAAACCCATAAGTGACTCTCTATTCATTTGGAGTCATGCCTTGCCCCATGAAGAGTGTCTAAGAGGTGAGCGCTTGGGGCAAGCCCAGGAGCATCCCGAGCTGTGAGTCAGAGAGATGTGCCTGATGGCGAGTGAGCGTCCCTGGCTAAACAGACTTTCAGTCCCTGCAGGGCTGATTCCACATCTGGGAAAAGCGTTACATCTTGTAGCTCATCTACCCTGCACACCACTTGGAGAGCAGGAGGAGGGGCGTCAGTTCCAAGGAGCCATCTTGCTGAGGCATGGCAGTGCCTCAGTGTCTTGTGTTGGACACAGCCTGCTTCCTGGCCAGGCCTCCGGTATGAGGATTCCCTCCCATCACCCTCTGCCCAGTTGATTGTCACAGCTTCACTGCTGCCCACCGTCACTCTTTCTTCCAGACTGGCACTTACAGCCACTTAAAAATACCCAACACTGACTATATCCTATACTTGAAGAAGTGATAGATATATAACTCACTGGATTTTAAAGTCCTAAATTCTCCATAGTTCCATACTGACCAGCATCCATAGTTCCCCAGATTTCATGGAGAGGCAGGGGCAACCCAGTGGAGCAGAGGGTGGCATCCCTGCCTGGTGCCCTGGTTTTGCAGCCCACCTCTGCCATTTGCTGGGTGACCTTGAGCAATCACTTAGCCTCTGTTTCCTGCTTAGAAAATGGGGATGACTGTGTTTCTTGCCTCATGGAAATGATGTGAGATTAAAGGACGTGATGCATTTAGATGCCAAGAACGGTGCCTGGCACACAGGAAGCACCCATTAGTCATTCACTGCTATGTTTCTCTTGTTTTTGTCATCAGTCTTCATGAGCTCACCAGGTGATGGGAGCCTCTGCTGCACCTCCTGATCCTTTTCACTCCAACAGCTTCAATCACTTTGTTTTGCTGAATTTTTCAGAAATCTGTGTTTTTCCAGAAATTACTGCAAAATAATCTTCCTTCTGTGTCCTAGCTGGATTACAAGCCTGTTAGAAACCAGGACTAGTTTCCTCTATGTTCTACAACCCTCCTCCTTATATCTGTATTCCATGAAGCTACCTAGAAAGAATGACACTTGTTCATCTCCTCTCCCTCTCAACTCCTGTCTTTCCTCCATCCCTCCCTTCTGGCTGAGTCCTGTTTGTCCTTAAAAGCTCAGCTCTGCCCTCAGCTTTTCCAGGTGCCTTCCCTGAACCTTTGAGCTAGACTCAGTGATGTCCTCTGCCCCTCTGAACCTCATGCACACTCGCTGGGCTTGCTACATTACAACGGAATGCCTCTTTGTGTATCTTTTCCCCCACCTCAACTGTAAGGATCTTCAGAGCAGGAATTGGGTTTTGTCAGTTTTGTCTCCCCAGCACATAACACAGTTCCTAACATGTAATAATAATAACAGTTAATTTCTGGTATCATTTACAATATACCACATACCATATTAACTACTGTGCATGGATTAACTCACAAATCCTCACAGCAGCCATTGATTATTATTCCCATCTCACAGAGGAGCAGCAGGAT
The DNA here is from genome assembly GCF_028885655.2 of Pongo abelii. Classification (NCBI taxonomy): domain Eukaryota; kingdom Metazoa; phylum Chordata; class Mammalia; order Primates; family Hominidae; genus Pongo; species Pongo abelii. The sequence continues at coordinate 48,521,641 of NC_071995.2, forward strand.
TCAGAGCCTTAAGGAATTTGCCCAGAGTTACACAGTTGGTAGGGGCAGAGCCAGGTGACAGGCAGTCTGACCCCTCTGCTCTGGACTCCAGTGTTATGTTGCACTCAGTATATGTCCGAGCCACATTTCTCTCTTTTTCTTTCTGTCAGAGCGTCATGATGCATTGTATGTGGTGGGAGCGCTGGATGAAACACTGGAGCTGAGAGGATTACGATACCACCCAATCGATATTGAGACCTCGGTGTCCCGGATCCACAGAAGCATTGCTGAATGGTAACTCCCCCAGCATACACTGTGCTTCCCACTTCAGTTTTAGTTGTAATGTCAACTGATTTAATTAATTGGTCATTGGGACCACATACCTACCTTGAAACATAGAGCTCCATGGGAGGAGTAAGGAAATAGACTGATTCTTGTCTTGGGTGTGCAATCTGCGGTGGCCAAAAAGGCCTATCCATAGGAGCCAGATGAGGCCATGAGGCCCCGGGGGAACACTCTGATACCTTCTGTGGAATGCTGGAACTGAGTCCTTTTTTAGTGATAGACTCTCATAATGGGAAGGGACTAACAGATCATTGATCTCTTGAAAGTCAGCATAATATGGTGGAAAGAACCAGCTTAAAGGTTCTCCTCATCTGTAAAACACTCTCTCTGCTACTTCCTAATTATCAGAAGCACCAAATGAGAATGTGCTTTGTAAACTATTAAATGGTAAGCAGATGAAAAGGGTAGTTGATATTATCTCATCCAGTTTCCTGCTCTTTGCAGGAATTCCCCCTACATTTTCCCTGATAAAGGATCATCCAAACACGTATTGACTTAAAATCTGTAAAATTAAAACTGTGGTTTGGCCAGGTGCAGTGGCTCACATCTATAATCCCAGAACTTTGGGAGGCCAAGGCGGGCAGATCGCTTAAGCCCAGGAATTCAAGACCATCCTGGGCAACATGGTAAAACCCCATCTCTACAAAAAAATAAAAAAAATAGCCAGGTGTGGTGGCAAGCCTGTAGTCCCAGCTACTCAGGAGGCTGAGGTGGGAGGATCACTTGAGCCTGGGAGGTTGAGGCTACAGTGAGCCAAGATTATGCCACTGCACTCCAGCGCTGGTGACAGACTGAGACTGTCTCAAAAAAAACAAAACAAAACAAAAACCACCTCTGTAGTGTTTACCTACTGGCTTTCATTCTGGGTTCTTAACCAATACAGAATCTGTTTGGTTTGTTTTCTACATATTTTAGTGAACGTGTCCTTCTTCACCACTTTTCCCCATGCTAAACAGCCACAGTTCTTTCGATGGTTGCTCATGCTTTCCAGATACTTCTTTGTCTAAAAATGCTCTTGTAGGCTGGAAATGGTGGCTCACGCCTGTAATCCCAGCACTTTGGGAGGCTGAGGTGGGTGGATCACTTGAGGTCAGGAGTTCAAGACCAGCCTGGCCAACATGACAAAACCCTGTCTCTACTAAAAATACAAAAATTAGCTGGGTGCAGTGGCAGGCACCCGTAATCGTAGCTGCTCGGGAGGCTGAGGCAGAAAAATTGCTTGAACCTGGGAGGCGGAGGTTGCAATGGGCCAAGATTGTGCCACTGCACTCCAGCCTGGGCAACAGAGCAAAACTCTGTCTCAAAAAAAAAAAAAAAAAAAAAAAAAAAAAACACCCAGATGCTCTTGTTTTCGTAGGAGTCTCTCCCCAGACCTGAACAAGACTCTGACCAAGATAAGAACATCTTTAGACATCTGGAAAGCATCCAGAGAAGCTGGGTGCTGTGGTTACTTTGTCATTTTAGACATTTGACTCTTAATGGAACCAGATATTGTGTACATTTTTAATTACTGGAATTTGGTTTTGTTTGTTTGTTTTGTGAGACAGAGTCTTCCCAGGCTGGAGCGCAGTGGTGCGATCCCGGCTCACTGCAACTTCTGCCTCCTGGGTTCAAGCGATTCTTCTGCCTCAGCCTCCCGGGTAGCTGGGACTACAGGCACACACCACCATGCCCAGCTAATTTTTGTATTTTTAGTAGAGACGGGGTTTCACCATATTGGCCAGGCTAGTCTCGAATTCCTGACTTCGTGATCCGCCCACCTTGGCCTCCCAAAGTGCTGGGATTACAGGCGTGAGCCACCACACCCGACTGGAATCTGTTTTTAAAGCAGTTTAGCCCTGCAAACCAAGTCAGGCCCTACCTTCTAACCCAGTAACTCCACTCGGTGGAAAGTGGCTTATGGCCCTTTTATACAATAGGAGACACTTGCGTGGGGCACTAATAACTCATGTGAGTCAGACAGACTCTCTTCCTGTTGGGTTTAAGAATACTGCCTTAGGGTGGTCTGAAGGTAGTGAGTTAATTCAGTTGATTGTTCACAGTCAATTACAAATCAATCAAACTATTCGTTCTGCTCTTTCCCTCTTTCTCACTACTGCACTTGACTAGTCTAAAAAAACAAAAGAATATTAGTCAAAGCTCTCATGGGGCAAATAACAGGCTCCCTTCAAAAAAGCTTAAGTGAAAGAATTAATGGAAAGAATATCTGGCTGTCTCAGATGTTCCAAAAAAACTAACTCTGGGTCTTAGGAAAGGTAGAAACAAGGGAATGGTAAGGCCATCAGGAATCACTGTCCCCTTCTTTTCTAGAGCCATATGGGCATTCCCTTCTTTTTCGCCTCCCTGAAGAGGGATTCTCTCTGCTTCTCTGTGCCCTGGGCTACCCCAGAATATTCAAATCCATGTCATTGGTTCAAATGACCAGTTAACAACTTTTTTTTTTGAGACAGAGTCTCAGTCTGTTGCCCAGGCTGGAGTGCAGTGGCGCAGACTTGGCTCACTGCAACCTCCGCCTCCTGGGTTCAAATTATTCTCCTCCCTCAGCCTCCTGAGTAGCTGGGACTACGGGTGCCCACCACCAAGCCTGGCTAATTTTTGTATTTTTAGTAGAGACGGGATTTCGCCATGTTGGCCAGGCTGGTCTCGAACTCCTGACCTCAGGTGATCCACCCGTGTTGGCCTCCCAAAGTGCTGGGATTATAGGTGTGAGCTACCGCGCCTGGCCTGACGACTTTAAATTCCACTTTCAAACTCCCAGGAGATTCTGGACGACTCAGCTGTGTTCACAGGGGCAAGATGTCTCTCATATATATATATATATATATATATATTCATTATAGAATTTTTCCCTCAGTCTTATCAGGTGAAATTGAAAGGTGTCATATATGGTAGACATGACTGCTGACCTTCTGGTTGGGATTGAGGGGAGAAGGCGGGGAAATGGGCTAAGTCTGGGACAGATGCTATAAAAGATAACTGAAAAATGTAGTGACAAGTTAACGAACTGTCATTGAAATTTCAGTGCCGTGTTCACATGGACCAACTTGCTTGTGGTGGTTGTGGAACTGTGCGGCTCTGAACAGGAAGCCCTAGATCTGGTCCCATTAGTGACCAACGTGGTCCTGGAAGAGCATTACCTCATCGTTGGCGTCGTGGTTGTGGTGGACCCAGGTGTCATCCCGATCAACTCCAGAGGAGAGAAGCAGAGGATGCACCTCCGTGATAGCTTCCTAGCTGACCAGTTAGACCCCATCTACGTGGCTTATAACATGTAACCAGCCTTGTGGGGACTGCAGGGGGCCATTCTGAAGAATCACAAAGACAGAAGACCTCTGGCTAAGAGCAGGCTTTCAAACGATGTGAAATAAGCTGAGATGGCTACATGATATTCTTCATCTTATCCTGTGGGATTCTGCAATCATAAAACACAGGAAAGGGGAATTGTGTGATGGCAAATGAAAAAAATGTTAACATTTGGTAGACATGTGCTTTGACATAGCGTGAGCAGCACATTACTAAAGCAATTACATGCGTGTTGCATTTTTTTCATCTGTTGTACATAGTTGTATTTTTATCTAATGCCGTTTTAGAATTTTCTAAGGGAATTTAATGAATTCACATGAAAGGGGTAGTCTGAGTGACACAGTTCCCCACTCCGTACTGTATTTTGCCATTCTGCCGTAGCTAGATGTTCTGTGGGGTTTGTTAACATGGAACTACTCAGCTGTCTTTCAGTCAACCCATAAGCAAATCAGATAACCCACTGACTATGAGAATTACTTTATATAGATAATTCTTGACTGTAAAACATTTTGACCAGTGTTTTACAACATGTACATAAGAATACACATAATTCAACTAGAGATTTGAAGAACTGGCTTGTATAGTTATAACAACCACAGTAGAAACATTTCTACTTTGAGAGAATTTCAATATTCTCTTAATGTTGTGTAATTGATTAGGTAACTAAAAAGCGCAAATTGTTGGCACGTTTTGCTGCACATTGTTCTATGTCTTTGTTGGCTGGTGTATTTTATCAACTAAAGCTGCCTATGTTTGTTTTTAAAGCTCGCATTCCCAGAATCAGCTTAGGCTTCTATGAATTCAGCCTGTTTCTAAAAGCTGAAAATCTCAGTTTAAAAATCAAAATGTTAACACAAAGCTAAGATTCATCAGAGCCCACCCTATTCTAAGGAACCACAATAACTTACTCTGGCCCCAGTGTTAAAATGATCTTTCAGATTTAGAGTGACTGTAAGAATTTAGGATTTCCTCTTTTCCAGGCCCATTGTAAACTGTGTCTACAGTTTATCCATATAACTTCTCTTTTCTGAAAACTGAGGAGTATCCTCTGTTCTTCCAGTTCCTGAGGGCAGGGGGTTTAAAACAAGAAGGCCAGGAAGGCAGTGGGGATCCACCATCACATGGAACTGTAAGGCCATATAACTACACAAAACTGACCAATCTGGGTTGCCAAAGCAGCCAGGCTTATGCTGAAACCGGGGAAGTCTGACGTATGCAGGAAACTCTTTTGAAATAACTGTGGTGCCCAGGCCAAGCAGAATGAGATGGGACTGAGTTTGGCCTCTGGCTCGGTTTCCTTTCTTTGGTCCGATACTTCATGTATTTGAATATAGTTAAATCGTATTATTTTTTTCTTAACAGAAATATTTTTAAAAACGTAAAAGTACTCAAAAGTGAAAAGAGTTAACTTGTTAAAGCAGAATGGTTCTCTTTGACCCACTCTGGTCTATTGTGTAAATATTTATTTAGACTATTTTAATAATACATATTATTTACCCCACTGTAACATCATGTAAACTAAGTATGTTTTTAAACAATTTTTAAGACTTGTAATTACCCTGAAAATAAGGTTTATAATGCAAAGACCAGCTCCTTTGCGGTGGCAGTGCTCTAGGGCTGCCATTACATGGTCTTGTAACTAAAAGCCACTTTGTGACTCCCTTCATGTAATCCTCTTTTCCTCCCCACTCCTCCACAGAGGGCAGAGCTCAGGACATTTGCCAGTTCCAGATCTCTTTTTCAACATTTTGATGGAATTAATTTACACGTAATGAGGGAAGTCCTAGGATGGACAGAAAAAAAGCACTTACATTGCGGCACACAGGAAATCCCAGTGTCTAGCGATGGTTTGGTTTGCAGAGAACACAGCCTGATACTTGGAAAGTAATTTTCTTAAAACTGTTTTTAATGATCCACTAAACAAAGCAGGGGATCCTGAAGCTGATACAAATAAGTCTAGCTCTATAATCCCCAAGTTCTAAAAGTTATGGTTAGATTCTATTCTGTGGGTTGCTTTGATAATTCTTACTAACACAGATTAGGGTATAGGCATCTAGAGATGCATTGTCCACTGTAAACACTATAAAGAGAGCCACATCTGTAATTTAAATGTTTCTAGTAACCACATTTTTTTAAAAGTAAAAAGAAACCCATGGTATTGATTTAAATATATTTTATTTAACCCAATAGCTCAAAAACACTATCATTTCAACATAGGATCAATATAAAAATTATTAATGAGTTATTTTACTTTTTTTCATATTAGGCCTTTGAAATTCAGTGTGTATTAAACACATCTCAATTCAAACCATCGCCATATTTCAAGTCTTTGTAGCCAAATGTGACTAGTGGCTACCATATTAGACAGTGCAGATCTATACTCATTCCTTCAAATACATTACTCCGTTAATCTCAAAGTGTGGCCAACTCCCAGTTACTTAGAGGCTGATTATCTAGTTTTGTAGTTCTTCAGGCCTCTAATTTGTTTTTTGCTGTCTGCTTTATTGATCTTTTGCATGTCCCCCAAAGCCCGAATCTGCTCATGGAGGAAGGAAGGCTAAGAACTGTCCTTGAGGAACTTCATCAGTAACTCTGGTAAAGCATCCTGTGGAGGGAGAGGAGAGCCCAGTCATGTGCTTAGATGGTGTTTTTGGGATCACCTGCAGATTTAAAGTCTACTCTGCCACAGACTCGAGTAAGAAAATGTTCTCTTGATGACACAGTGCTCCTACTCTATCCACATTAAGTAGCACCTTTGTGGTAGAACTGATTCTTAAGGCAGGCTTGAAAGGCCATTACTAATAGAAACACAGCCTTTCCCATCCTCTGGAACATACTCTGTCTGGGTTTTTAATGTCTGTGGAAAAAAACTAAACAAGCCCCTGTCTCAGTTAAGAGAAATCTATTGGTCTGAAGATTTCTGAACCACTTTCTGGTTCTCAGCAGAAGTAACTGAAGTAGATCAGGAAGGGGCTGCCTCAGGAAAATTCCTAGATCCTAGGAATTCAGTGAGACCCTGGGAAGGACCAGCATGCTAATCAGTGTCAGTGAATCCACAGTCTTTATTTCCTGCCTCATAAAGGGCCAGGTCTCCCCAGTACCAGGTCCTTTCCTCATGAAGTTGTGTTGCCTCAGGCTGTTTAGGGGCCACTGCCTGTCTTGGTCACATGAGTCTGTCTCCTTACTTTAGTCCCTGGGCAATGCTTGCTTAATGCTTTTGTTGACTCAACAAGGGCCCGAGGCCTTAGGTTTTCTATTAAGGTCTCTGCCCCAGGCATGGTGCTCTATATTTTGGCCAAATAAATTACTTTCCTTGAATATCCAGGAATCTTTTAGACTAAAGCAATGAGGAGTTATCACCTCATCCTCAAACTCCAACAAGATCTATGCCTTAGTGTTGTTTTTGTTGTCTGCTTTGATGTAAAAGCAAGAGTATTTGGAGCAAGAAGCTGCAATGCGCCAAATACACAATAGGCCTTTTCTTTATCATTCATACGACATTTCTGGTTTAGGTGTATGTAGATGGGCCATGTTATTTGTCCAGAGGAAGAGACTGTAAAGATATAAGAATAATTTTTTAGTCCTAAATGCTGTTTTGTTTACTTTCTGTCAAGATATTTACCCGTGTCAAATTCAAACTACAGTACTGTGTAATTATGTATAAAGTTTTTTTATTTATTTGAAGTTAGACTAGATATACATTTTTAAATTTAACATCTGGCTGGACAGTGTTCTATTAACTCATTGAATGTGTTTCCTTTGTCTTGTGTTAATAAATATTGATGCCTGATTCTGTTTAATCCTTCACACATTGGGTGGAGGCTAGGGAATTGATAGATTTTAAATTTAACTTTAGATGGTAAGACCCAGTGATAGCTGGGGTAGTCTAAGGAAAGTGAACACAGAGATCCAGAGTCAGTGCTATTAAAGGATACTAGGTCAGGGAATCAGGGTGTCACTTTGAAAACTAAGGAGCCTGTTGTCAGGACTTTTCAAGGTAATAATTATAGTTTAGTCTTCCTCCCACCCATGTAGCATTTGGTAGTTGTATTTTCTTTTTTAATTTTTTGAGACAGAGTCTCACTCTGTCACCCAGGCTGGAGTGCAGTGGCACAATCTCAGCTCACTGCAGCCTCCGCCTCCTGGGTTCAAGCGATTCTCCCAGAGTAATCCCCAGTAGCTGAGATTACAGGCATGCGCCAACATGCCTAGCTAATTTTTGTATTTTTAGTAGAGACAGGGTTTCATCATGTTGGCCAGGCTGGTCTCAAACTCCTGACCTCAAGTGATCTGCCCTTCTCAGCCTCCCAAAGTGCTGGGATTACAGGCGTGACCCACCATGCCTGGCCTAAATTTGAATTTTTTCTGATCTGTAATTAGACTGGACTTTAGCTTTTCCTAAAATGAGATTTCATTTGCTCTTCCAATTCCTGGTTTCAAGAAACTTGGTGGGAGCCCATCAAATTGTGCATGTTTTCAGACACCGAAACTGGTCCTTGAATTATTTCATTGATCCAGGCTACTCTGGCAGCTGAGAACATTTTTTCATGTCACAGCACTGTGATAAGAGCTGAAGCCAGAGAGAAAAAAAATACCAAGTCACTGCCCTCAAGGAGATATAACAATCACAATACAAGGGTTAAGAGCAGACATGCATTGTGAGAGCAGGCAGGCAAGGCACATAGTCTGATGGTAAGGGAGGATAGTGAGGAGTAGGGAACCTCTGACCTGGGTTTCAGAGGATAAGACAGCCAGATAAGATAGTGAGCAGGAAGGCAGAGTCGCGTATTCTGGGAACTAGAATTCATTATTGGGATTGCTGTGGTTTGAATATATGTGTCTGCCCAAAATTCATATGTTAGAATCTAGGACCCAATGTGATAGTTTTAAGAGGTGGGGCCTTTTGGGAAGTGATTAAGTTACGAGAGCTGTGCCCTGGTGAATGGATTAGTGCCCTTGTAAAAGTACTAGAGAGAACTGGTTAGGCCCTTTTGCCTTTCTGTCCCTCCTCCCATGCGAGGACATAGTGTTCGTCCACTCCAGAAGAAGCAGCATTTAAGGTACCATTTTGAAAGTAGAGACCAGGCCCTCACGAGACACGGAAACTGTTAGCACCTTAATCTTGGACTTCCCAGCCTCCATAACCATGAGCAGTAAATTTAAGCTGTTTATAAATTATCCAGGCTTAGGTACTTTGTTGTAGCAGCACAAAAGGACTAAGATAAGGATGCAAAGTTTGAGGGGAGAAAAGTAAAAGATAATTATGGAGGCTTGAGCCAGGGACAGATCACTGAGGGTCTTGTATATCATGCTAAGAATTTTGGACTTTTATCAAAGGGGCAAAGGAGAGTTAATGAGGGATTTAAAGGAGGGGGATAACATGCTCAGATTCCCAACATAGAAGATTATTCTGGCAGTCATATAGAAAATAGATTGGGGCTGGGCGTGGTGGCTCGCGCCTGTGATCCCAGTACTTTGGGAAGCCAAGGCGGAAGATCTCTTGAGCCCAGGAGTTCAGGGCTACAATTTACAATTGCGCCACTGCACTCCAGGCTGGGTGACAGAGCAAGACCCTGTCTCTAAAGAAAAAGAAAAAAATAGATAGGAATAGATAGGGAAAAGGAGATAAAACTGGAAAGACTAGTTGGGAGACCTTTGCAGTAACCACAGTAATAGAGTGCTATGATTTGAATGTGTTCTCTCCAGATTCTTCTGTTGAAACTTAATGGCCAAGGTGATAGTTTTAAGAGGTCATTAGGTCATGATGGCTCCTCCCTCACAAATGGACTTAGAGCTCTTATGAAAGGCTTCATGCAGCAGCACTTGACTCGCTTACCTTCTGCCCTTCACCACCGGTGTTCCTCCCCTCTGGAGGACACAGCAACACAGCACTGTCTTGGAAAGAGAGCAGCCCTCACCATACAAGCCAACCTGCCAGTGCCCTGATGTTGAACTTCCTGGCCTCCAGAAGTGTGAGAAATACATTTCTGTTCTTTATAAACTACCCAGGTTCAGGTATCTTTGTTACAGCAGCACAAAACAAAGACATAGAGCAAGGGTACTTCAAGGCAGTAAGAATGGAGAAGAGAGGCCATGCATAAAAACTTTGGTGGCATTAAGATTCCAACTGCTGGCCGGGCGCGGTGGCTCATGCCTGTAATCCCAGCACCTTGGGAGGCTGAGGTGGGTGGATCACCTGAGGTCAGGTGTTCAAGACCAGCCTGATCAACGTTGGTGAAACCCCATCTGTACTAAAAATACAACAATTAGCTGGGTGTGGTGGTGGCGCATACCTGTAATCCCAGCTACTTGGGGAGGCTGAGGCAGGACAATCGCTTGAACCTGGGAGGCAGAGATTGCAGTGCGTCGAGATTGTGCCACTGCACTCCAGCCTGAGCGACAGAGTGAGACTCTGTCTCAAAAAAAAAAAAAAAAAAAAAAAGATTCCAACTGCTGAATATTTAGGGTAAGGAAGAGGGAAACCAAAATAACTCCTAGATTTCTGGCTTGGGGGTTAGGTGGATGTGGGGCCATTTACCAAGGCAGGGGAGAAAACAGGAGGAATAGATTTGGGAAAGAAGACACTGTGTTCCTTATTGGTCATGTTCCTTTGAGGTGCTGTGGAACATGCAGGAGAAGAGGTCCAACAGACAGCTGAATACTGAGGTCTTTGCCTCAGGAGAGCTCTGGCCTAAAACTGTAGATTTAGGAGACAACATTTCAAAGTGGATGATACTGTCAAGGAAGAACATGTAGAGTGAGAAAAGGATCAGAGTCATGGTGAACAACAGCATTTAAAGGTTCGTGAGGGCTGGGCACAGTGGCTCATGCCTGTAATCCCAGCACTTTGGGAGGCCGAGGCGGGCGGATCACCTGAGGTCAGGAGTTCAAGACCAGCCTGGACAACATGGTGAAACCCGGTCTCTACTGAAAATACAAATTTAGCTGGGCATGGTGGTGGGCGCCTGTAGTCCCAGCTACTTGGGAGGCTGAGGCACGAGAATCGCTTGAACCCAGGAGGTGGAGGTTGCAGTGAGCCAAGATCGCACCATTGCACTCCAGCCTGGGCGAAAGAGCGAGACGCCATCTCAAAAACAAAATTAAAGAGGAGGGAGTGCTCAACAACCCAAAGGCCACAACAAAGCTGAGTAGAACGGGGATTGGATGGCATCTGCTGGACCTGTTCAATGAAGGAGTCCCTGGTAGCCTTGATGAGAGAGTTTTAGTGCAGCTGTATGGGCAGAAGCCTGAAAACTGGTTCAGGAGAGAACTGCTGGGAGGTGAGACTGAACAGAGGCCCCTCTCCGGAGGCTTTATTTGCAACTGCAAGTAGGAAGGAGAAAGGGGACAGTAGTTAGAAGAGGGATATAAAATCAAGGGGGGGCTGTTTTGAAGATGGAAGAAATAAACGTGTCAGGAGAAAAAGAATAGAGGGAAAGTTTCTAAATATAGCAGTAAGGGACAACTGACAAAAGAGGTCACTGTCACTGAGGAAGCTGGAGCGGACGGACTCCAGTGAGCAGGTGGAAGGATTGGCAGCAAGGGAGGAAGCACACTTTTTCAAATAAAACTGAGTATGAGCAAGATCCTACTAGAAGTTGCTATTAATAAAAGTCTACCTGATGACCTCATTCACTTCTCTGAATCTCCATTCTCAGTCTCCAGAGATCATTTCTATAAATAAATAACTCCCATGGTCAGACAGACCTGACAAAGCAGAACATAGACTCTGGAAATGATGGTGGTTCCTAAAGAAGCAGGTAAGAGGGAGTTCATAGTGCATGCATTAAAGAACAAACAAAATGAATTAGTTGTATTCAATTTCAGAATCTAGGAAAAGAATAAAACCCACTAAGAAAGTTGAAAGAAGGAAATAACAAAGAAAAGCAGACATTATAAAAAAGGAAGAAAACAGAAAACAGAAAAAGGTTCAACAGAACCAGAAACTGATTTCTTACAAATATTCTAATCACAGTAAAACCCATTTAACAAAGGGCATGCACACATGTACACAAAAAGTAGGAAACACAAAAGGGAACATAACTACAGATAAAGCACTTGTGCTTCTATTTCAAGGGATTATTTTTTTGGTAAATTTCCGTTTTAAATGGATAATTTTCTAAAAATTATGTAACTTTGAAAATTCACTCAAGAAATAGAAAATCTGAATTTTACCCCACTCACAAAGCAAAAAATAATCCTATTTTCATATATAAAAGAAAAAGCCATCCAACTAATCTTACCAACTTAGTATAAGTCAGATACCAAAGTCACACTAAGGCAGTTTTTAAAAATTCTAAATTAGTCTCACTTGAGAAAAGATACAAAATGATAAAGTCTAGGCCAGGCATGGTGGCTCACACCTATAATCTTCAGGAGGCCAAGGCAGGAGGATGGCTTGATGCCAGGAGTTGGAGACAAGGCTGGGCAACTTAACGGCACCCTATCTCTAAGAAAAATAAAAATAAAAAATAGCTGGGCATGATAGCACGCGTCTGTGATCCCAGCTACTTAGGAGACTAAGGCGGAGGATCACTTGAGCCCAGGAGTTTGAGGCTGCAGTGAGCCATGATTGTGCAACTGTACTCCACCCTGGGCAGCAGAGTGAGATCGTGTCTCATAAAAATAAAAATCTCAGTGTTTCAGTTATTTATTGCTGTGTAACAAACCACCCCAACTTAGTGGCATAAACCACAGCTGGGTAGAAAGTGATATAAAGTGAGCATCCTCCTCACAGTCTTGACTTTTCTAGTAGTGCTTCTGAAGTATCACCATTGTGTATTCTTTTTACTATATGTTGTTGATAGATGTGCTTTGTCAGTTAAAGAAGTCTAGGCCAGGTGCAGTGGCTCACGCCTGTAATCCCAACACTTCGGGAGGCCAAGGTGGGCGGATCACCTGAGATCAGGAGTTTGAGACCAGCCTGGCCAACACAGTGAAACCCCATCTCTACTAAAAATACCAAAAAAAAAATAGCTGGGCTTGGTGGCAGGCGCCTGTGATCCCAGCTACTTGGGAGGCTAAGGCAGGAGAATCACTTGAACCTGGGAGGCAGAGGTTGCAGTGAACTGAGATCACTCCACTGCACTCCAGCCTGGGTGATGAGTGAGAACCCATCATAAAAAAAAAAAAAAAAAAAAGGCCGGGCACGGTGGCTCACGCCTGTAATCCCAGCACTTTGGGAGGCCAAGGTGGGCGGATCACGAGGTCAGGAGACCGAGACCATCCTGGCTAACACGGTGAAACCCCGTCTCTACTAAAAATACAATAAAAAAATTAGCTGGGCGTGGTGGCAGATATCTGTAGTCCCAGCTACTCAGGAGGCTGAGGCGGGAGAATGGCGTGAACCCGGGAGGCGGAGCTTGCAGCGAATCGAGATTGCGCCACTGCACTCCAGCCTGGGCGACAGAGCAAGACTCTGTCTCAAAAAAAAAAAAAAAAAAAAAAAAGTCTATTCTGGCTGGGCGCGGCGGCTCACACCTGTAATCCCAGCACTTTGGGAGCGGAGGCGGGTGGATCGCTTGACGCAAGGAGTTCGAGACCAGCCTGGCCAACATGATGAAACCCGTCTCTACCAAAAATTACAAAAGTTAGCCAGGTGTGGTAGCGGGTGCCTGTAATCCCAGCTACTCGAGAGGCTGACGCAGGAGAATTGCTTGAACCCGGGAGGCAGAGGTTGCAGTCAGCTAAGATTGCACCACTGCGCTCCAGCCTGGGTGACAGAGGGAGACTCCGTCTCAAAAAAAAAAAAAAAAAAAAGTCTATTCCATGCCTGCTGGATTTTTTTCATTAGTGTTGAAGTTTATCTTTTCCTCCCCACCGGGTCTATGAGAAGATCACATAGTTTTTTCCTTTCAGCTGTTAAGATGTATTATATAAATAGATTTTACTAATTTTTTTACACATCTGTAGCAGCCAGAGATTTTTCTAATATTGAACCATCCTTGATTTGACCCCTTTTGATCGTCATCTACTATTTCTTATACACCACTGGGTTTGCTTTGCTAATGTGGAGACTGTATTTTCCAATATATCTTCACATATTATCTTCCATCCCATGTGCTCTTTGCAATGTTACCCTGACATTCCCTCAAGAGGTAGTCTCTTCCCCTCAAATATGGTCTGATCAATAGAATGTAGCAGAAATAATGTGCATGACTTTTGGCGTGGATGAGCAGCAGCTTGAGCTTAAAATGCTGACTTTCCTGATGCTCCCTTTTAGAACCCAGCACTATATTGTAAGAGGCCCAAGCTCTGAAGAGGCGCTATGTTTAGGTTCTTTGGTCAATAGTCCCAGCTGAGCCCAGTCTTCGAATTATCCTAGTCTGGGTCTCAGATGAGATTATAGCTAGCATAGTTAGGGAAAAATAAGTGAGCCTCCCGAGTACCTGGGATTCCAGGCACGCGCCACCACGCCCAGCAAGTTTTTGTATTTTTAGTAGAGATGAGGTTTGTTGGCCAGACTGGTCTCAAACTCCTGACCTCAGGTGAAAAAGAATAACTGAACTTTAAGATAGATCAATAGATTATCTAATCTGAAGAACAAAGAGAAAAAAGATTGGAGAAAAAAAGTGCCTCAGAGACCTGTAGGAAAATATTAAGTGGTCTAACATATTGTAATTGGAGTTCCAGATGGAGGAGAGAGAGAATGGGACATAAAAATATGTGAAGAAATAATGGGAAAAGCTTCCCAGATTTGGAAAGACATACATTTACTGACTGAAGAAGCTCAAGAAGCAGCAAGCGGTATAAATACAAAGAAAACCACTTAGGCAGAGTCATGGGCAAACTGCTAAACTTAAATAAAGCAAAAGTCTTCAAAGAAGCCTGAGAAAATGACATGTTACATAGCAGATAACAATGATACAAATGATAGCCAACTTCTCATTAAACACTATGGAAGCCAGAAGAACATAGAATACGCTTAGGCTGCTAGGAGTTAAAGACTGTCAATTCAGAATTCTATATCCAGTGAAACTAGTCTTCAAAAATGAAGGTGGGCCTGGCACAGTGGCTCACACCTGTAATCCCAGCACTTTGGGAGGCTGAGGCAGGAGGATTGTTTGAGCCCAGAAGTTTGAGACCAGCCTGGGCAATATAGTGAGACTGCATCTCTAAAAAAAAAAAAAAACAAAAAAGATTAAGGTGAATTCTAAATCTGTTAAAGACCATCTGTGAGAAATTCACTAACATCCCACTTAACAGTGAAAAACTGAATGCTGTCTCCCTAATATTGGAAACAAGGGAAGAGAAAGTCTGTTCTCACCTTTTCTATTCAATGTTGTACTAAAGGTCTATCCAGAGCGATTAGGCAAGAAAAAGAAATAAAAGGCATCCAGAGGAAAAGAGGAATAAAAGCTATCTCTATTCACAGATAAAATGACTTGTACATAGAAAATCCTAAAGAATACACAATTAGAATAAACAGGGTGACTATAGTCAGTAATAACTTAATTGTATATTTTTAAATAATATAATTGGATTATTTGTAGCTTAAAGGATAAATGCTTGAGGGGATGGATACCCCACTCTCCATGATGTGCTTATTTCGTATTGCATGCCTGTATCAACACATCTCAAGTACCCCAGAAATGTATACACCTACTATGTACCTACAAAAATTTTTTAAAATTTAAGCAAACACTAAAAGGAATAAGTGACTTTCACAAGGTTGAAGAATACAAGAGCAACATAAATCAATTTTATTTCTATTAACTAGCAATGAACTTTCCAAAAATAAAATACGCAAAACAATTCCATTTGAAATAGCATCAAAAGGAATAAAATACAGTCTGTGACTTATGATGGTTCAACTTAACAATTTTTCAACTTTACAATGGTGCAAAAGTGATGCAGTCAGTAGAAACCATACTTTGAGTACCCATAAAACCATTCTGTTTTTCACTTTCAGTACAGTATTCAATAAATTAAATGAGACAGGGAGCCATGGGTGGGGAGATGTTGGAGTGGAGGCTTGACAGGAAGTGGGATCGATGCCTGGCAGATGTGGCCATGATGATAAGTACTAGTTTTGAATTAGCCTTCCTTCCCTTCCCTCCCTCCCTCCCTTCCTCCCTCTCTCCTTCTTGACTGAGTTTCGCTCTTGTTGCCCAGGCTGGAGTGCAATGGTGCAATCTCAGCTCACTGCAACCTCTGCCTCCCAGGTTCAAGCAATTCTCCTGCCTCAGCCTCCCGAGTAACTGGGATTACAGGCACCTGCCACCATGCCCGGCTAATTTTGTATTTTTAGTAGAGATGGGGTTTCTCCATGTTGGTCAGGCTGGTCTCGAACTCCCGACCTCAGGTGATCCGCCCACTTGGCCTCCCAAAGTGCTGGGATTACAGGCGTGAGCCACCGTGCCCGGCCTACTTACCTTCTTTAAAAGACGAGTGTGGCCATTAGCCTTCGGTTCTGGCATGGGATTAGAAATGGCTTACTCCAACTGTCAGCATGATTTCCAGGTCTGTATCTTCTACATGGAAAATATGTCAAACAGCAGGAGCAGTGACTTCATCTGACAACATCCCAGTGGGAGGAAAAGAGATACTGTGTTTATTCCTCAGGAATACTGAAGTGCCCTGGAGTAAACTGACATTCTTCTGTAACAGTGTTATTAAAAAAAAAAAAAAAGGCTGGGCACAGTGGTTCATACCTGTAATCCCAGCACTCTGGGAAGCCAAGGTGGGTGTATTGTGTGAGGCCAGGAGTTCAAGACCAGCCTGGCCAACATGGTGAAACCCCATCTCTACTAAGAATATAAAAATCAGAGCTGGGCGTGGTGGCTCACGCCTGTAATCCCTGCACTTTGGGAGGCCAAGGCAGGCAGATCACGAGGTCAGGAGATCGAGACCATCCTGGTCAACATGGTGAAACCCCATCTCTACTAAAAATACAAAAATCAGCTGGGCGTTGTGGCACATACCTGTAATCCCACCTACTCAGGAGGCTGAGGCAGAATTGCTCGAACCAGGGAGTCGGAGGTTGCAGTGAGCCGAGATCGCAGCACTGCACTCCAGCCTGGGCTGGACTTTGCTGGTTGATGTCAGCCACCTATTGACTTCTTGGAACTGGTACAATGAGCATATGAATGGAGTGGCCACAGTGGCAGAGGTGGAGGCTACGCATGGACTCCTAAAACTGATTTAACAACTACTATCTCTGAAACCTCAACTAAACACTGACAGACCAACAGTGAGCTCCCAATGTTGCACTGTTTCTTCAGAAAACTACTAGGCCACTTCATAGCAAGTTGACAACATCGGGCTTCTTTCATCGTAGAAGGGCCAGTGATTTGTTCTCATGTGAACAGATTTACTTTTTCTGGGTAAGGGTTTGACTCTTCTGCCCTCATAGCTTCAGTCACCATCACTACCTGGGGGCTTACAAAGGTGTGTGAAACCTGCAGGCTGCTCTGACCAACATCAAGAAGGTTCTGGCCAGGCTCTGTGGCTCACGCCTTCAATCTCAGCACTTTGGGAGGCTAAGGTGGATAACTTGAGCTCAGGAGCTCGAGACCAGCCTGGGCAACATAGAGGGACCCTATCTCTACAGAAAACTTTTAAAATTGGCCGGGTGTGGTGGCTCATGCCTGTAATCTCAGCACTTTGGGAGGCCGAGGCAGGCGGATCACGAGGTCAGGAGATCGAGACCATCCTGGCTAACATGGTGAAACCCCGTCTCTACTAAAAATACAAAAAAGAATTAGCCGGGCGTGGTGGCGGGCGCCTGTAGTCCCAGGTACTCCGGAGGCTGAGGCAGGAGAATGGTGTGAACCCGGGAGGCAGAGGTTGCAGTGAGCCGAGATTGCGCCACTGCACTCCAGCCTGGACGACAGAGAGAG
This sequence comes from Pongo abelii, assembly GCF_028885655.2. Classification (NCBI taxonomy): domain Eukaryota; kingdom Metazoa; phylum Chordata; class Mammalia; order Primates; family Hominidae; genus Pongo; species Pongo abelii. The sequence continues at coordinate 48,539,109 of NC_071995.2, forward strand.
ACTCCGTCTCAAAAAAAAAAAAAAAAAAAAAAATTAGCTGGGCGTGGTGCTGCACATCTGTAGTCCCAGGTACTTGGGAGGCTAAGGTGGGAGGATGGCTTGAGCCTAGGAGGTCAAGGCTGCAGTAAGCTGAGATTGTGCGCCACTGCACTCCAGCCTGGGCGACACAGCAAGACCGTCTAAAAAATAACCAACATTTATTTAGTGCTTACTATATACTAGGCACAGCTCTAACTTTACATGTATCAAAGTAATTCAGTCTACAAAACCCTATGGGATAGGCAGTGTTATTAAATCCATTTCATTATAACCTCTTTTAAAAATTTTTTTTTTTAATGGGATGGAGTCTCCTTCTGTTGCCCAAGCTGGAGTGCCATGGAGTGATCTCAGCTCACTGCACCCTCCGCCTCCTGAGTTCAAGTGATTCTCTTGCCTCAACCTCCCCAGTAGCTGGGATTACAGGTGCATGCCACCACACCTGGTTAAATTTTTTTCTTTTTTTGAGACAGAGTCTTGCACTGTCACCCAGGCTGGAGTGCAGTGGCACAATCTCAGCTCACTGCAACCTCTGCCTCCCGGGTTCAAGCGATTCTCCTGCCTCAGCCTCCTGAGTAGCTGGGATTACAGGTGCACACTACCACGCCTGGCTAATTTTTGTATTTTCAGTAGAGACAGGGTTTCACCCTGTTGTCCAGACTAGTCTCAAACTCCTGACCTCAGGTATCCGCCCGCCTCGGCCTCCCAAAGTGCTGGGATTACTGGCGTGAGCCAATGAGCCTGGCCACATCTCTCTTTTCTAACAACAAAGAAGTGTGCCAGAAGAGCCAAAGTGGTGCTACCACAGGCTTGCCCAGTTTATTTTAAAAAAACAATTACTTTTAGCCAGACGCGGTGGCTCACGCCTGTAATCCCAGAACTTTGGGAGGCCGAGGCGGGCGTATCACCTTAGGTCAGGAGTTCGAGTCCAGCCTAACATGGTGAAACCCCATCTCTACTAAAAATACAAAAATTAGCCAGACGTAGTGGTAGGCACCTGTAATCCCAGCTACTCAGGAGGCTGAGGCAGGAGAATCACTTGAACCCGGGAAGCAGAGGTTGCAGTGAGCTGAGATCCCCCCACTGCACTCCAGCCTGGGCGACAGAGCGAGACTCTGTCTCAAAAAAAAAAAAAATTACTTTCGGCTCTAAGTTTCTTTTTCTTCTTTTGAGCTGGAGTCTTGCTCTGTCACCCAGTCTAGAGTGCAGTGACACGATCCTGACTTACTGCAACCTTCCCCTCCTGGGTTCAAGTGATTCTCCTGCCTCAGCCTCCCAAGTAGCTGGGACTACAGGTGTGCTCCACCACGCTCAGCTGATTTTTTGTATTTTTGGTAGAGACAGGGTTTTGCCATACTGGTCTTGAATTCCTGATCTCAAGTGATCCGCCCACCTTGGCCTCCCAAAGTGCTGGGATTACAGAAGATGTGAGCCACCCCGCCTGGCCATGGCTCTAAGTTTCTTTGTTTCACTTTCCTTGCTTCTAAAAGTAAAGATCTGTCCATCTGGTTTATGAAACTTACTATTCAGGTAAACTGCATGCATCAGAACCAAGACCTCTTTTTTTTCTTCATCTAGTTATCACAGTTCAGAAGACTGGTAGGCACAGCTTATGACACTTCAATGAGAAAGAGACAAGAAAGGCAGAAGTATTTTTGAGGGGCAGTGTTGAACAAGCATAACTTTTTTTCTTCTTTTCCTCTGTCAACTGAGTCATAGTTTTTTGGGTTTTTTTGAGACGGAGTCTCACTCTGTTGCCCAGCCTGGAGTGCAGTGGCGTGATCTCGGCTCACCACAAACTCCGCCTCCTGGGTTCAAGCGATTCTCCTGTCTCAGCCTCCCGAGTAGCTGGGACTGTAGGCTTATGCCACCATGTCTGGCTAACTTTTGTATTTTCAATAGAGACGGAGTTTCGTCATATTTGCCAGGCTGGTCTCGAACTCCTGACCTCAGGTGATCCACCCACCACACCCTCCGAAGTGTTGGGATTACATGCGTAAGCCACCGCGCCCGGCCTGAGTTGTGTTTTTTAAACAATTTTAAAAAAATTTATTTTAGAGGCTAGGTGCCATGGCTCATGCTTGTAATCCCAGCACTTTGGGAGGCCAAGCAGGCGTATCACTTGAGGTCAGCAGTTCGAGACCAAGACCAGCTAACATGGTGAAACTCCGTCCCTACTTAAAAAACTACAAAAATTAGCCAGCTGTGATGGCACACACCTGTAATCTCAGCTACTTGGAGGCTGAGGCAGGAGAATCACTGAAACCCGGGAGGTGGAGGTTGCAATGAGCCAAGATTGCACCAGTGCACTCCAGCCTGGGCGACGGAGACAGACTCCAACTCAAAAAAAAAAAAAAAAAATTAGAGACAGTGTCTCATCTGTCACGTAGGCTTGAGTGCAGTGGCATGATCACAGCTCACTGTATCCGCAAACTCCTGAGCTCAAGTGATCTTCCTGCCTCAGCCTCCCCAGTAGATGGGATTACAGGCGCATGCCACCAGGACTGGTCAAGCATAACATTTTATTTAGACCTAAGGCACTAAGGAAGAGGAGCTAAAGAAGTAGTCAATGCACATTTTGAAGGTTTCATTTTTCAATAAAATTTCAAGGTTTTTATTTTTTTTCTTTGGAGACAGTCTCCCTCTGTGGCTCAGGCTGGAGTGCAGCGGCGTGATCTCGGCTCACTGCAACATCTGCCTCCCAGGTTCAAGCGATTCTCATGCTTCAGCCTCCTGAGAGGCTGGGATTACAGGTGTGTGCCACCACACCGGCTAATTTTTGTATTTTTAGTAGAGACGGGGTTTCACCATGCTGGCCAGGGTGGTCTCGAACTCCTGACCTCAGGTGATCTGCCCTCCCCCACCTCCCAAAGTGCTGGGATTACAGGCGTGAGCCACCGCGCCTAGCCCCTCCCCCACTTTTTACTGATCAACTTTTGTTAAGCATTCTGTGGTCTGCGGAAGAAAAAACCAAACACCAAAGAACAATAAACTTGTACAACCAGCCTTCCAGCCATCAATATTCTGGATTCCAGAATGATTGAGGCCGGACTTTGTTAATCAACCAAGGCTGATATCTGAGAAACTCTTCCTCTCCCTTACCTTTATAGGCCACTTTTCTTTCAGTAATGCTGAAACACTGACTTACTAACAGTTGTCCCCTGGTCTAGCATTTAATAGGTAATCAACAATTTTTGCTGAATGTCAACAGCTAAAACATTAGTGACCTCTTGAGTGTCTGGCAGAGTAAATCTTCGGCTTTATATCACATTCTCCGACCCAAAGGGCCAAAAATAGGCAAAGCTCCACTAAATCAGTTTCCTAAATTGGGGATCTCAAACTAGTAAAATTTCAGAAAACTTTCGGAACTTTTTGTCAAGAGCATACTAAAAAAGTTTATCTTTTGTCGTTTACTATCATTAAAACCATAAAACAGCATTTTACAAGGAAATTTTAAAAATTAAGAATAAGGCATAACTCCCTTCCAGAGAGGTAGACACAAAAATATTCTGAAAAGTTTTTGTAATGCATTAAAACGACGGCATAACATTTTATTAACACTCTGTTACGTTTCTTTTTTCTTTTTTTTTTTTTGAGACGGAGTTTTGCTCTTGTTGCCCAGGCTGGAGTGCAACAGTGCGATCTCGGCTCACCTCAACCTCCGCCTCCCGGGTTCAAGCGAGTCTCCTGCCCCAGCCTCCCAAGTAGCTTGGATTACAGGCATGCGCCACCACACCCGGCTACTTTTGTATTTTTTGGTAGAGACGGGGTTTCTCCATGTTGGTCAGGCTGGTTTCGAACTCCCGATCTCAGGTGATCCGCCCTCCTGGGCCTCCCAAAGTGCTGGGATTACAGGCATGAGCCACCGCGCCCAGCCACCTTGTTACGTCTCATTGTAAATCCGTTTCTGTAGAAAATCCTTCCACACGGGTTAAAGGACACAACTCGATGTTACTTTATGGGATTAAGAAAAATCTGAGTAAGGCCGGGCGCGGTGGCTCACGCCTGTAATCCCAGAACTTTGAGAGGCCGAGGCGGCGGATCACTTGAGCCCAGGAGTTCAAGACCAGCCTGAGCAACATAGAGTCTTCATCTCTTCAAGCCGTGCGTGGTGGCGCGCGCCTGTGGTCCCAGCTGCCCCATAGGCTGAGGTTGGAGAATCGCTTGAATCCCGGGGTTGGAGGCTGCAGTGAGTCGAGATCGAACCACTGCACTACGGCCTGGGCCACAGAGCGAGACCCCCGTCTCGATCTCCGGGAAAAAAAAAAAAGACTCCATCTCAAAAAAAAAAAAAAAAAAAAAGCTGAGGAAGTCGAAGCCTTCACGCTTCATTTCTCCTTCCAAGAGGACAGGGCCGGCGTCGGTCGAGGTCAATTGGCAGGAGGTGAGTTGACACCGCCGCCACTCATCGATGAAAACGGCCTCCCGCGAGCACCCAGGGGCTCATGGCCTCCGGAAGCGGACGTAGGGCGGGGCGGGGTACAGCTCCTAAGGAGAAACGGAACCGCGGGCAGCGTCCCTCTCTGGCTGCAGCCTGAGGAACGCGTTTAGAGAAACCCCTAGCCACAAGTCAGGACCGCGTACAAGATGGCGGGGCGTCACGTGGGCAGCGCGGTGACGCAGGACGGCGGCCCGCGCGGAGGCAGCGCCGTAGCCTACCCCAAACGCACACTAGTGCTCAGTTTTGCCCCCCTCCCCTCCCCCGCCCCCGCCCCCGCCCCCAGCCTGGTGTAGATCATGCCGCCAGTAGCGGCCCTGACTGCCGAGGAAACGGTAGCTTAGGACAGTTGGCTGTTAAGTGACATTGATTCTCCCCGCCCCGCCTGACCCCCGAGAAGGAGGCTCGTCCCCCGCTGCGTGAGGGGGTGGGGAAGTGGGTAGTGAATTCGGATCTACCTGGGAGGGGGGAGTGGAAGTTCCCGCCCCGGAGAGCGGCGAGGCGGCAGCCACAGGTAAGTGGGGGGCGGGGAGGGACGTGCCCCGTGGCCCGGGCGGGGAAGGACGCGGGAACGTGGCGCCGGCGGGGACGCAGAGCGGGTCGCGCGCCGGGTGGGGGTCGCGCGCGGCGGTGGCGGTGGGGGAGGGGCGCAGCGGAAGGGGGAGGGGCCGCCCGTGCTTCCGGCCCCCGCGCCTCGGTGCAGTGCTGCGCTGGGCCCTTCCAGTCGTGCGTCTCCTCCTTTCCCTCGCCCCCAAATAAAAGTAAAGCCCGAAACCGCCTCCCGCGGGGTGGCTTTCGCCTCAGAAGTCGCCCTTTGCAGTCGCAGGCGCGAGCTCTCCGTGGGAGGTCTCGAGGTTGGGCCCGGAGCCGGGCGGAGGGCAGCGCGGCTATGGCCTCGGCGCAGTGTCCGCCGAGTGGAGCCCGGGTCTGGTTAACCCCGCGACAGGGTCCTCGAAGCGCGTCGGCGCTGGCGACCCTGAGGGAAGAGGCGCGCCCCTTACCCTCCTGGAGCTTGCAGTCTAGCGGCCAACCGACGCACGGGCATCGCGCACACCCCAGACAGTCCTGGAGAGTTGCGCCTGGCAGCGGGGACAGAGTGGGGACAGTAGGCGGCTTTCCCCCTGGCTAGGAATGACACAGGGGCGTCTGTTCCCTTCTGGATGGGCGACCCAGCCGAGGGTGACTTTCTCTTTGATCTTGTATGTCATAAAACGAAGCCCGGCATTTCTCACTTTCATCGACGCCGTGCAGCTGGCGGCTGAATCGCTTTGAAATGATTGTAATGTGAAATAATGTCTGGTTGTGGCGTTAGTGTTTTGAAGAGCATTGATTGGGCAAAGTGGTAGTCTTTGAGAACCTTTAGGCTTCAGAGGCTCGGCGTGGATCTGGCAGGCATCTTTGTCAAACTGGCCTCACCTGTGATGAGTTCGTAGGCATTTATGTCTCAGAATGCATTTTAATCTGAGGTTTTTGTTAACAGAAATGCATTCTTCTAAAATGCTCTTTTTTCTTTGGAGTTTATCATATGCAGTTATCTCCATGTCTTAATTAGAATCAATACTGTTGCCCTAAAGTCGAATGTGTTAGCTCTTTAATACTTGCCGTTATTTTTTAGGGTTAGGTTTGGTCTGTGAGCTATCTGTCCATTCCTACCTGATCACCAGCAGGTGGCAGTCCTTTCTGACTTTAAATATAGGGTGTGCTATCTTTGCCAGTTTTTTTTTTGTTTTTTTTTTTAATAGAGATGCTGTCAGAGGCGTGTGAACTAGAACAACTCCATCTTAAACAGGAGCTGGGTAAAATGAGGCTGAAACCTACTGGGCTGCATTCCCAGACAGTTAAGGCATTCTAAGTCACAGGATGAGACAAGTCAGCACAAAATACAGGTCATAAAGACCTTGCTGATAAAACAGGTTGTAGTAAAGAAGCTGGCCAAAACTGAAATGGCCACAAGAGTGACCTCTGGTCATCCTCACTGCTACACTCCCATCAGCGCCATTTACAAATCCCATGGCAATGTCAGGAAGTTACCCTATATGGTCTAAAAAGGGGAGGTGTGAATAATCCACCCCTTGTTTAGCATATCATTGAGAAATAACAGTAAAAATGGGTAACCAGCAGCCCTCGGGGCTGCTCTGTCTATGGAGTAGCCATTCTTTTTATTCCTTTACTTTCTTCATAATGTTGCTTTTACATCGCACTGTGGACTTGCCCTGAATTATTTCTTGCCTGAGATCCAAGAACCCTCAGTTGGGGTCTGGATCGGGACGCCTGTCCTGTAACATATTTCTGGCGACCACAAAGGGACTATAGTGCAGAAACCCTGACCCAACAGCTACCTTTGGGTAAGTGTTGGGGTCCTGTAACGTATTTGTGGTGGCCACAGAAGCGACTATACTGCGGAAACCCAGTATTTAGGAGTCTCTCCTAAGACAGTGGGTTAGACAGCTACTTTTGGGTAAGTGTTGGGGTCCTGTAATGTATTTGTGGTGGCCACAGAAGCGAGTATACTGCGGAAACCCAGTATTTATGTTTAGGAGTCTCTCCTAAGACAGTGGGTTAGAGGCCCCTCTTAATAAAACGCAAGGACGCTTAAGCTTGACCGACCTTGGGTTGGAGGCCCTTCTAAGATTTAGGGAGTTAGAGTCCCTCTCAGGTAAGTCCCTCTCAGCTAAGAACAGGTTTGGCACTATGGGATTTTAACTGCTGTTCTCTTTGGATTAATCTGCCTTGCGCTCTTTGCTGATGGCTATGGGTGACAGGGTTAGGCGTGAACAGGATCGCGGGACATGGGGAGCTTTTTCCTCCCTAAAAGGGGAATCTTGAGAGCTGATGGGACTGCTGGAAAAGGTCCCTTTGCTATGGACAAGCGGCCGCCTGAAGTTTTCATTGTCGGCTGCAAAGAGTGGGTCTTTTCTCTGGCCTCCCTAAGCTCTTCAGCTTCCCCACCCTGCCACAGGCAATACTTTTCTTCTCCACTTTGAGTTTCTTATTTTTTCTATTACTCAGGGCAACCATCTTGCCTAGAGGCCACATGTAGAAACTCCAAGTCGGAGGTTGAATTAAAGATGACAGGCCCATCTGGGGGCAAATTTAAGCCTTGCTAGTTTGATATTGGGTGCTAAGTGGAGTGGCTAATGTCTTTGTTTTATCACACGTATTTTGCTCTGGCCAGAATGAAAAAAATATAATTTTCCTTTATGATATGGCTTGGCTCCCAGGGCAATGATGCCACAAGCTTGAACACTAGGACCACTAAGGGAAAGGGAACTCAGAAGCCTGGGATGCTGGCAAAAGGGTAAGAATGTATTACCAGTCAGATTTCTGGCTTCTCTCTCACTGTACAAATGGTTAAGTGAATCGTTAAAAAAAAAAAAAAAAAATCAGCCTGGCATGGTGGCTCAGGCCTGTAATCCCAGCACTTTGGGAGGCTGAGGCTGGTGGATCCCCTGATTTCAGGAGTTTGAGACCAGCCATGGCCAACATGGTGAAACCCTGTCTCTACTAAAAATACAAAAAATCAGCCGGGTGTGGAGGCACGTGTGCCTGTAGTCCTAGCTATTTGGGAGGCTGAGGCAGGAGAATTGCTTGAACCCAGGAGGCAGAGGTTGCACTGAGCCGAGATCACGCAATTGTACTCCAGCCTGGGTGACAGAGCCAGACTCTGTCTCAAAATAAATAAATAAATAAATCAGTGTTTATCTCCTCTGTAAAGTTTTGATTAATGTGAAAAAAAATTCTAAGGCTAGTCTTAAGCTGGTGTATTTTGTGCTTTGAATTCATTTTTCTGTGTCAAGGGGTACTTTAGGATAAAACACAGGCTTAGAACACCTGTAAATGGATCACGAGGTCAGGAGATCGAGACTATCCTGGCCAACATGGTGAAACCCCATCTCTACTAAAAATACAAAAATTAGCTGGGTGTGGTGGCATGCGCCTGTAGTCCCAGCTATTTGGGAGGCTGAGGCAGGAGAATCACTTGAACCCAGGAGGTGGAGGTTGCAGTAAGCAGAGATCGTGCCACTGTGCTCCAGCCTGGCAACAGAGCGAGACTCCATCCCCATCTCGGAAAAAAAAAAAAAAAAAAGAACACCCGTAAGCTCGCTTTTCAAGACGACCCAGCAAGCTGGTCAGTAACATACTTGGCTGCAGGTCCCTGTAACAAATAAAAGATTGGATGAAGTCTCCACCTTGTTTTATGTCCTTGGGAGCTTGATCTTTTAACCATGTGGTGGTATTTTCTTTTGGTCCCCACCTTCAGGGAACAGGAATTTCAGGGTTCATGTCATAGTTAGCTCTAAAAATCATATTAAATAGTTAAAAGCCCTTATAAGCTCAAAATTAACTACTCTAGACTCCTTCTGGGAAAGTGAACAGAGACTGCCCTGTGCTGTAGCTCAGTAGCTAAGCCTTTGCACTTTTTTTTTTTTTTTTTTTTTTTGAGGTGGAGTCTTGCTCTGTTGCCCGGGCTGTAGTGCAGTGGTGCGATCTCAGCTCACTGCAACCTCCACCTCCCGAGTTCAAGTGATTTGCCTGTCTCAGCCTCCCAAGTAGCTGGGATTACAGGTGTGTGCCACCACACCTAGCTAATTTTTGTATTTTTAGTAGAGATGCGGTTTCATCATATTGGGCAGACTGGTCTCGAACCCCTGACCTCAGGTGATCCACCTGCCTCAGCCTCCTAAAGTGATGGGATTACAGGCATGAGCCACCACACCCGGCCAGCTTTTGCACTTTCATGGCAACAGTCCAGGTTCAATTCCCCACCTAGGAAGTAAGTCGTTGCTGGTTTAATATCTGCATGACTTTGTCTATTCTCTTCTCCTCTGTGAACTGTCTTATATTTTCCTTTTTCTAAGCACCTGGGAGGTTACCTTTGATAACATTCAAAAGCCAGAAATACCAGCCATTTGGCATAAAAATTTCTAAAAGGACTTTATTAAAAAGTGCTATGGTTAAAATCAGCTTAATTAAAAGCGGATATTCAAGCTCTAACAGCCTGGACTCCTTGGGAAAAACAAGAGGCACCAGAGACCCCTTACCTGGCCCTGTTCTTCCAAGGGTTCCACCCCAAAGCCAGTAATCCAATTAAGAAACTTAAAAACTGGCAAATGAAAAATCTTACAACCACTATTATCATCATCTTCTGTCTTTCTGTGTAGCTATATAGGTGTTGTGTGTAATATTTATATAAAAGAGCTCTGATTAATTGGCTTAAACAAAAATAAACATTTAAATCAAATATTTTGAAAGCAAAATAAAAACTAATGCCTTTTAGTTCATGTAACTTTAGTAATCTTTAGGAAATAAACACATCTTTAAAATTGATAAAAATCTTAGTCTTAATTATGCAGGTCAGATGTTAAGTTTGTTAAATGATTTAAGGTCATAAACTGTTTCTTTGACTTTTAAAAATTGTTCAGTTTACCCTACCTTAAAGCCATTAGATTCTAGATAAGGCCTGGGGACATGTGGAGTTAGCCACGCCCCTAAGCTGTGCTGGAGAGTCAGCTCTTATCTGCACTTCTGCCTGGTGTGTCCTACGCTAGGCTCCACACCTAGTACATAATTAAAATTGCTTACTAACCAGGGTTTTCACCAAAAGTAAAGTCGCTAAAAGTTAAAATTGGAACATGTAACTGAGACTATTGAAGAGACAGTTTTACATGTAAGGTGTGTAGTAAGGAAAATAGAATGTACTTTTGGTAAAAGATTATAAGAAGGCATGGAAATGTGGGGGTTTTTTTGGCTAAAAAGTTAAATAATTGTTCTAAGTTGGCAGGGCACAGTGGCACAAACATGTAATCCCAGCACTTTGGGAGGTCGAGGCGGATGGATCACCTGAGGTTAGGAGTTTGAGACCAGTCTGGCCAACATGGTGAAACCCCATCTCTATCAAAAAATACAAAAGTTAGCCGGGCATGGTGGCGCACACCTGTAGTCACAGCTACTCAAGAGGCTGAGGCGGGAGAAGTGCTTGAACCTGGGAGGGGGAGGTTGCAGTGATCTGAGATTGCACCACTGCACTCCATCCAGCCTGGGTGACAGAGCGAGACTCCATCTAAAAAAAAAAAAAAAAATTCATACAGGAAGCATTATCAAATGTCAAATGGTGTTTTGCTTTCTTTGGATTATATTTACATAACTGTATTATTGGTATATGTTCCAAAGTTAAGGGAAACTCCTATAATTCTAATATGATTTAGTGTATGTTATTAATAATTATAATTGTTATGCAAAATATTGTGTGCCACAGAAATAACCAAATTTCCTTATCATTTCTGGCTTTAATAGTGGCTCTCCTAAAACTTTTTATCATCCACAGACAATTGTTGTCTTGTTTTAATCCTGTTTAGAAGCTGATTTATAATCAGCTATAGAACTCTAGCAGGTGTTCTTAAATGCAGGTTTCTAATAACTTTGGAAATTGTAACATTAGAATAGAGGAAACAACTTTCAGAACTCTCATGAAAAGCTAGAATGTTCATGAATATCAAATGAAACATGAGTTAATTGAGTCAACTGAACCAATAGAAAACTGAAGTAATCTTTTTAACTTTTATTAAAATGTTGCTGATCCTTTGTTTTGTTTTTCAGAGTCAAGGAAACTTTTCATTTGAGCTATTTACAGTTTGTAGCAATTGAGTAAAGTATACTGCTGTGAATGAAATTTGGAACATATTTGTTTCTCTATATCAGATTTCTCCAGAATTGGAAACTAGTTGTGAGTATTCTTAACTTATGGCAATGTAGTTATTTGCATAAGTGCAATAGGAATCTGTTTTCTTTTGTAACAGAATACAATTGGAGAAAGTGGTTATTTTACCAAGGCTTTGACTGGAATGGTGTGCTTTTCTTTAAGGAATCAAACTTGACTTGTAGAGCCAATAAAAGCCCTTTGGGGAACTGGCCTCATACTTTGCCTACACAGTGCCTGTACAGGGTTTCTGACCTATGGTAAGTAAAGAATGTCACTTTCTCACCTGTCCAGGAGCCCCAAGTTATCTTGGGACCTCAAAAGGAGAGAAATTTACCCAACTTATAGGTATTTAAGGGTACAAACCCATGTCAGGGCTTGGCTTTTAAAAGTCTTATCTGAGATTCCTTATGAAACAGAGTTCCATCAAAGCCAATTAAAAAGCCTATGTGAAAAATTATTATTCTTGCTGCACTTTATACAAACAATCAGGCCAAGTATAATAAAGCAAGTCAGTCTTACCATAATTTGTCTTTAGTAAAAATGGGAAACTGGAGAGAGAAATACTATGTTTCAAAAAACTATGGTACACTTGTTATTAAATTCTGGTCTCATTAATTGTTTTTAAGTTTGTTTCTGCAATTTAGGCTAACACTGTGTATTCTTGTAAACCAACCAGTAATCTCTAATTGTTGCTCAGAATAAACAAGAGGGATGGGTAATTTAAAAATCTGGATCAGTATTCTAGTTCTGAGCACATTACAATCAGCTAACAACCTGATATCAGCTTAGTTCCAACGGTTGCCCAGTTCATGAAAAGTCTTCTAATTTAGTTTACTTGGAATAACTTTACTTATTTTGCTTTACTCTTTTTTCTTTCTTTCTTTTTGAGACAGAGTCTTGTTCTGTCGCCCGGGCTGGACTGCAGTGGCACCATCTTGGCTCACTGCGGCCTCCGCCTCCTGGGTTCAAGCAATTCTCTGGCCTCAGCCTCCCAAGTAGCTGGAATTACAGGCACACGTCACAACGCCCAGCTAACTTTTGTATTTTTAGTAGAGATAGGGTTTCACCATGTTGGCCAGGCTGGCCTCGAATTCCTGACCTCGAATCCACCCACCTCGGCCTCCCAAAGTGCTGGATTACAGGTGTGAGCCACTGTACCCAGCCTATTTTGCTTTACTCTTGTGGAATATATTGCTGTTATACTTTTTGCGTAGGAATACAGGACAAGTTTACTGAATGTTTTCTTACTAATTTTCCAGATACCACCTTTTATTGAAACTTGAGTTATGAATGAACCTTACCATACTGATGCTTTCTGACTGAGCTCCTTTTTACCCTGAATGCAAGAGACCCTCATAGGCAGGCAGGAATATCATTGCCCCTATTTAGCCTGAAGAAGTTATAGAAGATGGATCTTCGTCCCTCTGCAACCCTTAGGATTAAGGTTTCTCTTAGAGGGGGGAAATGTCAGAGGTGTGTGAACCAGAGCAACTCCATCTTAAACAGGCTGGGTAAAATTAGGCTAAAACCTACTGGCCTGCGTTCCCAGATGGTTAAGGCATTCTAAGTCACGGGATGAGATAGGAGGTCAGCACAAAAGACAGGTCATAAAGACCTTGATGATAAAACAGTTGGAGTAAAGGAGCCGGCCAAAACCCACCAAAACCAAAATGGCCACGAGAGTGACCTCTGGTCGTCGTCACTGCTATACTCGCAGCAGTTCCATGACAGTTCACAAATGCCATGGCAAAGTCAGGAAGTTACCCTGTATGGTTTAAAAAGGGGAGGCATGAAAAATCCACCCCTTGTTTAGCATATCATCAACAAATAACCATAAAAATGGACAACCAGCAGCCCTCGGGGCTGCTGTGTCTATGGAGTAGCCATTCTTTTATTCCTTTACTTTCTTAATAAACTTGCTTTTACTTCACACTGTGGACTTGACCTGAATTATTTCTTGTGCGAGATCCAAGAACCCTCTGTTGGGGTCTGGATCGGGACCCCATCGTGTAACAATAGCGTCTCACTGTGTTGCTCAGATTGGTCTCAAACTCCTGGGCTCAAGTGATCCTATCACTTAAGGGTACAAAGTGTCTCCCAAAGTGCTGGGATTACAGGAATGAGCCACCGCACTTGGCTATATTTTTGCAAGTTTTATTGTGCCTGAATTGCTCCATTCCTTTTTTTTTTATTTTTTTCTTTTTTGAGTTGGAGTTTCACTCTTGTTGCCCAGGCTGGAGTGCAATGGCATGATCTCGGCTCATCGCAACCTACGCCTCCTGAGTTTAAGCGATTCTCCTTCCTCAGCCTCCCAAGTAGCTGGGATTATAGGCATGTGCCACCACCCCTGGCTAATTTTGTAGTTTTAGTAGAGACCGAGTTTCACCATGTTGGTCAGGTTGGTCTCAAACTCCTGACCTCAAGTGATCCACCCACCTTGGCCTCCCAAAGTTCTGGGATTACAGGTGTGACCCACTGTGCCCGGCCAAGTTGCCCCATTTCTAAAGCTGGGGTGAGGTAACTGTGTAAATATATTTCTCTCTCTTTTAAGAGATGGGTGTCTCACTTTGTTACCCAGGCTGGAGTGCGCCTAGCCTTTTTTTTTCCTTCAACTTTTAAGTTCCAGGGTACATGCACAGGATGTGCAGGTTTATTACATAGGTAAACATGTGCCATGGTGGTTTGCTGCACAGAACAACCCATCACCTAGGTATTAAGCGCAGCATCCATTAGCTATTCTTCCTGATGCTCTCCCTTCCCCGCCCCGCATCCTCCTCCACAGGTTCTCCCACCATGTGTCCCCGTGTTCTCGTCATTCAGCTCCTACTTATAAGTGAGAACATGCGGTGTTTGATGTTCTGTTCCTTTGTTAGTTTGCTGAGGATAACAGCTTCCAGCTCCATCCATGACCCTGCAGAGGACATTATCTTTCCTTTTTATGGCTGCATAGTATTCCATGATGTATATGTACATGTTCTTTGTCCAGTCTATCATTGATGGGCATATGGGTTGATTCCATGTCTTTGCTATTGTGAATAGTGCTGCAGTGAACATATGTGTGCATGTATCTTTATAATAGAATGATTTATATTGCTTTGGGTATATACCAGTAATAGTACTGCTGGGTCAAATGGTATTTCTACCTCTAGGTCTTTGAGAAATTGCTGCACTATCTTCCACAATGGTTGAACTAATTTACACTCCCACCAACAATGTAAAAGCATTCCTTATTCTCCAAACCTCGCCAACATCTGTTGACTTTTTAATTGCCATTCTTTTTTTTTTTTTGAGACAAAGTCTCATTCTATTGCCCAGGTTAGAGTGCAGCGGCACAATCTTGGCTCACTACAACCTCCGCCTCCTGGGCAGCCTCCCAAGTAGCTGGGACCACAGTCGCCCACGATGCTGGCTATTTTTCTGTTTTTCTTGAGACTGACTCTTGCTCTGTTGCCCACGTTGGAGTGCAGTGGCACAATCTTGGCTCACCACAACCTCCGCCTCCTGGGCAGCCTCCCGAGTAGCTGGGACCACAGTCACCCATGATGCTGGTTATTTTTTTTCATCTTGAGACTGAGTCTTGCTCTCTTGCCCACGTTGGAGTGCAGTGGTGCAATTTCTGTTCACTGCATCCTCTTCGCCTCCTGGGTTCAAGCAATTCTCCTGCCTCAGCCTTCCAAGTAGCTGGGACTACAGGTGCCCGCCACCACGCCCGGCTAATTTTTGTATTTTTAGTAGAAATGGGGTTTTGCCACGTTGGCCAGGCTGGTCTCAAGCTCCTGACCTCAAGTGATCTGCCCGCCTCGGTCTCCCAAAGTGCTGGGATTACAGGTGTGAGCCAATGCGCCAGGCCAGTAATCGCCATTTGACTGACGTGAGATGGTATCTCATTGCGGTTTTGATTTACATTTCTCTAATGATCAGTAATGTTGAGCTTAAAAAGCTCTTAGTTTATTGCCTAGCATATAATGTTTCTTTCTTTGCAAATTTTCTTTTCTTTTTTTTTTTTTTGGAGACGGAGTTTCACTCTTGTTGCCCAGGCTGGAGTGCATTGGCACTATCTCAGCTCACTGCAATCTCCGCTTCCTGGGTTCAAGCAATTCTTCTGCCTCAGCCTCCCGAGTAGCTGGAATTACAGGCATGTGCCACCATGCCTGGCTAATTTCTTTTTTATTTTTAGTAGAGATAGCGTTTCTCCATGTTGGCCAGGCTGGTCTTGAACTCCTGACCTCAGGTGTTCCACCCACCTCGGCCTCCCAAAGTGTTGGGATTACAGGTGTGAGCCACCGTGCCCGGCTGCAGGTTTTCTTAAAATGGCCCTGCCTTCCCTAACATTCTCTTATGTCAGCAAGATCGCAGCCTACCATTTCTCAGTTCCTTCTATTCCCATTGATGGTGCTTTTGAAGCGGTGTTTCACTACTCCCTTATTTCTGCCTGATTTTGGGTTATCTCCTGTTAAGCTTATATAATGCTAACTGGGGGCTTACTTTATTTTTACAGAAAATGCATTCGTACATATAAAATTTATTCTGTATTGAACAAGTTTTTAACACATTGTTAATCTTAACCTCAATTTTAGAAATAAAAGCTTTAAAAAAAGTGAACAAATAAAGGTTACATTGTGATAACATCAGTAAAACAGTATGTACTGTTCATGAGATGAAAACTATAAAATTTTTATTTTGGAAAAAAGACCTTTTTTTGTTTTTTTGTTTTGTTTTGTTTTGTTTTTTTTGAGACGGAGTCTCGCTCTGTCACCCAGGCTGGAGTGCAGTGGCGTGATCTCGGCTCACTGCAAGCTCCGCCTGCCAGGTTCACACCATTCTTCCTCCTCAGCCTCCCGAGTAGCTGGGACTACAGGCGCCCGCCACCACGCTCAGCTAATTTTTTGTATTTTTAGTAGAGACGGGGTTTCACCATTCACAGGATGGTCTCGGTCTCCTGACCTCGTGATCTGCCTGCCTCGGCCTCCCAAAGTGCTGGGATTACAAGCCTGAGCCACCGTGCCCGGCCAAGAGCTTTATTTGATATGTTGATTCTTCATGTATACAATAATGGAAAATATGTTATCTTTTTTTTTTTTTTTTTAATTGAGATGATGGGCTCTCTCTGTGTTCCCCAGGCTGGTTTTGAACTCCTGGGGGACTCAAGCAGTCCACCTGCCTCAGCCTCCTAAGTAGCTGGAATTACAATTATGCACCCTGTTAGTTATCTTTTTTGTAGGAAAGGTGGTTATAATTATTGTCCAAAATGTTACTTGCTGATTATAGTGGCTTTTACTGTTGATATGTGTGTTTTTTTGTTGATCATATTAGTTTCTATTAGAAGTAGGACTGTATCTTACTTTTCTGAAACAGGGTCTTGCTGTCACCTAGGCTGGAATGTTAGTGGCATGATCATGGCCCACTGCAACCGCAACCTCCTGGGTTCAAGTGATCCTCCAGTATCAGTGGGCACCCCCCTCTCCAGCACCCCCACCTCCTGCAGTATCTGGGACCACAGGCATGCGCCACTACACCTTGCTAATTAGAATTTTTTTTTTTTTTTGTAGAGACGAGGTCTTGCTACATTGTCCAGGATGGAGAAGTAGGAATTCTTAAGGATACTGTTATGGAGGGAAAAAATCAGTGAGTCAGAGCAAAACAAAAGTATCATTTTTAGTAATTAACAAGATTATAAAAACTCTTTTATAGTTTCAGTGCTTTAGGATTATATCTTTTTTCTTCTTTGCTCTGTATTCTAATTTATGTCTTCTTAAGTGGAGTATTTAAAAGGTGTTTTTAGTAGAGATATTTGCAGAAGGTACATGATTTTGTCTTTTCTGTTTGTATATTAGTCTGTGGGATTACCTTGTATTAGTGTAGATTAAAAAGCACTGAATTGGCCAGTATGGCTGATGCCTGTAATCGCAACACTTTAGGAGGCCAAGATGGGTGGATCGTTTGAGCTCAGGAGTTCAAGGCCAAAACCTCGTCTCCACAAAAAATTTTAAAAATTAGGCTGGGTATGGTGGCTCATGCCTGTAATCCCAGCACTTTGGGAGGCTTAGGCGGGCAGATCACGAGGTCAGGAGATCGAGACCATCCTGGCTAACACAGTGAAACCCCGTCTTTACTAAAAATACAAAAAATTAGCTGGGCATGGTGGCGGGCGCCTGTAGTCCCAGCTACTCAGGAGGCTGAGGCAGGAGGGAGAGTGGTGTGAACCCAGGAGGCGGAGCTTGCAGTGAGCCCAGATCGTGCCACTGCACTCCAGCCTGGGTGACAGAGCAAGACTCTGTCTCAAAAAAGGAAAAAAAAAATTTTTTTTTAATCAGCCAGATATGGTGGTGCGTGCCTGTGGTCCCAGCTGCTTGGGAGGCTGAGGTGTGAGGATCACTTGAGCCCAGTAGATTGAGACTGCAGTGAGCTGTGATCACACCACGGCACTCCAGCCAGGGTCACAGAGCAACACCCTGTCTTAAAAAAAAAAAAAAGAAGGAAAACACTTGAGACTCTGGTAAATGGATGGACAAATGATATGACCAGATAACTCATACAACTAATGGAGAATTAAAGAAATATGACACAATGTATATTTTTTACCTATCAAATTAATTATTTTTAAAAAATTTCTATTGCTTTCTTACGTGCTTTTGATAAACTACAATTCATTCAGAAAACTTTAAATATTTCCTATGTAATTCCCTTACATTAAGTAATTCTCTTTTTTGGAACTCACAGAAAAAAATCTTAATTACAGAAAAAGGTTTGTGCACCAAAGATGTTCATGACAGTATTGTTTTGGTAAAAAATACAGTTTATGCACATTCTCTGGATGCTGTATTATGAAGCCTTTATTTATTTATTTTTGAGATGGAGTCTGGCTCTGTTGCCCAGGCTGGAGGGCAGTGGGCAATCCCAGCTTACTGCAACCTCCGCCTCCCAGGTTCAAGCGATTCTCCTGCTGAGTAGCTGGGATTACAGGCATGCGACACCATACCCAGCTAATTTTTTGTAACTTTAGTAGAGATGGGGTTTCACCGTGATGGCCAGACTGATCTCAAACTCCTGACCTCAGATGATCTGCCCACCTCAGCCTCCCAAAATGCTGGGATTACAGGCATGAGCCACACTGCCCAGCCTATGTAGCCTTTAAATATGTTTCTATTTAAAACCTAGAAAATATGTATGATAAATGAAAACAGGATACAAAATGTGAGGATACAAAGTAGTACATGTAGTATGGTTATGACTTTAAGAAGTTGTGGAAATAGAAGACTAAAAGAAATTAGACAATATTGTGATTAATATCTGTCATCCTTTTTTCTTTCTATTGTATATTTTCCATGTAAGAAGAAAAAGACTAGTGGTGTATTTGAGGGAAAAAAAATTTAAACTACTTTCTGTCTGAAGCGATTTCATGCGTTTTTCCGTTGACTAAAAACAATAGCTTCAATTCAGTTGTTAAAAATGAATTTGGGCTGGGCATGGTGACTTACAACCTGTAATTCTAGCACTTTGGGAGGCTGAGGCGGACAGTAATTACTTGAGCCTAGGCATTCAACACCAGCCTGGGCAACAGTGTGAGAAACCCTGTCTCAGAAAAAAAAAAATGTTTTCTGACTTAGAAAAAAGGAAGAAGAAAATATGTAGGCTTAAACTCCACAGTTATTAATTCAGTGAAGCCAAGGGGCAGCTACCTAGCTGCCCTCTCTCTCTCTAATTGTGGAGAAATACATGTACCGTGGAATTCACTTTTTTTTTTTTTTGAGACAAGGCTGGAGTGCGGTAGTGTGATCTCAGTTCACTGCAGCCTTGACTCCTGGGCTGAAGCAATCCTCTCGCCTCAGCCTCCTGAGTAGCTGAGACTACAGGGGCATACTACCACGCCCAGCTAATTTTTTATTTTTTGTAGAGACGGGCTCTCACTATGTTGCCAGGTCTGGTCTCAAACTCCTGGGCTCACGTGATTCTTGTGCCTCAGCCTCCCAGTGTGTTGGGATTATGGGCGTGAGCTACCACACCTGGCCATATTAACCTTTTTTTTTTTTTTTTTTTTTTTTGAGACGGAGTCTCGCTCTGTCACTAGGCTGGAGTGCAGTGGTGCGATCTCAGCTCACTGCAACCTCCACTTCCTGGGTTCAAATGATTCTCCTGCCTCAGCCTCCTGAGTAGCTGGGACTGCAGGCACCTGCCACCACGCCCAGCTAATTTTTTATTTTTAGTAGAGACAAGGTTTCACTATGTTGACCAGGATGGTCTCGATCTCTTGACCTCATGATCCGCCCACCTCGGCCTCCCAAAATGTTGAGATTACAGGCGTCAGCCACCGCGCCTGGCCATATTAACCATTTTTAAACGTACAGTTCTATAGTGTTAAGTACATTCACAGTGTGTACAACCAATGTCCAGAACTTTTTTTCTTTGAGACAGTCTCCCTCTGTCACTCAGGCTGGAGTGCAGTGGCACGATCCACTCACTGCAACCTCCGCCTCCTGGGTTCAAGCAATTCTCGTGCCTTAGCCTCCCAAGTAGCTGGGATTACAGGCGCTTGCCACCACCCCTGGCTAATTTTTTTTTGTATTTTAGTAGAAACCGTGTTGCCCAGGGCTGGTCTTGAACTCTTCAGCTCAGGCAGTCTGCCCATATTGGCCTTCCAAAGTGCTAGGATTGCGGCCTTGAGCCACCATGACCAGCCCAGAACTTTTTCATGTCCCTTAAACAGCAACTCTCCATTTGCTCCTTCCCTTAGTCCCTGATAGCCACCATTCTATTTCTTGTTTCTGTGGAGTTTTGCTACTCTAGATATGTCAAATTAGTGGAATCATAAAGTTTTTGTATTTTTATGACCGGGTTATTTGACTTAGCACAATATGCTCAAGGTTTATCCATGCTGTAGCATGTGACAGGAGTTTCTTCCTAAGGCTGAACAATATTCCATTGTACGTACAGTCACTATTTTATTTATCCATTCATCCACTGATGAATATTTGGGTTGCTTCCACCTTTTGGCTATTGTGAATAATAATGCTGCCATGAACATAGGTGTACAAATATTCTTCTCTTTGAGACCCTGCTTTCAATTCTTCTGGATATATACACCACCAAGTGAAATTGCTCTATTTTTGTTTGAGGAACTGCCATAGCGTTTTCCATAATAGCTGCGCCACTTTACATTCCCACCAGCACAGTAGTGTACAAGGGTTCCAGTTTCTCCACATCCTTGCCAACACTTGGTATTTTCTGTGTCTTGATATTACCCGTTCTAATGGGTATGTATGAGGTGATACTTCATTGTAGTTTTCAGTGCATTTCCTTAATAGTGATATTGAGCATCTTTTCATATGCTTTCTGGCTAGCCCTCTTTTTTTTTTTTGGCCTTTCCAGGTAACCTTTAAAAACATTAAATTCTGTCTAAATCTTTTACCAGCTTCTTTGTTAGTGGTTCTCTCCCTAGTTGCCGTATTTGATCTCTCATAGCTCATTTATTCTCATTCTTAACTAGCCTACATATCCTGAAGTTGATTATCTAAGTTTTCTAGAACCTATTTAGAACCTCCTTAGGTATAGTTTTATTTATTTGTTCAACTTTTACTCAGTAAATTCTCTATATAAAAAACTATATGTGCACTTAGAAACTTCCCTAGACTAGAGACAGATATGTTTGTGTCCATAGACAGGAAGACTGTCATCATTCTTCAATGGGATAACATTTGCAAATTTAGTCATCATAATTTATGTTCATATGTGCCTTTTATTAAACTTAAACATGTTTTTGTGGGCCAAAATTCAAAAAATTTAAAGAATATGCACAGTCCCCTTTCTGTCTCTATACCATTGCTACCAGTTCTTTTCCATTGAGGCAACCAAATGATCAATTTTTATATGACTCTATAGTATACTTTAAACATTCTGTATCATATTTAATTTTAACTGACTTTTTTCCCCCTTATAGTTGATTATGGAAGATTCCCACAAGAGTACCACGTCAGAGACAGCACCTCAACCTGGTTCAGCAGTTCAGGGAGCTCACATTTCTCATATTGCTCAACAGGTAAGGGAGGGACTGGCCAAAATACTGAGCTTGTTAGGAATATTTTATATGCAGATTAATCTTGTTTCAGACTGATTATTAATGTGTTTTATTTTGGTTTTTGTTTTTTGGGGTTTTTTTTGAGGCAGATTTTTGCTCTAGTTGCCCAGGCTGGAGTGCAGTGGCATGATCTTGGCTCACTGCAACCTCCACCTCCTGGGTTCAAGCAATTCTCCTACCGCAGCCTCCCAAGTAGCTGAGACTACAGGCATCTGCCACCACGCCTGGCTTTTTTTTGTATTTTTAGTAGAGATGGGGTTCTACCATGTTGGCCAGGCTGGTCTCGAACTCCTGACCTCAGGTAATCCACCCACCTTGGCCTCCCAAAATGCTGGGATTACAGGTGTGAGCCACCACACCTGGCATTAATGTTAAAAAAAAAAAAAACAAAAGCAAAGGCCAGGCGCGGTGGCTCACGCCTATAATCCTAGCACTTTAGGAGGTCAGGGCGGGCGGATCACGAGGTCAGGAGTTCAAGACTAGCCTGACCAACATGGTGAAACCCTGTTTCTAATAAAAATACAAAAATTAGCCAGGTGCAGTGGCGGTTGCCTGTAATCCAAGCTACTCGGGAGGCTGAGGCAGGAGAATCGCTTGAGCCTGGGAGCTGGAGGTTGCAGTGAGCACAGACCATGCCACTGCACTCCAGCCTGGGCAACTCCATATCGTAAAAATAAATAAATAAATAATAAAATAGAAAAACAAGCAAAAAAGACTGTATAAAATGTTAAAATATAAGAAAAGAAGGTGGACTTTAAATATCTTGTCCAGATCATTTGGTTTTATTTTCTTTTAAACAAAGTATATAGTCATCCCTCAGTATCTGTGGGAGACTGGTTCCAGGACCTTCACAGATACCAAGATGTGTGACGCTTAAAGACCCTGATAGAAAATGGCATGGTATTTATATATAACCTACATATTTTCCTGTATACTTTATTTCTAGATTACTTTTAATACCTAATACTATGTAAATGCTATGTGAATAGTTATACTGTATGACAAGAAAAAAAGTCTGTACATGTTCAGTATAGAGAAATTTTTTTTTCCTGAATATTTTCAATCTGTGGTTGGTTGAATCCACAGATGTGAAACTCATGGATGCAGAACCCATGAATAAAGAGGCCTAACTGTATTTAGAGTTGTTTTCTTTGTTTTTGTTTTTGTTTTTCCAGGCGGAGTCTCGCTCTGTCTCTCAGGCTGGAGTGCAGTGGCACAATCTCGATCTCGGGTCACTACAACCTCCGCCTCCCGGGTTCAAGCGATTCTCCTGCTTCAGCCTCCTGAGTAGCTGGGATTACAGGCACCCGCCACCACACCCAGCTAATTTTTTGTATTTTTGGTAGAGATAGGGTTTCACCATGTTGGCCAGACTGGTCTCAAACTCCTGACCTCAGGTGATCCACCCACCTCAGCCTCCCAAAGTGCTGGGATTATAGGCGTGAGCCACCACACCCGGCCAAAAAAGTTTTAAAAATTAGCTGGGTATGGTGGCACTACAACACCTGTAGTAACAGCTACTTGGCTGAAGCAGGAGGATTGTTTGAGCCCAGGAGTTCAAGGCAGCAGTGAGCTATAATCATGCCACTGCACTCCAGCCTGGGTGACAGAGTGAGACCCTATCTCCAAAAAAAAAAAAAAAATCATGCATGAGTGTAAGAGCCATTTAAAGTGCAAGATGTGACTAATGGATTTTAGTGTTAACAATACACAAAGTTCAGACTGTACATAGCAAATAACCTTTAAGAAATTATAACTTGCTGAGTTTTGCTGTTGTATCAAAGAATACAATTAAATGAAAAGGCTTTTAAAACACTACACATCTTTTCTAATTGCATATCTATGTGAGGGCAGATTTTCTTCATATAATTCAACCAAAACAATGTATGATAACATAATTAATGTAGAATCAGATAAGAGATTTCAGCTGTTTTCTTTTTCTTTGTTTTTTTATTTTTATTTTATTTTTTTTGGAGACGGAGTCTTGCTCTGTCACCCAGGCTGGAGTGCAGTGTCGCGATCTCGGCTCACTGCAAGCTCCGCCTCCTGGGTTCATGCCATTCTCCTGCCTCAGTCTCCCGAGTAGCTGGGACTACAGGCGCCCGCCACCACGCCCGGCTAATTTTTTGTATTTTTAGTAGAGACGGGGTTTCACCTTGTTAGCCAGGATGGTCTCTATCTCCTGACCTCGTGATCTGCCCGCCTCAGCCTTCCAAAGTGCTAGGATTACAGGCCTAAGCCACCGCGCCCGGCCTTTTTTTTTTTTTTTTGAGACAGAGTCTTGCTCTGTCGCCCAGGCTGGAGTGCAGTGGTGCCATCTTGGCTCACTGCAACCTCTGCCTCTTGGGTTCAGGTGATTCTCCTGCCTCACCCTCCCGAGTAGCTGGGAATACAAGTGCCCACTGCCACGGCCAGCTAATTTTTGTATTTTTAGTAGAGATGGGGTTTCACCATATTGACCAGGTTGGTCTTGAACTACTGACCTCAAGTGATCCACCCACCTCGGCCTCCCAAAGTGCTGGGATTACAGGCGTGAGCCACTGCACCCGGCTGATTTCAGCTGTTTTCTATTAAGCCAGATATTAAGGAAATTTGCAGAAATGTAAAACAATGCCATTTCTCTCACTAATTATTTTTGAAAATGTGTTAATGGAAATAGGTATGGTAACGTGTAATGGATTGTTATTGTATTTTGAAATGAACTGTTAATTTTTTTAAATTTAATTTTAAATATGGTAAGTATTAATAAATATAACTGAAATAATAATTTTGGGGGGTCCTCAATAAGTTTTAAGAATGTCGAAAGGATTTGTGACCAAAAGGTTTGAAAACCAGTGACCCAAAGGGTTAGTCCTTTAAGCTTGATATATCCTTCTGCCTTATTTGGCTATATCTGTGAAGAATAGCAGTGTCTTCTCCAGATGGTGCTAGAAAAATAAGGTGGAGTCTTTCTTTGATTATTTTTCTGTTAATAGAGCACTTTACAGAAATGTTCTAATTCAGTTGGCTTACTTATGTGTATATTTCAGTTATTTTAGTTAGATGTGATTCTTCTCCAAATTTCCTCAGAAGCATATTTACAGTGAGGTGGAATAAATACATTTCTAGATAGTAAATCATTTCATAGTGATTTTTTAAAAATAATATGGCTGGCAGGCCGGGCACAGTGGCTCACGCCTGTAATCCCAGCACTTTGGGAGGCCGAGGCGGGTAGATCACAGGGTCAGGAGTTCAGGACCAGCCTGGCCAAGATGGTGAAACCCCGTCTCTACTAAAAATACAAAAATTAGCTGGGCATGGTGGCATGCACCTTTAATCCCAGCTACTCGGGAGGCTGGGGCAGAGAACTGCTTGAACCGGGGAGGTGGAGGTTGCAGTGAGCCGAGATCATACCACCGCACTCCAGACTGGGCGACAGAGCAAGACTCTGTCTAAAAAAAAAAAAAAAAAAGTGGCTGGCCACGGTGGCTCACACCTATAATCCCAGCACTTTGGGATGCTGAGGATCACTTGAGCCCAGGAGTTTGACACCAGCCTGGGCAACATAGTGAGACTCTGTCTCTACTAAAAAATAAAAAAATTTAGCCAGGTATGGTGGCATTTGTCTGCAGTCCCAACTACTCAGGAGGCAGAAGTGAGAGGACCACCTGAGCCCCAGAGGTCAAGGCTGCAGTGAGCCGTGATTGCACCATTGCACTCCAGGCTGGGTAACAGCATGATCCTGTCTCAAAAAAAAAAAAAGAAAAAAATTATGTAAAGGAAACAGTATTTTACAATAATTCAGTATAAACTGGGGATATAGCAGTGAACAAAATTCTCAGCTCTCTTGGAACTTATATTCTAATTTTGGAGAGACAGGCAACAAAACCTATCAGTTGGTAATATGTGCCATGGAGACAAATAAAGCACGATAGGAGAGAGAGAGAGTTGGTGGTGGGGACAGGGGACTTCTCTTTTTATACAAGGTAGACAGAGACATTTGTCTGAGGAAATACCTGTTCAATTATATGGATCAACAGTTGTAAAACTGTGAGACTAATATGTGCTTGATACAGTCAAGGAACACCGAGGTGGCCAGTGTGTTGGGAGAGGGATTGATAGAGGATGAGGCAGAGAGGGTTGGGGTGCGAAGAGGGGAGAGTGCCAGATAACGTAGGCCATATGCCACTGTAAAATTTTTGTGTTTTAATCTGGGTGACACGGGGAACCTTTAGAGTGTTTTGAGTGGAAATGTTATCTGGCGTATCTTAAAAGAATCACTCAGACTGCTTTGTGGAATAGAAACAGGAAAACTAGTTAGAAGGCATTACAGTAATGTACATGGGAGATGACAATGGTTTGAACCAGTGTGGTAGCTGGGGTAGTGATGAGACAAAGTTAGATTCTGGATATATATTGGTTGTAAAGCCAATAGTATTTGCTTTTGGATTGGATGTGGAGTTTTAAATAAAGGAAGGAGCCAAGATTGACGTCACAGTTTTGGTTTGAGCAACTGTTAAGAATGAAATTACTTGACCTGGGCGTGGTAGTGCATACCTGTAATCCCATCTGCTTGGGAGGCTCAGGTGGGAGGACTGCTTGAGCCCAGGAGTTCCAGACCAGCCTGGGCAACATAGTGTAGACCCACCCCGTCTCAAAAAAAAAAAATTATATATATATACATACACACACACACACACAAACGTATATATATAATTGCCATTTATTGAGATGGACAACACTGGATGATGTTTTCCATTTCTTTTTGGGGGAATGTTGGCAATCAGGAATTTGGTCTTTAGGCATGTTACGTCTGTAATATTATCTGTGTTGGTTTTCTGTGCTGCAGAACAAATCACCACAAAGCTAATAGCTTAAAACAACACACATTTATTATCTCACAGTTTGTGTGGGGTCAGGCATATCTTAACTGGGTTCTTTGCTTTGAGGTCTCACACCAAACTGCAACTGAGGCATTGGCTAGGGCTGAGTTCTTAGCAGGAGGCTAGACTAGAGAAGAATCTACTTCCAAGCTCACTTAGTTTGTTGGCAGAATTCATTTCATTGTGGCTGTAGGACTGAGTGCTTCAGTTTTTTGGTTGGTTCTTGGCTGGAGGCTGCTCATAGCTCCTAAAGGCCACCAGTAACTCCCTACCACGTGATCCTCTCCGTATGCAGTTCACAGCATGGCAGCCTGCTTCAAGTCCAGCAGGAGAGTGAGAGCAAGTCTGCTAGCAAGACAGTCTTATACATAATATAATCAAAGGAATGACATCCCATTTCCTTGTGATAAAACATAACATCCCATTTCTTTATGATAAAACATGACGTCCCATCATCTTTGCTTAATGAGGTTGGTTAGAAGCAAGTCACAAGTCCCTTCCACTCTCAAGGGGAGAGGATTAGACAAAGTCCCAAACACCAGGAGCTGCAGATCATGGGGGCCACCCTAAAATCTGTTGGGCAGACCATCCAAGTAGATTTATCCAGTAGGCAGCTAGATACATGAGTCTGGGGTCCAGGAGAGAGGTCCAGACTAGAAATCTAAATTTAGGAGTTGTGGCTGTATAGGTGGTATTTATAATCATGGAATGATTTCCAGACTCCCCCTAGGATGCAGAAAGCTGGAAAGAATGTTACTCTTACCCTAAAACAAGAATAAGTTGTATGTTCTATAAAATAATAAACTCATAGAGGTGGGGTGTGGGCGTGGCTCACCTGTGGCAGAGCACAGAAAGAAAGCAGGGCTGCATACTAGCAGGAAAATTAATGACTTGCTAAAGTCCAAGTGTAGGCAAGCGTGAGCATATAGAATCCTTGGGAGCTGCAGACACAAAGACAGTTCATACCCTCTTGTAGGTTTTTCTCCGAGGACCTCCAGCAGTTTCTTAGGAGAAAAATGGGGCTGGGGACACAAGGGAGACCAGAGAATGCCTTGGTAGGTGGTACAGGCCCACTTGGACCTTTTTTTCCTTTGGAAGAAAAGGCTTTAAGCCACTGGGAGAAAGGGAATAAACCCTGTTTTCCATTGTGTTTGGGAAAAGTAAAAAGAAAAAGAAAACCCACAAACCCTGAGGGAACGGCAGGAAACTGTTAAGGGCTTAGACTATTAGAGTTTTTCTGCCACTGGGAGAAAGCCCCAACCCCTGTAACCCAGGGACATAGGGCCTACCTGAGACTGAGACTGGGCCAGGACAACAGAGAACCTCCCTGTTGGTGCTGTCAAGTCAAGCAATAGCAATCTACCCTGGGGGAGGGACAAGAGTTTGGAAAGAGCCTCTTTGGGGCAGATGAACAGATGAAGCCTAAGGCTGAGGGTGTGGCAAGAACAATGAGAGAAACCCTCTGACATACCAGCCCCACCCTAAGCAGAAAGTCACACTGGAGGAATTTGAAGCTGGTAGTACATTTAAGGTAATCCAAACAACAACAAAATCCAAACCCAGCTCAGTTCCTGAATAGATGACTCAAACCCTTCCCTACGCACACACACACACACCCTAGTGAAGAGGTGTACCCTCTGGTTTTCCCATTTCGGAAGATAAATACTATTTACTTTAGTCTCTAGTGTCTTATTCATGATGTCTGTCATTCAGGCAAAAATTATAAAACACATACCAAGAGCACACAAAAAAGCAACTCACTGTCAAAAACCAAAACAATAAACAGAACCAGACTCAGGATAACCCAGCTGTTGGAACTATCAGAGAGTGAATTTCAAATAAGAATGAATAATATGTTAAAGGCTCCAGTGGGAAAGGTAGAAAACATGCACGGACAGCTGGGGAATTTCAGCAGAGGGTTAGAAACTATATGAAAAAGTCAAATGGAAATGTTAGAAATAAAAATGGTGTGGTGGCTCACGCCTGTAATCCCAGCAATTTAGGAGGCTGAGGCAGACAGATTGCTTGAGCTCAAGAGTTCAAGACCAGCCTGGGCAACATGGCAAGCCTCCATTTCTACTAAAAATACAAAAGAAAAAAAAAAAAAGCCAGGCATGGTGGTGCACACCCTGTGGTCCCAGCTACTCAAGAGGCTGAGGTGGGAGGATTGCTTGAGCCCAGTGGGCAGAGGTTGCAGTGAGCCAACATCGCACCACTGCACTCCAGCCTAGGTGTCAGAGTGAGGCCTTGTCTAAAAAAAAAAAGATGGTGACACAAGTGAAGTATATGTTTGGGTTTATTAGTAGACTTGACACAGCTGAGAAAAGAATCAGTGAACTTGAAGATAGGTCAGTAGAAATTACCCACAATGAAAACAGAGAACGAAGGAAAGGGCAGGGAGAAAAATAGAGTGCCCAAGAACTGTGGAACAATATCTCTTTAACATAGGTGTAGTGTGATCAAAGTCATGTGACTAGATGGCATTACTGAGGGGTAAGTATTGTAGAGATGAGTCAGTGGATCTGGGCTTCTTTAGCATTTGGAGTTTGGGGACATTGAAGAGGGATTGTCAGTGAGGTAGGAGGAAAATCAAGAGTAACTCAAATCTTGGAAATCAGAATGAGTGATGGTCAGCTGTGTAAAATGTGGCTGATAGGTCAAATAAGATGAGGAATAAAAATTAACTATTTTATAGCCAATCTTTTTTTTTGAGATAGGGTCTCACTCTGTCACCCAGACTGGTGTGCAGTAGCGTGAACATAGCTCACTGCAGCCTTGACCTCCTGTGCCCAAGCAATCCTCCCGCCTCAGCTTCCCAAGTAGCAGGGACCACAGGTGTGTGCCATGATATCTGGCTAAATTTTTTGTATTTCTTTGTAGAGACGGGGTTTTGCAGTGTTGCCCAGGCTGGTCTCAAACTCCTAAGCTCAAATAATCCGCCCACCTCAGCCTCCCAAAGTGCAGTGCTGGCATGCGTGAGCCACTGCACCTGGCCCTTTTTTTTTTTTTTTTTGGAAACCGAGTATTATTCTGTTGCTTAAGCTGGAGTGCAGTGGCATGATCATATTTCTTTAGCCTCAAATTCCTGCCCTCCAGTGATTCTCCTGCCTTTGCCTCCTGAGTAGCTGGAGCTGGTTCCTATTATTCACAGATTCTGTATTTGCAAATTTGCCTACTTGATAAAATTTATTTCTAACTCCAAAAACACTCACGGCACTTTTGTGGTCATTCATGGACATGTGCAAAGTGGCAAAAAATTTGAGTCACTCCTATATTCCTAGCTGAGGTCAAACAAGGTGATGCTGTGTCTTCTTGCATCAGCTCTCATAGTATAAACAATTGGCCTCTTTGTGGTCTAGTTAGTATAACCACATTTTTTGCATTTTTCTCCTTTTTGTTGGTGATTTTGCTATTTAACATTGACTCCCAAGTATAGTACAAAGTGCTATCTTGTGTTCTAAGTGCAAGAAGGCTGTGATGTGCCTTATGGAGGAAATACATGTGTTAGATAAGTTTCATTCAGGCATGCGTTACAGTGCTAGCGACTGATACGTAGTTCAGTGTTAATGTATATTAAATGAGATTTTTTTTTTTTTTTTGGAGACAGAGTCTCGCTCTGTTGCCTAGGCTGGAGTGCAGTGGCGCGATCTCAACTCACTACAACTTCCACCTCCATTTCCTGGGTTCAAGCAGTTCAGGTAGCTGGGACTACAGGCGTGCGCCACCACGCCCGGCTAATTTTTGTAATTTTAGTAGAGATGGGGTTTCACCATGTTGGTCAGGCTGGTCTTGAACTTCTGACTTCAGGTGATCTGCCCACCTCGGCCTCCCAAAGTGATTACAGGTGTGAGCCACCATGCCTGGCCTGTTTACTATTTATTTTTATTTGTTCTTGCTCTATTTTAGGTTTTGGACTGATAATTTAGGATCTAGAATCTTTATAATGTAAGTGAACCAGTGGACAGAGAAGTAGTATGAAGTTGTGGCAGAGTGCAGTGGCTTACACCTGTAATCCTAGCACTTTGGGAGGTGGGCAGATCACATGAGGCCTGGAGTTTGAGACCAGCCTGGCCAACATGGTGAAACCCCATGTGTACTAAAAATACAAAAATTAGCCGGAAGTGGTGGGCGCCTGTCATCCCTGCTACTCAGGAGGCTGAGGCAGGAGAATCGCTTGAACGCAGGAGGCAGAGGTTGCAGGGAGCCGAGACTGTGCCACTGCCCTCCAGCCTGGTTGACAGAGTGAGACCCTGCCCCCCTCCCAAAAAAAAAGACTGGGGGACCAGGTCCTCCCTTTCCTCCTTTGAAAGGTCTCTCAATATTTAGATTATCAGGTTTGAGAGTGGGGTTGGGAAGAGAATCAGGACTTTGAGACCCTGAGTAATGAGCATTTTGTGAGGTTAGACGAACCGTAGTAATAAGGGATAGGGACTACCACTAGCTAAATCAAAATCTGGTGCCTCTTTTCCTTTTCAACCTGCCAGACCCACAGCCTGCATTAAATCACATGGATTGCCAGAAACCTTTGAGGAATGATGGCCCTTAGTCTTTTAGAAATGTAAATTAATCCTATCATACGCTCTCTCCATTAGCTGAGTGGCTTCAGTTGTTGAAAGGTGGGGAGACGTTTTGTTAATGTTTTCCAAGTGTAATGGTAACTCTAGAGCTGGACTCTGAAGACTTGTGGGTTCTATTTTTTTTTTTTTGAGACAGTTCTTACTTTGTCACCCAGGCTAGAGTTGGAGTGCAGTGGTGCAATCACAGCTCACCACAACCTTCACCTCCTGTGCTCAAGCAATCCTCCCAGCTTAGCCTCCCACATAGCTGTGACTATAGGCATGCGCTGCCCAACCTGGCTAATTTTTGTATTTTTTGTAGAGACTGCATTTTACCCATGTTGCCCAGGCTGGTCTTGAACTCCTGGGCTCAAGGGATCTGCCTGCCTTGTCCTCCTAAAGTGCTGGGATTATAGGCATGAGTCCCTGCACACAGCTCTTTGTTTATTCTTATTCTTCAGTTTCTCTATGCCCATATTGGGGTACTGTCAAAGAGGAACAGAGCTGGACACATGTTAAAGGCAGCGAGACAGATTTTATCAGATTACTGCAGTATAGGAGAGAAACACCAACATAAACTGAGCTCAGCTCCACTGAAACAGATGGAAAGCTTTTTAAATATTGGGGTGTTCTAAAGGAAAAGTACATAAGATGTTTGGGGGAGGGAAGGAATTGTCACTATGATTAGCCATCCTGCTTGCTCATTGGCACTTGTCAAAGTTAGGCTCCTACTCTCCCACAGACTGGGAGACAGGGAGCAAATCTTTTCTTTCTTGGTTACTACATTTACAGGCCCAAAGAAAGATTTCTAGGTTTTAGAATATCTACATCTCACAGGACAGAGAAAGGATTCATAACAGCAAGTTTTCTAAAATGCTGTAAGAAAAGTGAGGATGGGGCCTATAGTCAAGTTTTGGCTGGAACAATAAATTTTTTTGGTAGAATTGAACTTTCTCAGGCAGGCGTTTTAAGGGGGCTCTGGTGTCATTCTGGGGACAGAACCTTGGCGTGACAAAAGCCATTGGTCAAGAATTTGGTCAGTTAGTAGGAGGGAGTTGAATGGCATTGTTTGTGCTACAAATGGAGGTTACGGTTCTCAGTGGCTGGATAAATTTTATACAGAATTTCATGACCCTAGGCATTTTGAGGGATGATGAGACTGGAGTTTGTTTAATCTAGTCTTGGGATGAGGAAAAGAACTTTCAGTGAAAGAAGAAAGGGAACAGGAAGACTGGGCGCAGTGGCTCACGCCTGTAATCCTAGCACTTTGGGAGGTGGAGGCGGGCGAATCACCTGAGGTCAGGAATTCGAGACCAGCCTGGCCAACATGGGGAAACCCCGTCTCTACTAAAAATACAAAAATTAGCTGGGCGTGTCACGCATGCCTGTAATCCCAGCTACTCTGGAGGCTGAGGTAGGAGAATCACTTGAACCCAGGGGCAGAGGTTGCAGTGAGTCTAGATCGTGCTACTTCACTTCAGCCTGGGAAGGAGTGAAACTCAGTCTCAAAAAAAAAAAAAGAAGAACAGGGAAAGCAGTATTCTTGGAGCCCAATGTGAAGAAAGAGAACAGGGGAGCAGGCAGGAAACTTACTTTCAGGGCCTGAGAAGTAATCCAGGTTTTATTTTGTGATTTAAATCTGAGAGGAATGGTATGGACCAGAGTAGTCCAGAGGAAGGCGTGAGATCTCTGTTAACTGAAAATATTTGAGAAAGCTTTTTGGAAGAGGTAGGACCTGAGGTGAGCCTGGAGGGATGATGAGTGGACTTTTCTTAGTTTAACATTTTATCATGGTATTTCCATGAAACCGCATCTGATTTCAACAGAAATAAATTATAATTTTGTGATTCAGTCATTTACTTGAAATATTTTATTTTTTTTTCAAGATGCTGCCCAAAGTTGGTGTTTCACTCACTTTTTGACTCTTGGTTTCTTGGTTAGTTTTCAACCGTATCTCTTCACAATAGCATGTGCTAAAGATTCTCCATGTTTTTGCACAGTCAGTTCCTCTGCCTAAAATACCTTCCAGTCCCCTAACTCCTGCCCCTCCATACATACCCTCAGATAATTGTTAATTATTCAAAACCCAGATGAAATAACACCCTTTCTTTGCTCTCACAGAACAGTACTTTGTAATTTTCCTCTATTATAACTCTTATTCTATTTGTTATAGTTAGTTTGTACTCTCAATCCCTAGTTCAGCCTCTGGTCAATAGAAGGTACCTAATGTTTGGTTAATGATGTGATTAAATATAATCAGCTCTGAAATGTGTTTCCAGCATTAAGAACTCAGCTATCTTATGTGCATAGGTACAATGTATATTTTGTTAATTGAATTTGTATTTGTTCTATTGATGTCATTAAGAGGATCTGCTCCAGTGACAATTATACATCTTCCTGGAGAGCAAGTACAGGTTCAGGGGGTCATCCAGACAGCCCAGTCTTCTGTAATTCACCCACCA
Organism: Pongo abelii; assembly: GCF_028885655.2. Lineage (NCBI taxonomy): Eukaryota > Metazoa > Chordata > Mammalia > Primates > Hominidae > Pongo > Pongo abelii. The sequence goes on from NC_071995.2 coordinate 48,572,235, forward strand.
CATGTGCAAATGGTATAGAAATTTGAAGACTTAGTGGTCGAGAGTTGGGACTTTTATACCCTGAATCTACAGATACATTGCAGTTGCTGTACCTGTAATATTATAAACCAAGATAAAGTTGTCCTACAAATTAGACTGCAGACCAAATCAGGCAAATAGAAAAGTTTTAGAATTTCTAGTTTCATGTATATAATACCTAGTGAAAATAGAAGACAATTTTAGGGAAAGTTATTGCTTATGATTTAAGGAAATGAGGGACTTTTTTTTTTTTTTTAAAGGGAAAGCACCCTTTTATCCCAGGTATTTTCTATATGCTTTATGGAGTCAGTACCTACCTACCATATGCTTTATGGAGGGCAAATAAAAGAGTTTTCTTGTAGTAGAGGAAAGTTCTTATTTGTATTTATCTACCTTCATGTTAACGCCTGACAAAAGTAGGAAAGAAAGAGCCATCCTAGATTCCTTTTCTTTCTACTTTTCCCATTTTGTCTTCCAATTTCTGTGAGTCCCAGGATACCTTTGGTCATCTCTCATTTTTAGAAGCAGCTCTCCTAGAAGAAAAGCTATATTCCTCTTTTCTTCTCCTGATTATGGCAATGTTGTCAAAACTAGAGCTGCATCTTTATGTGGTATTCCCATGAGAAAGGAGGTGGCTGCATGGATTTTTTTAGTGTTTATATGGAAATTTTAGTCTTATTTGCTGCTGCTGTTATTAAAGATAAATTTTTTATTTTAATTACAAGTAATTCCTTAGTTTTACAATTTATTTTAAGTTCATTGGAAGGCTTTGGAGTAAGCTTAGGGACAGACAGTGTAGTTAAATAATTAGATTAGAAATGGAGTATTTTATGGCCAGGCACGGTGGCTCATACCTGTAATCCCAGCACTTTGGGATGCCAAGATGGGCGGATCACTAGGTCAGGAGTTCGAGACCAGCCTGGCCAACATGGTGAAACCCCATCTCTACTAAAAAATACAACAATGAGCAAGGCATGGTGGCAGGTGCCTGTAATCCTAGCTACCCAGCTACTTGGGAGGCTGAGGCAGGAGAATCGCTTGAACCCGGGAGGCAGAAGTTGCAGTGAGCCGAGATTGTGCCATTGCACTCCAGCCTGGGCGACAAGAGCAAGCTCCATCTCAAAAAAAAAAAAAAAAGATATATGATGCTTGAGGAAAAGAAAAGTGACAGATTTTTCTTATTTTAAATTATTGGTTATTATTTCTTAATTATTATTGGGTTGTGACTAATTATTTTCTGTATAATGATATAGATTTAATATGAAATATAAATGAGTAGTTATATACTAGAACTCATTTTTGAAGGAAATAACATATAAAAGAAGCCTCTCTGGAAATTTCATGTCTAAATAGTTTAGGGGAAGGCTTTCTATAGATAGTAACTAATGTGGAGAATTGATTTCTTATGTCCCTGCCAAAGGCCTGTTTGGATTATTTTATTTTTTATTTATTTTTATTTTTTTTGAGCTGGAGTCTCGCTCTGTCGCCCGGGCTGGAGTGTAGTGGCGTGATCTCGGCTAACTGCAAACTTCACCTCCCAGGTTCACGCCCTTCTCCTGCCTCAGCCTCCCAAGTAGGTGGGACTACAGGCGCCCACCACCAGGCCCGGCTAATTTTTTGTATTTTTAGTAGAGATGGGATTTCACCGTGTTAGCCAGGATGGTCTCGATCTCCTGACCTCGTGATCCGCCCACCTCGGCCTCCCAAAGTGCTGGGATTACAGGCGTGAGCCACTGCGCCCGGCCTGGGTTATTTTATTTTTAAAAATTAAGATGAAGTCGGCCAGGCACGGTGGCTCACACTTGCAATCCCAGCACTTTGGGAGGCTGAGGCAGGCAGATCATGAGGTCAGGAGTTCGAGACCAGCCTGACCAGCATGGTGAAACCCCATCTCTACTAAAAATGCAAAAATTAGCTGGGTGTGGTGGCACGTGGCTGTAATCCCAGCTACTCAGGAGGCTGAGGCAGGAGAATCACTTGAACCCAGGAGGCGGAGGTTGCAGTGAGCCAAGATCGTGCCACTGCACTCCAGCCTGGGCGACAGAGCAATACTCCATCTCAGAAAAAAAAAAAAAATTTAAGATAAAGTCAGATATCACAATCTAACTTTGGACAAATGTTGGAAAGTTTTAATACGCTTAAAAAATTGAGGCCAGACACGGTGACCCACACCTGTAATACCAGCACTTTGGGAGGCCTGCTTGAGCCCAGGAGTTTGACACCAGCCAGGGTAACATAATGAGACCCTGTCAGATTAAAAAAAAATGAATTAGCTGGGCATGGTGGTGTGCACCTGTAATCCTAGCTACTCAGGAGGCTCAGGCTGGAAGATTGCTTGAGCCCAGGAAGGTGAGGCTACAGTGAGCTGTCATTGCACCACTGCACTTCAGCCTGGGTGACAAAGCGAGACCGTGTCTCAAAAATTAAAAAATATTTTTAAAAAAACATTGAAAACAACTTGTTTTCTCAATTGTAAAATATTGCTATAACTTGCATATTGTATTGATGTAGTTTATAAAAATATGCATGCCAAGTGTTACATGTATTAACTTGTGAAATGAGATAAAATTGAATCATAGATTTTAAAATGGCGTATATTTATACCTGCTGTTGCCAGTGACCTCCACCTTGCTAAATCGAATGGTCTGTTCTCAGTCCTTATTTATCTCAACTTGTAAACAGCATTGGACATGGTTGATCATTCTTTTCTCCTCAGTGTGCTGTCTTCACTAGTTTTCCATGGACAGCTCAATCATTTGGTTCTCTTTCCTCTTTTCTGGTGACTCCTTAGTCTCATTTGCTGGTTCCTCCTCTTCATCCAGTCTCTTAGTGTTCCTGAGATTAGTCCTCAGTCCTCTTCTATTTACCCCTATGGGCTCATCCAGTCTCATGGCTTTAAGGACTCTAAAAAGCTAGACCTCCAAAATTTACGTATCTAGCCAAGACCTCTTCCCAGACCTGCAGGCTTGTATATTTAATGGTCGTCTCAATGTCAGCAGTTGAATATCTAACAGGTTTTTCAAACTTAGCATGTCAGGTAGGTTAGTAATAAAACAACACTTTTAAGTAATGTGCATCAGTGTAGAAATAGGGTGGAGAATGACATCAGAGCCTGGTCTTTTTAACTCTGGTAAAATAGTACTGCTTCATTTGGGGGATAGACTTTATTCTCAGCTCTGGGCCTGCTATATTTGATATTCCTTTAATAGGTTGGGCTCCTGGAATAAACTTTCTCATTTTTCCTTTTCCTTTTGTTTCTTTTAGACCTTAGATTTAATGTACAAATGAATTTGGCAGGAGACAGATCATTTTTTTCTAAAAGTAAAAATTCAGTTGTTTTTTTCCCCACCTGCATTGTTCATCATTGTTAATGCCAGTTCTTTTTTAGGTATCTTCTTTATCAGAAAGTGAGGAGTCTCAGGACTCATCTGACAGCATAGGCTCCTCACAGAAAGCCCACGGGATCCTCGCACGGCGCCCATCTTACAGGTGAGTACTCTCTTGTATGAAGCCCTGCATGTTATAATAGTACCAAATGAGTTCAAGAGGTGCTGTGCAAATTACACTAAAGAAGTTAGCACGTGTCAGTGTTAAGAATGAAATTGGTTGGCCCTCGCCTATAATCCCAGCCCTTTCGGAGGCCGAGCTAGGATTGCTTGAGCCCAGGAGTTCAAGACCAGCCTGGGCAACATAGCAAGACCCTGTCTCTTCAAAAAATACAAAACTTAGCTGGACATAGTGGCACACGCCTGTAGTCCCATCTACTTAGAAGCTAAGGCGGGAAGATGGCTTGAGGCCAGGAGTTTGAAGTTACAATGATCTGTGATTGTGTCACTGTGCTTCAGCCTGGGTGATAGAGCAAGACCCTGTCTCCAAGAAAAAATGAAATTGGACCTTTGGCCGGATGCAGTGGCTTATGCCTGTAATCCCAGCGCTTTGGGAGGCTGAGGCGGGCAGATCACCTGAGGTTAGGAGTTTGAGACCAGCCTGGCCAACATGGTGAAACCCCGTCTCTAATAAAAACAGAAATATTAGCCGGGTGTGGTAGTGCACACCTGTAATCCCAGCTACTCGGGAGGCTGAGGCAGGAGAATCACTTGAACCTAGGAGGCGGAGGTTGCAGTGAGCCGAGATTGCGCCACTGCACTGTGGCAGCCTGGGCAACAGAGCAAGACTCTGTCTCAAAAAAAAAAAAAAAAGTAAATTGAATCTTTATCTTATACCATTACACAAATCAACGCCAAATGGATAAGCGACCTAAATGTTAGGACCTGAAACCGTAAAAATCCTAGAAGAGAACATAGGTGATAAGCTCTTCGACATTGACCTTGGCAATGATTTTTTGGATATCACATCAAAAGCTTAGGCTACAAAAAAATAAATAAATGGGACTACATCAAACTAAAAAACGGGTCTGTGTAGCAAAGGAAACAAAGCAACAAAATGAAAAGGCAACTTACGGACTGGGAAAAAATTATTTGCAAACCACTTATCTGATAAAGGGTTAATACCTGTAACTGAAGATAAAATTAGAGAACCTGAGGATACAGCTCTGAGTAGATTACCTAGAATGGAACACAGAAAGACAAAGAGAAGTTAAGATAGAACACAGAATGAGAAGGTCCAGTACACAACATACATAGATAAAAGGAGAGAAGAGGGAAGAGCACTTCCAGCTTCTAGTCTCTCCAGGAGAGAAAATGATAATGACTGCAATTTTCAGGATATGAATTTCTCAGCATAAGAAAGCAAGGTCCCAAACAAGATAAATTAATAGAAACCTACATCTAGGTGTATGTTGTGAAGTAAAACTGGAGAACACCAAGGATAAACCGGAGATCTTAAAAGCTAAAAGCTTCCAAGTGAAAAGACCAATTACCTAGAAAGGAAGGATCAGTAAGCTGACAACAGATTTTTGAGGTACAGTATAAAACAATGAACTAAAATCCTTATTTTTATCTTTAAATTATTACATATTTTTTTGAGACGGAGGTCTCACCCTGTTGCCCAGGCTAGAGTGCAGTGGTGTGATCATGGCTCACTGCAGCCTCAACCTCCTGGGTTCAGCCCCTCAGCCTCCTGAGTACCTGGGACTATAGACATATGCCATGATACTCACCTAATTTTTTTTAATTTTTGGTAGAGATGGAGTCCCACTATGTTGACCAGGCTGGTCTCAAACTCGGGCTCAAGTGATCCTCCCACCTCAGCCTCCCAAAGTGTTGCTATTACAGGCATGAGCCACTGTACTCAGGCTCCAATATTTAAATTCAAAGAGAAAGTAACTTTTGACCTGGAATTCTGTGCCTACCGAACAGTCTTTCAAAAATGATGGTGAAATAATAATCATTTTCAAACTGATTTAAGAAACTACTTAAGGGGGCTGGGTACAGTGGCTTACGCCTGTAATCCCAGCACTTTGGGAGGCCGAGGTGGGTGGATCACTTGAGGTCAGGAGTTCGAAATGAGCCTGGCCAACATGGTGAAACCCTATCTGTACTAAAAATACAAAAGTTAGCTAGGCATGGTGGCACATGCGTGTAGTCCCAGCTTGAACCCAGGGGATGGAGGCTGCAGTGAGCCGAGATCGTGCCACTGCACTCCAGCCTGGGTGACAGTGCGAGACTCCATCTCTAAAGAAAAAAGAAACTACTTAAGTGCATACTTCAGGAAGAAGAAAATGAAAGGAATATAAATGTAAGAAAGTATAGTGAACAAAGACAATTCATTTCAGTTAGCATTGGCTTTTTAGAACAATAGTAATAATGATTAATTTGGGTAGTTTCGTGGTTTTTTTTTTTGAGACGGAGTCTCACTCTGTCATCCAGGCTGGAGTGCAGTGGAGTAATCTTGGCTCACTGCAAGCTCTGCCTCCCAGGTTCATGCCATTCTTCTGCCTCAGTCTCCCGAGTAGCTGGGACTAGAGGCGCCCGCCACCACACCTGGCTAATTTTTTATATTTTTTAGTAGAGACGGGGTTTCACCATGTTAGCCAGGATGGTCTCAATCTCCTGACCTCGTGATCTGCCCGCCTTGGCCTCCCAAAGTGCTAGGATTACAGGCGTGAGCCACCATGCCCAGCCTGAACCTGAGATTTCTTTATTAAGTAGGGGTCTCTCAAGGAGGCTATAACATCTGAAAAGAAACTTCTCAAAGTTAAGCTTTCTGGATTGCCACAGATTAGTATAAATCAAATATGAATTCACTCAAAAATCAAACGTGCAAGGACATAAACTACGTAAGTGAGAATTGGCAGAAACAATACAGTCAACTCAATAAATGCAGGGAAAAAAAGTATTTGATTAAATCCAGCACCTCATACATTTCTACCAAAAATGAATAAAAATAGGCTTCCCTAGCATATGTAGACTTTTAGAACTTAACTATGTATAGGACAGATCACCATTGCCCAAATTCTAGACTGGCCACTACCTGGTGCACATGTGTAATAGATATGAATAGCATTGCAAAGACTTTGGAAACTGAACTGACATTGGAACCACAACCCACAGAAGGCTGGTCAGAACTTGTGGCTTGGACACAACCAGATTGATACCTTCTAAAACAAGAATATAGGCTAGGTCTGTGGCTCATGCCTGTAATCCCAGTCAAACAAGAATATAGGCTAGGTCTGTGGCTCATGCCTGTAATCCCAGCACTTGGAGGCTGAGGTGGGAGGACTACTTAAGTCCAGGAATTTAAGACCAATCTGTGTAACATAAGGAGATCCTGTCTCTACAAAAAATACAAAAATTAGCTAGGTATGGTGGTGTGCATCTGTAGTCCCAGTTAGGAGGCTGAGGGCAGAGGATCACTTGAGCCCAGGAGGTTGATGCTTCAGTGAGCCATGATTGTGCCATGCACTCCAACCTGAGCGACAGAGTGAGTCCCTGTCCCAAATACACACATGCACATGCAACAAGAATATAAAACATTTTTTGTTAAACAAGACCCAGAGTCTGATAGCATAATATTGAAAGAGTCCAAAATTACTTGGTATCAAAGAACAAGGAAAAATCTCAACTTGCACAGGAAAAGACTGTTGACAGAAGCCAACTCCTAGATGATAGAAATGTTGGAATTATATGACAAGGACTTTAAAGAAGCTATTATTAAACTGTTCCAACAAGTAAGTGAATTTTCTTGAAATGAAAGGTATAAACTGTCGGCCAAAAATAGAGGATATAAAGAGAATAAAATAGAGATTTCAGAGCTAAGAAACACAGTAACAGAGATAAAACGTCACTGGATGGGTTCAATAGTGAATGGAAATGAGAGAAAAAATGGTCAACTTTGAAGATTATTCAATGGATATTATCCAATCTGAACATAGAAAAGAGATTGGAAAATTACCTAATTCTCAGGGACCTGTGAGACAATAGCCAAAGATCTAAGATTTATGTCATTAGAGTCTCAGAGAGGAAAAAAGTATAGTGCAGAAAAAATACTTGAAAAAATAATGGCTGAAAAATTACCAAATTTGGTGAAAGATGTAAACCTACAGGTTCAAAAACCTCAGCAAACTCTAAACAGGATAAACACAAATAAATCATTGCCCAGACTTACCATAATCAAACTGCTGAAAACTAAAGTTAAAGAAAAATCTTGTGAGTAGCCAGAGAATAATGGCACATTACTTACAAGAGAACAATGTGAATGACTACAGAGTGCTCATCAGAAACTATGGAAGCGAGAAGATAATGGAATAGCATTTTTAAAGTGCTAAAAGAAAAAAGAATTATCTCCTGGGTCTTGGCACCCAAAATAAAAAGAAAAAAAACGATCAACCCAAAATTCTTTGTCTACTGAAAGTATCCTTCAGACTTGGAGGTCAAATAACTATTCTCATGAAGGGAAACTAAGGGAAATAATCGCCAGCAGACCTGCTGTAAAACAACTGCTAAGAAAATTCTTAAGACGAGAGAAACTTAAGGAATGAAGAAACAGCAACAGAAATATCTGGGCAAATATAATGGACAGTTCTTCTTCTATTGAATTCTTTAAAATAGGGGTCCCCAAACCCCAGGCCGTGGATTGGTACCTCTCTGTGGCCTATTAGGAACCAGGCTGCACAGCAGGAGGTGAGCAGCGGGTGAGCGAGCCTTAGCACCCAAGCTCTGCCTCCTGTCAGATCAGTGGCATCATTAGATTCTCATAGGAATGTGAACCGTATTGTGAACTGCACATGCGAGGGATCTAGGTTGCATACTCTTCATGAGAATCTAATATCTGATGATCTGAGATGGAACAGTTTCATCCTGAAACCATCCCCTGACTTCCCTATCCATGGAAAAATTGTCTTCCACGAAACTGGTCCCTGGTGCCAAAAGGGTTGGGAACTGCTGCTTTAAAATATATTTGATGGCTGGGCGCGGTGGCTTATGCCTGTAATCCCAGCACTTTGGGAGGCTGAGGCAGGTAGATCACCTGAAGTCAGGAGTTTGAGACCAGCCTGACCAACATAGCAAAACCCCGTCTCTATTACAAAGATAAAAAATTAGCTGGGCATGGTGGCAGGCGCCTGTAATCCCAGCTACTTGGGAGGCTGAGGCAGGAGAATCGCTTGAACCTGGGAGGTGGAGGTTGCAGTGAGCCGAGATCATGCCACGGCACTCCAGCCTGGGTGACAGAGCCAGACTCTGTTCCAGTCAATCCATCAATCAATTTGATGGCTGAAAACAAATTATGAAATTCTGATGGGGTTTTTAATGTGTGCAGAGGTAATGTATAAGACATCTACAATATAAAGAGGGAAATATAAACAGATCTAATATGGTGGTAAGGTTTCTACATTCCACCTGAAGTGGTAAAATACTGATTCTATGTAGACTGTAAAAAGCTAGGTATCTATGTACCCCTAGAGCAACTACTAAAAAAAAACTACACAAAAAGATTTAGTCAAATATACAGTAGATTGAAATTAAATTTTGAAAAGTCTTCAAATAATCCAAAATAATGCAGGTGCAGGAACACAGAAGAATTTTAAAAACAGAATAAACAGAAAGCAAATAATAAAGTGGAAGATCAGCCAATACTGAAGATGGCCTATACTCACCAATTAAAAGGCAATTGTAAAACTATAGACCAATATCCTCCATGAATATAGACACAAAAAATCCTCGACAACATATTAGCAAACTAAATCCAACAACATATAAAAGGTAGTATATGCCATGACCAAACAGGATTTATCCCTGAAATGCAAAATTGGTTTAATAATTGAAAATCAATTAATGTAATACATCATATTAATAGAATCAAAACAAAAAACATATGATCATCTCAAGGCACAGAAAAAGCATTTGACAAAAATCCAGTACCCTTTCATGATAAAACTGCTCAACAGATAAATAGAAGGCTGCTTCCTCAACCTGATAAAGAGGATCTACCAAAAACCCACAACTAACATCCTAATAAGAAAATAATGTGGATATCCCCTCTCACCACTTCTAAACATTGCACTCAGGGAATTGTCAATAAATTAAATAAAAGGCATCCTGATTGGAAAGGACTAAATAAAACACTTTGTACATGACATCATCTTATATATACAAAATCCTAAAGAATCTATTAAAATAAAACTAATCAACAAGTTCCAGCAAGGTTGTAGGATATAAGATCAATATAACAAAAATCAACTGTATTTCCATATACTAGCAATGACTAATCCAAAAATGAAACTTAAAAACAATTCTGTTTACAATAACAAAGTATAAAAGGTTTAAAATTAAATGTATAAATTTAAATTATACTTAGATATGAATTTAACAAAAGAAACAGAACACATATACTGGAGGCCAGGTGCAGTGGCTCATGCCTGTAATCCCAACACTTCGGGAGGCCGAGGCAGGCGATCACCTGAGGTCAGGAGTTTGAGACCCGCCCGGCCAACATGGTGAAACCCCATCTCTTCTAAAAATACAAAAATTAGCCAGGCCTGGTGGCACGCGCCTGTAGTTCCAGCCACTCAGGATGCTGAGGCAGGATAATCACTTGAACCTGGGAGGCAGAGGTTGCAGTGAGCTGAGATTGCGCTACTGCACTCCAGCCTGGGTGACAAGAGCAAAACTCCATCTCAAAAAAAAGAATACATATACTGGAAACTATAAAACCTTGTTGGAAGAAATTTTAAAAGATCTGAGTAAGGCTGGGAGCGGTGGCTCACATCTGTAATTCCAGCACTTTGGGAGGTCAAGGTGGGGTGGATCACGAGGTCAGGAGTTTGGGACCAGCCTGGCCAATATGGTGAAACCCTGTCTCTACTAAAAATACAAAAATTAGCTGGGTGTGGTGGCCTGCACCTGTAGTCCCAGCTACTCGGGAGGCTGAGGCAGAAGATTTACTTGAACCCAGGAGGCAGGGGTTGCAGTGAACTGAGATTGCACCACTGTACTCTAGCCTGGGTATCAGAGGGAGACTCCATCTCAAAAAAAAAAAAAAGATCTAAATAAGTGAAAAGACATCTCATGTTAATTGATCAGAAGACTAAATATTAAGACCCAATTAAAAAATGAGCAAGGGGGCTGGGCATGGTGGCTCATGCGTGTAATCCCAGCACTTTGGGAGGCCAAGGTGGGTGGATCACCTGAGGTTAGGAGTTCAAGACCAGCATGGCCAACATGGTGAAACCCCGTCTCTACTAAAAAAAAAAACAAAAAAAAAACAAAAAATTAGTCAGGCATGGTGGCGGGCACTTGTAATCCCAACTACTAGGGAGGCTGAGGCAGGAGAATCGCTTGAACTGGGAGGCAGAGGTTGTAGTGAGCCGAGATTGCACCACTGTGCTCCAGCTTGGGCGACAAGAGCGAAACTCTGTCTCGAAAAAAAAAAAAGAGCAAGGGATTTGAATAAAAATTTCTCCAAAGAAGATAAACAAATGACTAATAAACCTATGAAAAAATGTTCAACATTTATCATTAAGGGAATTGCAAATCAAAATTGTGAAATACTGCTTCAAACCCACTAGGATGACTAAAATAGAAAAAAAAGACCAATAATAAGTGTTGGTGATGATATGGAGAAATTAAGCCTCTCATACACTGCTGGTAAGAATGTAAAAAAAATATATAGTACAGTTGCTATGGAAAACATTCTGGCAGTTCTTCAGAATACTAAGTTACCATATGACCTACTACTTCCTATGCTAGTTATATACCCAAGAGAAATAACATACATTTATATGAAAACTTGTACATGAATGTTTATAGCAGCATTGTTTATAATAGCCAAAACATGAAAACAACCCAAATGTCCATTAAGTGATGAATGGATAAACAAAATGTGGTGTGTTCATAAAATGGAATATTTTTACTTAGCAGTTAAAAAGCAATGAGGTACTAATGCATGCTACAACATGGATAAACCTTGAAAATATTAAACTAAAAGAAGTCATTTGCAAAAGATTGCATATTGTATGATTCCATTTATATGAAATGTCCAAAATAGACAAATTTATAGAAACAAAGTAGGCAAGTGGTTGGTTAGCGCTTGGGAGAGAGAACAGAAGAATGGATTGGCTGCTAATGGGTACCAAGTTTCTTTTAGGGGGACAAAAGTGTTCTAAAATTAGATTATAGTGGTGGTTGCACAACTCTGTAATATACTAAAAACACTGAATTGTATGCTTAAATGAGTTAATTGTTTGGTATGTGAATTATATCTCAAAGCCATTTTTCTTTAAAAAGACAAAGATTATTAGAATGGATTTTAAAAATGACTCACTTCAAAAATGATATAGCTAAAGTAGAAGGATGGTTAAAGACATACCACGAAAACACTAATGAAAAAAACTAACATGGCTATATTAATGTCATATAAAATAGACTTCAGAATAAGGAAAATCTGCAGAGATAAAGGACATTACGTAATGATAAGAGTTCACCAAGAAGACATAATCCAAATGTGTATGCATCTAACAAAAGAGCTTTAAAATATATTTATCAAAAACTAGTAGGGCAGGGCCCAGTGGCTCACACCTGTGATCTCAGCCCTTCCAGAGGCCAAGGAGGGAGGATTGTATGAGCCCAGGAGTTCAAGACCAGCCAGGGCAACATAGTAAGACCCTGTCTCTTCACAAAATTAAAGTTAGCCAGGCGTGGTGGTGTGTGCCTCTGGTCCCAGCTGCCCAGGAGTTGGAGGCTGCAGTGAGCTATGATTGAGCCACTACACTCTAGTGTGGGTGACAGCAAGACCCTGTCTCTAAAAAGAAACTAACAACTGAAAAGAGAAACAGGTCCACAGTTGCAGTTGATGACTTCAGTAAACCTGTCTCAGGATACATTAGAACTTATAGTCAGAAAATCAGAAAGATTATAGAAGAACCTAATGCCAGATGATATCAGAAGCCAACAAGATCTTTTTTTTTTTTTTCTGAGATGGAGTCTCACTCTGTCACCCAGGCTGGAGTGCAGTGGTGCGATCTTGGCTTACTGCAACCTCCGCCTTCCAGGTTCAAGCAATTCTCCTGCCTCAGCCTCAAGTAGCTGGGACTACAGGCGCCCACCACCATGCCCAGCTAACTTTTTTTGTATTTTTAGTAAAGACGGGGTTTCACGATATTGTCCAGGCTGGTCTCGAGCTCCTGTCCTTGTGATCTGCCTACCTCGGCCTCCCAAAGTGCTGGGATTACAGGCATGAGCTTGGCCTAATTGACATTTTTATAACACTTGACCCACCAGCTGTAGAATGAAGAAAATCTGCCAAGAAGTACCACATTCTGGGTCATAACAAATCTTAACAAATTTAAAAGAACTGAAATCATGCACAGTATGCTCTGTGATCATACTGGAATTAGAGTAGAATAATAGGTACGGGAAGGCTAGGCACTGTGGCTCATGCCTATAATCCCAGCACTGTGGGAGGCCGAGGTGGCCAGATTGCTTGAGCCCAAGAGTTTGAGACCAGCCTGGGCAACATAGGGATACCTTGTCACTACAAAAAAATACAAAAAATTAGCTGAGTGTGGTGGTGCATGCCTGTAGTCCCAGCCACTCGGGAGACTGAGGTGGGAGGATCACTTGAGCCTGGGAGATCAAGGCTGCAGTGAGCTATGATCGTGCCACTGTACTACAGCCTAGGTGACAGAGTGAGACCCTGTCTCACAAAAAGAAAAAAAAAAAACCTTTTGTGATCCTTAACCCATTGTGACCAAATGGTTCTTAAGTAGGGAATGTCTATGTAGTAAGTCTCCTTATTAATATTTTCAAGCATGAATAATTAGTTCTTTCCAATGTGGTTCTTACAGACATTTGCAGAGTTACCATGTTTTCTTTCCTTCCTTATGAACACTCCCATCTTTACATTGAATTTGGAGTTTTCAGGTCTTGCTCTTAAGTCAGATATCAAAAGAAACACTGAGAAGCAGACTTGTTGGCCAATTACTTGCATTACAGTGTTGAGAAAAAAAATAAAGCCAGGCACAGTGGCTCACACCTGTAATCCCAGCACTTTGGGGAGGCCCAGGTGGGCAGATCACCTGAGGTCAGGAGTTCAAGACCAGCCTGGCCAACATGGTGAAATCCCGTCTCCACTAACAATACAAAAATTAGCTGGGTGTGGTGGCGCATGCCTGTAATCCCAGCTACTCAGGAGGCTGAGGCAGGAGAATTGCTCAAACCTGGGAGGCAGAGGTTGCAGTGAGCCGAGATTGCACCACTGCACTCCAGCTTGGGCAACAAAAGCGAAACTGTCTCAAAGAAAAAAAAAAAAGAAAAAAATAATTGCTAGTAGATGTTCTTTCCTAAATCATTTAGCATTTACCAACTGTCCAGACCAAAGGTCATTTTCAGGTAGGAAAGTTCTGATTTCAACTTCTCCATTGGCCCATGCTCAGCACAACTTATCCTGTTCCCAAGTACTCATTGAAGAACTTGTTTACTTGGCTGTCACTGACACCAAATGGGCTTGTAGACACAAAATACCATAAGGATGACAGTCATCAGCAGGATGCTGAAAATGGTTCCCATCAACACCAGGTTTTGCCTGCACAGCACCACACAGGGCCGGCTTCGCTCTAGCAGATCCACGGGGCTCAGGGCCTCTGCCTCCGACCAGGAGGCTGCACAGGCCAAGGCACAGCCACGGCAACGCCAGATACAGCATCTTCCCCTGTACTTCTTTATACTCAAAGTGTTTCATAATTTAAAATGGAAAACTAAATGGGTGCAGCATTCCACAGTCTCATGATAGACTGGCTGTAGGACTATGCAGGCATTGGACAGAGGTGGACTTGTGAAAAAAAAAAAAAAAAAAAAGACCACGCAGGCAGTTGGTTAAATGGATCTGGAGCTCTACTCCAGACCTGCTTACTCAATGATTATGGCCACCAGATGGGAATCTAGATTCAACAAACCTCTCCAGAATGATTCTGTTACATAGGCAGGTTTAGGAAGCACTGTGACTATTCTACAGAAATGCCTAAAACAGAGTCCTATAGGACTGACACCTGCATTGTGCTTCCTGTGGAACTTCTCTTAATATAGTCTACAGTTGTATTAGCTCTTGGTGGGACGACAGTCCACAGAAAGGAGACAGACTGGAGAAGGATCTTCAACATGTTACAGAAGAACACGTGAAAAAACCGAAAGTATTTGGCCTAGAATAAGGAAGACTTGTAGCAATTATCAAATATTGCAAAGTAGGGCATGGATATAGAATTGGGATTAGGCTTAAATTTCTTGCTGTGACTCATGCCTGTAGTCCCAACACTTTAGGAGGCCTAGGTGGGAGAATCACTTGAGCCCAGGAGTTCAAGAACAGCCTGGGCAACATAGGCCCCATCTCTACTAAAAAAATAAAAAATTAGCCAGGTATGATGGTGTGTACCTATATTCCCAGCTGCTTGGGAGGCTGAGGCAGGAGGATCGCTTGAGCCTGAGAAGTCAAGGTGGAGTGAGCCATGATCATGCCACTGTACTCCAGCCTGGGCAACAGAGTGAGGCTCTGTCTCAAAAGAAAAGAAAAAAATAATAAATAAATTTCTTTAGTTTCACTGGATGGAACCAGTTTTGGACCCAAAGAAGGAAAGCCTCTAACTATTCAATAGTAGAATGGTTTACTTTTTGGAAATAATGGGTGCCTTTTTCCTGGAAGTAGAGGTTTTCAGGAATGTTAGAGAATTCCTCCATGGGCTGGGAAGTTGGCATAGATAAAATAAAATAGCCCTTTTTATTCTAAGGGCTTTTTTTTTCCTTTGTGGATTCTTTTTTGTTGTTGTTTTCACATAAGTATTTCAGTTTTCTCATTTTTCTACAGTGAACATAGAATTCTTAAGTAAGCATTTCTTTTTTCTCTCTTTTTCAGAAGCAAACAATGCATACTGCCTACTCTTTCCTCTACCCCCAATTGTCTTTTTTTTTTTTTTTTTTTTTTTTTTTTGAGAGAGTCTCACTCTGTCGCCCAGGCTGGAGTACAGTGGCATGAATTCCACTCATTGGAGCCTCCACCTCCCAGGTTCAAGCAATTCTCCTGCCTCAGCCACCCAAGTAGCTGGAATTACAGGCATGAGCCACCATGCCCCAGCTATTTTTTGCATTTTTAGTAGAGATGGGGTTTTGCCATGTTGGCCAGGCTGGTCTTGAACTCCGGACCTCAGGTGATCCGCCTGCCTTGGCCTCCCACAGTGCTGGGATTACAGGCATCAGCCACTGCGCCCATCCCCAGTTGTCTTGAAAGACCTTTCTTTTCACCTTTCTTTTCAGCAAGGAATACTTTCTCCATCCCTTATTCCTGTCACTAGTGCCATTTCACCAAGTCTGAGGGATACCCATGGGATCATATTTACCTCTCATGGGATCATATTTACCTCTTTTTGTTAAAATAAGCAATTTTATTCATCATTGATACTCTGTGCATTTTATAGTTTTTCTTATCTACTTCGTTTGGAGAACTGTTTTATGGGTTTTTGTTTTTTTTGTTTCTTTTGAGATGGAGTCTCACTCTGTCGCCCAGGCTGGGGGTACAGTGGCACCATCTTGGCTCTCACTGCAACCTCTGCCTCCCAGGTTCAAGCAGTTCTCCTACCTCAGCCCCCCGAGTAGCTGGGATTACAGGCACGCACCACCATGTCCAGCTAATTTTTGTATTTTTAGTAGGGATTGGGTATCACCATGTTGGCCAGGCTGGTCTCCAAACTCCTGACCTCAAGTGATCCGCCCACCCTCAGCCGCTCAAAGTGCTGGGATTACAGATGGGAGCCGCCATGCCTGGCCCTCTTTACTCTTTAAACTAATATGTAATCAGCCTGGAGCACATCATTATAATAATATGTGCTAAATAAAAGCATTCTTTGGAGTAATAGTTTAAGTGTCTGGTAGATTATTGTAATTTTTTTTTTTTGAGGTGGACTCTCACTCTGTCACCCAGTCTGGAGTGCAGTGGCGTGACCTTGGCTCACTGCAACCTCCACCTCCCGAATTCAAGTGATCCTCCTGCCTCAGCCTCCCAAGTAGCTGGGATTACAGGCGCCTGCCACCACGACCAGCTAATTTTTGTATTTTTAGTAGAGACAGGGTTTCACCATATTGGCTAGCCTGGTCTCAAACTCCTGACCTTGTGATCCACTGGTCTTGGCCTCCCAAAGTGCTGGGATTACAGGCGTGAGCCACCACGACTGGCCCGATTATTATAACTTTTACCTGAGATTGAAAAAGTTTTAGAAATTTCTTTTTGTGGCCAGGCATGGTGGCACATGCCTGTAATCCCAGCACTTTGGGAGGAGGAGATGAGTGGATCACTTGAAGCCAGGAGATCAAGACCAGCCTGGCCAACACAGTGAAACCCCGTGTCTACTGAAAATACAAAAATTAGCTGGGTGTGGTGGCTCACACTTGTGGTCCCAGCTACTTGAGAGGCTGGGGCACAAGAATCTCTTAAACCAGGGAAGCAGAGGTTGCAGTGAGCCGTGATGGCGCCACTGTACTCCAGTCTGGGTGACAGAGCAAGATCTTGTCTCAAAAAAAAAAAAAAAAGAAATTTCTTTTTGTGAAGTCATTCACATTACCAATGTTTAATAGAGTTCTGTTTTTTTTTTACAGAAAAATTTTGAAAGACTTATCTTCTGAAGATACACGGGGCAGAAAAGGAGACGGAGAAAATTCTGGAGTTTCTGCTGTCACTTCTATGTCTGTTCCAACTCCCATCTATCAGACTAGCAGCGGACAATACAGTATGTATAGGAATCAATTTCCACATTATAAACACACAAAACCTGACTTTTTTGTAGAAAGAAATGGTGTTAGGAAAACTGTCATACTTTGATAGTGATGATTATTAAAGGATGTTTTCAGCCAGGAATAATGCGAAGTACTGTTTCAGCATTATTTCATTTACTCCTTATAACAACTTTGTGACATAGGCAGTTATCAATGTATGAGGGAACTGAGACCTACAACCTTAGATACTGTTTTGTTTTGTTTTGAGACAGAGTCTCGCTCTTGTTGCCCAGGCCGGAGTGCAGTGGCGCGATCTTGGCTCACTGCAACCTCTGCCTCCCGGGTTCAAGTGATTCTCCTGCCTCAGCCTCCGGAGTAGCTAGGATTACAGGCATGTGCCACCACGCCCGGCTAATTTTTGTATTTTTAGTAGAGAGGGGGTTTCACCATATTGGCCAGGCTGGTCTCGAACTTTGACCTCAGGTGATCTGTCCACCTTGGCCTCCCAAAGTGCTGGGATTATAGGCATGAGCCACTGGGCCCGGCCTTATTTTGTTCATTCTTACATCTATGTAGTTCCATACATAATTGCCGTATATTATATTAGTATAATTCATTTCAGAACATTCCTGGCTTTTTTTTTTTTTTTTTTTTGAGGTGGAGTTTCGCTCTGTTGCCCAGGTTAGAGTGCAGTGCCATGATCTTGGCTCACTGCAACTTCTACCTCCCGGGTTCAAGTGATTCTCCTGCCTCAGCCTCCCAAGTAGCTGGGATTACAGGCATGCACCACTTCGCTTGGCTAATTTTTGCATTTTTAGTAGAGACGGGGTTTCACCATGTTGGCCAGGCTGGTCTCGAACTCCTCTTGACCTGAAGTGATTCACCCACCTCAGCTTCCCAAAGTGCTGGGATTACAGGCATGAGCCACCACACCTGGCCCCTGCCTATTTGTTAAAAATATTTATTGTTTGATTTATATACAGTAAAATTCACTCTTTGGGGAGTTTAAGTCTATGAGTTTTGACAAATGTGTAGAATAGTATAACACCGCCAACCAAGATTGAGTTCTGTCACCGTAACGAATTTCCTCATGCTGCCCATTTGTTATCTCCCGCTCCACTCCTAACATTAATCTTTAAGTTGCATTCTGTCTTGCCACAAAATATATGTCCCATCTGACCACCTCTTGCCGTCTCCAACCACCACCACCTTGGTTTAGGCTCTCATCTTAATTACTGGAGTAGGCATCCAATTGGTCATCTTGCTTCCATTCTTGCTCTAATAATCAGTTTTCCATACTGTGGCCAAAGTGATTTATTTAAGATGTCAACTAGATCACATTGCTCCTGCCCAAAATCCTCTAGTGACATTTTATCACACTTAGAATAAAATCCAGATCTTCCAAGGCATTACATTTAGGATCTGCCTACCACTCTGACCTCATCTCCTGCTACTTGGTGGCATTCTGACCACCCCAGACTTCCTTACTGTACCTCAGACACATGAGCTTGTTTCTGCCTCAGGATCTCTGGAGTTGTCGTTGCTCATGCCTGGCATGTTCTTCCCCCAGATCCTTACGTGGCTGCTCTGCTTAAGTGTCACCTCCACAAGGAGACCACTCTCTTCAAACATGTGGCTCCTCCCTTTAGTTTTCCTTAACCTCCCATATTTTTCTTTATAGCATTTACATATAATTAAGTCAGTACATATTAGTTTAATTATAGATTGTATGTATGTAACTATAGATTAGCTTATTCATGATCTGTTTTCCCCACTAGAATATAAGATCCTTAAGGGAAAGAACCTTTTGTTTCATTCACAACTACATCCTTGACATATAGGACCTGGCATGTAGTAGGCTTTCAGTTGTTTGTTATGAATTAATTAAATAATATATATATAGAATACCTCTTGAGAAACTGGGGACCAGGCACTGTGGTTCATGCCCGTAATCTCAGTACGTTGAGAGGCTGAGGCTGGAGGATTGCTTGAAGCCACATTCAGGACCAGCCTTGGCAACATAGCAAGACTGCGTCTTCACAGAAAAATGAAAAATAATAATAATAATAATAAAAATTAAAAAAAAAAAGGCCGGGCATCATGGCATGTGACTAGTCCCATCTACTTGGGAGGCTGAAATAGGATCTCTTGAGTCTGGGAGTTCGAAGTTACCGTGAGCCGTGATCGTACCACCGTACTCCAGCCTGGGCAACAGAGCAAGACCAGTCTCAGAAAAAGAAGAAAGAAAGAAAGAAACTGGGAGCAGTGGTTGCAAGGAAAGAAGCTTGGGAGCAGAGATCAGAGGTAGTGGGGAGGTTCACATGTTATCACTGAAATAAGTGTGGTACGAACTAGTATTTAGGGCAATAGTATTTATGGGCCAATAGAACTTCGTATGATAATGGGAATGTTTATATCTGCATTGTCCCAGAATAGTAGCCACTAAACCATGTGTGACTATTGAGTGCTTGAAATATGGCTGGTGGGACTGAGAAACTGAAATTTTAATTTTGTTTAATTTTAGTTAATTTAAATAGCCACATGCAGCTAATGGCTACCCTATCAGACAGCTCAGTTTTAGAATAAATACAGCACATTAACAGATAAATACACATGTTAAGAACAGGAAGATATGTTGCAAAAATGAAAATATGTATTCACACATATTTAATATCAAAACATTTGCATCTACAGGTATGTATTTTGATATATTAGGTTGGTGTGAAAGAAATTGCGTTTTTCACCACTGAACATAATGGCAAAAGTATATAAGTCTGTATAAGCACAGGAAAATAATGGGAAGGATGTACACCAAAAGTAATCATTATCTCAGGATGGCGGTGAAGGGGGGACAATGAAATAGAGATAGATAATGGGACCTTTAATTTATTTATGTTGATACTTATATAAATAAATGTGTATGTGTGTGTATATATATATATATATATATATATATAAAATAATGTGTTGCAGGGAAGAAGATTGAAACTAATTGCTAATACAACTTCACAGCAAATCTCGGCCTGGTGTGGTGGATCACGCCCGTAATCCCTGCACTTTGGGAGGCCAAAGTGGGAGGATCACTTGATTTCTAGACCAGCCTGGGCAATATAGGGAGACCCTATCTCTATAAAAAATTAAAAAATTAGCTGAGCATGTTCGTTTGCATCTATAGTTCCAGCTACTTGGGAGGCTGAGGTAGGAGGATTGCTTGAGCCCAGGAGGTAAAGTGCAGTGGTGAACCAGGACCACACCACTACACTCCAGCCTGGGTGACAAGTGAGACCCTGTCTCAAAAAAAATAGCCAACATATCCCTGTATCTAACATTTTAAAAAATATTTTGAAACTCATAAATTAAATTTGGGGCAGTTGGGGAGGGATAATTATGAATGCACGAAAAAAATATTTTTCCATCACATACATATACATATACATGTATTTTGGCTTCCTGGTAGCTAAAGCATAAAAGGAAAAAAAAATTTCATAACTGTAATCTGAAAAGAGCGTACAGAGATGAGGCATTCGATTCTGAAGATTATATGGGAATTGAATAATGCTAAAATGTTTTCTATTTGGTCATGCCTTATGGGCATTTAAGGGCTGAGGGGAAAGCATGAACACAGGTATAATTCAGTGGAAAAATGTTTGTGGGGAGCTAAGTAGTATTTTCTACACAGTGGCTTTCTGCTATCTTTATTAGTGATTTTCACTAGGAAGTAAATGAATAGATTACATTTCTTAACTATCACTTAAGTAAATATCTTAATAACATGTAATACATTTAACAGTGGTACCACTAGAAAATGGAGCCAAGAAACCATATAAAGATGACTTATTTTCTCATTATATAACCTTTTATTCTATTGAATTTTTTTCCATAAGCACATTATCTATTCAGAAATTTTTTTTTTTTTTTTTGAGATGGAGTCTTGCTCTGTCGCCCAGACTGGAGTGCAGTGGCACCATCTCGGCTCACTGCAAGCTCCGCCTCCTGGGTTCAAACTATTCTCCTGCCTCAGCCTCCCGAGTATTGGGGACTACAGGTGCCCACCACCACACCCAGCTAATTTTTTTGTATTTTTGGTAGAGACGGGGTTTCACTATGTTGGCCAGGATGGTCTCGAACTCCTGACCTCGTGATCCACCCGCCTCAGCCTCCCAAAGTGCTGAGATTACAGGCGTG
This sequence comes from Pongo abelii, assembly GCF_028885655.2. NCBI lineage: Eukaryota > Metazoa > Chordata > Mammalia > Primates > Hominidae > Pongo > Pongo abelii. The sequence continues at coordinate 48,593,588 of NC_071995.2, forward strand.
AGCCACTGCACCCGGCCAGAAATATTTTAAAGTAATAATATTTTTAATGCTTTTGACTCAAAATTACAAACTGTGTTTATGTTTCCTTTTTATTTTTTCTTAAAAATTAACTATCATGGGGCCAAGTGCTGTGGCTCATGCCTGTAATCCCAGCGCTTTGGGAGGCTGAGGCGGGTGGATCACCTGGGATCAGGAATTCAAGACCAGCCTGGCCAACATGGAGAAACTCCGTCTCTACTAAAAATACAAAAATCAGCTGGGTATGGTGGCGCACACCTGTAATCCCAGCTTCTTGGGAGGCTGAGGCACAAGAACGGCTTGAACACAGGAGGCAGAGGTTGCAGCCAGCCGAGATCGTGCCACTGCACTCCATCCTGGGCAGTAGAGCGAGACTCCATCTCAAGAAAAAAAAAGAAATGCTGTTTTATTCCTTTTACATGTAGTTCACCTAAAGTAGCCAGCAGTTACCAAGTAGAACTGCATTCATACCTGTTTTAGTAAATAGTGTTTGTGGGCTTTTTGCCACTCCTTTGAATTAGTGTATTATATAACCTTACAATAGCTATTTTCTCTTTTTGATTAAAGTTGCCATTGCCCCCAATGGAACCTTACAGTTGGCAAGTCCAGGCACAGATGGAGTACAGGGACTTCAGACATTAACCATGACAAATTCAGGCAGTACTCAGCAAGGTACAACTATTCTTCAGTATGCGCAGACCTCTGATGGACAGCAGATACTTGTGCCCAGCAATCAGGTGGTCGTACAGAGTAAGTATGCTTTCTGTCTACAGAAAGTCTCCTAACACTGTCAGAGACACTTACCAACTAACTCATTCACTCTTGGTTACTATCTAGCTGCATCAGGAGATATGCAAACATATCAGATCCGAACTACACCTTCAGCTACTTCTCTGCCACAAACTGTGGTGATGACATCTCCTGTGACTCTTACCTCTCAGACAGCTAAGACAGATGACCCCCAATTGAAAAGGGAAATAAGGTTAATGAAAAACAGGTAGGTAGTAAAATCATACTACCAGAATGGGTAATGTTTTTACAAATCTCACAACATAACCAGATGTTAACTTGAACTGTATACAGTCATGGGCTGCATGACAATGTTTAAGTAAACAATGGACCACATAAATGAATGACGGTGGTCCCGTAAAATTATAATGGAGCTAAAAAGTCCTGTGGTAATGTCATAGTCCAACACATTACTCACGTTTGTGGCAATGCTGGTATAAACAAACTTTTTGTGCTGCCAGTCATATAAAAGTGTAGCATATGCAATTATGTATAGAACATAATACTTGATACTATAATAAGTGAATATGTTACTGGTTTATGAATTTACTATACTTTTAATCATTATTTTAAAGTGTATACCTTCTACTTTTTTTTTTTTAAAGTTAACTGTAGGCCAGGCATGGTGGCTCACGCCTGTAATCCCAGCACTTTGGGAGGCTGAGGCGGGCGGATCACGAGGTCAGGAGATTGAGACCATCCTGGCTAACATGGTGAAATTCCATCTCTACTGAAAATACAAAAAAATTAGCCGGGCGTGGTGGCGGGTGCCTGTAGTCCCAGCTACTCGGGAGGCTGAGGCAGGAGGATGGCATGAACCTGGGAGCCGAAGCTTGCAGTAAGCTGAGATTGCACCACTGCACTCCAGCCTGGGCAACAGAGTGAAACTCTGTCTCAAAAAAAAAAAAAAAAAAGTTAACTGTAAAACAGCCTCAAGGCAGCCCCTACAGGAGGTATTCCAGAAGAAGGCATTGTTATCATAGGAGATAACAGCTCCCTGTGTGTTATTTCCCCTAAAGACCTTCCAGTGGGATAAGGTATGGAGGTGGAAGACAGTGATATTGATGATCCTGACCCTAGGCTAGTTAGCCTAGGCTAATGTTGGTGTTTGTGTCTTAATTTTTAACAAAAAAGTTCAAAAAGTAGAAAAGTTATATTTGGTTTTTGTGATTTTTTTTTTTTTTAAGACAAGGTCTCACTGTGTCACCCACACTGGAGTGCAGTGGCACAATCTTGGCTTACTGCAACCTCTGCCTCCTGGGCTCAAGTGATCCTCCCAGCTTGGCCTCCCAAGTAGCTGAGACTACAGATGCATACCACCACACCCAGCTAATTTTTTTTTTTTTTTTTTGTAGAGGTGGGGTTTTGCCATGTTGCTTAGGCTGGTCTCAGACCTGGGCTCAAGTGATCCATCCACCTGCCTCAGCCTCCCAAAGTGCTGGGATTACAGGCATGAACCACTGCACCCAGCCCCCAAAAATTTAAAATTAGCTAGTACAACCACTATGAAAACCAGTATGGAGAGTTCTCAAAAAACTAAAAATAGAAATCTACCCAAAGGAAAAGAAATCAGTATATCAAAGGGATACCTGTACTCATAAGTTTACTTGCAGCACTATTCACGCACAATAGCTAATAGAATCAACCTGTGTCCATCAGTGGATAAATGGATAAGAAAGAATTAAATCATGTCGTTTGCAGCAACATGGATGGAATTATCTTAAGTGAATTATCTTAAGTGAAATAAGCCAGGCATAAAAAGAAAAATATCACATTCTCACTTATATGTGGGAGCTAAAATATTTGAACTCATGGAAGTAGAGAGTGGAAAAATAGGGCCGGGCATGGTGGTTTATGCCTGTAATCCCAGCACTTTGAGAGGCCGAGGCGGGAGGATCACTTGAGCCTAGGAGTTCAGTGCAAGCCTGGGCAGCATACCCATTGCTACAAAAAATAAAAAATTAGCCAGGCATGGTGGCGTGTGCCTAAAGTCCCAGCTACTTGGGAGGCTGAGGTGGAAGGATTGCTTGAGCCCAGGGGGTTGAGGCAGTGTGATCACACCCCTGCACTTCAGCCTGGGCAACAGAGCAAGACCCTATTTCAAGAAAAAAGAGAGAATGGAAAAATAGGTAACAGAGACTGGGAAGGGTGAGGGGCAAGGAAGAGGATGAAGAGAGTTAAAGGGTACAAACCCATACACAGTAAGATAAAAGGAATAAATTCAGTGTTTCGTAGCAGAGTAGGATGACCATCCTTAACAAAAACCTATTAATACTCAGGTGATGGACACCCCGAATCCCCTGACTTGATCACTACACATTATATACATGTAACACATTTTCTCATGTGCTCCATAAATATGCACAGAAACATTTTTAATAGAAAAAAACATACAGGCCAGGCGTGGTGGCTCACACGTGTAATCCCAACATTTTCGGAGGCCAAGGCGGGAGGATCACTTGAGCCCAGGAGTTTGAGACCAGCCTGGGCAACATAGGGAGACCCCATCTCTAAAAAAAATTTAAAACATTAGCTAGATGTGGTAGAGGCAGGAGAATCACTTGAACCCGGAGGCAGAAGTTGCAGTGAGCCATGATCATGCCATTGTTCTTCAGCCTGGGTGACAGAGCAAGACTCTGTCTCAAAAATAAAACAAACAAAAAAAAACCACACAAGTAGTTAATAATCATATAAAAGACTACTCAGCCTTATTAGTAATCAAAGAAATACACATTAATGCTACACACTTATATACCCTTTATGCCCACCCAATTGGCAAAAATTTTAAAGTCTAACCAAGAGTTGGCAAGGATTTGGAACAATGGTCAGGAATTCATAGATACTACTATAGGAGTGTAAATTGATGCAGCCATTTTGGAAATTAGGCCTTATCTTGTACAGTTGACGTGGGTATACTCTGTGACGCAGCTGTTTTAGTCTGTGTGACTGAGAGAAACTTGCAGGAAGTATGTATAAGAATTTTCATAGCAGCAAAAAATCAGGAAACAACCTCAAGATTCATTGATAACGGAATAGGTACATATTGAGCCTAAACATAAAAATGGGGGGAAAAAAGAATAGGTACATAAATTGTGACTGTATTTATACAATGGAATGTTTATTTGTAATGACTGAACGAATAATCATTTCAACATGAATAAATCTTAGAAAAATTGATTGAAAAAATGCAAGTTGCAACAATACACAAAGTATGATATTTTATAATTTTAGAAAATAAACTAAATGATAGGCAGTTTTAGGGTCATATACGTATATACTACAACTATAAAAATAAGAAATGAGATGTCACATGGCAAAAATTATAAAGTGGTAATACTGTCATTGGGCATATAAGGAAAAGGGTACCTCATACATTACTGAGGAGAAGTACGGAGTTTTATGGTATCTACTTGCTCCAACATTTCTACTTGTATGTGACAAAAGATACCATAAAGAAACTTAAAAATAAGTCTGTTAACTAGGAAAAATATTTGCAACTTTTATATAAAGAGAAAGAATTACAAGATGTATAGATTATATAAAGATTTATTTCTGTAAATAAGAGACCTAACAGAAGGAAACTGGTCTGTGAAAGATGGCCTTGTAAACATGAAATTATTCCAAACTTTGTGCATAATGAGGGAAATGTTAAAGCAGTGAGGTTCACTTTTTGTCAGCCGCTAGACTGACAACCATTTTAAAATGTTCATAACAGGCACTCTCATGTACTGCCCCTGGGAATGTAAATGGTACAAATACTCTGGAGGACAATCTGGCAAATCTTTTTTTTTCCCTTGTTTCTTTCTGGATTGACTCTGGGATTTTTTTCCTTCCTTTTTTCCCCCCTTATTTGTCTGTACTTCAATGAATATAAATTGGCACTATCTCTTGACTTTAAGTGAATATAGCTTGTGATCCTTCAAGAAATACATGTGTAGAAATACATGTAAAGAATGGAGGCTGAGTGGGTGGTTCACGCCCATAATCCCAACACCATGACCAGGAGTGAGACCAGCCTAGCCAACATACTGAGACCTCATCTCTACAAAAATAAAATTAGCTGTTGTGGTGGTGTGCACCTGTAGTCCCAGCTACTTGGGAGGCTGAAGTGGGGATATCTTGAGTCCAGGAGGTCAAGGTTGCAATGAGCTGTGATGGTGCCACTGCACTCAGCCTGGGTGACAGAGTGAGACCCTGTCTCAAAACAAAAGAAGAAAAAAGAAGAATGTTTACTGGAAACCACTTTAAAAAAAAAACAAAAAACAGAGCTTAAAGGTAAAAATAAAGTCTTTTTGTGAGGGGATGGATTTTGTACAGTCCTTTTAAAAGTAAAGATGTGTACTGAAAAGCAAGTTGCAAATAGTATCTACATACATAGCATAAAAATCTTAAAATAGTACTGTTTCTTTCTTTCTTTCTTTTTTTAAGACAGAGTCTTGCTCTGTTGCCCAGGCTGGAGTGCAGTGGCACGATCTTGGCTCACTGCAACCTCGACCTCCCAGCTTCAAGTGATCCTCCTGCGTCAGCCTCCCATGTAGCTGGGATTACAAGCATGTGCCACCACGGCTAATTTTTGTATTTTTAGTAGAGATGGGGTTTTGCCATGTTGGCCAGGCTGGTCTCAAACTCCTGACCTCAGGTGATCTGCCCGCCTTGGCCTCTAAAGTGCTGGGATTACAGGCATGAGCCACCATGTCTGGCCAATACTTCCTATTTCTATATGTATATAAACTTACATATGACTTCACAGAAATGTTTTAAGAGGACATGCACAGAACTTGAGTATTTGCCCAAGCATTGTTTGTAATTTGAACTTAAATAAAAGAAGTCATGTGTCAGAAGTTTACCAGAGGACCCATGATTTCACTCTTTGGTATTTATTCAAGAGAAATGAAACCTTTCTACAAAAAGACTGGCACAAAAACATGCCTATGCAGCTAACCCTAGAAACAGCGCAAGAGACAGGATAAACAAATGGTGGTTATATTCATACAGTGGACTATGTCCAGCAATGTGAAGGAACAAACCCCCATGCAGCAACATGGATGAACCTCAGATGGGCTGAGTGAAGGGACACCAGACACCAGAGTACGTAGTGTACGACACTCTTACATGAGGTTCTAGAACAGGAAAAAAACTAATCTCTGGTGATAAAAATCAAAACGATAGTTGCTTGGAAGGGGGCTGACCAGGAAGGGGCATGAGGGAACTTTCTGGGACAGTGGGAATGTTCTGTTGTCTTGACAGAGGTGTGGGTTATACAGGTATACACAATTGCCAAAACTGACTGAATTCTACACTCAAGATATATGTATTCGCTGTGTGTAGATGATACTTTAAAGAGAAAAAAAGGTGACCACGGAAAATTACTGAAGAACATTTACCATTTAAAGAATGTGAAGTTTTTTCTAACATTGTTTTTTTAATGCTCATATTTAGAGAAGCTGCTCGAGAATGTCGCAGAAAGAAGAAAGAATATGTGAAATGCCTGGAAAACCGAGTTGCAGTCCTGGAAAATCAAAATAAAACTCTAATAGAAGAGTTAAAAACTTTGAAGGATCTTTATTCCAATAAAAGTGTTTGATTCCTAAGAAAGAAAATATTTTTGTGGACTTGTATAAAAATTAAATGGATTTCTTAGTGGAGTTTTATAAATTAAAAGGTCAAAACTGAAGCTTTTTATTTAGGCTTTTCCAACTCAAGGATAAATATCTTACGGACGATATCTAGTGACAGAGGAGAAAGTGGAAAATGACCTCAAGGAAGCTACGGGCACAACTGGAAGCTTTGTAGAAATTAAACATATTCAAGGAGCAAGAAATGAACTTTCAGCAGTCTAAATGTTCTAAATAACCAATAGTCGCCAATCTAAAATGGCAGAGAAGATGAAATTTGATAAACTGAATTTTTTAAAAAATCAATTTACCCTACAGGTTTGCATTTCTCTTTGCTGAAATTTACCTTTTTTTAGTTACGTGTGTGTGTGTGTGTGTGTGTGTGTGTGTGTGTGTGTAATTTCTGCCAATAAATTCTAAATTACAAAGGTAAGAGAAAACATAGTACATTACTAAATATATAAAGTATGTGTTTTGATTATGTATACTTGTTCTAGTGTCAAGTCTTTTTAAGTGGGTTTTTAAAAGTTTGTTTATTGGACTTGAATGGATTTTGAGACTGGGTTAATTATTTTTGAGGTCTTATCCTAAAAGGCATCTAAGGTACATGAGTGGAGTATGGTGATTTTATAACATTTTTTATCAGAATGGAAAAAGAACTGTTTAAAAGTTTGATACTTTTAAATAGTTGATTTTTTTGCTTACTCTGGTAATGATTTTCTACAAATACATAATAAATTTTTTTTTGATTCTATATTCTGTATGCAGTTGGATATCCATGACTTATTCTGCTGTGCTTTAATAGAACGGAATGTTTACAGGCCCTTAAAATATTATTTTTTAAAAACCTTCTAAAGATGCATACCAAAGTTTTTCCAAGAAGATTTTATAATCAATTTAATAATGTAAGGTTTATCAGATTCTATAATAGTATAGTTATTAAGGCAATTTTATGTTAGAGACTATTTTGTAATGTAGTGAATGGTACCTTTATAAGAAAAGTGACTGCCAATATATTTTTATAGCTGATCTTTATAAATTCTAATGTTGAGTTTTTAATGATTATTTTAAATGTTTATATAGTTTAGTAAAATTTGTATCTCAAAGTATCACTTTTATATTATGGGATGTTTTCAGATTGGCTAATATTTGCATTGTAAATTTTGTATGCAGTTTATCTAAAATTCAGAAATACTGTCAGTACACCAGTGTTTAACATCTGTATTCCAATTTGTATACAGTTTAAAATTGTACTGCAAAACTATTGTGTGCTCTTATACAGTATGTATCATATTGTTATCTGTGAAATTAAAGGACATTTGATAGTCTACCGAATGTAAAATATAATGCTTGGTATATGAATGATAAGCTTGCTGGTGGCCATGCTGTTAATTATCCTAATGCTATGTAGAAATCTTCACTTAAGTGATACATTTGTGTTTGACCCTCCTGATGAAATTTCTCATTAAAAGGGTCTTTTAAAATGGGACTCTGTTGACTTGGCAGCACTTTATGAAAAGAAAAAAAAGTTTGATCGCCAGGGGGATTACTTACATCACTTACTACCTTGTGTAAAGCCAGAATCTCAAACTGGTGGCCCATTAGGCCTAAGAATATGAGGAGGTATGAGGTCACTGGGTTATGTCAAAAGACTTTCAACAGATAATATATTATTATTGGGTAGACACCATGCTTGTTTACAACAGAGGTAGCCTAGCTCTTAGTGCTTTTAACAGCTGGACATCTGCAAATATTTGTAAACTCTGCTGCCTTCAGACTTCTTCTGGTGTAGGGCCTTGCTCACTAGACCCAGTTACTTACTCTAGCTGTATGAAACAGGTCAGGGCAAACCATTAATGGTTCCATAAATGCATAACAAATTATTTTCCTGGATGTTTTTCTAATTGGAATCCAAAATGGGGCTTATCAAATTTTTAAGTGATTATAGTCCAAACATGAAATTAGACTTCCAAAATGCAAAAGACTAATCAAATTATTTCCTTAGTTCAACTTGCTGTTTTACTTATCAACTTATTTATATATTATATTGATAGAAATAGATTATTGTCCACAAACACATATAGGGCATGTAAGATATTCCTTTAATATTATTAAACAGAGCAGGAAGAATGGGCATTTGTTAGCATTTTGGAATTCTTACTGTATTTATTCATTCAGCAATTATTATATTGCAAATACTAGGTTAAACCCGCATTCTTCTCCAGTTAAAATATGGGGTCACAGTAGGGATATAAAAATGTGTATTAGGCCAGGCGGGTGGCTCACACCTGTAGTCCCAGCACTTTGGGAGGCTGAGACATTGGGATTGTGTGGCACCAGGAGTTTGCAACCAGCCTGGGCAACGTAGTGAAACCCTGCCTCTACAAAATGTGCAAAAATTAGCTGGGCAAGGTGGCAGGAACCTGTAGTCTCAGCTACTTGGGAGGCTGAGGTAGGAGGATAGCTTAAGCCCAGGAGGTCGAGGCTACTGTGAGCTGTGATTGCACAACTGCACACCAGCCTAGATGACAGATCAAGACCATGTCTCAAAAAATGTGTATTATGGCTTGGAATTATATAATGAGTTGTCATGATGGCAGTTCAAATTCCCACAAAAGATGCTATAAAGTTGATAAAAAGTGAATTTGACTAAGGGCTTGACAGCTACTTTAAAGGAAAAATCACAGGTTATAGTAAAACAAAAATAATTTCATAGCTTTACAAAGTACATCAAAACCTAATCATAATAATCATTACATCATTTACTCTGTTGTACAAAGTAGAGTTTTTTTGTTGTTTGTTGTTTTTTTGAGACAGAGTCTCGCTCTATCACCCAGGCTGGAGTGCAGTGTCCCACTCTTGGCTCACTGCAACCTCTACCTCCTGGGTTCAAGCAGTTCTGCCTCAGCCTCCCAAGTAGCTGGGATTACAGGCATGCATCACCACGCCAAGCTAATTTTTGTATTTTTAATAGAGACGGGGCTTCATCATGTTGGCCAGGCTGATCTCAAACTCGTGACCTCAAGTGATCCGCCCACCTCGGCCTCCCAAAGTGCTGTGATTACAGGTGTGAGCCACCTCACCTGGCCTGTTTTTAATAAGTACTGTTTATTTTACTATAAAAGTGAAGGAACACATACCTCAAAGTAGTAGAATTCAGAAGGCTGTTCTAGGAGAGTTTGGCAGGAATTTTTGAGGGACAGTCATTTGGAGGAGGTTTAGGCCATTTAACACCCCCTCCTCCCACTTTTTTTTTTTTTCTGGAGACACAGTCTTGCTCTGCTCTGCTGCCCAGACTGGAGTGCAGTGGCGCGATCTTGGCTAACTGCAACCTCCATCTCCCAGGCTCAAGTGATTCTCCTGCCTCAGCCTCCCAAGTAGCTGGGGTTTACAGGCCTGTGCCACCACACCCGGCTAATTTTTGTAGTTTTTAGTAGAGGTGAGGTTTCTCCATGTTGGCCAGGCTAGTCTCGAACTCCTGGCCTCAAGTGATCCACCCACCTCGGCCTCCCAAAGTGCTGGGATTATAGGCATGAGCCACTGCGCCTGCCATCCCCTCCTCCCACTTTTGAGAGAGAGATTCTGATAACCGTCTCCCTTTATTGGTGTAAATTTTTTTGTAGCAGACGTAGGTAGGCATTAGAGACTGTATCTCTCTGCCATTGCGTGGTTGAGATCCTTTTCCTCTCTATATATAGAGGAAATATATATATATATATATATATATATATATATATATATATATTTTTTTTTTTTTTTTTTTTTTTTTTTTTTTGAGGTGGAGTCTCACTCTGTCGCCCAGGCTAAAGTGCAGTGGCACAGTCTTGGCTCACTGTAATCTCTGCCTCCCGAGTTCAAGCGATTCTCCTGCCTCAGCCTCTCGAGTATCTGGGATTACAGATGTGCACAACCATGCCTGTCTAATTTTTGTGTTTTTATTAGAGACAGGGTTCTGCCATGTTGGCCAGGCTAGTCTCGACCTCCTGACCTCAGGCGATCTTTGGCTGGGATTACAGGCGTAAGCCACTGTGCCTGGCCTTCCCTCAATATTGATAGGGTTACGTGCAGCAGTTTGCTGCCTTCAGTAAGTGTATATAACAATTTTTAACTGGTAAATTATGTATCAATCTAAAATTGTTTTAAGTCCAAGGTTCCCTATGTACATAATATACAGTCATGTAATTTCCTTAATATCTAAAATTTATTGAGTGCTTAGGCACCAGGAAATGTGTTCAGGTAATGCTAAGGTAATGTCATTCATTCATTCAGCAGATACTTATTGAAGGCCTTTTCTATTCCAAGCATTACTAGGAAAAAAGTGATGAACGAAGCTGTGTTACAGCTCGTGTTGAACTTAGGTCTTAATGTCATCCTTGAGACTGGTATTTGCCTAAGGTTATATAAGCATTATTAAGGGATCTAAGATTTAAACCCAATTTCTAACTGCCCACTCTGAAATATTAATAGTAGTCCCTCCCCAATACCCCTAACACAACCCTTATTAAACTCTAGGAGGAGACTGTCTAATTTTGTGCTCTCCTATCTCCCCACAGTCTAGGAAACTATCCCCACAGTCTAATGTAGTTCACTGGAGGGCTTCATAATGCAGATGTTCCTTTACTGTTTTTTTGTTTGTGGTTTTTTGTTGTTGTTGTTGTTGTTTTTGTTTATTTGAGACGGAGTTTTGCTCTTGTTGCCCAGGCCGGAGTGCAATGGCGTGATCTCAGCTCACTGCAACCTCCGCCTCCCAGGTTCAAATGATTCTCCTGCCTCAGCCTCTGGAGTAGCTGGGATTACAGGCATGTGCCACCATGCCTGGCTAATTTTTGTATTTTTAGTAGAGATGGGGTTTCACCTTGGTCAGGCTGTTCTCAAACTCGTGACCTCAGGTGATCCACCCGCCTTGGTCTCCCAAAATGCTGGGATTACAGGTGTGCACACCTGACCTCCTCTGCTGTTAATGATGGGGTTATATCCTGATAAACCCATGGTAAGTTGAAAGTATTGTAAATTAAAAATTCATTTAATACACCTAACCTAGCAAACATCATAGCTTAGCCTGGCCTACCTTAAACGTGCTCAGAATGCTTAGATTACCCTATAGGTAAATCATCTGGCAACACAGTACACCGCAGAGTAACAGTTGTTAACCCTCGTGATCAAATGGCTGACTGGGAGCTGCGGCTCTCTGCCACTGCCCAGCATTGCCAGAGTATTATACTGAATATCACCAGCCCAGGAAAAGACCAAAATTTGAAGCATGGTTTCTAATGAATGAGTATCGTTTTCACACCATCATAAAGTCAAAAAATTGTAAGTCAAACCATTGTTAAGTTGGGAACTTTGTTAAATCAATGAAGGTCTGAGTTCAAACTCACTAAGGTATAGACAGGTTTGAAACTTTGCCCAAGGTTACACAGTAAATAAGAAAACTAGGGTTCATACCTAGGTCTGATAAACTCCAAAGTTGTTTTAACTATCAGAATATACCTTCTTTCTTACGTGTGGTGTGGAAGAGTCTGAAAAACTTTATTCCATTGCGTCATAACCTATTATGAAAGACTTCAAAGGTTTTATTTAAATGTGTCCACTAGATGGCAACCCTTCATTTTAAAATCACAGAAGTTTTACACACTGATTTACACAGCTCTAACTCCAAAATAACTTTTTTTCTTTCCTGTTTATTTTATTTTATTTTTTGAGACATGGTCTCGCCATGTTGCCCAGGTTGGCCTTGAACTGATGAGCTCAAGCAGTCCACCTACCTTGGCCTCCCAAAGTGCTGAGATTAGAGGCATGAGCCACCACGCCCAGCCCAGTCCCTGTTTTAATATTTACACAGATCCATAAATAATGCATGCTGGATTGCAGTATTTTTTTTAGAAGTTTATAAATGGTATCTTAATACTGTATCATTCCATAAATGAAAGTTCAAGTAGACCAGAGGAAATTTAGTGAGGAATATAGGTATGGTGATTTAATAATTAATTTTGGAACAAAATGATCAAAGTTTTGCCCAACTGACAGCTCTTAGAATTTAATGCCGCATCTGGGGAAAAGGCTTGCCAATTTTTTTTTTAATTCAGAAAAGCTGCAAATAACGTAGGCTAAGTTTACAAAACGTTTAAACAAAAACTGCCTTAGAGTTCTTAGCAATAAATTTTTTAAAAGGAAAAGGCCACATCTTGCCAGTTGTAGTCAAAGATAATCAAAATAAATGGAATTTCTATGAATTAACTATGTACTAAGTATTGTGGTAGGTGAAGGATGCCAAATACATATGAACCGTGGTTTTTCACAAGCTCAAACTCTACTTCAGAGATGACAAAAGATAACAAAAGGGCCCTCTACTTTTCACTCTATCATTGTGCACAAACACCTAGAATTCTATACCCAGTAAAAACACTCATCAATCCAAAAGAAGACAAGAAAGGAGAGAAAAAGAAAGAAACAGGTGGGACAAACAGCCCAAAATAAGATGGTAGAAATCAATCCATATGTATCAATAATCATAATAAATGTAAACAAACTGGGCATTTTAGTTAAATGACAGATTGTCAGGTTGAATTAGGAAATAAAATCTAACTATATGTTGCTTATAAGAGGTAAATCTAAAATATAAGGAAACAGCAGGGCTGAAGACTTGGTACTTTAAGTAAAAACATGGAAAAAGTTATACCAAATATTAGCCAAAAGCAAGCTGGCGTAACTGTATTGAACAAGATAGACTTTAAAGCAAAAATAATTACTTGGGACAAAATCAGCCACTAAAAAAAAATAAAAGATTCAGGTCCGGCGTGGTGGCTCATGCCTGTAATCATAGCACTTTGGGAGGCCGAGGTGGGAGGATCACCTGAGGTCAGGAGTTCAAGACCAGCCTGACCAATATAATGAAACGCCATCTCTACTAAAACAATAAATAAATAAAAATAAAAAATACAAAAATTAGGCAGGCATGGTGGCATATGCCTGTAATCCCAGCTACTCAGGAGGCTGAGACAGGAGAATTGCTTGAACCCAGGAGGCAGAGGTTGCAGTGAGCCGAGATCGTGCGATTGCATTCCAGCCTGGACAACAAGAGTGAAACTGTCTCAAAAAAAATTTTTTTTTAATAAAAATAAAAGATTCAATTAACCTAGAAGATAAAACACATCTAAACTTCAGTGCACCTAATACAGGAGCCGGATGTTAAGCAAAATAAAGAAATATGAGAAATTTTTTAAAAACTACAATCTTAGATTTTTAACATAGCTCTCTTATAATTGATATAAAAGGCAGGAAAATATCAGTAAAGATAGGGAGTTGAACGATGAGTAAACTTGACCTAATAGATATACTGAATTTCATCAATTGTAAGCCACCACTGATTGTAAGGCACACTATTATTTTAAATACCACTGAGAAAGAAAAACCACTGCCAAGTAAACTATGCCATTGTCATTGTGGTAAGATGCATGCTGATTCCAGAGATGTTTAAATGTGATCTGTATGCACCTATAATCAATGAAATTCAAGGCAGAATACACTACACAACTTCAGATAGTTCTTTTCAAACACGAGTGTTTATGAAAACATACCACATATTGGACAATAAAGTAAGTCTCAACAAATAATTTTCAAAGGATTGGTTTCACAGAGACCATATCCCACTGATTTATATGTGTTTATCCTTTCAACAAAATCATACTGTCTTGATTACTGGAGCTTCATAAAAAGTCTTGAAGTCCAGTCACGTAAGTTCTTTAAATTTTGTTGTTTTTAAAAAAATTATCTTGGCTATTCTAGTTCGTCTTTTTATATAAATTTTAGAATCAGCTTGTCTATATTCACAAAAAAAAAAAAAGCCTGCTGGGATTTTGATTAGAATTGCTTTAAACCTATGTACAATTTGGGAAGAACTGGTTTCTTAACAATATTGTTTCCCATGAACACAATCTCTCTCTCTCCATTTATTTAGTTTATTTGGTGAGGTCATGTGTTCCTGGATGGTGATGATGCTTGTAGATGTTCTTTGCTATCTGGGCATTGAAGAGTTAGGTATTTACTGTAGTCTTCACAGTCTGGGCTTGTTTGTGCCCCTCCTTCTTGGTAAGACTTTCTAGATATTTGAAGGGACTTGGACCCCAAGCACAATAACGCTGTGGTTTTTGTAGGCTCATAGAGGTACCGCCTTGGTAGTCTTCAATAAGATCCGGAAGAATTCTCTGGATTACCAGGCAGACTCGTGTTCTCCTCCCTTACTTTCTCCCAAACACACAGAGTCTCTCTCTCTGTGCTGAGGCATCTGGAACTGGGGGTGTGGTGATGCAAGCACCTCTGTGACCACCACCATTGGAACTGCACTGGGTCAGACCTGATGCCAGCACAGCACTGGGCTTTGCCCAAGGCCCTTCCCTTCAAGGTGGCAAGTTCCCCTAAGCCCAGGCGTGTCCAGAGATGCTGTCTGGGAGCCAGGGATTGGAGTCAAAAACTTTAGCAATTTACCTGATGTCCTATTCTACTGTAGCTAAGCTGGTACTCAAACCACAATACAAAGTTCTTCCCACTCTTCCCTCCATTTTCCACAGGCAACAGAGCCTCTCCCTGTGGCCGCCACCACCACTGGCCCACAGGTGATTCTGCCAGGCCACTGCCAACGTTTGCTTAAAGCCCAAGGGCTCTTCTGTCAGCTTGTGGTCAATGCTGCCAGGTGTGAGACTCACCCTTCAGGGCAGTGGGTCCCCCTCTGTCCCAGGACAGGTCCAGAAATGCTATCCAAGAGCCTAGCCCTGGATTCAGGGAGCCCCAAGAGCTTGCTTGTTGCTCTAGCCTACTGTGGCTGAGCTGGTACCTTGGGTGCAAGAAAAAGTCCCCTTTGCTTTCTCCTCTGCTTTTCTCAAACACAAGGAGTCTTTCATCATAGCCACCACAGCTGGGAATGTGCTGGGTCTCCCTTGAAGCCAGCATGTTTCTTTAGTCAGCAGGTGAAAAATCCTGCCAAGACTGGATCCTTCTCTTCAAGGCAGCAGGTTCCCTTTTGGCTCAGGGTGTGTCTAGAAATGTTGTCTGGGAGCTCAGGCCTAAATGGAGGCCTCATGACTCTGCCCAGTGCCCTATCCTTCTGTGACTGAGCTGGTATCCAAGATGCAAGACAAAGTCCTCTTTACTCTCCGCTCTCCTCTCCTTAAGCAAACGAAGGACTCACTTTCGTTGCTATGAGCTGTACTGCCTGGGGCTAGGGAAGGGATGGTGCTAGCCCTCCCTTAGCTGTGCCAGCTGATGTCACCTGAGGTCATGTGCCACCCTAGTTCACTGGCTCTAAGCCCAGCCTAGCACTAGGGGTTGCCTAGGAATTGCAGTCCTAGACTGCCTTTCAAGTATACCTGGGACTCCAGAGCACTACAGCCCGTGGTGGTGAGGCTTGCTGTGAAACTCAAGTTCCAACTACTGGGATGGGCAATTTTTCCTAGCCCCGGCTAGGGCTGGTCCAAATGCCCCCTCTATGCATGGGCACTGGTTCCACTCTCACAGGGCAGCACTGAGTTCAGTGTAAAGTCATTGTCACTCCCCAAAGCACACAGATGCTCTCTGTGTGCTGCAAGGCCACTGCCAGGGGACTCTGGAGAGGTGTTAGACTCAGGACTGTCTCTCCTTCCCTCCTCAATGCCTCTTTTGGCAATGCGAAGTTAAAACCAGGTGCTGTGACTGCTCACCCAATTTTTATTTCTTGTGACAGTGCTTTTCTGTGTGCAGTTAGTTGTTAAATTTGGTGCTCCAGTGGATGGGAGATGAACAGTTTAGGCTTCTATTCTGCCATCTTGCTCTGTGCCTCTCTCCATTTATTTAGATCTTTGAGACAGGGTCTCACTCTGTCACTCAGGCTGGAGTGCAGTGGTGCCATCACAGCTCACTGCAGCCTCAACCTCCCCAGCCTCAAGCGTTCCTCCTATCTCAGCCTCCCAAGTAGCTGAGACTACAGGCACATGCCACCACACCCAGCTAATGTTTTTGTATTTTGTAGAGATAGGGTTTCAGCATGTTCCTCAGGCTGGTCTCGAACTTCTGGGCTCAAGTGGTCTGCCTGCCTTGGCCTCCTGAAGTTCTGGGGTTATAGGTATGAGCTACCCGCCTGGCCTTATTTTCTAATATTGAACCACCAGTCTTGTATTCTCAGAATAACCACTACTCGGTCATGATATATTATCCTTTTATATAATGCTGGACTTAATCTGCAATATTTTATTGAAGATTTTTGCATCTCTCTTCATAAAGGATATTTTTCTACAGTCTTCTGTCCTTGTAATGTCTTTGATTTTTGGTATTAATGTAATGCTGGCTTCATTTAATGAGTTGCTATTAAATAATTATAATTCATATTAAAGTATAATAGTGTGATTTTTAAAAGATCTTATGTTTTCAAAATAAGTATTAAAATACTTAAAATTATGTTATTCTTAGAATTTTCTTATCAAATTTACTTTCATTAATAAAAGTTATATTACTTACATATGTATACAAACGGTTAGTGAAAAAAAAACATTATTATCCCTTTCCCAGTGTACAGGAGCACACAAAACAGACCGCGGTGATATTCTGCAACAATGACCCATGCTGGTGTAGAATTCTCACTTTTTAGTAGAACCTTTAAAAACTCAGGTGAGCTGTACGACACCTTGATTGCTTTAACTCCAGTGAACCGTGGAGTTATAAAGAAGCTAGGGTTCTTTGTGATTCTTCAATGCCAAAAATAAAGTTGGAAACTTGGATTCCTGTTTGACTCTACTGTATTAAGTGATCAGAATAAAATTATGGTAAGGCTAATCTTCAACCACTTCATGTTTTTCACTCCTGTTTTCTATACTGAACATCTGTTGTTTCTATTTGCTCTAAACCCCTTTCCTTTGGGGATCAGGCCCACTACTCATACCATGTGATTCTGACAGGAGTTATCAATGACAGTGCATATGGCCCAGGCCTGGCCAAGATTACAGGCCCCCATCCCTTTTTCCACAGGGACTGGTCCAATGCAAGGGCAGAAGATCCCAGGAAGACCAGAGTCCTTTTATAGGATTTGATTTGTGGACCCTGGAAAAGGACGTTCTCTCTCTCCCTTTTGAATCATGGATCGTAAGGATGTGGACTTGTATCTGACATTGACCCATTATGTGGAGAGGGCCAGCCTGAAAATGAAACCAGGAGACAAAAACAGTCAGGAGGTGATGGTAAAGAGCCTGGGCAACAGCATCTGAGGCTTGGGATCAGCTACACCTATGGATGCTACAAAGTGTTGATGTTGTTACTTCAGTGAATCAGAGCACAAATGAAGTATTTCTTCACTAAGGAATCAAACACAATATATTTTAGAACTAGACAAGACAGATTGAACTAAACAGTTTTTTGTTTTTTGTTTTTTGTTTTTTTTTTTGAGATGGAGTCTCACTCTATCTGGAGCACAGTGGCACAGTCTCAGCTCACTGCAACCTCTGCCTCCCAGGTTCAAGCGATTCTCCTGCCTCAGCCTCCTGAGTGGCTGGGACTACAAGCACGGCCACCACACTTGGCTAATTTTTGTATTTTTAGTAAAGATGGAGTTTCACCATGTTGGCCAGGCTGGTCTCAAACTCCTGGCCTCAAGTAATCCACCCACCCTGGCTTCTCAAAGTGCTAGGATTACAGGTGTGAGCCACCTCTCCCAGACTGATTCTTAGAATTTACTTCCAAATAATTTTGGAAGTTGGGGAAAGTAGATGGAGATAAAACGTAGTAAGATTGGGCATGAAATGTTAATTGTCAAAGCTAGGTGATGGGTACATGTGGTTTATTATTCTATTTTTGTATATATTTGACATTTTCCATACAAAAAAGTTTAAAAACTATATGGCATTGGAACAATTAGTTATTCATATAGGAAAATAAGAAAATTGGATTTCTACCTTACGCCATATACAAAAATCAATTCCAGGTAGATGGAAGAAATAAATATGAAAGACAAAAACTATAAAACCTTTATAACATATTATAAGGAATAGCTTTATGACCTCAACTTAGAGAAGGATTTCTTAAGTCACAAAAAGTATAAAACAAAGGAAAATACTGTTAGAATCAATTACGTTAAAATTAAGAATTTCCTCCTAGCCAGAACAATCAGACAAGAGACACAAATAAAGGGCATCCAAATTGGTAAACAAGAAGTCAAAGTGTTGCTGTTTGTTGATGATATGATTGTATACCTAGAAAACCCTAAAGACTCATCCAAAAAGCTCCTGGATCTGATAAATGAGTTCAGTAAAGTTTCAGGATACAAAATCGATGTACACAAATCAGTAGCACTACTATACACCAACGGCCAAGTTGAGAATCAAATCAAGAACTCAACCCCTTTTACAATAGCTGCAAAAAAAATAAAAAACTTAGTAATATACCTAATCAAGGAGATGAAAGATCTCTACAAGGAAAACTACAAAACACTGCTGAAAGAAATCATAGACAACACAAACAAATGGAAACACATCCCATGCTCATGGATGGGTAGAATCAATATTGTGAAAATGGTGATACTGCCAAAAGCAATCCACAAATTCACTGCAATTCCCATCAAAATTCCACCATTGTTCTTAACAGAACTAGAAAAAGCAATCCTAAAATTCATATGGAACCAGAAAAGACCCTGCATAGCCAAGGCAAGACTAAGCAAAAAGAACAAATCTGGAGGCATCACATTACCTGACTTCAAACTATACTACAAGGCTATAGTTACCAAAACAGCATGATGCTGGTATAAAAATAGGCAAATAGACCAATGGAACAGAATAGAAAACCCAGAAATAGAGCCAGATATTTACAGCCAACTGATCTTGGACAAAGCAAACAAAAACATAAAGTGGGGAAAGGACACCCTATTCAACAAATAGTTCTGGGATAATTGACAAACCACATGTAGAAGAATTGAGCTTGATATTGTTAGGCTTTGTGTCCCCACCCAAATCTCATCTTGAATTGTAGTCTCCACAATCCCCATAATCCCCACATGTCATGGGAGAGACCAGGTGGAGGTAACTGAATCATGAGGGTGGTTGGCCCCATGCTGTTCTCGAGATAGTGAGTTTTCACAAGATCTGATGGTTTTATAAGGGTATCCCCCTTATAAAATGGTTTTATAAGACATATCCCCCTTTGCTTGATACTTCTCCTTTCTGCTGTCTTCTAAAGAAGGTGCCTTGCTTCCCCTTTGCCTTCTGCCATGATTATAAGTTTCCTGAGGCCTCCCCAGCCATGCTGAACTGAGTCAATTAAACCTCTTTCCTTTATAAATTACCCAACCTCGGGCAGATCTTTATAGCAGTATGAAAACGGATGAATACAGTAAATTGGTATTGAGATAGTGGGGCACTTCTATAAAGATACCCAAAAATGTGGAAGCAACTTTAGAACTGGGTAACAGGCAGAGACTAAAAGAGTTTGGAGGGCTCAGACAAAGATAAAAGGATGTGGGAAAGTTTAGAACTTCCTAGGGACTTGTTGAATGGCTCTGACCAAAATGCTAATAATGATATGGACAAAGAAGTCTAGGCAAGGTGGTCTCTGATGGAGATGAGGAACTTGTTGTGAACTGGAATAAAGGGGACTCTTGCTATGCCTTAGCAAAGAGGCTAGTAGTATTTTACTCCTGCCCTAGAGAACTGTGGAACTTTGAACTTGATTGAGATGATTTAGGGTATCTGGCAGAAGAAATTTCTAAGCAGCAAAGTGTTCAAGATGTCACTTGGGTGCTCTTAAAAGCATTCAGTTTTATGCATTCACAAAGAGACGTTTTGAAACTGAACTTATGTTTAAAAGGAAAGCAGAGCATACAAGTTTGGAAAATTTGCAGCCTGACAATGCGATAGAAAAGAAAAACCCATTTTCTGAGAAGAAATTCGAGCCAGCTGCAGAAATTTGCATAAGTAACAAGGAGCCAAATGTTAATAGTCAAAACAATGGGGAAAATGTCTCCAGGGCATGTCAGAGGTCTTTACAGCAGCCCCTCCCATCACAGGTCCAGAGGCCTAGGAGGAAAAAATGGTTTTGTGGGCCAGGCCCAGGGCCTTGCTACACTGTGCAGTCTTGGGACTTGGTGCCCTATTTCCCAACTGTGACTAAAAGGGGCCAATGTACAGCTCAGGCTGTGGCTTCAGAGGGTGCAAGCCTCAAGCCTTGGTGGCTTCCATGTGGTGTTGGGCCTGTAAGTGCAAAGAAGTTAATAACTGAGGTTTGGGAACCTCTGCCTGGATTTCAGAAGATGTATGGAAATGCCTGGATGCCCAGGCAGAAGTTTGCTGCAGGGGCGAAGCCCTCATGGAGAAATTATGCTAGAGCAGTGCAGAAGGGAAATGTGGGGTTAGAGCCCCCAGACAGACTCCCCACAGTGGCACTGCCTAGTGGAGCTGTGAGAAGAGGGCCACCATCCTCTAGACCCCAGAATGGTAGATCCACTGACAGCTTCCACCATGCACCTGGAAAAGCTGCAGACACTCAACGCCAGCCTGTGAAAGCAGCTGAGGGGCAGGGTGGGGGAGGTGACTGTACCCTGCAAAGCCACAGGGGCAGAGTTGCCCAAGGCTGTGGGAACCCAACTCTTGCATCAGCGTGACCTGGATGTGAGACATGGAGTCAAAGGACATCATTTTGGAGCTTTAAGATTTGACTGCCCTACTGGATTTCAGACTGGCTTGTAGCCTGCAGCCCCTTTGTTTTGGCCAATTTCTCCTATTTGCAATGGATGCATTTACCCAATGCCCACACTCCCATTGTATCTAGGAAGTAACTAACTTGCTTTTGATTTTACAGGCTCATAGGCAGAAGAGACTTGCCTTGTCTCAGATAAGAATTTGGACTTGGACTTTTGGGTTAATGCTGAAATAAGACTTTGGGGGACCATTGGGAAGGCATGATTGGTTTTGAAATGTGAAGGGGACATGAGATTTGGGAGGGGCCAGTGGTGGAATGATAGATACAGTTAGGCTTTGTGTCCCACCCAAATCTCAACTTGAATTATAGTCCCCATAATCCGCATGTGTCAAGGGAGAGACCAGGTGGAGGTAACTGGATCATAGGGGTGGTTCCCCCATGCTGTTCTCATGATAGTGAGTGACTTCTCATGAGATCTGATGGTTTTATAAGAGATTCCTCCCCTTTCACTCAATACGTCTCTTTCCTGCCGCCTTGTGAAGAAGGTGCTTTGCTTCCCCTTCCCCTTCCACCATAATTGTAAGTTTCCTGAGGCTTCCCCAGCCATGCTGAACTGTGAGTCAATTAAACCTCTTTCCTTTATAAATTACCTGGTCTCCAGCAGTTCTTTATAGCACTGTTTTAGTCCATTTATGAAAATGGACTGATAAAGCACTTTATAGTCCATTTATGAAAACAGACTAATACAGAGCTAGATCCTCATGTCTCACCTTATTCAAAAATCAACCTAAGATGGATCAATGACTTAAACCTAAGACCTGAAATTGTAAAACTTCTGGAAGATAACATTGGAAAAACTCTTGTAGACATTGGCTTAGGCAAACAGTTCATGACCAGGAATCCAAAAGCAAATACAACAAAAACAAAGATAAATAGATGGGACCTGATTAAACTAAAAAGCTTCTGCACAGCAAAAGAAATAATCAGCAGAGTAAATAGACAACCTACAGAGTGGGAGAAAATATCTGCAAACTACGCATCTGACAAAGGACTAATATCCAGAATCTACAATAAAATCAAATAAATCAGCAAGAAAAAAAGCAAATAATTCCATCAAAAATTGGGCAAAGGATATGAATAGACAATTCTCAAAAGAATATACAAATGGTCAACAAACATATGAAAAAATGCTAAACATCACAAATTATCAGGGAAATGCAAATTAAAACCACAATAAACACTACCTTACTGCTGCAAGAATGATCTTAATAAAACAATAAAAAATAATAGATGTTGGCATGGGTGTGGTGAAAAGGGAACACCTTTACACTGGTGGTGGGAATGTAAACTAATATGACCACTATGGAAAACAGTATGGAGATTCCTTAAAGAACTAGGAATAGAACCACTATTTGGTCTAGCAATCCCAGAGGTATCTACCCAGGTGAAAATAAGTCATTATAAGAAAAAAAAAACCCAAACAACAACAACAACAAAAAACACTTGCACATGCATGTTTCTAGCAGCATAATTTGCAATTGCAAAAATATGGAACCAGCCTAAATGTCCATCAACCAAGTGAATAAAGAAAATGTGGTACATATATATACATACACACACCATGGAATACTACTCAGCCATAAAAAGGAACAAAATAATGGCATTTGCAGCAACCTGGATGAAACTTGAGACCATTATTCTAAGTGAAGTAACTCAGGAATGGAAGACCAAACATCATGATGTTCTCACTTACAAGCAGAAGCTAAGCTATGAGGACAGAAGGCATAAGAATGATACAATGGAGTTTGGGACTCAGGGGGAAGGGTGGGAGAGGGGTGAGGAATAAAAAGACTACACATTGGGTATAGTGTACCCTGCTCAGGTGATGGCTGCACCAAAATCTCAGAAATCACCACTAAAGAACTTTTCCATGCAACCAAACACCACCTGTTCCCCCCAAACTGTTGAAATAAAACTAAATTTAAAATTTAAAAGAATTTCTGAAGAAGATACCACATTCTTTATGGTAGCTTCATCAGAAGCTACCATAAAGGATGTGAAAGGTAAGCTACAGAGTAGATTTTTTTTTTTTTGAAGACAATGCCTCGCTCTGTCACCCAGGCTGGAGTGCAGTGGTGTGAATATGGCTCACTGCAGCCTCAATCTCCTGGGCTCAGGTGATCCTCCTGCCTCAGCCTCCCATGGTGCTGGGACCACAGGTGTATGTCACCATGTCCGGCTAATTTTCTTTTCTTTCTTTCTTTTTGTAGAGATGGGGTCTCGCTTTGTTGCCCAGGCTGATCTTGAACTCCTGACCTCAAGTGATCCTCCCACCTCAGCCTCTCAAAGTGCTGGGGTTACAGGTGTCAGCCACTGGGCCCGGCCAGGAAATATTTATAACAAAAATTGACAAAGGATTTGTAGGAAAACAGCCATTGAATGGCAAGAGTGATGTCATCTTGAAGCAAAACCACCATAATGACTGATATTTGACTCCTGCATACCAAGGTATTCTGCAGCAATGTCTTTAAACAATGCCCTTAGCAGAGATAACTCCTCATAAAGATGTTTATCTAACCTACCCACTTGTCACAAGTTCCATAAGAAAGTCAGATGTGACCAGCTGCACATCTTAACCCTAAAAGCTTGCTATCTATACTTTCTGGAGGTTGGGTGCCCTCTCTCAGCTACCAGAGACATTACTTCTAAGTCCCTATTAAATATTTCTGAGAAACTGGATTTGTCAGCCTCTTTCCTTGGCCTCTTGGCTCCCTCAAGCCTTTGGGTTTTGCAAACCTCAAGCCTCTAGGTTTGCATAGACCTCCTCACCATGGAACAGGAACAGGATTATTATCCAGACCTATAAAAATCTCTTATGATTCAATATGTGAATCTTATAACGGCAAGGACTTTTGTTTTGTGTTCTGTTATAGCCTAAGCTCTTACAACAGGGTCTGGCATGGAGAAGGCAGTCAATGAAATCAACATGAAAAGACAAAGATGAGCAAATAAATGATATAAATTGGTACTCAACATGAAATAGTCAATGAATGTTCCCTAAATATATGAAAAGATATTCAAATACTCAAACTCATTCAAAATCAGAAAAACGCAAACTAAAACCACAATTCCCAACTCCTACCCACAAGATAGGTAAAAAATTAAAAAGCATTTGTTACAACCTGGCAGATCCTATAGAAAAAGTGAAAGAAAAGAAAAACAATGTCTAAAGGCCAGGCGCGGTGGCTCACATCTGTAATGCCAGCACTTTGGGAGGCCGAGGCGGGTGGATCATTTGAGGTCAGGAGTTCGAGACCAGCCTGGCCAACATGGTGAAACGCCATCTCTACTAAAAACACAAAAATTAGCCAGGTGTGGTGGTGGGTGCCTGTGATCCCACCTACTCGGGAGGCTGAGGCAGGAGAATCACTTGAACCTGGGAGACAAAGGCTGCAGTGAGCCGAGATTGCGCCACTGCACTCCAGCCTGGGTGACAGAGTGAGACTCTGTCACACACACACAAAGAAAAAGCATTGGTGAAGACATGAGCAATGGGAACATTTATATGTTGCTAGTTGAAGAGTATGTATATGTGTATATATATATGTGTGTAT
This sequence comes from Pongo abelii, assembly GCF_028885655.2. Taxonomy (NCBI): domain Eukaryota; kingdom Metazoa; phylum Chordata; class Mammalia; order Primates; family Hominidae; genus Pongo; species Pongo abelii. The sequence continues at coordinate 48,618,270 of NC_071995.2, forward strand.
ATGTATATATAGGTGTGTGTGTATGTATCTGAATATATATAATAATTATTATTTTTAGGGACAGGGTCTCACTCTATCACCTAGGCTGGAGTACAGTGGCATGATCATGGTTCACTACAGCCTTGAGCTCTTCCTAGGCTCAAGTGATCCTCCCACCTCAGTTTCCCAAGCAGCTGTGATTACAGGCATGTGTCACCATGCCCAGTTAATTTTTAAATTTTTTTGTAGAGATGAGGTCTTGCTATGTTGCCCAGGCTAGTCTTGAACTCCTGGCTTCATGCAATCCTCCCACCTCAGCCTCCCAAAGTGCTGGGATTACAGGTGTGAGCCACCATGCCTGGCTTGAAGAGAATATTGGTGAAACATTCTGGAAAACAATTTGGCATTATTTGGAGAAGATGATGGTATTCTTTATGACTCAGTAATGCTACCACTAGTATGTAGTCCAGAGAGACTCATCTCATATGCATAATAGTATTAGTTGTAATAGAAAAAACCTGGAAAGAATGCAAATGTCCATCAATAATAGATTCCAAAGTAGATAAATACATTGTGGCATATGCACATGATGTGTGGGAGAAAGTAAATGAATTGCAGTTAGATAACCACAGAAATGAATGTAAAGAACCTAATGTGGAGTAAAAAAACAAAAACTAGCTGCAAAAGAAAATTTATCATATGATTCCATTTATATAAAGCTCATGTAATGATTAATCTTATGTGTCAACCTGATGGGGCTAAGGGATATCCAGATGGCTGGTAATCACAACTTCTGGGAGTATTTTTGAGGGTGTTTCCATAAGAGATGTGCATTGGAATCGGGAGAATGAGCAAAGATTGTTCTCGCCACTGTAGGTGGGCATCATCTAATCTGTTGATGTCCCCAATAGAACAAAAAGGTGAAAGAAGGACAAATTATTTCTCTTCTTGAGCTGGGACATCTCTTGTCCTCAGACATCAACACTCCTGGGTCTCAGGCCTTCAGACTCAGATTGAATCACACTACCAGCTTTTCCAGTTTCTCCAGCTTGCAGATGGCAGACTGGGATTTCTCAGCCTCCGTAATTATGTGAGCCAATTCCTAAAATCTCTCTTTCTCTTTTTTTTTCCTCTCTCCTGTTGGTTGTTTCTCTGGAGAACCCTGACAAATACAGTTCAAAAACATGCAAAACTAAAAAATATATTGTTTAAAGCAGTGCTGTATAATAGAACTCTTCACAACGGTGGAAATATTGTACAACTATGCTGTCCAGTATGGTAACAAGTGACATGTGGCTACTGAGCACTTAAAATATGGCTAATGTGACTGAGGAACTGAATTTTTATTTAATTTAAATTTGAACTTAAATTGCCACATGTGGTGAGGGGCTACCATACTGTACGGCAAGGTTTATAATGAGAATAAATGAAATAAATACAAAATCCAGAATATTGGTTACTTCTGAGAGAAAAATAAAGACAGAATAAGGGAGAGATACACAGGGGATTTCAAAAGCAAAAATAATCTTTTTCTTAAATAGGTATTCTTCTACTGTTATTCTTTAAACTGAGCATGTATTTTATAAATATCCTTTTATATGTATTAAATATTTAATAAAACAAATGTAGTGAATGGGATGGTGTATACGTGGATGTTTGTACTGTTATTAAATTCTGTGTAATAAAATAGTTTTATTTTAATAATTGCTAGCACTCAGACATGCCCCAGGTGGGAGGATAAAGCCTTCCCAAAGCCCAGGCCCCAGGCCCTGGTACTAATGCTCTTGTCCTCCATAACCATGGCTCTTAAGCTTTCACTTGGAAAGGAGAGGTAGGATGTTTTGTTTTGAGGCTCACTTAATTTTCTCTAAAAAATTTTAATGGGGTCAAGGCGCAGTGACTCATGCCTGTAATCCCCGCATTTTGGGAGGCTGAGGTGGGCTGATTGCTTGACTCAGGAGTTAGAGACCAGCCTCGGCAACACAGTGAAACTCTGTCTCTAAAAAAAAATACAAAAAAAAAAAAAAAAAAGTTAGCCAGGTAAGGTGGCACACGCCTGTAGTCCCAGCTACTTGGGAGGCTGAGGCAGGAGAATCACTTGAGCCTGGGAGGCAGAGGTTACAGTGAACCGAGATCATGCCACTGCACTACTGCAGCCTCAGTGACAGAGTGAGACTCAAAACAAAGAAACAAAAAATGTAATGGGATGAAGTTGGTTAAGCTAAGAGAGCTTCTGTAGACAAGGTCTCTTTTTCTGAGAGAAGAAATAAAGTCCTGCTTCTATTCTTAAAAATTAACAAAAACCAACAAAATTTTTAAAAAACAAAGACGAGAACAAAAGGTGAAGAAGTGGGCTGGGTGCGGTGGCTCACAGCTGTAATCCCAACACTTTGGGAGGCTGAGGTGGATGGACTGCTTCAGGCCAGGAGTTTGAAACCAGCCTGGGCAATGTAGACCTTGTCTCTACTAAAAGAAAAAAAAGTTGAGGAAGTGGAAAGTAGAAACTGTAATTATAAACAACTTCTTGGGTGAAATTTTGCTATAGAGGAAAGCAGGGGATATAAAGGCAATTAAAGATTTTTCAAAGGTGGGAGAAACCAGATGTATTATCTGTTGCTGCATAACAAATTATCCCAAAATGCAGTGGCTTAGAACAACAAAAATTTATCTCGTATTTTCTGTGGGTCAGAACTTTTGAGTGTAGTTTGGCTGGGTGTCTCTGACTTAAGGTCTCTCATGAGGTTGCAGTTAGGGTGTCAGCCAGCACTGTGGTCTCATCTGAAGGTGTGATCGGGGAAGATCTGCCTCTAAGCAGATCATGCGGTGTTGCATGATTCAGCTCTTTGTGGCTGTTCAACTGAGGACTTCAGTTCCTCAATGGCTCTTGCTGGCAGCCTCTCTACAGGGCCACAGGGCAGCTTACAACATGGCGGCAGCTTTACCTTAGAGCAACAGCACTGCAGAGAGTGCTCAGGACAGAAGTCACAATCTTTTTAAAACCTAATCTTAAAAGTGGTAGCCCATCACCTCTAACTTTCTGTTTACTAGAAGTGAGTCACGAAATCCAGCTGACACTAAAGGAGAAGGAACTGACTAAGGATGTGAATACCAGGAGACAGGGTTTATTGGCGGGCATTTTGTAGGCTACCTACTACACCAGAGGATATTTGTCTGCAGATAGGAGTGATCCCACCAAATAAAGGAAATGACAATGCAGGAGAGGAGAAAAGGCAGAGGAAATCCAGGAAGAAGAACCTCTGCAGTTATTGATCCACTGCCTTTTTCATTTTATTTAGAGAGATAGGGTCTTGCTATGTTGCCCAGGCTGGAGTGCTGTGGTTATTCACTGGCACGATCTCACTACCAATCAACACAGGAATTTTGATCAACTCCATTTCCAGTCTGGGCCAGTCACCCCTCCTTAGGCACCCTGGTGGTTCCCCACTATCCGAAGGTCACCATATTGATGCCAAACTTAGTTGACCAGTTGACATAGCAAACATACTACAGTCCAGAACTCCTAGGCTCAAACAATCCTCCTGCCTCAGCCTCCTGAGTAGCAAAACTAAAAAAATATTGTTTAAAGCAGTGCTGTATAATAGAACTACAGGCATGTGCCACCGTGCCCAGCCCACTGCCTGTGTCACTGCTATTTGATGACTTGGCTGCATATACTTGCTTTGTAAGTATGTTGAACCTCTACTATCTGTCATAGCAAGACCCATCATCCTTATCATGTTGGCTATGGGTTTAAAAAAAGAAAAAATAGTCATCGTGCCCTGTTTACAAAGGCATACACAATCTGACCACATCTCACACACACAGAAATACACACACCCCAACTGTGTTTCTCCTCCTTTCAAATATCACCTTCCACTAAAATATCTGGGGAATAAGGACTTTGTTTCTTGTCAGCCCTTAGAGATCAGCTCATGCTGCAATTTGTTTCTCCAATATCACCTCCTCCACCCCCTGATTTCGGCACAGCTCTGAGCCTCTGCTCCCTTCCCCACGTTACCATGTGTAAGCCCCAAACTAATATACTCCTTTTATTTAATGCTGCCAACTGCACCAGCCTCGGAACGATGGTATGAGCAAGGCAACTGTCCTTTTATTGACCTCTACTTTAACTCTCCACCACCTCACCAACTTCCCACAGCCCACACGGTCTTCTTATTACTGAAGGTGTTGGGTTAACAAAGGCAAAGTTCAGTATAGGTCAAGATAGGAATGACAGAACAATTTAAAACTGAACATTAGATATCACACTTAAAAACTCTAGGTTACGTTAAAGAAAAATTATTCAGTGATACTCATTAAAGCACAGCAAGGCAGACTTTATTCAGGACCATCCAGATAGGGATAGGGACCATGGCAATGGGATTTTGTAATAGGTAGAGGGACTGGGCTAAAATCCAAACAGAGCAGAGCCAAAAGAGAATTTACAGCCAAGGAGCAGGAGAGAGGTGTCAGTGGATGGAAAATTACTAAGAGGTAGCATCAAGAGTAATGGCATTCCGGCTAACCGACCTAACAGGATTCTTGCTGGACAGGCCAGGGTGATCAGACATCACCTGGGGGATAGTGGTGGATGAGGAAGCCGATCAGACCTTGAGGGTGAGGGGTTCTTTCTAAACTGACCTACCTACTCCTCGCCCGCCTCCCACACCTCCGGGCCTCACTCGCGCCTCCCCGCCAGGCCGTGCGCCCCGCGTGACCAGGGCGGGTGGGAAGTACCTGCCGCCATCTTGCTCACCAGCCTCCAAAATGCGGCTGGGGCTCCTGAGCGTGGCGCTGTTGTTTGTGGGGAGCTCTCACTTATACTCAGACCACTACTCGCCCTCTGGAAGGCACAGGCTCGGCCCCTCGCCGGAACCGGCCGCTAGTTCCCAGCAGGCTGAGGCCGTCCGCAAGAGGCTCGGGCGGCGGAGGGAGGGAGGGGCGCATGCAAAGGGCAGTACCTGTTCGTGCCTGTCTCTGGGGGGCCTCTCTTACCTGTAGTCTTTGAATTCGGGTTTCTCCTTTTCTGTTGTCCCAATGGCCTTTAACCAAAATTTTACATACCTAAGCAGTTTCTAGACAGGCTGTAATAAGTGTAGTTGTAATAGTAAAATGACACATTTGTATTGTGAATCTATATTTTCTCCTCAAAACATTCTGGGTTTTATCATCCCCATTTTATAGATTAATAAGTCAGGGGATAAAGAGTTGAAAGGGAGGGCTAGTAGGTGACCATTTCATACTATAGTTGAGAAAAATTAGCCCAACAAGTGAAATGCTGAGCATTAGAATCTGCGGCTCTCGACTCACCGTTCCCGGGCTCTTTAATTGCTGTTTCACACAGGGAAGAATGTGATATGTGGCCAAAAATTTTTATTTTTATATTTTTGGGGAATAGAGTTTTAAAATTGATGAATTGTGTTGACTTCATGTCTATTTGTAAGTAATCGATTATGGCATCTTTGTCTCAACTCTCCAAGTTTCTTTCAAAATACGGGCATGTCTCCGGTATGTTAGCTTGCTTTGTGTTTTTAACATAGGAATTTAAAGGATTGCATTAATATGTTCAGCTTAGGAAGTAACACATAATATAGATGCTCAGTCAAAATAATATATCATTTTTATTTTTAGATTGTGGAACAGCACCGCTTAAGGATGTGTTGCAAGGGTCTCGGATTATAGGGGGCACCGAAGCACAAGCTGGCGCATGGCCGTGGGTGGTGAGCCTGCAGATTAAATATGGCCGTGTTCTTGTTCATGTATGTGGGGGAACCCTAGTGAGAGAGAGTTGGGTCCTCACAGCTGCCCACTGCACTAAAGACGCTAGGTACGTATTCAGAGCACAACTATTTTTATTCTCTTAGGGGATATTTTGAAGTGACAGAGGACCATTTAACTTCAGCCATTTTCAGCTAAGCTATGTTTGCAAATAGCCATAATGCCTTATACATAGTACAGTGTATTTGTTGAATCCTTTATTCATTATTATTATTATTATTATACTTTAAGTTCTGGGGTACATGTGCAGAACGTGCAGGTTTGTTACATAGGTAGGTATACATGTGCCATGGTGGTTTGCTGCACCCATCAACCCATCATCTATCTATATTAGGTATTTCTCTTAATGCTATCCCTCCCCTAGCCCCCTACCCAGGAATCCTTTATTTTTATTTTTTACTTTTTTTTTTTTTTTGAAATGGAGTGTCACTCTGTCACCCAGGCTGGAGTGCAGTGGTGCAATCTTGGCTCACTGCAACCTCCGCCTCCTGGGTTCATGCAATTCTTCTGCCTCAGCCTTCCGAGTAGCTGGAATTACAGTCTAGCTAATTTTTGTATTTTTAGTAGAGATGGGGGTTTCACCATTTTGGTCAGGCTGGTCTTGAACTCTTAACCTCACGTGATCTGCCCGTCTCAGCCTCCCAAAGTTCTGGGATTACAGGTGTAAGCCACCATGCCCGATCATGGATCTTTTAAATTAGGGGCTGGTAAACTTTCTATAAAGGTAGTAAATATTTTACGCTTTGAAGGTCATATGGTCTCTCTCACGATCGCGTGAAAACTAGCACTGACAATAAGTAATTGAATGAGTGTGGCTATAAGCCAATAAAACTTTATGAAACACTGAAATCTGAATTTTATATGTTTAACCTGTCATGAAATATTTTGGTTGATTCAGCCATTTAAAAATGTAGAGTAGGGCATGTTGGCTCACATCTGTTATCCTAATGCTTTGGGAAGCCAAGACGGGAGGATCACTTGAGGCCAGGAGTTTGAGACCAGCCTGGGAAATATAGCGAGACCCTGTCTCTATATTTAAAAAAATTGTTAATGTAAAAAACATTATGGGCTGTATGAAAACAAGAGACATGCCAGATTTGGCCTTCACTGTTAGACTCTTTGAAAAAGAGACTCTGTTTGCTTCATCTCCATTGACCCATAAAATCCAATTGCAGTCTGATTTTTGTGGCCAAATGCTATTAAAGATCTACCTCCATGCCAAATCCAACGACTTCATCTCAGTTCCCACCCTTTTTGACCTCTACAGCCTTTGGCAATGTTGACCACATCCTCTTCTTGAAATTATGTCTTTTCTTGATTTCTAAGACACCACTCACTACTTTTTTCTCTTGCTTCTTTGATGAGTCTTTGTCATCCTTTACATTGCAGTGTTTTCTAGAGTTTGCCCTCTGCCCTCTATCATTCTGTACTCTTTCCTAGAGATGTCTAATCTACCTCTGTTTCAGCAATCACCATGTGCTGTCAACTCCTAGGTCTCTCCTGATGAGTCATATTTCCAGCTCCCTACCATGCATATATATTGGAGTCACATTCTAAATAAGTCCAAAATGGAATTTACTTTCCTCTGATACTATTTCTTCTCTATTTTCTCAGTTGATAGCATCATCAATAGCTCCATTACCCAGAGAGTTATCTAATTTTTCCCACTTCACCTATCCAAGTAGTCCCCAAGGCCTATGAAGGCTCTCTATGCAGTATCTTACATTTGCTTCTTCTGTCCCTCAACCCTCCCTACTGATTAAAAGTAGATCCAGAATATCAGTCTCCATATTCCTATCTTATGACTTATCATACTTATATTTACACTACTACTTTGATAATAACTATCCTAATTAATATGAAATGGTAGCTCATTGTGGCTTTTATTTCCATTTCCCAAATTACTAGTGATGTTAAGCATCTTTCTATGTGCTTATTGGCCATTTGTATATCTTCTTTGGAGAAATGTTTATTCAAGTCCTTTGTCCATTTTTGAACTGGGCTCTTTGCTTTTTTGTTGTTGAGTTGTAGGAGTTCTTTATGTATTCTGGATATTAATCTGTTGTCAGACACATTATTTGCAAATATTTTCTCCCATTCTGTGGGTCATCTTTTCACTCTGATAGTGTCCTTTGATACACAAAAGCTTTTAATTTTGATGAAGTCAAATTTATCTATTTTTTTTCTTTTTTGCCTGTGTTTCTGGTGTAATATGTAAGAAATCATTATATCAAATCCAGTATCACGAAGCTTTTCCCCTATGTTTTCTTCTAAGAGTTTTATAGCTTTAGCTCTTAGATTTAGGTCTTTGATTCATTTTGAGTCAATTTTTGCATAAGGTATCAGGTAAGGGTACAATTTCATTGTTTTACATGAGGCTATCAAGTTTCCCCAGTACCATCTGTTGAAAAGTTTGTCCTTTCCCCATTGGATGGTATTAGCGTCTTCATTGAAAATCAGTTGATCATATAGAGAGGGTGTATTTCTGGGCTCTCAATTCTTCTCCACTGATGTATATATCTGTCCTTATGCTAGTATCACACACTCTTTGGATTAGTATGGATCTATAGTAAGTATTTTTTCTTGGTGGTGTTTTTGTTTGTTTTTTGTTTTGTTTTTTAGACAGAGCCTTGCTTTGTCACCTAGGTTGGCATGCAGTGGCATGATCTCAGCTCACTGCAACCTCCATCTCCCAGGCTCAGGTTATCCCACCTCAGCCTCCTGAATAGCTGGGACTACAGGTGCGCACCACCATGTCTGACTAATTTTTGTTTTTTTTTTTTTGTAGCGACAGGGTTTCACTATGTTGCCCAGGCTGGTGTGAAACTCCTGGGCTCAAGTGATCTTCCCGGTTTGGCCTCCCAAAGTGGTAATTGCAGGTGTGAGCAACTGCATCCGGCCTGCAGTAAGTTTTGAAATCAGGAAATGTGAGCCCTCCAACTTTGTTCTTCTTTTTCAAGATTATTTTAGCTATTTGGAGTCTCTTAATATTCCATATGAATTTTAGGATGGGTTTTTCTGTTTCTGCCAAAAAAAAAGTCATTGGGATTTTGATAGGGATTGCATTCAGTCTAAAAACTCTTTAAAAAGTTTACAGTCTACAAAGCAATATGGGGAAGTCCACTTTTTCCCATATTGGGGAAAAGATTGCTTTGGGTGGTTCTGTCATCCTTTTTTAATTTTTATTTATTTCTATTTTATTTTTTATTTTTATTTTTTTTTGAGAGGGAGTTTCGCTCTTGTTGCCTAGGCTGGAGTGCTACAAGAAGACATAAATGAATAAATGAACATACATCCTGTGTTCATGGATTGGAGGACAGTATTATTAAGATGACAGAACCTGCTGGGTATGGTGGCTCACACCTGTAATCCCAGCACTTTGGAAGGCTGAGGCAGGAGGATCACCTGAGGTCAGGAGTTCGAGACCAGCCTGGCCAACATGGTGAAACCCCGTCTCTTCTAAAAATACAAAATATTAGCCAGGTGTGGTGGTGGGTGCCTGTGATCCCAGCTACTCGGCAGGACGATCACTTGAACCTGGGAGGCGGAGGTTGCAGTGAGCTAGGATCATGCCACTGAACTCTAGCCTGGGCAAAAGAGCGAGACTTCATCTAAAAAAAAAAAAAGAAAAAAATATATATATACACATATATATTCTTCAACTAGATCAGCGTGAAGGAGATGCTTAGGTCTGAGTTCTTTCACCAGTAATATGAGGTACTGGACTACTTGGCCAAGTTTAGTTATTAGTGTCCAGTTTTTTGCACTAGTTGCTGAAAGACAGGTTTGTCCTTTTTCATCAAGTTTATGTGATAACTTTTTGTTTTAAGTATTTTTTGCAGGTTTGGAAAGTCTGTTGGAAAGTTGATTTCTATTCTGAAGGCCCCTTCATCAAATAAAATGTTGTCAGGAAAAAAAAAAAAAGCCTTGCCAAGTCAATAAATGAGGTTTATCAAGTTGGATGCTTGTTATTATAAAGTATTTCGTTCCACATTGGTAGATATCTTCAAGCTCCCTCATCGACTTCCTGCTGGCCACTGTGTTGGATTTGCCTTCCCTACTTCCCACCCAGAAATCAGTTTAGTCTCTAAAAACCAGTCGTGGTCTTTACTCCTTTTCAAAGCACTGGATTCTGATATGCAGCCAGATTCATCACATGAGGAATGATATTTGGGGCGGAACTGTCGATAGCTAGGTGTCTCTGAAGGCATTGTTTTTGTTGTTGTTGTTTTGTTTTTTGTCTGCCCTTTTTCTCCCTTTCACTGAATGGCTTCCTTATAACATGAACTTACACATGATGTGTTATCATTCTACCTCATAATCTTTCAGTTTCAGCTCCTATTGCTAACTGGCCTTCTCATCAATTTTCATGATGAATTATCTAATTATCCCAGCCCAGCTTTTCAATCTAGGTGATACCACCATTGCTCAATTTATGAATAAACCTTTATTAGAGGCCCACCCCTTTCCCAGA